>NC_062545.1:201249958-202608708 GCF_016906955.1 Phacochoerus africanus
TGATTGACTGGTTGCTCAGCCAGGCTTTATTATTTCAAATTAGACGTGCATCGCACAGAAGTGGAAACATAAATTTTCAATATAAGAAAGAGCCTCTGAGCAACGGAAGCAGAAAAACCGTTTCTTCCCAGGTCCCGGTAAAGGGGCCGGCGAAAAGACTGATTGCCACCAGCTGAGACAGATGGTTTCCTTTAACTTTGGAAACTGCTATTTTTAATTACTTGTATTAATTTTGCATGAGATGTATCCGCTCTCGGAGGAAGCTTAGAGAAGACTGTTAGCATCCCTGGAAGAAAACGGACACAAAGCTCTGATTTGCCCATTCTCACCTCCAGTTTTTGCTACCTTACCCACGCCTGGTCGCCTAGATCACCCTTTGCATGTTCAAGAAAGACGTGAGTTTGTCTTGCTAAAAGTTGGTACTGAGTAAAAAGGGAGGAAAAGAAATCTGAGAACATTTGTAGGAATGTTTACATAAATGATCGTAAATAAATGATGAAGGTGCAAATAAAATTTCCCAGACACTCTGGGGTACGTGCAACAGATTTTAGTGTGAATATCTGCAGGCAAAACACCTAAAGGAGGATGAACCTTGTGCAAATTCTGCTGAGGAAAAAAAAAAGCGGTGGTGGTGGGGAGGAAGAATATAGGATGGTCTTAAAGATTTACCGCGACACCACATTACGTTTTAATTAAAAAAAAAAAAAAGCCTATACAATTCATGTGTCTTTTAGTGTAAACAGTAACCTCAGAATTCAGGGTAGATTCTGAGTCGGCTCCCTTCACAGGCTTTTCCCTTGAACAAGAGTTTAAAGACAAAATGTAAAGAGAAAGTAAAGGATGTTTGAGATCCTACTCACTGCCTTCTCTGGCACTGTCCCTAATGGAAGGTGTTAGCAATATAAAGGGTTCTTTGCAAAACAGTCTCGGAGGTCACTCACCTTCGGATAAAAGGCTTTGCCCCTCAGCCAGGAGATGTAGGGAGCCGGGGAACGAATTGGGGGAGGGGAGAAAGGGTTGAGCGGGTAGGCGTTTTTGTTGCGATTCCCAGAGGAAATTTCGAGGATTAAAAAATCTGGAGTAGGGTTAGCAGACTTTTCGATGATTACCTGGATTTGCATTTATTTGGCATGACCTCTTTGATGACTGGCAGGCTCACCAGGGGAAGAAGTGTCTGAAAAGAGGAGGACAGTGGAGGGTGCGACTTCAGGGCACTAACCTTCCTGGCGGTTTGTCACGATGGCCGAGTCCTAGCATAAGCCTACATAATTCAAAATAAATGTGCTTCTATGGAATAGGACAGTCTCTTCCTTAAAGTCTGTAGAAATGTTCCCAAGAATTGTAGTTTCCGAGTCTCACTGGGAGGGATAGAAATCACCATCAGGCTGTGCAAACCTCTATTCAGGATCGGCCTGTCTCTGTCCATGGTGCTAATTCCTGCCTCATTCTTTTGCCCGGTTGCCACCTTGTAAACTCATGTTGGTATCAATTTTCTTGACACTTTTTTTTTCCCCTGTTTTCTAAACTGTGGAAGTAAAGTTGATATACTTCTTTAATAAGAATAAATGAAATAGTAATCATCAAGTTATATAAACCTATATCTCTCAATGCAGGCAGTAAACTGTCACACTTCTAACATTGTGAACCACAGAGACACACACCCCCATCCCAAACAGCCCAACAAATTAACTTACAGTAATATTGTTATTCATCTGACAGGGTATAATTTTTGAACTATAATCCTAAGGCAAACATTGTGAACTCACTGAAATAGCTTAACTGCTTTATTTACTTGAAAAGAAAAAAAGTTAACAATTGTAGTTTACAGCCATTTTTATCATAAAATCCTAAAAATAGCCCTTCCTTCTCCTCAGAACTAGTATAAGGGTGTTATTTATCATAAGAGTCATTGCCCACAATAACCTACGAGTATTCCTGCGGATGACTGTTCCTTTATAAAGACACTTTAGTAAAACAATGGTTCATTACTTTTTTAGCTTTGAGAACCATTCTTTTTGCAGCTTTCTTCATATCAAACTTTTTGTTCAAGGTCTTAGTAACTCCCTATATCTCTCCTTTCTCTGCTGCAGTCTAAAATAATGCTAAGGACTTCGAAACTATATCAGTGCTAACAAGACAATCTAATTCAAATGTCTTCGAATGCTTTTTTTAAAGCAAGTTCAGACACTGCAGATAATTCTTTACCTAACTATAAAGGAAGAGGGATTGATTACAATGGCTTAATGTGGGTATGATGTTTACATAGTCTTTATTAATTGCAAGATAGAGCATGTTAATATTTTAGGCTATGACAACATGAATTTCAAAGTGAAATCTATACCCAGATAGCATTTGTTTTAAAGTGATTGATTTCAGTTTTTAATTTAAAAGTTGGAAAAGTAAATGCTACTTACCCTGTATCTATCCATTTAAAAGTTTTTAAAAGTATCTTTTATTGAGGAAATAAACTAGTATTTTAAGATATTTTAAATTTCTTAAATAATTTAATTCCATTTTATCTACAAAGAAGAGCATGTTGAAAATGACATTTTGAAAAATATTTGCTCCTCTGAATAAACTGAAAAAATCATACATACTGAATCTGCAGAATTTAGCATTTTGCATTTCAATGGACAAGTTTACTACCCTTCTGGTAATTTCTTTAACTACAGAACACAGAAGCTGGTGTTTCATCACTCCACACCACACCTAACTTTCCACCCTCCCCCAACCTTTGGAAAAATATGCTTCTGTAATCTACAAAATCTTTCTTGTGGATACAAACAAACATCAAATAATAAAGTATTAGTTTCCACATAGTTAGAAGAAACTTATGTAAGTGTAAGTTAATTGTAAAGATTTTCTTCAGATTGCTGAGAATACTACATGAACCAAATACAACTAATTCAACATTAAGAGCATGTTAGCAAGGAGAAAAGACAATTTATTTCTTTGGTAATTCTGACTAAACAGTATTACACCTTAATCCAAATTGTATTTATTACTTTATTCTTTGTACTGATCTGGGGGTGAGGGAGGGGTTGAAGGAGGATGACAACAAACTCTGTCTTTCACTTGTTTATTCATATAGTGATTACTGTTTTACGGATGAGGTGGAATCTTTGTTTTTTCCTTTGATTTGCTGTTCCTTCAGCCCCTTGACTCCATTTCTTCAAATAGCTTTTCTTTCTTCTTCCTCTGAGTTCCATAGAGGATAGTTTTAGGTTGAAATTAGGAACCCCAAGCCTGTGGTTATGTTAAAAAGTAGGGGTGGGGTTTAAGGTATGATAATTATAAATGGCAATTATATGGATTCAGGCCTTCTTTCCCAACTCCCAGTTATTGTCATAGAAAGTATAGAACTCAGACATACTATATGGGTTCTACAGGAAATAAACAGGTCATCTGTCCTTTGCCATTAATCATTCATCAGTACTCGAGGACACTTTCAAGGAACTATGATTTACTTCAGCCCTGACTTTCTAGACATTTTGCTTTGTGACAATCTGTCCTCTTTCCATCCCACTCCACCCTCCTGCAAACTCTAACTCTTACCTGTGCCTCCTCTTTCCAGCATTCTCAAAGAAAGCAGCTAGTAGTAAATAAACAAGCAAAGGAATTCCTTTTAGGAAGGCATTAGCTTCTAGAGAAGATGTTACATTGTGTAAGAATTGCAAGTACTATCTAGGAGGCTGGTGTTATCTTTCAAGATTAAAAGAAGAAATCCAGGCTGGAAAAGAACTTAGGTCAAGTGAATATTGTTTCTACTTATACATCAAGTTGATCCTGAGGACTACACTTTTCACTTGGAGGAAGAAAGGAATGAATAAAACTATTTCAGACTCCTGAATGTTATTAAAATATGGGGTTTAATAAAGTAACATTCATCTATAAAGCAAAAGCATTGACAGCACTTGGTCTTCTGGTTAAACTTTCTAAATCCTCAGAGAAAGAGTCCAGATAAAGGCTCGACTATTTTTACTGTCAGCAATAACATGTGTGGCTCCAAGCAAATGTGGAGGATTGACTTGTTCTAATTTTTTGAACAGCCGCTTTTTTTGAGAGTCATCATATACACCAAAGTGAAAGACTTTAGTTCAACTCAGTACCTCTTTTCCTGGACAGGATGTTATCCTGCACTTTTCTATTCTAACATGATGTGAAAAGTAATTCAAACCGTGCAGCTTCATTTGAAAGAATTTCCAACTTCACTGTAATACTAAAAAGACGCTTAAAAAATAAGAGCCGCAATATGCCTATATTAAAATAGAGAAATTCATTATCTAATAGAATACTGGAACACAAATTGAAAAAGGCATGCGTGCAAGTAATGGATGTACATTCATCCTTTCACTCAGATCAAAGAGAGGGAGCTCTCAATGACTCATACACACCGGACAGAGTTTAATGTTATTAAGAAACGTGCCATAGATGCGACAGTGATGGCAAAGGAAATAAGTCTTGCGGAAGCAGAAAGATTTAAGAGGAAAGGAGATCATGCCATACAGCAAACTCTGATAGTACAGTTGCAACCTTCCCACGTTGCTCTCTCCCCATCTTTCTGCTTCTTGCATTTCCCCTTGCCGCCAGTGTTAAGTGTGTATCTCCCCGCACAACTTACCTTGAAACGGGACTCCATTGAGTTCTCGAGAGTGACACAAGCACCTAGCCAATCATATCGCGTGGCCTAGCCTGGGCGGTCTCAATAGAAGCTTCTGGACCAATCAGGATCCTGGAGAGATGAGCAAGTTGCGTTGTGGCGCGACTCAGCGTATACTTCCGCGCGTGCTGCTTGGGATAGGAGCTTGGCAGAGCAGCTGCACACACGGCAGTGCGGAGGCAGAGAAGGGGTTGGTGATACGGTGCTATAAATCTGTGGTCCAGTCCACCTCCCTTTTAAGACGTCCTCCCCCCTTATTTCTGTTCTCAGTTAGAGATGCAGCAGCTTACTCCTGTAGCGACCTACTAAAAAGCAACAAGGAGAAAGACATCGTCTTTTTGAAAAAACGTTCTTTCGTCTCTTTTCTTTGTTCCTTCGTTTGTTTTTCTTGCCCCTTTTTGTTTAGTTGAACGGCAATAGGAGGGTAGTCTCTCCGTCTTTTTAAACTCTCTTTTTTAAGTTTCCCCTCCCCTTTCATATTTTTTTTTCGCCATTTCTTTTAGCGTTGGACTTTGGGGTCGAAAGCATTTCTTTTTCTTTGCTTCTTTTAAGCCGAGCACAGTTTAGGTTTCGTGCTGTCTTAAGAGAACTATCCAGCAGCTTCTTGCTCATCCTTATTGGGAGAACTGCACCGTTACTTTAAAAACACACATACACAAAAACCTTAAGGGAGTAAGGTAAGTTTCGGTTTGGTTTCTTTAATCATTAGTTGCAGCGATGCGCTGGCAAACCCAGAAAACCTGTAAGTGAGCGGAATACAGAATACGAAGTTAATTGCACATGTTTGTCTCATTTCAAAGCTACTGCTCTGCTTTTTGATTCTAGAGAGAGAGCTAGCCTAAAAGACTGTGGACGCATGCTTGACGTACTGAATATTCGCAAATGTCAACGGTAGAAACTTAAGTGGTAAATGTGGCCAGGATAGAGCAGGGGTACAATGGGAGTCTAGATGTTGAGAGAGGTTCGGGATTGAGGTTGGAAGTTCATTTCGTGGGAAGAGAGGAATAACTTAGGTTTGGGGGATGCATGCCTCTACTTTCGCAAAGCAACGCAAGGACCGAAGGGGCTTTAACCATTAAAAGGAATCAGGAGCCTGGGCTTGCAGATTAGACCAGGGAAAACCCCAGATTTAATTGCATTAACCAGATAACATGTGCTGGGGAGATGGGATTGCCAGATGGAATTTAGATGCTGCACCAGGCAGCGAGTTGTAGTTGACTGAAAAAAGTACATGCCGCCCGAGGGCTGGGGCTGGGCTGGGGCTGGGGTGGGGTATAAGCTGTCAAAACTAATCATTTGCGAGCTGTGGGGGCTCCAATTCTCGGCCGTCAATTATCGTGGTTCTGTTTTAAAAGAAGATAGCTAATTTAGGGCCGAATTCTTAAGCCTGTACCGGATATGAGATTCCCTTTGTTCAGAAAAGCGTAAATAAGATCCTTGGAGCTGTGTCTGTGGAGGGGCGGCTGCCTGGGAGCCTCGCTGTGCTGGGCTCTGGGAAGTGGATTCCGAGCTCTGTCCTTGGTCCTACGCAGCTGACTTCGCCTTCTGGGCGAGGGGGAACCCCTTTGCATCCGCAGGGCTTCAGAGCCACCCCAGTAGCCAACTCCGCTACGTAGCCTTCACCCACTTCCTTACTACCCTCCCCCCACCCTTTTTCTCGAATAGCTATTGTTAAACTGACGCCTGGAGAAAGATGGGGATGAGACGCCGGGCAGACGCTTGCTTCATTTTAACTTTTGTGATTTCTCAGGGTTTAGGAGAAACCAGCTGGCTTTTTCCTGCGAAAAAAACCCAGGGTAGATGTGGGAAGGGGGGAAGATGTTCACGGGGCGGGGAGGATGGAGGGAGGGGTGATGGAGGTGAACCGGCTGCTGCCTTTGCCTGAGAAGTTTAAATTATTGGCACGAGGGGGTGTGGGTGAGTGTATGCGTGAGAGCGCCGGTGTGCTTGTTTGAGATGAAGAGGGTGGGGGAAAGGTACAAAACCAGCTGGGGTTAATTTCTCTCTACTCTCCACCCCACCCATGCTCCCTGTTCTAAAAGCCAAGGGGCGGCTGGCCTCCTCTGGACTAGACTCTGCCATCTCCGGGGCGGTGGGGGCTGGGGATTGCAAGGTGGCAGTGCCCACTACGGGATCTCAGCGGCGAAAAGGACTTCGCGTGGCCATTGTTGCTTAATTTATGCCCAGCACGTTGCCACGTACCCACCTACTTCACGTCTGTAAAGAATTAATATGAGAGCTATACAACTGTGGCAAATTGGAGGTTGGCTGCATTACCCGTTTTCCATTTTCAAGGACGGGTTAGTGAAACTGATGTGGAGACTGGGTATTTTCTCTCGTAATTACCAGCTGCAGGTCTGGCTTTATTGTGGCCAGAGTGAGAGAAATAGTCAACCATTCAGTATTTACTCTTAACACCGCTGGGCCAGGATGGATGTCTCTGTACTTTTTCTCCAAATTAAACAGGTTCTCTCCCCTCCTCTATTTATTTACAAACACTTCTGTTGGGTATGATTCTAAACCTTCACCTCTTCCCCCACATACCTATTTATTATACCCATCCTCTGGATGCTGGGAGTGGGAGGGAAATGGAAGTGATTTTCTTTTTAGGCCTACAATGCAACCTATAAAATATAGGCTTGAAATGGGGGGAGGGTGTAGAGCAGACAATAGTAACCTGAGAAGTCATTTTCTTAATTGGAAATCTGTTCCTAAAAGTCAGGGGAAAAGGTGTGTTTTGGGGATGGAAGGGTAGGAAATCTGTTTGGGTCTTGTAAGATTTCCTTGGTAAAATGGCTTCTTAAATGGGGCAGCTGAAAGATTTGTTAGAATTTGAAGAAAAAATTCTGCAAAAAAGAAAAAAGAGAAACTCTTGAGTGTTTAAAGTCATCTTTTGGGGTATTAGAAAAAAAAAATCTCTTAGTTACCTCTGAGTCTCTTATACCAGGTACACCTGGGATCCTCTTCCCTCTTTTAACCAAGTGCATGGGCACCCCACTTTATAAAGCTTAACCTGCTCTGGAGTTCTACACGAAAATGGGATGTTTGCCAAGTAGAAGCTGTTTAAAAGACTTAGGGAACTCTGCTAAGAGAGAGATCTCCCATAACTTCAGTAAGTCAGTTTCAGGAAGTAGGGCATAGGGCATTCTAAGAGTTTTAGGCTTGGATTGGTAAATTTAGTAGGCCCATTTTTGTCTAATGTTTAGAAACAGGCATTCTTAGCAGTTCTGCCTGCCTGGGATGGGAATATTATAATTGTTTAGAGGGAGGTCAAAGAGGCTCGGGCGCTTTGAGTCGTTTTCCTAGGAACCCGTACAAAGTCAATTAAGGTCATTTAATTGCAAATCGTATTTGGGGTGATAACAGAAATGCTGATGTAAAAGCAGTTAGCTATTTGTGTTCCCAGTCTGGGTTCCCCAAATTGAGGGACAATATGTCACCTTTTTGATCGTGGCTGAGACCCCTACTTTACTATGTCTGATTTGACTTCGTCCAAGAGGGCAATTTTGTCTCCCCTACCCCCACCCTGGATTAAAGGATCCTTCTCCCCTTCTCCCCCAGCCCCGCCCTCGCGTGGGGGCGGGGAGCGCTGGCCGCCCTTAGCGGACCTTGCTGCATCAAACCCGCATCATGCCCTTGAAGCTGTAACCTCGGTCACGTTCTTGCAGCGACTCAGTCGCCCACTGCTCAGTTCCTCTTACCTCTTGCGATTACAGGTAGGTTTGACAGGTGATATTTTTAAATGTAGCTTTTTTAGTGGGAAAGGTTATGACAGAAGCCTTTGAAATGAAAAAAAAAAAAAAAGAACCCCCCCCAAAACCAAAAAACAACCCGACAGGTGCGCTCGTAATTAAGCGGATGAGCAGGTATAAAAACGTGCTTCTGCCTCGTGGCTTGGGGTGGGTTTTGACTCCCAGTCTAGGGCTGAGGACAGGCACAGGTTTTTCCCGGGGAAAGCGATTGAGCTGGGCGTGGGGGCGGGCCCAGACAGAGCAGCTATGGGACGCCCCCTCGGGTGAAGAGTTGGCCATTTCGGGGCTTCGTTGGGGGGCGTTGGAAGGATGCAGCGGGCGTCAGGAGCTTATACAGTCGAGTGCAGGATTTCTTACTTTGCGTTTGAAGCAGAGTATAGCACCCCGCACAGGTACTTGAGGCTTATTTGAACGTCAGATTCCATCTAAAGGCAGAGAAGGGCAGCAGGGGCAAGCCTTTAGTTTTCCGCGGAGGGAACGGACACCAGCTGTGAAGTAGGCAAAAGCCTTTTTAACTGTGCTTGCAATATATGTGTATATATAAGTATGTACATATATTTGATACACATATATATCAAACCCCGCACGAATCGCTCTGGCTGCCTCTTAGCGCCTGGAGCCTCGGGGTTTGCAAACTTGCACCTGGAATCTGCCACCTCTGGGTTCGCGACGCTTTCGGCGCTGCCTGGGGAGCTTAGTCCGGGAGCCTGCTTGGAATTAAAAGCCTGGAGGGAAGGAGCCGAGCGGCCGCAGTCGGGGGTCTGCTCCCAGGCACCGACCCTCGGGGCTGCGGGGCAGGGCACACGCCGGCAGCAGCAGCCGCGGCGCCGCGAACTCCCGCCGGCCCCGCCTCCTGGCGCTCTTCCAAGCAAGCCCCTCCTCCCCGCCCCGCTACAAACGGCGGGACCGCGGCACCCGGGCGTCACTGAGGCAGCTGCCGGCCGGGTGAGGAGGTCGGTCGCCGGCGCGGCACGGGTGGGGCGGAGGTTCCGCCGGGTTCCAGTCCGTCTTCCCACCACCATCAGGACTAGGGACACCGCCTCCGCCTCCACCACCGCCTCTCCGGAGCCTGCCCGGAGCGAATTCTCCGTGGCTGTGCTGACCCGTCAGCGGCGCTAGCCGTAGTAGCTGCAGCTCCGAGTCGCAGCAGGCAAGTGCCGGGGGTGGGGGTGGGCACGCCTTGCCGGGCCCCAAGTGTGTTTCGGACGCCGAGGCTTTAGGGCTGTGTGAACCGCCTTGGCGCGGTGCTTCGGGGTCCGGCCTCGCCTCGGTGGGAGCCCTCGTCTGGACTCAGGGCGGGAACGCTGGTGGGGGCTGCGGAGGTTGTGCACGGGAAGTTCCTAGAGCTCGGCCCCTTGCGGCGGGAGTCGAGGGAATTGGGCGCCTCGGAAGGTGGCACCGCCCCTCCTGTGGGCACAAGCTGGTTGAGGGCGGCAGGCCAGTGGGGCCAGTCGCGCCAGGCAGCGTGCATAGGCGTGAACGTGCCCGGGAACGGCCGCGTGTAGCGCGAGAAGAACTGCGCCGAGACGCAGGTGAGTGTGTTGGAGGGAAAGTGGGGGAGGGGGCTTTTCTAGAAAAAGGGCAGGATTCCTGTGCTGGACTGGCGCCCCCACCTTGTGGGAGGCTGTGTGTACTGGGTTCTCCACCCTGGCTGTGTCTGGTGGCGTGTCCACTTGGTACAGGGCCTCCTCTGGCGTGGTCCTTGGTGCTCCCGGGGCGTCTGGAGACTAGCCGCTGCTACGCAGTGTGCGAAGGTGGTTCGGGACCGCCGGCAAAGCCGAGAGGATCCCAGGGCCGTTCTTCCTCTTGCGCCGTGTTAGGTGAGGTCCGGCGCAGCCGCGCGAGGTCGCAGCTAGAGGTCTCATCCCGGGTTTGCGCCCAAGCGGTGCGCTGGGCGGGAACTGCGGGGCGGGCCAGGCCGCCGGGCGAGGCCGGCTTCGGGCTTTGGCTCGCTCTAGGTGGTTGCGGCAGCTGCCTCCAGCTTGGCCAGGAGGGCTGGCCGGTTGCGCCCCCGTACATGGATGTGTGTGTGTACCCTGGTGAGATTAGTGCTCTCGCGCAGACTATCATCGGTTCCCTTGCAGGTGCTCCTCCAGTGGTCGTGACAATGACCAGCGAACAGTCTTTCCACGGCGTTTCCTTAAGAGCCAACTTGTGATCCTCGAGGGCCGATGTGCAAAACCTTGCCTCTAGATGTGAGCCCCAAGCACGAAGTCATAGCTGTCCAGATGGTCATTTAAAATAGTGTGCATTTTAAAAGATGATCTTTACGATAAAATTTTCATCTTCTATCTACATTTTCTGAAAATGTGAGAAAAGGAGGTTTTGTTACCGGCTATCTACTTTCCTTTATTCCATCCCCAAAGAACGGTGCTTAACAATGCCAAGTGAAATACCTCTCTGGCAAGGACACAGAGCTTTTTAAAACCTAAATTTTTCGGTGGACCTACCCATAATAATTCTGTCTTCATAAAAATGTATCTAAGCCCGCAAACTTAGGGCAAAAAAGTCCATTTAAAAACACTGTAGTACCAGTTGGGGTGTAATTTCCCCATCCCTTTAAGTAAAATCACTTTGTTTGAAATAACCATTTAGATGCCCTTGAAGACATTATCTAGAATCGGTTCCCCCAGAGTCATTTGAATTTTTCGTTTGTGGTAAGGTCGCTCTTTCTAATGGAAGCTGACTCGGAGTCTCCATTTTGGTGAGCGGGTGGAAAAGCTTTCCTGGATCTCCTTCTCTCATCTGGACCTTTGGTTCTAGAAATGGTGATTGTTTTGTTGGAGGAACTGCCAGTGCTACTGCATCTGTTTTGAGCTTTTTTAAAATAATAGGTTTGTAGGAATGTTGATTTAACACTGCTCTGGTGGGGTTGGGGACTTAAGGAAAGTTCTCTAGGAAATGGGGGAGGAGAGAAGGGGATAAGAAAACGTTTCTGGAAGATAATGGCTGAGGTGGGAAAATCAGATTATGAAGAAACACATTACATCCAATTTCCTATGCTTCCTTTACTTTCTTTTCCTTCTTAAGAGAATATTTCTGTGTTAGTGTGATCAAAACTGGCCTTTTAATGCCTTTTTGGGTAACTTTGTACTGCCACCTTTTGGAGAATAATAAGGTTTTTTGTTTTCAAAGACAGAGCATTAGGCATTTTAAGACCCCCCCCCCCCTTCCTTCCTGTTTTTAGTTGTTTCCTTCACCTTGCCTTGTTCATTCTAAGGAATCATGTCAGTTCAGCAGTTTTAAGCTGCACACACTCTTTTCTTGTGGTTCAAGAGAATTTCAGTTTTAGAATATGCTCCTAGAATAGAACAAGTACCCCAAACTGGTCAGTGTCCACCATGTCTATCTATTATTTCCCATTGAACCTTATTTTCCTTTTCTAGGCTTGGGATATGTTAGTTGTTAGAGTTACTGTTTTGGTTTTGGTTTTTTGGTCTGTTGGTTCTGGTTAATACTTCTTCACCAAACAAACACAAGATTCTCTGTCTGGTTCGGCACTTCTGGTTAAGACCCAGCTCCCAGCAGCTTATGGAAGAAAAACTCTAAGTGGCATTTCTCCTGTCTCATTTCTTAATCCAGCTTTTGGTTCTTTGTATACAGACAGATGTTCTTGGCTGATTCATTGTTTGCACTTTGAGCCATGCTAACCTTTCTTGCTTTTCCTGTTAGTATTATTACAATTTAAAAAAATACTGCTTACCCCCATCAAATCTCTTTTTCTCTTCTCTTCTAGAAGGAAGTCCCAAGTTCTCTTTTAAGGACACGAGAAGGCCATCAAGAATACTCCAGCTTCTAGGCTGAGATCAACCTTTTTGTCTTTCTTTGATTTGGAAAAAAATTTTTTTTAAAACTTGTGACGCTTTTGAGGCGTCATCATGGCACAAGAGCACCACAGTGGCAAATTACTCTTCCATGTTCTTTTTCCCCAAAGGGCTGGATACCCCGAAATAGCATCTTATTAAGACTGACTTTACCGTCACATTTTTGATTGCTTGATCTGCATGGTAGGGTTAGTTCTTTTGCTCTCATTTGAAATCTTACTAAATCTCCCATATTATCACATTCTTATTGCCATCTTTGTCACTGATAGTGTTTATTTGGATGTAAGGGAGGCTAGAAGTACATAGTACTTACTCTGGTGAGGCTAATTTTTTTTTTTTTTAAATGGCATGGGCAAGGTAGTATATACCTGAGGTGTTATGGGGCCTGGTTGGTGTGCCACCCTGTGGAAAACCCGCCCATAGCATTCCACCCCAGCTCTTTATGATTCTTTGGAAAATCGGCTGGACGGGCCAATAATCATAGTAAGCTAGCACTTTAAAGTTTTTAAGAAAAATTTTTTTTAAGCATTGGTATTTGGTTGGAGGCAGGGCCACTTGATGGGTACATGATGTGGATATACCATTTTTCGCCCTTGAAATTCTTGATTGTGAACAAGGGGACTGGTATTTTATTTTGCTCTGGGACCCACAGGTTATGTAGTTTATCCTGGTGAGAAGCTTTTTTGATTGTTAATATTTAACTGCCAGTATTGCTGCTTTATACTAGTACTATATTGTAGAACTGTTAGAAATCCAAGGCTTTATGCACTGCTGATGCCACACCTAACTCTTAAATTAACTCGAGGATATTAGATGCATGGAATGTTTAATTGCTTTGGCTAGTTTCATTTTACAGCTGTGGTGGTCTTCACTGGTTCTGGTTACTCACGAATCCATATGTTGTGTGCTCTAATACCCATTCCATTTGTTTGTTTCTAATTTGGAAAGAACATTTATTGTCTATTTGATTCTAGATACTAGTTGGTTTGTAATGTTCCTTGGTTTTTCTTTGATTTCAAATGCTAAGTAGAAACCGAAGACACTTAAGCTTGAAAAGCAATCATTTGTTTTTAAGGCTTTTGTGTATTAAAAGGTTTTTTTTTAATGGTTTAAGTAGGATTGGTAACTTGAAATCTGAACTAAACATAGGAATTCATGTATAGTAAAATCCTATAGAGGTTTTACGGTATATTTAAGGAAATTTTCACTAACAAGTATAGAAGTAGCTTTTAGTATTCACGATGTATATCATAACATTAATCTTAGCCCTAGGAATACTTTTTTGCTAGTGTCTATCCCTTGTAGTCCATCATATAAAACAAAAGGTGACTTTTCTTTGAGTAGTACTGCTAGTGCATTTTCATAGTCATTGTCCCCTTTAATGCTAAATTTCCAGAATTGGTCTATATAAAAATAACTATTTTTGGAAAAGTTATTATATTTTCTCAGAGCTATGGGTTAGGCTTTGAAAGCATCAATTCCATTGATATTTTTAGCTATATGTTTCCTTTTTGAATGCTGTTCTGTGTGATGACAGATAAGGGTTTTCCTCTTAAGCAGTCTTCACGCAGAGAAAGATAGTTACTTTGGTAAAGTGTGGAATAGGTAAAATAACTAAGAAGGTCATAGGGATAGGTGGTGTGGGGTTATAACCAAATCAGTTTGGAGGTTGTGCCTTATTAATTACAAGTAATTGTTTTTATTTTTTAATTTGCACCTTCCTAGTACTTGAATATGCTGCTTATTTCTATTATGTCAGTTTCTGACTGAAAATGAGTAGTAGATAAGATTTGAAAGGTGAGACACTTTTTGGCTTTTATAAATTGTTAATTTGAAAGAATCTTGACAATTTTTCTTAACAGACTTATTTATTGTGAGACAGTTATAGTAAACTGTTAGTTTTTTTTAAAAACATGAAGCTTTTGCTTTACCATCAGATAAGTTTCGAACTACTGGGTTGAGATGTCTGTATGTTTTTCCCTTGTCTAATATAATAGTGATAGATTCATACCAACCTTTTTCCTCTACTTAAGGAGTCTGTCTCATAAAAAGGAAATTTATATTCTGCATGACTAGCTTTTCTTTTCCTCTGGAATTTTTGGTGTTGTGGGCTCTTCATTATGGGAAATTTCTTTAGCAGCTTTAAAGACTGTTATTAGTAGAATATCACAAAAATGTCTCTTCATAAATATCAAACCAATTAATTTCTTTTAGGAAGGATTTTCCTTTTATTTTGTTTTGCTTTTAGTTAGCAGTGGTTAACCTCACTTCAAGCTCAGTAGACATTTTGACTAATTTTGTTTCCTTAGAATATGGACAATAGTTGTTTCAAAATTCTTAGCTTTCCTCTATTTCCTTGTATTGGAATCACTGTAAAATTGAGATTTCTTGTTAGGGTTGAGGAGGTGTTTTTTTTTTTTTTTTTTTTGCTGCTGTGCTCTCGGCTTGTGGATCGAACCTGCGCCACAGCAGCGGCCCTGAGCCACTGCAGTGACAATGCTGGATCCTTAACCTGCTATGCCACAGGGGAAACTCCAAGGAATTTTGAGTCTCTTTGAGCTGTCTTTCCCTGAAGAAATGCACATTCACAGAAATTTCCATACAGTTTTTACTATCTTGCCCTCTAGAGTAAAGACTATTAAAATAAGGTTCTCTCTGGGAGAGAGGACTTTGAAAATTGGCATTGTCTGACACTGGTGAGATCTGGGAGGAGTCATTCAGATCTGTCCTTGTGTGCCATCGTGTTAGTGATGTGGGCCGTTAGTTTTTACCCAAGGATTCTCTAAGCTTCCTTGTCTCCTTATAGTTTGTTTTAAAATCCATTCTGTTTATGTAAATAAATATTATACATGTAAGGTCTTATGAGCACCATGCTGCCAATTTAGCTACTGAGTTTTCTTGCCTGAGTGGGTTTTGTCACTTGGGTTGAAAATTCTTAATTTAGCAGAGCCAGGTGGAAAATACTAGGCTAGAATTCTGACGTTTCCATCATCAGTTTTTGGCTCGATTACCTACATCCTTGGTTTCTTAACCTTTCTTTGAGTTTGACACCTTACCCTCCCATGTCTCAGAGACAGGGTGAGGATGAACATACTGAAGTATGAGATTTCTGGCAGAGGGATGACAGTGTTTCCTGGATTGGAAAGGTGGTAATAGGTGGTGGTCCCCATAGATTAGTTTTATATATTTGGCCATCATATATTTGGCCTTCAGTGTGTTAATATGAACCATTGTTTTTATAACATACCATCATATGGTGTATATTTCTGCCACGGAGAAAGAGAAAATTCCCAGACTGCAGGGAGGTTTTGGAAGAATTGTGACTATGAATGTTTCAGTATAGAAACAGATAAAAATATATCAATGCAATTGGGAAGGGAAGTTTAAAATGCATTTTTTTCTTGAAAATATAAATAATCCTAAGAAATTAAATGTGAAATTATGAGAATTTAGCCAGCTAACATTCTAGGAATAGAAATGTCAATTTAAGTTTTCAGCCTTTTTTAAATGAGAAATCTAAATTTAAAAATTTAAGCATTTACATT
Organism: Phacochoerus africanus; assembly: GCF_016906955.1. Taxonomy (NCBI): domain Eukaryota; kingdom Metazoa; phylum Chordata; class Mammalia; order Artiodactyla; family Suidae; genus Phacochoerus; species Phacochoerus africanus. The sequence goes on from NC_062545.1 coordinate 201,265,740, forward strand.
AAAATAATCAGTCCATATTTTCTTGATTTGAATGTTCAGTCTTTTATCAAGGATCTATTCCTATATGTCAAAAAAATGAAGTTTACACGGAAATAACATTTTTCCCCCTGCTTGTTTCAATACCTTCTCACCACCCCAAGTGAAAAGCCATTGATGGATGCCCTGTCAAGTAAGTTATTGGAAATTCCTCACTTGTTCAGTTTTTAAAGGATGTTTAACACTTTTTTATTCTTTAGGCATCATTTGAGTATATCAGACGTACAAGAGGTATTTCTCAAAGCAAATAAATCACAGTGTATTTGAAAATAAATTCACCGAATTGGGTAAGGTGGGGAAAATATTCCTGAAACTGATTGTACTTGATCTTGAGTTTTTGCTCAGTTACTTTACAAAAGTGAGATTTTTCTATTTCTCTGATGCTGCTGCTTTACTGGAGGTCCTCTGGTGACGTGAGGATCATCCCCACCTTTACTGCAGAGCCATCTAGAACAACTTAAATATAAGAAGTTATTTTAGAGTGAGCAAGTTTTTATAGCCTCTTCCCAGGTAAGGCCTATTTCTGTATGGGTTTACTCAGTGCCACTCTGTCTCCCCTAGATGCTACTTACTGGTTGCTGGCTTATTTTATTTAAACCCTTAGGGTCCTTTCTGGCCTATGGCTGTGAATGACTCATGGACTTTTCCCAAATACCAGGTCATCATTGTTTTCGGCTTTCATTCCCTCCTTGCCATTGTCTCTGCAGAGACCTTGAGCCACTCACAGCCTTCCTCTCCTCCCTGTGACACCTTGGTCCCTTGGTCACCCATCTGTGCTTCTGAACTCTGTGCTAGTTCTACTTCTTTCTGGGTAAGGTGTAATCTATTCACTTTTCCCTTGATTTTCTTACTTGGCTTGCTCTTTTGTATTGGTTCTTAAGCATTTTATTACATTTTACTCACTGAAGACTTATTTTCTGTGACTATGTCAGTTGCTGCATTGAGAGGACAAAAGGGAGAAATGGGTATCAATGGACAAATAGATTCTGCCACAGGTCCCAGACAGTGGCCCGTGGGCTACATCTTCTGTGGCTGTTTAATTTGGCCGAAACTGTTTTTTAAAAAAAATAATGAGTTGTTGATTTAGGCATTGGGACATATCATATAAAGATTTAGAGCCCTATTTTGTATCTCTTGAAAATGTGTGAAGGTGGATCAACGCTGAGCTCATATTCCTTAACTGTACCATTTATACGGAGCATGGTTTGTTTCACTTCAGGGTAAATTACTGCCTGGCTTTTGTGGGCATTTGAGTTTGTGATTCTAATGCTACAGGTCCCAAAACCATGTGAATTTAAGAAGTTCATTCAACTGTCTAGATAAAGGCAGTAGTTACAAAAGACTTCAATTCTTTTGATTAATGTGTGTGTTTACAGATAATGATTGAATTATATTAGACTGCTCCTTAAAGTCTCCTTTACTTTAGGTAGAGAAGTCTCGTCTTGGAGCTCCTCTTCTTTAATACCTGGTTGCAAGACAGCTTCTCTTACCTTTACAAGATATGCCTCCATCAGTTTATCTTCCCTTTTACACCCTTCCCCAAGGATTTTAGACCTGCCCCTGTTGGGAGTGGAGATTTCTTCCTGCCTGTTGCCTGCCTATGTTTGTTCAGATGCTTTGAGGTCAGCAGAAGTTGCTTGGTGCTGTGAAAACTAATAAGATGTTACGTGCTGTTTAAAAGAGGCCCGTGGCCCACCTGCTAACCTCATTGCCGATGGTGTCAGCTTAGAAAAGACATTTTCCCCTCAGAATGTTTTAAAAAAGAGCTGATATGAGAGGTTACCAGGTGTGAGGTTTTTATGTGTGTTGTTTTTCTCTCCTCTTCCCCCTTATTTATTTATTTATTTATTTTTCCAGCCTTCAGCCTTTTCTCTCTCTCTCTAGAAACAGCAGGGCAGGTCAGCAAAGCTTTCTCCCACGTGTGCAGTAGAGCAAGCTGATGCACCAGCAGAAGTAGAAAGAGGCTCCACATGTCATGTTTGGACCAATGCTATAATTTTATTTTACAATAAGTAAGGTGGATATTATTAATCTACTCCTGAGCATAATAGCACAATTTGAATAGCAGAGAGCAACTTTGGTGTGTGTTTATGTCTGGTGAGATGAATACAGATGAATGCTAAATAGGTAGAAAATGTCAGTGTAGAGCTTTCCTTTTGGGGACTTTAAGCACTTAAATTTCTAGTTAACTTTTTGTTCAGCCTGGCAAACAGATACAAAGATCTGTTTTATCAATCCAGCATTAATGTAGCTTCTGAGGACAGAACAATGTCTATAAAGCCCGGCTCTCCTGGCAGCTACTTTAACTGGGCCAGTCATAACAAGGAATTAGAATGTGTCCCTGTATTGAACATCTTAGCAAACCCTTCAGAATAACAGGAGCTTAATGCTGGCAGTTTTAAAAATTGTTACAATCTCCAGACTAGCCAAAATTTTTTGGTATTTGGGGTGCAAACAGAAGTATGTGCTTAATTTGGAAAAAAAACAAAAAACAAAAAAAACCCCCACTAATTTTGAGTTAAATGTATAGGTTAAAAAATACTTATTTTTAAGAGGCAGTTAAAAGAGCTTTTGGTACCAAGCATCTTCCATGATTATACAATTCTTTTAGGTGAATTTGTTGTTTATTTTGGTGTGTCCTGGAGTATCTGCTTCAGGGGCTTCCAGGGTGTTTCTGTTGTTCAGAATCAGGTTTTCTTTTTTTTAATTGTGTCTTATTTTCCTAAAGGTTGAGAATCATTGTCGTGGAGCTTCTGCTGTGCTATTAGAAAGGCTTTGATTTATGTGGGTGGTTACCTTGGAGTATAGACCTTTCCCAAATTCATCTAAAGTTTTTTCTTTTAATTTTATTAAAGGATCTTAAGAAATGTCTTCAAGTTTTTTGTGTTGGGACTGTGTTCAGAAACTGAGAAGAAGTTTTTGTAGTATTTTCATTGTTTCATCACAAATTATTACTGAGTGCTAGTTGCTGAGAGAGGTTTAGAGAAGTTTAAGTGTTCTTATGATCATATTCTTTGGTCTGCCTGCTTAAGGAGGTGAGGGCAGAAAATGATAATTTAAAAGTTGTCACAAGCCTCCCCCGCCAGGTTTAAATAATAGCTTGAGGACTTGAGAAACTGGACCTATCTCTGTAGTCTGAGCATTAAGGATATCGGGCCAGGATGCTGCATACTGCTTCAACACAAGAGTGTGTGACTCTTGTTGATCGTTTAGTGTGTATATTTATTTGGTTAGTTTTTGTGTCTTCTCTTCTTCCCCCTCTCCTATGTCATTGTTTCTTTTGGGTCCCCCTTTTGTGGTACGAATAACAACTTCTTGGTTTGCCAGGAGCCCAGTCACAGGTGAAGGATATTTATGCAGTGCAGAACCTGCCAAATTTGAGTTGTAGCTGGGAGAGATACCACTGAGACTGTCTTAATTCTGCAGTTGCCCAAGGAGTATCAGCTCCTAGGCATGTATGTGGAACCACTTGAAGTCCCCAGTGATCCCCCCATCGTTTTATTCTCTTGACAGCAAGATGTGCCAGGAGCTTCCTCTATGTATAATATTTGTTTTTCAAAACATCTAGGAGAAAGTCACAAGGATGATAAGGTTTCCTTCACTCCTTCGGTTAATATGGTTCCAGTAGCAGGAAGCAAGTAACAGATCAGAAGCTGCAGTGCTTCTAAGAGTGCACTGATCTGTACCTTCCCCTTGAGTCTTCCTCAAGCCCAGACTATTTCTATATCAGCTAAGAGCTTGGATTCTTAAGGTTGCTGATTGTCGCTTTCTCACGCCACTTCTTGGTATTCTCAGATCTGCCTGTTGCTTTTCTCCATTAATGGCATTTACAGTATTTTTTTTCCTCAGCTGCACCCATGGCATATGGAATTTCCCAGGCTAGGGATCAAATTCAAGCTGCAGCTGTGACCTGTGCCACGGCTGTGGCAAAGCCGGATCCTTAACCCATTGTGCCAGGCTGGGGATTGAACCTGCACCACCACAGAGACAACTCTCGACCCTTAACTCCTTTCTTAGACTTTTTAGAAGAGTGTGGCTAATCTACCTGTGTTGTTTGTGGACAGTAGGGGGCAAAGTTTGATTTCTTGGTGAATAACATAGTTTGTGATCCAGAGAAGAAAAGTGAAGAGGTTGATTTTTCTCTTTTTGTTCAACTTCTAAAAGTAACTTCTAATTTATTGCCTCATAAGAATGCAATTAGATTAAGACATTTTGTTTTGGATAGTCAAGTTGTCAGTGTATTGTGTAGGGCAGCAAGTAGCTACCTGTTTGTAGTTGCTGAAAGTCCTGGCTGTTAGGACAGAAGAATAGTTGAAATCAGTAATTGAAGGTGGTACACTGCCCAGAATGGATGGAACCAGGGATCTACCACAGTTCCCTGGAATAACGACTTTATAGATGAGGAAACTGAGGCTCATAGGTCAGGTGGTTTGTCAAGGATTCAGCCTGCTAGATGGGGATGTAGGACCTAGGTCTGCGACTCATAACTTCACTGCCTGTTAGTTACCTTGGACTCTAGAGTGATGTTCTTTCTGCCCTTGGTAATTGTGCTGGTTATAGGTCAAGGTGGCTGAGGACAGAGAGACAGGTCTAAGAGGCAATTCAGTAACTACATCTTATCTCCAGGCCTTATTGTTTGGCTTTGCAATAGTGGGACTGGTGTAACAGGATTTTGTTTAAAAAGCTTTTACCCTGGTCCCTGTAGCACTCCTAGCAGAACACGCACACTTGTTTCCCTGGGGCCAGGATTCTGACCTTGCATTATTTTAGGTCTGTGACCAGGTGACTTCTGGGAGAATTCCACCACAGGCTAGTGTGTTGTTGCCAGCTGGCAGTCTTGACTTGTAGGATTAGTTTTTGGAACCATGTAAAGTATGGATCTATAAGTGAAGAAAAGACGACACTGTCTTCAGACTTACTTCAGCATTCTGTTAAAATCAAGAAAAAGGACTGATACTGTGTGCTCTGTTGATGATGAAAATGACATTCTGATAACCCTAGCTCATTGTAGTAGAGAATTGGCAAGGGCTATTCCTTAAAGTTGTTAGGTTTCTGAAACTAATATATGTTCCAAATCTGGTGGTCTCTTAGAAATGCAGCTGTCATTGTTCTAAGAAAAAAAGTTGTAGGTCATGTTCTCAATGTGATGTCCAAACTTGAATCGACAAAATATCCAGTAAAGATTGTTATTGATTACCTGTTTTTTCAAATTAACTGTCAGAAAAATTGGAGGGAGGGTAGATGGTGAAGAATACAGATTCAAGATAATCTTTTTGTTTTTCCTGGAAAGGGGACATCTGGTTTTTTTTTTTTTTTTATCTCTCTATTCAGGAAATATTTGTTTAATTCACTTAAATTCAAAGTTTGGAATTGAGATAATATAGTACTTGAAACTTACTATCAATTGAGAAAGTTTTTTTTTGTATCTGTAGGTAGATCATGAATGATAAATAATCTCATTAAAATTTCAATCACTATGAGAAAATTTTACTGCTTTGAAATCTTACTGCAACAAATACTGCTTTAATGTTCCTCAAAACTTAGATGTGCAATTTTTACATTGTTTTTGAATCTCATAAATATGTTCACTTAATGTAGTGATTTTTATGTCTCTCAGAGCTGAGAACTTAGTTGTTATCTTTCAATCTATGGTATTATAGAACCAGAGAAGCTGAAGTAGCTGCTTGTTAACATGTCCTTTGGTTTCTTATCCCTGTGTGTATATTTTACTCTTTCAAGCCTATAAATATTATCCTTGTGCTCTGTGAAGCTGGTGTAAACCTAAAAAAATGAAAGGAAATCATCTCTACATATTTGAAGCAAGTGTCTCTGGTGTAAAATTGGCCCAACGGCTCTGCACACAGCGAAGTGTATAGCATAGCAGTCAGGTGGAATCCTGCCAAGGGTGCTCCATACTGTTTAGCCAAATTTGGGACATTATAAAACGAAGCAGAAGTTAAGATAGGTATTGAGAATTCAAAGCTGAATAGCCTTTTCCATCATTTCATTTGTAGGACACTACAATCCTAAACTTTGACTTTCATAGATAACCCCCCCTTCCACTTTTTTAATTTCTCTAAGTTTTTTTTTTTTTTTTTAAGTTGGCTTCTGCTACCAAAGATTTTGAGTGAAATGTTTCCATAGTTCCCCAGTTCTCTGAGAAATTCAGAAACGTAAAGAGATTAGGAGACTTATTGTCAGGACCTGGGTGTTTTGAGTTTCCCAGAGGAGTGTTTTGGAACTTCATCCATAAGGAATTTTTCGCTGTGACTGGCTTTTTTTTTTTTTTTTTCTTTTTAGGGCCACATCTGAGGCATATGGAGGGTCCTAGGCTAGGGGTTGAATCAGAGCTGTAGCAGTTGACCTGCACCACAGCCACAGCAATGTTAGATCTGAGCTGTATCTGCGACCCACACCATAGCTCACAGCAACACTGGATCCTTAACCCGCTAATCTATGCCACAGATTGAACTTGTGTCCTCATGGATGCTTGTCAGATTCTTTTCCCCTGAGCCACGATGGGAACTCTGTGACCAGTATTTCTTTTCCCCATCCTCTGTAATTACCTCCTGTTGGTTAATGTCTAAAGAGGTGAAGCAACTTTGTGGACAGCTTATCAAATAATTTAGCCCATGGATATTTGAAAATGTTTGCTGTACCTTTTTGCTAAAATCTCGAAGTTTTTTTTTATTAGTGGCTTCTTAAAACTCGAGACTTTCTTCTAAATCTACAGCTTTATATGATTCAAGTTTTTATGGTTGTGTTGTGCCTGTCCTCCTGACCTTAATGATATTTTGCTGTCCTTCTGATAAATTATGCATTCACTTTTTTTGATTGTTGATCAACCTTTTTTTGCTTTGCAGTAGTTTAAAAACGATTATTTTTCCAGCTTATATGTGAAAACATCCTAGTTTTTGTGCAAAAGTTCATTTATGTGGTAAACACTTGTGTTCGTACTGAATGCCACATATCATCTAGATATTGAGACATAGTGGTGAATGTGGTCTGGTCCTTGCTGACATGAAACTTAAGAGAGTAGAGGAGACACATGTTAAAGTTCTATAAGTTATTTACAATTGCAATTTGTGCTATGAGGGGGAGGAGTCTTTGGGGCTCCTTGCTTAGTGTGGGGTGGTCAGGGAAGTTTCTTTGTTCCTCTCATCTCCCCTCTCCTTGCCTTACTCCCACAAAGGCAGACTTTCTGGCATTCAATTTTATAGGCTTTAAAATATTAAAATCGAAAAAGGTTCTGAAGTTGAACTCTCCTCTCCCTGATATATATACGGTGAACTTTGAATCTTGGATCTGATTCCTTCCATCTAGTTTACATCCCATCAAAGATCTGGCTTTTTTTTTAAACAGCCAAGAAACAAATTTTAATGTACTTAAGTATAGCAGTAATTAGGCAGCTTTCACATGAAAAATGATACAACCACTGCCAAGTCCAGTAGTGTCATCTGCATAGTCTACATCCTTTATTCCTTTCATTCATGGCTTTCAAAGTGTGCTGTCTCTACCTGATTTTGAAGTATAATTTACCGATATTCTTGATAGCATTTTTTCAGTGTAGAGATTGAGAGTGTAAAAGCTAAAAAGAGGAATGTCTCAAGCTTTTTTGCTCGGTCTCACCTTATCAACTTGCCCAAAATAGAGTTTGTCACTGATTTAATTATTTGGTTAATTTATGCATAACCTTTTTTAGACTCCCTCTGCCAGATCATGGCAGCTCCCTCCATTTCTTCACAGTACTGTGTTTCTTCTAGTATTTATTTACATTTAAGCTAAAATCAAATACTGTATTATTTTGGAATTGCCTTTGAAACATTTGCTGGGATGGGAGAAGCTTAGGCAGTTTTCTTTGTAGAAACTTTGGAATATATTTATTGAAAAGATACTTTTTTCTTAAAATAACCTGAATGATTTTGGGGCAGTCTCTTAATCCTAAGGGCCTATTTGTGTTCATAAGAGTTTGGTAGAGCCTGGGAAATTGCTCTAATCAGAAAAAGAGGTTAAAGAAAATGAGGAAGTGAATTCTCTATGTGGCTTGTTTCCTCACCCACACACATCATCAGAACTGTAAATAGTACAGTGAATTTATGACATGATATTTAAAAATGACATCCTTCCTACTTTATTAGATCATTATCATTATTTTTTCTTTTTATGGCTTCAGTCTAGCATATGGAAGTTCCTGGGCTAGGGGTTGACTTGTAGCTTTAGCTGAGGCCTGTGTCACAGCCCTGCAACATAGAATCTGAGCCATATCCATGACCTGTGCCATAGCTTGTGGCAACGCCAGATCCTTAACCCACTGAGCAACGTCAGGGATCAAACTCACATCCTCACAGACACTATGTTGGTTTCTTAACCTGCTGAGCCACAACAGGAACTCCTGGATCATTATTTTTACCAGAGTATATTCTGTACTTACCGGTTTGTTCAGAAAGGTGGACTGTTGGCTGAAGCAGTTGTTTTCTCTTGTTTTTAATATTAAGTGGTCTTTTAGAAGCTGATCAAAACTTTGAATCCCTTTTATTTTATGTCATCTAGAATTGTTTTTTCTAGTTGGATCTTATTTCATCAAAGTTTTCAGATCTCGGCCCCTTTTTCCTTAGGTGAAGAATGATGCCATTGAAATGACACACTAATAATCTCCACTCTTGATCAAGTGATGGAACTTGGAGAGAAGTAAAACAAGTTTTAGTTCAGGAGAGATTTTTTTTTTTTTGTATTTTTTTTAGGGTTGCACCCTTGGTATATGAAAATTCCCAGGCTAGAGGTCAAATCAGAGCTGTAGCTGCCGGCCAACTCCACAGCCACACCAGATCCGAGCCATATCTGTGACCTACACCACAACTTAAAACAATGCCAGGTCCTTAACCCACTGAGAGAGGCCAGGGATTGCGCTGAGTCCTCAACAATACTAGTTGGGTTCGTAACTCCTGAACCACGATGGGAACTCCTTTTTTTTTTTTTTTTTTTTTTCCTCCAGGAGAGAATTCTACTGTTATTTCCTGCATTACATGGACAGTAGGGTAAGAGTTAAGGGGCTGGTGATGGAAGTGGTTTTTGGGGTAACAGCTTTCCCATTGCCTTGGGTGTATGGCCTGTTCTTAATGGCTCTTTAAATTAGTTTGCATTTTAGGACACTTATTAAATGTTGTTTTCAACTATATTGGAAGCTCCTTGATGTCAGTGATCCCGTTTTACAGCTCTGTGCATTGAACAGAGTAGGTAAGAAAGTTTAAAATTTCGGAAATTAGGGAGTTCCCATCATGGCTCAGTGATAACGAGCCCCCTGACTAGTATACATAAGGATGTGGGTGGGTTTGATCCCTAGCCTTGCTCAGTCGGTTAAGGATTGGGTATTGTGGTGAGCTGTGGTGTAGGTAGCAGATATGGTTTGGATCTGGCATTGCAATGGCTGTAGTGTAGGCTGGCAGCTACAGATCCCATTTGACACCTACCCTGAGAACTTGCATATGCTGCAGGTAGCCCTAAAAAGACCAAATATATATATGTGTGTGTGTGTGTGTGTGTGTGTGTATAAAAATTACACATGAATATAGGTTTTTTTTTTTTTAATGGCATAATCAGCCTTTGTATTGTGGTTACTGAGAAGTTGCCATGTCTATCATAAATATTTGGCCAATTGGAATTAATCAAAATTTTTAATGTTTAAACTGAGTGTTTTGAGTCTTTTTTAAATGAACGTTAATTATTATGGTAGTATTTAAGTGCTGGATAGTAGATAATACAAAAAGTCATCTTAAAATTAACAGTGATTTTTTTTCCCTTCATTCATCCCCGTGAATAATTAAGGCTTTACCATATCTACTGGCAGTCTCCTAGCTGGTGAGTTTAACAATTTACTTGGACCACATAGGAAAGTTCTGGTGTGATGCTTCTGTAACCCCTTTGACAAGACTGAGGCTATGCCTTTTACATGTATTTATGACTTGTTTTATACAGCTTCAAAGCATGCTGTATTAAAAAAAAAAAATCAGGAGTTCCCGTCGTGGCGCAGTGGTTAACGAATCCAACTAGGAACCATGAGGTTGCGGGTTCGGTCCCTGCCCTTGCTCAGTGGGTTAACGATCTGGCGTTGCCGTGAGCTGTGGTGTAGGTTGCAGACGCGGCTTGGATCCCATGTTGCTGTGGCTCTGGCGTAGGCTGGTGGCTACAGCTCCGATTCGACCCCTAGCTTGGGAACCTCCATATGCCGCAGGAGCGGCCCAAGAAATAGGAAAAAGCCAAAAAAAAAAAAAAATCACTGCTTCAGGACTGGACTGAAGTAGCTGTGTTTGCCAGGGTTAAGGAGGCAGGCTCCAGGGATAACATTCAGGCCAGTCTAATAGCAGTGTAAAACCTCCTTTGGCTGTTGGGAGAATGGCTGCTTTCTGCTCAACCCTGGAGTCTTTTTGGAAGCAGATAGAGAAGTCGAGGTCCAGGGTGGTTGCTCTGATCAAGGAAGGCTAACTCTAAGAAGGGTTATTGGGCTAGGTCCTTCTGTGGTACCTGCCTAACCCTTACATACACACAATCCAGGGTACAGCAGCAGTTCCATCTGGTATGTTGCAGGCCTGCCGTGACATAGAACTGTTGTAAAGCAACTCATTTTAAAGCTGCAATATGTTAAATGGGCAGCCCTTCATTGAAGGCCAGGGTATGTTGGCAGTTTATCAGCAGCAGGGTTGTGATCCTGTCGCTTCTTGTTAATGAAGGCTTTTATTTAGCTTAGCAAATCATATCTCCTGTTAACATCCACTCTTTCAAATGGTAAACTTGAAAGGGATGTTTGTGACTTTTTATTAATTAGTAGCCATCAGGGTGCTTTGGTCCTCCCTTGTGATAGCCATTTAGCTGTTGTTTCTTCTACTGAGATACAGCTGGCCTTAAACTAAGAAAACCCCCAAGATGATTAAAATGAGCCTTTTCTTGTTTGTTATTTTTGAAATTTTTTTTTATCTTTCCTCTTAGGTGGCCATTTCCTCCAGTCTCAATTTCACTTCCATTTTAAAATTCCTAGCAGGGGTTTTATCAGAGCATTTACTTTCCCAGTGCAGCAATTTGACTTTCCCAGCACTTGTTTGTTTATTTCTGGGCAGCCCAAGAGAATAAGTATTTTGTCTTCAGATTTAATATGCATTTCTTACATTTAGCAAATTCAGGGACTTCAGAGAATGTCAGAGCTGGAGAGGCCTTCACCTACAGTGTTGATCAACATCCTCATTTTATACATGTGGAACTTAGGGTAATGTCTTAGAGAGAGTAGCAGTGGTCAGTGACTCATGGCTGCTGATTCCTGACTTGCCTTTCCTTCTCCCAGTTCCCTCTCCTTTGAGTTGTTGCTGCATTAATTCCATTTCATTTTTTAAAATGCAGGCAATGTCTTGGTGGGATTGTAAATTGGTAGGTTTTTAGAGGGCTTTTTGGCAGCAACTAGAGTAATTAAAAATATAAATTGACAAGAACCAGCAGTATCAATGTATATTTTTGCTCATTTGTAGAAGGTATTTATTGCAGGCATTGTTTGAAACAGTAAAACCGTGGATATTTATCAGCAGGGAATCAGTGATATTAATTGTGGCATATCTCCTTTATAGTTAGCCCTCTGTGTCTGCTGGGGGCGGGGTTTCTGCATTTGGAGATTGAACCGACCGAGGACTATATACTATATTAACAGTCCTCTGATATGTAACTGGTGGGATGTGAAGGGCTGAGTTGGGGACTTGAGAATCCTTGGGATTTTGATATTTTTGGGGATCCTGGAATGAATACCCTGTGAATACCAAGGGATCATTGTATAGCCATCTCTAAGGGAAGAATTCTCTGTGCTGATACTTAAATGTAAAAAGCAAGATGCAAAGATCATTACAGAAAGATCTGTCTCTGTGTATGTACTAAAGTATTTGCTTTCCTTGTATTTACTTGTACATGTTTGTATTATCTTTGAAAATATTCAAATTGTTAATGAAACTTTTAACTTTGTGTGTGTTTGAAGAATCGTCTCATTTTCTAACATTCAGCAGTGAGGATCTTTTCACCTCATACGTATTTTTTAAGTTGCAAAAATACTAACATGTCATTACTTATCACTTCAAAAGATAATCCCCCTTGTATTTTTTAAAGCATTTTCATAGATTTTCAGTATTTTTTTGCATCTAAACTGTGTGTTAGTGTTCAGTACCTATGTGGAGCCCACCGTTGTGTCCGGTCTTTGGGAGTTCAAAAGCCCTAAGGTATCCTTAGGTTGTTTAAGTCTAGTTGACAGCCCACAGTCAGGAATTGCAATGTTTGGTTGTGGGAGAAGGGGTTTGGTGAGGGCTGCTGCATGGTAGGGAAAAGGTTTGTGAAACTAGCTAAGTAGTTAAGTGCTAGTGAGTAGCACTTTGGGGGAGTTTTTATAGAGTTAGAGGGAGGTTTTTTTCCCCCCAGGAGAAAAAGAGGGGGATTAAACATGATGTACTCCCAGCATATTGAGAAAACTGTTTTGACTATTAGAGGGTGGTTCGGTATCTAGAGGGCCTTAAAACCCAGGAAGGAGGAGTTCCCGTCGTGGCGCAGTGGTTAACAAATCCGACTAGGAACCATGAGGTTGCAGGTTCGGTCCCTGCCCTTGCTCAGTGGGTTAACGATCCGGCATTGCCGTGAGCTGTGGTGTAGGTTGCAGACGCGGCTCGGATCCCGTGTTGCTGTGGCTCTGGCGTAGGCCGGTGGCTACAGCTCCGATGAGACCCCTAGCCTGGGAACCTCCATATGCCGCAGGAGCGGCCCAAGAAATAGCAAAAAGACAAAAAAAAAAAAACCCAGGAAGGAATATTTCTTTTTATATGCTGTAGGGCATTGTAGAGCTTTTGGAGTATGGGTGTAGTAGAAAGAAAACTTGGTTGGGGACAGTTTTGTAGGATGACTTGATGTGAGGAAAACTGAAATAAAGAACATTGGTCGGTATGGCAAGAGCAACCCTAGAAAGGAAGGAGCAGGGCCGAGGGAGGAAAGTGGAATGTGATTTGGTGCCTGACTATGGGGAATCTAGCAAATGGAAAACTACTGCTTGGTTGTATTGTGTATTCTTAGTATTCTCTAAATCAAAGTAAGTATGCAATATGAAACACAACTTACTATGATGCTTTATAAGTGTCTTTTCTGAGAATCAGATTATATTCATGCTTCCCTTGTCATGGTTTTTTAGAGATCATAGGAAATTGAACTGATTAAAATAAGTACTGGGCATACGAAGTAGTTTACGTAGTCCCAGGGCTGGAGAAACATCTCTTTGAAGGTAAGAAAACTTATTCACCACTGAATTAAACCAGTGTTTCTCAAACTTTTTGTTCTTAGGACTCCTTTTTACCCTTAAATTATTGAGGACTTGAAAGACCCCTTTCATTATGTAAGTTATGTTTATTAATTTTTTTTAAATCAGGAGTTCCCATCGTGGCGCAGCGGAAACAAATCCAACTAGGAACCATGAGAGGTTGCAGGTTCGATCCCTGGCCTTGCTCAGTGGGTTAAGGATCCAGTGTTCCATGAGCTGTGGTGTAGGTCACAGACGCAGCTGGGATCTAGTGCTGCTGTGGTTCTGGAGTAGGCCGGCAGCCACAGCTCTGTTTAGACCTCGTAGCCTGGAAATCTCCAAATGCCACGCATGTGTGGCCTTCAAAAGAAAAAAAAAATAAAAGAAATAAAAAAATAAATCTATTTTTGTTGGATTAGAAATAAGACGAGAGGAGTTCCCGTTGTGGCTCGGTGGGTTAGAAACCCAACTAGTATACATGAGGATGTGGGTTCAATCCCTGGCCTCACTCAGTGGGGTAAGGATCCAGTGTTGCCATGAACAGTGGTGTAGGTCATGGGTGTGGCTTGGATCCCATGTTGCTGTGGTTGTGGTGTAGGCCCGCAGCTGCAGGTCTGATTCAACCCCTAGCCTGGAAATTTCCATATGCTGCAGTTTTGGACCTAAAAAGCGAAAAGAAAAGGAGAGAGTAAAAAATATATTTAGCTCAAAAAATGCAATTGCATTAACAACATTTTAAAATTGAAATGAAATTTATTTTTCTAAAGCAGTGGTGGTAAGAGTGGCATGATTTTACATTTTTTAATCTCTTTAATGTCTAGCTTAACAGAAGTCAGCTGTATGTTTACATTGCACCAGGCTGAATCTGCAGATATTATGTATCATGTAACCTTTGGAGGCTTTACTGTACATTTACAAGAGAATGAGAGGGTATTGTTCTAACCTCCTGGATCTGCGGAAGGGTCTCAGGAACCCTCAGGTATCCCAGACCACACTTTGAGAAATTCTGGGTTGCCCTAATGGCTTCCTGGAACAAATAGGGCAAGGCTTATTTGAGCTTTAAAAGAAAATATAGAATCTTTGTCATTGGGAGGAATGGACAGTTCACATTTCTAGTGGAAGTGCAAATAAAGAATAAAAGCGTGAAACCAACTGTAATGGAAAAAATAAAAATCATTAAAATAAAAAAAAGAATAAAGGCGTGGAATTAGAATAATTAAAGGTGAAATTGTGCTTGGAGTTGAAGCCTCGAATGGTGTAATCAAATTCTGTTACTAGCAAGTTTTACCTGGGTCCAAATCTTGGTTCTTACTTTCCTTACCTTAAAATTGAAGCTGTGATTGGCTCACATAAGTCCCTTGTAGCACTAACATTCTATGATTTATTAATATTTTTTTATAGTGCTCTCAGCACTTCCTTTCTGTAAATACACACATGGCCACACATCTATGTACACATATTTGGAGCACTGTAGAAGGTCATATGAGCTAAAAAAAGCACTTTGGAGTACTTCACCTAAGCATTTACTTTTTCCTACATTGGTCTCACTGTCCTAGTTTGTTTCTTAAATAGAAATTGACTAAATGGTACTGTGGGTGTATATGGAATCTTAGAATCTTAGCCTCTTTTGTCAGCTGTCCAACACACCTGCACTTTTTTTTTTTTTTTAAGCCTTCCATTGCATTTATTTATCCTTGCTTTCCTCCCCCCAACCTCCAGTTTAATCATAGGACTAGGTGGGTGAGAAGGAGGAAGGTGAAATGTCATCCAGATCACCTTTGTCAGACAGAGCTCTGCTTGTCCATTTCAGGTTGCTGAGGTCTTTGGGAGAAAAAAATGACACAGTAGTGTCTTCCTTTGAAATGAAAAATGGGGTTGGTGGTGGTGAGACAATGCCTGTTTATTTTTCTGTGTCTGATTCCACATTTGTTTAGTATTCTGATAGAATTAATCTCTTTCAAGTTTCGTGTTTGCTCATTTAGATGTTTCTTGGATTTTAATTTGGATAACAAATTCCTGAACATTATGTTGTCATATATTGAGACCTTCATATGTCTAGACATGATGAAGAAATATCCACTTATATGTGGAATCTAAATATCACAACAAACTAGCAAATATAACAAAGAAAGAGACTTAGAGTTCCCTGGTGGCTTAGCACAGTAAGGATCTGGCATTGTCAAAACTGTGACTTGGGTCCCCACTGTGGCGCAGGCTCTATCCCTGGCCCAGGAATTTATGCATGCTACAGGCACAGCCAACAAAACAATATCCATACCATTGTTGTCTAGCATTCTTAATGATGTTGGCTTCTATTTGAAATCACAGTCCTTTTGCGAGGGTACCTTTTGGTGGGGAGTGGTGAGGATTATTGATATTTTGGAATTTCAGGTTGCAAGAAACTTCTCTGAAAACTCTGAAGTCCTTGAGGGCAAAGAGACGCTTTTACATTCTGATAGTGCCTTGTACACAGAGCTTAATACTTACTGAATCAATGACAGTGAAACATTTATTTCCTTCCAAACCAAAATAAGAAACATTAATCACTTTTATTTTGGAAATCCCTGTAGCTGCAAATATGACATTTTCAACCTGAGAAAATTTCTGGATAGTTTAAATAAGGCAGCAGTTTAAATGTATAAAATTTGGGACTCTTTCCAGTAGTACTGCTTTTGTATGTCTTCTAGGCTTGCAGGTATCATGGGATAAGGGTGTCTCTAAAGGTAAAGGGCTATTTTGAGAAGAAAAGTCTGGAGGGCAGCTGTGTATCTGTGTTATACAGCTGCAAATGGAAATGAAAAGTAAAACTGGAAGGAGTACTATACAATTGTGATATTTAGGCTTGAAATTGTGCCCAACTATAAAGTTTACTGGTATATAATGTGTTCTTGATCAGAAAAGCCCAAAAGAGTTGCTGTTGCTTTGGAAAAGCGGGAAGAGGATGTTAATGACAGTTTTCCTGTAGTCTCTGCTTAATGAATGAGATCTCTGAGGAGATCTAAAAAGCATATTCATTGCCCTTGAAAGCACCCATATTGAATGAAGTTCTATCTAAGTTCGTATTTGAAAAAGAATTTCAAACATCTTGTGCTTCCTGGAACTAAATATAAAAATTAGTTTTAAACTTTTACTGTAACTTTATTTTAAATAAATTGATTTTTTTCTAATTTTGTAGATTCATTTGCTAAGAAAGATTCTAGACTGATTTCATACTCTCCGACACCAAGATACCTGAAGTAGCTTTTCATTCTCACACTTCTCAGATCACAACCAGTTACCATTAGTAAAGATGGGGACCTAGGTCCTTTAGAAAGTGTTTTAAAATTCCATTTTAGTTTTTTAAGAAAGCAAACGGCTGCAGTCCATTTTAGGTTATCTTTAAATGGAAGGAAAAGGGGGTGGGGGAGGAGAGCTGCAGGTTGCAGAATCACTTTTGGCATTGAAGCATGCTCATATCAGCTTAGCTGAGCTGCTCTTGGCTGCACCTTCTTGGGTGTGAGGTGACCCCTGTAACAACTGACAACCTGGTTACTTCCGCCAGTTAAATAAGCTGAGCTAAGGAATAGGATCTCTTCCACTTTACAGTTTGATTGTTACACCTGAAGTTAAGAATGTGGGGTCCTAAAAAAAAAAAAAAAAAAAAAATTAAAAGGAGTTCCCGTCGTGGCGCAGTGGTTAACGAATCTGACTAGGAACCATGAGGTTGCGGGTTCGATCCCTGCCCTTGCTCAGTGGGTTAACGATCCGGCATTGCCGTGAGCTGTGGTGTAGGTCGCAGACGTGGCTCGGATCTGGTATTGCTGTGGCTCTGGCGTAGGCCAGCGGCTACAGCTCCGATTAGACCCCTAGCCTGGGAACCTCCATATGCCGCAGGAGCGGCCCAAGAAATAGCAAAAAGACAAAAAAAAAAAAAAAAGAATGTGGGGTCCTGAAAGAGTTCCCTTGTGGTGCAGCAGGTGAACAACCCAGCGTTGTCACTGCAGCAGCTTGGGTCAATTCCTGACCTGGGAACTGGTGCATGCCATGGGTGCTGCCAAAACACATACAGCACCCCCCCCCCCCCGCACGCAAACCACAGAAAAATAATTTGGGCTGCTTATTTAAGTCACCCAACCTCTAAAAGCCTTAAAGTTTCTGACCTACAAAATGGGAATAGCGATGATCCCTATGATGAAAGGTTAATTGGGATGCTTAAGTAAAGCATTCAAAAACAGTAGCTGTTTTTTCCTCATTCCTGAATTAGAGTTCTTTGGAAAACTGAAGGTAATTAGATTTGTTTTAGGAGAAATTGTTTTATTTTAAGGCTTTATTTCTCCAATAGTTAGAATCCTTTGAATCTTGCATAATGATCACATCTGTCCTTTGTACTACAGAGACACTGGGCAACTAAGTTTAAAGGCATAGGCTTGGTTTAGATTTGCTGGGAGACCTCTCATGGCTTTTGAGAAAGGAAAAAGAATGGAAAACTAAACAGATTAGATTTCTCTTTTCAGTGATAAAGAGAGCCCTTTCAGGGTTTTCTAATTCTTAATAGATTTCTTGCCCAACTGTGTTCCTTGTTTTGTGTATGAGGTCTATAAAGAAGCTTAGTCTAGGCAGAAGGGACTTGGGTGTGGTAAGGCAATTACAGGCTCTCAATAGATGATGCACTAATTAGTGATCTGCATCCCTTTCAAACTAGGGTGTTGGCTGCTGGGAGTAGCAGGAGTTACTATTAAGCATCAGTGACTAAGAATTAATCTTATTTAGCTGGAAATGGGGATAGATATTGTAATTAGATGTGAGAGACACAGCTATCAGACCTGAAAATATAAACTCTCAGAATTTTTTCAGTTTTCCCCACCCACATGCTGGTAGAGTACTAAATCTTAGGGATTTGTTTGTTGTTTTTGAAACTTGGGAGACCTAGGTTCTAGGCCAGGTTTGACCCTGAATGTCTTAGGAGAGCACATCGCTTCTCATGGTCTCTTTTTTATGTCTAAAATGTGGGATGGATAATAAGCATTTGCTTTTTCTCTTTTAAAGATCTGATTGCTGATGTCAGAACCAGGAAAAGGGTTGGATGCTGTTACCAAATGACTTTGTTTTCTTGTTTGGAGAGTAGTAGGTGAGAGTTAAATACTAGCTTCTATTTTGGGCTTTTTGTGGGCTGTTGTTTAGAGATGGAGGTGAAAAAATTCAAAAGAAAAAAGCTGTTATGAGATTGCATTAGGTTGTGTTAGGCTCTCTACTCTCATTTTATCTGTCATAATTGGGTAATAATTAGCACTTTAGAAGGCCATTATGGTAAGGGTTTTAATAGTTCTTTGCCCTTCTCTTTATGTGACCACCACCTGGGAGAAAATTTTGTGCACCTATCAAGGAAGAAAATGATCAAGTTTGGAATTTAAGAACCTAATTGTTAAGTCTTGATTAAATGATGCCTATTAGGTTGTAATTATATCATCCCATAAAAAAGGATGATAGCAGATTTGATTGCTGTGTTTCCTAAAGCAGTCTTTTAAGATAATGAATTTTAATTACATATGTGTGCCTGGGAACGATTTTAAGCCATTGAGAGGGGAAAAATGGACAAGGCATATTGAAAAAGGGAAGTGTTCACTTAGGTATATATATAGCTTTTTGGCTTGTGTTTTGGAAGGACAGGAACAGAAAAATCTGACTCCTTTCTCCATTCCCACATACAAATTCCTGTAGAAGGGCTCCTGAATCAGCATTCCCTCATTTTTACAGGAAATGTTATATAGCATTGCTCAGGTGTCCAAAGGATACGGCATAGTAGAAGTGGAAGTTTTTCCCTCTGTGCCAGGCCCTGTTGTAAGCAGTCTACCTTCTTTCACTCAAGTTCTCAGAACTCTTAGGTGTACAGAGTAAAATCTCACAGTTTTACAGATGGGAAATGGCAATGCAGAAAGGTTCAAGTTACTGGCTCAAGACACCCAGTAAGTGGCAGAGCTAGAATGACAACACATGCAGTCTGGCTCCAGAGTGCATGGTTTTAGCCATGCTAGAATTCTCTGGGCCCAGGTATTAAAACTAAATTGTGGATCAGTTGGAGTAGTGTTTTGTTTTCGTAACCTTTCTGACATTGATTTTTATGACCCATTTCCTTGGATAAAAATAGCCTTGGAGGATTTAGACACATCTGCGTTAGAATCTTGTGAAAGACAGGTAAAGGACAGCTTTGGCTCTGTGGCTCCTGCTTGGAACCTTCATTGGCTCCTAAATGGCCTTCAAACCAGTTTTCTAGCACTTTTATGTATTCAGGTTCTCCATTCTTTCCCAAACGGAATGTGCACTTTTTTCCCTTTTTTCTTTTTAGGGCCAAAACCGTGACATCTGGAAATTCCCAGGCTAGGAGTTGAATCAGAGTTACAGCCGCTGACCTACACCACAGCCACAGCAAAGCAGAATCCAGGCCTCATCTGCCACCTACACCACCGCTCACGGCAATGCCAGACCCTCGACTTACTGAGCGGGGCCAGGGATTGAACCCCGAATTCTCATGGATGCTAGTCGGATATCCATGACTAGTGCTGAGCCACAACGGGAACTCCCGAGTGTGTACTTTTTGAACCAGCCAAATGTTTTTTTCTCCCTTGAACATGGTCAGTGAATTCTTAGCTCATACTTTTTACTCACTTACATATCTTCTTAAGGCAACCCTAAATCCTGCATATGATCCTCTCCTCTCAGCCCATCTTTCATTGGTTCTGTCATTATCTCCCCCCCCTTTCCCACCAACACCTTTAATTCTCAGTTTTGAATTCACAGTCCCTGGCATTCAGGTCTTATTTAAGTGTGTTACATAAAATATACCTCATAGGAGTTCCAGTCGTGGTGCAGTGGAAATGAATCCCACTAGGAACCGTGAGGTTGTGGGTTCTGTCCCTGGACTCGTTCAGTGGGTTGTGGATATGGCATTGCCGTGAGATGTGGTGTAGGTTGCAGATGCGGCTCAGATCCGGTGATGGTGTGGCTCTGGCATAGGACGGCAGCAACAGCTCCGATTAGACCCCTAGCCTGGGAACCTCCATATGCCATGGGTATGGCCCTAAAAAAAGACAAAAGACAAAAATAAATCTTACAAAAAGATTTACCTTATAACATGAAGATGCCTTACAAATTCGTTCACTTACTTTGTGTTTGTATTTACACTGCTCCTATGAGGTATGAGGGACTTACTCAGGGATCACACATTTACTTTGCGCTGCTTATATTTTAAGGTTCAGTTAATGATTTTTCAGAAAATAGTTCTCTTTTTGAAGTGCCTTTGTTGGTTTGCGTTGTGGGAAAATTGCCTTTTTTTTTTTTTTTTAAATAGGATGAAGGTTCATTTTTTGGTTCAAACTAAAAGTAGGTTTAATTCTGGATTTTGGTTCATTTTTGTCTCAAATCTTAAGCCATTCAACGCTACTATTAGCAGCTTGGGACTCAGCTGGGCAGATAGTATCCATTATATAAATCAGGACATTGAAGCATAAAGGTCAGGTTAATTCAACCTGTGTCCACTTAGCTAAATTGGCTTCCATGTCATGCTTGTGGGTCGTACTCTACATCAACCAGCTTTGCTTTCCATTATCGTATTCCTCATTCTTTATGGGTTCCTATCTGTCAAATGCATCCTTATTATTAGCTATAAGGAGAATGGGGTTAAAGTGAATGGATAAACAAACTTAAATTCAGTCCCTCTGTTGTATTCCATGATCATGAATTGAATCAAAAGGGAAATATATACAAACGACACAGGGAGGTACAGTTCTCAGAATACCTTTTGTATATTTGGGATATTACTCTTTGTTTTGAAGAGACTTAAATATAGAAACGATGACTAAATGCCTTTTTGTTCTGGGGAACCAGTCTGCATGTAGATTTGACAATGGTAGAGTCAAGGTTCCCTGCAAGGATAGTAAGTCCTGAATACCTTACTTACAGAAAATCATTGCCCCAGTGAAGTAGATCACAGATCTTTGGACTGTAATGACTAGGTAGCAGAATTATAATCCGGCAACTTTGTGAGTTTACCGTTAGTGTGAAGCTGTTTTTTGCCTTTTGGCAGTATTTTGCTTTCATCAGGATGATCTCAGCTTTCATTAAGTTTTCATCTAATTGAAAAGATTGATTTTTGAGTAGGTGAGAGTCCTTTTATGTAATGTCTCAAAGGACAGAGTATGGGTCAAATCACTCTTCAAATGGATGGTAATTGTGAAGAAGAGGCTTTTAAAATGGAGATAGCAAGTTATCCAGAGCTCATTGGAACTAAGAGCTTTTATGTGTAATAAGCTTCCAAATTTGTAAATAACCGAAACCTAATAACTCAGTGAAAGCTGTGAGACCAAGGCGTGAACCAGAGTTATGCTTTCACGTTTATCACCCTTTGAACACTTGATTTTGTATTAGGCACTCCTATAGTAAGATCTGGAAAGTTCATCATTCTTTCTTGGATTATTGAAGTATTTTATTCTTTGTAGTTTTGTTTCTTCTAAAATTAAGACTCAGTAGAAAAATATAAAAACCAAGTGAGTACATTTCCTTTGTATAATATTCCATAACTGGGTGGGAAAAAATATTGTGGTCAAGTAAGTTATTTAAGCGTGCATTTAAGCATTTCCCTTGATCTGTAAGGAGGTGGTGGTACCACAGAGCAGGTTGTGAAAAGGAGTCAATATTAAAAACTATTGCTTAACTCTTGGAAATACTTCCCTGAAAATGCTAAATAGCAATAAATCAGTTTTCAGGGCAGAGACACATTGCCATTAAATGTCTTACTTTGTCTCAGCTTTGTAGTGGACAAAGACATGTTTTTCTTAAATACTTGGACTCTTGAGATTTTAAATTCCTTCCTAATACTGGCAGTTGAAAAGTTCTTCTCTGTGTAAGATGTTCTGTGTATTATAAAAGTCCCGTTCCCTTTGGGGTGATTTTATATGCTGTTAATGACCATGAACTTACTGTCTGTGCTTAAATTTTGCTTTTTCAGTTACTTAAATAGTCACTGGTAGGATCTTGGACTCTTTAGGAATCTTTATAT
Organism: Phacochoerus africanus; assembly: GCF_016906955.1. Lineage (NCBI taxonomy): Eukaryota > Metazoa > Chordata > Mammalia > Artiodactyla > Suidae > Phacochoerus > Phacochoerus africanus. The sequence continues at coordinate 201,288,107 of NC_062545.1, forward strand.
AAAATGTAAAGACATGAATTACCTGCTTAATCATGAGCCTATTATTCTTATGGTCTTTGAAGATAGGGGTTTAATTTGATTTTTCAAGGTTGTTGGCTTTGAAAATATTGCTTAGAAGTGTGTTCTGATATCTAAGGAGCAATAATGTTGTTTTACTCCTATAGTTTATTTTGATAGCTATTGATATGTAGGGTGTGTGTTTGTATGTGTGTGTATGTGTATGTAAAACAAGGTAAGAGGGAGAATTTGATTAAAGAGAATTGTTAATCTTTTAAGCTTTTGTTAAGTGTTATTTTTTTAGGAGTTATGTATACCTGACAATGTGCTCCTGGCTCTCTGCTAATTTTAGCAGTAGAGGGTAGAAACATTACTACCATATTTCATCTGTATTTCATTGGCCAGGAAACCTCCCAGGTTTTAGAAAGCAATGCCAAATGGTTGGTGTATTGGCACTGAAAAGTTTAGGTTGCGTTTAACCACATGAACATTTTTTTTTTTTTTAAATTTTGGTTGTGCCCACAGCATACAGAAGTTCCCAGGTCAGGGATTGACTATGAACCACAGCAGGGACAACACTGAATCCTTAACCAGTAGGCCACCAGGGAGCTCCTAACCACTTGAAATTTAAAATGATTTTCTTAAACAACAGGGATAGATTGTACAGGTTTTGTGTAATTTTAATGATTAGTCCAGTTTGACGAATGTAATTATTTGATCTGAAAAGGGTTGGTAGGAGTTCCCATCGTGGCGCAGTGGTTAACGAATCTGACTGGGAACCATGAGGTTGCGGGTTCGATCCCTGCCCTTGCTCAGTGGGTTAACGATCCGGTGTTGCCGTGAACTGTGGTGTGGGTTGCAGACGCGGCTCGGATCGCACGTTGCTGTGGCTCTGGCGTAGGCTGGCAGCTACAGCTCCGATTGGACCCCTAGCCTTGGAACCTCCATATGCCGCAGGAGCAGCCCAAGAAATGACAAAAAGACAAAAAAAAAAAAAAAAGAAAAGGGTTGGTATTTTGGAATATTCAAATTATAAGATTTTTTTTAAAATAAAAAGCTGTCTTAGTCTTAAATTTGAGAAATGGTGCTGTGTATCCAGGATGGGTTAGGATATATCTTTTCACTTCCTAAAAAAATTGTCCTCAGAAGCTTTTAAGCACTCTGGCAGGACAGCTTGCCTTTTCTCCTTTGAGAGGCCTGCTGTACATGTGTTTAACAGTCAATCTGTCTTAGAAAGTGGGTGGTTCTTTCCCGCCTTTGATGGGAAGCTGATGGCCCAGCCCTCTTGGGCACTTGGTGTTCCAGGAAACTAGAAAACATTAAACAGTTAAAGGGAAGTCCCTGGATATTATAGTATCAGTTTGCTTCTGATTCTGGACCCAGATTGTAGATCTGCTTGGTATCATTTCTCTGTCCCTTTACTGAGTTAGAATGGGAAAGATAAGCTCATCAAGCAGTTTGAGTGCTCTTGGTGTGCTAATTAATTAGCAACACTGGAGTGTCTCTGGGTGCCACTGACTATAGGGAACTTTTTAAAAATTAAAAAAAATTTTTTATTATATTGGATTTACAATGTTGTATCAATTTCCCCTGTACAGTGGAGTGACCTAGTCATACATATTTTTTGTTGAAAGGTGAATTGTTTGTATATTTCTGAGATTAAGCCCTTGTTGCATCATTTGTAACTATTTTCTCCCATTCCTTAGGTTGTCTGTTCATTTTTTTTTTAATGGTCTCCTTTGGGGTGCAAAAGCTTGTAAGTTTGATTAGGTCCCATTTGTTTATTTTTGTTTTAATTTTTATTGCCTTGGGAGATTGACCTAAGAAAATACTGGTACAGTTTATGTCAGAGAATGTTTTGCCTTATGGTCTAGTCTTATGGTGTCCTGTCTTATGTTTAGGTCTTTAAGCCATTTTTTGAGTTTATTTTTGTGCACAGTGTGAGGGGACTATAGGGTATTGGATTTGGCTTGGAGAGGTAGAGCTGAGGCTCCTCTGATTTAAGTTTCTACTCTGGCTAGGTTTCTATATAAAACTACCACTTATAACTAAAGTTATTGGTGAGGTCTTAAAAGTTTCTTTATGTTCGAGTGCATGAGAAGGAAAAAAATCTCTTGGAGGATAAATTTTATTTTTCTTTATTTTTTTTCATTTATGATGATTTTTATTTTTTTCCGTTATAGTTGGTTTACAGTGTTCTTCAATTTTCTACTGTACAGCATAGTGACCCAAATACACATACATGTATACATTCTTTTTTCTCACATTATCGTGCTCCATCATAAGTGACTAGATGTAGTTCTCAGTGCTATACAGCAGGATCTCATTGCTTATCCATTCGAAAGGCAGTAGTTTGCATCTATTAACCCCAAATTCCCAATCCATCCAACTCCCTCCTTCTCCCCCTTGGCAACCATAAATCTGTTCTCCATGTCCATGATTTTCTTTTCTATGGAAAGGTTCATTTGTGCCATGTATAGATTTCAGATATAAGTGATATCATGTGGTATTGGTCTTTCTCTTTCTGACTTATTTTCATTTAGTATGAAAGTCTCTAGTTCCATCCATGTTGCTGCAAATGGCATTATTTTATTCTTTTTTTATGGCTGAGTAGTATTCCATTGTGTATGTATACCACATCTTCTTAATCCATTCATCTGTGGATGGACATTTAGGTTGTTTCCATATCTTGGCTATTGTGAATAGTGCTGCAATGAACATGTGGGTGCATGTGTCTTTTTCAAGGAAAGTTTTGTCTGGATATATGCCCAAGAGTGGGATTACTGGGTCATACGGTAGTTCTATGTATAGTTTTCTAAGGTACCTTGGAGGGTAAATTTTAAAAGGAAGGAGGGACTTGAAGGTGCATGATATTTTTATAGTAATAAGCATGTGTGTGAATTGGAACCAGGGGAGGGAAGACACCAAGTGGAGAAAATATCAGTTAAAGTATGAAGGTGCAAAGTCCAGAGAATAGGACAGAGGATATTTGGGGCATATAAAATTAAAAGCCAGGTGTTCAATTTGTGGACGTCTTGGCATGCTGCTGGTTTTTTTTTTTTTTTAATTTTTTTTTATTTTGTCTCCTGCATGTTAAAAATCAATAAGGATATAATGTAGGTTATGAAGCTCAGATGTGTCCTCAGAAAAAGGGTTGATGAGGCTTGGGAAGTTCTTTTGAGAATTGACAGGGGAAGGAATCACTGAAAATTGAGAAAATTTGAGAGAGACTCTGTTAGTTAAAAGTTTCATTGCTGAAATATAGGTGATGGCTTTGGAAATAAAGCAGAGGGTTTGAGAGGGGAACTGGTTGAACTTGGAGCTCGAATTCATGTGTCTCATGGTCTCTCTGGACCTTATGTGATACTTAGGATAAGATTTAGGGTGAGGTAAGAGTCTCTGGAAGCTTCCTGAATTTTATTTATGAATGATCTCCCCCATTTTCTACATATGTAGGGCAGAAATGTTTATGTGGTGTGAAAGTTAAACGTCATTGATTTTAAGTAGAGCATGTAGTCTTATTTCAAATGCCTGTTTTCAAGGGCCAGTAGAAAACTGATGAATTTTCTCCTCCCTACTCTCAACTGGAAATAGTCTAGATATATTATGGATATGATATGGAATTTGTGGTTTCATATTTCCTATTTCTCTTTTACTGCATGGTACCATCTTTCAGATCTTGTATGAGACCTTGGCATGATGCCTTACTGGGGCCAAAAGCCTGTTGGAATAATAATTGTGTGGCAGAGCAGCGTTTTAGAGTAGAAGGTTTTGCCATACCTCTTGTATAATGTTCTTCAGTAACTTCTCTCTTCAGCCACCATGTAGAAAGAGGAAAATTGAGTGGAGAGGACATTCTAAGTTGTTGTAACAGTGAGAAAAACAAGGAAATAGGAAAAGTTGAGAGTATTCATAGAATGGCTACTGGTCATTTTGACCTTGTGCAGGGTTTTGTCTGAGAGGTTGGAAGAAAACATTAGGGTAGGTAAGTTATAAAGTTGAAAAGGCCCTTAAATGCATGCCTGTGTGTATGCAGTTGATGGTATTTGAGTAGGTGAAAGAGTGAGGTGTTGTTCTTGGGAGGTTGAAGCTGGCCAGTTTGAGATGAAATGTAAGTGATGGGGTTGGGGGGTGGTGGCAAGAAGCAATGTATGTGATGATAAAGGATTGCCCTTGTGTCCTGGGAAATGGAATATGGGAGGGTGGTTGTACCAATTTACATTCCCATGACAGTGAAGGAGGATTCCCTTTTCTCCACACCCTCTCTAGCATTTGTAATTTATAGACTTGTTAAAGATGGCTATTCTGTGAAGTGAAACAAGGTTGATGGTCATTCTGTGAAGTGAAACAAGGATAGGGGGCAATGGGCTGGGTGGGGAGTTTGGAGTTTGTAGTAGGTGCAAACTATTTAGAATGGATAAGCAGTGAGGTCCTATCGTATAGCACAGGGAACTATACCCTAGTCTCTTGGGATAGAACATGATGGAAGATAGTCTGAGAAAAAGAGTGTATATGTATGTATGACTGGGTCAGTATGCCGAATAGCTGAAATTGGCACAAAACTGTAAATCAGCTATTCAGTAGATGGAAGAGTGGATGTTAGTGGTAGTGAGGGGAAAATTAATGGTTGTGAATTCAAATGTAGGGAGGTGTGATTTAGTGGGTAATTACTCAAGGTTCAAATACCAGGAGTCTGTGAAGGTTGGGTGGCAGCATTAAGAAGAAAAAGATAATCAAGAGAGAGAATTAGTTTAGGGGTTGTATCAGTCTCCTCAGGCTGCCATAACAGAATACCGCATCCTGGGTTGTTTAAAGAAATGTATTTCCTCCAGTTCTGGAGGCCAGAATTCCAAGATCCAGGTGATGGCAGAGTTGGTTTTTGGTAAGGCCTTGCTTCTAACCTTGTAAGAGGGCCACCTTCTCACTGTATCCTCACTGGGGTTAACACACTTATACTTCTGATGAATCCGCCTTCTCTTATAGGGCACCAGTCCTGTTAGATTGCAACCCACTCTTATGACAGCATTAACCCTAAGTACCTGCTTAAAGACTGTTTCTCCATGTACAGTCACAATGGGGGTTAGGACTTCAATGTATGAATTTCAGGAGAGACCTTCAGACCATGACAGAAGTAGAGGTATTTAATTCCTCCAGGGATAAGGAGAAATTTGTCTCTTTCCTCTGCATTTCTGATCTGTGGTTTTCATTTTTCTGATGCAGAAGAGAAGTGCTTTCTGATTTTTACCACTGGTCAAAGGCTTCTTTTCTTGTTCCCACCCAGGGAATTGGGCATTTTCCATGTGGAGAGTTCCTCCCTCTTTCACGTTGTACAACAGTTTCTGACCAATTCTACCCTTTAAAGTTAGATTTTAACATTTGATATGCAATCGATGTCTTATCTCTATAATTTTATAGTCTGACCAAGGCACAGTGCTTATGCTTTGAAAGCTACTTAAACAGAACATGTACTTAAAAGACACTGTGCTTTTGCCACTGGTGTAAAGAGAGTCTTGGCAGTGTTTTACCTGAAATGTCTCTTGAAGTGTCTGTGCAACTCCAAGACCCCCTTTACTTGGAGAACATCAAGAGGTCAAGTGTTTATCATGGAACTCATGATATTTATGTTAGAAATGCTAAGAGATGTGAGGTTTGGGGTATCTTCTGCTTGTCTTCCTTTGTGTCCTTACCCAGAGCACACATCTGCAAATCACATCTTCATAGTGAGGGCCCTGGTTTTCAAGTTTAAAAAGAAAGTTAACATTGGAACCCTAATATAGAAGCTTAAAAAAAAAAAAAAATTGAAGCTCTGGGGATAAAGGGCTAACACTAGTTATATTACTGGCTAGTTAGTTTGCAATTATAGGCCCCGTCCTAGTTTAACTGTTGCTTTCCTGCCTCTTTAGGGTAACTCTGAGAGATCTCAACCTTGGCGAAAGCAGCAGGATTTCTAGTTTTCTTTATAGGTGTTTGTAAGATTGAGTTGTGAGAAGAGGATGAAGCCTGATATGGAAATTATCCCATTTCCTTCCGTTAGGTTTTTAGTTTGGCCTCATTTTGTTTGAAAGTAAACTCCCAGGGCAGCTGATATGCCTGCAATTAATCCTAAGAAGAAAATCCATTCCAAAGCCAAAAATGTATTTTTTGCTTTACCTGTGCAGGCGCGGAATGGGAAATGTCTGTGTGTCTCTGCAAATGTGGACTCAAATGGTTTGGTGAAAATATCAACTATCCTTTCATCAAAAGCAGGCATTTCAGTCTATTTTTGTGCCCCTTCTCTCTCTCCTACCCTTTTCACCAAAAATCTTTCTCAGTTTCAGGATTCCCTCTCTGATCTCTCCCTGGAATTCATTATAACTGTTAGATCTATTTTGTTTCCAGTACAAAACAGGAGAACAGCAGTAGGACACTTTACTTCTTTTAGAATGGTTTTCTAGCCAAAGAATGATTTAGTAGAAAATTTCTCACTTGCTAAAAGGCTTTTTTCCCTTCTTCCAACAACCACCATTTTATGTGTATCTTTAAGAGTTACCCAAGCATTATAGTGTTTCTCTGTGAAAACTGGCTTCAGGAATTGGAAATTAGTGCAATTATTTACTTATTTATTTATTTTTGCTTTTTAGGGCCACATGTGAGACGTATGGAAGTTCCCAGGCTAGGGGTCGAAGCAGCTGCTGGCTGATGCCACAGCAATGCAGGATCTGAGCCTAGTCTTCAGTCTACACCACAGCTCACAGCAATGCTGGTTTCTTAATCCACTGAGGGAGGCGAGGGATCAAACTTGCATCCTCACGGATTCTAGTCAGGTTTGTTACTGCTGAGCCACATAGGAACTCACTTATTTCACTCTAGAAATATATGGGTTCCTTTGAGTTGCCCTATATCCATATAGTCAAGAGAGGGTTAAAAGAACACAGCTCTTAAAAACACCTTTAAATATCTTTTTTTCTAACTTGTTAAGCTATGCTTAGTAAAGACTTGAACAGTAGAAAGTTTGCTCTTTTTATATCGATACCCTATTTTTTTCCTCATGTTGCCTCCCCTCCCCTCTTTTTAAGGATATTTATTTTCTTGGAGAAGGAACCCAAATTCCTTTCTAGTTACCAACTCATCATAATGATTGGACATGATAGTTTGTATAATAAAACAAATTAGTAAGGAAGCAATTTCTTGCCATTCACAGTGTGGGTTTAAAGATTATGTAGCTAAAGGATTACCCACTAAGTGTGTGGGAAATTATCTTAGGACAAAGTGTGGTATATGAAAATAAAAGTAAATTGGGAAATTTTGCAGATTACCAAGCTTTATTTATATAAATTGTATAGGTTATTTTGACAAATAATTAAAAGTTTGACCAATCCTGTTGCTAGAGTTGTTTCCTAAATAATACCTGTCCCTAAGAATTCAGTTGAGGGCACAGAGTATATTTTAATAGATAATTTTTGTATATAAATTATAATAAAGTTAGTATATCACTTAAAATATCAGTTCACTAACCATCTGTAAAATGACCATCACTTGTAGGGGGGTACATTCTACCTTACCTTTTAGGAAGAATTATCATTTTTTATTTTTTAATTTTTTTTTGTCTTTTTTTTTTTGCTATCTCTTGGGCTGCTCTTGAGGCATATGGAGGTTCCCAGGCTAGGGGTCTAATCGGAGCTGTAGCCACTGGCCTACACCAGAGCCACAGCAACGCGGGATCCGAGCCGCGTCTGCAACCTACACCACAGCTCACGGCAACGCCGGATCGTTAACCCACTGAGCAAGCGCTGGGACCGAATCCACAACCTCATGGTTCCCAGTCGGATTCGTTAACCACTGCGCCACGACGGAAACTCCAGAATTACCATTTTTTAAACGGCTTCATCTCAGCTCTTTGGGTACTCACCTAGAGTGATATAGAAATTAAATAGGCAGGCCAAGCTTCTGTTTTACATTACTGAGTCTTTAAAACTATTAAGGCCATCTCAAGATTCACTGGTAGGAAGGAAGAAAATTGGGATACTATTTTCTTATACTCTTAGAATACGGATGCTCTATTTTCTTTTATTTGGGTTGTCTTCTCATTTATTCTTTCCACGAAGTGGACAAGATGACATAATTATTTTCTCCATGCTCTAAATGAAGGAATTGAAGCTTAGAATGGTGAATGCTAGAAAGGATCACTGCAGAGCTCATGGTTATAACCACTACATACCTCTGATTGCTCAGCAAGCTTTGCTCATTATCTGTCCCTTCCTATATTTTGTAAGTGTGCTCATTCGCTTCAGACTAGTCAACAGTTATTTCTTATCTTCCTAACACTCATAGCCCTTTTGTCACATTAGTTATAAAAATCATTTTGTGCCCCCTTTCTTACAAGAATCTTCTAAGTACAATTTCCTGGCCTGTACCTGGCTTATGTTGTCAGCAAAAAGATGCCAGTTGACTTTCTCTGCCTTTTTATTCACTGCTCTGGTGAGACTCTCCCTGGATGTCATCTCTGGCCTGGCTCTGCCTCTGCAACTTCACTGACTCTCACAGTGCTCTTTTCTCCCCAAAGCCTAGGTGCTTTTCCCTTCTCTGATTATTTGACTCTTGTATGTCCCAGCTGAGATTCCACTTGTTTTATGAAGGTCTTTGCAGCTTCTCTCAACCTTGGCTGCACATGAGAATCAAATGAGGTGCTTTAAAAAATCCCAGTGTCATGGGCCCTTATGAGAGAGATTCTTATTTAATTGGTCTGGAGTGAAGCCAGGCAATGGTTATTTGAACTGCTTTACTGAAGTGGTGCAAAGAGCATGTGCTTTACAGTCTGATAGACCTGGATTTGCAAGTTTTGTAGTTCAGGGCAAGTTAATCTTTTCTAAGCCCATTTCCTCATCTGAAAAATAGGGATAAAATGACCCATTTCCTTAGGTTGTTAGGATTGCATGGGGATAGTGCTCTTGAAAAGTGTTTGGCACACTGCCTGACACACCCTAAATTAAATGAATAATGGCCAATGTTTTTCTTAGCCTATCCAACAGTGTTGTCTTCCTTTTCCAAATGCCCAATTTCTTTATCACATTTGCCATTTATGGATTGCCTTTCCTGTGTTTGAATATGTCTTTCCCGTTAAAATTTGTTTACAGTTCCAAAGTTCTCAGTGATGTCTTATTCCATTGTGTGCGTAAGTAAAAGGGTACCTTTACTTCTTAAAATATATTGGACATGAAAGCTTCCAAAGAAAATAGATATATAGCATCAGAAATTTTCAAATAGAGAAGTAAACTGGGTCATGTGGTTGTCATTTAAGAATTTCAGTGGCTTAAGTTTTTAAAAGCCTTTCTTTTTTTTTTTTCCCACTTTTGCCGCTAAAGACTGTTACTGAATCCACTGCAGATTTCCAGCTAATATACTTTTTGAACACTTATGTCTTTGTTTTTTGTCCCAATAGGTTCCTAGTCCCATCTTTACCTGAAGTTTTAATTTTTTTTTCCCCCTAAGCTTCTTACAGCTTCAGGGTGACTTTCTGAGTGATATATTCTATCTCCAGTGATAAAGGGCAGATCAACACCAGTTGAAAGGGATAACTGTCTTTCTATTTTTGAAAGATGGGTTTTTCTGAACCACTTTTTTTTTTTTTTTGAGAGTCAAAGACTCTTCCTCAACTGCCATTGTTATTCTTCTGATATGTCAGTAATCACCTTTGGGTTGACACCGTTTCAGTAGCTCAGGGTCCATGTATATTTCTAAATCATTCATGTCTTATAAATTTCAGTATGAAATAAGCATCCATCCAGGTTCCTTGCTTAGAACAGTCTGAGCTATTTAGTTTGCCTCGATGTAAATTGTATCTTTAATGCTTACATTACTTTGATAAAATTAGATATCAAGGTTTTAACTTTCTTAAAGTTCACCTTGACTTTCCTTGTGTATAATGGAAAAGTGTTTTTAAACTACTACTGTTCTGTGTTACTTTTTTATTAACAGCACCTGACGTGGGCTTTTATGGCAGTTCTGAAAGGTGACTTTTCTTCAGTAATAGAGATAAATGCTCTGGTACAGACAAAAATGTTTCTGATGTCCTTGAAAGATGTCAAAATCTCTCAAGTTCAGTAAGCTTGAGACAGTGTCCAAAATAGAGCGTAGCATCACTAAAGACCAGCCATGCTGTTCTTACACCGCATCAGTCTGTGTTTTTGGGAGAATACCTCTTCAGGGTGACCTTCAGGGCACAAAGGTATAGAATTCTTACTTAGGTCACTGTTTTTTTCTTTGAGACTGTTAATTAAAGTAAAAAGGTTGAGAGAAACCTCCTTCAAGTGGGACCTAGTATCTTACCAGTTCTATGCAGAATCCCTTAAACTCTTTTCCCCGTTTCCTCTCTCTACTTTTAACCTACAGTTCTACTCAGGCTGAACTTGGTTATACGCTTTAGAAATGCCTGTTTGCAGGTTGACTTGAACCTTGAACAGCTGTTAATTGGCAGAATAGGTTCATGTTTCTGTGTTTGGACTGAAGAGTGTTTGTGGTGGAAGTTTTGGGTTGATCAGACATGAGGCGCAGTGAGGGGTGAGCTATAGTGGCTCCTACTTGAAGGGCATTTCCTGCCTGTGTTATTTTTGTTGATCTTTAAAGTATAATGTGAGAATAAAAAAATACGTAATTAGAAATTAGTGCTCCTTTTTGACTATATTTGTCTAAGGGAAGCTGTAATAACTTAAAAGATTTATGTCCTTTTTTGTCCAGGAGGACACAGAATTAAATTGATTAAAATTCTTAGTTTCTAATATACTTTGGTTTCTGCATGCACCCTCCTATTTTGCTGCTGAATAATACTCAGTTCTGTGAATGTATGACTATTTATTTATCCTCTGTTTATCTTCATGAGCACTGGAGTTGTTTTCCCTTTTTTGCTTTAAGGAACAGTGCTGCTATGAACTTTCCTCATAGTGGCTCCCCACATTCTCCCTACTCTTTGTAACAGTTGTCCCTCAATGTTTGTATTTCTCAGGCGAGTATAAGAAAAAAATAAGTATATTAGGGGGAGGGGACTGATAAATTTGCCAACTTTTTTTTTTTTTGCAAGGAATGGCATTGAAAAAATCTGACAGAATCTCTATTATCACCATTTCTTGGATGCTTAGATATCTCAAAAGTAGGATGCACATAAAGTCAGAGGACAAAATGAATACATTTCACTTCACAAAAACCTGGCTACATTTCTCATTTTGTTTTGACCAGGGAAGATTATTCCACAATGTCTAGTGAAGTGCTTGGCATTTATATGTTTCTTTATTTCCCCTACAGATATTAAGCATCCTTTGTACATTACTAGTTTGCCAAGCTCTGATTTTCCAAATGAATTTTCTGATTAAAAAACTAATGGGCAGCTCTCCACCTGGCTGCCGCTGTGCTGCCATCATGGGCACAGGTCATGTGCAGTCCATCAAGCTTGCCGGGGTCAACAAGATTCTGGGCAGGACTGGTTCACAGGAACAGTGCATACAGATTTGAGTAGAATTCGTGGACAACATGAGCCGCTCCATCATCCGAAACATGAAAGGCCCTGTTCATGAGAGTAACATGCTCACCTTTTTGGAGTAAGAGCGAGAGGCTCAGAGGCTGCGCTGAACTTGTGTGTGACTGGGTCCTGGATGTCTGGAAAGACCACTTGGCCCTTGAGGGTGACAATGATGTGCTGTTAATAAAGCACTTACATTGCATGTAAAAAAAAATCCCCCAAAAAACCAAAACCCAAACAACAAAATAAAACAGCAACAACAACAAAGCAACAAACTAATAGGCAGTGCATACTAATGAGAGTTAACAGGCTAGTGCCCTTGCCTAGTTCAAGGACTCTGAGCCAATCTTTGGACTTTATTTTCTTCATTAAAAAAAAAAAAAAGGAGTGATTGAGCTGGTTGGTCTCCTTAGGTTCTTGAGGTTCCATACTGGTAAGATTCTGCTTACTGAGCTTCCATATTCTGCAGGGGACTGCTTCCCTAGGATGAGATTTCCTCAAGGCACAGGTTGTATCTTTGCAATTGTCTCCTGTTCCTCCCCACCCAACACCCAGCTTGGCAACATCCTTCCCTCCAAAAAGGCAAGTATTACATCTATTGAAACACATTCCTTATCTTTAGGTCTCAGTTTAAATGTCACTGCTCTAGGGAGGTCTTTCCTGATCATCCTCCCCACTTTATTCACACAGATGTTTTGTTTCTTTTTTTTTTTCCATGGCATGGGTTACAGTTTTAAATGATAGTTTTGTCCTTTTCCTTGTTTAATGTCTATCACATTTAAGTTCCCTGAGTGCCTGTCTTGTGGACTCTCAATGTAGGCATTTAGTAAATGTCTGAATCCAAGGTCTCATCACCTGTGTGAACACGTGACAATGGATAGCCTAGTGCATATGTCCTTTCTGTTTTCTGAACCTTTCTGATTTTTTTCCCCCCTCTGTCATTGAGATATAATCCCTTCTCTCACGTGTACCAGATTGTGTCCTATGTTATGGTTCTGCATGTGTTCCCTTTTTGCTAGCCACTAAGTGGAACACCTTACTTATATCATGTAGAGTACCCAGCACAGGGTCCTGCATGTTACAAGGATTTGCATATTAGAATGAATGTGAATATCTGTGTCCTTCAAATGTGTTTATTTGAGGCACATCTATTTTTTTCTGTGTCCTTTTAGTTGTGACTCAAGCCTTATTTATTTTTTTTATTTTTTTTTATTTTTTATTTTTTTGGTCTTTTTGCTATTTCTTTGGGCTGCTTCCGCGGCACATGGAGGTTCCCAGGCTAGGGGTCTAATCGGAGCTGTAGCCACCGGCCTACGCCAGAGCCACAGCAACACGGGATCCGAGCCGCGTCTGCAACCTACACCACAGCTCACGGCAACGCCGGATCGTTAACCCACTGAGCAAGCGCAGGGACCGAATCCGCAACCTCATGGTTCCTAGTCGGATTCGTTAACCACTGCGCCACGACGGGAACTCCTCAAGCCTTATTTGAAAGCTCCATCTCATAGGATCCCTGATGCCTCTTCTTCCATAATGGCTTTCCTTGTTTATCAGCTGGGGCATGGCCACTTGTAGTTGTCCAGAATAGTACAGGTTTGTCATGCTATCTGCTGTTATGTGTGTTTCTTCAGTTTAACTTCTTTGGTTTTGCTTGGAGTCACTCTATTTAAGTGGCTCCTACGTTTTAAGATGAGATTTAAAATTTAAAAAAAAAAATCTTTAAGTAAAAAAATTTTTTTGGCTGTACCTGTGGCATGCAGAAGTTTCTGGGCCAAGGATTGAAACTGTGCCACAGCAGTGACCAGAGCCACAGCAGTGACAACACTATCCTTACTCCACTGAGCCACCAGGGAACTCCTCAGCTGAGATCTTGCTGTCGTCCATCATCCTTGGTCCTCTAAGCAGTTATTTTATGTTATTTGGTTATTTTCATTTGAGCAGTAAAGGTTAACAGATGAGGTAAGGATAGTTCTGTCCAGTGTGCCCTCTGGGTGTGGGATGCCTCCATCCACAAGAGATTAGCGATTGGGCTACCTTTCCTAAGTATTGGAATACATTTCCAGGTATTTCTTGCCCTTTGCAGGTATGAGTTTGTTGGATGAAAGCCCAATATGTACCTGCTAGTATCTTGGGCTATTTCGGGACCCATCTGAGCTCTCAAGTGGGAAAGGGGATGAGGGCTTGTTGAGAAGCTACAAGGGAAGAAAAGAGCTGGTAAGTCATGTACAAGAAGTATCAAAGCAATTTGGCCTCTTTCCTGCCTGTCTTCCCATGCCACCCGCTCCTGTTCCCTTCAGTGCTCTGGGGTTTTCATCTTTTGTTTGTTTGTTTGTTTTGGTTTTTTTAGGGCCATAGGTATGGCATGGAAGTTTCTAGGCTACGGGTCAAATCAGAGCTGCAGCTGTTGGCTTGCACCATAGCCCAGATCCGAGCCTCATCTATGGCCTACACTGCAGCTCATGGCAGTGCTGGGTCCTTAACCCTGTGAATGAGGCCAGGGATTGAATGTGCGTCCTGATGGATACTAGTTGGGTCTATTACCTCTGAGCCACAATAAGAACTCTGGTTTTCATCTTTAGTTATGCTTTAGGCTTGTGTGTAGACTCTCTTTGGTAGGTAGGCTTATATGTTTCTTTATTCAGGTAGGATTGCTTCTTCAGTAGACTTTACCAGAAGGTATTTGGCTGTATAAAGTGATTTTCTTGTGTAGTATGCTACATACCCTTCATCTTTAGGCTTATTATTTTAGTTGATAATTCTAGCTCTCTAAAATGGCCTAATCTCTTCTGTTTTCAAGAATACCAAACATTTAACATTAATTATAGGTAACTGTCAATTTGTTGGCTATGCTAAGACCCTGTGTTAAGCATTATGCTAGGCTTTGAGCAGATGCCGATGGTGTACTTTAATTATCACAGGATATCTCTGGTGCATGGTTCCTAAATTGGCATCTGAACATCAGCTTTGACTATTTAACAAGAAATTGTTTTAACTTGAAATCTGATTAAACGTTTTTATGTTAAACTTTACTTAATTTGTCTATTCTGTGCTGTGATAGTTTAAATATTTGGTACTTGGAACTTAGTGTATGTGAGTTCTTGGTCTGATTGCAGGTAAATTTAAGGAGGAACCTGGCCTTATTTATTTATTTTTGGACAGAGTGAAGAAAGCATAGCCTGGTCCATATGCAGGACATTGGTGTGTATATCTTTGTTAACTTGAATTTCTTGAGTTACAATAACACCTTGACCTTAGCACAAATTAGAAATGTGCTGTTAGAAGAGAAAACAGGAGAGAAGAAAGCAATTCTCTAGAAGGTTAGTGTCTTAAGAGCAATAGTCTGCTTTGCATAATATCTTAAAATTTTGTAAGTTATTTTATTCATTAACTTCTTATGAAAACCCTGCTATTTAGGCAGAGGAAAAAAAATCTAAGGTTTTTTTTTAAGGCAGGGAAGTTACTAGGTTAAAAATTTGTCATTGATCAGAAACTACCAAGAAATACAATTAGGACATTGCAGCAGGTTTTACTGTTGTTTTCCAGTGTTTCCATATCCTCATTAGTTGTCTGTTAGATTTGAACCTAGAAATGAGTTAATTGCCCGCCAAGGTCAATTCCCAGCCTAACTTTGATGGCAAAAGCTTAAACTCCAGATTTCCCCTGAATGCTATACAGAACTGAGATGTGTCTTTTCTTTACCTTGATTTACCTGGCCATCCCTTACCTATTCTGAAGAACTGAACTGAAGCTTTTAAAACAAATGGATGCAATTTTTTTCTTGGGAGTTGCTCAGTGTTACACTGATAATTTTGATTTGAGTGCAGATTGATCCAATATGTCCATTTCTGTAATCTTGGCCCTTAATGAAGAATATAATAAGAATCTTGGTGTGGGCCAGCATGGCTAATGTGAAATAAGAGGTGTGTATCTTACCTGAAAAATCATGTATTCTTTTTTTTTTTTTTTGTCTTTTCTAGGGCCACACCTGCAGCACATGGAAGTTCTCAGGCCAGGAGTCTCATTTGAGCTGTAGCTGCTGGCTGACGTCAGAGTCACAGTAACTTGAGATCCGAGCCATGTCTGCGACCTACACCACAGCTCACAGCAATGCCAGATCCTTAACCCACTGAGCGAGGCCAGGGATGGAACCTGCAACCTCATGGTTCCTAGTAGTATTCGTTAACCACTGAGCCATGATGGGAACTCCAAATCATGTATTCTAGAGTTTAACTTTTATAAGGTCATAGTAAATTGACCAAAATGGTAAATTGATTACACAGAGACCCATAAGGAGTCAGTACTTAAAAACTTTTGTCAAATTGGAGGTATTTAGTTTTCCCAAGTTTATTAGGCTGAAAGCATACATTAAAGATTAACAATCAGGGGAGAAGATAAATACTAGTCAGGGTTTAAATGTGAGAATTGAAGATTTTGTTTAATAAGTTCTTATTGTTTGACTACTTTCTTATTTTGGAATCTCATACTGGATTAGTAAATAAATGTAAAATATTTAATGCCAGATGTTGGTCTGTTTCCATTTCATGTTTTATAATACAACGCTGGAAGAAGAGAAAACTGACCCAGGTTACATTTTGGTTTAGTGGATGGGTAGTATACTCCGATACTCTGAACGTTTAAGAACTCGTGCCTCTACTTTATTATAGAGAGTGGAAGTTCATGAGGATTTTTTTTTTTTTAAGGAAAATTACTGTGGATTTTTTGGGAAAAAAATCAATAGCATTAAAGTAATACTCTGCAACCTTAAAGATTGGCAGTTGATAGAGCATAATTTAATGTGCCCTATAAACCCCTCAATTTTTTAGTTCCTCTGGCTTTTTATTTTTAGCTGTGGCTTTTAGTTAAGGAGAAGAAGTGAAAGTATAGTTTTCTCTTAGTCTGAAATTACTAAAACTTTTAATGCTGAGAGAGTTCTCAGTTCAGACCTTTATTTTTAGAGAATTCTTTACTTCTAGGGAATTAGAAAGAATGGTAAGTCAATTACCTTAGGATTTTAACCAAATTGTAATTGCTCTGATATTGCCAAATGGACTAGGGACAGTTTTTCAGTTCTTTGAAAATTTATAGAGGAAACAAAATAGCAGTTTTGGGGCCATGGAAGAATGCATTCAGTCTACCCCCTTGTGGTTCATTCCACCAGGCACCTCCCAACTGGGGCATTCACCCCACTGAGAAAACAGCCAGTCTTCAGGCAGGGTTTTCTGCAGGCTGAGGGATCGCCTTTGTCCCACTGCCTGCCCACTCTGCAGGTTTGAAACAGGTTTTCCCCGGAATCTATTTGGGTAAACTGAAGGCAGCAGAGAAAGTGTGAAGACAGACCTCTTTACACTTTTGTTCTGTCCCTACTTACCCTCTGTTCTACCTCCAAAATGTAATTCGTGGTATGTCATGAGACAGTGTTTAGAGAAGATGACTTTGAAATGTTTTCATATTTTATACATTTAAATATTCAAGGGCTGCTGGTATAATGCAAGGTAATTTTTATCTTTTTGTGTGTGGATCATCACCCCTGCCCCCCACCCCACCAGCCCCAAATCCTGGGGACAAAGCACTTAATATGCCCCTCTCCTTTCTGGTATCAAAATACTTAGGTTCAGATTAACTTTCTCCTCAGCCTTTGGAAGGGACAGTATATACCTAATTCTGCATGGACAAGATGGCTTTTAGTTAATCCCAATCGAGGGTAGCATATAACATGCCAAAATAGATCTCCTTTTAGGAGTTCTTTGAATGTATGTGGCAGCCATACTAGGATGGAATTGATCCTTTTTTTCCCCTTTGTTATGCTTATTCCTTGGACTATTTCATAGGTCAAAAATTAAAAATCCTGTTTAGATGAACATGATGTGTTAAAAGTAGTTAAGACTAATTTCACTCCAGACCACCTTTAATGTATCCTTGTGCTTTTTCTCCAGTGATGCTTCATAGCATTTTATGCTAGAGATTCTTATTTATATCACCCCCCACCCACTTGCCAATATTTTGGTCTTCTGAGCCTCGTTGTCATCATGGTAGAAGAACTGCACCCTTTAGCATGTTTGACCTTCAGGCTCCCGTGTTTTACTTGAGGTCCAGCCCTTGTGGCAACCAGGGCATTCAGGCCGAAGAGAAATGCTGATACTGGGAGAACTGTAGAGAATATGCTCCATTTGAAGGGTGACCTGCTGGCTAGTAGCTCTGTGGGAATGTGGCCTCAGTTGCCAATTCTGTTTGTTCTTTAAAGAGAAGCCAGGGTTTTTTTTTTTTTAATAAATGCGAAATTGTTAACATTGGTAAAGTTTTAAATGTGGAACACTACTAATTATAAAAAAGACATTAGGTATACCAAATAACACGTTTGCAGATTAAATCCAGCTTTTGGCATCCAGTTGTGACTGGCTTGGAGGACTTGAGGAATGGTCATTGCCTGACTACTTGTTTCATCCATCTCTTGGCTTTCCTCCGAGGGGGCATGTGCATGATTGTATGTGGTCACTAATGACTTTTTTGGCACCTTTGCTTACTCATAACTTTTTGATGTGATCCTTTCACCTCTTTTTAACTTTATGCATAAAGTAAGTGATGTCCATTGCCGTCTTTTATTTTTGGTTTTATTAACTCTGATCTTCTGATGCCATTTATTTGAATGTGTTACTACTTTAATTAAAAAGACTTTTGGAGTTCCTGTCATGGCTCAGTGGTTAATGAATCCTACTAGGAACCATGAGATTGCAGGTTCGATCCCTGGCCTTACTCAGTGGGTTAAGGATCTGGTGTTGCCGTGAGCAGTCGTGTAGGTCACAGATGCGGCTTGGATCCCGAGTTTCTGTGGCTCTGGTGTAGGCCGGCGGCCATAGCTCTGATTGGACTCCTAGCCTGGAACTCTCCATATGCCGCAGGTGTGGCCCTAAAAAGACAAAAAAAAAAAAAGACTTTGACCCTCCAGTTTCTTCCTGCTGGTCAGAGCCACTGTGGGATGTTTTTCACCATGCCTTTTGGTGTATGGTGCAGTATTCCACAAGGAATGTCAGAAGTGGTCACCTGGCTGTTGTCATTTCTGTTGGCTATGTTGAGTAGGCCATAGTTACTGTGTAGCCATCCTTAATGGATGGATCAGAGAGCTCATTTGTTTGCATTTTAGTTACTACTTCATATAGGAAGCCAATCATCTTTAGTCCAGCCAGTCAAGATATGGGTCATTTTCTGTTAGAACAGGAAGTTACTTTGGTGAAACACTGCTGTTTCTTGGCCAGTGATGCATAGTAATTGTACTTTCTTGATCTGATGGCAGTGAAATTCACTTTAATGAGTGTTCCAATGCTGTGGAAGTGTTCTCCAGTCTTAATTTACTACTCCTGCTTCTACCTCGATGATTCTCTTCCTCTGTCCTTGCTCATTTTGAAATAGAGAATGAAGAATAAGTATTCTGATTCCTGAACTCAGTTCCAAGGCCTGCTGTCCCCTGATCTTTGTTGTGAATCTTGGGCTATAGCCTGAGATAAGTTGGCTTTAAAAAGCCTGCTGGCTGGAGTGGAGCTAAGGGTATAGAAAATAACTTTTTTGACCGGGGTGGGGGGGGAGGCTGTGCCTGTGGCCATAATTCCTTGGCCAGGGATCGAACCTGAACCACAGCAGTGACATTGCTGATCCTTAACTGCTGAGCCATCAGGGAATTCCTAGAAAATCACATTTTGAAACCATTCTACTTCCCTTATAGTCATGATTCTTAACTAGAGATTGGCAATCAAAATCCAGTCAAGAAACTCTTTAAAATATGTCTGAGAGTGTACTTGAGTAGATCTCCACTCTCTTTACAGAAAAACATATGGGATTGGAGCCATCACCTCAAGGATGGCTTTGAAAATCTCTCTCTCTCCTTTTTTAATTTTAATTTTTTTTGCTTTTTAGGGCCACACCTGTGGCATATGGAAGTTTTCAGGTTAGGGATCGAATCAGATGTACAACTGCCATAACAATGTGGAATCCAGGCTGCATCTGCAGCCTACACCACAGCTCACGGCAACACTGGATTCCTGACCCACTGAGCAAGGCCAGGGATAGAACCTGAGTCCTTATGCATACTAGTGGCATTCATTTCTGCTGCTCCACAATGGGAACTCCTTTTTTTTTTAAATTCACCGGAGATTGAAGTAGTAAATGCTGGTAAAATTTTCTTTGCTTTTAGGCTGGCCTGAAAGAGATTGCAGTCATAACTGCTCTGTACTATTATATTACTGGTTACGTAGTAGGTACTTGCTGAAAATCTTGTCTCAGCAGTAAAATACTGTGTATTTACTGCCAAATAATTGATGCATTAAATCTACAGTACTAAAAGCGTTCTTTTTAAAAAAACTTCTATTTAAGCATATTCTGTATACAATGTTATGTTAATTTCTGCTATACAGCAAAGTGACTCAGTTATACAAATATATACATATATATATTTTTTTGTCTTTTGTCTTTTTGTTGTTGTTGTTGTTGTTGCTATTTCTTGGGCCGCTCCCGCGGCATATGGAGGTTCCTAGGCTAGGGGTTGAATCGGAGCTGTAGCCACCTGCCTACGCCAGAGCCACAGCAACGCGGGATCCGAGCCGCGTCTGCAACCTACACCAGCTCACGGCAACGCTGGATCGTTAACCCACTGAGCAAGGGCAGGGACCAAACCCGCAACCTCATGGTTCCTTAGTCGGATTCGTTAACCACTGCGCCACGACGGGAACTCCCAAATATATTTTTTATATTTTATGGTTTATCACAGGATATTGAATATAGTTCCTTATGCTATACAGTAGGATCTTGTTATTTACCATATACATACTAGTTTGCATGTGTTAATCCCAAACTCCCAATCCTTCCCTACCCTGGACCCCCCTTTAGCAACCAGAAATCTATTCTCTATGTTTGTGAGTCTATTTATGTTTCATATATATGATGTTTGTCTTTCTCTCTCTGACTTACTTCACTTAGGACGATAATCTCTAGGTCCATCCATGTTGCTACAGATGGCATTATTTCACTCTTTTTATGGCTGAGAATTATTCCATTATATATGCACCACATCTTCTTAATTCATTTGTCGATGGCCATTTAGGTTGTTTCCATGTTTTGGCTATTGTAAATCGTGCCGCAGTGAAGATTGGGGTGCATGCATCATGTCTTTTCTGGATATATGCCCAGAAGTAGCACTGCTGTATCATAAGGTAGTTCTATATTTAGATTTTTGAGGAACCTCCATACTGTTTTCCATAGTAGCTGCACCAATTTACATTTCCATCAACAGTGTGGGAGGGTTCCCTTTTCTTTACAGCCTTGCCAGTATTTGTTATTTGTAGACTATGATGGCCATTCTGACCAGTGTGAGGTGGTACCTCATTGTAGTTTTTATTTGCATTCTTCTAATAATTAGTGATGATTAGTATCTTCTTCTGTTCATATTGGCCATTTGTATATTTTCATGAGTATCTTATGTTCTTTTGGCCATTTGTATATCTTTGGAGGAATGTCTGTTTAGGTCTGCTGCTTATTTTTTGATTGGGTTTTTTTGTTATTGAGTTATTTGAACTATTTGTATATTTTGGAGATTAAGTCTTTGTCCATTGCAAATATTTTCTCCCAGTCCACAGATAGTCTTTGTATTTTTTTTTTCTTTTGTCTTTTTAGGGCTGCACGCATGGCATATGGAGGTTCCCAGGCTAGGGGTCTGATCAGAGCTATAGCTGCCTGCCTACGCCAGAGCCACAGCAACGCCAGATCTGAGCTGCGTCTGTGGCCTACACTACAGCTCACCACGCTGGATCCTTAACCTACTGAGCGAGGTCAGGGATTGAACCCACAACCTCATGGTTCCTAGTCAGATGCGTTTCCACTGCGCCAAGATGGGAACTCTAGTCTTCGTATTTTTGATGTTTTCCTTTGCCGTGCAAAAGCTTGTAAGTTTGATTAGGTCCTATTTGTTTATTTTTGCTTTTATTTCTGTTACCTTGGGAGACTGACCTAAGAAAACATTGGTATGATTTATTTCAGAGAATGTTTTGCTTATGTTCTCTTCTAGGAGTTTTATGGTGCCCTATCTTAAACTCAAGACTTCAAGCCAGTTTGAAGTTTTTTTTGTGTATGCTTGAGGGTGTGTTCTAACTTCAGTGATTTGCATGCTGCTGTCCAGCTTTGCCAACACCATTTGCTGAAGAGACTGCCTTTTTTCCTCATTGTATATTCTTGCCTTCTTTGTTGAAGATTACTTGTTCATAGGTGTGCGGGTTTATTTCTGGGCCTGAGGGAGTTCTTTTAAAGGACTTACTCTTGGTGTTCCTGTTGTGGCGCAGTGGAAATGAATCTGACTAGGAGCCATGAGGTTTCTAGTTCGATCCCTGGCCTCACCCAGTTGGTTAACGATCTGACGTTGCCATGACTGTGATGTAGGTCGCAGACGCAGCTCGGATCTGGCATTGCTGTGGCTGTGGTGTAGGCCGGCAGCTATAGCTCTGATTAGACCCCTAACCTGGGAACCTCAATATGCCACAGGTGCGGCCCTAAAAAGGCAAAAAGACAAAAACAAAAAACCCCCAAAATCCCGAAATAAAGGACTTATTCTTTATACTAGAAAAAGAGTATAGCAGGAAATGGGCATCAAGAAGCTTCTAGCAGTACTATACTAGGAGAACTTTTCAGCTTGTACTTCTTTGACATTTCAAATTCTCATAACCAGGCAAAAATCTAGTTGAATATTTAAATGGGAAATCTGTATACAATTATCCTGTAGCATTTTAAACATTGGAAAGCAAAATGCTTCATTTCTACTCAAATATATGTCCAAACTCAGATGTTTAAGTTAGTGGTGGTAGTTTCCATGGCAGCAGTGATTTTGCCCTTTATCTTTTTCTTAGCACAATATTTAGCATAGGTCATCCAGAGAGATTATCATCACTGGCTGTGAGTTTTTTAATACTGCCTTGGGAGTCTTTGACTTCTCTGGGTGCACAGGTGTGTTCCAGAGAAGCTCCATGAGGGGTGAACGTGAATCTGTTTTGTGTACCTTTGTTTTGCTAGCATCTAGTCATGTGTGCCTGTCACATCCAGTCAATCAGGATTGTTGCTTTTCTGGCTGTGGGTGGTTTTATCTGTATTCCAGTTTCCTGAGACCTTGGCTGGGCTGGAGGAGAGGTGTTATTACCTTCCATTGTGGTCTTGGTTTTTTTTTCACATTGGTGAAGTTTGCTTTTTTTGAACTGTGATGTGATGACAATGGATCACTCCTGTGTTTCCCTGTCTTCCTTTCCAAGGCTTGCTTTGTTTTAATGAAGGCCTTTAGCTAGGAATTTCTTTAAAAGCTGATTCACCTGACACTTAAGCTTGTAAGAATTAGTAGGTTTATTTGGAAAGAGAGGTGTGTTTATGTTAGTGATACGGCATGACAGCCTACTACTGTAAGTTTACCTTCCTCCCAAGTATACAGAGTTGCAACGGAAGATTTCCTGCTTGGCAGGAATGTAGTCACATGAAAAATCCCATAAATAAATGGGATTTTTTTTTTTTTTTTGAAATTGCATTTCATGGCATTGATGCTCTTTTATGCATGGATCCCTGTGCACATTGATGGCTGAAGAGACAAAGGTGAGTGTAGGCTAATAAAAGCACAAAGGAAGAGTATCTGGCTCAACTCAGTGGTTCACAGAGGGCTTCCTGGAGGCGTTGTGCCTCCTTTTCATGTGCTGAGGATATTTCCATTGCCAGGAGAAGAAAGGTAGTGAGACTTGTGGGTGGAGAAAAGAGTGTTTGAGTAACAGTGGCAAGCAGCCTGGGCGTGGGCAGAACCACTGGAAGATTGATAGAGCCTTGTGTGTGATGTGGAGTGGTGGGCATGGGTTGCTGGGCATGCCCACCTAGAGGTAGGGAGGAACCAGGTCAAGTCTGGTGATGTTCCTTTGTAGGCAGTGTGGGGTCAGTGATGGCCTGAAAAAGAAATGATTGTGAGATGCTGACTGTTTTTAGGTAGGTCTCTAGCAGTGGAGTAGAGGGTGGGTTGGAGAAAGGGACAAGCCCGGAAGGCAGACATGAGGGTAGGAGGCTTCAGATGGAGTCTGAGCACTGGTTACAAATCCCAGTTTCTCTATTTAATAGCTGTATAGACTCTTGAAGTTTTGAACTCCTCATTTGTAAATGGAAGCTAATATACATAGTACATGAGAGGATTAAATGAGATTTTGTATGTAAAATACGTAGTTTCAAGCCTTTGGAATGAGGAATCAATAAATGCTACTTTTCCCTACCCTCTATCAATCATAGGATTCACTAAATTTTACTACAAGAGGCAAGCAGATCATCTGAATCTACTTCCTGTAGCAAAAGATACACAAATCCTTTGGAGAGTTCAGGAGGGTGCTCTGTTTATTTTTATTTTCTTTAAACATGATCTTTTAAAATTTAATTTTTAAAAATTTTTTAGGAAAAACATTTAAAAAAAATTATAGTTGGTTTTACAGAGTGTTGTGCCAATTTTTGCTTTACAGCAAAGTGTCTGTTATAATATGTATCCCAGGAAATTGGATATAATTCCCTGTGCTATACAGTAGGACCTTGTTATGAAACATAACATTTTTTAAAAAACTTTTTATTTTTATTGAAGTATAGTTGATTGACAGTGTTTTGTTACTTTCAAGTGTAGCAGAGTGATTCAATTTGTGTATGTGTATATACACACACACACTTTTTCAGTTTTATTTTCCTTTATAGGTTATTACTAAATATCAACTATAGTTCCCTGTGCTATATAGTAGTAGATCCTTGTTACATATTTTATATATAGTGTTGTGTATATTCCAAACTTATTTAACATGATCTTAAAACCAGGGTTAGTACAGGCTTAGAAAATGTTTAAATTAAAGTCATTTTGAAAATCATGATAGGAGAAAGCTGGCGAGAGACCATACAGTTGTGTGTGGATGTGTATGATCTATGAATTGTAGAAACTGTAACACCATGCAGTACCTCTTAGTGTGCAAATTATCAACCTGGATTCTAGAGTATAATCTTAGATGAGACTTCTGCATTGTATTGTAAATAATATATCTGCATCTACAGAAGTTTGTGTCATCTTTGGAGTTCTTAGCAAAAACAGCGAGGAAGCAGTTTCTAATATTAAATGTTAAAAATGCAAGAGGCTAAGCAGCTGATCATGAAAGGACTAAGTTGGGGAGGATGGAATGCATGTGTACTCTTCCTGTGTGTGTGTGTGTGTGTGTGTGTGTGTGTGTTAAAACACTTAAAGTAAGGCAAATTAGGGAGTTCCCATTATGGCTTAGCAGTAAGGAACCCGACTACTATTCATGAGGATGTGGGTTCAATCCCTAGCCTCGCTCAGTGCGTTGAGGGGCTGCTATTGCCACAGGCTGCTGTGTAGGTCTTGGGTGAGGCTGGGATCTCTTGTTGCTGTGTCTGTGTAGGCTGACAGCTGCAGCTCCAATTTGACCTCTAGCCTATAGGAATTTGCATATGCTGAAGGTGTGGCCCCCCCCCCTTTTTTTGAAAAAAGGGTAAATTAAAATAGGCTGAAATTCTGATATGAAACATTTGGTTATTAGCACCCTATGTACTTAAATGTAGCATTTGGAGGTCAGGGGTTGAAAAGTGCAGCATTTGAGGTAAAAATTCTAATCCTCCTTAGTCACCTTTTGTGACCACGTCCTAAATGTAGTTTAACATAGCATGTACTTCAGTGGCCCTGCACAGGAGTTGACAGTTATGATTGGGCAGTCTGTATACTGTACTTTCTGTCCAGTGTTCTTTTCATGCTAAAGCTCCCAACACAACTCTGCAACCTCGTTGTCCATTTAGACAAAACAAAACTCTGCCTTAACCTAAAAGACAGGCAAATTCTCTAATGCTAACACTTTAAGATACATCTTCCTTTGTGCAGCAATAATAAATAATAGCACTTCAGAATTTGTAAAGCCTTTGACATACTAT
Organism: Phacochoerus africanus; assembly: GCF_016906955.1. NCBI lineage: Eukaryota > Metazoa > Chordata > Mammalia > Artiodactyla > Suidae > Phacochoerus > Phacochoerus africanus. Next base: position 201,313,551 of record NC_062545.1, read on the forward strand.
CTGTCTAAATTATACGTGTATAATTGAAGCTGTTAAAGAAAACAACCCCTTTACCCCCTCTCCTTCTTACAAGAGTAGGAATAAATCAAAGGCTAGATGTATGTTTGTGTTTTTTTCCTTTTAAAATTGTCCTGGGTTACACATGCTCCCTTTTCTGCCTCAGCCTGGGGCAGATGGATGTTGCCTCTCTTGAGTCTTTCGAAGTAGGTGTATATATGCATAAATAAATAAGATATATATATATGTGTGTGTGTGTGTGTGGTCATATACATTGTTCATTTATACAATTAGGGGACTTGGCCCCCACCCCATTTACTTTAAGAGGTCCTTCAGCATTTATTTAAAATATGCTTTTCATTAACGATAAGAGAGTAACTTGCCAAGTGAGAAGTCAGGCAGAAGTTGAAGTGACAGTCACTGGCAGGGAACCCAAGCACCTTGACCCCTTTTCCTATTAGAGAGGCATCCAAGGCCTGGGATTTGATGTGTGTGCCCACCAAAGATGTAATAAGCAGGCAAGTTTTGAGGCTAAGAAAGACCTTACCTGATCTGTAGTGTATCACGTTAACTTTCTTCTTCATTTTAAAACATTAACTCATATTCATAGGCAGCACATAAACTAGAAATTTCATTGTGATTCACTCTTTCAGGCCCTCTCCCCCAATTGGAAACACTAGAAGTAAAAATAACACTTCAATTGAATGAGAATTCTTGCTCCCCCTCTTGAAATGTAGGAAATAACCAGAAGCTTAATTATCATATGAAGTTGCAGATGTATGTAGCTTGTTTTTTTCTAGCTGGGATGTAGCTTTTAAAGAAAGCCATCTTTGGGGGAGGAAAAGGAAAGAGAATGGACCAAAGGAAATAAAGTATCTTTCTTAGTGTGATCTTGTTTTTTAAGGCGCTCCAACTTTCCATGCTAAATAATTCATAGTAGTATTTCTAAATCAAATGTTTCTATCTCTTGGGAGTCTCAGGACTTTAAACATCAACTGAAAAGAAAAATACATTTCATAGGGGATCCACATTTCAGAGAGGAAGGAGCTGGTGTTGTGCTGATGGAAGTTTACATTCCCACATCCCTACAGTGGGCAGGGGGAGAGCCCTTTGTTCTACTCTCCCCAGTGCCTTAAGGAACTGTAAGAGATTATATGTCTGAGGGTAGCCTCTCTTAATTTTCAGTTTCTGTGAATTTCAGTCGAAATATTTGTAGCCTCCCAATATGATTAAAGAAATATACCTTGTTCTGTTGACATGTCGTTTTGTTGACTCTGTTATGGTATAAGCTACTTGGGGCTAAACACTTAACTATAGTTTTTGGTTTTGTATGTTGTTAAGTCCTGCCAAATGGCAGTTAAGAGTAAAATAACTTTAGTGGCCAGATGGAATATTATGACCCTTTATAACACTTGTGAGTTAAAAAACAGTATTTGTGACTGAAAACCTTCCTTGTCTTTTATATCCCCTTTAAGACTAGGCATGCTTTCTGTTTTGGAGCTCGAATATAACAGTATTTTAGTGTCTGTATTTTCTACAGAGGAGCTATGTTTTTAACCTACCTAATGAAAACACTCAGCTACTGGGATTAATTTGAGGATTTCCAATCAGCCTTTCACAATTTGTACTACCCTGAGGGGGTTCCCTTTAGCTATGACTTTTGTAGAAGAATGTGAAGTTAATCCAATTTCAATGTTGATTACTATGTTAACTGTCTTAATTTAGCAATTCAAATTTATCTGCCTATACCAAATAAGAACTCTGCTACAAAACTGTGGGAGTAGTTGATTTTGTTCTTATTATACTCATACTATTTCAAATAAGGACATGAAAATTAATAATGCCCACATTAGAATGACTCATCACTAGAAGCTAGTTTATTCTAGCCTTTAACCAAGATTGAGTTAACCCCTGGTTTAACCTTGACTCCCTTGCAGGAGTATAAATTGGCCCTGTTGAATATAGATGTTAAAAGTTAATTACCTTTCACAAAAATATAATTTACTTACTTTCTTCTACTTTGTTTTTCACCTTTTAGGGGGAACTTTGAGATTTTCTTATTCTGAATTCTGAAAAACTTTTAAGGAAGCTCTCAGGTTACAAATCAGTTTCTGACATACTGTACTGTTGCATCTTTTAAGTTACTCTGATTTTTAAAAATTTTGCATTTGCTGTTACATGAATTGCTTGCTGAATTCTTTCAAGACTCCATATATAAAGTGAATAACTCCTGCTTTAATATTAATAGAGGATTTTCTTATGTTGGGCTTCCTTAAGGAGATTCCCCACCCCCCATAAGACACAACTTCCTGTAGAAGCTAATCCTTTTCTTAGTCATCCTGTATTCTTAGTGCATGGGAAGTAATAAATGAAAATGATTTGGTTTGTTTGAATGTGAGCAGTTAGAATCTAAACCAGTTTCTCAATAATGGATTTAAATAGTTTTCTGATGTAATTAAAGTAGGCATTAGTAATATAGTTTCCACTTCTTTACTGGTACTATCCTGGTTGGAGTTGCTGTCATCCTACATCTTGTTTATTGCAATTGTTTCTTGATTTTCCTTTTTGTTTCCAAAGTTGCTGAGTTCTCCACACAATTATATCCAATTTATTTTCACAGTAGCCAATGTGCTAGCTATTCTTTTGCTCAAAACCTTTCTATGGTTTCCTTTCTTCTTAGTGTGGCTTCTGATGGGATTTAGGACACACTCCCCCAAAATATGGCAGTTTGGTGTATTGGATCTTAAGCTGAAGGAGTTTGAGAAAACAGCAGAAAAAAAGGGTCATTCTGACCTTGTCCCTCTTCTTTCTTCCCTGAAACAGGTAGTAAAGGTCCCCTGTGGAAGGTACCCTCCCTGTACCAGGAGAAAGGAAGACATTCTTACCATCAGTACAGGGATTTGGGGCTGAGAAATAAGTACCAGCAAACCTTGTTAAACAATAACACTTCATTCTGAGTTTACTTCCTTGTCACTACCCCTAGCCCTTTGTATTGTAAGTTCTTTGAAAATTTATTATTTCTTTATCTAAAAGGTATGAAAACTTCCTACTCAGATCACTTCTTTGCATCTTCATTCTCTTGTGAAGATTTCTGTGTACAAATTCAATAAAGTCAGTGTGCTTTTCTCCTGTTAATTTGTCTTTGTCAGTTTAATTTGCAGGTCTAGCTAGGACCTTAAGAGTGCTGAAGAGAACCTTTTTCTCGCCCACACCGCTAAGGTCCTGTGTGGTCTGGCTGTGTGTACCTTTTAGACTCATCTCCCTCTGGCCTCCTCCTAGCTTCACCCTGGCTGGCTCCCTGCCTGGAATGCGTCTCTTCTAGATATCCCCATGGGGATGTATTTATTTACTTTAAAATCTGCAGCAAATAACCACATACTTGGTGCTTAAAACAGTCCAGACCTGGGAGTTCCCGTTGTGGCGCAGCAGAAACAAATCCAACTAGGAACCATGAGGTTGCGGGTTCGATCCCTGGCCTTGCTCAGTGGGTTAAGGATCCGGCGTTGCCGTGAGCTGTGGTGTAGGTTGCAGATGCGGCTCAGATCCGGTGTTGGTGTGGCTGTGGTGTAGGCCATCAGCAACACCTCTGATCTGACCCCTAGCCTGGGAACCTCCATATGCTGCAGGTGCGGCCCTAAAAAACCCCCAAACAAACAAACAAACAGAAAACCCAAAAAACAGTCCAGACTTACTACCTCAGAGTTCTGAAGGACAGAGTCCCCTGACAGTCTCCTTGGGCTGTCGTCAAGGTGTTGGCAGGGCTGCATTCCTTCTGGAGGTGCCAGCAGAGAATCTGTTTCCCTGCCTTTTCCAGCTTCTGGAGGCCGTCCACATTCCTTGTTGATGGCTTCGTTCCATCTTCAGAGCTGGTGACTGTGGATTGAGTCTTTTTCAGGTTGTATTAGTCTGACAGATACTCCAGCCTGCCTCTTCCACTTCTGTGGACTCTTCTGATTACATTGGGCCCACTTGGATAATCCAGAATAATCTCCCCATCTCAAGGTCATCTGCTGAGGATCTTCATTCCATCTGTATCTTAGTTCCCTTGTCTTGTAACATAACATATTCATAGATTTCAGGATTTAGGATATGGGTGTCTCAGCTGATTTTACCTCTCCTTCAAACCTTGGCTCAAAGCTCACCTTCTCAGTGAGGCCTCCAATTTAGTACTAGAAACTGTCCATTCTCCATCTCCACATTCTCAGCCCTCTTCCTCTGCTCTAAATTTTCTTTTATTCCAAAGCACACTTATTTCTAACTGATTTCTTATATATGTTCATTCTTGGTCTGCTGTGCATACCTCCCATTGCAGATGTACACTCTGGAATATTTCTTCATTGCTTTATCAAAAGGACCTAGGACAGTGCTTAGTTCAGGAGATGTGAACAAAATGTTTGTTGGATGAATGGATGAATGAACAGTGTGTGAAGCTTAAGCAAATCTTTTTTACCAGATCTTTACTTTCCTGTTGCCCAGCATGGAAGCCGGTTGTGGACCTAGAATGAAGGAAAGGACTTGGGACCGACCCCTAAGCTCAGCTAACCTCAAAGGTTTTAATTCTGCCAGCTCTAGACCTACAAAATCTCAGAAAGACTGGCGCCAGAAAGACTCTGTAGTTTGTCTGTAGGAGCCATAAAGGGCCAAGAGACAGAAAAATGTTAGCATTCACTGCCAAAGAACATTTTCCCAGTGACTCCTACAGCTGTTTAGTGCAGTGTCTCTGGCAGCTTTTGGACCCATGTTAGCCCTAGGGCCAGAGATCTGAGTTTGACAAGATTAAGGAATCCCTGGAGCTGGGAGGCAGCTAAAATGGTGTGGGGGTGGGTCAGAGAGTTGACAGGGATTCCAGGATTGAGGAGATCTCATGAAGTTTAAGCCACACATTTTTATTACTTTAGGAACCACAAAGCAAAGTGAAGAGGGTTTTTTTGGTTGTTGTTGTTTTTAAAAAAACAACAAAAACAGAATGGCATATTCCTGTAGCTGACATGTCTACCCCATTGATTTTGGTGCTGGGTTGACTCTCTGTTGCTTTAATTTGGTTAAGCTGCAATGTATCCTGAAACTGTCATGTAGTGATTGGAATGGGGAAGGTAAACCTTCTGCTAGATAGCCAACCCCACCCGCTGCTTCCCCAGCTCTCTGGGAGCTTTCATTACTCACTTCAGTGGTTATTTCCATAGTTTACCTCCTTGCCTCATGTTCTTCAAAGGAAGATGCATTTTGGCCAAGGCTGCTGCTGTCTTTATCTTAGTGGGTTCTGCTCTTAAACTTAAGGGACAAATTGCTTCCTTTCACCTTGTGACTTGGCCATTATAGAGGTTTGATGTCATCTGAGGGAAGGCTTTGCACTGTACTGATTCTGCCCTGGTTCAGTGTTTCTTGAGGTATTGAGACATCTCTAGCTGTAAATAAGTGTCCAGACCAAGATCTCTTGCCAGACCTTTTGAGTGTGAGAGAGATGCTTGCATTTGCCCCTAGCTATGATTCATTTTAGAGATGCTTCTGTTTAGGTTTGCTTATTACATTTTCTAGTCTCTCTCACATTAAAACCATGTGAAATCCATAGCTTAATCATGATGTATTCTTAAACACTTTTGAGTTAAAATTTAATTTTTTCACCTTCACCTGTATTTCTGTGGTCTTCTTGAAGTTAGACCCAGGTTGCAGCTGCTGAAGCTCCATGACCCCACTGGCCAGAGGCTTGGAGTGTGTTTGAACCATGTTTTTGGATTTGTTTTGGCTTCCAGCTTTTTTGTAGTTGGCGAATGGTCGTGGCAATACATAACTGATCACTCAGAAGATAGTTTCCTTTGTTGTGCCATTAAGCAAGAATTTAGATTTTAGTGGGTGAGGGTGGCTGATGAGTGTGCCAGAAATGGAAAATTTGCTTTCATAATTATTTATGATTTGAAATATATGAAGTTGAGATAGAAAAACAAGCTACTGAGTTTGCATGTATTTAGAAAGGTGATTGCCCTGTCATGCTCTGATTTTTTTTTTTTTAAATGAACTACTCTTATCCTTATGCACGATTTTGAATGCTTAGTCTGTACAAACTCCTGAAATAGATGTTTGGCAGTTACGACTGGGGCCTTCCAGGCAGATGGAGCTACCCGAGCGAGCAAAGCCAGAAGAATGTATGGTTTTTATTGACTGTACTGTGACTGTATGAAGGACAAGGAGCAGTTCAGATTTTTAGATACTTGAGTAAGTGGGCTGATAAAAGTAGTTGTAGAGAATCTCAAGTGTTTATACTCTTAATACAAGTAGTTTGTACTTTATTTGATAGGCAGCAGAGAGCTATTGAGGGTTTAGGAAGATCTATCTCGGAATAGTGTAAAGTGTAATAGTGTAAAGGATGATGAGGGACCTTTTGGGAGGCTATAATTCAGTAGTCCAAGTGAGAGATTCGGGCCCAGATCAGGATGGTATATGTTGTAATGGGGGTTTAGATAGACAGGCCTCACCAGGGCATGTACAGTGGCCTTTTCAGCAGTCCTGCTATGTCTTTAAACCACAGATAACTGGTCCCTGAATCAGGTGGGTTCTAGGTCTTGGAAACCATTTTTTTCCCCTTGCAGACAATGTACTTAATGAAAATTATCAGACAGTATGTTTTGATTAGTCTGTCTTGTTTGGTGACTGCCTAAAGGAGGTTTCAAAATAGGAAAGGAGTTCTCTCTGTAGCTCAGCAGTAGCAAATCTGACTAGTAACCATGAGGATATGGATTCTATCCCTGGCCTTGCTCAGTGGGTTAAGGATCCAGCATTGCCATGGGCAGTGGTGTAGGCCGCAGATGTGACTCGGATCTGGTGTTGCTATGGCTGGGGTGTAGGCCAGTAGCTGCAGCTCCACTTCGAGCCTGGAAGCTTCCATATGTCACACATGTGCGACCCCCTCCCTGCCCCCCTGCCCCCATAGAAGCTGATTAGTTTTCAGAATTTTTTTTATTAGGAAGATTGGAAAATAGGGACTTTCCTTTTTCTCTCATGTGACCAGAAAACTATTCATGCCAGCTACAGACAGCCAAGAAGTGGCATTGGTTACCTAAAATCCATTACTGTAAGAAACTTAAGATACTGAAGTATGTGGAGGACCATTTAAGTAAAAAAGCAAAAAATTCAATATAAAAAGTCTTTATAGAAATTTGGAAGTAAACTATGAGTGAAAACATAAAAGCCACTTCCTCCCCAACCCTGCCTTCAAAATCCATGCTTCCATCAAACTAACACCTCATCGTTGTCTCTCGGAGCCCAGGGAAAGTTTAGAATATTCTAGGTTGATCTATGTTAAGTGTCTTTTCATAAATTATTTCATGGAGAATAACAGGAGAAAAAGTAGCCCAGTTGGCACAATTGATGTCTAAATTAAGAGGCGAACATATATTGAAACATTTTTTTTAAGCCTTAAAATTAATGGTTCTATGTTTCTGGAATATGGCCTTTTTTCCTTCCAAAGAGTTTCAGAGCCAGTAGAGTCTATAAATAGTGCACAGCCTGGTTGTCTGTGGTAGATTGAGTAGAGCAGAATCGCCTGTCCTTAAGTGAAGGGGAAGTAGCTTTACATTTTTAGTAACTGAATTGTTGGCCAGCATAAAGGTAAGGGCCATGTGAGCAACTTATTTATAACTTCCCATAAAGGTATGTGTCTGCCTCAAGCAGAGAAACTGTCTGGGGTGCTTGAAATGTAAAAGTGCAGTAGAATCATTTTCCATACACAGCTTTCCTAGCTAGTTGGTGCAATAAAGTGATTGTTCCCATCCCTGGGGCTTTCAGAAAGAGGGGTGTCAATAGATTAGCTCATTAGCATCCGCTTCCTGTGGAAAAGAAGGGACGAAGCCATTAAATTTGAATCTGTGGTTTTATGTAGTGAAGAATGTTTAGATATTAATCTCTGAGGGTATTGAGGACACAAATTTAAGCTTGGTTAATATGTTGGGTGTGGTCCTCCTTACACCTGTGTAGTCTAAGCACATTTAGGTTCTTGTCAAAATACTTCATGGCTATCAAAGCACTTTATTTTTTCACAGGTTCAGTTCAATATAAGTAGATTTTTGTTTTTGTTTTTTAAAATAAAGAACATAGAACCAGACTGAATTTCCTGGTAACAGTGGGAGAAGGGAAGAAGAGTAAAACATTTTCGTGGCATCCTGTAAAGAGTATGTAAAGCCTTTAGGTAGATGCCAGAAAATGGAATGCATTGTCACGTTATAAATGTCATCCTACTCACATCAAGTAAGTCGAATACAGCCAGGTTTAACTCAAAGGATGAAATCTTTATAAATCATAAATATGCAAGTAAAAGATATTTTCAGCCCTCCTTTGTTACTCACTTATTTTCACAGACTTATTTTCTGAATATTATGTTGACCATTTAAAACATCTGCATATATGGCTAAAATGTAAACTTTGGCTTTTGTGCCAATTTTGTGGCTCTGTTTAACATTCCGGCAAGTTGTACTAAGTGGTAAATGGCCCATTAACTATATTGGAGGCCTCATAGCAGCACTCATTTCAAATCGTGCTGGGTTTACAATTTACATATTAAAAAATGTTCACTTGATTTCGTACAGGGACAAAGCTGACATCCTATATAAGCATTACTCCAAACAGTCCTATTTATTGGTCCAATTATTTCAATTGAAGGATGCTGGTTTACTGCCTCTTAGTATATAGAAACAATTCTCAGCAAAACTGTTAGAAATCAGTTTGACTATAGTGGCAGAATAACCTCACAGGGTTTCTATTCACTTTTAATTTTAAGTCCCAGGTTTAAGGATCATTTATAGTATAATGTAACACTGTGGGCAAATATAGCTTCTCTTAATGCCCTTCTGATCTTTTGAAGAAAGAGGACTTTTATGCAGAGCAGTCTCTTATGAATTACATGACTGCCTTTTCTCACTATAAATATGATTTCATTCACATTTCCTCCCTTCTCCCACATCCTTAAGGGACAGGGCAGCATGCAGTGTTTTGCTTCATTTTATTATTAAAAATTTTTTTGAGATGTATTTAAGTTCTTTAGGATAGATACCAAGGTAACTAGTTAATACTATTTTAAAATCAGGCTCTTAATTAAAAATGCTTAATTTGTGCAAGAAAACTACATGTTAAAATGAATTTGGAAAGATTAGATTGGAATTGCCTCAAATTCAATTAAGCCACACTGCATGGACGTGCTGGGAATATCAATACAATCACTGTAAATTTTGTACAAACTGATTTGTTGCATTATCTTGCTCATCTAACATACGGTACTTTTTGTGTCCATATTGCAGACGGCAACTCCAAACTAACATGGCAGTCAGACTGTGTGATGTGGCTTCTCTGCTTAGAAGTGGTTCGTGGGCAGCAGAGCCTTGGACCGGGGTCTGTGGGATTTTTCTTAAATTCTGTAGGCTACTTTTTTTTTAGCATGTTGGAGGAGTGCTGAGGCCATACCAAACACTTGAACTTTTCATTTGGCTTACTAATTATTCTTACATTTTACCTATTGTGGTATGGCCATCATTAGGACATAAAGCACATTGCAATTTTAGTGGTATATGTAGCATCAGAACCATGATTTTGTATGTAACTTTATTATCTAAATTAGGACATAGTGCAGACTCAAAAGAGTGACAAGCTTTTTTATTAAAAACAAAAACAAAAAAAAAAACAAAACAAAAGTTTTGGTATGGTCTGAATACTAAGTTACTGTAATTCTTTACATTCTGTTTACTATGTATTTTTTTGGTTACTAAATTTTGAAGTTATTTACAATTCCTGATGCTCAAAAAAAATATTGAAATTGTAAATCTGGCTGAAAATCATTTGCCCATAACTGTTGAAAGAGTTTGCATTCCGTGAACAGTTGTGTTGAGCCTATCAATGGAATATGCATTATTTGTAAAATATAGCACATTAGTATCATTTTATTCTGAGCAGATGGTCCTATAGCTGAGAGATGCTGTAATTTTCAGTGCACACAGCCTACTGCAGCTGTTCACTTGAATGTTGGCTTAGGAGCTCATTCTTGCCACCTGAACATGGAAATAAATGTGCAATTAAGTGAGGAGTGTTTGTTGTCCTTGCTAAATCCTGCTAATTTCAGTCAATGAACACTTTATATTTCAAATGCCTTCCCGATGAGCTTAGTCCGAATCTTATTCTTGGGGCTTCATATAGTCTCCACATATATATAGCCTAACCTTTGAATAGTGATTTGTTTTAATTGGCCTTGGCCACTCTCATCTTGTAGCTCATTGTTTTCCTAACTGCTGGGCAAAGGTTAATCCCACAAAAGTTTAGCTGTGGAAAGAGTGACCCCACGGCTAATGTTCTATAAATTGGAAGTTACATTTTATTAGGAAATCTGAAACCTCCTTTCTCAGTTTCAGATAAATTTGTTAATTATAATAAAATGCATATCTTGAATTGTTTCTGCTTTTTTAAAATACAGATTTCCAAAGGTTTCTTTATTTCCTTTTACCCCCTAAAGTATTCTCTGAAAATACTTACCCAAGAGAGTTAGCTTACAGCTTGCAGAGTAAATATCCCATTTCTTTGAAAAGGAAATGAAGTTATGGAAGGTGGTTTGATATTTCACAGTTAGCCTGGATTTTTGTCTCCTATTTTTTATCCTGATGACATTGATTCTTGTCCAGACTGACCAGTCTCAATCTGTCCTGTGCTGCCTTCTTTAATAAACATCCCTTGGCAGAAGATATTTCTTTCTATTTGCCTGTCTATGGTTGTGCCTTTTATTTTTCTTAGGCAATATGCTTTTTAACAGTCTTTGCCTCTACTTTGCTTTTTTTTTTTAAATTTTTTATTTTACCTTGAGTTCTTTGCCTTTTATATGTTAAAACTTCCCTAAGACTAGCAACCCGTCAAATCAGAATTGTCAGTTTTGAGAAGTAGTTCTTTGTGGAGCTGAGAGATGGATGAAATATGAAGGCTATAATCCTTTCAGTGATGCTTTGATTTTTGGATTCCCCCACAATCCCTGCTGTCCAAAGTAGATAGCTATTGGAAGATGGTTTTAGAAAATTTGGGGCTGTGGTTTGTGATTCCTTTGCTCAGAGAACATAGGATTGGTTTTTGGGAAACCAGATTTGTTTAATAAGTCATTTTTAGAGTACCCTGAACAGTTTGATGCTATTTTTCTCAATTCTGCTATTTATTCTGTATTTGGAATTTATAGATAACCTTATTTACTGCATTTTCAACAGGCTTATGTGCTCAAATGAAAATTCCTTGGGCTGGTCTGTTTGCAGAAGTTGATGTATTTACATTGTTGTTTTGGTGGATCAGATAGGTTTGTTTTTGTTTTTCCTTTAAAGTCAGAATCAAGGCAAAATACCCTTTTCAATTGTTGGGGATTTTATTTTGATGCTGTGGATCAGCTACCTTGTTGGTGATCTTTAGCTGCCAAGGTTGACAGAAATGGCTTGTTAGATTCTACAAGGTATGCTAAATACTCAGCTTATTTCCCAAGTTATCCTACAAATCCTTCTGACACCCTGACATATAATATTTGCTATTTTTTTAATTTCTTAACAACAGGAGAGGTATAAGGTATCGTCAATTAAAAACATTTTCAATATGTAACCAAAACAGTACATGTTGACAATTTTATATTTTTTAAGTACTCTTGCTCCTTGATTTTAAGTCAATGGATGTCAGTTTTAGAATGTTGAAACTCCTAGGCTAACTGAATATCTCCGCCAAGTTAGGTAGACTTTTTTTTGTTTGTTTGTTTGTTTGTTTGTTTGTTTTTTGTTTGTTTTTGGTAGCATGTTAATAACTTTTTTTTTCTAGTGTGATTTTTAGTCAGGGTTCAATTCTGTGCCTTTTGGTACTAAGTTTCCTTGAGTCTGTGGACACGGCAGGTGAGTAAGTGTGTATGAGTAGACCTAGAATGTGGTTCTGGAGAATGTTAAAGATTTAAATTGTGCTTATGTGCATGTATGGAATATGTATGTGGATAGTATAATTGTGATCTTAAATACCTTAATATGAAGTAAACATAAGCATTAGGTATTGAACTTTTTGAAACTTTGTTGTAATTTCAGCAGAACGACTTGTCTTAGTGACGAATGTTTAACTTCGTGGCTGGAATTCTAATAGTTTGTGGAATATGAATTCTGACATTTCTTATTTTCTCTGTTTTTAGCAGGTAATTGCTGCCATGGAAACACAACTGTCTAATGGGCCAACTTGCAATAACACAGCCAATGGTCCAACCACCATAAACAACAACTGCTCGTCACCAGTTGACTCTGGGAACACAGAGGACAGCAAGACCAACTTAATAGTCAACTACCTTCCGCAGAACATGACACAGGAGGAACTAAAGAGTCTTTTTGGTAGCATCGGTGAGATAGAGTCCTGTAAGCTTGTAAGAGACAAAATTACAGGTATGCATTTTTATGTAAGGTTCCTCGCATGCAAAGGATTGTTTCAAGGTGTGAGAAAATAAGTTTACTATTTGTTAAGTCATTTAGTGCTGCAATTTTACGCATCAGGATTTTCTCTGTTCCTGCCTACATCAGCAGTTATGAAACTTAGAGACTTTTAAGTTTTCAAGTGTAAGATATATTTTATGGGAAGTATATGTTCTAACTAGGCTTTTATATACTCTGAACTGTACAGTAGCATCTTTGAAAAATGTGTGCATGGGTCTGGAACAGCAAGTGTCATGTTAACTTTTAGTTTTGAGATGTTTGAGCTTGAAGGATTTACCATTTCAACAGTGAGGTACAAGGAGAATACTGTGTTTAGAAGAGGAAAAAGATCTCTTAACATGTTCTTTTCCTTAAGTCTCTATTGTCTTACTTATATATGACCAAGTAAATGGTAATGTTCAGGTTGTTATATTGTCATTGCAATAAATATTTGCACTAATATAATTTGAGTGTAGTAAGATCATGGGGTTCTGTTCGTTAACACAAAGGGAAAAGTGGAGTATGAGTGCTCCTCTTATGAAGACAAGACTTGAAAGGATGAATGATTTGGTCTTCAATGATGGTACATTTTAAATAGAAGGTAGTGAAAAATATCCTTTGTATTTTGTAAGATTTGACTACATTTTTAGAATAAGTCAAAACCTAATTAAGGAGAGGTTCTTGACGTGGAAGGATTAATGCTTCCTGCAGGAGTTGTTTTCAGATACTGAAAACAGCATGAAGTGTAAATAGACTCTGTAGCTTTTTCATATTACTATTAAATTTGAGTGATGGTATATATCAAATGGCTTATAACCAAAGTATCAACCTAGTATTTGAAATGAGTAAAGAATAGTTAAAGGCAGTTGGAGTTAGACCAGGGGGGGCTGAACTTTGGTCATATGACCTTGGGCAGGTCAACCCTTGGCTTTTAGTCAGGGTTGGTAAAATGAGATAGAAGGTGGAGGGAGGAATCCCTAGCTAATTTCCAAGGCTAATTTTGACTTTTTCTGAAATTGTACCTTTAGCTGTTCTTTTCTTAAGACAGTAGCGCTTACTGTCTACAAACTGACTTAGAGCTGTAACCTGGGCTTGGCCTCGTCATCGTAGTATTTATTTGAGATACAGATTGAGGTTCACAGAGAGAATTTATTCATTAATATCAAGTAAAAACTAAAACCTGGTTGTCATCAATCCATAAGTAATTATATTTAAAATAATTGTGTTGCTTAGATTTCACCATGATATCAGGAGGGTCTGTCTTTTGTTTTTGAAAATTGATAATCAAATGGATTAGGATTTTCCATTTCTTTTTCCAAAATCAGTGAGCGTCAGGTATGTGAAATTTATTAAAGAAACAGTTTTTGAGAAGCTAGGAAAGGTAGAGAACAAAAGGCTTTTATTACATGTGTCTGTCCTGATAATGAATTTTACTTTATTTTTAGCAAAACAGCATCATTTTATATGTGAATTTTACAGTCTTTTTGACATAAATGTGATAAATGGTATGAAGGCTTTGACATAAATGAGATTTCTGGTTTGACTGCCTAGTGTAGTTATCCTTATTATTTAAAAAAAAAGAAAAATAATGCTTGAACTAGGCACAAAAGTCACATTTTTGTTATGATAGATGAAAATAGTAAACAAATCATACATGCTTTGTATTAGGCGTTTTCCACAGAAAATATCTCCCAGATTTTAATTTCTTGTCTCTGGTCAGTCTTACATTATCTCACTCTTCTGTAAACCTCTTACTGAAGCTGTTATATGGCAAAATTGGATAAATTTGAGTTTTGGACCTTCATACTCTTTGTTTTTTTGGCTTTATGTGGTGAATGGTGGTAACAGAACCATGATGAATGGGTAATCTGAAATAGTACACGGCTAGATACTTAGATACTGGCAAAGTGTGTGACTATTTTAATAATCAACAGATGCAGGAAGAGTTCTTTTCTCCTCTGCCCTACCCTTTTCTGCCTAAAAACAGGTTAAAAATTTCCCCTGTGAAGGCTGTACCAGGAAGAGGGAAGCAACTCTTGCCACTGGAGAGGGAGCATCAGCATCAAGAGACCAAATCTGCTTAAAGAGACCTTGCTAAAACAGCTCTGTCTTCTATTAGTTTCCCCATAAATTTTCTTCTCCAGTTTATCCACCCTCAGAACCCAAACCCCTTTGTTAAAACAGTAATTTAAGTCTCAGAGTCTGATCATTTCTTTGCTTCGTTTCTTTTCTGTGAACTACAATGCATGTGAAATATTAATAAAAAACATGTGCCTCTGCTCCTGTTAATCCTTTTCCCCTCAGTTTTATTGAGATATAATGGGCATATAACATTGTATAATCTGTCTTTTTTTTTAAGTTCACTAACTGGGTGCCTGCAAATTAAAAACAAAGAGGACAGAGGAAAACTTTTCCCTCCCTGACAATGATAAGAAAACTGTATTTGGTGTCTTAACCTTACAAATTTCTAATTTCATCATCCAGAAATCTTTCATCTAAATTAATCTACACTACCACTTTGAAAATTGTTCTATAAAACACTCAAGTTACAGGTCACACACACTTTGCCAGTATCTGAGTCACACACAACTGTCTAATTGGCCAACTTGCAATAACACAGCCAGCATCTAAGATCTTATTGTCTTTTCAGAGAGAGCTGGATAGTGGAGGTTTCCACCATGGTCTCATTTCTGTTTAAAATCTCATAAGCAAGCAGAGTCCCCAAGAATATTAATGGTGGGCATGAAGATGTTTTTTCTTAGTTCCATGAGATATAGTCATAAATATTCCTCAAAATAAGTGTTCCACTGACAGACAAGTTTGGGAAATATTGCATTCCATAGTTTTCTGTTTGAGAACCACATTGCAGGAGGTTTCTTCGTGGCACAGTGGCTTAAGGATCTGATGTTGCCACAGCTGTGGCTCAGGTCACAACTGCAATGCAGGTTTGATCCCTGGCCCAGGAACTTAAACAAAAAAAAAAAAAAAGAAAGAAAAAGAACCATACAGCAGATCATTAGCACATTAAAAACTCTACTAAAATCCTGCAGCAAAACCAGTTTGACTTACAGTTCCCTAGTCTTATTTAACTACAGAACTTATTGTGGGACTCTATCTCCTTGATATTAAATTTCCATTGAACATGTTGCTGTAAAAGTTTTTGAAGTCATTTGTTCACTGGTTATCAGACAATCTGAAATTCTTCTGTAAAAACCTGTTAAATCAATAAAATATGAACATGTTTCGTAAAATGAACACTCATGATAACTATAAATTAAAAAGTTGAGTAAGCACATCTGAATACTAAGAATCTCTTTCAGTAACCTGTTTTGATTTAGCCCACTTACAGCTTATTCTTAATATAGATTACAGTGGTGTTCCATTAGCTTTGAGCATAAAATTACCTTGGATTTGTTTGTTTTTCTGAGTTTCCTAGTAAATATTTGTATTGAACAAAATAAGTCTAGGGAGTTCCTGTTGTGGTGGAGTGGGTTAAGGATTTGGCATTGTCCCAGTGGTGGTGTAGGTCACAACTGTGGCTAGAATTCCACCCTTGGCCCAGGAACTTCCATGTTCTGTGGGCATGGTGGAGAAAGAAAAAAAAAAAAAGTCTAGTGCATAGATTTCTAAAACTGGGTTTTGAATCATTGCACTTTACAAAGTGGGCTTAATCTTCTAAGAAGCTTCTATTATGAACATGTCTCTAAAAAGGTTTTGAAAGAATCTGTGGGGATTTGGACCCTGCCTTGTGGCAGTTAGCCTTAGTGATCTTGAGCAGTTTTCTCAGTAAATGTTTATAGGGTCAGGTCAGAGTTCCCCAGTCCTTCTCTGATTATCCCAATGTATTCTACCTCGTAGGGAGCTACTGGGCCAGCTGTTAGTATTTGATTTTGTAGGAGCATGAGCATTAATTATATGGGTTGTAAGAAAACTGGGATCACTCTGTGGAAAAAAAATTTAAATCTAGTTTTTTTCACTATTCTTAAACCTTTCCCTCCCTAAATAATGCTAAAATTGGGAAAGTCTATCTCAGATACAAAATGCCTGATTAGGGGAGTGTGTGCCTCTTTCCTAAATCCTAAAAGATTAGGAGTACATGATTTTTAGATTTGGTCAGTGTTAGCAAATTAATGTCAGGATTTTGATAGAATGAGGTTTAGGGAAATACATTAAGAAAGGTCTTCAATTTCAAATGCAGTAATCTTCTCTCCAGTCAAAATTCTATTTATTATGTTGCTTGTCAGGCTCTTGCTTCGGGCTCATGCTTCATCCTGTTTCCTATCTATAGGCATTCATCATGAGCTTCTGCTGCTTGTACAGCTTAGCTAATGTTGGTCCATCCGTCTGAGTTCTCACATGCACTTCAGAGTCCTTGACACCTGCTGATGCTGCACTCTAGAGGAGTGCAGTGGATTTCATGATGCAAGGAATGAATAATAGCTTTAGGGTCAGAAAAACCTTGAGGTGACTTTAACCAGCTTCCTCACTTGCAGGTGCTGAGAGGCCCAGGTTTGCTGAAATGACTAGTCCAAGACTGCACATCTGTTAAGTGGTAGACCCTCTTTGATTCTTTCATAGCATGTTTCTTTCTTGCCAGAACTCACTCTTCAGAAACTAAGTACAGGACCAGCTGATGAATTTCTAGTGAGACATGTATGTTGTACAGGGTCACTAAGGGGGACATCTTCTGGTGAGTGCATCTCCCACAGGAGGAGAGTAGAAGATTTTTGACGTCAAAGACTGAGAGATACCCAATGAAAGAGAACATCCAGGCGTCTCTAGAAATATCTGTCGTTGTCAGTTTGGATAGTCTAGCCCAGTGGTTCTCAAATTTGGCTGCACATCCTCACCTGAGGGAGTTTTTTTTTTTTTTTTTTTTTTAAATACAGATTTCTGAGGTCTTGGGAATCTGTTGTCAAGAAAGCTCCCCAGGTGATTTTGATGGGCAAGTGATCAGTTCAGGGAATCACAGTTTTTAAAGTATGGTCAGTAGAGTACCTACTTTGGAATCGCTTAGACTTATGGCAGAAATGCAAGTTCCTGTATCTTGCCCAGACCTACAGAATCGGTCTTTGTAGGGAAGGTCCAGAATGTGCCAATTACCTGGGAGTTACACACTTCTTTTCCTGAGCATTTTGCAGGGAGATAGAAGCAGAGATTTAAAATTTTTTTAAAAATTTATTTTATTGAGGTATAATTGATTTGCAATGTTGTGTTAATTTCTGGTATACAGCAAAGTGATTCAGCTACACATATATACATTCTTTTTCATATTCTTTTCCATTATAATTTATCACAGGATATTGAATATAGCTCTCTGTGCTATTATATTCAATATATTCAATATATAATCGTTTACATCTACTAATCCCTAACTCCCAGTCCCCTCTCCCCCCAGAGATTTCCAGTTTTATCTGAATTCTGGCTGGAGGTGGGTAGGAGAGGTGAATATAACTGTATGCCAAGCTAAGTTTCGGGTGCTGTTCCCTCCCCAGCTTTGGTCTCCTGAGCTTCAGGACTTGAAGTGTTGAGTAAAAGTCAGTCACTAGGCTTTGTCTTTACTGAATACTCAACCTCTCCCTGTAAGAGGGTGTTTATATGTGTGCAAGTGCGTTAAGTGTGTAATTTTCCAAACTCCAGGGCAGCTTGTTCTGCAGCTGTTAAAAAGAGGAGATAAGAGAATTATAGTTGGTTGAAGACTTCATGTTGCTCTTTTTTATCTTGATGTGATAGCTTCTTTGACTAGGAATTGTTTGGATTGGGTCCTGTACTGACCCCATCAGCTGCCAAGTAGAAGTTCAGACAGAAGGGAAAAACAAAGACCAAAACAAACATAGGACAATACAGCCACCTCTGAGGAGGGGCTTTGTAGACATTGGTCATCTCTGAACAGGCAGTGCCTTGGATGATAACACAGACCTCCTATTTTGTTGTTGTTTTTTCCCTTTCTTAGGACCCATGTGGTAAAACCCCATATAAAATGTAAGGGTTCTTAGGTTTAACTTATATCTCTGTTGCTTCCTGAGAACTTCAAAGTTAGTTTTAATGCTGCTTTATTTTATCAGGATAATGTGATTTTCAAACTTTATTTTAATGGCAAGGTATTCTCTCCTCTTTGTAAAAACAAATACAATCCTAGGTCCTCGTGATTGAAACAGATAAGTACCATTTTATTAGTCTAGTGCACACCTTCAAACTTAATAGCATTTATTTATTGTGATGAAGTCGGTCAGTAACTGTGAGCACAAGACTGTTTTGATGAACATTAATTTAAAAATGTAGTTATGTGTATCTTAAAGCCAGCTGTTAGGTGTAGATATCCATAGTATCAAGAGATTAAGAATCTTGATTCTTTGAGAGAAGTAGTTGAAAAGAGCAATGTGGTAGGGTGGTGGTAGATTAATAACAAATACCTTTCTTTGCTGGGTGCTATTAATTAGAAATTTCATAGAAAGGCTGGGTGTATGCTGAGGTATTCACTAAACAAGATAACTTGGCAGCATGGGGTAAATGGTGCTTTGGATATTACCTGTGGGATATAATACATTGGAATATGGCTATGTTTAGATTTTTGTGATTAAATTTGTGTAAAATGAAATTAATATAAAATGAGATTTACTTTTTTGTGGTATTGAAGAAATGATTTGCCTATTTATCAATATCTCTTTAATTATTTTTCAGTCTACTTCTGTTTTTTCCAAAAATCATGGCTAATCAGTCATTTCAAAAATTTGATGTTATCCCTTAAGCTTTTTGCCAAGTTTTGGGGGATAACTTTAAAATTACTCCTTTAGGTTTATTTTTTCCACTCAGACCTGTAACTTGGGTGTTTTATAGAACAATTTTCAAAGTGGTAGTGTAGATTAATTTAGATGAAAGATTTCTGGATGATGAAATTAGATGAAATTAGAAATTTGTAAGGTTAAGACACCAAATACAGTTTTCTTATCATTGTCAGGGAGGGAAAAGTTTTCCTCTGTCCTCTTTGTTTTTAATTTGCAGGCACCCAGTTAGTGAACTTAAAAAAAAAGACAGATTATACAATGTTATATGCCCATTATATCTCAATAAAACTGAGGGGAAAAGGATTAACAGGAGCAGAGGCACATGTTTTTTATTAATATTTCACATGCATTGTAGTTCACAGAAAAGAAACGAAGCAAAGAAATGATCAGACTCTGAGACTTAAATTACTGTTTTAACAAAGGGGTTTGGGTTCTGAGGGTGGATAAACTGGAGAAGAAAATTTATGGGGAAACTAATAGAAGACAGAGCTGTTTTAGCAAGGTCTCTTTAAGCAGATTTGGTCTCTTGATGCTGATGCTCCCTCTCCAGTGGCAAGAGTTGCTCCCCTCTTCCTGGTACAGCCTTCACAGGGGAGGAGAAAAGAACTCTTCCTGCATCTGTTGATTCTTAATTGCCTTTAGCTCAAAATAATCTTTATAAGTGGCATATTTGCTGAGGTGGGGGAGGGACACACTCCGACCCTCTTCACCTTAAAATAACAATTAGCAAATTTAAACAGAAGAGTTCCTTCTTCTGATAGCCCGCGGTCATGAAGCTAGTTTCTGGGGGATGTAAGACATCTCCTGAGTTGTGAGGCTATGGAAAAGTCTGAAATGGAACCATTCCTGATTAATTTGTAAATCACTTGGATTTTTGTTTCTCTGATTTCTTCATGTTGATCTTCGTATTACTTCATATTTTATTCTATTAGAAGGAACTGAAGAAAAGTATTGCAACTCCTAAGAGCTGGTTACACAGGTTTCCAACAGCTTTTGAAGAATATTTACTGTAAAAATGAGCTTGAACCTGTTGGTTAGATGAGGTTTATAAGTTTTGATTGTATATTTTCTTGGCCTTTGCTGTCATTGGGAGTCCTTGACTGACCATATCTGTCTTGCCAGTATATGAGGAACGTAATGTTTCAGTGCTCTTGAGTTTTATTGGTTTGAAACAAAACACACTTTTTAAAGGTATTCAGATTCATAGAAAATAAAATACGTTGAAGTTCTTCTGTAAAGGATTTACCATCTTAAAATTTAGCGAGATACGAATGCTTGTGTTCTCTTTGCTCTTCCAGACCTTCTCACTGGTGTTTATTCCAATTTTGTTTACTTTTACATCAAATTGATGGCATAGAATAGAAGCCATTTTCAGTTTATTACTTAGTGACTGTCATCATTCTGATGAGAAAATATAGATGAGAAAGGAGATACGGAACTAAGTGGAGGAACATAAAGAATAATTAAATTCTGATCCAGGAATGCTTCCTCTTTTGTGATTTATGGAATGTTAAAATTCTGTTTCTCCTCATGAGGTGATGGACTTATCAATCAGCTTTTCTTTTTATCTTTTGATCTTTTGATGGTTTTTATTCTTTTCCCCTGTCTTAACTATTATATATTACCTTAACACTAGGCTTTTTTTTTTTTTTTTTAACCTCTCTGAATTATGAGCGAAGTATTGTTACTGGACCATTTCCTTTTAAATATGTCTTGAACAGAATAGTTGATCACTGAAACTAAAGCTTCAGAATTTGCCCCTTCTTTGGAGCTTGTTCTGAATTACTTGACTTTTCACCAGAGTCCAGTGCTGCTGCTGAATTTTGAGAGCTGGGGAAACCCTCAGAGTCCAACTGAAAAGGCCAACCTTAAAAAGTATTTTCTGGCATTTTGCTTGTGTCTTTTTGATCTGTCGGGCCTATGCAGTGGCCCGTTTAGAATGTTTTGCTTCTTACTGTATTTGGTTTTGCTTCTCAAAGTTTCAGAATATCAGTATTTTTTTGAGGGGCTTTAAGCTGTAAAGCAGCATCGGCAGCTCTTCCAAGTATTAGTTAAGGATCAGAGTCTCAGAATTATCTTTTTTTGTGCTCTGACTACTCACTAACCTCTTATATATCACCATAGCTAATTGAGAGTTGATGGCAGAGGCCAGGGTCCAGGACCTGCTTTCCTCCCTTGTTGGAGGACCCCTGCCCATCAAGTCTTGAACAGTCTAACAGGCTCAGCCTAAACCAGCCCAGAGCCAGAGTACAGAATAAGTCTGTTCAGTCAGAAGAACCAGGATGGCTATCCTGTCTTTCAGATCAAGCTTGTCATCTACTTCTAGCCTGCTGGGCCCATGCTGGAGAAGTTCATTTCTTTGGGTTCCAAAGAGAATAATTTCACAGAGACTCTGAAGCCTAGAGCCTCCAGGCAAGCTGGGTGGGAGGAGCGGAGATAGCCATTTCCACCTCTACCAGGCCCCAAGAGACTGCCTGGCCATTTAGAAAAAAGAAGAAAGCAGTATTCAATTTAAAACTGTGGTGATAAGGAGTTCCCGTTGTGGCTCAGTGGTTAACAAATCTGACTAGGAACCATGAGGTTGTGGGTTCGATCCCTGGCCTTGCTCAGTGGGCTAAGGATCTGGCTTTGTTGTGAGCTGTGGTGTAGGTCACAGATGCGGCTTGGATCCCGAGTTGCTGTGGCTCTGGTGTAGGCCAGTGGCCATAGCTCTGATTAGACCCCTAGCCTGGGAACCTCCATATGCTGCAGGAGCAGCCTGAGAAATGACAAAAAGACGAGTAAAATAAACAAACAAAACTGTGGTGATAAGCCTTCCTTCCCATCTTTCCATGTGAAGTGGATTTTGAATGCAGTGGTAATAGGATTTATCAAACCCTATGTACACTAGGGTTATTACTAGCTTAGCTGGGATCATGTTCTTGGGATTAATATTGAAACCAAATGCCTGCTGTCTTCTTCCTTGCTAGGGTTGTGGCCTCATGAGCACTAGTGTTAGAGGTGTTAGCTTGGCGAGAACACGTTACACTTAAGCTCAGATCTCAGCCTAGCCACGTACTCATAACCTTATATGAGCTCTTTGACTCTGAACTTACGTTTCTTCCAGAAAGTGCTTAGCACATAGGAATTCTCACTCTACTCCATGCTTTCTTACTAGTTAATAATCAGAAGACAGTTGCAGACATTTTTTCTCCTTGGAGAAACTGATTTTTGAGGGGAAAAAAATCTCCAAATAAATCTATTGTCGTAGATTTCTCATTAAAGCTTACTTCCTGGAAGTTCCCTCTGTGACTTAGTGGGTTAAGAACCTGACATAGTCTCCATTGAGGATGCAGATTCGATCCCTGGCCTTGTTCACTGGATTAAGGATCTGGCATTGCTGCAAGCTGTGGCATAGGCCACAGATGTGGCTCGGATCTGGTGTGGCATGGGCCTCAGCTGCATCTGCAATTCCACCACTAGCCTGGGTGGGAACTTCCATATGATGCAGTTGCAGCCGTAAAATTAAAAAACAAAAAACAAAGCTCACTTCCAGTTTTTTGTTTTCTAGGTGATTTGACCAACAAAATTGATTTTCTAAGGATGGGACAAAGTGTGAATAGGGAGTAAAAGGCAGGACTTGGGAGCCCAGAAAGATGATTAATGATATTATACCAGCCTCTGTGAACTAGAGCATTGGAGTGTGGAGTTACTGCTCCGTATGGTATTGTGTGAATGTTACTCAGAATGAATTGGCTTGACTTAAAATATGAAGATACTCTCAGCTGAGTTTTCCCAACAGACTGTTACTGGCCTGAAGGTATTCTCACTAGTTAATACTCATTAGATAAAAATGAACTGAGGCTTGTTTTCACTGTTACTGACAACTTCTTAACATTAATACCCCTTTAATGTAAATTATAATACCATTACTAAATATTCTGATTTCATAAAGTAAGATTTTCAGGTAGAGAAAATAAAGAGATATCTGTGTTTAGATATTAAGAAGCCCAGTGTTCCTGTAGTGTTAGCAGATCAGAGGACTTAGGAAAAAAAATTGCTGTCCCTTTGTTTTCTTTCTGTTGAAATATTCATTGAAAACATTTAAAGCATTGCTTTATTCAGTCATCACAGACTTTACAGATTCCAGTTTGTCTAAGGAGGGGGTTGGCGATTTCCATGAGGACATGGTTAACTTAGCAGATGCAATTTTACATCTTGTTTTCCTTTTTTTCCTCAAATCCTTATGCATATTGTGAATTAGAGTTTATTTTTAGCTCTTAATGAGTTCTTTTCTCATCATTGTACTTTTTGTTGAAACTGTTTTCTACATAATGCTTTGATATTGAAGGGGAGTGTACATGGCTCACAAGTCCTGTATCCATCCCCAGCCCACACTCTGGCTCAAGTAGAATTTGCATTATTTCATTTAAGTTGATGGATCTGGTTATCAATTATCTTGTAGAGTAGATATAATACCCTTGACTCTTGACAGCCTGTTTGGCCTTTGGGATTTATCCTGAGATAGTCAAATTCTCCTTTTAAAGTTGAAAAGAGGCACAGCTGCATGTAAACAGGTAAACCAGAATCATTTCATTGTATTCAAGTCAACTGGAGTCTGAGGGCAGGAACAGCTTTTTTTCATACTTTTAAATCCAGTCTTAAGGAGTCACTGGGTCCTTTAACACAGTGGACTCCAAGGTACAGTCTTCTGAATCCTTCTTCCTAACCCTGGTACAAGTCTGAGAGCTTTGTTCATATCACTAAAAGGAATTACAATTTGCTTTTAGCCCACTTTAAAATGTGTCTAAATAGGCTGGTTATGGTGTGTCAAATTAGTGTCAAATTAGTTGACATCTCTCCTATGAAAGAGCTCTCCTAAATGACCTGAAGTCTTTTCTAGGCCTAAAATTCTGACTTTTTTTTTTTTTTTTTTTTGTGAACATAACTGCTACATTGGCACTTCTTAAGCATAGTGTCGAGGGATTCTGACATCTATGGGTATGGACAGAATATTGCCTTCTCAAGCAGAATAATTTAGGCTCCAACATTTGACCTCAGGATACTGAACAAGGCTTGTGTTTAGACCTTTATTTTCTTACTGTTTCTGGGCTTTTATTTCCAGGGTAAATTCCCTTCATTAGTGTTATAATCGGATTAAAATACAAATTTGGCAGTACTGATTTGTTACTGTGTTTTTTTAATCAACACATTTCTTTTTGTAAGTGCTGGAAGTCGGAAGCCTTTGCAGAAAGGCACAATAATGTTCAATGTATTATACCTGCTGATTCCATATTTGGGAATGTTATAAAGGGACCTGATAAGCTATTAAAAATCAGGATTGTGGGATCTTTTAAGCTTAGGTTCCTTGATCTTATTTGAGATTTTAGTTTTGAGTATTTATGGAAAACAACAGCAGCTATCAGTCTAAGGAGAGTATCTAATATTCTTTCCTGGTTTCTGGAGCTGGAAAGTGGACTTAAGAGTCCCTCTCCCTTTTTTTGAAGGGTGAGATATTGAATTAATTGTGTATAGGTAATAGGGTTAATTTTGAGTAGGTCAAAATAAACATCAAAGAGGGAGGAATGAGGCTTAGCCACCTCTCAAGACCAAATTCTGCTACACTTAGGGACATTGAGCAAGCAGGCCCAAAGGGACTGAGACAGTTACTTTGCAAGCTTGATGGAGTCCCAGTTCTTCATTTTTTTTAGGTGCTTTGAAAACAAATTTTATGAAATACCCACTTGAGGCCAAAAGCATTCCAGAGGCTGGAGTCTCTGCTCTTTGTTTGTACCATGTACAGAGAAATCCTTCTGAACAAAGGCTGAACCCAGTATCGTTTCATGTTTAGGGGTTCTTAGCCACAAGTTATAAGCTATCAAGGATTCTTGTGTTGTGTTTATACAAGAGTGGGTAATGTCTCTAAACTAATTTAGTACATTTCCATATCTTGAATGCCTTTAATTTTATCAGTGAGACCCTATTTCTAACACTCATTACACTAATGAAAAAATAACTAGCTTAAGGAACAAAAACCCATTTTGACATTCATTATACTAATTAGCAGAGGATTGGTTATTGATACAGATATGGTTAGTAGGTAGTCTTGTAACTAGCCACATTCAGAGGTTGGTCCTTACTTGTTTTATGCTGGTTAACTACTCTTGGAGTGTGTGTGCTTTTGTGATAGTGTGTAAGTTGATGATTCCTAGAATGAAAGCTTAAACTACAGGCACATTAGTAACACCATACTGATTCATACCAAATTTTAAAAAATTATTTTAGTTGTGGTAAAATATATATAACTTTAAAGTTACCATTTAAACCCTTTTGAGTGTTCAACTCCATAGCATTAAGCATCTTCACAGTGTTGTGCATCCATCACCACTATCCATCTCTGGAACTGTTAGTCATTCCAAATAGGTTATCTGTACACATTAAACAGTAACTCCCCTCCCTGTTTCCCTTGAAACCTTGGCAGCTGCCATTGTACTTTCTAGATCTGTGAATTTGCCTGTTCTGGATTCTTATATCAGGAAAAGGCAAAATTGTACAGTATTTGTAGTCTTAAAGTAAATTATACTAGTTGTTTGAGGAAGTAATACATTTCTTTCTTGGGCTGTGGGCTTTTCTGCGTATTTTATTTCCTTTCATTTCAACGTGCTTTTAGGAAGCACCCCCCTCCCTTGAAATAATGTGTCTTCAGACTTAGTTCCTGCCATTTAACCTATAAAAGGACTATCCTATAAAATAGTGAATTTATGCAACATTTTATCAGATTGCTCACTATTGCTCCATCTTGCCCCTTTGAGGTAGTTCAGCCTGGTTTAGGTTTGTTTTCTTCTTTAGGGGGGTTGCTTCTGGTTACCATGGCAGGACAGCAGGCCACCTGGAGGAGGAGGTGGTGGCACACATTCAATTCAGAAAGGAGACCTAAAGCGGTCTTACTCTCCAGCAGTCTTCCCTGCTTCACAATTTTCTACTTCTTTTTCTCCCAGAGAGTCTCAGCGTCCAGGAAAGATGGCCAGTGTTGGGGTCCTGGGATACAGGGCAGAAGCCCCAGACTTCTTTTTCTTTATCTTGCTTTATCCTCTTCTGCTGAGACTCTGGAGGAAATCTTTGCAGAAGGCTGTTTCTCAGTAGAAGGAGCCAAAGAGGGAAAAGCAGAAATTCTCTTCTGTAGTTTTAGCTTTCCCTTCTATTTTTTTCTCCTTCCCTGTTCTACCCCGCTGCCCCGCCCCCCCCCTGGGGGGGGGGAAACACCAAAAAAGCAATTAACTAATGAAAAAAAAAAAAATTAAAAACCCATAGGGAGAGACTCTCCTTTTTAGACCACAGGAACAGTTATTGTAGTAAAGGAAGAGTGAAGCATCTTCTTGCAGTAACTTTAGTAGACAGGTGCTGATGTAGGTTGAATTTATAGGCAGGTGGTCTGTGGCCTATTTCTACCTTTACATTATTTCAGATTCTGTGTTACTGAGTAGAGCAGTCTTCCTTTAAAATTTTAGGTCTCATATCCTGGCCTCCTGCCTTCTCCATTGGCATCAGCCAAATGCCTGCTGGCTACAGAACATCATTCTACACTTAGTGACTATTTACTTTCAAATGCTGGCTATTGACAACTAACTTAAGGGTGATTCTATGAGTTGAGATTTAGCAGAAAGCCTCTCCCAAGTGGTGGAGGCTTTAATAAAATAATGAAAAAGGCAATACTTCTTATGGTTTAAGATCTTAAATCAAACTTCATACACACTTTTCCCCGCTGCCTTCTTTGTGGGAAGCTCCCAAAGGCCTCTTCCTGGGATAGAAAAGATCTACCTCTCGTGCTCTAAGGTCTTGTCTTGTCTGATGGTGGTGGTACAGGTGATACAGGTTAGCCAGTTGTTTGTCAGCCTTTGTCTAAGAATCTTAGTGTGCTAGAGAAGGTCATCCAGTGTTGGGTACTTGATTTCAAGGTTAAGGAGATCCTGAGTCAAAACACCCTGATAATGAATGTCTTTGGTGACATCTTACTGTTAAGGTGAAGTAGAGAAGGAACTGGCCATAGTTTGGAAGGGGGGATGCAGTGTTCTAAACTGGTGACTTTGTTTTGTTTTTGAGCTAGGATTTAAAAACAGTGCTCCCTCTCTGCAGGGGATGGTCTGTTTAGTGTTGTTGATTTTTTTTTTTTTGGCCGCCCCCATGGCACATGGAAGTTCCCAAGCCACAGGAGTTACCTGAGTCATGGCAGTGATAACGCTGGATTCTTAACTCCTAGGCCGTCAGGGAACTCTTGATTGTTCCAGTTAATGGTTAATCTTTGATGCATTCTTTCGTTTTAAAGTGAATGAGGGAGAGGTATTTGAGTTTGGATGGAGAAATTCGTAGGTTCCTTCATGGATCCAAGAGAAAAATTATCTCTTGAATTTCACTAAGACCATTCCATATTGAGACATTCTCCTTCCTAGTATGTAGTGGGTAGGAGTATAATTCCAGAAGACTGTCCCTGCCTTAGTATAGGCAAGGTGCAGTGTGGGACCCGTGAAAAATCAGCTAGGCATTTTCTCCCAGGACCTCAAGGAAATGGTGGAAGAAAGAGATGTGAGGGTGACCCATCTCATCAAATCTCTCTGTCCTAGTTCTCAGATGATGGTTGTTCTACTACTTAACCCACTGGAGTCTGGTTCTCATCTCTTTTTGATTCTGAAAACTTCTATGCCTCGGATAAATTCCCTTGTGCTAGTTAGCTAGGTTCAGTTTATGTTACTGATAGTTAGGACTCCAAGTGAAATAATTTCTGTTTAATTCACATTTCCATCTCTGTGCATTAGAGTTTACTTTTCAACACACGCAAAAGTAAGCTTACTGATTTTTTTGTTTTTTTTTTGGTTGGTATCACTTTGACCCATAAGAATGTAACTTTTGTAAGTTCCCAGGCTAGGAGTCAAATCAGAGCTACAGCTGCCAGCCTACACCACAGCCACAACAACAGCAACGTGAGATCTGATCCACGTCTGTCACCTGCACCATAGCTCATGGCAATACCAGATCCCTGACCCACTGAGCGAGGCCAGGGATCGAACCCATGTCCTCATGGATACAAGTTGGATTTGTTTCTGCTGTGCCACAATGGAAACTCCCTAGATGTCCCTGTTTTGAACTTGCCATCTTTCCGCACAGGGCTGTCAAAGAAGGTTCAGGTTCCAGGTATCTATCACCTAGATAACTTTGGAACATCTTTAGACCAGAAAATTTTCCATTAGGGAGTTACTTAAATCAAAATGGGAGACCGAGCCCTTTTCTGGCTCAGTTCATAAGATATATTCAGTTAGTTAAAATGATATAGATACTGAATTTTTAGTCCTTTAATCTAGTCCATGTGAATTGAACTAGATTCTCTAAAGCATCTATGATGTGGAAGAAGTTAAGCTGCAATGTAGAATCATCAGATACTCAGACATATTCTTGGGACAAAGGTGTGACTTTTTTTTTTTTTTTTTAGTTTGGAACAGCTTTTATCTCTGATGGAGTCTGAAGGTTGTTTAAGGACTATCTTTCATTTCTAACAAAACAAATACCCCTTTTTGTGTGTACTTTTCATTGCCAGTAGCCCTCCAGGCTTGGCATCCTGACCATTTTCCCAATGTCAGTAGGGTCACAGTTTTCTCTCCTTTGGACCTGTTAAATTTATCAGAGCTGTAATAGATGAACTGCCCAAGTGGACTGCTGACTTGGCCTGAGACTTTCAACTTTGAGGAAAACAAAAGCTATTGATAAAGACATTTGCCTCTGTTTTTAGAGGTCTTGTATGTATGTGTATTTTATAGAGTCACTTGTCTCTGTCTTTCAGAGAGTTGACTCATTTGATTCACGTTTGTCAGTGCTGAGGAAACTAAAGTTCTGATGTAATTATGCAAAAATCATAGGTTCAATGAAGATACTGCTGTTCCCTTACAAGTCACATCTTGTGATTTCTCCCTCATTTCATTATGTTTTGGGGTCACTCCTTTCCTCCTTGATTGTGGCTAAGAACAACCTAAAGAATGGCTGAGGTGATCAGTAGTAATAGCATTCTCTGTGTTTACTCAGCTAGTCTTTCTGGGTGTTCCATCTTTGGCTTCTGATCTTCAAAGGACAGTAATGTTTTGTGGCTCCTGTGTTGATGGCAGCTGATGAGAGGCATATCTTGTAGAAATGACCTTCATTTACTCCCTCAGCTTATTTAGTCGTCATTTAATTAAAACCCTTTGGTGCCTAGCCATGTGGGGACATAGGTATGCTTAGAGGCATTAAGTTTCTGTGTTCCATGGAGTCATTGGTATACATCATCAGTATCCAGGTTTTTGTTTGTTTGGGGACAACTTTCAGTTCTCTTTGAAAATAATAAATTCTAGTTTTTATGTAGTGTTTTTACTTCTCATTAATCATTGATGCATAATCGTAACTGTAGTTGTTTGAAATAATATCTGATCAATTTTGTGTTCTTCCCTTGCAACCTGTTAAGATAAGCTTAAAGGATTAGAATGGGATATTTCTTCAAGTAGCTTTAAGTAAAAATATAGCATGGGGGTAGGAAGAAAGATGACCTGGCCAAGATATTACCAAGTTTTAGGAAATGATACAGAAAATCTTTGAATAACACCTTAATTAGGCTGTATATTCTTCTTTCAGGAAACAAAAATCTTATGGGGATTGTAGAAATCTCACTTAGCTCCTAATCACTTGATTTGAATTTCCTTAGAAATTTTGCTTCACTTTTTTTATCCTCTATGAAAATGATAGAAGATTAAAATGAAGGAACGTCTTAGCTTTGTAATGAATGATGGAATCAAGGGTTTTGGGCAGCAGTCAAGATTGAGAAGTAATTATACCTTATGATAAGATTTAAAATTTGAGCAAGGACAATCACTTGATGAAATTTGATAAATAACATAGTTATCACTATGATTAACCTTTAGTTTTTTATTTCTGGATATTTAACCAGAAGTCTTGAATTTCTAAGAAAGAGAAGAAATTATGGATTAATTTCCATGTTTTAGGAGTGGAAGGGCTATTATTAAGATGGCCAAGTAACAAGGAACAGTTAATTGAATTTTATAATTGTATGTTTAATGTAATCTTTGATATTGTGTAGGTTTAATAATTCTTTCTTTTTTGCCTAAAAAAAATGCTGTTTAGAATCACTTAATCTTTATCTGAATCTTAGGTATATCTCAGAGGTGTCTGAGGTTGTTATATATATACAAGTCACAACTTTAAGCTGATAAAGCTTTTTAAACCATAGTGCAAGCTTTACTTCCTTTAGTCTTAGACGTAATTTTTTTAGGGAGGAGCAGAGGATCAAGAACCCAAATAGAGTGGAGGAGGCTTTTGGGTTAAGATGTATTTCAGAGTATATTTGTGTTTTCTTGGTAGGAAATATTCTTGCTTGAGGAAAATAGGTCATTTAGGCATATATAGAGTACCCTTAATAATGTTATTGTTTATTAAGAGAGCTAGAATAAGCATTATATTATATTTGGGAATAGGACTTAAATAGTAAGTGATCTGGCAGCATACATAAGGTTTTTCAAGTTTTTCCCAAAATGAAGGAGATTATTTGTGGTATATAACTATTGAGTTCTCTGCTCCTTTATAAATAGCAAGGAAGAAATTGTCAGCAACAAAATAGGAAACTCCTCGACAGTTAAATGCTATTGAATGCTGGAACGAGCTAAAGACTAGTGTTTAGTGAAATCTTCATTTGAGTGGTGCACTTGTAGTCAAATACCTAGTATTTTGTGTAGCATTCTCCAGTGTAGGATTCTCTTTAACGTGACTGATTATAATGCACTGGCCTGAATTTATTTGTGAAACTTGACAAGAGCAAGGTAGATAGATGGTGGAGTCACAGGGTGAGCATTAGAGAACACTTTTAGTCCAGCTTTTGTCACTGATGAGGTATCATTTAATGGATCTAGGTCTTAGGGTTATAAGGCTAGATAGCAAGAGACCATAAACTCCCTGCCCCTTTTTCTTTAGGGTACACTTGGTGGCAAAAAGATGGATTCTCCTGAAAGAGAGCTCTTTTGCTACCTGTCTTTGCCCTAATCTTGAAATGTCTTTGTAGAGTTGCCATGCATTATGTAGTACAGCCCCAGTAGCCTAGAAGCTCTGTCCTTAGAAGTTACTTCCCACATTACATGGTCCTTAATACTAATCTGGTGCCATAGAAACACAACACCTTTTCCAAGAGTGAGCCTCAGATATGAGAATAAGCAAGTAGTCAATCAAGTACTTCAGTAATAGTGGTTGGATGAAAGCATTTTAAAAGTTCTTAAGATGAATTAAAGTTGAGGTGTTCTTTTTTATTATTATTTTTTTATTTTTAATTTTTTAAATTTTTTTGTCTTTTTGCTATTTCTTGGGCCGCTCCCATGGCATATGGAGGTTCCCAGGCTAGGGGTCAAATCGGAGCCATAGCCACCGGCCTACGCCAGAGCCACAGCAACACAGGATCCGAGCTGTGTCCGCAACATACACCACAGCTCACGGCAACGCCGGATCTTTTAACCCACTGAGCAAGGCCAGGGATCGAACCCTCAACTTCATGGTTCCTAGTCGATTCACTAACCACTGAGCCACAACGGGAACTCTGAGGTGTTCTTGAATAAAATTTTCTACCTGCACCCTGCTGTAGATTCATGTGTACTTGAGACAATAAACAGTAATAAGTTAAAAGGGTTATTTTTGTGTTAGGATTTTCCTGTCTCACAGGGATAATGTATCTGAGTTAGCAGCGGTGGCCAGATATGCTAAGTCGTGGAGTATACGATTTGAATATTTGAGATTTAATATACTGTTAGTGGTAAAGACAGGCCTCTTTGCTTTTCGAGTTCATCGCGATGGTGCATTTGCTTCGATGCTGATGTGGACAGAGCCACATTACTTTTGCGTTCTGCATGAGTCATTGTCTAGGCCAAATCATAGTTTAGGCAAATTTGTTTTTTTTGTCCTTGAGTTAATGCAAATTTTAATTTAGAGGATTACAGGACCTGATCTTTTCAACTTTTAAGCTAGACTGTGGAAGAAAATGCTTCTGTGTCATAGAATGTGGCCGTCGAGAGTGCTAGCCCGTTTTGTATTTTTCTTTAGAAGCCATCTGTTCATTGGTAGAGAAATTGCGCTGTGGTCTCAGAATGGCTTGCTGAAACATAGCTGTCCCTTAGCAGGAAACAAAATCAGTATTTATTTCTGTCACAGCACCTCTTTGACTTAATTGTAGAGTTGGCTCCCATCTGACCTGCAGCCTTTAACAACTTTTACCGCACCCTCCTCGGCTTTCTCTATAGATTGTGTTCCATAGCGATTCTTTGCTCCTTATTGCTTCAGAGAGGGCTTTTTTGAGGTCCTTGAAGCTGTATCTGCAGTATTTAAATAGGTTTCCTTTATAGTCAGCATTTATACCCTAACTGCCCAAAACACACTTGGTCTGTTTGGGGATTTCTTCTAAGTATATATAAAAAAAAAAATCAGTGCTTTTGTGTGACTATTTTAAATTGAGGGAGAGGAAAAAAAGAAAAAAACAGGCCCCTTATACCATCTTAGAAATGTAACTGCCTTTCTTTATTAAATATAGACTAAACAAAATGTCCTGTACAAAGAGGAGGAAAACCATATGTTATTTATACCTAAATCTTTGTGTCGATTTGGGGCAGTGGATGTCCTTTGGAATTTTACTTCCTTTTTCATTGCTAAAAATATCAGTAATTTCATTCTGGTCTCTCTTTTTAAAATAAAATGAACTAAAGTGGAGAATTGTCCCCAGATGGAAGCCTTGTTACTTATGTGGAGGATACTTTATCAATGATGTAGATAAGAAGGTGAAATGATACATATTTTTACTTTATTTGAAACTTCTTTTTTTGATGTGTGATGCTATGCATGTCTCCTTAAATGACCCAGCCTTCTTCCTACCCTTTTTCTTTTTTGACTTTTGATGTCACCGTATTACAGGTAAAGAACCCTAGGTATGTTTGTAGATGCAGAAGTCATATATAACCTTGTGATTGCTGCACGAAATGTCGAAGTAAAGTTTGTTAACATTTTGTGCCCACTTTGGGTAGCTGTTAACACTTTCACTCATACTAGCAGCTTAACTGGGGCTGGGGTAGGATTTGGGTTCACCTGTGCTTAGAGCTTTGTAAAAGAGGCCTCAGAAAATCATAAGCCCTCCTTGGAGCAGTCATTTTGAGTTTTGCTTTTTGGTGGCTGGGGGTTATCCATGCACGTTAGATAAGTAGTGAACTAATATCTGAGAGGTTGTTGGGTAGGGGTTCTATGTTAATTGCAGGGTATTAACCTAAAGTTCAAAAGGTTCCTTGTGTCTTGTTACTCTTAGAAAGGTGAGAGTTATCATGAATACAGATCTTCCTGGGGCTTGAGGGCTTGCCTTTGACCCCAATCCTGGCCCTTAATCTGGAAGGCCCTCTGAAGGAAAAGAAAACTTGTTCTGAAAGTTCCCTTTTGCAGAAAAGGTCACTTGCACCTGGATTGAATTCATCATGCTCATTCTCAGCTAAGCCTGTACTCTGCAGAGCCTCAGAGAATGGTAGCAGGAGCAAAATATTTTGTGGAATAGGTGAGTAAGCGGTAGAGATTTGGGTTGGAATTTGTCCAGACGCGAAGTTAGCCATTTAGGTTTGGGGTAGTTTGTAGGGACTTGTAGCAGAGATTATTTTTGTTTTTTAGAGACCACTTCGGACTTTATTGAAAAGGATTTGGCAGAGTTCCCATTATGGCTCAGTGGGTTAAGAACCCTACTAGTATCCATGAGGATGCGAGTTCGATCCCTGGCCTTGCTCAGTGGGTTAAGGATCTGGCGTTGCCATGAGCTGTGCTGTAGGCTGCAGATAAGGCTCGAATCTGGTATTGAGATGTAGGCCAGCAGGTGCAGCTCCGATCAGACCCCTAGCCTGGGAATAGCAATGTGCTGGCAGGAGTGGCTCTAAAAAGAAAAAAGGAAAAGAAAGAAAGGGATTTGGGGTCAGATCCCCTTTCTGGGTTGTCACAGCTTTTCCTCAGTGGTCTTCTTGATCCCAAATGTGCATCTCCTCAGTGATTGTTTAAGCCACCCAAGTTAACCTCCCTAGTTTCTCTCAGCTGTTTGATCTCCCCTGCCTTCATGGTGCATCCTGCATTATGACCACTGCAAGCCTTCACTTGGGACCCCCTGTTCTTAAGACTAAGCATCTGCTTCTTGTCTCTGCACATACTGCTTGTTGTTCAGTGTGCCTTTGGTCTAACCAGCTCCTCTGTACTTCTTTACAAATGACCTCTTTTCCATATGCCTGTTTCCACAATTTCTCCATCAGGAAACTCCTAAATTTCATCTTTCCTTTTTCAACCAAGGGAATATAAAGACTTATGTTCAAGTTCATCCTGATTATGCATGAAAGGTCAGTGATTTTAAGTGTTTTGTGTTTGTTAAGTGACTGCATCTCTCTTGTTTATTGTCTTGCTTTAATTTTTGAGCTGAGATCTCAGAGGGCAGAGACTATGTGGTATTGATCCCACCTGCTTTTCTCCAGCTAGGAAACCGTGTTATGCCTATGAAAGCATTTTAGTGCAATCTGCTGACGAGGGAAGTGTCTTGTGTGGGAGATGGTTTTGGCAGTAGAAAACATGTTTGGCTTTAGCCATAAGAATTGCTTTCTGAGTTTCTGGAAAAGGAGTATGTAAATTAAGTACTGTTTTAAATGAATATTTTTATAATGCAGAGATCTCTAATCTATTTGTTTTGTAGTGATGGATTTGTTTTGAGGGTTTAAGTGGTTTGTGCACCTGTGGGATGCTGAACCTGGTTTTTTTTTTCTCTTTTTTTAATGCATAGTGTCTTGATGGATTGAGAAAGAATGAAGTTTCAGTCAATTACATGACAAAGAAAAGAAAAACAATGCAGGTGTATTTGGAGATTATGAATATCCTGTTTGAGAAGTTGTGTACTTTATTTAGATGCAGAGGACTTGGGCTCAAAAAAATTCCCAGACTTGACCGAAGGCAGTGAAATAATTGTATGCTGGAAAGACCAGCTTTGGGAAGGTCAATTCTGGTTTTGAAACCTAGCTACCATTTATTAGCTACCTCTATGCCTTTGAGCAAGTAAGTTAATATCTCTGGACTTCCATGTTTAAATCTGTAAAGTGTGTGCAGATGTTTCTATGTAGAGCTTTGTTGTGGGAATTATGGCTGTATGTAGTATAAGGCCCACAAGTTGTTTGATAGAAGTTTGTAATTAGGTAGTGGTATTGTTTGCTTCCAGAAAGCTAGATAGAAGCATTTTATGGGGCAGTGGAAACAGACTTTTCCCACAGATTTACCCAGGCCTTCATATTGAATGTTTTGGCTGGTGAGCCTTTGACGTTCAGGTGAACGAGAAGTTTTTTTTTTTCCCCCAGTCATTATGTGTTCAAGAAGAAAACTTATTATCTGTAACAAATTTTTTTTTTTTTTCTTCTGAACTCTTGGCATATGGAGGTTCCCAGGCTAGGGATCGAATCAGAGCTATGTCTGTGACCTGACCTACACCACAGCTCGAGGCAATGCTGGATCCTTAACCCACTGCGCAAGGCTAGGGATGGAACCTGGGTCCTCATGGATGCTTGTCAGATTCTTTTCTGCTGAGCCACGATGGAAACTCCTGTAACAATTTTTTTTTTATCGTGTAGATGCATAGTGGGATTTGCAGTCTGACTAATGTTTCCCATTCTTCTGGACAAAACACAGAGCTCTCCATGGTAGTTTATAAGACTTTAAAAAGGGCACTGTAATGATAATACTTAGGGCCTTTAATTTTTTTTTTCTTGCAAAATCTGAACAAGAAATGATCTTTTATGAAGAGAAACATATTAAGACGCTGTACTGCTTTTCGATGGACTGATTACTGATTTCCATGTGTGTATAGATTGACACCAGCTGGATAGTGCAAGCAACAGCAGATGCCCTTTTTACTACTGCAGTTGTTAACTGGTTTCTCTCTTTACCACAATAGTGTTTTGGGGAATATAGTTCCTTAGCCCTCATCTCAAATGATATTTTCTTGAACAACTCCATTGGTTTCTAATAAGCACAGGATAAAGCAGATAACTCAAGCCTGTGTGTGTTTGTGTGTGTGGCAGGGGAAATCCATAGAGTTAATTATACTTAAAGAACTGAGACTATTGCAGCAGACTCAGGAGATCTTTCTCTGAAAGTTGATTTTGCCTTAGCTCCGAGTGTGTTAATATCATTACTTTCTTTTGAACTGTAGGGTCTGACTTTTTGGACAGCTAACAGTTTTCTTTCTTTCTGTTTTTTTTTGACTTTTGCTCTTATCACTGGGGTAGCTCCAGTGTTTGAAGGTAGGCCTACAGATTTTTATTTTAGAGCAACTACCTGAATCAGTGAGTAATGAAAGCTAGATTTTGTTTTAACAGTGGTGTTGAGATGCTATATCTCAGTTTTTCTCAAACTAGAGAATTAGGTCCAAGTTAAAGTCTTATCCTAAGAAGTGTGTACTAGAGGAATTGATTTATTTCCCTAATTTAGATAATTTTTCCTAATCCTCCTGGTCTTGGGTGCAAAATATTTTAGTACCCATGTGCACTACTTGAGAATTTAGAGGATTTAACATGCTGTTCTCGGCAACCTAAGTCTGAATTGTGTGGGAGTTCTCAATGTTGCTGAAACAGTGATGTATTAGGAACCCACAGTTTCGTCAACTTAAGCAAGGTCATGCTGCATTGCCAGCAGATTCATAATTACTGGGACTGGAAATATAGGAAAGTGGAGCTCTTACCAGTTGCATAATTGGAGGACAGATAGGGCCATTAAAATGAATTCAAAAGGAAAATGCTCTAGTGCTGAGGACATTAACTGCTCCCTTTTGAATTAGGTTGCTTAGATAATATTTAGCAAACGATCGCTATTTACAACTTCGATTTCAGCAGAAAAGTTAAAATTTAAACTCTTCTATATTATCTCAATATATCTGTGAAGTCCTAAAAACCATGAAAAAATGCGTGGCATTTTAGTGTTGGGCCAGCTTTATTAGCATTTGGGTGGAAGATGAGTCTTTGAGGGAGCCATCTGTTTTCTCTATTATGTGAGTGTCTAGGTTGAATATCTCCTGGTGATAATCTTTGGTCATGTCCTTTGAGAAGTTGGTAAAAATGCTCCAGGCTTTCATGGAGGCTGGCTTAGTCTGTAGTAATATGATCCCACCAGTTCTCTCCCCTCCAGTTAGATCTTACTAGTTAGAGGGCGGTAAGGAGGACCTGTTTAATGGGACCTGGGTTAGTTGAATGTTTTAAATGGAAGGATCTGCTGCATCTGGCATGATACATCTGAGGATACTCAGGTAAAGTCAGGAATTAAAATCTGGAGAGAAACATAACTAGAGAAGATTGCACCCTTCTGTTCTTCTAAGGTCCTCTCAAAGCTTTCCCATGATGTGTGGTACCCGAATGGTTTTTCATTACACATCAGATCTGAGATATTAAGAAAGCTCCTTTGTGAAGTCTGGTGCATGTTGTTTTGGTGCCAGAGTTGCAGTGCACAGCCTGTCTGAACAGACATACAAAACCAGTGCCCAAGAACAGAGAGTCCATCGAAAGAAACACATTTGCAACTTTATTGTGTGTTTGGGGGAGGAGGAAAGAAGGGTATTAGAAAGAGGGAAAGGAATGAGCCTGTCTTTAAAAGCAAAAATTGTTCCTCTTGGAGTGTAAACATGTTTTCCTAAATCAAATAATTTGCTTTTTTTTATGTTAAGGGATGTGGTTTTATATAGGGGCTATGTTTAGAAATGGAATCTTTCTAATTTGCCCCCCCCCCACTGATAGTCTTGCTCTTCCTCATGATAGAGTGACCAGTTTCTGCTTGCTTGGGGGTGGGGTGGGGGGGGAGATTTAGAAAAGAGTCATGCTGTTTTTGTCCTTTTTTACTTAATAAAACATTACTACTGCTCTAAATAAAATAAAAGACGTCAATCAGCATACTCACCTTTTATTGTTGATTCAACTACCAGGTTTGTACAGAATTCACTCTGCATTTTATTTGACTTGTACCTGAATAATCTCGGCAGACTTAATTATATTAGCGAAAAAGCACATTCAACAAAATTATATGCTGACATCCCATAATTCATACTTAGAGATTTGTGAAACAGATTTATGTAAATCTATCAAATTGCTCTAGATGACATTATTTTTTTAAAATTGAGATTTCATTTAAATGGTATTTGTAGAAAATTTTTATATGAAAAATTTTATATGAACTGTTTGAAAAAAATGTATCTTCCATCACTCCCTTATAAAGACAGACTACTGTAACATTTGAGCATCTTGTCTCCTTTTGTTCTGTAACCATCTGGTACAATGTAGGGACATGGGGAGCATGTTTATAAGGGCGTATCTCTTTTAAATCATAAGTTCCTGGAAGGCAGACGGCTGTTTCTTGGTTTGTTTTTTCTTTTTTTTATTAGCTTGTTCATTCATTCATTCTTTCAGTGAATATTAATAAGCTATGCTAGGGTCTTCTATATCAGGAACTATGCTCAGCTGGTCCATCCCTTTTTCAGTCTGAGGGAGGGGATATCCAAATTGACTCAATATACCCATATTGCACTTAGATAAAGTTAGAAGGGCTGTGGAAGGACTGAGGGTGAGGCAGGGGGCACTGGGCAGTGTGCATTGGGAGTGGGACATGTTGCAGGGAAAGGTCTCAGAAAGTTACGAAGAATTTGTGGAGGCTGGCCACCTGGAGATGAGTATTTCAGACATCGGGCCCTGAATATGCGTTTTAGAGTGTACGTGTGGAAGAGTAGAAGTAAGCAGGAAGCTGATGATGACCTAGGAAACCAGAGCGTGATCAGATTTTTCTCTTAGAAGAATCACCTGGACAACATTACAGTGGAGGATGACTGGTTTTGTAGGAGTCTCGGGAAGAGATGATGAGTTAGGACATTGAAGAAGTAGTCCCAGTTAGAATAATACATGAGCACCTGTGTTACTGCTGAGGTGGAGGGGAGGAGGGGCAAATTTAGCTGGCGGAACTGACAGGATGAGAAACCCCTGCAGTAGATCTCACACTAAAATGAATCTACTTGTACACCTTCCCTAGCAGACTAAGAGCCACTTCCTTAATTCTTGGATCAAATTTACCTTTGGGGGTGGGAGCCCTGCTCTCACCACTATATTTAGGTCAGCAACCCTGACTCCTAACCCCCAAATCTCCTCTTTCTGCTGCTGCTTTTTTTTTTTTTTTTTCCCCCTTAACCCTTACTATCTTGTAATGAACTGGAGAGCTTGTTCTTTTGTCTCCTTCTACCAGGATGTAAGTTTTACGAACAGGAACTTTTTGTCTCTGCTGTATCCCCAGGGACTAGCACAGAGTAGATTTTCTGTAAACATTGAACACACGAGTGCTAAATGTTGGTGAGAAAATATGTAAAATGAGATTTAAATACAGGGATTTTATTTTCCACCATTCCATGTTGAGAAGAGACTCCATGTTGGATAAAATTAAATTAATGTACTAGGTTATAATCAAGAATTATGGCGATCTATTGCCTCTACCTTTAAATCTGAGGGGGTAATTTGATATTCAGAACATTGGTAGTAATTTGAAATAGAAAAGACTAAATAAAGTGACCTTTGAATTAAATGGGTCTAGAAGATTGTGTATTTTTAATTAAAATATGCAATTAAATTTTTAATTAAAGTGTGCTATTAAAAGCTATGTAGGTGGCAAGGGAATGGCTGGTGCTTTGAATTATGCACAGTTTGGGATAAATTGGAGTTTACTGTGTTTCCCACTAGCACTTTGTCACTAAACAGATTCTCTTCCTGTTTTCCTCTTCCTGCTCTGACCCCCCATGCAGCTCTCAATGGGCGTTAGTCCCATTCAGAGGCCCTTGGAGTGTTTCAGCTCTGTGCTTTAGATCACTTGACCATAGTTCTAAGCAGTCTGTTTCTAACTGTTCTCCTTATGCCAGGAGCAGTTTATAAGTGATTTTTCTATCTCTTGTGAAAAAGCAGTCCTTTTCTGTGGCATATATTTAGATTAAAAAGAAGGGTGCAAAACAAAAGACATTCATGCACACAGAATACCCCTTGTGCTGAGGTGCTGTGTTGACCTGGAGTTTTTCAGTACCTGCTTGAAGGTCTTAGGCTGTATGAATGTTCAGATAGCTTCTTCCTTATTGAAGTTCTAGAATTCCTGCTGCTGGCTCTTAGGACCAAGGCTTAGATTAATGGTTCTAAAGTCCCAAAGAGCCTGGGACCACAGGTAGCTGGTGAAGATAGCTGAGAATGAGTGGTGTGAACCTCATTCTTGATGTTCAGCTGTCAGAGGAATTTTTGGGGTTCTTTAGACAGGCTTTTATTTGTCTCAAAGGCTTTTTTGAGCCTTAGCTTTGTCATTTTGTTTAGAATTTTCTTTTGATTATATTGGTTTCCATAATTGTGAATACTTGGAATTTAAATGTGGAGCTTCATAAGTTTTTAAAGACTTGATTCTTGGTTTGGAGATTGTCAGTATGCACCTTCTAAATTCAGAATGACTTGAAAAACAGACTTGGAGGTAATGGATAAATGATGCTTGATTTCCAAGTCTTCCTTGGTGGTTTATGACTCTTACTAGCTGATGCATACAAGAGTGGGAAAAAGTTGATCTAAGTATTTTTTCTTGATGTTTGAATTGCTGCCGCTTTTATTTTTTAAAAATATCTACACTCACTTATTATAACCTGAAATAGGTACTGTATAAATAAGGTGCCTTTACATTGTGATAGGAATAAATAACAAAATTCATGTGAAGTGAAACCAGTATTTGCACATGAAATACCAAAATTTGCAATGGTGGGAAACTGTCTCAAAATAACTTTTTATGTGTGGTAGAGCCCTATTGGACAATACCTAGTCACATCATATTTTATGCATCCTGAAGATGGTCTGGGTTCAGATATAGATATAAACTAGTTGTGACTTAACTAGAGAAAAATAAAGGCTTTGAAAGTCCTGTAATCAGGTCCTGACCACTACTTTCTACCTTTTTTATTTTTTTTATTTTTATTTTTTGATTTGAGGAAGCTAATTGACCTTGCCTGGTTCAGATACCATTTCTTCCTTACAGGAGAAGAATATGAGAATCTCATGTGATCGATGTGAGGCTAAAATTAAACACTAAAAGACCACACAGCGGAAAGATGAGGATCAGAAGAGTCTTGCCTATCTTAGTATCATTTGTGATGGCATCTTTTCCAGTAGTTGAAATTTGACTGACTCATCATTAAAGCTAGAAATGGCTGCTTTGAGGGAGTCAGGTCAAAGACCCATTCAGTGGATGGACTGTCTGATGGTGATGTTGATGATAAGACCTTTGGTTAAGTGAGTAACACCACCATGTTTGTCATTTGTGTATTTAGCAAACTTGAGTGCCTCTGGTGTGCTAGGAATAAGAACTCAGAGGCCAGTGCCAGAGACAGCTAAGCAGAATAGGCTTTTAACTTTACCCAGTGACCCAACTCCAGTGGGCACTGCTGTGCCAGAGGGTGACCTCAGTAGGCATAAACTGTTTCTCTGGAGTGATGGATAACTTGAAGATTTCAGGAGGACATCCACTGATATCTTAAAAATGCATCTTTAAAGAGTCAGTCTTCCTATAGAATCACTTCACATGCCCCCAGACCATCAGCATCTGGCACCTCTCAGGGCTCCCAGAAGCCTTAATTTTTAGCTTCAGGTGATCTCTCACCATTAAAACTGTGATTCTCAACCCTGGCTGCATGTGTTAGAGTCACCAGGATTTTAAAAACCCGGTGTCAGTGCTTTGTAATAGATCAATAAAATAAAAAACTTTGGGAAAGGGACTCAGACGTCAGTTTTTTGTTTTTGTTTCTGTTTTTAAGCTCTGTGGATGATTCCATTGTGCACTAAGATGGAGAAAGGACTTTGATTAGAAGCTGCTAAAATTCAGGTGTGAGAGTGGTGCCCATAAATAGGAGAAATGGACTCAGGAATTTATTTTGTTATAGAATAGCAGTGTGACAAAACCACAGTGTTTAATTTGCCTTTCCCTTCCCCATTATATTGTTAGCATCTTTCTGGTTTAATTTTAAATGAATATGTGAACTCCTTAACACATAGTATACGTTATGCTACTATACTATAATATAGTACACTATAATAATAAACATATACTATAATAATATGTTATTTTTCCTCATTTTATTTTTTGGGGCTGCACCTGCATAATGTGGAAGTTCCTGGGCCAGGGATTGAACCTGCCCCACAGCAGTGACACAAGCGACTTACACTGACAATGCCAGATCCTTAATCTGCTGTGTCATTAGGGAACTCCCTCACTGTCTTTTTTGACTAGAGTGGTTAATCCCCTTCAATAGTGAGTGTTCTCATCACTGCCTCAGCAACATCATTGGGTAGGAATTATTTTCATTTTGGAAATAAGGAAGTTAATGACTCAGGTTAAGTAGCTTCTTTAAAGTCACACAGCTGGTAAACAGCAGAGCTAGGATTAGAACTTCTGTGTCTATCTCCAAAGCCGGTATTCTTTCCATCAAAAACTGCTTCCTTAAGCAGATTTTTAAATGTTCAGCCAATCCAAATCCTGCGCATTGACAACATTTCATAAGAGGGCACACTATACATGGAAAAATATACATGATAAATGGTAAAATAGGGAAAAGCTGAATGCTTAAAATGGAGTGGTTTCATGTGCAACTTTTAAAAAATGGCGCCACGAGGGGTTTCCGTTGCGGCTCAATGAGTTAAGGACCTGATGTTATCTCTTTGAGGATGTGGGTTCAATCCTGGCCCTGCTCAGTGGATTAAAGATCCAGAATTAACACAGGCTGTGGTGTAGGTCACAGATGTGGCTTGGATCCGGTGTTGCTGTGGTGTAGGCCTCAGCTCCAACTCTGATTTGAGCCCTAGCCAGGGAACTTCCATCTGCTGCAGGTGTGGCCTTAAAAGGAAAAAGTAAATAAATGGGAATTCCTGTTGTGACACAGTGGGATTTGCGACACCTCTGGAGCCCTGCGACATGGGTTTGATCCCTGGTCCGGCACAGTAGGTTAAGGATCTGGTATTGCTGTGGCTGCAGCTTTGGCTCAGATCTGATCCCTGGCCTGGGAACCCCTTGTACTGGGGGATGGGTCAAAAAAAGAAAAATAAGAAAAAAATAGAGCCATGAGTAAAACAAAATTTCTATGATTAATGTGAGAAAAAATAACTGATTTAGTATTAGCTCTCCATTCACTGTCTTTTTCTAAAAACAAGGAAAAATATATTTTGATGAAAGTCTATATGTTAGCAGTGATTATTCCCCTGAAATAATAGTGGTCCCCAAAATACAATCATAAGTTTTCATGGTTCTTTGGTACTATATTCAGCTTTCTCTCTTACTCTCTATCTGTAGTTATAAGGAACCACATTAGGCTAACCAGAATGGCCACTCTAAATACCTCTGTTTATAACCACTTGGACCTAACATGCTCCTTTTTAATTTTTAATTTTATTTTATTTTTAAAATTTCTATTTATTTAGCTATTTAGGATCACACCAACAGCATATGGAGATTCTCAGGCTAGGGTTCAAATCAGAGCTACACTTGCTGGCCTGTGCCATAGCCACAGCAGTGCAGGATCTGAGCCGCATCTTTGACCTACACCACAGCTCATGGCAACACCAGATCCTTAACCCACTGAGCAAGGCCAGGGTTCGAACCCGCAACCTCATGGTTCCTAATCGGATTTGTTTCTGCT
This sequence comes from Phacochoerus africanus, assembly GCF_016906955.1. NCBI lineage: Eukaryota > Metazoa > Chordata > Mammalia > Artiodactyla > Suidae > Phacochoerus > Phacochoerus africanus. Next base: position 201,357,527 of record NC_062545.1, read on the forward strand.
GCGCCACGATGGGAACTCTGACATGCTCCTTGTTGAAAAGGAAAAAAAAATTTCACTTTGCTATGAAATTGACACAAAAATGGTAATTGTGGTAATTAATAGAGAACAATTGAACCTTTACTGGGAATCTTCCAGGAAATCCTCAGTCAGTTTCATTTGACTTCTGGTAAACTAAACCTTTTTAAATGTCCATTTTTGTCACCACCTCTATAGCCTTTTCAAATTGAGAAACTTCCCCTTAGTTGAAAGATGGAGACCTTTAGGATTGTCTTTACTTGTGTATACATTTCATTGATTCCAGTCTCTTGGAATCAGTGAGACTGGTTCCAGTGAGCTGGGGCAGAGGGCTCAGATGATGGGTAAAAGCAACAACAGACTCGTTTGGAAGCAGATCTTACTTCAAAGTTTTTCAGTTATTTTTGTTTATGTTCTTTTTCTTTTCCACATATTTTTTCTCATGAACTTGGACATCCTGGGTGTAGATCTTTGTGTTCATATTGCCCTATATTCCTTGGCTAGGTCATCAGCCCCCTTCCCCACCTTTTTTTTTTTTGTCTTTTGTCTTTTCTAGGGCTGCATCCTAGAAAAGGAGGTTCCCAGGCTAGGGGTCTAATCAGAGCTGTAGCTGCCGGCCTATGCCATAGCCACACCAATGGGTGATCCAAGCCATGTCTGCGACCTACACCACAGCTCAACTGCCATGCCGGATCCTTAACCCACTGAGCAAGGCCAGGGATCAAACCTGCAACCTCATGGTTCCTAGTCGGATTTGTTAACCACTGAGCCATGACAGGAACCTCCCCCCTTTTATTTTTTTTTTAATTAAATTTTTTTTTGCTTTTTAGAGCTACCACCATGACATACAGAAGTTCCCAGGCTGGGGGTTGAATCAGAGATACAGCTGCCAACCTACACCACAGCCACCTACACCGAGCCTTGTCTGCAACCTACACTGCAGCTCATGGCAGTGCCGGATCCTTGATCCGGTGAAGCAAGACCAGGGATTGAACCCAAATCCTCATGGATACTAGTGGGTTTATTTCCACTGCGCCACAACGGGAACTCCCTCATCAGAGCCCTTTTAGAAAATTGGATTCAGTTTATTTGATTAAGCTCTCTAAAATTAATGTACACACACACATATATTACACATACACACACTGTAAGGCACACACACTCACGATTCTTCACCATTTTAGACTCTGAAGTAATTGTACTTGGGAAAGGCTGTAAATTTGTCAGGGTACTATGTGCAGAACACTGACAGATTCTTGGTTAATGCTTTTTTGCCTTCCAATTTTATGAGTAAAGAAACTGAAGCTTAAAAAGTCGTGCCCATGAAGCCCACACAGTAGCTCAACGAAGACTTGCACCCACAGTTTCTGACGCTGAATGTTTCCTTGCTGCTGGGCGCTTCAGCTCAGGCAGGACATGGATAATGGAACACTTTGTGGATGTGTGTTTTTTAAAAAGAGATAGCTTGCTGAGTTCTAACTGATGCTTAAACTTGCAAATGCAGTAGACCGGAGATGAAAAAAGCCACGTGTATGTTTGTAGAAGAATTCACGTAGACTTCTTTTTACTAATTGAGAAAGTGTGCTGGTGTTAATGACGACTGTGTGTGAGAATACAAGTGGATGTCTGTCATCAGTGGTGTAGAACTAACGTATGCCTTTTTCCCCTTCCCTTTCATTAGGGCAGAGCTTGGGATATGGCTTTGTGAACTACATTGACCCTAAGGATGCAGAGAAAGCTATCAACACCCTGAATGGATTGAGACTTCAAACCAAAACAATAAAAGTATGTTTAAATTTTTTTTATATCTACTTGCAGAACAGAGGTTTAAGAATTAAGGGTCTTTCGTTTATTCATTTTCTGCCCGTGTAGACACTTCTCTGGGAGGAATAGCAGCATTTGTTGTTTGTTGCATTATGGGGGCAACTTCATTCATGAGTACTACATGTTAGCACTTGTCTATTAACAAAGAGACAGAGCAGCAGCTTCCTTAGATAAGTACTTTATGAAGCTTACTGAATTAAATCTCCTTCCTTTATAAAGAATTACTTGCCCTGTAACCTCAGGAAACCTTTGACTGTTGCTTCTAGCACAGGGGTTGGCATTCTTGGTCTTAAAGGGCCAAGCAGTCAATGTATTAGGCTTTGAGGCCTATGCAGCCTCGGTCACAGCCTCTCACCTCTGCCCGTATCACCCGAAAGCAGATATAGCCACGACAGGAATGAATAGATATGGCTGTGACCCTCTGAAACTTTATTTATGGACATTGAAACTTGAATTTCATGTAATCTTCATGTGTCACAAAATAGTCTTTTTATTGTGTTCAGTCATTTAAAAATGTAAAAACCGTTCTTAACTCTTGGGTCATTAAAAAAAAAACTGGTCCTTGTGCTGTAGTTTCACTCTGTTCTAGCGGATTCAGCAGATTTTGAGGCATATGATTAGAAAAGCATACATGTAATACAGGTTATTTTTTCTCTTATATTTTTCTTTTTAAGACAAAGGGTACACCTTGTGGATATTTTCCCCTCTTTTGTCAATTTTTGAAATTCTCATGTAGATTCTCTCTGGAGAAGTTTTTTAATCCAGTTTGCTGTGTAGATTTCTTTTCCTTTAGAAAATAAAAGGGATGTTGCCTCTGGCAGACTCTTAGTACACATGCCATCAATTTTCCCTCTCCTGCCCAGGGCAGACATTGCCAATCAGTCATGGCAGTCTTTCTCACCGAGTCTGGTTGTGGCTCCCAAATATTTTTCAAAATAGTGTTCCAGACAATCTCTATCAATTGACTCAAGTTAGAACCTGTTTTCCACCCTTGATTTAAGAAGTCACCTCAGCCTGGAGTGGTGAGGGGAAGTTAGTCAAGGCTGACTGTGGCATCCGTCTTGCTTAGAGAATTGTCTTGAAAGTTTCTGCTCATTTTTTCAGGTATCTGGAAATGCAGTGTCATCTTTGTGCTTGAAAGTTGCTTTGCTCAGAGTTGTCAGTTAAGGTAATTCATTAGCCCTGGGTAGTTTTGACATCTCATTCTTTATATTTATTGGCCCTGAGGAAAAATGCCTTCCACCTCTCTCTCATCTAAGGGAAAGTATATATACTTGGTCCCCAAATATTACTTGGATGTAAGATGTCCAAGATTCTACATGTTCCTTGGTCAAGAAAATGTCCTACCTCATGCCTGATTATTGGGTTTCTAATACATTCTAAGATCACAGACTTGTTTCTTTTAACCTTGGTTTTTCAATCTGGACTATTTTTTCTAATTCTCCACACATTTTTGCATACTCTGTGTCACAGAGATTAACGTTTTACTAGTACCATGAAGTATAATAATGAAGTGCTCTTGAAAAGAAGACATCCAGTGTCCAGTTAACCCTCAGATTGTTTTGTGAGTGCTCTATCCTACCACAGATTTTTGTGAGGCTCCCCGGATTAAATTGACTTCAGGATTGTTGCTCATTTATCATAGTTCTGAGGTCCTGGGTGTTGGTTAAGAAAATGGAATAGATGGTTGGGTTGATATACCCTTTTCTCCATTCCAGAAATAACCAGCCTCATTTCATTCTGATGAGTCAGTTCTTTTGCTCTAAACCAGTTCTTTGGTAATAAGGTCCACAAGAAGGTGGACACACAGGGGAAGCAGGTCATCAGAGAAGAAATGTCCACGGTCTTAGAGAGACCATTGATGACAGCTGCTTCCTCACTGTCCATCATCCAGCCTTCTCTTTAGCACCTAGCTGCTCAGACAAAGTATGTAGAAGAAAGGACAGTAATTCCTTGTGACTTTTACACTGTGACATCTGCTACCTCTCTTTGGATTTTCTGAGATGGGGGTGGGGGTGGTGGGTAAGCAGCAGGCTACTTCTTTCCCCGCCCCCATTTGGTTCCTGCAAAAATACCAGATAACAGCTGGTATCCCCGATTTGGCCCAGATTTCTCTGAGGCAAAGCAGACCATTTTCCAAAACTATATTGAACCACTTTTGTCTGTTTGTTCTTTCTGTGTGGTTTTCTTTTTCTTCTTCTTTTTTTTTAGGGGGGTGCTGCACTTGGAGCATACGGAGGTTCCCAGGCTAGGTCAGTCTGAGCTACAGCTGCCAGCCTACGCCACAGCCACAGCAACATCAGATCTAAGCCGAGCCTGTGACCTACACCACAGCTCACGGCAATGCTGGATCCTTAACCCACTGAGCGAGGCCAGGGATCGAACCCGCAACCTCATGAGTCCTAGTCGGATTTTTTTCTGCTGTGCCATAACGGGAACTCCCCTTTTCTTATTTTCAATTAGAAGTATCCTGTGTTCTTATACATAAGATATACAACTGGGCATCTGAGCCAGGTTTTTCCTAGTGTTCCCTGCTTTTAAGTACCCTTTGGAAGCTGCATATTAGCCTTTCCATTCCCTATTCTGTAAATGAGTTCCCTTTCCTTTCTCCAGTCCATCCTGGTGGTGGCTTTCAAGCAAATTTTATGAAAGTACCACTTACCTCATGTCACTTTTCACTCAGAATTTTCTTGTATTCCCCTACTGTTTGACCATATCATTTGGCTTAACTTTGGAGTGACCCGGTGTTATTACTGTTCTCCACAGTAGTCAGACTGGCTCTTTACTTGTTGCGAGCTGATCTCATTCCAAGCCTCTGCATATATGCTCATGCAGCTCCCACTTCCTGGCGTACTCTTTTTCACTCATTTTAGTTTAATAGCGACCATCCTGTCTTTTAGAGCCCATCTGAAGTTCTTTTTTCAGCTATTGCTACTGCCTTTCTGGGTGGTTCTAATTCAGGTTGGGTTCCCCTTCTTCTTTGAAATATGTTCTCTTTACCCATGAGGAATCACAGAAGTTTTGGGATTGAAGGGATTCGTGTGATTTAGACTTAGGCACTACCCTCTGCTCCCAATAAGAGTTGAGACCTAGGTAGTAGTCAAGAGAGTTTAGCTGAGACCAGGCAGTTGAAGACAGAGCTGTGACTCAAATCCTTGTCTCTTGATAGCTGCACTAAAACTCTTTCTATGACACCATGCTTTCCCTTAGAAAGCTGCAGTAGATTAATCCATGTATACATTATATGTGTGTGTGTGTGTATACAAGTGTTTGTGCACTCTTCAAGTTGAGGATTCCGTTATGTCTTCCAAGCCACCTAGCATTTGGCAGAATTCTTAATTAGAGTATTGAAACATTGAATCAAGTGCTGTGAAAGGTGGTTTATTTAGCAGTTTTTCCAGTGGCTTTCTAATGGCATTAGCCTGGGAGGATTTTGTGCAATAGATGAACGACAAATATTCATTATTTCCGCAATGAGTGAAACAAAGTCCCTCAGGTACTGAAATCCTAAAGCATTTATTCCCCAACTCGGTTGCATCAAAATCACAAGGAGAGTGAGTTAGCAATATACAAGTTCTTCTATTCACTTCAGACCTACTCAGTTAGTTTCCAGAGCTAAGATGGAGGAATCTGTTTTTTACTATGCTTTCCAGGTACTTTGTGACAATGAGTCTAAGACTTAGCTCTTAAAAATCACCAAGATGTATGTTTTTTGAATAGATGGGTTATTTAAATATTTGGTATTTTTGCATGCAAAGTTCCATTTGTTTTCATCATTTACTGTGATAATCTTCTTTTGGGTAACTCTCCTGACTGGACTATTAACTGCGCTTTTTTTTTTTTTTTTTTTTTTAAAGAGTACTGAATGCCAGTTTAACATTGGAGTAAAAGTAGTTCATACAGTCATCACTTTTTAAAAGGTGTGGCTTAGAAATTAGAAAAAGTGAATATATTCATCTTTTATTACAGATTTATTCATTATAACTAGTAGCATTCATAGATTAAAGGTTCAAGGTGATGATTCTCTTAAGGATCACATTTTTTTCCTGGTTGGGTTGATGTCTCAGCAGACTACTTTGCTAGTGACATCACACTATCCATGAAGGACACAAGAGGCAGTCGTGATGGGTAAATCCTGCCCACCTTGTCTATAATAATCAGCTGGTAAGTAGAGTTTGAATATTACTAGATGCTTTCAACTTTTGATATTAGGGAGGACAGTAAAAAATTTATGCACAGTTCTTGCCCTTCTAAAGGAAAAAAAATTTTTTTTGCTTAGGTTAGTGATATCAGACTTAAATTCATGATTAGCAGAGTAAAGTCATTCATTTTTGTGTAGACTCCACCCCCCCGTAATGTACTGTGAATGGATGATTATCACATACACAGTAAAATAGGTATCTTGATTCCCAGCATCTCTTCCCACTTCTCCCCTTTTTCCAACGGGCCTAGGAAGCTCTATTATTCCAGAAAGTGGCATTGCTTTTTCTAAAAGTAGTAGGAGCTGTTATCTCAAGGAATAAAGAACTTTTCAAAATTATTGGTAGACACTACCCCTAGAAATCCATGCCTTCTCTACCTTGCAAAAAGGAAATCCTGTCTTGAAATGCTACCAGAGTGGAAAAAACTGCCTACATTTGTTTTAAATTGACTTTTTCTTAATCAGTCACACATAAATCAGACCAAATCTTACTTTTGCTTAAAAAGTATTAATTGATAGACATTAATGTGAAATTTCTCATCTTAAAGTAATTAAACTGGCATTTAAGCTCATATGGAAAAACTGCTATAAAAGTTGGAATATTAATTACAAATAGCAATATCTATGAAAGTGTCTAGTTTACTAGAGAGCAATTAAGTAAAGCTTATTCTAAGCTACTGTATTGCTTTTAATTTTTTGTTAAATTTATACATTGTTCTACCTGGCTTATATGTATTTTTTTTCTCAGTTAGTGAATGTCACATTTGCAGGCTTTTTTTCTGTTTAGCATGAACTATATCTTTAATATAGGAGGAATGTAGAACTACATTTCTGAAATCTTACCCTCCCTGACATTGCTTAAGTGTTTTAACAGACTCTATAATCTTGGGCTCATCTTTTAACTATTTAAGTTGCTATTTATGTCTGTAAAATTGTTAAAATTAATGAGTTAACTTATCACTGAGTATATTTATTACAAGGCTCTTTTTTTTTTTAAACTTCAGTCTACCAAATTGCATATTAAGAAAAGGTGTAACTGTTTTTTAATGGTTATCATGTAGAAAGGTTTGGTTTAGAATGCATTTAGAATGGAATGCAGCACCCTATACTGAGGAGGTAACTATTCTGTTTGCCTTTACCACAGTTGAACATTTAGCAGCCAGGGTGGTAAAATTTGTACTGGAAACACTTCTGGCTCTCGGCCTTCTTTTTGGTCCAAGATTATCTGGGATTGAGTTGGGTTTAATTTATCATTGTAAGTTCTTTTAAAAACTTAATTCTGAATGTGAGGAACTATGCTGCAGGTGCTGCATAAATTGGCTCTCCACTATAAGAAAGAAAGGGCATGGAAGCAGGGATGTGAGTGACTCTTGGCTACAGGCTTGCCCCTTGGTGGGTATCTGTTTAAAATATTTGCAGCACCGTTCTGGGGGAGGTGTGTGTGTTTTATAATAGGAATGACAAACTTCTTTTGTCAGTAAGTTTGAAAGTACATGTTAGAGAAATTACCTAGAGAATTACCTAGAGCATGGAGCGGATTGGGGGAGTAGTATGGGAATAAGCCTGAGAGCCGTTTAGGGATCCTAAAATGTTCATGTGCTGAAAAGTTTTAGTTTAATACTGTAGGTGAGGGAGAACCATCAGAAAGAATTTTGAGCAGACCAATGATGGGATTAAACTTGAGTGTTTATTAAGAGGGGGAGATCTGCTTTGCATTTAAACCCCACATCTCTCTGAGCATCTTAGGTCAGCTCAGTGTTCTTTTGGCTTATGGTGTTGATGTTTTCTGTAAAGGTACAAAGTGTAGATGCTTGTATAAGAAATATGGGCTTCATAGATATATAAAAGCATCGTTTATAAAGTACCTGTCAGTTCAACAGTTGATTATAGAGAAATATAGATCATCATTTATCATGTACCTTTTATCTTCACCAGATTTGGAAAATTCGGAAGTGATAGTCTGAAGGACAGGCCTCAAATTAATGGATAATTTTTGAGATGTTAGCCTGAATTGTTATTTAGCTGGTCAGATCTCTGTGGAGAGACAAAAAAGTTGAAAATGTGGAGGCAGAAACAGAACTTTGGGTAAAGATTTCTTTGCCTTTTTTTGTTGTTGTTGTTGTTTTTTTTGGCCATGCCTGCAGCATGTAGTGATAGTGCTAGATCCTTAATTGCTAGGCTACCAGGGAATTCCTCTAATTCATTTATAACTGATGATCTGAAACTTTCTAGAGCCATGTGCCAAATTGTAACAGTGTATTGCCACATCTGATTGTCAGAAACTGCAGTGAATGTAAATAAAATTCTTATATCTATATTGAATCCAGTTTACATAGTCTTTATTTGAAATGAGTAGAGGGTTTTTTTTTTTTAAATAATGTGTATAATTATTTGTAAAATCCACATCGTATGTTTTGTGGAATGCTGTATTTTCAGTTTTTATTTTCTGTTGTTATTTAAACACCAAAAGCCCCAGAGGTTGTTACTTAAATAGAGGGCCAACAGAATCTAGAACTTGGTTGTTCTGATTTTAGGCCTGTTGTGCTACTGTTTGGCTTGCTCCTTCCAAGCTCTGTTCCTAGTGGGAATTAAATATTTGAAAGTTCTCAGAGGGTAATAACTTGGCCGTCAATGAACAGCTTTTCTGTGGGTAGTCTTTACAGTTGTCAGCAGAGCCTACATGGAGGAAAGGGTGAGGAGAAGGGTTTCTGGGGCCAGTGTCCCAGCTCACTCCCTGTCTGTCCCTGCTGTGAGCCACAGAGAGTGGTGGTCGTAGAGAGTCCTAGCAGCTGACCTGACCCCTCTTCCTTAGGTGGGGATTTTATAGGTTGTTTTATTACCCAAGCATGCCCCTATCTTTCCTGCCTATTTGTAAACATGCATCAGCAAAGACATTTCTGTAAGGCAGTGCCAGCACTTGTTTACTTCACTTCTTTCCTATTCTTTATGGAAAGGATTAGGGCTAGTTGTCTTTCATGTATAACTCAGGAGAAGTAGTAGAAGCTAGATTGAGAAGTTAAGATAGTTGTCCTACCTTCTGAAGGAGGGTTCTTTAATTCCATGCTGTATCTGCTTCGTGTAGTATTTTTGCGATTTTTATCCTTATACTTGTCTGGATTTGTGCAAAAACAACAGTAATCTCTTGCAGTCAGATACTTGCTTTGACCAATGAAATGAATCTCAGGATAAGGGACTTGTTCACAACATTATAGTAAATTGTACTACTATTGCTGGAAATAAGTCATGTTGGCTGCTGCTGGCTGGTGGCTTTTACTCTTTCCATTTCACATTGTCCATATTCAAATGTTTGGCTTGAAATCAGGTTGTAGATATTACTATAAACAAAACAGATATTCTCTTGGGTGCCTTACTTTGGGGCTTTTAGCATCGTGAGACTTTACATACCAGATCTTTGTTAGATGTGAGGGAATGGAGCTGGGTTTAGTGGTGGGAAAACTCTTCAGTTCTTAAGCCTGAGTATGGGAGATAGCTGACCTCCAGTTTGAAAAGAAAACTGGTATCTGGAAGTCCTGTTTAGCAGATAGGTAAGTTAACAATGATTTAAGTATTTGAATTGTAATTGGACAGTAAAAGAATCATTACGGTAAATCTCTGAATCTCTGTTGTGTAGGAGACTGCTGATTGTTCCAAAATATTTTTCTGACAGGTTTGAGTCCTAGATGCTAGTTTAAAAATTACAGAAAAGTACGTTTGCATGTGTAGTCCATTTTCTTTTACTCCCACCTCTGCCAGACTTTCCTATAATTGCCTTTAGCATTGGTTCTTGGCCACAAGACTATATCAGAATTCTTTGTGGAGGTTTTGCTTCTGGAAGTTTCTTGGCATGCTATTTATGGGCAAGCAAGAGAGGTGGCTATATTTTGAAAACAATACAGGAACTCTGTTACTCCCCTTTCTCACCCCCTCTTCTGTGAAGAACTCCTTTGAATACTGCATTAGGGCTTTGTTGGTCTAGTTTGCTCATTTATAAAATGGTAGAGGACTTCCTGTCATGGTGCAGTGGTTAACGAATCCGACCAGGAACCATGAGCTTGTGGGTTTGATCCCTGGCCTTGCTCAGTGGGTTAAGGATCTGGTGTTGTCGTGAGCTGTGGTGTGGCTCAGATCCCGAGTTGCTATGGCTCTGGCGTAGGCCGGTGGCTACAGCTTCGATTAGACCCCTAGCCTGGGAACCTCCGTATGCCTCAGGAGCGACTCAAGAAAAGGCAGAAAGAGACAAAAAAAAAGTAAAATAAAATGGTAGAGGTGGTACCAGGCTGCACAGTTACTGTGAAATGTTTTGCTTGACATGTAGAGGTAGAAAATACTTGTGTTGGGATGTTATTTCAGAGAGAGAAGATCAAGAATATTCAATTATTTTTCAGTCTTCATTTTCTGTATGGAAGTGGTACGTTAGAATTCTAGTTGGGGAGGAGTTCAAAAGTTATTTTTACTTTGAAGAAGGGAGTCAGGGTTTAATTTGGATGGATATTTTAAAAATGGCTGTAGTTACCTTGTGTTATAGAGAAGTGGATTTAAAAAAAAAAATAAATCATGCTAATAGGCTTTCTTTTGGGTCATTAGTAGCAGGTAACATCCTCCCAAGGGAATGAGAAGTTTAATCCTTCCTGCATAGGTTCTGAGGTTGCTAATGAGTCTTGAAATGACCCTCAGGTGAGCCACAGAAAGGGTACCTGCCTGGTTCTGTAAGCTGATAATTCAGAAACAGATAATTCAGAGTAGTTTTCACTTATTTTGTTAAATGACTCTTTAGAAGTTTGACCGTTTCTACTTGCTTTACCCAAACAACCCTGTTAATATTCCTAGAAAGATTCTGGAGTGATTTAGAGTTCTCTGACTTTGTGGAATCAAGCACAGCCTTTTCCAAAAATTGGCCAGGCTGGTGGACTCCCTACCCCAGTTGAGCCATAGCCAACCAGTCCAGTTCTTGGAAATAACTTTGGATGGGTTTTATGGGTTAGTTTTACTTTTGCATTTTTGTATTTGTTGATTTATAGTCACGTACCATTTACTTTCAAGCTGCCTGGGAATTCGTCTTATTCATTCAGAAACCAACACTGGTGGATGGCAAGAAGGGCTTGAAGTCTAATTTTTATGAGCTCTCGAGGAAACCTGAACAGGCCTCAGAGTGTGAGGATTACCTATTTAAAATCTCTGTACATAAGGGACTGCTAAAACTTTAATGTTTATCAGAATCACTGAGGTGGGCTGGTTGGTAAAATGAAGTCAAGACTTACTGAATATAATTATCTGCAGAGTGAGGCTAAGGAAATTGTAATTTAACAACCACTACAGGTGATTCTAAATAGGCGGTGGTCTCACCTGAGAACCGTTGTTTAGTGTACCTTAATGGTTTGCATTTGCCTAAGTCTCTGGCACTTGTGTTCAAAACACATCTGCATATAAGTAAAATTATCATTTATGGGTCCTGTCATAAACTATCTGCAATGCTTGTGATTAACAGATGTAATTTTGATGAAGTTAATGCCATGCTTACCTTCCCCTTTTGTCTCTCTCACACACGTGCAAACACACACTTGGTCACTTTCAGAGCCTTTGAATGTCATTAAATACCTCTAGCATTACAAGTACATAAACATCATTTAATATTTGATTCTGAGAGTGGGGAATTGGCAGCATGATTCTTCTGGGGCCCATTCATTTAAAGTCGGTATTTCATACTGTAGAGATTGGGAGCTGAATTTTATGATCCAAAATGGTTGTGAATCCTTAGGTTATGAAAGTCGCTTTTCAATAACCATAAAAGTTTGTCTCATTTTGTAAGTTACTAACCACCACCCTTCACCCACCCTCCCCAGTATATGGATATTTGAACTTTTTAGTCAGGGTCAGAATAAATGGGTAGTTGCTCTGTTATTATAAGGACTACCTCTTCATAGCATGTTATAAATATTTAAAAAATTTTTTACTGTATGCTGCTGTAAGTTATAAATCTTTTGACCTGTAAATTGAATTTTGTTCCAAAGCTGGGGGAAAGCAATGTGTGCATACTATTGCCAGAAGGCTTAGTATGTCTCTGTTCTGCCCAGATTTGCAAAAATGGGTTAATAAGTACTTGTCACCAACTTGCAGGATTTCCTTTAGTGTTCTTCTTCATTAACCAGTGTTCTTGGGGGAATTGTGAAATATGCATTGTCTGCAAACTACTCTGGAGCACAAAGTCAAATGAACTGTGAAGGTGAGGGCTAAAAACACCCCTCTCACCTTTGTACTTTGTTCTTTGAGTATTAAAGAACATCGATCTGCCAAGTGGCAAAGGGGATACTGTTTGGCGGTTTAATTACAGCCAGTGAATGTTATCGATGCTATCAATCAGCGAGACTCAGGGAGAGGGCACGGTGCCAGACCATTCTGTGCTCCCAACAGTGTAATTAAATACCGTAGGACTGGGTCCTCAAGGTAAAGAGAGGTGCTTCCACTCATCTGAAGCAGGAAAATACTTTGTCTTGCAACAAAAGTAAAGGTGGTTATCCCTTTTTTACTGTCCCCTTTTACATTTCTGGAGGAATTCTCTGAATGGCAATGGTATGCTCTTCTTTGTGTGCAGGTAAGGTTGTTGGTGTTTCTCTTAACCCTCTCTCTTGTAAAATATCTTCACAGCTATCATCCAGGAGTACAGTAATTACTTTCTGTTAAAGCTGTTTGGGGGAATAGACAGCTCAGGTGTCTAATAGATATTTGGAGAATGAGAGATTGTCTTTGAATGAGACCATTAGTCCTGCAAATCAGTTCATTTAAAAAAGCTTTCCCCATGATGATTCTCTAATGTCTAATCATGTTGAGAGAAAAATATCTTGGTAGGTTTGAAGTTATAAAACATTCAGTAATATTTCAGGGGTTATTCCTTTAAATTATTAAACCATGAACACATTTTTCATAGTTGTATTACTTAGGTCTACAAAATACATGTGGGTAAAACTTTTCCTTGGCCCTAGGGAAGGCTTAGAATAACATTTCTGTTATCCTTTTTTCTTGTTATCTTATAATATATGTATCTGACACACAAATCTCCATCTAAGCCTATTTGAGAAATGGCATAGCCAATGGAAAGTATTTTCTGTTACTGCCTTTTTTTTTGTTTTTTTGTATATGGTTTGTATTGATTGAGGCTTACTAAAGACAGTCTACCTTCAAAGTAACTTGGTTTCCTCATTTTTTTTTTTTTGAGAGTATATGTGCATACACATACTCCAGATCCCTGACAAATGGGTCATATGAGGCCTGAAAACAATAAATCTTGGCTATTATAAATCTGTAATATAAGTATGGGTTGCATACTGTTTATATTTCTAAAAGATGATTGAAGGGGGATTGTTGGAATAAACTTTCTTATCCTTTGTCTCAAAGAGGAAGTTTGCTAGAAATTTTCCTTCAGAAATTTGAGGAATAATTGTTTAAAATACATTAAAGCTTTAGTAAAAAGTATCATCCTATTAGGGCCTTATTACATTGTATGGAGCATAATAAGGCCAGTGGTCAGCCTCCAGGTTTGTAGGGAAGGTCATGTGCTTTAAAAGTTATTAATGTTCACCATACATGTGCACCCCCCCCCCAGGACAAAGATGTCAATCATAATATTAAAAAGCATTTCATTGCACATAGTTTTAAGACTGTATAATCATGATTATTCAGTCTTGGATAGGGAATGTCTGTGAGTAATTAAATAATTCCATTAGCATTTTGAGCACCTAGTATGTACCAGTCAGCTTTGCTAAACATTGGAGCAGGGCTAAAATATAAGATGTAGTCCTGTCCTTGATGTTGTTGTGTAGCAGGGAAGACAGCACTTACTTTATATGACCATTATTTGGATGTATGATAAGTGATTGCAGAGTGCAGTGGGAAAGGATATGTCACCGGCTGTCGAGAGGCCTCTGCAGTGATTTCAGAGGTGATAGAGTTTTACAAAATAGGATTTATCAGGCAGAGAAAGAAGAAAGGTATTAACATATGAAGGAATGTCTTATTCAAAGGCACAGAGGCCTTTATGTGACATGTACTTTTTTCGAGGTAACTTAACATCTGAGAACTATAAAGTGTGCTTATTTTATCAAGTAATAACCTTATACAAAAGAGATTGGTAGACAAATTTTATCCAACCTAACCCTGTATTTTACATATATCCTTTTTAAGTGGAGAGCTAATTTATAAGAGGAACTATAGGAATGAATTTGGGGCAGATTAATTCATTCGTTTATAGACATATCTGCCTTGTTTTGAAAAGATCCACTGTGACCTATGAGACTCATTTAATATATTTACAAATGGTGCCAAGAAGAAATTTCTCTATGGAGTATTTAGAGTACACATAGAAATAAGATCATTATATTTTCATTTTTATGCATAAGTAGGTCAAAGAAGACCTGGATATCTGAACTAACATTGCAGGGAAGCACTTGTTCTTCTAGTTATAAAACAAAAGGAAACTTATTGTAGATAAGTTATATTCAAATTAACTTTTTTTTTTCCTATTGCCACATTGATTTTTGACTATTCTTTTCACCTCACTTAATGATGGGAAAACGATTTCCATATTGTATATGACACACACATAAACATTTCTGTAGCCTTTTACTTCCCTGCTTCTAAAAGCTTCACCTTGACACTTAAGGCTCTGGAATTACTAGTCCAGTGTTGTCATTGTTCTATAGGAATTTTTATCCTAGCTCAGCTAGGTTCTTCATCCTTGAACATTCAAGTCTGATTCCTGCCTCCTGGTTTGGATTGTCCCTGCCTATATGGCCATATACCACCACCATTACTTAACCACCATCATTACTCACCAAGTTTTATTTGGCCATAAAAGCATGTGTTTTTCACTGCATATTATCTTTGTTTGGTGGTTTGCTCCCTGAGGGCATATGTCTGTGGAGTACCTCACAGAATAGTTATGTTTTTGTTTATAATTTCTAAATGAGGATGTGACTATCTATTGCTCACAAGAAAGAGTGGAGACCTTCTCTGTATTCAACAATGGTAAAATTCACAATTTAAATGAAATTAAAAGTGAAACTCACTTCCTGGTAGATGTTACAATTCAGTGAAGACATGATCAAATGAAGGGTGTGTAAGGAACTTTCCAGCTTTTTTTTTTTCTTTTCTGCAAAACATGAGGATTTAACTGTCATTTTTTTATGTGATTTTCTATACAACGTCCATCAGCCTCTGTCTTTGTCATTATGTCTCATATAGTCTTCCTTTCTCTCTCTCTCTCTCTCAACTTAGATGGAATATGTGAAAGCCCTAGAATGTACAACCCACCAAAATTGGCTTGTTGAGAACCTTTTTATTCCCCTCACACATTAGCAACCATTATAGTTAGTTTTTATTCTTAAACAGCTTCAGTTTACTTATGTCAGGTAGTGTGTGGTCCCTTCTTTAGGGACTTTAACTTTCTAAGTCAGCCTTTTTTTTTAATTTTTTAAATTTATTTTTTGTCTTTTTTTTAGCTATTTCTTGGGCCGCTCTCACGGCATCTGGAGGTTCCCAGGCTAGGGGTCGAATCGGAGCTGTAGCCACCGGCCTACGCCAGAGCCACAGCAACTGGGGGATCTGCAACCTACACCACAGCTCACGGCAATGCCAGATCGTTAACCCACTGAGCAAGGGCAGGGACCGAACCCGCAACCTCATGGTTCCTAGTCAGATTCGTTAACCACTGCGGCACGACGGGAACTCCTAAGTCAGCCTTTTAATCTGTTGACAGTGCTTTAGATACACTAGATGTTTAACTACTACATAAATTTATAGTTTAAGTTTACTTTTGAAAGTAAAGTTGTGACAGGTATCATAATAGTATGGTTTTTATTAGAGATTGCATTTGATCAAATTTCAGAATCTTGAATGAATCCTTTAAAAAGCTCTTACTGCAGAATAGCTTTCTAAGAATTGGATGAGTACATCTATTTTTCTATAAGCCAGTTTAACTTGTATTGTTTCCAATGAAGCACAGAAAGCCAGATTGTTTGGACAAGCATCACACCTTCTAGTCATCTGCCTGAGAGGTACTTCAGAAACAGCCCCTGCTGGAGGCTGTGGAATAGATTCACTCAGTGGGTATTGGAGTGCTTACTTGGTGGGTGGGGCTATATATACATATGTGCATTCAGTCCTTGGGCTCACATGTGCAGATACAGAGGGCTGACTCTATTTGTTGTACTACACTATTTTATATGAGGACCTTGAGTATCTGCAGGTTTTGGTATCCACAGGAGCTCGATGGATACCCAGGGTTAAGTTTCAGCCCTCTAGGAGCTTAAGGCTAATAATGTAAAAGCTTTGTAAGTGAATTGCAGTACTGCCAGTTACCCCAGAGGAAGTTCTGAGGCAGGGTGCTGCTCTGGCCGTCTTGAAGAAGCTTGGGTACATATGAGTATTGAGTCCTAAGTGCTGAGATTTCCCTTCTCTAAGTCTTTCTGACATCCTGGGAGTACATTTGGTGAAAGTATCTAAAATGAGAAATTTACATTATTACCTGGTTGTGTAAGCATTCTTAGTGTCCCCCCTCCCCCCCCAAACTGTGTATTCACAGTGATTCTTTAGGCACTGATTGCATGGTGCTTGTAACCCATCTGATGCTCAGAAACACACATGCAACCCTGATCTAACCTGACATAAGCCTCTGTTTCATGAAGTTTTTTTTCTGTTGTCTACCTCTGTCTTCCCCCACAAGTATCCTTTTCCTAATTTTGCATTTCACTTTAAGCTCTAACAGATCTCTGAGAGGGAGTGAGGAAGTGGGAGTATTTGATACAGTAGTTTGTTTGGAGAAATTAAGTTGCCCATTATTGTCAGTCCATTTAAAGATGCTGGATGTTGACCCTTTAATGACAGTAGGATGGTCTTTCCATCATGCTTTGTTTCCAGCAGGCTTTCCAACCCACTCCTCTGCCATTCTCTTACAAAATACTTTTAATATTATGTAATACTGTAATTACAAATTATAATGATATTAGAGTTTTGATAATGGCTTCAGTAGATTTGGCAGAAGCCTTAATTTATTTAATCTTTGAACTGTTTTTCTGTTAAAGTACATATATCTTGTGCCAAATCTCCCTATCTGTATGATTTGATCTCAGAGATACTGGTAATATTTGTGTTTTTTTCTTCCACAAATTGCGGACTCATAATAATGACCAGTTAATACTCTTGTTATGAGGATCAATTGAGTTAGTATATGTAACATACCCAGAACAATACCTGGCACATGGTAAGCACTTAATAAATATTAGGAGCTATCATTATCTGTACTGTTACATGATTACATATATATGAAATCGTTATATTACAACTATAACATTATTATTGTTCTCTAGTTTTATGTTAATAGTTTTATTATTCCATTTAATCCTGTAAGTCACTGTGTGGTAAGGATTGTCATTAACATCAAATTACAAATAAGGGAGTTCCCGTCATGGTGCAGTGAAAACTAATCTGACTAGGAACCATGAGGTTGTGGGTTTGGTCCGTGGCCTTGCTCAGTGGGTTAAGGATCTGGTGTTGCCACTGAGCTGTGGTGTAGGTCGCAGATGTGGCTCAGATCTGGCATTGCTGTGGCTGTGGTGTAGGCTGGCGGCTACAGCTCCAATTCGACCCCTGGCCTGGGAACCTCCATATGCCATGGGTGCGGCCCTAAAAAAGACAAAAAGACAAAAAAAATTACAAATAAGGAAATAGAGGCTTCAAGGGACCTAGGGAAACTATTCTGAAATTATGTAACCAGTAAGTGTTAAGAGCCAAGACCTGAACTTAGCTCTGTGGGACTCCATGCCCTGCATTTTCACTCCTTAACTTTGGAGAGCTCTTGTACAAGCATCAACAGGCCACTAGTTCAAAATACATTCACTTGTGGCCTGAATTTAACCAGTGGTAGTGCTTTCTCTTTTGCCCTTTAAAGTTTTTTGACCTAATACTAAACAAACGCATGTTTTCCTCAGTTCCAGCCTATTCATGTGACTTGACATTTCTAAAGATTATGTGGCCATATAAAACACAGGTTTGTTTCTCATTTTTAATATTGAAAAATAAGGTAGTCTTGGAGTTCTGTTGTGGCTCGGTGGTAACGAACCTGACTGGTGTCCATGAGGACGAGGGTTCGATCCCTGGCCTCGCTCAGTGGGTTAAGGATCCTGTGTTACTGAGAGCTGTGGTGTAGACTGCAGACATGGCACTGATCTGGCATTCCTGTGGCTATGGTGTAGACCAGCGGCTACAGCTCCGATTCTACCCCTAACCTGGGAACTTCCATATGCCATGGGGGCGGCCCTAAAAAGACCAAAAAAAAAAAGGGGGGGGGGGGAGTCTGCTTTCTTAACCACTATTAAAAACATCCTAATACAGAGAGAATAGAAAAGGACTCTTAATGGTTACAGCTGAAACCCATCTATTTTTTTCTCATGCCACTTTCTAAAATTTAAATGGTCTAAGTGAAGGTATGGGATTGGAAATGGAATATGGAGCATTTTGATTGAGGGGTTCCTGCTTAGACCCTGTAATGACTTAATCTACCACCCCTGCAGCAGTGGATAGGATTTCATCACCCAACCACATTCAAATACCATATCTACTACCATTGCTCAATGTGCATTTTATTTTTTGTTAAGTTCTTTGTGTATGAAGACCTTGAGGAATTTGGAAGGCATTTGTGGCCTCTCAAAGTTGAATTGCAAGAATATCTTTACCATGAACTTCCTCTTTGGCTTTATTGGCATGAGCGTCCATGCTGAATTGACTGTGTATTGTTACAACCAAAGCAGAAGCAATAATAAAAGGACAGTTATCTGCCAGCTATGTTAGTTTAATAAAAAATGAAGATCTCTCTCAGGACAACCTATTTGGACCCTCATTTAATTGATACACATGGGTGAAACTGTTAGGGTAACATTTAATAAACTCTGTTTAATACAGCTTTTCAGAAGGTGTTTAGGATGTCTGGGACAAGGAAATCTAATTTGTCAAGTCCTTCGTTTATGATTAGTTAGTACAAATTTTATAAGCAGTGTATTTTGTTTTTCTGTGGCTCTTTAGTAGTTCTAGTATTGTTTTCAACAATGCCATATGTGATTACTTATTCTTACATTATTCTTCATCTTAAGTTGGATATAAGAACTAGCTGCCTTGAATTTTAATACTGTTGCACTACAACTTGGAAATAATGTGAAACTAGGAAAGTCTCTCTAGTGTAAAACAACCAGTTGCTATTTTCCCTTTATGTTAAATGATGTGTAATTTTTTTTTTTTTTTAAGGAAGGTGGGTAAAGCACTAGTCTCAGGATTCTTTTTTTTTTTTTTTTAATTTTTTTTTTGTCTTTTTTAGGGCCGCACCCATGGCATATGGAGGTTCCCATGCTAGGGGTCGAATTGGAGCTGTAGCTGCCAGCCTACACCACAGCCATAGCTATGCCATATCTGAGCCACGTCTGCGACCTACACCACAGCTCACGGCAATGCCGGATCCTTAACCCACTGAGCAAGGTCAGGGATCGAACCTCATGGTTCCTAGTCGGATTTGTTAACCGCTGAGCCATGACGGGAACTCCCGTGGATTCTTATTTTGATTTTTCTCTTGTCAACCTCTGTCACCTGTATTAGATTTTTCTCACATCTCTCCTAAATAATTCTCAGGCACTACTAGTAGAAGAAATATAGAAACTATCCTAAGGGAAGAACTCATTTGATATATTTCAGATTTCCTTATGCATGTATAAGAAAAAAAAGTCGGTAAAGTTAAGGGTTTTTCTTTCTTGAATGTCTTGTCTGGTCTCTCTTTGTTAATGTCTACTAACCTCGGCAATAACCGTTATTTCTCTAGAAACTTAAATGATTTCTGACTGTGTTGGCGGCCAGTGGTGTAATCTATAGTCTATACACAAAGTATTATCACATAGGATTTTTGGTATATTAGCAGATTATGGACTCTTCTTTAACTTTCTAGACAAGATTTCCAGAATAAAGTCTTCTCAATTAGTATGTAATGATGAATTGTTTTTATTACAGTAAATGTATGGTAGGTACTTGGGTGTACAGAATAGGATAGACAAGCCTTCGTATTTTAAGGAGTTAAGCCAGTCAAAAGACAGGCCAACAGAGGAGGACATCCTGGTTTTCCTCAGTGTTTAAGAGAATAAGGCATAAATGCAGTGTGGGCACAGGGTAAGGGGTACCCAACTTAGATTAGAATGGAGAGGATAGATGAGAGTTGACTTTAGGGACTAGGTGATGCTCATGCAGAGTCTGAGCTGATGAAAATTTAGATGGGTGGAAAGCGGCTTACACTAATACAGGGAAGTGAGAACAGGAAGCTTGGGGAAACTACTGAAGGTTGTGTGTGTTTATATAGAAGAGGTAGTCAGTGCCCTGAGCATAAAAAACTAAGAAACTTGAAATTACTCTTCAGCATTAGGAGGCCCCTGGAGAGATTTTCAGCACAGGAAATAATACGATCAAATGTATTTTGTGATATCTCTGAACTTCACGTTTGAATCAAAATAATCTTATGTAGACTGAAAGCATTCAACCAACCCAGTCTCAATAAGATTTGAGGTACCATGTAAGTTTTCCACTAATGTACTATTCTGCATTCTGTATCTTGGAATACCTTTTAAAGGCACCTGCCCTCTAATCTATAATACCTTTTTTAAGTCTTCCTGTTAGGTGTGATTATTAGCCCCACACTTGCTAAAGCTGATCTTTAATTTCTTAGGGACTTATTTCTGTATGCTTTGTTCTCTCGAGTTTATTTATTTGCACCCTCTGTGAAACATGCTTGTCCTTACGCAAAACCTAATCTTGGACTGATAAGTATGTCTTGGTGTGTGTGTTTGAGATCTGTTCCTGGTAAGGTTTTGCATTTAGAAGTAGATCAAAGGACACTTCTTCCTTTTTGGTGGGTTTTGATGTCTGTGGCCTGAATTGTGGTTAGAGGGCACATCTTTCTGTGTTTCTGAGCTCTCTTGGAGGCCCAGTGTAGCCCCCTGCCTATAAAGCCTTGATGCTTTCACAAGACCTTTGCTACTGCCTGCTGGAGTTGGAGCTAATTTTTATTTAGTAATAGTCATTTTTTTTCTCAGTCCCATCAAGACTTCATTTTTTTGATATGAACAACAATTAAGTCTTGGTTTAATAGACCTAACTATGACCTTGTCCATGCTTTTCAGCTGAAGAGATTGAATGGAGCTTTTTTTTTTTTTGAAGTGGCAAGTATCTAATTTTCAGGTTTAATGTTTGTAGTCCTGGGTTAGTAATTGACATGTGATAGAAATTGTTCAATGGTGATCTTGTCAGTGGGAGATTTTTTTCAGATGTCCTTAGTTTAATAAAGAAGGGATTGCTTCATTCATTTATAGTCCTTATCACTTTAATCTGTTGGTATTAATGTCCACTCTCATTGATCTTCCCGCTGATGAAACAGAATTGAGAGCAGTTGTACTTTTGGACAAAAACGTTTAGATAAACTTGTGATGCACAGAGATTTTAAACTTTACTATGGGCTTATAGTAAAGGACCAGTTCTTATCCCCAAGATATTTTCCCTATTTCTTATCTCTAAGATATTTTCATTCCTTTTAGTTCTGTGTATTTTGATTAACTTGTGTTTTGATAGCTCATTCTTAGTATATGTGTTATTGTCCTTGAATGTTTAATGTATAATTAGTTTTAGTTGCTGATGAAGAAATGACTTTTTAATTGCAGAGAATATACTGTGTCTCAAACTATTCTATTTATGAGACCTAATTACTTTGATAAATCTATTTTTATCTCTATTTTGTCCAGTCTCATCTCATTTGTGAAGAACAGTTTGAGAAGCCATTGGCTTGAGCATTTATTTGCCTGGTACTTCTGACTACCTCCCTCCCTTTCCCCTCAAGTAATCTCAGAATTCCTTGTCTTTGTTTATTATATTGCTTGTAAGGTTGTGAGGAATTACAGAATAAACCTGAGTTTTAAATTGCTATCTTTGGAGAAGATTGGTGTTCAGTGTTGTACTATCTGTATCATCTTTAAATATTTAAATTGCAGACTCTGGCTGCCTCTTAAATTAGATCCTTCATTTAGTGGTTTTGACATTTCATAACCTTGCTCCTCAGGCATTAAATATTCACCTGTTTAAATGGCAGTGAAAATACAAAATCCAAACCTATCTATTAATCCAGTGAATGTAGATTGGAGAACAGCTTGCAGTTGGTGAAGGAAGAAGCTGTTTTGATCCCACTGGAATATGTGCCTAAGGTTCGTTGTATTGAAGTTTTTCTGATACACAATTTGCCCTAAAACAAAACTGTCTCTTGAGTCTTCTCTAAGAGATTTCATTGTAATCTTGAGGAACCACAAAGACTTAACACCCAGATTTCAGGTAGCTCAAGAGTGGTTTACTAGGTAAGTATCAAAGCAGGGTACCATTATGAGCTCCAGATCCATAGAAAAATTATAATCAAGAATTGCTGTTAATTGCCAAATACAAAAATTAGGTCTGGAACCTGATTTGAATCTTCAGAGTACAAGTCCTCATCCCACTGCAAGTCTTCTTCCTTCTTAGGTTTAAGTATATTTTCTGTTTATAATCCTTTGAGGTGGAAGAAGAGGAAGTATTCTCCGTTTCCTGGAAAGGAGGATATTGCTGACACTGGTATCCTTGATAGAGCAGGGCAGGATGTGTGTATTGGGGGGGCTGCTTTAATTCCAGAAAACAGTAAAGGTGTAGGGGGTGACATAGCATGCACGTTGGTCTGGGAGGAGGGAAGTTGCCCTTCTTTCATCTTCAACTCCTGGAAGTAGGCAGGGGGTGGGAGTGGGTCATTGCTCATTTAATGACATTCTAAGAACAAGAAAGTAATAAAATAAATTTCAGAATCCTGATTATGATGTGTAGTTTCTCCAGTTGATCACAATTAATGGCCACACATTGGGAGAAATTACTTTAAAAAAATAGTAATGGAACAATGAAATAAACAATTTTTGATTTAACTGTAATCTCTCGTGCCATCCTGTTCCGCTATCTATGCTGTTTCTGTGTGTACATGTGTTTAAGAAACAAACAAGGAGTTCCCATCTTGGCTCACTGGTAATGAACCTGACTAGTATCCATGAGGACGCGGGTTTGATCCCTGGCCTTGCTCAATGGTTTAAGAATCCGGTGTTGCCATGAACTGTGGTGTCGGTCACAAACATGGCTTGGATCCCCCATGGCTATGGCTGTGGCTGTGGCATAGACCAGCAGCTGCAGCTCCGATTCTACCCCTAGCCTGGAAGCTTCCATATGCTGTGGGTACAGCCCTATAAAGACACACACATACAAAAAAGAAAAAAGAAACACTCAAGATTCATTACATTTTTCCAAACTCAGTACAAGTACACTGATAAGCTGGTTGTTATAACGTGGTATTGTGGCAAGAAAACTGGACAAGAAGACAAGGACATGGGTTCAGAAGATCAGAATTTGAATCCACGGTTCAGCACTTGTTGTGTATAACCTTAGGGTCTTTTTTCCCAGCTGCCAAATACTAATGTGTGCCTTACCTGCCTCACAGAGTTGTTGCAAGGCACAAAATACTGTATTTGAAAATGCTTTATGAATGATGAAAACCCCTAAGTGTAAGTTAAATGGAAGTATTGTTACCACCTGCATTTCCATATAGTCTAGTCACCCCTGTCCTGCCCGTGATGATAGGAACCAGTTCTTTGACAAAGTTGCTGTAAACAGTGTTTTGAGACGGTTTGATATTGGTTCTTGGAGCTGTTTTAATATAAGCTGTGTTCTGAAAGTGGACCTGGAATTTGTTTTTAATCAGATTAAGACATGCAGACATATACATGATTCTTATGGAGGAAGATGTTTATACTTAGAGATCTCTAGAACCAGGAGGCACAACATACCATGCAGGGCCACA
The DNA here is from genome assembly GCF_016906955.1 of Phacochoerus africanus. Lineage (NCBI taxonomy): Eukaryota > Metazoa > Chordata > Mammalia > Artiodactyla > Suidae > Phacochoerus > Phacochoerus africanus. The sequence continues at coordinate 201,381,493 of NC_062545.1, forward strand.
TGAGGAAGCACCAGGGATAGTGAGGAGGCAGAGGGGAGAGGGCAAAGCATGGCCCAGAGCCTTTAGTGGGGTCCTAGTAGAAAGCTAAGGACAGGGCAGGTACACTGGGTAAATTTAGCATCAGAGGGTTTGAATAATTTTCGAGGGCTCAGGCTATGGGGCTGGTTCCTGATTGTCTGATACCTGGCTCTAGGGTGAGTTTAGAGCAAGGTAAATACTGGCTTGGTGTGAGGGTTTGATAAAGGAGTTAGGGATGTGGACTCTGGTTTGCTTGGTTTGTGTATTAAAGGTACTTTCACCAGGGGAGTGAGTCATTTACTATCTGTAGGTTTAGCTAGTATTGGGAGGGGCAGTCTCTCAAGGATAAAGGCCATAAATGCCAGAACATCCAGAATACAGCAGACAAGAAAATATGGTCACTTCAAGTTGGAAATTAAGGAAGCAGTATGAACCAAAGACCCATACATTGAAGGAAAAAAAAAAATGCAGATAACATAACTGACCCAAGTATGTTTTCAAAGCTTTTACATAAGCACTAAATATAAACCCGTTTTCCTAAATATATTTTAGGATAACTTTTAAAACACTCCACCCACACTCCTCTGAAATGTACAAAGCAGTGAATGTCACTGCATGAGTAAATTATCCTGGAACACAGCAATGGACTCAGGTTATACTCAACTGTAATAGTCTGTGTCTTTGCATCTACATTCTCAGATGCATATAGAGGTAAATATTTATAATGTAGTCACCTGAGTTTTTACCTCTATGCCGATAGCATTTTATGCAGATTAGAGATTATTGTATTGTTCCAATTAAACATACAAAGAAGGTACCAGTATGTGGAAGTAGACAAAGAATTTGTTCCAGAGCCCTTAATGAATTAAACCTAGTTTTGAGCCCAGGCATGTTGGTTAGAGAGATGTTACCTTTAGCTACTGTTACCCTGCCTCACGTCCTGCTTGAACTTGTGTTGAGGCTGCCTGCTTCATCAGTCATTGGAAGCTAACCTCCTAATGCTGAGCATGTAGAGGTGCTTACTCTGTTGCCCATGGGAAGTGGCTCTTCATAAAGGGAACACGTTAGTCACAGGTTCTGGAGCAGACTAACAGCTGACTTGTTGAGAGCTCCCTGCCACTGAAATAAAACCTTGAAGTCCTAGATTCTAAGGGAGTCTGAGCACTGAGATTTTAGTTTACTCAGATAATTAAGGATTGTAATTTAGAGAGAAATTTGGTATTAGTGAATGTACATTACTGAATGCACATATTCATTTGCTTTATCTTTTTATCAGTTTTTAGCCATCTCAAGACTAGCTTCCATTTGAATTATTTTGATCACTTAGTAATTTCTTTCATTTCCTAGTTTTCACTTACATTTAAGTTCCCCAATCTTCATGATTCTTAAGTGTTTAGGCATACAGGAAAAAGAGTAGTATGTGAGTAGTTATCTTCTCTCCACCACTATTCCAAATTCCTTGTGTCTGTAGTTCAGGAAAATGCTAATGTGCCTTCCAGTTCCAGCTTTTGGAAAATCAGGTGTATTTTCCCTTATTAATGAGTAAACTTTTTGAATAAAGGGTAAGGGTATAAAATGTTAATACTCTGGGAGTAGGGGTGAAAGATAGTAGCACCTTTATAAAACCTGTCTTTTTTTTTCTTCTGGAAAGCCAAAAAAAAAGGGAAGGAAAACAAGAAAAAGAAAAACGAGTGATAGCATAAACCTGTGGACAAAATTGAAAGTATGAAGAAAAAAATTAGTGTTTCATACCAAATAGCAAAAACTGTTTAAATTGCAGAGCTATTTTTTGTTTGTTTTTGCAGTAAGCAGTGATCTAGATTAAAGGTGGATACAAAGGGCTACCCTGAATAGGCAGAAGTTACCCTGTCTTGGCAGCCACTAAATCAAACTCAGGAGCTAGACTCATTGGCCATCTGATGAGTGGTCTAGCAATTGGGGTGTCTTGTGAAGTTTCTGTCCTCATAGTCTGGCCCAAAGAGCTTACTGTTAAATTAAAGGAAATGGGGTCAGGAATAATGCATGAGACTTAGAGCTATCTTAAAATTGGCAGAAATAGGTTGTAGGCAGAGAGCAGTTGATTACAATTTGGCCAAGATCGAGATGACTGATGAACTCTCCTTTGAATGCTGTGTGCCTTGTAAGCGCTTGTAGACCTGTGAGATCAGTGGGGTATCAGATGGACTAAATCAGCAGATATTCTAGCACATATGATGTGCTGTGATGCTGAGGATTCAGTGATAAGAGAGGCAGATACAGCTCCCTCCCTCATTGTGTTTATGTGAAGAATGTTGATGATAAACAAATACACAGGGACTTAGTTTATCTTCTGTCCTTGTAGAATTTTGGGCACTATATTACCAGCAGTGGGAAACTGTTTAAAAGGTTTCATAAAAATGGCAGGTAAAGTAAAAAACCCAATAAACAGACTTAAGACCTTTTGAAAATCAAGATTAAAGAGATTTGTGGACAGAAGATGATAGACAAAATGTTACGGGGGATATAGTTCTTTCATACCTAAACTTCTGGGAATTTAAGGACGATTGCTATTTTGGAATAAATCAAAAGGGCATATGTATAATAAATTCTTGAGAAACTTTGTACCACCCACCCACAACCCCCGAGATGGGAGAGATGCAAAAACAGGTCACACAGATGTGTCAGATGAATTTAGAGTCCTTAAATTTAATCATTTGATTGAGCCTAATCCCTAGTTTATGGGGCTAGCCCCTTGAGGAAAACATATTACCGTGCTGTGGGCACCACTGGACTGTTTTTAACACTTAGAATCCTAGGGTACCAACTATCTTTTCTCTGCTCAAGGGAATGGTGTTTCCCATTTGTCAAGAATTTCTCCAGAAATAAGTGAAATAGTTCATGCTGGACTCAGTGTTTGTTTCTATAGAAAAGCTGCTAAGCAACTTGAAGTTTTTCAGTTTTGGAAGGGAGGTCACTGAGTGTGCAAATACATTTCATTGCCCTTTTCCAGGTTTCCTATGCTCGCCCAAGCTCAGCTTCTATCAGAGATGCAAATTTGTACGTCAGTGGACTTCCGAAGACAATGACCCAGAAGGAGTTGGAACAACTTTTTTCACAATATGGACGCATTATTACTTCTCGTATTCTTGTTGACCAGGTCACTGGTAAGTAGGCAGCTGCTCTGGACAATCTCTTGTGCTCTCTAACTGGCAGATTATGAGATATTCTGCCTTCCCGTATCGCAGTTTTGCCTCTAGAGTACATCAAAGGTATGTGTGGCCACAAAATGCAGTTTTCTGCTGGGCCTGTTCATAAAAATGGGTGGGTAAGAACAGATTGTGGTAAGTTTCCACCATGGCGCAGCAGGTTAAGGGTCAAGCATTGTCACTGCAGTGACTCCGGTCGCTGCTGTGGTATGGGTTTGATGCCTGCCCTGGAAACTTCCACATGCTGCAGGCATGGGGGAAAAAAAGAGAAAAGAATAGATTCTGGAGTGTGTGAGCATGCTAGAGTCATTTCCTCCCTGAAGGTGCAGGTTTGGAGCCTGTGTCATAGCTTATGAAAAATTTTTAAGTATAATTATTACATATAAGCTATTATAAATAATCTTCATTTCTAAGCTGCTCCATGAAAAAAGCCCCCATCCTCCTTATAAGGTACTAATAATTTTGTGAAAGGTATAGTTCAATGCAGTTAATTCTCCAAGGGAGGATTACACTACACGTACACTGGTGATTGCTGTTAAGGCTACTTTTCAGCTCCATGCTATATTGTATAGATGTATGGAAGAGTTTGAAGTTTTGAATGTTAAATATTTATTTAATGCCTTTATGTAACTTCTAAGCAAACCAAAATAAGACTAATACATTTATTAAATATTTTGTATGTGAGGGATGTCTCCTGCTAATAAAGCTTTTAGTTAAAAACTAGCAATATAGACTTGATTATGGATCTTTAAAAAAGTACAGGTACATTTTTCTGTTGTAAAAGCAATTTTATCTTTTTAAAACATACTGAGATAAGAAAAACATGGTAAGGAGGGGGAAAAAGTCACCTATAATATACCATATACTCGATCAGTCCCATTAAGATTTTCTGGGTGGTTTTCTTTTTCTTCTTTCCTTTCTTCTTCTTTTTTCTCTGTGTTTCTTCTGTCTCTACTCCTTAACTCTCCCTATTCGCTTTCTCTTTATCCTTTTCCTTCTCTGTCATAATTATAATACCACTGGAGATGTGTTGAGCATTACAGTGTGTGATTATTTTTTTAAAGAAACAATGGACCATAGAATAAAATGACTTTTTTAATTCAGGTGAATATCAATTTAGTTGATCTAAATTCGATGAGACATAGCCTATGTTATCCCCCTTCTGTCCTCTTCATTAGCCTTTCATAGACTGTAAGTACCATGCTTTTGAGTTCTGAGTAACATGCTATCTACCATCATACTCATGCTTGGGAGACTGGCCTATAGGTTTTGCTCTATGGAGAATATTTAGTCATTTAGTCCAGTGAGGGTATATAAAACTGTAGTCTTCTTAGCTACATTTCATAGTTCTGTCATAGTGCATTAAATCATGCAGACTGCTAATGGAGTTAAATAGAAATCCAGCCCTCACAATCCAGATATATTGGTTTAGAGCAACAAAAATGGTCTTTTATTTTATTCATGTTATTCATGCTTTTTAATTCGTATATTCTCAGTGAGGACTTGATGAAGTCAAAAGTAAATTTCACCTGTGGTACCGAAAGCCCATCTCTTAACTACAAGTCCATCCTGAGTATTTGGGCTGACAGGTGCACTTATCTCGCCATATCCTGGTTTGGTCAGTGGTTCTCAAGCGTGGTCCTATACCTGCAGTATCAGCATCTTCCTGGAGCCTCGTTAGAAATGTATGGTCTTGGGATCCACCCAAAACCTGATGAATAAAACTGTTAAGAGTGGGTATTTTACCAAACCCTTTGGGTTATTTATTTATTTATTGCTTTTTAGGGCTGCACATATGGCATAATGGATGGTCCCAGGCTTGGGGTCGAATCAGAGCTGCAACTGCTGGCCTATACTACAGCCATAGCAATGCTAGATGCGAGGCTGTCTGAGACCCACACCACAGCTCACAGCAACACCGGATCCTTAACTCACTGATCGAGGCCAGGGATTGAAGCCACATCCTAACATGAATGCTTGTTGGATTCATTACTGCTGTGCTGCATCAGGAACTCCTTTTGGGGTATTTTGATGCATGCTCAGGTTTGAGGACCATAGGTTTAGATAACTCATCCTGTATGGAGGCTGTTTCATGACTTTATGGAATAATCAAGTCCTAGGGGTTATTAATTTTTTTTGTCTTTTTTTTTAGGGCCATGGCATATGGAGGTTCTCAGGCTAGGTGTTGAAGTGGAGCTGTATCTGCTGGCCTACACCACAGCTCATGGCAATGCCAGATCCTTAACCCACTGAGCAAGGCCAAGGATTGAACCTGTGTCCTCATGGATGTTTGTCAGATTCGTTTCTGCTGAGCCATGACGGGAACTCTATGGTTACTGATTCTTAATAGGAGCTAGTAGATAACTAAAAGGATGGATTTGCTGTCATTTTACCATTTCATCTTTATACTTACAACTCTCATTGTGAAATTAGCCACATTACCAAAAATGAAAAATCTTGCAATTCTGTTATTCAGCCATCAGGTGGTAATAATGTGCAGCACGTACAGCTTAAATACAAAAGGTAAAGTGATATAGGTCCTGTCCGCGATACGTATATATGAGATAACACCTTATCTACCTTAGAGTAAAATTCTAAGCCATTCGGCTTGCACAGTGTTAATTATAAAGCAAGTAGATCTTCATTCTGTTTTTTTTTAAATTCCTGTCAATCATGATGGTCTAGTGCATTTTCTCAGCCCATCTTTCTTAATAACCTCTCACTCCTTTCTTCAATCATCTAGGCTTTTCTAGCAACTTATCCCAAGCTGGTACCGCTACTACCAATTTGCTTGCCAAGAAAGTCTTTCTCTGCAACTGCTTATCTCATGATGGCCAGCTCTGGCCACCCCCAATAGCCTGTTAAGCTAATTAAATGGAATGAGTTGGGCTTCCTGCTACCATTTCTCAAAAGCTGGACAGGTATTTGGCCATCTCTCTGCTTTCCCATTCTTGTCTCTCAAAGTGCAGAGAGCATGAGCCAGGGAATGGCATTTTGTAGTTAGAAGTAATGCTGCCAAAGAAAGAAAGCTTTGAGGCCTGACTTCTGTCTTACTTATTTTTAAATTCTACATCCTCTTTTACCTCCTTTTTAGCATTTAATATTATTCCTCTAATAAAGATCAGCCAGTTAAAAGCAGTGGGGGAGCTTCGGGGAACCAGAAATGCTTCTTCAGGCGATTTTCTTAAAGGGTCGATATCCCATATAATATTACTAAGTAGAGTTTTATTATTTAAAAATATAGCTGAAATAATATATTTTTTACCACTGTGCATATATTTTTAGCATAGCTTTTTAGCATTTTTGGCAAATGGCTGGTTCTTTTCTCCTTATTAGAAGAAAAGGTGCTCCTGTGCCCTTGATTTCTGAACTGTTTGTCCAATAGCATAATTTGAAAAATCAACTCAGGCATACTGTTGACATTACTAGAGAGTGTGAGTGTATGAGAGGGAGAAAAGAAGGCGGGAAAGAAAACATGGATATGCTTGTGTGCTTTCTCTTCTTCTTGGTAGGCATGTGATAATGGACTTTAAATGCATTAATTTTAATTAATGTATTTCATGCATTAAAAGACCCACAAAATTGTAATGCTTGACTGAATTACTGCTAAGTAAAGGTAAAACTTTCCTCCTCCTGTGATTTTTGCTGGCAGATGTTATATGTGGGTGAAAATATGTTCTTGAGAAGGAAAATTAATTTATCCTTTCTTCTCTCCCTCCTGTCTCCTTCCACTCCCTCTTTCCCAAATCCTTACCCACATCTACCATAGGCATATCAAGGGGTGTAGGGTTTATTCGATTTGACAAGCGGATTGAGGCAGAAGAAGCTATCAAAGGCCTAAATGGCCAGAAACCTCCTGGTGCCACAGAGCCAATCACTGTAAAGTTTGCTAATAATCCAAGCCAAAAAACCAATCAGGCCATCCTTTCCCAGCTGTACCAGTCTCCAAACAGAAGGTATCCAGGACCACTAGCTCAGCAGGCACAGCGTTTTAGGTAAGTCTGGTCTGATTCTTATGCCCAGCTACTCAACTCAGAACTTTCAGGTTCACTGTCCAGTATTTTATTGACAGGATCTCTGATTTGCTATTATTGGTGTTGTTTTCTTTCTTTCTTTTTCTTATGGGCACAGAGAAGACCTGCTTGGGGTTTGCTAACTTGCTACTTGGGTTGGCCTTTTGCTAATATCCAGGGTGGGGACAAAAACAATCTACACCAGTGATTCTTAGCAGGGAGTAATTTTGCCCCTCTGGGGGCATTGGCAGTGTCCGGAGACATTTATGTTGGGATAACTGGGGTGGGTGTGCCACTAGTCTCTGGTGGGTCAAAGCCTGGGATGCTCCTAGTCATCCCAGTATACAATGTAGCCACCACCAACAACAGATTACCCTGCCCGAAATATCACTAGTGCCAAGGTCGAGAAACCCCCAACCTATAGAGTGTGGAGGTCTTCTTAACTGTCTCCAGTGCTTCCAATTTCCTCATTTTAGTTTTTTTCTTGATAGGATCATACTCTTGTGTTTTAATTTTTAGGTCAAGCTCTTTCAGTTACTTTGTTTTATAATATGTGCACCACTAAGGATATATGTAACGTGATTGTTACATTTTTATAAATAGGCCCCTCTCCCCCCTTTAAAATTTTATTCCTTTGAGTTTAGGGGTTGGCAAACTTCTGTAAAGGTTCAGATAGTAGACTTTGTGAGTCACAGTCTCTGATGAGTGCTTTTTTTAAAATAAATTATTATTATGTTTTTGGTCTTTTTGTCTTTTTAGGGCCACACCCACGGCATCTGGAGGTTCCCAGGCTAGGGGTCGAATCGGAGTTAAAGCTGCTGGCCTGTGCCACAGCCACAGCAATGCCAGATCCGAGCCACATCTGCGATCCACACCACAGCTCATGGCAACCTCATGGTTTCTATTTGGATTCATTTCCATTGCGCCACGATGGGAATTCTTTTTTTTTTTTTTTTTTTTTAAAGCCAACTCTTTTAAAATGTAAAAACCATTCTTAGTTCCTGAGCTCTAGAGAAACAGATGGTAGTCTGAGTTTGGCCTGTGGGTGGTAGTTTTCTAACCTCTGTATAGTCCATAGAGTGACCATGCATAGCCCAAAGCAGATATTCTATTCCATAGATGGGTATAAATATTGTAATTTTTCAAGTTTTATTCTAATACTGGGGACAACAACCAGATCGAGTCATTTAAAAAAAAAAAAAGAATCCCGGAGTTCCTGTCGTGGCACAGCGGAAATGAATCCAACTAGGAACCATGAGGTTTCAGGTTTGATCCCTGGCCTTGCTCAGCCGGTCAAGGATCTGATATTGCCGTGAGCTGTGGTGTAGGTCACAGACAGGGCTCATATCTGGTGTTGCTGTGACTGTGGTGTAGCTCCGATTGGACCCCTAGCCTGGGAACCTCCATATGCTACAGGTGCAGCCCTAAAAAGACCAAAAAAAAAAAAAAAAGCCTAATCTGCATATGAGAAGAATGGTGACTTTTAGATATTAAACGGAGCCCAGAGACATAAGCAGTTTTTATTTTTTAGAACACTTTTAATATCCTTTTTGGCCATATGGTATACTGCAGCCATAATGTCACCTAACCTCCATGTTAGTATTTTTTAATTTTGATTTTTTAATCGCAAGTGCGTATCAATTTTATTTCTTTGCTGAGGGAGAATAGTTAATTACCAAAAATAGAATCACAAATTTAGCTTAATAAAGAGTTATGTTTTCTAGCTTAAAACACATGCATTTTTTTTTTCATATGCGTGTTGAAGAGAGGATAAAACCAGTCAGATATCTCCTTTTAAAACAATAATTATATCATGTAAGATATGAGAGGGAAATTTTCCATAAATACACTGTGTATTTCCTACATAGGGTGTGTTTCGCCCTGGGAGCAGAGGTTGTCCTCTTTGAAGGGCTTCATTTGGAACTGGATGCCTTGGTGCCCAGTTGACTGAGCCTTGTGTTCACTTCACTCTCTCCTTTAACTTTGCAAGGTTTAAAAACAGCATTTGCGGAAAGGAAACACTGTCACTTTGGAGTATGGTGGTTTGTAGTGGTGACTGGTCTAGAGGAAGAGATGCATGAAGCTGCTTGATGCTTGCCCTTGTAGACTAAAATTTCACAGAGTCATTTCTTAGCTCTGCCTGTAGGTTTCCTCTGTGGCATCTTAAGTGAGTAATATTTTTGGCACATTTAGCACAGACATGCTTGAAGGAATTTTTGAGTTGTTTCCTAGGCAGTCTATCCAGTTAACTTCAGAGCTCTTTGGGGCCTGGAAAAGAATTTTGAGTTTAGTTAGAGAAATGCTCTTTGGAACTTGTTGATTTTAACGCCTTGAAAATAGATGATTGATATCAGTTGACAGCTGTATTAATTTAAATTGTTATTTTTGGTGTTTCGCAGGTTAAGCTCTTGTTTTGTTTTATGATAGCTATTAAGTAAAACTGTGTTCTTAGAATCAGGATTAAATTCTGAGAAAGATTGGGCGAGAGTACTGAAATGGCAGGATGGCAGAATGCCTGAGTTTTGAAATGGCAAGGTATGCAGGTGACTCAAATATTCAGTTGTTGTTAACTCTTGTATCTACTCTCAACTTAATCTAGTCCTCTTCCTGTATGCCATGTGAGTTTTTATTTTTGTTTTTTTGATTGGGTAAAGCTTTACAGGATGTTCTGGTGGTCAAAGTTAATATTTTAAAAAATATCTCTGACCTTTTCATGCTTTTATCTTTTAGTTCCATATGTAATATGTAATTAATTCAGCAACTCTTTCTTGTCACTTAAAAAGAAATTTGGGGAAAAAGGAATAAGAATTCTCTATTGTAAGGGAAATCTGGTTTCAGAGAATTGGGGAGGAGTTCGCACCATGGTGCAACAGGATCTGTGGTGTCTCTGCAATGCTCGGACACAGGTTTGATCCCCAGCTCAGCACATTGGGTTAAAGAATCCAGCATTGCTGCAGCTGTGGCCTGGATCTGATCCCTGGCCCAGAAACTCCATATGCGGAAGGGTAGCCAAAAAATTAAATTAAAAAAAAAAAGAAGAAAATGGGGAGATTATTATTGTCCTTTCAGATTCTTAAATCTTGTCTCCATCACTCCACTTCCCATTCCTCCCATAATCCATCATCAGATACTGAATTATAAACTAGTCTTTGAGCTCAGTGAAGGTGTTTGGTCTAGATTGAATTCCTAGAGTTCAGGTTTAACCTGATGTGTGTGTGTTTGCTTTTCTTTAATATCTTTGAAACTGGGCTTTTATTACCTTGATTTTTTTTCCCCCCTTCTTCTGTTAAATTAAGGTTGAATCTTCTTCTTTCACTTCATAAAGACTCTTGAATTAAGGACTGGATGGCTTTGTTGGTATTTTAGCCTTCTGCAGTTCAGGATGAGGTCATTACTCAGGTCTTTTGTCCCTAAAGTCTCTGTTCTAATGCTCTTAGCCTTGTGTTTGTCACCTGCCCACTGACACTTAGAAAATTCCACACAGTGTGTTTTTATTTTGTCATAGTGCCTCAGGAGTTGAGAAAGACTGGCGAGTACAAGTCTTAATAGTCAGGGATGCTTTTAGTATTTATTAAATGTACCATATCCTTTAAGGTAAAAAAAATTAAAATCTGTGTAATAAGGGTTAAGTTTGAAAGTGGACTTGTGAGGTTTATGGCTGTGTCAAGTCATATGAATAATTAGAAAAAATTATTTTAACTTGAGCACTGCTGATCCAGTATGCTGTTTTATTTGACTGTGCTTTTCAAAATAAGACCAGCCTTATTTATTTGGATAGATAGTGTAATTCAGCCTCCTTAAGTATATTCTTGGGACATGGTTATCTGAATTTAACTTTCAGCCAAAGTTTTTTCTTCTCTCTTCTTGTGGAGCAGTCTTAATTTTATTAAATGTGATGTAGTTTAATGGCCTGTTTGCCTGCTTCTGTAAGGCTTTATGCATTTTTAAAGGAGCCTTTTAAATTAGCACATGAGTTTCATTTAAGGCATGTGCTGGTTGCACTACCACAGTTTCCCTTTGGAAGAAACTGGTATCAATCCTCCTGAATAATGTTTGTTCTCTTTTAGAGGACATTTGATGCCATCAAATTAGATAAGAGGGCGAGGTGATGATTTTGTTGGGTGTTAACTTCAAAGCAGATCTTGGTGCTTTAGAGAGGTTTTCTTACCCATTAGTAATCTCTCTGTATATTTTTACTTCTGACTTTAACTTTACATTTCCCCTTTCATTCGCATGTGGTCTGTCAGCAAATAGTCCATAGTCTGTCAGCAAAATTTCTTAGAAACTAGGCAGATCCTTCTTTTTATTTCTTCTTCTTAAATATCTAGCTTTGAAATGGGAATATGTTTCTATTTGAAATGTTGCCCACTTATAATCTGAAATGAGGCATATAGCCATAAATTTTATATGTGTGTGTATATATATATATATATAATATATAAATTATATGTACATTGGGGCTTGTGCTGTTACATCATTCATTCATTCATAACCCCTAATCACACACAGAAAACAAAGATCAGGATGAAAAAAACAGTCTATCAGTGTCCTAATTATCATGTTAACTGGGCTTTGTATTTTGCTTACATATTGTCTTAGTAAATAATATACCTTGAAAGCAAGAGTCGTAAAGTTATGATCTTGATAATTTGGAATTTTTTGTCTGACTTTATGTGAGATGTGTGATTATTTTGTCTAACCTTGTACGAGGGGTTGGTGAAATAATCAGCTCTGCTTTTTATTATTTACTTGGGTTTCCTTTACTGGTATCACCCTCACTATGATGATGATGATAATGATTTGTTGTTTGCAGGAATTTTTTTTAAACTACCTCTTCTTTGAGGGTTATTTTAATTAAAGCTAGGCTTCCCAATCTAATCCTTATTTACATGTTATTTGTGAAGTGGATTAGGTCCACACTAAAGAACAGGGGATCATGGTCACTGTCCCTTTGAGGACTTTTCAGTCTTCCCTCAAAGTTTGTGATCTAAACCAGCTATAATGGGAAAAAAATAAAAAAAAATCATTAAAAAAAAAAAGAAAGTATGTGATGCATGAGGAATGAATGAGGGTACTGGGTGCAGTAAACATATTCAGTATGAGTAAAGAATACTTTAATTGTATTTATTTATTTATCTATTTTGGCTTGTCTTTTTAGGGCCGCACCTGTGCCATATGGAGGTTCCCAGGCTAGGGGTCGAATCCGATCTGTAGCTGCTGGCCTACACCACAGCCACAGCCACGCAGGATCCAAGCCGTGTCTGCGACCTACACCATAGCTCACGGCAATGCCAGATGCTTAACCCACTGAGCAAGGCCAGGGATTGAATCTGCAACTTCATGGTTCCTAGTTGGATTCCTTTCCGCTGCACCACAACAGGAACTCTAAGAATACTTTGTTTTTAAATTAAAAGTATATGTTCCATGGGCACTTAAATATTTATTTTCCCTACTGCTGTCCATCATCACCCACACTCCCCTGGGTGATCCTGGAGGCTACCAACTTGGTCTCCATTAAAAACTGATTTCCATCTTTAAGTGATCACATATGAAAGATGGCTGTCTTTGAGCTCTGGAAAGACCCAGAAAAGAAGTATAACTCTAGAGAGTAATAGCATCTATTACTATTATGTCCTTGTGTCAGAGCTGACTTCCTGGTTCATAGTTTCCCAACTGCTGCAAGACTTGGGGTACGTGGTGTCTTCAGCCCGCTTCCACGAGTGGCACTGAGAGCAGGGAAAACTGCTGGGTCCAGCTGTGTGCTGACAGGAGTTTTCAGTGTTCCCTTGGTCCTGTTTCTTGGGTGCTTTCTTCCTCCCAGCTCTTGTTGTTGATGGGAGAGGAGGGAGGGGCACGGAGAGCAGGAGGTAGATAATTTGGCCTGATCCAAAGGACTGGAATTTTTCCTGAAATGGATAGTGAGTGAAGACAGTGTTCAGGAGCATGGTATCTATCTTACAGGATTTCAGAGTTAGGGCATACATGAGGCCCATGGAGAGGGTCCTCGGAGATCCTGGTATAAAAGTCCTAGGCCTCCTGCCTGGAGAATCCTGGCATGGAGAGTGACAAATGGAATGTCTTTTTTTTTTTTTTTAACACATGTAACTCATTTCTGGGGTACTTTTGATTTCCACCCTGTCTTGAAAATACTGAAAATGTGCTTAGGAGATTCTATCTTTGGTCTTTGGGTTAGTGTCCTAAGTTGGTGGTGACAGCGCTGCCTCTGCATCTGGGCCTTTGAGTACTTTGGAGGGAGACCTCAGTGTGTTATGTTCTACAGGTGTTATATGCCAGATGCTTTCTATCTTGGTCACTCCAGCAATTCATGAACTTTGCTATATTGTATTACTGTTTGGTTGATGATACAAATTTGTTTGCTTCCTATTTCTGGTATTTGTGGCCTTTTATCTTGGAGTTTAAAGGTATGGCAGCTTTGACTGTACTCATCACCTCTGCACAAAACAAAACCATCTACCTATGTACTTTTTCCACACATGTGCTCTTTGCCTTGCATGTGAAAACAGGCACCCCAGCCAGTTCTCCTGATAGTCTTATTCTGGATTAAATAGTTAAGGATAATGTTATAAACCTGCAGTGACCAGGCTGTATGCTATGGTAATGAACTTGTTCCTGCTCCCAAGAGGGCATGGAGACAAGACAGACACAGATCATGCTCCTTTGTCACTGTGATTTGTTCTTCTTTTTAAAATATTCTGCATTATGTCCGTTTGTTTCCTTCTTTTCATTTTTACAAAACACACAAAGTGCCCAGAGGTGATTGGGAATAGGAATGTGTGAAGATTATTTTTCTAGTTTTGAAAAACCAGTCGAGATGTCTTTTAGCTTTTGTAAAACTAGGAGGTGTTGCTGTCTCTTGAGTGCTCTAGTCTTACTTGAGACCACAGGTTAGACAGTAAGGTTGAAACATTTTTCAAACTTAGCCTTTCACAGGTGTTAAAAAATTCTTCCCCTGACCCAGGGTCTTACTTGGAGTGTTGAACATTGTGGCAATTGAGATATTAAGTTATGCCTACCTCCTCTAAGCATGTGTGATCATATGGTATGCATTTCGGAAATTTGGAACATCAGGATGGTCTTATTGAAACTGATGAAGCAAGAAGAATCAAGTACTATAAAATTAATTGTCAAAGTAGGAAAAGGGTAGAGAGTTTTAAAGAGTACCTCCCTACCCATCTACTTTTCTTTGAAAAATTTTAAGAGAAGCTCAAGTTGTTGGTTGATTTCTGTCTACCTGGCTTCTTGGGCTATGCTTCTTTTTCTTCTTTTTTCCCCCATTGGAATATAGTTGATTTACAGTGATTGCTGTATTTCTTGTAGCACAATCAAAATCAGCCTCAGGCTGGGATCTGAACTCCTTGCTTCGTTGCTCAATGTCTTAACTTTCTGCGGACCTTAGCCAAGCACTTGAGAAATGGGAGGTTTAGCTGAGGTTGTCTATAAGGTTCTTCTTACATGTAGTAATAGCACTTTGATTTTAAGTAATGTAAGTCCTTTGTATTTGGGAGGTTGAAGGGAAATTTATGGAATTCTTTGTAAACTTCAGAGTTTGAGTATCAGTGTCACCATTTACTAATAACCCTTTGGTCTTGAGCAAGTTCTTAATCTGAATGCCTTAGTATATTCAGAAACCAGTGGCTGTGAAAATCAAAAGTAAAAACATGTAGGTGCACGTGGAGTGCTTGAAACTTGCCTGCAAATGTTAACTATTTCAGAGTTTCCTCATATGACCACATCTCCTGTCTGTTTCACTGACTCTTGTAGAAATAAACTGTACCCATTGAAAGAGCTACTGTCTTATGGCATTGGGTACACATTTGCTCAGAAATGTAAAAGGACGCATTCTTTTGAGACTTGACATACAATTAATATATAAACATCCCCTTGGAAGACAGCAGGAATGAGCCCAGCTTTCTGGACATCAGGGGGAAAAATTAAAAACTGAAGTTTGCTAAATGTGTGTTTTGCAGGTTGGACAATCTGCTCAATATGGCTTATGGAGTAAAGAGGTAATGATAGAGGTTCACGATACTCATAATCCCTTACCATGAATGATTAGTTTCTTTGATTTGGGGAGTGACACCCTTCATAAGTTTGTGTTGGATTTTCTTTTGCATGTAAAACCTAAAGAAAGGCTGCTTTTTTGAAGCACGTTTGACTCAAGGAATATTTTTATATCACTGGATGCCACCTGGTCTTTAAAAATTCCATTATTTGTTTTATATTGCATTGCGACGTTACAGCATGTTTATGTATGTATTAGTCCTTCCTGCCCCCAGTCCTGCTTAGTTCATGAAGCCAGTTCCAAATAAATCTCTGTTATTGTGGATAATACTTTTCAATACGTATAGAATGGCCATTTCATAATTTATTAATACCTCGATAGTATAGCATGCTACTCCAAGCCACACAGACTTTGGTTGAAACATGAAATTGTGTGTATCTGTTGGGAGAGAGGGGGTCAATTGGAACTCCTTCCTGGGTTGGGAACGGGGAAAGAAAGAAGTTCATGACTGTAACCAACCTCTGTTTCTATTGTGTGTGCGTGTGTGTGTGTGTTTCCTCTTTTTGTTCAGTAGGTTTTCTCCAATGACCATTGATGGAATGACCAGTTTGGCTGGAATTAATATCCCTGGGCACCCAGGAACAGGGTGGTGTATTTTTGTGTACAACCTGGCTCCTGACGCAGATGAGAGTATCCTGTGGCAAATGTTTGGGCCTTTTGGAGCTGTCACCAACGTAAAGGTCATCCGTGACTTTAACACCAATAAGTGCAAAGGTTTTGGATTTGTGACTATGACAAACTATGATGAGGCTGCCATGGCGATAGCTAGCCTCAATGGATACCGTCTGGGAGACAGAGTACTGCAGGTCTCCTTTAAGACAAACAAAACGCACAAAGCCTAATGAGCTCTTGTCCTCAGTCCATTTATATATGAAAACTATACCACAAAGGCAAGTTAAGAGAAACTTTATACATTAGTAAATGTCTTTGTAAGTCAGTGTTGAGATGGGAATAAAACGACTACTTAGCATCCTAAGAAATATGTGAGATTTTTTATTGCTAGTATTTGAATTAAAACTTCTTAAATATCTTTTATGTTTGAATATGGACAAGAGGTACAGGGTTTTTACCTGTCACATTGCATTCTATTGCCTTCTTTGAAGAAGGTGGACCTTTTAAAGTGTTTCAGCTAAGGGAAGACATTTCTTTTCTTTTTACATAACTGCCTTGAACCTGTGAGTAAATACTGAGGCTTTGTGTTGTAATTCTTCAGTTGGTTGTGTCTTTTTTCCCCCCTTTTTTTCTTTTCTGATTAGCTTTGTGTTTGGTTTACATTTAAAGCATTGCTGTTATGTCTAAGAAAAGTATTTTGAAGTTTACATTTTTATTTATGAAGTTAAAAACAGTATTTATTTTGTAATTATGATTTGGGTTGGGGAAGGGGGGGCTACATTATAAACGCTTATTGTAAGAATACTGGAGAACTTTTCGTAAAGCAGTACCTTGCCAAAGAGATAAGAGCCTCTTTGATGTGGGTTTAAAAAAAGCATCTATTTTTATAAAAAAGAAAATTTGGAGAAACTTTTTACTGGTCCTGGAACAAATATTTTGACTTGAATACTTTGAGAAATCTCTTCATATGACACCTAGTGAGCTTTTAAAATTTACCAGGAAATTTGCAGTGGTTGGAAAATTTAGAAAGATTTATGATGTAGAAAATACTTTTGAGATCTTTGTATGAAAGGTGTAGAATCAATGGGGGAAACACTGCTGGTTTCGTTTTTGTAATCACCAGTGGAGCGTCTGATCATCCTGGTTATTATGTGATAGGTGGCTCACATTGATTTGTGATTTTGAAACAAAAAAAAAAATTTACAAAAGAATATATAAGAGCAGGCAAGAAATTTAAATTACCAAGAGATGGGGGAAAAAAAATCTGTTCTTCCTAAAGAAATCCCTTCAGATAGAGCTCATGGTGTTTAGTGATGTACTTGCAGTATTGTTTGAAGAATTGTTTTGTCTTAAGGATAAAAGATGTTGCACATGATTTGTACTGCAGCAAATCGGCAAAAGTGATCTGAGTTGGATATATTTGAAGGTATTTTGAAAGTTACGTTCAAGGCTAACACCTGAGCTTTGTGTAATGTAAATAAGACCTTGTGTTTATGAACCTTTCAGCTAATTTGATTTTTTTTCCCTTACATGCCAAGTGATGTTCAGGTTTTGAATGTTTTTGTATCAGTTTTTTCCTTTGTAAATGGCATTAACATTGTTACTTGAGGTCTTGCTTAATCACTTTTGTTGTCCTGAGGACTTGAATTTACAGTGCATCAGATTTGTTGCTAATTTTGTCTGTAGATAGTCTAGCTTCAGCTGTTTATGGTGATGCTACATTTTCGTTTATAAATATGTTTGTGGTAAAAAAAAAAGTATAACCATAGGTTTTGAACAAATTTCCTTACATTTTTCATACAAAAATCATAAATATCTGTATGCTATTGAAATTTAACTTTGTATGATGCTTAAACCACTATTTGGGGAAATAATAAAATAAGTCTTTACCATGTATGAAAGAAATTTTAAAAAATACAAAATATTTTCTGATTAGCATCTAGCTTATAATAAATTTTCAAAAAAGCTGAAGGCAAAAAATGCCTTCATCAGGATGCACTGAGAACTATATAGTTACGTCCTGCTTTTTGTATAAACTGAGATGCTCACATGCTTCCCCTTAGAACAGGCAATGTGCTATGCATAACATAGTTGTACATTATCTTTGCGGTTGCGTTGAGTTTTATTTTTTATTTAAAATTGTAGTTATAAAATTTTTCAGTATAGTACAGTACATATACTGTGAGGCGCGTGCTAAAGTGAATAAGCGAGTTTTCATGCTGACCCACTCAATGCTATTCAGAATCAATTGGCTTAGCACTTTCTCATATCCTTAGGTGCATTTAGATTGTCAGAGTTAACCTGCGTTTAAAAAAAAAAAAACTAAAAAACAAAATACATGTATATACTTAAAAAAAAAATAAGGTTTCCCTCATGGGAAAACAGCAGCTACATGCTTCTTTCCTATACTACTGTAGCAAACCAAGGCATTGATGAGAGGGCATGCAAATTGTGCTTCACTTTACAGTGTTTATCAGAGCACTTAATAAAATGTAAGGCTGGTATTTATTTGAAGTTGTACAGTATGACTTAATTCACATCTGTTGGAATAGAAAATATATTCTGTTGAGTATTTAAGAGGCTGTACATGTTTTCTTTTGTGTTTGGATTCTTTGTACTTTTTCATGTTCAGTACATCAATAAACAAAGTTGAAGGGAAAGAACAGTGTGGTGAGTAGGTCTTTATACATTTTTGGGGGCTCATGTGCTCAGTCTAATAAAACTTGCTTGAGTTAAAAGAGGTTCCCTCAGAGCCTTAGTTGAAAGCAGTGTTACCTAAAGTAAGAATTCGAAAAGGCACGTTACTTGAAATAAAATGTGCAGAAAAATTTATTTGAATGACACTTTTGATTAGCTTTCAAATATTACTTGAGTAATTTTTATAGGAATATGTGCTTTCATTGGCTAGTTGTAAAGTTTGGGTAATTGGATGCTGGCATTGTTCTATACCTCTGATTTAATAACCATCAACTTTAAAAAAAAAAAACTTCTTTTTTTAAACAAAAATTGCCCATACATGTTTTACTTGAGCTAAAAACAAACAAACAAAAAAAGGAAGTAGCTTATTCTGCTGCCACAGGCAAGATGTAATTCACCCATAGAATTAACTGTTGTTGAGCAAAACTTAACTTTGTTGCCCAAGTGCCAGATTGTCAAGAGACTCTTCGCTAAAATCAGAAATCCAGTTTCCATTAGGTTAAGATCGATGTGTGTAATACACATGTACAAGTCATGAACTCTGCCAACCCTGTGTTTCACATATGTGTATGTATGTGTGTGTGTGTGTGTGTATACACACACACATACACATACACACATATATTCCACACTTGTAACACATCCTTAATAGATCTGTGGAGGAAGAAAAAATACTTCTTGCTCATCTGTTATATTAAGATTCTGCTTCTATAGGACTTAAGAAAATTTGATATGATAATGAACTATTCTTTTTTTTTTTAAACAAAATATACTAAGTGGTTTCTTTTAATTTGATTGTATCTGTCAGCTCTTTTGGTAGAAAAAAGCCATTCTAAAAGTAATTGTCCTGAATTCACAACTTCATAGTCAAGAGCTTAGCTGAGTGACAAGACAGTTCCTTTTCTTCCAACATGCAATTAATCTCAAATCTCCATACTCCCTTTTTTATTATATGAATTTAATACTCTAATTTTGTGATGTTGGAACACCCTCCCCTCACCTCTCTTCTCTTGCATGCTTATCAGTATTTTGACTGGTTTGCATGTCAGCAGTTCTTTTATATTAGAGCGGATAAGGGAAAAATTCTCCATAAAGGTTTGTGAAACTGCTGGTATGCTGGAGGAAAAATTTTCTCCTTAGAATCCTTTTTCAGCTTATGCTCGCAAATCACCTAGGGTATCGCAATTCAGTGTTAAAGTAGCCAGTGTAAAATTTTAATCTTAACATCATTTTACATTATTATAATCTGATTTGAGGAAACCTGTTAGCAATTTAAGTCTCCTGTTTTTTAAAAATAAATAGATTGCAAAGTCCTAGCCTTACTTTATAGACACTCAGAAATGTAGCAGAAACTTACAATTTCCCATTCAAGGAGTTACATAGAAATGAGAAACTGCATATACTTTAATAATATGTTGAAATTTTAATATACTTCTTAGAGTAATATGGGTATACCGTGTAAAGTAGAAGATTAAAAAAAATGAAATAGGCAGTGCTTTTGATCCTTTATTCTTCTGTTAACATATTGGATCTTCAAACAGGAAGAAAACAAAACTATTGCTAGATTCATAACAGGATTATTGTTTGAAGAGCATTTGTAGCCTCAGTTATTACAGCAAGTGGTTCATCTTTCTCCACTATTGTTTATATTCTTTCTTTGGAAATTTTCAAAAGTCTCAATTCCCTTCAAGTTGGAAGGCTTTAAAACATCTGAACCATTAATACAGGCAGCCTATTGCCTACTGAAATGAACCTTTCTAGAATTAGGATTCACAGAAATAAATATTTTTTTGGTTGTTCAACACAGGTTTATTATCTGTGTACTAAGCTATGTCCTGAGTCTATAAAAATGAGCAAGATGTGTGGCTCTTATTTTCTTGGAAATTGTCACCTAGAAGGGAGAACAGACAAGCCGCCCTGCCATGGCTACAATGTCTTAAGTGCCCTGAGAGCCCAGAAGCAAGCATCCAGCTTATCTTGCTGCAGTTGTTATAGACCCCTTGACAATTCACAAGAGTAAACCTGCTCTGCCCTTCCTACAGATTCTGCTTGTCATTTCTTGGATTGGTTATTAGCTCCTTTGTGAAATTTTCAACCTGACGTCAATATCATTTAATTTTAAGATGCTCTCACATGCATTAAGTTGTCCATATCCTTTCTGAAGCAGAATAAAAGTTATTATACACAATAAAGACACTGTCTGTATGAATAGTTGGGTTGATGGTCTTGAGTGGATGGTCTTGCTCTCTTGAAACACATATAATATATGGAGTGACAGTTTGCAAAGCACTCATAATGGTAGAATATCCTGAGTATTGAAAGTATGCTGACTAGCTTTATTCTACTTTGGATTAAGACTTGCCACAATCTTAAGGTCTCAAACTCACTATTAAGATGTAATAGTTGATACTAAACTCCTTAAATACTCATGGATGTTACATTTTCAAATACATTATAGCAGTCAAGCATGAACCCCTGTTTGGAAGACATATGCCTCCCTGTCCTCACAGAGCCTGTCATGTTCTCCAGAAGATTTGTCCACATCTACAAGTACAAAGAAAATCAAGAATGCTGGGCACAGAGTTCATTAAAAAGAAAAGGAGGATGGGAGTGGTGCGTTCGTGTGTGTATGTGTGTGTGTGTCTGGTGGGAAATTATTAGTGGGATAGGAATGGGCAGTTGCACAAAAGTGGTAGCAGTTGAGCTGTATCATTAAGCGTAGGTGGAATTTAAAAGAGATTGAGGGAGGGAATTCAAGAAGAGAACACTGATCAAAGACATGTAGGTAAGCTTCTGTCTATTTGTAACATTTTCTGGGCTGTTAGTGGTATTTTAACATAGACCTATAAGCTCATTAAACATTTTTATGTCTGTGACTAGTTGAATCTCATAGTAGTCAGAAATTTGAGTCCATAATGAAATAGAGTATCTAAACATTGAAATTTTGTTCTTGTTACCTTGCTTATCTTTACTGTAACACCAAAAATATTTGGTATGATAAATTATATGTGACCTTTTGGGAGCTGTATGGAACTTGCTAGTAAGGACATTGCCTTGTTTTAAAAAGGCATTTATATTTGGAGCTTGTTGTTCAGTGTATTCAAAAAGACCACACAAAACTCAGTCTCCCCAGTAATAAAATACTAGACCAATCTCTCCAGTATATACTTTTCAAACTCAGTGATTTAAGAGGATAAAGTGATCCTTCTTTAGAATTTATGCTATTTCTAATACTGGTTCACTCTTAAATGTTGGATTTATATTTCATATTTTTCTTACCTATCAAGTATCACCCTGCATAGAAGGTGAGGGGAAAATTTTAAAACCTAAATGGTTCTCAGCTATTTCCAAGAGGAGGGTTTAGTTTGACAGCTTTTTACCTTTTTGTGATTGTTTCGAAGCGCAGTTAATAGGCACACCTTGCATTTCAATGAAGAACCACTGGAAAGAGAGGCAGCTCATTTAAATAGCCCTTCAGAGGAAGGTGTTGGTAGGTCGGTTTGATCCGCAGGAAACTTTTGACCTACAGATTATCTGTATCCCCAGCTATCACTGACTCTGATTTTCATTATGCACTCCTTCCGAGAATCCTCCTGTTCTCTTTGGGAGCATCCGGCCTTACTGTGGATTTCCCTGCAGATGTGAAGAAGCACACACATCCACCCTGTGGAGTGAAGCACAGTTGGCGAGGTAGCTTTGTTCCCTGGATTGGGTTGAGCTGTGACAGAGGTGGGACAGCTGTGGTGAGAATTGGGGAGGGAGGCCATGACCCACAAATGGTAGATGTTGAGACATCCAGAAGTTGCACAGCCTTTATTTCTCAAATCTAGAAGTACCACTGAGTACCATGTTGAAAGTAAACCCATGTATGTTTACATACCTGTTCTGGGTCTTTTCCATTTTCAAAACATAGGTTTTGTGAAGTTGCAAGTAGTTACAATTACAAGAAATAATGCAGATTTTTCACAACAACAGCAAATCCCTGAGTTACTTACCAAAAAGGGTAAGTAGCTATTGCTGATACATTGAGAAATTGCAGTTGTTACTGATTTACTTAAATATCTTTAGCAGAATTTAATCTCTTGAGAATGGTTGCTGCTGTGTGTTCTCCATATGTACACAAATCTATGTTGAGATGTATTCTGCTTCTCAAGAGTTACTCTATGAGAAGTGCGTTTTACACCCATGCCCTGCTCAAGGAAAACCTCTTTGCTTCAAGTAATTGCTACTGGTGTTTTCTGTCTTAAGATTAAATGGCCTGAGTACCAGGTGATAAGGCAGGTATTTGGTCTTCCCTAAATGAAGGGTGATGAGAATTTCTTATAAGATATTCTGAAACTCAAACCTAATAAAGATAATTTGCTTTCTGGTGTGACGGTAGTATTGGTAGTATTGGTTGTGCTTCTTAAACTTTTTCATGTTGTAGGCTACAGTCTTGAGGAAATCAATACCTCTCTATACCCATTACCCTTTTATAATGTGGAAGCACACATGTTGGCAAGCTCTGCTTTAAATACATTATTGTTTTTTTTCTTATTCTGTTTTTTAGGACTGCATCTGCAGCATATGGAATTTCCCAGGCTAGGGGTCGAATTGGAGCTACAGCTGCCAGTCTATGCCACAGCTACAACATGGAATTGGAGTCCTGTCTGTGACCTACACCACAGCTCATGGCAGTGCTGGATTTTTAACCTACTGAGCAAGTCCAGGGATGGAACCTTCATCCACTTGGATGCTATTGGGATTCATTTTCTCTAAGCCATGATGGGAATTCCCTAAATAGATTATTTTTTTAAAACTTACCTCTGGTGATTCTTTCATTAAATGTACATTGAGCACCTACTTCAGATGAGTTGCTGTGCTGTTTCAAGGCTAAAGATTTAATTTATGTCTATTTTTACTCTGGTTTTGAGCTGGAAGACACCTCAGGGGTGTCTTTGAGCTGGAGGACATCTCTTGTTCACCTTATTTTACAGGTGTGAGTCAGGCCCAGAGAAGTTATTAACATTCTCCAAGGTTCTTTTGCTAACATGAGACCTGGCACCCGAACCCAATTCTCCTAACTCTTGGAATTCTGCCCTTTGCTATCATTCAAGTATTAAAACACACACTTAATTAACTTTCATAATCTCTGTCCTTTTGTGGGATCAGATTTCTTGATTCCTGCAGGATATGTAAGGTATCTAGAAGTTGAACATAGGTAACTGCATGTAGTATTTTATTATGATACACTCAATATAATTTCCATCCTTGTAGATAATTTCAATCAGTAAAAATATAGTCACTGTAGAAAATTTATAAAGTATAAAAAGTAACAAATCAAAATTTACTCAGTCCTCTCGAAAAACATACCTTTTTAACTCTGATACTTCTTTGTTTGAAGTTGTGAGTATGAATCTCTTATTTGTTAAGATTTTAAACATTCGGATTTTTTTTTACTTGATGAAATTATTTTCCTCTTTTTGATTTTGTTCCTGAGTGTATGAAAAAAATTTTTTTAACAGACATAAATGCGTTTTTGATTTTGGTTTAATATAGGGCACAGGAAAGCTGTTGTCTAGTTTTGATTCTGTTGATTGCTGCTGAAAATCAGGGAGGTGGAAAAACCAGGACTTTACATGATTTCTCATTACAACCCCATACTTCCAGCTTTTTATAGACTGAAGACAAGTGGAAGTCTAGAAACTGGGGTAATGTCTCTAAGCCTCAGTTTGGGGAGGTCTCTAAATGCCTACTTGCCATTGTCTAAGACGGGCAGTTTGGTTGCAGGTTTCAACTAAGCATTAGAGACTGGGATGGGAGGGGAGAAGTATGAAGATGCTGTACAGGGGACTCACGGATATCCTAGCATAATGGTAAGTCATCTGCTTCTCTCCTTTCTTTCTTTAAAAAAAGGAAATGCTCCCTTCCTGAATAGGGGCCAGGAGAAGAGTAGGACGACGAACCCAATTGTGGGTGAGTAATTTTTCCTCCTCCTTGCATGGGTCTCTGATTGCAGTGATCTTCTGTCGAGCGAGGGTCTGGGTAAATACCGGCTCCTTATTGCATGTGCTGGGAGAAAGAACTGATGGTAGAAGAGCACTTTTAAAAGGCTTGAGGAGGCTGAAAGACGCTTGTTAGAGTGCACCTGGATACTGCCATGACATCACAGGCAGACCATAAATGGCTCTCCAGAAAGTACGACAGCCTTTTTTCACCCCTTTCTTAACAATGAGACATAGATTGGGCTTGTTCTCTATTCAAGCATCTTTATGAGTAAATGTCTATTTTTACGGTAGAGCTGCACTTTAAAAATAGCTCCAATCAGTGCAACTCTTTTCCCCCATATGTTAAAAAGTTATACATGAGTTAAAATATCTCAGATTGCTTAAATTCTTCCAGGCACGAAGCACTTCTCCTTTTTTCTTTTTTTTGGGGGGGGGGAAATGGGGGCAAGGAAAGGGACAAGGGGAGGATTAAATACAAAATAAAGGCTTTCTGGGCCTCCTCAACCCTGTGTTTGCTTTTTGAGACTTTTAAAACCAGTAATGTGAGGCTTTTAAACCAAGATTTGAGATATCTTAACTGTTAAAAAATTCATTAATATTTGGCGGGTTAGTCTTCCTCCTGGAGCGATTGTTTATTTTTGTTGCTGAGAGCAATTAGCTAGAACAGTCACATTTGCAGCTGTTAGATAGTCTAAGCTCCAGCGGAGATCACAAAAGGCTTTATGAACATTTAGAGTAAGTATTTGGATTGTTTTTAATGGGTGATTCTTCTGGAGTCTACTGTGTTAGCAAATTTGATTGGGTGATCCCAAGCTAAGTTAAATGGAAGATGGGATCATGAGACTGCTCTGTTGATCAGAGTCACTTAAATCGCTTGCTTTGTAGCAGCCAGGGTGGCTGTGGCCGCTGGCTGTGGAAAGAACCTGTACCATGGCTTTCTCTGTGTATCTTTCCTGTGTGAAAACCAGGGTGTGGCTCATCCCAAAACACTATACCCAAAACTCTGTGTTTTCTCAGGAAATTTGTCCTTTTGTATTTACTCCTTGTTTGCTGCTTTTGACTTGTGGCTTTTGTGGGATAATCTGCATGTGTAAATGCAAGAAGGAGATTCACAGATACAATCTGGTGCCCATTGACTTATATCTTTAGGAAAGACTGGTTTAGAAAATCTTGGCTCCAGTTGAATGCCTGACACTTGCAGAAACAGCAACTCAAATGAAAGGATTGTTTCGCTGTTTTTAGAGTGTCTGTATTTTGCCTTCAAATATAGTTCTGATAGAAAAGTATTTTTGTGTGTATTTAATAGTCATACTGTTTTAGGGTTCAAGTATGCTTTTAAATACATGTTCTCATTTGAATATCACAATAAACTGTGAGGGGTGGGGAAATTCTGTGTTGTCTCTACTTTAATGTAAGAGTAGATGGTCTCAGAGTAGATGGGTAGCCGACCATCCACTTGCTTTTCTTTAGTGTGGCTTTACTTTGTGTAAATTTAAAAATACGTATTTTGTGTATTTTACTGCTAGTATACTGAGCTGGACAGATTGATGGACCCAGCTTTATTTTAAAGGCTGCTAGAGATTGCCCTAATGCATAAGGCTAGAGTGCATTTACTCAGTAAAGTGGTGTAGAATCATGATTTGTCACTTGATCTTTATTTGGGGGAAATCATTTGGGAATCTTGGAGGGTTTTGATAATTGTATTACAAGTAGGAATCTAAAATGTACAGTGAAAGTTTGTTTCCTGCTAGCTAGCATAAATTAAATTAGAAGTCATTACATTTTGATGAGATTTAGATACTTATATGAAGATAGTTTTAGAACAGCTTTTCAAATGGTGGTTGATTGACCAGATGGCAGTTTGTTTGATCAGCCAGCTTGAATCTATTACTAAGTCAGGTTCCTCTTTAATCACCCCCCTTCCAATAAAAATTTTCATATAATTGGAGAGGTTTAAGCACTAGTGAATTAAAAGTTAATCTCATAACTTTAACAAAGTTTTTCTGTAAATATTTTCTCTCTCTCTTATTATATTTTTGGCTGCACCCACAAACATGTGAAAATTCCTAGGCCAGGGATTGAACCTGTGTCACAGCAGCAACCCAGGCCACTGCAGTGACAATGCCAGATCCTTAACTTGCTCTCTCCTGTTTTAAATGATACTATAGTCTCCTGAAGTATCATGATTTGAATACACAAAGATTTTAAACAAAATGCCAGACTTTCTTTCCTCTTCCCTTCCGAAGATTAAATAATTGTAGTAATATGAATTGTTGATGGTTTTCTTGTTTCTTCAAACTTCTAAAAATAATCGATGTTTTCAAATCTTTTGGAAATTTAGGAAGTATCTATTAGGACACCACAAACATTAGAGTTGACATACGTCTATATTCAGAGTTGACTATAAGTATATTTGATTAGTAATGTGGGAACATCATCCTGGATAAGGAGTTCAGGACTCAACAGTGATGTGGAAAAGTGTGATGTGAAGGATATGGAAGTAGGATAGATGGCTTGGCCAGAACATGTGAACAGAGGAGAGAGGGCATCTCTGTGCTATGCTCTCCTTTCCATCAGAATGAATGGAAGCTTGGGCTAACGTGCTGATGAATCAGCAAGAACCCTGTTAGGAAGACTTCTGGATAGAATTTTGGACAGTGATCCTGAGATTTTGAAGACTGGATAGCTCTGTTAGATTCAGAATAAAGCATCAGATCTTAGCCAAATTCTGTCTAAAACAAATACTGAAACACATGTAAGATATTTTGTCTTCCACAATTGTTCTCAAACTTAGGTATGCATGATACTAACCTCTGAAACTTATTAAAATAGATGCTTGAGGCTCACCCTACATTCTGATTCAGTGGCTCTTGAGCAAGTCCCAGATAAGCTCCACAAAAGAAGGGGGTTTTCAGCCAAAGTAAAGATACATTAGCATATACTGATCGAGAGTATAGGAATTCAGTGTTCCTACTCTGCCCATTTCCTCTTCCTTCTGTATTATATTCTCTTCAGTTTCCAAGAGGCCTGTGGTTGTATATCTCTACCCCAATTTTCACCTAGAAAACTTAACTTCGTTTATTTTGGGTCAGGCAACACACTAAGCAGTCTATTTGCAATATCTTAATCTTAACATCGTGAGAGAGATACTCTAATAATCCCTACTTTCCAGAGCAATAAGATGCGACTTAAAGAGGTTAAGAAACTTGTCCAAGGACCACAGCTAATCAATTGTCCAGCTGGTGCTGTAGCTCACTGACTGACTTCAGAGTTATGGTCCTAATGACACAGTCTGGTGTCTTGGTGAGCAGTGGGCAGCCATGGTGGAAATCCTTGATTTTACCCTAATGTGAGGTAGTTTGGTTTTACTGCTGTACATATGTCTCCTCTTGGAAGACTCCAGCTGTTGGTTGTTGGTGGTGTGTGTGAAGTTTATAAATATATGTGTTTTAGCTCACTTTCTAGACCTGGAAATTCCTTAGGGTAGGCTCTCTGTTATTTAGCTTGGTGTATCTTTCCCTTTATGCCCACCATGGTGCCATGTACATATATGGTAAGTGCTCAGAGGGTTGTAGAATACATGAAATGGAAGAATGAAGTTTGAGGACTTGCTGCCTACTCAGAGTTAGGGATGGCACGAGACCTAGTTTATTCTTGCATTTATTTTCTCCATCTGGAAATTAGTGCTGGCACTATTCATGTTTCTTGAACATTTCAGGTGTACTTGCTTGTTTTGTGGATGAGTCAGGTTGAAAATATACCATATTGTAAAGTGATGACCTCAGGAATTCCCATTGTGGCTCAGCGGGTTAAGAACCCTATCAGCATCCATGAGGATACAGGTTTGATCCCTGGCCTTGCTCAGTGGGTTAAGGATCCGGCATTCCTGCGAGCTGCAACATAGCTTACAGATGTGGCTCGGGTCTGGCATTGCTGTGGCTGTGGTATAGGACCATGGCCAAGGCTCCAATTCGATTCTCTAGCCTGGTAACTTCCACATTACCATGGGTGCGGCCCTAAAAAGAAATGATGACTCCAGGAAAAATGTCGAAAAGGTATTACTGTGCTCCAGAAGAAAGTGCAAATCTATACACACAAGGACTTTTACTCTACATTCTGCTTTCTAGTCTCTGGGTAAAAAGTCTTCTAAGTGTGAATGATAGGGATATGAGCAGTTAATTTCTTTTCTGTTGGACAGTGTTTAAGCTATGTCTGAATAGTTGTAGACAGGAATGTCAAGAAAAGTTGCAATGTCTTTACTTTTTTTCAGAGTCCCAGGTGACCCAGTATTTGGTGTACATTTATAAACAAAAGATCTCACAGCTCTTTTTTTTTTTTTTTTTTAATGGAGATATACGGTGTTAATAGCTGGAAAGTAACTTATCCTTTTTTGGATTTACTCTGAGTGATAGAATACACTCTGCTTAGAGTTTATAGCTTGACTAAAGCCATTTCTTGACCAAATCCAAAGTATTTAGTGAGCCTTAACAGGTTAAGAAATTTGTCCAAGGACTACAGCTTGGACAGAGCTTAGTGAGTGAGTATAAGAATATCAGGATGTTAAGTTACAGTGTATTAGTTCAGGCTTTTGTAACAGAACACCATAGTCCCCTGGGCTTATAAACAACAGATACTTGTTTCTCAGAGTTGTAGAGAGTGGATGAGATCAGGGAGCCAGTATGGTTGGGTTCTGGTGAGGGTCCTCCTCCGGATGGCAAGCTGCCCACCTCTCATTGTGTCCTCGCAGGGTGCAAAGAGAAAACACATCAGATCTCTGGCCTTTACATATATGGACACTCATCCCATTTATGAGTTTACCCTTATGACCCAGTTACCTTCTAGAGTCTCCACCTTAGGTAACATCACATTGGGGATTTGATTTTAACATATGAATTTTGGTGGGGCAGAGACATTTGGTCCATAACATATAGTGGGGAGCTCTAGAGTATGTTTGGGCAGACATCTCTCCGACTCACTCTGAGGTTCTCATCATATAAAGATCTTCTTGTCCTAATGGCTTTCTTGTGTTGACCCAGTCATAAGGCTGGGCTTTATGGGTTATTCCTAATTTTCATGATGATGCTGAAAGGTTCATGATATTATTCCCATTTTACAGATAGGCAAATGTGAGGCTTGGAGAGACTTCTCATGGAATAAAAATATTTTAGCTTTTTTCATCATTGTTAGGTAAAATGAAAAAGAGTTCTCCATTTTCAGGTAGGTTAATGATAAATGATGAATTTGGTAACTAAAGCATGGTCAGGGGAATATGTTTGGAGACTGGAACTCAGATTACTCCCTTTGTCTCTTGTGGTATATCCACCTCCAAGAGATCAGAAAGCTTGCAAGCTTTCATGAAACCTAGTTCAGATTAAATCTGTATTTTTCTGACTTGAGACTCAGGAGGGCATTTGTCTTTTTTGGCGGTAAGATATTCGGTTATCTTACCACTTCTTTATCTCAGTAGCAGTTGAGGCTCTTTCTGATTTTACTGTTTCCTGTTGGTCGTGCATGTTACTACAGTCCCTGTAAGTCTATGAATTAGTTGTTGTTAATGGCTTCATTTGGCAGATGAGAAACTTGGGTAAAGGAGAAGCAGTTGTCTTGACTAATGTTGAATGCTCTTTGTGTAATTAGAACTACAGACCTTAGGTACCAGGCTGTGATTTAGAAACTGAGTGGTATCATGTGAAATGATACCTGCAGATAAATTGGCAGTAGTGCCCAATATCTAGACTGAAATGCATACAGATGGAAGGGATGGGCTTTTCTAAAATAAAAAGCACAATATTTTAGGGCATGGTCCTCGTACCTACCATCACGACCTCTCCTCGTTCCACATCACATAATCCTGGTTCCCAAACTGGATTGCTAATAAATTAGTACAGTACACAGAATAAGAGAATAGGACTCTGTTCTCCAGTGTCTTGTTCTTCTGAGTATGGGCTGTGAATCAGCAGCCTTACCAAAACCTGGAAACTGTTTAGAAATGCAAAGTCACTGCAATGTGGACCACCCCCTCCCCCAGCCTACTCTGTAATCTGCAGTTTAGCAGAATTCCTGGGTTGATCCATATCCATATGCATATGAAAGCTTAAGCAGAAGTGCTCTCCCACAGTTTCTCAGATTTGAGCATGCTTAAGGTTGACCTGAGAGTTTGATAAAACAGATTTCTGAGCCCACAGATGAACTTGGCAGGACCTGGGTTCATACACAAGGAGTTGTCCTGTCCCTGGACACGTTTGCAGCATTGGTTGGATGGCCCCTAGTGCCAGGATATTCCATGTTAGGGTGGTTGAACTCAATGACATTAAATTAAGATCCTGTGCAGCCAGTTCTGAGGACTCTTATCCAGGGCTGAAGATGGACTCCACACCAGTTCCACATTTATTTATTGAAAAGTATCCTACAGAGGACTAAGGTTGATGGAAAACTGTTCTGTGGTCACTAGGAGAAGGGGAAAAAGAAAAAAATATAAATAGATATGTCTAAACGATTTCTAGTAAACCATTTTATGGGTTGACCAGAAGCATTGCCCTCTTTATCCATCAAAAAAGAAAAATTGCACCTCTCAGCTCTTCTAAGATTCCACTTCCTTCTAAGAATTCTGATTGCTTCCCTTGCCAAGTGCAGCAAACACAGACCAGAGCCTAGCAGCTGACATGGCCGTACTGCCTTCCCTTTTTATTTTATTTTATTTTTTATTTTTTGTCTTTTTTTGCTATTTCTTGGGCCGCTCCCGTGGCATATGGAGGTTCCAAGGCTAGGGGTCGAATCAGAGCCATAGCCACCAGCCTATGCCAGAGCCACAGCAACGCAGGATCTGGGCCGCGTCTGCAACCTACACCACAGTTCACGGCAATGCCAGATCGTTAACCCACTGAGCAAGGGCAGGGACCGAACCTGCAACCTCATGGTTCCTAGTCAGATTCGTTAACCACTGTGCCACGACGGGAACTCCTGCCTTCCCTTTTTAAATCGATTTAGGGCAGGCAGTTCTTGTGCATCTGGGGGTTGGCTACCTACTACTTTGCCTTAAGACATTTTTAATGTGTTTATCCATTGAGAGCATTGGTACCTTAGGGTTGTAAAGGACTCTGTTAATCCAAGTGGTGAGGAAGTACCAAACCCCACCCTTGTAAGACAGCTAAATCTGCAGAAGTAGATGTTGGATGGGTTTTTTTAAAAAATATTTTTATTGAAATGTAATTGATTTAAAATGTGTTAGTTTCTGGCAAAGTGATTCAGTTATTCATATATATATTTATATATTCTTTTTGTATTTTTATACTTTTGCTATTTTGGGGGCTGCTCCCATGGCATATGGAGGTTCCCAGGCTAGGGGTTGAATCGGAGCTGTAGCCGCCGGCCTACGCCACAGCCACAGCAATGCGGTATCCGAGCCACGTCTGCAACCTACACCACAGCTCACAGCAATGCCGGATCCTTAACCCACTGAGCAAGGCCAGGGATCGAACCCGCAACCTCATGGTTCCTGGTTGGATTCATTAACCACTGTGCCACGATGGGAACTCCCTATATATTCTTTTTTAGACTGCTTCTCATTATTATTATGAAGTACTGAATATAGTTCCCTGTGCTATACAGTGGGACCTTGTTTATGGATGGGTTTTAATAGATATGCTTGTGTTCAAGTCAAAATGAAAAGTCTTGGAGTTTAAGTATATTCTTATTTGTATCATGAAATTTTAAAACAACAGTGGCACTGGAAAATTCACATCCCACCCCCAAAACACATTCTTTTAGAGGACTTTTTTTCCTACAATATTTAAACCATTGTTTATCATCTGTGCTTGGCATTTAAGTATTTGATTTTTTTTTTGTTGTTGTTTTTTTTTTGCTTTTAGGAAGGCATATGGAGGTTCCCAGGCTGAATCCGAGTGGCAGCTGCTGGCCTACGCCACAGCCACAGCAACAAGAGATCCGAGCCGCATCTCCGACCTACACCACGACTCACGGCAGATCCTTAACCCACTGAGTGAGGCCAGGGATGGACTCTGCAACCTCATGGTTGCTAGTCAGATTCCTTTCTGCTGCGCCGCAACAGGAAACACATGTATTTGATGTGTTTTAACGAAAGTAAAAAGTTGCTTTACTACTTGTGATGGGTGTGATACACAGCAAACTCTGCTTCTTTAAGTTTGCAAGTTAAGCTTTGAGTATGTGAGGTTTTACTTATTTGCCCTTAAGTTTCAACTAACTTCTTTAATGTACTAAGTCATTTATTCGTAGATCAATAAAGTAATTGTTAAGAGGGGAAATTCCTATATGATTCATGTCAGGATTTTAAAAGCTGCTCACCCTTAATATTTCTTTTGTTACAACTTTTTTTGCTTTTGGAACAATATGAGATTGAAAAAATTGGATGGATATTTTCTAGAAAATATGTCTGAGGAAAGAAATAAGCTTAGTGTTCATTTTAGGCATGACATTTCTATGTACTTATTTTATATATATATATATATATATATATAATATTTATATATAACAAAGCTAATCAACAAGTCCAGAAGTTTTATTTCTAAGAGACCACAGGATTAGGAGACAACTAGTGTTTCACAGATTAACCACTGTTAGGCTAGCCACTGTTTGTGGCACCTTGCACTTCTGTAAAGTGAGTTTTATGTTCTTACAGTTTACAGAGGCTTAAATCAATTCCCAAGATTTATTTGTACAGTAGAGATTCAAATTTGGTGTGGAACGTGGACTTTGGAGCCCATTCTCCACGTGTGCCTTACTTTATTTTGTTGAGGGCTGGATAAAAGAGATTTGAGTCCATGCAGCATTAAAAAAAAAAAAAATCTAATGCTCACTTTGGGATTTCAGAGTTTTAAATGTATGTATTTTAATTTGATCCTCAGTCTTGTGAAATAGACGTGGCAGGTGTTAATGTGCTCATTTATAGATAGAAGGGGATGAGGGTAGATAAGGATCTGAAACTCTGAGGTTGAAGGACCTGCCGAATTGAATAAGGCTAGTTGGAATCCCCTT
The DNA here is from genome assembly GCF_016906955.1 of Phacochoerus africanus. Classification (NCBI taxonomy): domain Eukaryota; kingdom Metazoa; phylum Chordata; class Mammalia; order Artiodactyla; family Suidae; genus Phacochoerus; species Phacochoerus africanus. The sequence continues at coordinate 201,415,100 of NC_062545.1, forward strand.
GTGGCTCAGCGGGTTAAGGATTTGAACTTGTCACTGCTGTGGCTCTGGTTGCTGCTGTGGCATGCATTCAATCCGTGGCTTGGGAACTTGCGTATGCCACAGGTGCTGCCAAAATGAAAAAAAGAAATGAACAAGCCTAGTAAATGTCTGAGCCTATGATCAGATCCTCATGTTGACTCCAAACCTCACATGCCTTCTCATGCCTGCCCTCCCTGTTTGCTAAAAAATGTATTTAGAAGAGTCTGGGGGAGTATTAAATAGAGTATCTCAGGATACTTTTTAACATTTCCTTAAAAAAGCTTGTAAAGCACACCTTTCCTTCCAACCTCCACCACCCACCTCCTGCATCCTTTTTCTTTTCCCCCTTTTTTGGCTGCCCTGCAGGACACAGAGTTCCCAGGCCAGGGATCAGATCTGTGCTGCAGTTACAATCCACGATCCCCAACCTGCCATGCTGGGCTGGGGATCAAACCCTCGTCCCAGTGCTCCAGAGATGCTGCTGATCACATTGAGCCACAGCAGGAACTCCATCCCCTGCATCCTTTATAAACTAATTCTAACAAGAAGCTATGTGCTGCTGAGGGCCAGCTGGATGAAATATGTTAATAGTTGGGGTCTTATCTAATCTTTTTTTTTTTTTGCCATTTCTTGGGCCACTCCCTCGGCATATGGAGGTTCTCAGGCTAGGGGTCGAATCGGAGCTGTAGCTGCTGGCCTACGCCAGAGCCACAGCAACGTGGGATCCAAGCTGCGTCCGCAACCTACACCACAGCTCACGGCAATGCTGGATCGTTAACCCACTGAGCAAGGGCAGGGATTGAACCCACAACCTCATGGTTTCCAGTCGGATTCGTTAACCCATGACGGGAACTCCCCCCCCCCTTTTTTTTTAATCTAATCATATTTAATACCCATGTGTTCAGAGCTTAATTTTCCTAGAAAAGGTTTTTAAATGCCCTGTTGCCCTTTAAAAATATTCTGTCCAGTGGATTGATCATACTTATGATAAAAGTTTGTTGAACTTTTGGCTTCTGTTACAGCTTCATGTTCACAGCATTGATTCTTATTTGCATAAGAAGGAGGTTTTACTTACCATAAGAACATTTTTAGCCTCTTTGCTTCTTGAGAGACAGTTGGAGTTCAAAGGTAGTGTCCAGTGTGACTACCTTGGGACTCTGGTCGGGGAACATAGTGGGGGTGGGTTTTGAATTCCTGCAGGGTCACTTTGCTTTTCTTCTGACCCATCACGCCTGCGTGTCTGGCTCTATTCAGTTGTGTATGTGGGTCTGTTCTTTCTGTCTGGTCAGCCCCGGCTTGGGAAGTGACTTGTCGACCCTGCCCTGTGAGCCTGCTGGAGAGCTTGGCAGACTCTTCTGGTCCTGCTGTGAATCCCTCAGGCTTGTGAGGGACAACAGATGGTCAAACTACACCCAGAGACACCCCTCTACGTAATGATGAGAAATGACCAGGCTCCTGGTAAGTGGAGATCAGAACCCAAACACTTTTTAATTCTGATAATAGGACATGGAAACAAACACAGAGAGAAGAAGGGGAAAGAAAACCTTTCCTAAGTTACCAGTTTGTCTTTGTTGGTACTTCTTAATTATTAGTAGGAAACTCTTTACGTACTTATTTATCTGTGTAGTCACTATATGTAGATGACTGGGACTGAAAAGTTATCCTCTCTGCCCTTTGAGGGATAAATAATCTCTGTGAGTGCCAAAAATGGGAGGCAAGACCCAAATGAGATACAGAGTTGCTTTCTGAACCACAGGAACAGCATGGGGCTCACTGTGCTCAGAGCCCCTTCCCTGCATGTCTGCCTCTCCTGAACTGGTGCTGAAGTCATGGCCCTCTGCAGCCTCCACAGCCCTGGCTTTTGTACTTGGCCTCCACTACTCCCCTCTGGCACCTGACTCAAGGACAGCCAGTGTGTAGGCTAGGGAGTGACTTGGGTTAGTTACAGAGTGGAAATGAGTTTGTAGGAGGAAGAGAAGCAAATAGGCAGAGTAGCTGAGTCCCAGTAATCATGGTACTCAAGAGGGAAGCCTGTTGACCTTGTGCTGCCTGAGGTCCCTTTATTGTTTTTTTCCTTTTATAGCTGCATCTCTGGCATATGGAAATTCCTGGGTGAGGGGTCGAATTGGAGCTGCACATGCAGGCTTAGGCTCTAGCCATAGCTACATGGAATCTGAGTCATATCTATGACCTACACTGCAGGTCGCAGCAACACTGGATCCTTAACCCACTGAGTGAGGCCAAGGATTGAATTAGCATTCTCACACATACTAGTCAGGTACTTAACCCACTGAGCCACAATGGGAATTCCCCATTTATTACTTTGGCTCCACAAAGAATGCTGTTGAACTCTTTTAAGATTCCTGTCTTCTTCATTATTACTCATATTCTTGTGGTAAGACTCCCTTATTTATTTATGCTGGCCTGTATGAGGCCTGTCCACAGGCACTGCTGCACAGTAGTTACAGGTGCAGACAGCTGGCTTTGGTGCCAGTCTGCCCATTTCTGGCTGAGGAGTTCTTGGAGGGCACCCTGATAAGCATCAGTTTTCTTCCTCTGTAAAATGAGATAACATTCCTGCCTCAGAATGTTTAAAGAATGAATATGTAGGAGTTTCTGTCGTGGTGCGGTGGAATCGAATCCGACTAGGAACCATGAGGTTGTGGATTCGAACCCTGACCTCACTCAGTGGGTTAAGGATCTGGTGTTGCTGTGAGCTGTGGTGTAGGTCACAGACATGGCTTGGATCTGGCATTGCTGTGGCTGTGGCGTAGGCCAGCCAGCTACAGCTCCAGTTGGACCCCTAGCCTGGGAACTTCCGTGTGCTATGGCTGTGGCCCTAAAAAGCCAAAAAAAAAAAAAAGGAATGAATATGTAACAAGTGAGCCCCCTAACATCTTGCCTGGTACCTGATGTATGCTCAAAAGATGTTAACTGCTGCTGTTATTGTTATTATTGCTGTTATTATCAAAGGCAGCTATATGAATATCCTTCCCTTTTCTGAGAGTACAAAATCTCAAAGTGACTATTGCCCAGTTCTTGACCACTGGTGTGATTGATTGTGTTGGGGGCCTTGAAACAGTGATATTAAATCATACAAGGCTTTCCTTTCCTTTCCCTAAGGCCCTTGTAAGTCTTTTGGTCTGATCTTTGTCCACAAAACCGAGACTTTTTTTCTGCTGCTCCTGTTTGAGAAAGAAGCATCTAGCATAAAAAGGGAGCCCCAAATCCCATGAGTCTCTGATACCAGGGTACCATCATACATTGTCTTCCTCAAGTATACATGCACTTTAAATGTCTCTCTGCTATTCAGGTACAACAGAGATTTTGATGACATCCCTATATATTTTCCCAAATAACTTTTGATTACTGAAATACACAAACGTGCCACGGTCTTTTGCCTGTATCTCTCCTCCTTCGATGACCAAGACTCTCTAGGTTCTGTCCTGCTGGCACCCGGACCAGGAGAGGAAGGTAAGCAGAGACAGTATTTTAGCTCTGGACCGTTCAGCTTTGGCTCAGTGCCCTACTGCTTGTGTACAAGAAAGAGGAGTAAAAAGCAATTATTAAAGAGAAGTTCCCTACTGTCAGTGCTGTGACCTCCTTCTCTGGCAGCCAACTTTTTCAACAAGCATCTTAATATTTTAGCAGATGGTGCTAAGGTTTGTTAAAGCAGTCTACAGTATTCCCAGTTCATCCCTACATTTCTGGATTCTTTGTAATTAGCTTGCAACATGGGTGGAAGTGAGCTCAGATGTAACCCAAACCCGTGGAGCTTGGAAAAAGGGAAGCATCTGGTGAGAGGAGCAAGCTAATCTCACTTTGCTTTCAGGGAGTTGCCCAGAGGTGAGCTCTAGGAGATTAATGGCCATGGCCAGAAGTCGGTGCAGCTGTGTTCTTCAGTCTGCCTCAGCTACCCATTTCCTTCCACATACGGTGTGAATATTGATTTTCATGTAGAAAGTCCTCTGTCATTTTCATCTCCAGCCTGGTTTTCTTGAAAATTGACCCTCACTCCTCAGTTTATTATTTGTTCATTGTCTCTATTCCTGCATTTGCACCTGTATCTGGAACTGTCATGTAGAAGGTGTTAACAATTTTAGAACACTGAGATAGATTTTGTAAAAAAGTAGATAGTTCATTAAAATCTCGTTAAGATGAAATGTAAGTGCTTTACCGCATCAGGGTCAGTGATAGTATTTTGTTAATGTTCCAGCTACTTATACTTTCTTTGTAAAAGGAGCTATTTCTTTCACAAACCTCTCTGCCTAAATAATGCTGGGCATGGAACTACTTCTTGACTAATTCATGTGGTGTCACATCATCTGCAGAGACCTCCAGTTATTCAAGGTGGCATCTTCTTTGCCCTTGATGTTGCCACCTGGAGGAGGTAGAGTAAGATGGCTGTGTCAGACTCACAAGTAACCCCAAAGAGGATTTGGGGACCAAAAGCACTTTAAAAGTTGGAGTTGTTTTATTACTGCTAATGATAGGAATATCGGAAGTTGAATTTAATAACATCTTTTCTACTGAGAATTGGCCTTTGTCTCCAAGTTTATCACTTAGAAAATAAGAGAGATATCAGTGTTTGTTTCTAACAACCTCTGTGTTCTTAGCAGGAACTTTGCTCAGTAAAGGTTCTTAAGCATATGTTAAGGACTTATGTACATATTAAGAAATTACTGTGACCCAGGCTGTTAAAAGATTTATATGCATTTTCATTCAGTTCTTCTAGCAATAACTTCACAGGTAACTAGGTTATTATTTTGTTTTATAAAAGAAGACCCCGAGATTATCTGAATAGATAGATACCTGTCTATCTAAAATGATAGAACCTGGGCTCTGAACTCAAGTCCATCAGATGTCAGAAGCCTGTCACCTGAGACTGGGTGGAAAGAATTTATTTGCAGTTGCTTTCCTTAATGCTCCTGTTTCTTCTTTGTCAGTTCTTTATTTTGTCTCTTCCTCACTCAGGGACAAAACAGACCCAACATACAGTCTCCACCGTGGAGTAGAATTAGAGACAAATGAAGAAAAACATTAGTTTTTCTGGGTTAATTAACTTTCCAAATGTATGGTTTGTTACCCAGGGAGAAACACTCTTTAGAACAACAAGGTCAATGTCAGAGGTGAGTTAGAGCAGTAATTATAGGAGAAGCATTGCTGTGTCTAGGGGAGAGAGCAGCTGGTAGCAGGTCAGAAAGTAAATGTTGCTCCTCCTAGTTTCTGTACATGGCACAAATATATCTGGGTGTTATTTTCCTTCCCTGGCGGATTATTTTCTGCCAGAGGAGTGAACAAATTCTTTGAAATGGGGTCTCTAAATGAGTGTTAGCTGTTCTTAGCTTCATCCTTATAATCATCTTCTGCTCTTCCAATTTTTTTGAGATCTCTTGTCTCAAGGGCAGAGATGGAATGCATTATTGACATTTTGACAGAGAGGAAATACCTGAGATTCTAGCTCTGGTACCTAGGGTTTCCCCCCTGAATGCTAAGCAAATTCAAATAGCAAAGGTACTCCTAAGGAATCCTTTTTGGCCAGATGGATCAGGGATACATTTCCAAAATTAGTGCTGTACAGAGAATTCTCTCTCATGGACTAATTCTTCTCCCCTTTCTAAGGACCATCTGTCTCATGGGCAGAAGAAAAATAGGCATCTGTTCAGATCTGCAGGGTTGCCACCTGGACCCGTTCCTATAGTGCTTCCAAGTGGAGGGTTGGGCTGTCTTGGGGCCAGCCCGGAGCCTTCAGTAGCGATTCTTCAGTGAGAATTACAGAATCAAGACAAAATAATTTTGATCCAAAAACTAGTTTTTTAGAGCAAGGATTGGTGGATGATCCATCACGCTAGACCAGAGGTCAGCAAACTTTTTCCATAAAGAACCAGATAATACGGCTTTTCAGGCCATATGATTCTGTCACAGCCTTTCCATTGTAGCGCACGAGACCATAGATAATACATGAAAGAGCGATCGTGGCTGTGTCCTAATAAAACTTTATTTCCACCTTGGCTTGCAGGCTGTAATTGATTGACTCTGTTCTAGACCACAAGAATTCAGTATACATGAGTGATTTTTCCACGAAAGGATTAGGATTCATACAGTATAGTTGTGGAGGGTTGATAATGTGAAATCTGTACTCCTTGATTTGTAGGTTTTTTGTTTTTTGGGTTTTTTTTTTTTAAGGCAGTTTTGCTCTCCACTTCCATGGTGTTCACTGTTTTGTCACAGTTCTGGTTATTTTGAAATAATTTCATCATCAACACAGGATGACACCAAGATAATTCTGTGTTCATATTGGACTCCCAGAAGAACACCATATACTTTTGTATGTCAGTCTGAACACATCCATTTAGATCTGCTGCTTCTAAACTGAGTGTGACCAGCTCAGTCCTGGGTGTCTAAAATTTACTTCTAGATATTGCCTCCATAGGGTTTGGAGTTCTTCATGAAAGTAGTAACTTCTTTCTAAAGATGCTGTGGGTGGTGTAGCTTATCACAATTACAGTGATGGATTTAGGCCCAGTAACTATGTTCCCTTCCCCAGTTTGGCTCTGAAAGGGATACATCGAAGGAAAAAAGCTGCAGATGTGAGCCACCAAAATAAACGTACTTGTGACAAAACTGTTGCTTCCTGTTTCTTGGTTGGGCTTAAATTCTTTGCATCTAGACTGATGGCTAACGATCTAGGCAAGTGAATTAGAAATTGTTTACAAGCTAGAATGTGAATACCAGTAGAATATTTCCACATTATTTTGTATCATTTCCTTTCTCTTCATTCTCCAGGGGTGGGGAGGGATGGCAATTGTGCCCATTTGAAAATTCTGCTTTTACTGCCTAATTTAAAGAGACAGTGCCTTGTTAGAAATGAACAATGTTTGTATTTTTATTTGTGATCAAGTGTGTGTAGTAGGCAGAGGTACTAATCTCTTTGCTAGGTGACTGAAGGGCAGTATTTATATTTAAGCATTTGTTTTAAGACATTATTTTCTTCACTTGGATGAGTCAGACAGTTGGGCAACGACTTGTATCTCACTTGAATTAAATCTCTGTCTTTTTTTAAATGGCCATGCTGGTGGCATATGGGAGTTTTGGGGCCAAGGATTGACTCCCAGCCATAGCTGTGACCTGTGCTGCAGCTGTGGCAATGGCAATGTGAGATCCTTTAACTGCCTGTGCTGGGCCGGGGATCAAACTCGCTCCTTTGCAGTGACCCAGGCTGCTGTAGTTGGATTCCTAATCCACTGTACCACAGCAGGAACTTCTGAATTAAATATCTTATTCTTGGAGATACATGGAAACTTCACGTGCACCTCATAGTGCCTTATGCACTTGAACTTGTTTTAATTGGAAAGATTCACTGCTAAACAATAGAGAGCAATAAATGAGCAATGGAGAAAGTAAGATACTGCAGTAGTGAGACAGAATGATGAAGACAGGTGTATTTTTCTCCCATCTTATTTCTAGTCTGGTGAACTATAAGCTTCCAGGCACCATTAAATGATGGTAGTGGAGTTTCTGTAGCAGTGTCATGGAAAATGGTGCATGAGTCATCACTTGGTATACTCTCAATTTGTGTTATTATGTTAACTCACTTATTGTGCTATCATATTAACAAATGTTTTTGAAGTTCTTAAAGGGCTCAGTGCCTAAGGTTGCCATCTAAGAGCAAAGGAAGTAAAAGGAAGAGGGTGGATAATATACATGAGTATATAGTTTTACCTTAGTATTTTCTTTGGAATTAGAGGAATAGTTTCGAAAATTGAGTTATAAGTAAATACTAACACGAATGTCAGTGAATACAGTAATATTGGCTTATTATGGAAGGAAAATAGTCACTTTTTCATGCATGAGATTTCACGGGTTTAATGAGATCTTCTACAGCTTCTTAAGATAATGAGTGAGCAAGACCAAAAGAGTTGGAGTCCAGAATGTGAGGGTGAGCATATCAAGGTGCTGTAGAGAAGAAGACTAGCTCCTAACTTAAACATGAAGAGAGAGAGCTGTCTTCCTGGCAGAAGTAACGTGTAAGCTGAGACACTGAAAAATAAGGCGTGTTAGCTGGGCATCAGTGGAAAGCAGGGAGACACATGCCATGTGCAGAGCCTGGCCTGTTCAGAGATGAGAAAGACTGAATGTGAGTTTAGGAACTTTGCAATAGCTCATTTCAACCAGCATATAGGTTCAAGGGAGAGAAGAGTAAACTAGAGGCAAGGCTGGCAGATATGAGCAGGAGTCTGATCTTGATAGGTCTCATACATCATGTTAAAAAGATGTTTTATTTTATTATTATTTGTTTTTACCCCTCCTGTGCTAGTGGGACACCTTGAAGAGTTATAAGCAATGGAGTGATTTGATCACTGTTGAAAATATGGATGAAGGATTGGGAGGAGGGTAAGTTTAGAAGCAAGGAGGTTGGTTAGACTATTGCTATAAAACAAATAAGAGAGGTTGATAGTATCCATTTCTAAAATCTGTCCAGTCAGGATTTAATGGCTGTAGAAATTTTGAAAAATTATATTCCAAGTCAGAGCAAGGGAAAGGTAGGAGTTTTGGTTGATGGTGAGATTTCTAACTTGATTTTGCCATACGTTCAGTTGCTCATTTGTTGAGATTGGGAGCAGTGGGGAAAAACAGACTGGGGTTGGGAGGAGGTGCATTAATGGTGTATTTCAAAGCCCTTAGAGCTGTTGGGGAAGGGGCCTAAATTGAACAGGTGTAAAAGAACATCAAGGGATGGAGCAAGACTTAAAGCTTGGGACCAAGTTAGGTAGGTCCATGAATGCTCTCTGTGAAGCCAGTTTGCAGATAAGGAATGGTGACAGAATTTGACCTGTGTTTGAAGGGCAGCCCAAGAGAGATGAAACAGGAGTGGGAGACTAAGTGGCTTTTGCTTTAGGCCGTGTGAGGGGAAGAGCAAGTAAGTGCCTGTGGCAATGGAAGAAGAGGCTTGTAAGGGAAGATGATGGAACTTGGCAGTGATATAGAGCATTCTACACAATTCTGAAGCATACTCTCATTTGCGCAACTGGCCCAATCTTACTTTCCCAGTCTTACTTTATACTTCCTTTCTTGTACCTATATCTTAGCCAACCTGGATAGTTTGTACTTTCATGAACATGTGAGCTTCATTTTTTGTGTTTTCTGCCCGCATTTTTTCCTTTACCTTAAATGCCCTTGTCCCACTTATGAAACCCCAGTGAGCCTGGGAAAAAGAGTAGGACTTCAGTAAGAAAAGGAGTCTTTTTCCTCTTCCCAAGCTTCACTTCAAAAGCCATCTTCCACATCCTCCTCCCTTGGCCTGAAATCTGTTGTGGCATATCACAGTAACTGGTTTTCACATCTTGCTTCACTAAGCTTTGAACTCATTAACAAAGTATGTCTTAACTTACTCATGTCTGCTTTACTTTCTTCTGTACCTAGTAGTTTCTCAGTAAAAATGCTTACTAGAGTCAGACAGGTTGGGAATGAATCTGTACTATGTCACTTACTGGCTCTTCTACCTAGAACAATTTATTTCACCCTTTGAGCCTCAATTTATTTCTGTGTAAAATATGCATAATAAAACTACCTTATAGATTTATTGTGAAGGGTAAGTTAGGTCATGCATAGCCAGTACTTAGTGCTTGGTGCATGGAAGCTGCCATTATTGAGTGCTACTATTAATAGCTAGGTATATTGCCTCATCAGGGGGTACCTCACATGGTGATTCCTTCTAACGAAGAGAGGACACCTGTACTAATGCATGTCCCAAGGTGTATGAATGAGAGTATGTCCAAATGATGGATTCTGATAATTTTCCTGTACTTCTAGAAGACCTAGCAGATACCTGGAAATTACCCACAAGAGTCTTGTAGAAAAGAGATGGGCAACCATCATAAACACATCGTGTTTCACTTGGGGTTAAAGCATATCAAGAATCTCCCCGCCTTTTAATCTACTAAATTACAGAATGAATCATGTTCCTGGATCTGGAAAAATCTGGTTCCATATCACAAAGGGCCTTGTTTCCTCTCTCCGTTTTGGAATGTCAGGATCACTCATGTGCCTAAAATGTATTAAATCCTGCGATGAATGGGCTCATCTGAATTTGTTTTATTTAAATAATATTTTACAGCTTATTTCTCATATTTATGCAGAACCTGATTCTTAAAGATTTTATTTTACTTCTGGTTTCTTCCTTAGAAGAGATTGATTGCATCAACTCTGTGGACCTTTTTTCAGGTTTTACTTTAATTAGGAAAAGTAGACTTTGTTGTACTTGTAACTGGTAAACGGGCCATTTTAGGATCTGGGTTACAAAACTTTCCTCAGTTCATTCAATAGACAAGGAAAATTCCTGGATTGTAGAATCTACAGTCTGCCTCTTCCTCATCCTCCCCATTTGCTTTTTAGAGTAGCTCTTGGTCTGTGATATTCTCCATAGCCTGAAAGTTTGGCTTCTAACAGAATTGTCTTGAAGTGAAATCTGTTTGTGCTTTTAATCCGCACAGGCAGTTTCCATTATAATACAGCTTTCACAGTTGAGTACTACTGATATCTTGTGTTCTTGAAAATGATTGGTGATTAAAATCACCCCTTTTGCAAACAGCTACCCATGGCTGCTCTCCGCAGAGAATAATAAACTACCATACACAGAAATATTAAGATACCACTTAGAGTATTAGAATTTTAACCACTTCATGTGGCTGAGGCACAGAGGCCTTTTCAGCCTCAGTGCTAGTTATCTCAAAATTGGTAATGGGCCTAGTTCAACTTGGTGCTCCCCTGGGGCCCCAGGCCGCCTCCTGCAGTGCAGTGTGAAACTTAACTGTAATTTGTTGTGACTGATCCCTAATGCAAGTGTTAACAGTGGCTACTTGCCATGAGTAGGAAAGTGAGAGTAAGTGTTGTTTATCCAGACAAGAAGTGATACCAAAATGAGACTGGAGGTGTGATTCTAATTTGCACCTCCATTTCATTTGCCCGGAGGAACTACATTTCTTTGTCATTATTTCTGAATATATATAGCGACAGGGGAAGGCTTACCAAATGCACTGCTAACAGATGTGGCAGTCACACTTCCGTGCAGCCCCTCATTTTGTTCATTCATGCTTTCTTCAGACCGCCGTATACTTTGGAGAACAGAATGATACCAGAATTGCCCCAAAGCTCAGCCCAGTAGGAAATATGAGAAATAATACCAGGGAGCATTTTGAAGCATATTCTTTGTCCTCTGTCTTTTCTGTATTGTGATACTGTATTTTAGATTGCACTATGAAAAATACCCTCATAGAAAAGTGGAAAACAGTGAAGAGTGTGATAGAAAAGATAGTAGACTATTCCTAACACTTTTAAGTGATCAGTTCTTGAGATTTTAAAAGTTTGTTTTATAGAACACTAGCCTTACAAAACATGGCACTTAATGAAAAAGAATTCTGTGTTAAAATGTGAAAGAAAGAGTTCCTGTTGTGGCTCAGCTGGTTAAGAACCTGACATAGTGTCTTTGAGGATGTGGGTTTGATTCCTGGCCTTGCTCAGTGGGTGAAGGAAGGATCTGGTGTTGCTGAAAGTAGTTCGCAGATGCTGCTCAGTACTGCTGTTGCTGTGGCTGTGGCATAGGCCTGCAGCTTCAATTCGACCCCTAGCCCAGGAACTCCCATATGCTGCAGGTGCAGCCATAAAAAGAAAGGGGAAAAAAAAAAAACGCACAGTAAATAAGATTCAGATTCTGAATATTGAAGGCTCAGAGAAATTCTGCAGAAAAGCATCCCAGTTAACTTTTCTTTAACTGAACTTCTTGTACTTATTTCTATACTTATTTGCTAAGAGAAAACTTCTTTCTCACTGCTGAATAAATTATACTTTTGGAAATGCCCACCTCTTCTGATTGTCATATAGGCATTTCTTGTCACATTAATCAGCTTTCATTGCCCTGTATTCTTGGACAGACTGGTAGTGTATTTTAGGGGTCTAAGCAAAGTACAACAGTTTTTCCATAAGAATATTCATGACATGGCCTTTTTTTTTTTTTTTTAAAGGGCCGTACTTGCAGCATAAGGAACTTCCCAGGCTAGAGGCTGAATCAGAACTGTAGCCACCAGCCTATGCCACGGTCACAGCAGTGCCAGATCCGAGCTGCGTCTGCAACCTACCCTGCAACTCAGGACAATGCTGGATCCTTAACCCACTGAGTGAGGCCAGGGATTGAACCTGGGTCCTCATGGATACTAGTTGGGTTTGTTACCACTGAGCCACAACGAGAACTCCCTAATTTTTTTTTCTGTTTTCTTTACTTTTTTCTTTACTGTTGCAATTGACTTTAAACAGCTCTATGCTAAAGAAAACCAAAGCGTATGTTCAGGGAATAAAGTATAGTTGGAATCAAGCTGTGAGACCATTGTATTTCTCACTCATGCGATGGAAGAGAGAGGGGCAAGTCCTCCTGGAAACCTAATCTTAGCAGCCGTGGGAGGCTTTAGGAGTCAAATGCTGAGGAATGCTTTTACCCTGTCGTCTTACTTATTAGAAAGCTACGTTGGAGGTTTTCAGGCAAATTGAGACATTCCTTCATTTCTAACACTTACTCATGTATTGTGGAAATAAAGCTTTAGGAGATGTACAATCGATTAATGCCCTCCTTCCCTTCGTGACTTGCAGCACTAGCTCACAAATACATACTCTGAGTCAAATAAAGAAGTATTGTATAAAGAGACCACAGCACAAGCTGAACTGCATTGCCTGGTAAAAATGCAGGGCTGGGAAATGTATTTCTAGTGAATCAAAAGCTGCTCTGGCTTTGCCGGCCAGCACTTAAATCACTTTAGAGTGTGACCCACATAATTGGTTTTCTTACTATCATATGACAGACATATCACCCCAACATTATATCAGAGAGCTGAAAAATAAACAGCCCGTGTGGTAATGTCTAGAGCTAGGACATAAATGCCTTCAGTTTTGCTGTGGTTGCTGTTTTGAAGTTTGCACCTCAAGGTGCTGCTTTGTGAAGAAAATTAAATTCAAAGGGAAAGTGCCCACATGTTAAGTCACCATTAAAACAAGGATCTTTTCCAGAGATTCTGGGGCTGTTTTGCCACTGAGATTCTTATTTGCCTCTGTGAACAGAAAGTTGGACAGGTATAAAAATAACGGCCTTGTTTCTCCAAAACTTAGCCCCTTTGAAGCATGAAATTCACACCGGAAAAGTGGAAGGATTAAGCCTTTCTCAGTAGAGCAAGTACAGGGTCTTCTTACTTGGAAGGAAAATTGTTGCACAGGAATGAACACCTTGCACAGTTTAATCTCGTTCATGTTCTGCATTAAAGAACTAGAGGAGCAGAATGCTATCCCAGGCACACTCAGGCCTGAAGATCTTTTAGGGTTTGAATTTCCCTGTGATAAAAGCAGTTCTAGCAAAAGGAAGATTTCCCAGGGCCCAGAGCCCAGAGCAGCTGGCAAGTTTCAGATAACCGTGGCCTCATGGAGGGACTCTCAGGTGTAGGGAGACAACCCCACGTAACTGGACAGGTTATTTTGTCTTCAATTAAGTTGTAGCACACCCTGAGATCAGATTGTTCTACTTAAATTAAAGATGTTCTTTCTGTTGCAGTTTGTGCAGCAGGAGAGTGGCTCAGGGGAGGAATGGGACCACAACCCTTCGAAGCTCATGAACTTCGCCACTAACAATCACAAAGAAAGTGGTGCATGACTGTCCTATTTTCGCTTTGCTTTCTGCTCCTTGTGGAAGTTTGAGCTCTCCTCTCAGGCCAGCCTGAGGAACAGGAAGCAAGCACAGTAAGTCATTGGGAAAAAATCATTTTTTTCTAGTAGAGATGATGTTGTGGTCAGCTGCTACTTCTCCAGACAAAGACTATCCTGCTCTTAGGCTGTGTGCACTGCTCAAGGTCCTGGGTTACCTCCACTTGCCAACATGTACTAGGTATTTGGAGGTTTGCTGAATGAATCAGATTACCTACTCAATGGGAAGCTCCTTCGCTTGGTGGCTTCTCTTGAATTGACGAGACCCTGAGTAGTGGTTGAATCACATTGGCAAGGGGAGAAAACTAAAGGGTACATCAGTCTTCTCCTGCCCTTGGATTAGACTTAGATCTTGTGAGCCCCCAGCCTTCATGATCCCACTGGGCGATCTCCTATTGGTTCTGTTTCTTTACAGATCCCTGCCTAATACAGAGGACAGTCTTTTTTCCTTGGAATACTCACTGAAATGTTAATCTCATCCCAAAACACCCTCCTAGACATACCCAGAATAATATTTGGCCAATTGGCTGGGCACCCTGTGGCCCAGTCAAGTTGGCATGTTAAAATTTAAATATCACACAGGGTCAAGACAAGGAGAGGAGTACAAATAAGGTTGGAGAGAAAGGCATGGTAAGAAGTTTGGAATTTATTCTGAAAGTACAGGGTGGGAGGGCTATTGAAGGCACTTAAACAGGGTGTGACTTGACCCCACTGCCTTTCCAAACCCATCATTCATGTGTCACGCTTGGGTGAGGGCTGCTTTGAAGGTATGAGGCTTGTGCAAGAGGAAGTGGAGACAGGATGATGGGAACAAAGACGAGTGGACCCACTGGAGGAATATTTGGAAGGATTAGGTTTGGGGAGGGAAAGAGATAAGTCAGGTATGATCAAAACTATGGAGCAAGGCTTTTGTGCTTTGCATTCTCTGGGGTAGCATGCTGAATATGACAGTTGTCTCATTCAGTCAGGTATCAGGAGAGTATAGTCCACTTATTTTCATAAGACATGCAAGTTAAAAACGATCTTTACATTTTATATGGTTGGAAAAAAAGAGTATAGTTGACTATCAAGCAAAGTGAAGGTGAGGGTTACTTCACCCTCCACACAGTCAAAACTGCGTATAACTTTATGTATTTTGTGACCTGTAAAATAACATGAAACCACATTTCAGTGCCCATCAGTAGTTTTATGGGAATGTTTGCATAGTGTCTATAGATGCCTTTGCTCTAAAATGGCAGGGTTGTGGAGCTGCAACAGAGACCAAGGTGTGCAAAACTGAAGCTATTTATTTTCTGGCCTCTTACAGAAAGTTTGCTGATCCTGTGTTAGCAGTGATGCTCCTCTGTCCATCTTATCTAACCCTGAGATCCCTCTTGGCAGGGGCATGGTCAGAGGTGTGAATTTTTCTGTCTTTGCTGTCTGTTGACTGAAGAAAGCCGGCATTAAAGAGGTATTTTGTTCACCAGCATTAGTGCCTTGACCTATTCCAACAGCCAATTAAGGCAGCTTTTGAAATTGAAGAGATTACAGAGGTGGTGAGCAAGGATGAAGGATCAGGAACACAGCATCCTCTGTCCTGGAAGGGACCAACGGCCATTGTCCCAGGGCATTGGCTGCCCTGAGGGTGGAGGGACCAGTTGTCAGACATTAGGGATGAAAAGTCCCTGAGGATAGCTCAGACCCAGCCCTTTCCTTTTTTTTTTTTTTAATGTAAATTATGCAGAGATTGTTTCCTGCTTCATTCAGCTTTTCTGGCCCTTGAGATGTGAAGTTGTGTGTCTGTCCAGCAACCAGCCCCTGCCTCCCTACAGGGCTGGAGATCATTCTGTTGATCACCTCTTTCTGGGGCCGAGTTTTATACAAATCTAAGGTCCTCAGTGGTGATCCTCCAGAGCCCACTGTCAAAAGCAAAACCCACCCAGCCTGCTTTTCAGATACCGAGGACAGTATTCCCGAGTCCTTGGAAGACAGGTACCACCACTGTGTGGTAAATATCCTCTCATAGATGTAAATTTGATACATTTAAAGTTATCTTCATTGAGGGGGAAATATCTGAAAGCTTATAGTTGGGAAACAGTTTCTTAAAACTGACATTGTTCAAAATTCACATCATTAGAGTGTATTTCTATAAATGTGAATGTGAGCTTATGATTTGCTGTTACAGAAGCATAGGGTGGTTCTTTGGTTGGGGGGTGGGGAGTCTTGCCCTAACGCCTTTTTAGTAAGGGACCAGGAGCTTGAGGGCATCTGCCAGGGACATTCTGGTCAGTGAGGAACACCTGCCTGGGGCCACACGTGGCTCCCTGAGGCCTTTGGTGTACTCCATCTGCACTGCCTTTGCTCTGTCTGCACAGTCATCTGAGAGGCACTTTTCCAGGCTCTGTGTCTGCAAGTTCTGCTGATTCACTTTTGGTTACATGAGAGGGAGAGTCCTGCTGTCAGAGGAACGGCATGATAGCTTTTGATGGCTGAGATGTCTGAGCAGGACTTGGGCTTAACAGTAAAGCCAGAGATGGGAGGCTTCCCTGTACCGATTTTGACGCTGGTCCATGCAGACAAAGATTCTCAGGCTTGGTGACATTTCCAGCGCAGTACCACATCTTCAAGGAAAGAGTGTTTAGTGTTCCTTTCTCATCTTTATTTACTTCCTATTTCTGTCCTCTTGACCTAATGTTGCATCTCGCCTTTGCTTATACCTCCTGGAGAAGTCTGAAAAGAATACTGAGCAGGAAGCAGTCTTCAAAAAAGAAGAAAAATATTCTGCTGTTCCAGCATTATTTTTTCATACTATGCTAATCATTTTTGAATACGTTGTGCAGATGGTAGGTTGTATTTTTGCGGAGGGTTTTTTTTCAAGCCAAGTTCATAGACATGATCTTGAATTTGTAATGCTGTATTCCTAAGTGTCTTTTTTGGCTGTCAAAATAGTGCTGTCTTTAAAAAGTACAATGTAGATACTCTGGGTAGTGCTGATTATGTCTGCTTGCTTTCTTTATAAAAATGAAGTACTTTCCCCTTATTGTTACAGTAACATTTATTATAGAAAACTGGGAAAAGGTGAAAAGTAAACAGAGGGACAATAAATTGATTTAAGTATTGGTCTCAAAAACAACTGCTCTTCCGTCTTTCTTATCCTTCACCTTTTTTTTGGGGGGGGGGGGTCATACAGTGAGCAACATGATACAGATTCATTCACTTTCATCTTAACTATCTATATGTGTCATATATGCAAGGAACAAAATACCTGGCTTGGAGGAGTTCCTGTCATGGCTCAGTGGTAATGAACCCGACTAGTTTCCATGAGGACATGGGTTTGATCCCTGGCCTCGCTTAGTGGGTTAAGGATCCACCATTGCCATGAGCTTTGGTGTAGGTTGAAGCTGTAGCTCGGGTCTGGTGTTTCCGTGGCTGTAGTGTAGGCTGGCAGCTGCAGGTCTGATTCGACCCCTAGCCTGGGAATTACCATATGCCACAGGTGTGGTCCTAAAAAGACAGACACAGACACACACACACTCCTAGCTTGGAGAGCAGATTAATTCTATGCAGTTTGCATGATGGACAGAAAGAATATGGGATTTAGAGACATAGAGATCTGGATTTGAATTCAAGAATTACAGTTAAGTTGTATGTATGGGAGAGGTCACTTGCCTGCATTTTAACTGTAAGTTCAGCAAATGGTTATCCTGGGAGATGTTGCTTGAAGAGCTTCAGATATTGTTGGCTGGGAGCTCCCAGTCCATGTGAAGGCAGAGGGCAGGGTTGGCTCTCACCTCCTGAGTGTCTTTGCATGCTGACCTGATTCAGCGGCAAACTTTCATTTTGAAGGGTCACATGGTAAGTGTTTTAGACTTTGTGAACTATAAGGCAAAATCAAGCATATAGTGCAGGTACTTATTTAGCCATTTAAAATATAGCCGTTTAAGAATGTAAAAAGAAAACTTTGCTGGGTCACAGTCCCATCAGAACAGGCTGTGGGTCTGTTAAGCTGTCTTTACATACTGTGACCTTCATATGTCCCTGAGAGACATTGCTAATAAATAGTGAGCCCAGATTCACCATTAGAGGATAGCTAGCCAGAGCCTGGGGCCCACGCCAGTCTGCACTGTCCCCTCTCCTGCCTGGAGGTGGGTCATTCTAATCAGTGTAACCACCAGGACTACATTTCCCTCGTTCCCTCCCCTCAGCTTTGTCCCTTTCTCTGCTGGCTGTGTCCCCTTCCTCCACCTCCTTCCTGCCCTCATCTTTGAACCTTCCAAGCTTTCAGCCTCCTTGGGGCCTTTTCATCTCTCCTTATGGAATGCCTTGCCCCTGGCCGCTTGGCAGACTCCTTATCCTTCAGGTCTCAGTTCAAATATTATCTCATTTGGAGAATCTTGCCTCAGATACTTGTCCTGGTGCTCCAGGCATTCTGTCACATCTTCCTTTACCTCTCAGATTCTTCCCTTCCTTTCCTCCACTTCTTAATACTCATCACATTCTGTAATTGTGTTATGTAGTCTCTGTTTCCAGGTTTGTCTGTTTCTGCTCTTGTAGAAGGTAAGCCTTTCCTCAGGGGCAGGGGCAGGACAAGTCATTTACTTTCTTTCTTTTTTGTCTTTTTAGGGCTGCACCTGGGGCATATGGAGGTTCCCAGGCTAGGGATTGAATCAGAGCTGTAGCTGCTGGCCTATGCCACAGCCACAGCAATGCCAGATTCACCTGTGTCTGTGACCTACACCATGGCTCATGGCAACACTGGATCCTTAGCCCACTAAGCAAAGCCAGGGATCGAACCCGAGACCTCATGGTAGTCTGGTTCTTTAGCTCTGAGCCACGACAGGAACTCCCAGGACAAAGTCATTTTCATCGATATATTCCCAGGGCCAGAAAAGTGTCGAACATAATAGGTGCTTAGTAAATATCTGACAGATGCCTTGATTTGTCTTGCTTCTTGTCCTTATTCTTCAGAAATCAGCCTACTTTTCAGGGTGGGCTTTCCTGATTCGTAGTGCAGTTAATTGGTCACTTATGCCATGCTTTTGTTTTCCTTTGTGAAATAGGTTTTTCCCACCTATTGCTTGGGAAACCCAGCACTTAGGGGTAAGAGCCATTGCCTCTTATAGAAGGAGGTGTGAGGTGGGGGCCTGAGGAACCCACAGTAGCCAGGATTCCTGTATGAGGTAGAACCTTCCCTTCAGCAGGAGCTGCAGGAAAAACCTGCAGGGAGAGACTTGCCTGGAGAAGGTATCACCTGACTCCAGTTGTTGCTGTATTTGTGGATAGTGCTTCTCAAACTTTGGTATTCTTCAGAGATACCTGGGCTCTTCTGTAGGTTCTTATTTAAGTCATTTGGCCTGGCACAATTCTGAATTCTGACCTGCTTTTAGGTGCTGCTGAAAGCTGCTGGACAACAGGTCACATGCATAGTAACAAGGTTCCAGGGTCAGGGAGCCTTGGCCCTATAGACATTTTGGATGAAGTTATTCTTTGTTGGGGGAAAGGCTATCATATGCATTGTAAGATATCTAGCACCATCTCTGGCCTCTACCCACTAGATACCACTAGTTGTGACAATCAGGAATGCCTTTAGATGTCACCAAATGACCTGGGAGTAGGGTTGGGGCATAATCATCTCCCATGAAAATCCCTGGCCTAGATGCCTCTCTGTTCTTTGTTTGCTTTTCAGTGCTTCTTTAGAGTCTCTGAGCCAATTAAGTTCGCTTTTGCTTAAGCTAGTTATTTTTGAACCTGTAATTGAATTCCACAACTTAAATACACATGAGTATGTAATTATTTATATGATTTTCTGTATAGTGCCTATATACGCCACCAAGCTCTGTAAGTGTACATTCTATGTCTTTATTTTAGTACCTAGCATGAAGTCCAGCCTTTGGGAGATAGTTAATAAATGCCAGCTGAATGAATGAGTTTCTATAACAGTATAGTCATACTTTTTTTCCTCCTTTTTTTCATACCCGTGACATATGGAAGTTCCCAGGCTAGGGGTTGAATCGGAGCTGCAGTTGAGGACTGTGCCACAGCCATGGCAATACTGGATCCAAGCCACATCTGGGACCTACACTGCAGCTTTTGGCAACACTGGATCCTAAACTCATTGAGGCCAGGGATCGAACCTGTAGCCTCAAGACAACATTGGGTTCTTAACCTGCTGAGCCGCAACAGGAACTCCTTTCCTCCCTTTTGAGCTCTATGATCTTCTAATTTTTAAAAAATTTTAAAATTTTTGTCTTTTTGTCTCTTTAGGGTTGCACCCACGGCATATGGAGGTTCCCAGGCTAGGGGTCCAATTGGAGCTGTAGTTGCCAGCCTGTGCCAGACCCACAGCAATGCCAGATCCATGCCGCGTCTGCAACCTACACCACAGCTCTTGGCAATGCTGGATCCTTAACTCACTGAGCGAGGCCAGGAATCAAACCCACATCCTCAGGGTTGCTAATTGGGTTCATTAACCACTGAGCCATGACAGG
Source organism: Phacochoerus africanus (assembly GCF_016906955.1). Lineage (NCBI taxonomy): Eukaryota > Metazoa > Chordata > Mammalia > Artiodactyla > Suidae > Phacochoerus > Phacochoerus africanus. Next base: position 201,435,322 of record NC_062545.1, read on the forward strand.
AACTCCTATAATCTATTTTAAAAAGTGTCTTGTTGAAGTAAAAAGTGCACGTAAGTGTATAGCTTGATAAGTTTTCACATGTTGAAGACTTGTGTGTTACAGGCCCCCAGATGAGGAGCCGAGGCTTCCCCTTGTGCTCCCTTCCACTCACTCTATAATCTTTAAAATATTTCTTCCTTTTCAGTAACAGAAGGGAATCCATGCTCACTGTTGAAATTTTTAAAAGTATAGAGAAGCAAAAGAAATATTATGCAGTTTTAATATATAAATTTTAACATTTTGATGTATATCCTTCCAGTCTTTTCAATGCCTGTATACGAACATAAATGTATTTTTTAAACTAAAATGGAATTATGAGATTCCCCTTATATTGTGACTGGCTCTTTGTGCACATAATACCATGTTGTATCCATGTGAGTAAATGCCCATCTAATCATTGTAATGGCAGTGTTGATTTCCATTGAATGGATATACCGCCATTTATATAACCCATCCCCTTTTCTTGATCATTTGTTGGAAAATTGAGTATTTAAATGGCTTCTACTTTTCACTCCTAGAAATATTCTTTGAATACTCAGTTTTTTTAAGATAAAGTGTTTACCATTATAATTGTAAAGTTAAACCCTAATAAAACTTCTAATCCCATATGAATTTGGGTGCTAGAACTATTTTTTAATGAACTAGTTAAAAAGTATGTGTTCATGCATACATGTATACATAGAAATTGAGTTTAACACATCTTTTGCTAAAATAGTCAAAATTTCAAAATGAACAGAAAGAGTATGATAAACTGTATGATATTTTCTTTATCATACTGAAAGAATATGATAAATAATTTTCATTTCCCAACCCTCCACTCCTTCTCCTGAAAGCAAGTGCCATTTTCAGTTTCTTGAAGGGTGCAAGAATGTGGGCATTAGTGGTCAAATAGGGCCTTTTAAAATAAAGTTAGTGGAGCTGTTCTTTAAAACTTGAAATTTCCTAAAGGCAACAAAAGGACTTATTGGACGCCTACATATGTACTCTAGATCAGGGGTTGGTAAACTTTTTCTTTGTAAAGGGCAAAATACTAAATACTTTGTAGACTTTATATGCCATGTGATCTCTGTTGGGTGGTAAGATGTCTTGCCTAACTGAGGTTGATGTTTGTTTACTGGGTACAGATACCCTAAAGCCTCTGAATTTTTGATATTAAGAGCCCTACCTTTATCTGCCAAAGCTGAGGAGTTCATGTCTTCCTTCATGAAAGGGCCATGTTTAATGTTTCCTGACTGTACTTACAGGAACATTTTTTGGTGCTCATTTGCTCTGTTCTTGATAAAGGATTCAGAGATTAAAGATGATTTCCTTCATTGAAGTTGGGCAAAGTTTTGCTATTCCAGGATTCTGTGCCTCAGCAGAGGGTTCTGCCTTATAGTCCTCACCTTGGGGTCCAGGCTAGCTGAGCATTCTGGGATTCTCTTAGGTGCTCTGTTCTCTCCAAGCCAGATATGTGTAATGAGTTGCCATGAACCTTCAGATGGCAGGTTTTATTTCTCCTTCTTAGTTAGAAGTTGAAAAACCACTGCCCTTCTTCAAGACTTACTGTAAAGCTATGGTAATCAAGACAGAGTGGTATTGGTGAAAGAACAGGCAAACAGATTGTGGCTTAGAATATAGAGCATAGTGGTAGATCCACACAGAGTCAAGTGATCTTTTACTGTAGGAGCAAAGGCAACACCATGGAGAAAGGAAGATTTTTCAACAAATGGAAAAACCTGGACACCCACATATAAAAAAATATGAATCTAAACAGACCTTTCACAAAAATGTGCTTAAAATAGATCATAGACCTAAATAGTAACTATGAAAGTCCTGGAAGATAACCTGGGAGAAAAATCTAGGTGACCTTGGGTTTGATGATGAGTTTTTAGATACAACACCAAAGACATGAGCTATGAAAGAACATAATTGACAGAAAAGACATATGGCCCCCAGTGTTCATTACAGTGCTATTTACAGTAGCCAAGACATGGAAGCAAAGTAAATGTCCATCAACAGAGGAATGGTTAAAGAAGATGTGGGATGTACATACAATGGATTATTACTCAGCCACAAAAAAAGAATGAAATCATGCCATTTGCAGCTACATATATGAACTTAGAGATTATCATACTAAGTGAAGTAAGTCAGACAGAGAAAAACAAATATCATATCACTTACATGTGAAATCTAGCAAAAATGATATAAATGAACTTATTTACAGAACAGAAATAGACTCATAGACTTTGAAAACAAATTAATAGTTACCAAAGAGGAAATGTGGGGAGGAGGGATAAATTAGGAGTTTGGGATTTTATCACAGGGAACTCTACTCAGTGTTCTATAATAACCTATGAGGGGAAAAAAAATCTGAAAAAGAATGAGTAGATGTATGTGTATAACTGACTCACTTTGCTGTACACCTGAAACTAACACATTTAAAATAAACTATACTCTAATATAAAATAAAATTTAAGATCATAAATAATTGACAAGTTTGACTCCATTAAAAGTAAAGACTTTTGCTCTACAAAAAATACCATTAGAGAATGAAAAAACAAGACACAGACTGGCAGGAAATCCTTGCAAAACCACATATCACATAATGGTTGTGTATCCCACATATACCAGAAACTCAAAAATCAACAATAAGGAAACAACCCAATTAAAAAATGGGTAAAAGAGCTGGACAGACATCTCACCAAAGATGGTACCCAGAAGGAAAAGAAGCATATGAAAAAATGTTCCATGTCGTATGTCAATAGGGAATTACAAATTAAAACAAGGTATACCACTAAATCCCAGTTAGTACAGCTGAAACCCTGAACACCAACAACATCAAATGCTGGCAAGAACCTGGAGAAACAGAAATTCATTACCTGCAATTGGGGAATACAGTATTACTTGGCCACTTTGGAAGACAGTTTGGCAGTTTCTAGAAGGCTAAACATGATCATATCATATAGTGTAATCATCCTCCTAGTTATTTAACCAAATGAGTTGAAAATTTTCATCTGCACAAAAACTTGCGCATGAGTGTTTGTAGCAGCTTAATTCATAGTTGCCCAAATTTGGAAACAAAAAAATGTCCTTTGGCAGGTGAATGGATAAGCAAACTCTGGTACATCCATACAATGGAAATTTGTTTAGTGATCAGAAAAAATGTTATGAAGCCACAAAAAGACCTGGAAGAACCTTAAATAAATGCATGCTAGTAGGTGAAAAAAGCCAATCTGAGAAGGCTACAGGGTTTATGATTTCAACTATATGACATTCTGGAAAAGGCAAAAATATGATGACAGTAAAAAGATCAGTGCTTGTTAGAGGTTCAGGGGGAGAGAGGAAGGGAAAGAAAAATTGGTGGGGTAAGGGGATTTTTAGGGCAGTGAGACTTTTCTATATGGTACTGTACTAGCAGATACATGATACTGTACTTTTGCCAGACTTAACAGAGCAGACTGAATATCACCTATGGACCTTAGTTATCATGTATCAGGTTTAGCAAATGTACTGCATTAATGCAAGGCATTAAGAATAGCAGAACTAATGTGTGTGAGGTGGGAGAGAAGGTATTTGGGAACTCTGCAGTTTCTGCATAATTTTTCTGTAAACCTAAAGCTGCTTTAAATAATAAAAGCTGTTATTTCAATATTTCAAACAATTATTTCGATATGGTTTAAACAAAATAAGATTCTAAAAGACATTTCTTTGGGGAAAAGTGCCACATCTTTGGTCACTAGCCAGTGTGATGTCCTCTCTTTACCTCTCAGAGACCTTTTCACTTTTGGATAATTCTCACGATTATGGTTGCTTGATAGCTGAGCTCTGGAGAGATGGGCTATTATTTTGTATTTACTGTCCCTTCTGATGGAAATTCTATATGTTAAGTGTGTAACAGGAGTTTTTACTCTGTACCTACCATGAAAACCTTCAGTGACTTTCCATTGCCTTGAAGTTGAACTCCACTCTCCTTAGCAAAGTTATTACCATTGTTTAGTCAGTGGTACTAATGGTTGAGGGTATTGCAAAGAACACCAAGGCTATGGCTGTCTCTCCGCTGCCCGAATGTGAAGCCACATCTTTTACCTTCCTCCATTCCCTTCTCTGCAGGACCTACCCCCTGGCTTCTTACCGCTTTTTAACATGTTTTTTTCTATGATTGGAAAGGCTCCCACTATACCTGTACGTCCAGAGTCAGCTTGGGGAGCTCCCACTGTGGCTCACCATAATGAACCTGACTAGTATCCAAGAGGATGTGGGTTTGTCCCTGGCCCCACCCAGCAGGTTAAGGATCCAACATTGTCATGAGCAGATGTATCTCGGATCTGGCGGATGTGGCTGTGGTTGTGGCATAGGCTGGCAGCTACAGCTCTGATTCGACCCCTAATGTGGGAATATCATATGCTATAGGTGCAGCCCTTTAAAAAGAAAAAAGCTAGAATCAACTTGGGAGAGTTCTCTTGTGGTTCTGTGAATTAAGGATCCAGCATTGTCACTGCAGTGGCTTGGGTTGCTGCTGTGGCATGGGTTTGATCCCTGGTCCGGGAACTTCCACATGCTGTGAGCCTGCCCCCCCCCCCAAAAAAAAAGAATCAACTTGAGAATCATGGCTCATATTCCCCTAGCACCACTCTCCAATTTCCACAGAAACTTCCAGAACTCTGCATGTATTTTATTCCTAGGACTTAGGACCATTGGATGTTTGTTTGCCTGTGTTGTGTCCTTGATGAGTGAGTTTTCTGGGTTGAGTCATTTGTTTCCTTATTTTCTGGCAAGTGAGGAGTAGCCAGTGTATTATTGTTTGAACTGAATCAACATAGAAGTTAAATCAAGCAAAACAACAATATTAAGCTACTGTTAGCTGCTTCAAGAAATCAGAGCAATAGCTTATTCCTCTAGGCTCCTTTCACTTTGTGGCTCTGCCAGCCTCCTTTAAAACATGGCTCCAAAGTCTGTTTTGGAAAGATAAGGAGTGTGGAGGGTCATCTCCTTAGGGGGTGTATGGGCCAGGCCTTGAAGCAGTGCACATCACTGTGCCTGAACTCATTCCTCTATTCAATCCTAACTGTCCTAGAGGCTGGGAAATCTAGTCTAGCTGGACTTCCAGGAAGAAGATAGAAATGGTTTATGAATAGCTAGCAAGTCTCTGCCATATGCTTATATAGAATTGATCTACATTCAAATCTGAATTCCTGTTACTTTCTGTTGAGATACTCAGCCTCTTTTATGTAGAGCATGGTGTGGAGTGAGTAGCAGGAAGGGGGATTAAGTCCCTTCTGAAGGCAAGTGAGTTAGCTTTTCATCTCTGCATTCTAATAGTTCTATGGCATTCTTTCCATGTTTAGGATACATTAAGCTATCAGTACTTTTTCATTTGGCAGAGCCAGATTTTCTAGAAGACCATGCGAAGCAAATGTACCATGTTTCATCATACTCCTTCAATGCAGCACCACGACTTTCATCACCACGTGGCAGTAACTCTGTTTCGTTCAATTAAATGTTGTAGAAATCACTTTATTTTCTGGAGGATGGAGCAGTTCCTGTAAGTGTGGTATGTGTCTCAGTAGTACTAATGTTTGAAGGAAATGGCTTTCTGGAATTTCACCTAGTAAGAGAATTAGAATTCAGTCAGTGTGATAAATCATTGAACTTGCTGTTGAAGGGCCTACATTTCAATTAAACCTTTAAAAGCAATAACCTCTTTTCAATTTTGGTACTACTAGGAGATAATGGAGCTCTTAAGTGGAATGAATTTGATTTACAAGTACAGCAATTCTTTCTTCAATTGCTGATGTTTTCCACAGTATATGTTTTATTCTTTCAAAGTTTGATCAATAACTAAGGTAGGTGAGATGTCTCTTTCTCACCTGTTTTCTGTTTAAAACATTCTCTGGTTTCCAAATCTGTGGGGCTTTTTGTTTGACCTCAGGATTGTAGGTGTGTGTATAATAGTGCCAGGTACATGTTTTAATGATACCCTAGCCAGAGAGATGATTTTAATGTAGACTAAGAGTGTCAGGGGATAATGTACCGAATGATAGATGCACATTATCCCACATAGTGTTCACATGACTGAGCTCCTCTCTCCTAGAGTTAACTGCTTTAGCCATGTGCAACTCAAAGTGCTACATCTAGAGCTTGAGAGCCAGAGCCCCAGTCACCCCTGATCCAAGGCCAAGGGTGGGGATTGCCTTCAAAAACCAACTGGTCGTCCCAAGAGTGCACTTCTGGTGGATGGGTGTAAATAGAGACCTCTTGCTGGCTTTAGCCTAGGCATTGTGTTCATTTCCTGGAGCTGCTGTGACCAGTGACCACAAGCTTGATGGTGCCTTAAAATAATTGAAATTTATTATCTCATTTCTGGAGGCCAGAGATCTGAAATCTGTTTCACTGGGCTACAACGAAGACATTGGCAGAGCTGTGCTCCCTCCCCCTGGAAAGCTCTGAGGCAGAAGGCATTCCTTGCCTTTTCCAGCTTCTGGTGGTCCCAGCTATTCTTGGGCTTGTGGCTGCATCACTTTGATGTCTGTGTCTGTGCCACATCTCCCTCTCCTCGAGGGAGAAACTGCTTTTAGTGTCCACCCAAATAATCCAGGATAATCTTCCATATCAAGATCCCTAAATTATTCACATCTGAAAAAGTCTTTTTTTTGCCGTCTAAGGAACATTAACCGGCTCTAGAAATTGGGATGTGGATCTCTGGTGGCAGGGGGTGCACTATTTAGCTCACCGCAGGCATCCAAGCTGTTCTGGAAGTGACTGTTCTGGAATGGACTTACTACAATGCTGAATTTTTTTCTTTAATCTGATTTCTAAGTAGGCAAGATAGATCTTTGTGGTATGACTCTTCACAGTATGCTATGACTCTTCTTGCAAAAAAGTGAAGCTTATTATTATTATTATTTTTAATGAAAGGCAACTCCTGTACCTTGATAGAGAAAACAAAGGCACATTTAGCACTTTGGGCTCATTTTTCCTATTTTACTTTTAATTTCTGATCTAGGTGTTCTATATTCTATTGGGTATGAAGATGAAAATGATGACATTGTAAATAGTTCTTTTATAAGAGCTCCCCTGAGAAGCAAATACATTTACACTACCTTTTAAAATGATAGCTAACATTTATTTTCTGATTAGAAAAGGATAGCTCTTTTTAGGAGATGTATAAAACCCAGAACAGCATGAAGAAGAAAAAAACTTAAGTAATTTAACAACCTAGAAATGACATCTATTGGTATTTCGGCTTCTTTTATCATATTACATTAGTTCTCTCCCTAGAGTGTTTAGCAGTTGTTAAACCATTTGTCCACATTGGGTTGAAACACCGTCGTTATTGTTATCGGGAAATAGGATTTTCAGAAATGCTGGAAAACTGAAGAAACAGTGCTGTTCAGCTTAGACTCTGCTTTCTTCCTACAGTTGAAGGGTTGGCTTTGCTGACACTGATTGATTCAGATTCAGAGAGAGCTGGGTGTTTGCAAGCATATCCTTAAATGGAAGGCCATCAGTTGTTAGGGTAAGTTCTTCCTGAATGAATGCATCTTTAAGCCACTTTCTAGTGTGTTTTAGCAGAACACAGTCCCAAGAGATACTCTGAGGGGAGAACAAAAGTTGTTCAGGAGCAATTAATTTTTGGAAACTGCACACACACGTGTTTTAATAGTCACATCATCTTAACATTTAAAAAACCAGAGACCTTCTAAAATAAAAGAAGCTGTTTAACCTACTAGAGTTTCCCTCCAGCCAATTGATTTTTTTTTTCCCTAACACCTATTATAAAGAACTATGTGGAGCACAATTTGTGATGAAACACAGTGTTATTGAACTTAAATAAGGTATAGCCAAGTGTTTTTGGTGTGACATGATTTTGATTTGTCAAAAAAATCTATGTGTGTGTGTATATCTGCATCTCTGTACTAATAATATTGTCATCCATGTCAAAATCAGAGTTTTTAAAAGGTGGCTTGTTTGATTCTAGTATTACAAGACCTTTTTTTTAAAAAAAACAAAAAACTAAACTAAAGATATCTTACATTATAATACATTAAATGGCTTTTCACAACCCTTTGGGGAGTTAGGAATTAAAATCTAGGAATAGTATCAAGTAGAGTGAAAGTTCAAGGGAAGAGTGAAAGAGATTTGTATGTTTTTTAAAAAAAAGGAGTGTGAAAGCTTCCCAACCTCTCCCACCAAGTGTCATTTTGGCCTGAAGCTGATTTAGTTCTCATCTGATTAAATCAGAACCAAATTCTGCTATTTCCTAACTTCTGTGAAGTGCAGATTTTTAAAATGTGTCAAAAAAGCAAGAATTTAATCCTGGTAGGAAACAACTCTCTTAAAAGAGAATAATTAGCGTTTCATTTATATCATCATTTTACAACTCTTCAACATATGAAATTATTCATCATGTCTTATATAGCATGTAATTATTAAGTGCCTGGTCAGAACACCAGTATTAATTTTGAAATTCAGGTTTCTAAATTTAGATCTTGAAAACCTGAGAAATCTTTTTGGTGGTGGTGGGGGAGTTAGAAAACCACACTAACTTGGTTCTAGTGTCCATATCTGTCAGAAGAAAATGGTGATCTCAGAACCATAATTAAACTTTTGATTTTTATACTTATGGGACCAAGAGGGGGTCATGTAATGTAAACAAGTAGCTGATCCAGAAATTGCTTATTTGAATTTAGGAAGCAGCCGCAGATGAACACTTTTACACATACTCTCTCTATACACACATTCTCCCTCAAGTATTTAGGGAATTAAACTGTTGTTTCTCTGGTTGATTAAAAATTAAAAACTTATAAAGGGGTAATTGTAATTGAATACCCTTTGCCACCAGGTGATGTTACATCTTCTCACTTGCCTTTACCACAGTCCCATGGAGCAGCGACTTTGAGAGGACCCCAGGACTTCACCATCACCTGGCATAATGGTTAATTTTAATGTCCTGGGTGGGTCTTATCCAGTCAGGACCTTAAGAGAAAAGACTGAGGTCCGTATAAGAAGGAGAGGTTCTGTTCTAGACTGTCTTCTCACTCAAGACCACAACATCAACTCCCAAGGGAATTTCTAGCCTGCTGACCTGCCCTGCTGACTTGACACTTGCTGGGCCCACAGTCATGTGATCTAATTCCTTAAAATAAATTTTTGTGCAGTATGTTTGTGTATGAGTGTGTGTGTGTGTTCTCACATACATGCTTGTGTGAACATGCACACAAATACATACACACAGCACACACCCTATTGGTTCTGTTTTTCTGGAGACCAATAATACACCTGGGAGTTTGTTACAAATTCAGATCCTCAGGTCCCAGTTCAGACCTGCTGAATCAGAAATAAAAGGGGTAGGTCTCAGCTCTCTCCCTCAACAAGACATCCTGCTGATGTATTGACTGCTCCAAGCATGAGAGCCACTTCAGGTAAATGGAAACAGCTTCCTTTAGTTGAAGACAATGAGATTCAGAAAGGTTAAGTAATGTGCCCAAAGTTATCCAATCTTGGTGTAGTCAAATTTATTCTTGATGCTTTCAAAGGATAAAATAATACTCATGCAGAGCAATCTTTAAATCTGCCTTTGCTATTTTAGGGCCATACCTGCAGCATATGGAAGTTCCCAGGCTAAGGGTAGAATTGGAAAGATAAATACCCAAATCTTAATAGTACATCACTTTTTCACTCACCAAAATTGATGTCCTTGTTTGCGTGTGGTTCTCTCCTGGGCGATAGATCAGAAACTCAAGGTTTGTCCTTTTTGAGGCTTAACTATTGTCAATGTTTGACTTCGAAGGTTGCTGTGCAATGGGGGGAGCATGGAGGTTTCTAAGGGCAGGCTGAGAAGTGGGTTCATGATTTCCATCCCTGTTCTTTTGTCTAGAATTCAGTCACAAGGCTGTGCTTAACTGCAAGAGAGGCTGGGGAATAGGGTCTGACTGTGTGCTTGGGAACCATCAGAAATGAGTTTGATGCTCCTCTGGCAATCTCTGCCACCTGGACCCTAATTGCTCTGCTATTGGGAGGTTGGTGCTTCTGCCTTTCTTGGATTTATCTTCTCTCCTGATACCAGATCAAGGTGGGTGTGAGAAGGAGAAATAAATTTAATCATTACTGATGCCTCTTGACTCTTCCCCAAGTTCTGACTGGCCTCTGGGAACAGTTAGAGCCACAGAAAAAGTAACTCAGATTGTACTGGCTTTGCCTACAGCTTCAGCAGGGATTTTCCACCACCTTTAGGTTTTCATGTAGTTATATCTTATAGGTCAGTCTGTCAGCAATACCTGTACTATCATTATCTTTTTTTGCTTTTCAAAGGATTCTCACCCTCACTCTTTATCCCTTGGTTTAGACTCATGCCCTGCTAGTTAAGGGCATCCTAATGCTACTACTGTGCCAAGAACGCTGACTCAGGTTCTGTAAACCATCATCCTCTAAGAAGCTGAAATGTGACATGTGGAGGTTCCCCAGGCTAGGGGTCAAATTGGAGCTGCAGCTGCCAGCCTATGCCACAGCCATGGCAAGTCAGGACCTGAGCCATGCTTGTGACCTACACCAAAGCTCACAGCAGTGCTGGATCCTTAACCCACTGAGCAAGGCTAGGGATCAAACCCATGTTTTCATGGATGCCAGTTGGGTTCACTAACTGCTGAGCCACAACAGGAACTCCCTAGGGAGAATTCCTACTGTCTTAGGTATCTAGTGCTGTGAAACAACTCCATAAAACTACAATTTATTTTTTTTTTCCAAAAGTCTTTGAGTTGATTGGGCTTAGCTGGGCAGTTATTCAGTTCCATGTGCTGTTGGCTGGGGCTACTCAGATGGTGCATTCATCTGGGAGCTCAACTGGAGCTGCTAAATCTGAGATGGGCATCCATTCTCCAAGGCCCTGTCCAGTTGGCTCTCATCCTTCAAGAGTTTATCCTGGACTTCCTTGTAGCTCAATGGCTAGGTTCAGACAAGATGGAAGCTGTCAGGTCTCTTAGGATCTTGGAAGTTTCAGAACTTCATGTCTGTTGCACTTTATTGGTCAAAGCAAATCAAAATCATCCCACATTCTAAGAAACAGGAAATAGGTCTCGTGTGTTTGCAGTTAGGAGGAATTGTTGGTGGCCATACTTGGAGATTATCACCATGTCTTGTCACCTGTCCACTTTGCCACCTGTTACCTCAAGGTCATGCTACCTATATTTTGGTATATCATAGTCACCCATGAAATCGTTCCTTGATTCTACCTCCAGTATAACTTTTCTCCAGAAGAGGGTTCAGGCTGCTGTTGCTGTCACTGTAACGTTGAGCAGGGAAGCCCTAATTACGGGAATATTTGAGGTGTACACAGGAAATAATGAACAAGCTAGTTTGGTGAGGAGGGTTTGTGTTAGGAGGGTAGTGAATTTGAAGAATTAAGCAGTGGCTTGAACTCTAGACCAAAGGGTCAGGGAGCCTTGAACTGGTGGTGGTAAATTGTTATTTTTTTTTTTTTGTCTGTCTTTTTTGCTATTTCTTTGGGCCGCTCCCGCGGCATATGGAGGTTCCCAGGCTAGGGGTCGAATCGGAGCTGTAGCCACCGGCCTATGCCAGGGCCACAGCAACGCGGGATCCGAGCCGCGTCTGCAACCTACACCACAGCTCACGGCAACGCCGGATCGTTAACCCACTGAGCAAGGGCAGGGACCGAACCCGCAACCTCATGGTTCCTAGTTGGATTCGTTAACCACTGCGCCACGATGGGAACTCCCATGGTGGTAAATTGTAAAACAGTTCAAGGAAAATCTCACAATAGTATATAAAGAAGATTGAAGGATAGTGTCCTTGACCGTGGCCACCATATGCAGCATGAAATGAGCAAGGCTTGAACCAGAGGGAGAATAGTAAGGCCCAAAAGAAATAGTCATGAAAGACAGAAGTAATCAACATGACTCAAAGAGGCGGTGGGGAGGCAGAAACAAAAAATGGAAGTCTGGATGCAGTCAACTCTGCCACAAATAACAGTTTTAAAATACTTTTAACAGGGAGGCTTGTGCTGAACATGAAACTCTAGAATTAATCAGAGATAGGTAGCTGAGAGGCTTTTATATTTAAATCTTAGTTTGGTCTTGTTTGGGGTGGTAGTAAAAATTCATACATCAGTCAGCTTAGAATTTATTATGCTTTGGCAAACAAACAGCTATAAAATTTCAGTGGCTTATGACAACTCAAGACATTTCTCACGTGTATCGTGGCTATTACAAGTCAACTCAAATCTACGCCCTCCCCCCCTTTTGTTTTTTAGGGCCATACCTGAGACACGAGAGTTCCCAGGCTAGGGGTTGAATCAGAGCTACAGCTGCTGGCCTACACCACAGCCACAGCCACAGCCACTTGGAATCTGAGCCACATCTGTGACCTACACCACAGCTCATGGCAATGCCAGATCCTTAACCCACTGAGCAAGGCCAGGGTTTGAACCCAAGTCCTTATGAATATTAGTTAGGTTCGTTAACTGCTGAGCCACAATGGGAACTCCTTAAATCTACTTCTCATCTTCTCCAATTTGTTTTTTTTTTTTGTTGTTTATATATATATAAAAATATATATTTTTTTTATTTTGTTGTTGTTGTTGTTGTTGGTATTTCTTGGGCCGCTCCCACGGCATATGGAGGTTCCCAGGCTAGGGGTTGAATCGGAGCTGTAGCCACCAGCCTACGCTAGAGCCACAGCAATGCGGGATCCGAGCCGTGTCTGCAACCTACACCACAGCTCACGGCAACGCTGGATTGTTAACCCACTGAGCAAGGCCAGGGATCGAACCCGCAACCTCATGGTTCCTAGTCGGATTCGTTAACCACTGCGCCACGACGGGAACTCCTCATCTTCTCCAATTTGTGATCAGGCAGAAGCATCAGCCTGTCTAGTCTAGGAGGGAAAACAAAACTTGGTGGGTGCCTATGTTAGTTTTCAAAGTTTCTGCTTGGAGTTGCACACATACATCCCTTACCTGTTTCATTTTATCTTCATTATCTTAGCTAAAGCAGACCTCATAGTTAAGCATAATATCTATGGGGACAAGAATTATATTCCTCTCACAAGAAGAGGCACTAGGAAAGGACCCCTTTCAGGGCAGCATATATTTCTGAATAAGTAATACAATCAGCTATGGTTACATTTACCCCTATTTTTAATTGCACAAGTAATGAGAATCATCATAGAAAACACAGAAAAGCACATGGCAAAGTTTTCCAGTTACCCCAAGTTTCTCTCACCAAAACTAAATACTGCTGTTAGTATTTTGATATAAATATATATGAATATATCTGTTAGTATTTTGATGTATATATCTTCAGATATTTGGCCCTGGATAATTTTTATAATGGAGTCAAATGATACTTGCTGTCCTGTCCCTTAAATACTGACTTAAAGGTTCACAATGGCCCTGCGCCCATGTAGGTAAACATCCATTCACTTCCTAACTCATATTGGCTCTCTGCTATTCCTCTGTACAAATAAACTATAATTTACTCAATTGTTGGACATTTATAGTTTTTCTAATTTTGCTGCTTAATAAAGTGCTATCATAAATATGTACGTATTTGCACATTTATCAGACTGTCTCTCTTGCATAAATTCCTATCAGGAAAATAATTAAAGGAACTTCTTTTTAAAGTCCTTTTTGATATATCATTGATAAGTTTTATAGCTTAGTTTTTAAGGCCCACTCTTCCCTTCCCCTCCCGTAAAATGGACCAGCATTACCATAGCAATAGGAAAAAAAAAGACTCACAAAAAAACCCAGTATCATGGAAGAGTCTAATTTGTCTTTGTCTTCATTTTAGCTCAGAGAGTTAGATTTTGTGCCAAGGTTGGCACATAAAATCCCTGTTGAGAATCTCTCCTTGGTTAAGAGGTCAGTGCCCCCTGCAGAGGACCTCAGCGTGCCTGGTTATCCTGTTTCACAAATTGGCTCCCCTGATTCTGCTGGACAGGCTTTGTCAGTTATCGTTGGTCCTATAAGTGGCTTTGTCGAGGGAGACTTAGTGACCTGTAATTTGGAACGAGGTCAGTCATAAGCAAGGCAGTTTATGTAAAGATGATTAATTTAGAAAAATCCCAACTCATTTTGGTAGATTTATTTGAGGATCTGATTCATTTTTCGAGACTGATCAAAGGCATGGTGCAAGCTACCTGTCTTCTGGAAGAGAGGAAAAAAATTGGTGCTTGATGAAATGATCATTTTAGCACCTCCCCCTTTCAGCTCACCTCCCAGGGAGGGTCTGCACTTTTGGCAACTAAGCTCAAAATCTGGATTCTCAAACTGGTGGTTGAATTAAAAGCTGGTCAGAGATGGCACATGTGTAACTTCAGAGGCACCCATGTGAAGCGAGCTACTTGCTCATGGGGTGAACGGCGGAACACTGTTCTTGGGATGTGGGGAGAGTGGAGATGAGCAGCAGGAAAGCATCCTTTCAATGCACAGCTGCTGAGATCACCCTGAAGCTAGACTTAACTCCGCAGTGGCGCTCACTGAAATACCAGGTTGCTTATTCTGTGTGGCAGAAAATAAATTTACATTCACGTTATAAAATGCAGAGTCCCCTGTTGTAACTAGAGCGAGAGCCATTATAAGACATTCTTATCTTATTTTTATTTATTTTTTCTTTTCTTTTAGGAGGCCAAGTAGCAGTTAAGAAAAATAGGAGCTTTGGACAAAGAAAGTGTAGGTCTTACATTCTGACTGTGTTGCTTTCTAGCTGTGACACCTAGGCTTGTACCTGTCACCTTCCCTGGGCCTAAGCATTCTTGTTTATGAAATGAGGCAGAATAGTAATATCTGCCCTATAGGATATTTATAAGATAAAAATATACAAAATACATAGTAGGATCCATGCCTGGCACATAGAAAGGGGTCAGTAAATGATGGATATTTTTCAATATGATATACAGATAATTATTTTATTATTATGATTTTTTGGCCTCACTCACAGCATGTGGAAGTTCCCAGGCCAGGGATTGAACCCATGCCACAGCAGTAGCCTGAGCCACTGCAGTGACAACATTGGATCCTTAAACCATTGTGCCTCAAGGGAGCTCTCTATACTTTTTTTTTTCTTTTTTATGGCCGTACCTGTAGCACATGGAAGTTCCTGGGCTAGGGGTCAATTTGGAGCTGCAGTTGAGGCCTGTGCCATAGCCACAGCGACAGTAGATATGAGCTGCATATGCGACCTATGCTGCAGCTTGTGGCAATGCCAGATCCTTAACCCACTGAGCGAGGCCAGGGATCAAATGTGCATCTTATGAACACTGTGTGGGGTTCTTAACCCACTGGGCCACAACAGGAACTCCACTGTAATCATTTTTTGAAAGCAATAGCATACTTGACAAGTTGGAGTCATATTGTCAAGGGCAATACCACATTCCTCATAGTCATGAATATGCAGTAAATTTTAAACTTCCATGGTTCTAGTCTTCTTAAGTTTTGTGCTGTAATAAAGCAAACTGCAGTATTTCAGCGACTTAGCACAATAAAGTTCATTTCTTCTTCTTCTTTTTTTTTTGTCTTTTTGCCTTTTCTTGAGCCACTCCCGCGGCATTTGGAGGTTCCCACGCTAGTGGTCGAATCGGAGCTATAGCCACTGGCCTACACCAGAGCCACAGCAACATGGGATCGAGCCGCGTCTGTGACCCACACCACAGCTCGCGGCAACACTGGATCCTTAACCCACTGAGCAAGGCCAGGAATCAAACCTGCAACCTCATGGTTCCTACTCGGATTCATTAACCACTGCGCCACTACAGGAACTCCCATTTCTTCTTTTTAAAACTTTTATTGGGGTATAGTTTACAAACAGTGTTATATTAGTTTCTGGTGTACAGAAAAATGATTCAGTTAATCAGATATCCATTCTTCTTTCCCATATAAGTTATTACAGAACATTGGGTAGAGTTCCCCGTGCTATATAGTAGGTCCTTGTTAATTATTTATTTTATATACAGTAGTGTGTGCATGTTAGACCCATCCCTCCAATTTGTCCCTCCCCCCATAGTTTCCCCTATGGTAACCAAAAGTTTGATTTCAAAATCTGTGTTTGCTTCTGTTTTATAAATGTTATAAATAAGTTGTTTTGTATCATTCTTTATTAGACTCCACATATATATGGTATCATATGATATTTGTCTTTCTCTGTCTGAATTACTTAGTTTCAGGTCCATCTGTGTTTCTTCAAATAGTATTGTTTCATTCTTTTTTATGGCTAATATTTCATTGTCTGTATGCACCACATCTTCTTAATCCATTCCTCTGTCGTTGGACATTTAGGTTGTTTACATATCTTGGCTATAGTGCTACAAATAACATTGGGGAGCATGTATAAAGTTCATTTTTTTTTTGTCTTTTTAGGGCTGAAGGCAATGCATATGGAAGTTCCCAAGCTAGGGGTCAAATTGTAGCTGCAGCTGCTGGCCTATGCCACAGCCACAGCAATGTGGGATCTGAACCTCATATGCAACCTACACCACAGCTCATGGCAACACTGGATCCTTAACCCTCTGAATGAGGCCAGGGATCAAACCTGTGTCCTCATGGATACTAGTCAGGTTTGTTAACCTCTCAGCCACGACGGGAACTCCTCCTCATTTCTTAATATATCATTTAAATGGGATATTTATGGACAGAGGGTAAATTTCCTTCACATGGTGATTGAGATTTTATGCTTCTCCTATATTGTGGTTTCACCATCCCTTAATAGATCAAATTTTATTGCTGCCAATAGAGAAGGGAGAAGCACAAAGGAACATTGTGAGAGGGTTTTCCGTGGTTCTGCTAGAAGTAGTGCATATCATTTCTGCTCACATTCCATTGTCTAGAGATTAGTTCGCATCTTCACACCTTACTGCAGGTAATGGAACTGAGAACTGTGTCCTCTGGGTAGACAGCCACTGAGTAGAAAAGGTCTACACCACAGAGAAGGGGCATGAATTTTGAACAGGTGGTTGTGGAAAAGCAAATAGTCCATCTGATGGAGCATAGGCTTTAGGTGAGGACTTATCTGGAGATGAAGCTGGATATGTATGCAGATGTCCTGTGCAGAAGGACCTCATCCCTTATGCAAAGGATTTTGGACTTTGTCTTTTGGGCATTGTGGAACCATTGAAGGGTATTAAGCTTGGGAATGACATTGACTCCTGCATTTTAGAAAGATCACTGTGGCAGAGTGTGAAGAACAAACTTAGAAGTTTACATTATGTTTTATTTCTGGACCTTGGAAGTTGGGACTTTTCATTGCATGCATTTCAACTCTTATCAGACATCTTTTGAGGATCACTGTGACACAGGTCTAGAAGTACATTTCTGAGAAAATGTGAGAGAGACATGAATTCCTTTGCTCAGTAGTTCTGCTTTAAACTCTGACCTAATGAAGATTGAGATCATTCCATCCCGGGACACTTAAACCACCTGGGAAAGGTTACTGGCACCACTTCGCTGAAAGCTGCCCTTAGGTCCTACTGTTTTCACTTCATACTGTCGAGCTGTATACCTTAGATGAGAAAATACAGAGCTGGCCCAGGAAAAGTAGCTGGCATTTTTTTTTTATTTTTTAAAAAATAGAAAAGTTTAAGTAAGATGCTTAATCTTTCTGAGTCAGTTTCCTCATCTGTAAAACTGGAATTAATACTACCTGTCCTGCAGAATATAATCAGTTATGCTGTAATTAATTTTGAAACCATTAATTTGTTCTAATATAATTAGTATATTATGGGAAATCTTGATCAGAACATGGATTTTGTATTTGCTTATGCAGGATTTTGTCTGCAAGAAACACCAGGGTGGAGGCAGAAAAACTGTAGCCAGCTGACCCAGGCTGCATAGGAGTATGCAGATCACAAACCCATACCTCTGAAGTCTTCCACCTACTTTAGTTCTCTGCAGAAATGGTAAGCCACAGCCACCCATAGCTGGTGTTACACCTGTTCCTCTGATTTCAGAAAACCCTCCCTCCATCACTTCACAATAACTCAAGAGCTACAGCCCGTCTGATGCTCACAAGCAAACTTAGAGCCTTTTTACCAAGGTAAAGTTCCATACAATTCCATACATATTTATTGTAGCATTTAAGTATTTCTTAATCATTTAGTCTGCATAAGAACTGTGCTACTTTTTTCGTTAGGTTTCTCTGTGTCACTGACAACATTTTGTGAGTGTTGTATCCTTAGCCCCCATTTCCCACAAGCCCCATGGTGTTTTTTTGTTTTTTTCTTTTTACGACTGCATCTGCATCTGCAGCATGTGGAAGTTCCTGGAGTAGGGGTCAAATCAGAGCCATAGCTGCTGGCCTACACCACAGTGACAGCAACACTTTATCAGAGCCACATCTGTGACCTACACCACAGCTCACAGCAACGCCGGATCCTTAACCCACCCAGTGAAGCCAGGAATCAAACCTGCATCTTCATGGATATTAGTTGGGTTCTTAACCTGCTAACCCACAATGTGAACTCCCAGCCCTATGGTTTTCATTGTACGATTTTGCGTCGCACAGTGATTTTTAAGAATGCCTATGTGTTGGAGTTTCTGTCGTGGCACAGTGGTTAACGAATCTGACTGGGAACCATGAGGTTGCAGGTTCGATCCCTGCCCTTGCTCAGTGGGTTAAGGATCCGGCGTTGTCTTGAGCTGTGGTGTAGGTTGAAGATGCGGCTTGGATCCCGTGTTGCTGTGGCTCTGGTGTAGGCTGGCAGCCACAGCTCTGATTTGACCCCTAGCCTGGGAACCTCCACATGCCGCAAGAGCAGCCATAGAAAAGGCAAAAAGACAAAAAAAAAAAAAAAAGAATGCCTATGTGGAGTTATAGCAGAACTGACTATTCTGTAAAGATTAAATGTTAGGATGCGTATGGTAAAATTCTTGGTACAGTATTTACACTTTGTGGGCATCTACACAGGCTGATATTCTTCCATTCATGAGGCTGTCCAGTGGGGGCCATATCAAGTGGGAAGTATCTTTTCATTTGGCATTTTTATGGGTCACATTTCACCGTCAGGTGAGGGCCGGGAGCATTGGTGGTGAGCTCCTGGAGGCTGCTCTCTCTGTTCCACTTCACAGTGCAGCCTGATGGTATGTGTGCTGGGTAGGACTTCAGCTTTGTCTCACACTCCAGACCCGCTCTTCTCTACTCCACTTGGTATTTGGACTGGAAGTCAGTCCTTGAAGCTGGCTCCTGCTTAGATCCCGCCCACAGGGGCACTACACAGAGACTGGAAGGCTGGAAGAGGGGAGAAGTATTGGCTGCTTGCTGTTCTTGTTTTTACCCTGGCACTGGCCTTTTTGTTTCTGCCTCCAGTTTGTTGTTTTGACACACCCAGTATCAGCTAGGCAGCACCCACTCATCCAAGGTCTGTGCCCAGCTCACAGAGCCCCTTCTTCAAGCTTCCAGAGCTCTTCCCTTTCTTCACCAGGGGTGGTGGTTGCTTCGTTTGGTTTTAATTTCTGCATTAATTCACTGTTCCCTGTCCAATGAATTCCTTAAATCACAGTTTCTCTGGTAAGATATTTGGTGTGGTTTCTGTTTTCCTCCCTGACCTTGACTTGATACAGGATGGAAGATGTAGTAGTGACAGTGTAGGGTGAAGTGGAACAAGAGCAGAAGGTAGGATGGCTGGTTGGTGACTAGGATTTGACAGGCTCAACTGCAAAGCAGTAGCCTGGAGACCCTCTGGTTGTGTGGTGTTGGACCAGAGCTACCAGAGTGAAGAACTTGGGCTCCAGAGTCTCAGCCCTGCCATATAACTAACTAGTTTCTTCAACAGTTTATGTCATCCTTTTAGATCTCAATTTCCTTGTCTATTAAAAAAAAAAGGGATAATAGTATCTGTGGGTTTGGTCAAGACTAAATGAGATGATATGAAGCGCTTAGGGCAATGGTCAGTCTGTGAGCTCTGAATTAAGGGTTTTTCATTCTGCTGCTGCTGCTTGCGTAGCCACCCTGTGAAGGGACTTTGACGTCTGTGGTTGCAATTACTCATGTCCTTTTGTTTTGCAAGGCATCAAAAGAAAGGCATTTGATAGCCCAGGTTTTCAGTGTTGAAACAGATGTGACCGTCCCCTCTCTTTCTACTCACAGATAACTTACTGACTGAAAAAGAGTGACTCACCTTTTCGAGACTCATTTTAAGCAGAAAGCTTTCTTTGATGACTTGAATTTAGAATAGTTATTTGCTTTGCAGGGGAGTCACCACTCATCTGTTGAGGAAGCTGGTGGCCCTGTCCCATTGCTTTGTCACACAGATTGGGTGTTTGAATGTGCTGTGGTCTTGAAGGGCTCATGCGACAGTGCTGAAGGTACCATGATATCACTCTAATAAAATGCCACTTCTACTGCCTTCTACTCAGTCCCACGCGCCAGAAACCATGCTCAAAACCTTGTGAGTTAGTATCTCTAAACCTTGATAATTCTGCATATTATTGATCCTCTTTAACCAATGAGGAAACTGAGGATCCAGGAATGTAAATGGCACACTCAAGGACATAGAGCTGTTAAACAATAGAGTTCAGATCAGAGGCTCGAATTTTTAATATATGAGACTTTAGTACATATTTCTTTATAGATGATTTGATGATTGACTCAAAATGAGAGAGAAAAAGCACTTGGCTAGCCATTTGAAAGAGAACAGTTATATCTTACAATTATATCTGTACTTTAGAGTGTCCAGCTTAAGTGTTTTGCATATTGCCTTTAAAGAGAAAAACAAGAAGGTGAACATAAATAGAGATGAAGTTGTGATTGTGGATGAATGACTACTTCGGCATGAAGGGTGGTTTCCTGCAGGCCATGTTTGTGTGGGGGCAAGTATTTTGGTATCAAAGAAAGAAAAATTCCACTGATGTCTGCTTTAAGTGGTTGAGTCGTATCACTGAACAAATCAAGATTTATACACTGCTGGATCATACAGTCTTTTGAGGGAAAATAGGCTGTAAATATTATGATGTATATGTATGTGTGTATATATGTATATATATATATATATATATATATATGCACATGCATGTAGAAGAAATAAGTCAAGTGTTGTGGATAAAAAATAAGGTTTAAGGACATTAGGAGTCAAGGTGGGGAAAGTTGAATCATTGAATACAGTGGTTAAAAGGATTAGATTTACATGAACTTACAATGGATATTGCTAAAAGTTCAAATACAACAAGGAGTTATAAAAAGTATTTAGCATGACGTCTAGTTATCTGACCTGTCATTTCTGTGTGTAGGGGGTAGTAAAAGCTAATTCGTTGTTTCCAGTCAAAGCTAGAGCACCGCTATTTTCTTTCTGTCTATGACATGGAGGTTAACTGGCATGGTTTCTTCACAGATATGTTAGGTGTAGAAATAAACATTAATTTTTATAATATATTGTGATTTATGCAGCTTCTGCTTTAATACATTTAATTAATTTGAAAGATTTGGAATAAATTTACTAATATGCTAGGTATAATGCTGTATATATAGCATGTCTAAAATTAATTGTTCTTCATTAAATAATTGCTTTTTATTATTGCTCAAATAGATTTTTTGGGGCAGTTTTTCAGGACTAACACATGCTCTCTTTTTAATGGTGAGTGGGAAGAATGTATTAAATTCATACTTGAGCAACTGTAGGATTATATTTGCAAATTTAATTTGAAATCTATTTCACTACTTTTCTCTCACCTGTTGACCCATTTTCGACAACATTTAAAAAAAATCTGACAGTATTCAACTAGGGTTAGAATTTATTCATCAAGTATACATTTGGAGCATTTTATCCATTTCACAAAAGATATTCTTTTTGCATTGGAAAATTTTATCATTCAACTTTTTGGCAGTCGTCAACCCATACAAATCAAAGTCAAGTCCATTCCAAAGGATTCTGTTTAACACAACTGTTAATTTTTTCTTAGTTTTCTTTAATGCAAATGGAAAGTTTTTGTTTGGACCACAAAAAATCCTGTGTAGGAAATAGTACAGTCCAACAAGTGCCTTTGAAAAAGTCGCTTTCCAGTTCTTCCTTATCTCTATCTGTAGAAAAGAAGAAGAGAACAGAGATTTTGTATTTTGGTACATTGGCATTTTTAAGTTGTTGGCCTTAAAACGAGTATCATTGGTTATGAGGTGAGCCGCATTGTCACGACCCCCGTTCTCTGTGCCTGCAGGGTGGTTTTGTGACCTCTTCTTTTTTTCCTCTTGGTAAATAAACTACCGTTAATCCTTGTTGTAAGTGACCTGGCAAAGACAAATACAGCCTCATGATTAAGAAATGAATACACATTTTTTAAATAGACTCTGCTTCATACTGTGTTTCAAGAACTCTTTGGCTTCTCTCAACCCCAGCATATCTCTAATATAACACCTCCTACAAAAGAGCTGCTTGGGAACACAGACATGCATGTCCCCAGCCATTCTGTGCTGCCCACTGAGGGAGATGAAAAGGGAAAAAGAACTGATTGCAGCTAGGGGATTGCTTTGGGCCAGGGACAGTGACCATCATGATGTTGGCTGGTGGGGCAGTAACAGTTCTTAGCTCTCTGCACGGCACATCATTGTCGAGCCACGTTTAATCTTTGTAGTGGGTGGCTAATGTTATCCCTATCTCACAGGTGAGGAAACTGAAGCCCCTGGAGTCTACCTAAGACTATGAGGTTTGACTAGTTTGGCTGGGTTTCAAACTGTGCTTTTTCCCTCCAGGGGGAAGGGGGATGTGAATGCAGGAGTGTGACAGTATTTCTTGTTCCTTCCCAGATCCAGGAAATGCTCTCTGTGATCTTACAGACAGCTCTCTGAAGGAGCCTTGTTACCCTATCATGCCTCATTTATTCTTCTGTCCTTTCTCTCACGTTGGCACTTGGCACCATGTGACATTATAATATAGATTTATTTGTTGAGGTGGCTTTTGTTTTGTTTTTTAGTGGTGGCAGAAACTATGTTTAATGTGCTGCTCTTTCTCAGCACCTGGAACAATACCTGTTATTTGCCATATGGATTAAATAAATTTTTACTGGACAAACATAGAGATCTGCTTGACTGTAATACCTCAGTCTGCTCAGGCCTGTGCCCTGCATTGCTGCAGATTCTAAGGATGAAAGGCTCAACCCCTGCCTGAGCAAAGCAGAGCACTTTCTGTCTCTCACTCATTGACTGCCCACTTTACAGAAACAGACGTGGTGGCTGTGAAGCCCTTATCACCCTTATAGTATGGTTTCTATTCCCGAACAATTTTTGACCACTGTGCAGTTCAGCTGGGGTGTCCTTCTGTGTCAAAGTTATCCTTACAGTCCTGGAAATGCTGAAGAAACCAGGTTTGAAAAACTCTCATTTCGTCTATAAAACTAATCATCTGTGAGAGGAAATCATCTTGAGAAGCAGAGAAAACTCAATCAGCAAGTTTATGTCAATAAGTGAGACTGAATGTAGACATTCAATGCAAACTATTTGACTGTGCTAAATGCCTAGTAAATCCTTAAAAAATAGATCAAAACTAGGTCCCTTTTCATTTCTCTTCCTTGGAAATAACTGAACTCAGTATTAAGTTTGCCTTGAGAAAATAAGAGAAAACATAACAAGCTAGCTGATGTGCTTCTGCAGGCCCTTCTGGGTCAGAGTAGCATTCTAGGTACCTAAGTTCTAGTGGCGCCACTACTTTGTTGTATTTTCTTCCGCTGAGATGATCTTCAAACCCTTGCCTTAAAACTTTGATCAAATGATACAAACCTCTGGTCCCTCAGCAGTATCTGGCACCACGTCTGTTTTGTTTGACCTGGATATAGTTTCTATTTATTGCCAGCAATTCAAAATTGGGGAAATTCACATTAAAGTTTATATTTTCAGGAGTTCCCACTGTGGCTTAGTGGGTTAGGGACCTGACGTTGTCTCTGTGAGGAGGAGGGATCAATCCCTGTCCTCGCTCAGTGAGTTAAGGATCTGGCATTGCCACAAGCTGCAGCATAGGTTGCAGATGTGGCTCTGGTGTAGGTCTATAGCTGCAGCTCCAATTTCACCCCTGGCCTTTGACTTTCCATATGCCATAAATGAATTAGGTGTGGCCATAAAAGGAAAAAAATAAAATAAAATTTGTATTTTCACTTCTTTTGAAATATCAGAGGATTTGTCTATACTGGACCTGTATGCTCTTATAATGAAACATTAGCTGAAGTTGAACATGGCTGCCCTTTAGACAGAGCCTGAATACTCCAGTTTGCCACAGTCCTCTCCACTCTCTAGTAGCGTCCATACCTGCTTCCCTCAGTTATTTGTCTGGTTCCAGCAGAATTTAGGCAGTAACTGATTCAGGGTGGGCTTAGAAAAACTACACTCTTGGTCATCACTTCATGCCTTTATACTCTCCTTCAAAGTGCTGTGAGTCCATGCCTGTTTCACTAAGATGGCCAAATCAATCAAAGTCTTTGGGAAAGGCTCAAAGAACTGATTTGGAGACTGGCTTGTTTCTCTGTTTCCATGGAGATGGGAATATCTAATTCAGTGCCTTTGATCAAAGAATATAGACTAGCCTTCTCCTTGTTCCTGATCTTTTTCCCATCAGGAGGAGGCTTGGTGGAAACTCTCAGCAGACCTTGAACAAACTGTGCTAATAACGAGAGCCAGCACCAGCTCTTATGTGTGTGCAGTGGGCTATGCTCATTGACTGTCCTCCTTCAGCCCTCCCACTCCTTCTGCTTTTTAACACTCTTCTCCTTTTGCAGCCCATTTGAGTTGACTTTTATGTGACCCAGTGGACAGAAATCTTAATGTCAGTGCCATTAAATTGTTACCTACAGAAATAATCTAGAAATGCTAAGCCCTTGCAGGAAGTATATTCCAATTAGTAGTGATAAAAGTACAGTGAGCTGAAAACAAAAGTGACTTTAGAAAGTGGTAAAGACAAAGAGTTACAGCTCCTCTGGCTCACTTGCAATATGCAAGGAGTCCCAATAATTAGTCTTCATGGTTAAATATTTCACCTGTTCCTAAAGGATAGTTTCCCTTGTGTTTTAATTTATTTCACCAGGGACATGAATGTTTCTTTGCAAGAATAGGGTTTTAGGATCCTGGGACTCAGTATTTGTATGGTTGTGTGCATGCCTGATGCACAAGAGAGATTGAATTTTAATTGCTATCTTTTCCTAGCTGAATTTTCATCTTTCTAGATCCAATTTGAATCGTATGTGGTTATATTAGATTTGGAAAACTTTGTACATACTAGGATGTGTTTTGTAGGTATCTGTGAAAAAAACTGTTAACTTATTTTCCTTTTTACCCAAGTAACTCCTGCTTATGCTTTAAAACTCTATTCAAGAAAACTTTAGCAGTTCGCATCATGGCTTAGTGGAAACAAATCTAACTGGTATGGATGAGGACACAGGTTCAATCCCTGACCTTGCTCAGTGGGTTAAGGATCCAGTGTTGCTGTGAGCTGTGGTTTAGGTTGCAGATGCGGCTCAATCTGGCATTGCTGTGGCTGTGGAGTAGGCCAGTGGCTACAGCTCCAATTTGACCCTAGACTAGGAACCTCCATGTGCCATGGTGCAGCCCTAAAAAGACCAAAAAAGAGAAAACTTTAGAGCTCCCACCCTATCCCTATCTGAGCTAGGTATGCCTTCTCTTTGCTCTCAGGATATCATCTGTAATCCTCTAATATACTCTCTGATGATCAATGTTTTGTTTCTGCCAGATTCTACACAATTTCTCCTTGAAAGAGTGCTGTTTCTTTCATCTTTTTACCCTTAGTGCCTATCACATAACAGAAGCTTAGAATATGATGACTGAATAAATGAGTGAATAATTGAATAAGTGGTTAGATGAATAAGTGCCTTTTTTTAGTGATTGCTGATTAGCATCATTTCTGGATTTTATGTATGATATCATGTCATATGATATATATATATAAATATCATATATATTTTATATATGATAAAATATATCTTCCACTATATCTTCACTTGCTGCTTTGCTTTCACTTTATGGATTCCATATCCTTAATTTTAGGTTCTAATATATAGTATGTTTTAGTTCAACATAAACATTAACATTTTTCATATTGTTAATCGGGAGCGTTCTATGAAAAATATGCAATGTTGAGAGAAGGACTTGGCCCTAAAGAAAGTGAGAGTAAAAGGAAACGTTTACTCAAACATTGACAGGCTTGGTTTCAACAGTGCTGAGGAACCAAAAGAAGTTGCTTTTCCCTCCAGGCCACTTTTCCTGCAGGGAGAAGATACAAGGAGATTTGCCAGCTTCTTCCCTGATTAGGAATGTCTGTGCAGGGAGTACAAAGGCACCTCAGACTCTGAATCCTTGGGGCTCACCTGCCTCATAGACGTCTCTTCTACTGCATTTTTTTTTTAATCAAATACTAATGCTTTTAGAGCACGAACCCTCTCTCCAGAGCCAGATTTTTATTGTAGCTGTCCAAATCCTCGAGACATATACTCCCTTCACTTTCATTGTCTCCCTGTCTTACATTTTTAAAGAATTTTTATTCTAGTATAATTGATTTACAGTGTTGTGTCACTTTCTGCTATACAGCATAGTGACCCAGTCATACACATACATACATTCTTTGTCTTATACGATCTTCCATCATGTTCTAGCCCAAGACATTGGATATAGTTCCCTGTCTTATATTTTTACTCTCACTGTCACTGCCGTAGAGGTTCAGGGACTTGCCCAAGGTTGCAGAGTTCAAGCCTTCTGCCTTTCAGTTCACTACAACCCCATCATTTTGCAGGCACCTTGGCGATTCCTGTCTCTACCCATAATAAAGATCTTTTTTTAAAGCATGATTTAAAATGAGAGCTTTTGAGTAGAAAAGTCTCCAAAAGCCAAGACCTTTTCTGTAAGGCAAACATTTATTGAACTGAAACTTTAAAGAAAGCATGTTGCTTTTGTTGACAGCCTCATGCATCAGAGCTTTGTTTTCCCTGTTACTCTAAAAGCCAGTCAGCTTAAACCTAAGCCTTAAATGTGTTCAGCACAGGAGTCCTGGCTCTGGGGGCTACACAGATAAAATAGTTTCAAAAACACACCACACCTTTAAAAATACTCCACAAGGTAAAACCAGGTTAGAAGTTTGCCTTGAGCTTTTAGCACATAGGAAACACAGAGAAAGTCTAAGGTAGCTGTAAATCTTTGTTTCAGCTTGCACTATCAGTGTGGAATTTTAACTCAACAGAGTTGACATTACTAGATAAAATGTAGATGTTCACAATATAATAATATGATGTAGAATAATTTCTATTTAGTAAATACTATGGTGTCACGTGTATAGATGAAACAGCTTCTCATGGAAAACTACATGATCTCTATAGGTCAGATTAGGGTTTGGAAGGAATATTAAGATATCATTCATTTGTTCATTCACAAAACATGTTCTTCCTCATGCTATTCAATAATCCTTAATTATCCCAGACAGATGAGGAACACTGGAGATCATGACTTCCAGAGAAGTTATTTCTGTTTTGTCTTCAGTAACTCATTCAAAAAAAGAA
Source organism: Phacochoerus africanus (assembly GCF_016906955.1). NCBI lineage: Eukaryota > Metazoa > Chordata > Mammalia > Artiodactyla > Suidae > Phacochoerus > Phacochoerus africanus. The sequence goes on from NC_062545.1 coordinate 201,462,821, forward strand.
AGCAAAACAAAAATTCAACCAACCAAAGCTTTCTATATCTTAAAATTATAGGAAAACTGGAGAACAAACACTAATTTCCATTGCATAAAAGGTCTTCCCCTACTTGTAAGATCCATCATAGAAGTTTCACTTCTAGGGAGTTCCCATTGTGGCTTAGCAGAAATGAATCTGCTGGGATCCATGAGGATGCAGGTTTGACCCCTGACCTCTATCCTCAGTGGGTTAAGGATCCAGCGTTGCTATCAGCTGTGTTGTAGGTCTCAGATGTGGCTTGGATCGGGCGTTGCTGTGGCGTAGGCCAGCAGCTACAGCTCTGATTCCACCCCTAGCCTGGGAATCTCCATATCCTGCAGGTGCAGCCCTAAAAAGCAAAAAAAGAAAAAACAAATTTCACTTCTAAACGTTGAATAAAAAGTTTTTTTTTTCTCCTTTACCTCACAGGTTAATTTTTTTCTCCAAAACTTACCTCTGACATACACATTTAATGAAAATTAGAACAGACTGTAAACTTTTATAAGAAAATTACTTTAGCCAAACTCCATTGAACTCTATTCTGTTGTTACTCTTATGAACTGTCCAGTCGTTTTGAAAACCAGTCCTCTGAACCAAATTTCTCATATCTCCTCTGTAATAATTTCTTCACTTTGATATTTTCAAGACCATGTTGAGAAAGGACTTGAAAGATCCATCTAGTCCAAGGAGGTTTGTTTTTTTGTTTGTTTGTTTTTAACTTGGTATCCATTTATGAATATCAGGGAAACATGAAATCTTGGAAATTAAGGGTTTGTATATTTGTGTTTTTGCAGAGGGTCTGAAACTTTTAATAGATTCTTCTCTGAAGGATTGGTGACTCCTAAAAAGAGAAGAATAATTAAACCATTTATTCCTTTTTTTATCTACCATTTGAACTTGAGCACTTTTACAGCTTGCCTGACAACTATTTCTCAAGTCTTAGGGTTTCCTACCTTGTAGGCCTTGCTCACAGTGGACTGAAATGAATTCCTACCAGTATCAGATGAGTAGGGGGACTGGTGTCATCGTTCTAATAGCATTGTCGGTAGAGCTCTCTTGGACATTGTGACCAAATAGAAGCATACCTGGAATGTTCAGATTCTATTTGTATGTCATTTTAATGTTCATAAGGGTATTGGGGCCAAAGTAAGAAAAATATTGGAAAGGAATGAGTATCGTCTATTAGGACATAAGTCTTTAGATTTATAGGGGGAGATACCATCTCAAGATTGAAAGAAATATATAATTTAAACGACCTGAATGGCAGTTACAGACTCTAGGAATTTAGAAATGATATGACTAAAATCTTCAGAATCGGGTTATGTGACCACCTACCTTCTCTAATTTGAAGTCCCTTATGTAGAGTACAAATAGGACTCACGCTGTCCCATGAGTTTTGCCAGCAAGAATCCAGTGAGTGTGCTGGTCAGAATCAGTAGTGGTGTTTATTAGCTAGAAAAGTTGTAATCTTTTTTTAGCCAGATGAGGTTTTATTTTATTTCTTTTCATTTTAGGGCCACACCTACGGCATATGGAAGTTCCCAGGCTAGGGGGTTGAATCTGAGCTGCAGCTGCCCATCTACCCCACCGCCACAGCAGCGCCAGATCTGAGCCATATCTGCAACCTATACCACAGCTTGTGGCTACGTTAGATCCTTAACCCACTGAGTGAGCCCAGGGATCAAACTGGCATCCTCATGGACACTATATCAGGTTTTTAACCCACTGAGCTGGAATCGGAACTCCCCAGATAAAGTTTTAAATTAAATATAGAAGTAGTTGAGAGAATCAAAACTAACATGCATGCTTTTGTGTTAAAATGGAGTCTGTGTGTGTTTGGTATTTAAAGTTTTTGTAATGCTTAACAGAATTTGGTCTGGTAGAGTAACAGATCAGTTTTATAATTCCAATTTAAAGTGCATAATTGAGTAAATTGATTTAGACCTGTGGTTTTAGGTTGAAATATTACTAAATTAATCTACAGTGTTAGAATATTTAAAATAACTTGATTCAGTATATTTATAAATTTAATTTATTTGATTTAAGAGATTTATTTAATTACTCAGGAAGGTTTCAAGTCAGACAATTGAAGTACTTAAAGGAAATCAAATACATTAAATTTATAAATGAATTTTAAAATGTTTGAAGAGCTTTAATGAACTGTTTATAAATGGAGCTAAATGTTCCTCTAAGTCCCCTTAAAAGCAACTGCTAAAATTTACTAGATTATAAATAGAATTAAATTTGTAAGCTGAAATGAGAAGCTTAAGGAAAAAGCTAGGCTTTTAAATTTGTAACTTGAATAAATCAAACATTAATATTTAAAACCAAAGCACCATCAGACTGATCTTTTCTGAGCACAAAGGTTACCCTCAAGGACTCTAAAAACCTCATGTTTAATGCACACTTTTAGTTTTAAACATAGGGTAGTTCTTTACTTCCGTGGAGAAGTATGAATTCCTTTTTTTCATGGAATCGTGCAGTACTTTAGGTAGTTTTCCTTTTGCATTTTTGATAGACATATTTTTGCTAAGAGTGGAGAAATCAGTGCAAATTGTGATGTTTGGGGAACAATTAAGAGTGGTAGGGATTGTGAATCTAAATAATCCATACTCTTTGGCTAATTATTGCTAGGTAATTATCTCAGTGTATATTAATTTATGATTTTATTGTTTTCCAGAAGTCGGAAGTTTAATGTGAAATTGCTCACATGAAAAATGTTGGTGCCGATTTTTAAAAGTAGCTGGGAGCAGGGAGGCAGAAATCTACATCTGTGACTGAATTAGCCTGCAGGTCACTTGTTTTAGGACTTTGGCATATAAGAAAGTGCTATGAACAGTGATGTAACCTGATGTCAGCTGTCCCCTTGTCGTTCAGTGCCCCAGGGAGATAGAACTCCGTGACTTTCGGAGCGTCCCCAGAATCAACTCAGACAAAAGCATTGGTAAATAATGTCATTTCTACTGAAGATTTTGAAGAAGAGGGAATTGAGTTTATTATATGTACATATGCTCATGCCAAATTAAAAAACAAAAACTGTGTTAAAAATTCTCCTTTAGATATTTCTTTTCTCCAGTCTTTTCTACACAGCTGCTGTGCTTGGTGTGGGGAGAAGAATAATTTTTTTTTTTTCTTCTCCTCAACCTTCACGCAATACCAGGGAACCTAGCCTTCTCCCTATTCTATGAGGTTCTTCAATTCCAGTCCCCTTTATTAAGCAGAACGGTCCCATCGTGTCCACCCTGAAGCATCCTGGGCACTTGGGGAACTAGAAAGCAGGGGCTATGTACTGCTGCTGCAATGAGAATACTTCTTTCTGATTGTGTTTGAAATCAACAAAACTGTCAGTGGGTGATGAGCACTCACAGCCCGTGCTTTCTAGTTCCCTGTAGTCGACCTCAAGGTGCTGGCAGTTGCCTCCTTTCTGGTTTTTGTTCTTGTAGTAGCAGCTGTCACTGTGACCCTTCCTACATCCCCTCAGCCTGTGCCATTTCAGGGCACACTAGGCAGACCTCCAGTGTCAGCACCTGCCTCTTGTTTCCCCAGTGCTTTGTCTGCCCGCTGGAGCCTATCCTCAGGCTGCAGGCTGGAGGTGCTAGGCAGGTGAGGCCCTGTGGCCCCCACCAGCAGTTTGTGAAGGGAGTTCGTGTTTGAAAACACCAGCACCTCCATCCTTGGGTGGGGGAAGTGTGAAGTACTCATGCTGGGCTGCTTTTCAGAGTTCCTCAGCTGGGGTGAGTTCCAGTTACCCCTCCTGGAGGACAATTGAGAACGACCCCTTGATCAGCTTTCTTCCCTTTCCCTGTCTCTTGTTTTTACCATTGCTTCCCTAGATCACTTCCCAGTTGCATTCTAATATCCATTCTAATATTCTGCTTCTGGAGGAAACTAAACTATAAATATCCTCAAAATGCCATTTAAGTGAAATTAATTAGACAATTAGACATACAGTTTTTTAGCCCTTAGCAATCTTTTCTCTTTTCTTTGCCACGCCTTTAGCATAAGGAAGTTCCCAGGCCAGGGATCAAACCCACACCACAGCGGTGACAATGCTGGATCCTTAACTGCTAGGCCACCAGGGAACTCCCAGCCCTAAGCATTTCCTGTAGGCCTCTACCAAACCTGAAACAGATCCAGCATGTCTCGTAACTCACTTGAAGGAAAAATGTGCTTTGATGGTAGCCTGGGCTTAATAATGGGGCACCAGTATTAGAAAAAGACATTCGTCTCTATGGAAATTTTGATTCAACAATTTGAATTTTAATAAATCATGCCAACCCCTGTTTTCTGACAAATCAATTCCCAGGAATCCCACCCCGACTTAAGGCAGAAGATAATGATGTCTGGGTGAGGAGAGGGTTTCCTCTTTCAGCCCTTTCACGGTGGTTGTCTTCGTGCAACTTCAGAATGGGGCTGCACTAATAGTTTATCCTGCTCAACTCTATATCTGAGGCCAGGTGTACTCCTGGGCCTAATGGATGCTTACAAAGTAGTTCATTATTCCTCCACTAAAGGTTTTCTGTCTGCCTCTAAATCACCTTCTTGGTGACTCAACTGCCCCCAGGAAGTTTGCTTTGGTGAAGTCATTTAAAATTTCTAACCACTGACCAGGGAGTGTCTTACTCACGCAAAGGATGCAATCTATTCATGCTGACTAGGCTCTAATGCAAACATTATAAAGTATTCATAAGCATCCCCTTTGCCTCAAAATAGAACCCATTTCTCCTTCTCGCTAAGGTAGAAGAGCTTTAAATGCCTCCACAATGAATCTGCTCACTTCTGGGTTCTAATTGTTTCTCTCTCCTCCTTGGAGGGTGACTCCGGTGTGCTCTGCTTTTCTTAGCCATCTGTCCTTTTGCATTTGCTCTCGCCTCATCTCCCTGTCTCACTTTTCTCTTCAGCCTTGTTTACAGTTCTTTTTCTGGAGGGATGGTTGTGGAGTTGACTTCCCAGTGGGGGAAAAAAATTAAATATTTATGAGAGAGATAGTGTGGGCTTATAGGATCTGGAAGAAGGCAAACTGAATATATAGTAAATGAAAGAATTTAAACATGTTAATTTTAATACTTGAATAAGCACTGGCATATCTGTAGCCCCTTGCAAGATGTAGGCTTCTAGATACCCTGTGTTATAGTTATTTTAGTCATGCATGATTTTTTTCCCCCTCTGTCATTAAATTAGAATATGATTACCTCCCACAGCCAAAATAGCTCCCTTGGGTACCAAGTAATATAATTTATTTCATAAATAGGATCAAAACACCTTTATTAGATGGTAGTGACGGGGGAAAAACAGCATTTTATTAACATTTTAGTATTGACTCTATTTTATTACATTTAATCAGAGTGGGATTTTTGACAGCTACCCAGAGATGTACTCTAAACTTTTATCCATGCTTCAGCTACCTTGCTTGAAAGATGCTTGTTTTTTTTTTCTTTTGACATAGAAACCAAACTGTTGGTGCCAAGTTCTTTTCAAAACTACAGGGCTGCAAATTGAGTTTGCCTGAGATCTAGGCTACTAGAGCTTTCTTTTTCTTGGAAGATTCCACTGAACGGGGCCACAAAGAGCAGGATGTGCAGAGCCCAGGATGTTGGCTTTCTTCCTCCTTCCCTTCTTTCCTTTCTCCTCTGTTTTTTGCAAATATTTATTGAACGCTCAAGGGGCCAGCAATCTACAAAACAAATCTTTCCCCTGTGGGTCTGGAATATAGGAGGAGATAGACAATAAAAATAGACACATGGGCTGTGCCATGGGGTGAGTCCTCGTTCAGCACTGGTTTTCTGGATCTGTGTTCTGGGCAAGAACTGTATTAGGTACCACCTGCAGTCTTCACCGTGTGGTGGCCGGCAATCATACTTAGACTTTCTGTCATGTTTTTCCCTGGGGATGATAAAAATAGGATATCAATTCATTTCTAGTTGAGGCATAAAAGAATGACTGTGAAGCCTAGAGGAGATGTTACAGGTCATTTTTTTTTTTTTTTTTAAGCTGGCTCTGCTGCTTACCGGAAAGATGATCTTGGTCAAGTGTTATCTGACTTCTGTATCTCAGTTCGTTCTGCTGTAAAGTGATAATAGCACCTGCCTTCACAGGTTGTTATATGGATTAAATGAGTTGTTATTTTTGGTGTACCTCGAATAGTGCTGCTGGCATGCAGTCGGTGACATCCTGGTATTAGTTATTTGGTCTGCTCTCCTGCCTGAGGCTTGAACTTTTTGTCTCTCTTGGGTTGGTTGGCCAGCTTCTGCTAAAGAACTCCACCAAGGGAAGTCTGAGCCTTCTTGAAACTGGCAGAAGGCATTCCAGGACTTAGTCAAGCATAGGTTCTTTTGTCTTGGCAAGAGGCAGAGTGACAGGTAAGGAAAGAGTTTAGGATGCTTGTGAGAAATACAAGTGGGTGGGCAAGGGAGTGCTGCCCGAGAACTTAGTGGGTTACAGCTTTATAACCAAAGGAAAAGAGGGGAGGGGGAGAAGACCACCTTCTTCCTCATTCTTGAATACAGAGTAGTCAACCTGTCATCATCAGCTCCTCCTCCATGTCAGGCAGGGGAGTTTTCCTGTCCCTCCATGTTCAAACTGGGACAATCATGGTGCAATGGAAATGAGCAAAAAGGCAGTAACATGTACTGAAATATGCTAGATCATCTCAGATTTCAGTATAGTATCACCTTACCTATATTTTTATTTTTAGTGTGAGCAAAGAAGCATGTCCTAGGAATCGTTAACTTACTAACCTCACTGGACAGGATGTGGGTCTTATTCTACCATTGTTTTATTGTTTTGGGGCACATCTCATGCTTCTCTTGCATGGTTTTGTAGCAAAGCAAGCCTGCTTGCTTTTGTTGTGAAGCTGGTCTCTTTTCTTAAGGGATCATTAATTTACAGGGGTCCCCCATACTTTTTTCTGTGTACAGTCCCCTGCTTGGATTAACTATTTAATCACTTCTGTTGGCCCTTTTCTCTGTCCATATCACTCTGCACAGTGCCCTTCTGTGCTTTGTCACATTGCCTGTTTGTGCTCTTTCTTGTAGAGAGCTTCAATCTCTACTTCTCTCATATGCCTTCTGCCCTGTGGTCTTTCCACTTCTTCTTCCATATGATGCCCTCCTGATACTTGAAAAGAGTATATATCATTTGTGAGTACTTTTCACGGGGCCGAGGTCCTATAATTTTCTTTCAAACGACATGGTTTCTGAGTTAGTTCTCATTTCCGGATACTGGAAGGACACACCCCAGTTCCTACTTTATATAATGTGTTTTGGAGTGTCCTAGTTATCCCTGGTGCTCTCTTCTGATCTATTTTCTCCTTTCCTATTATAGGATGGGATGATCAGGTATGAATGAATAGCCTACTGAGTACTAGTATTGCATATGCAAGTAAAGTATATGGAATGGAAGAGGCCCTATGCTCATAAAACTGCATTCTGGTGATGGGTACAGACAATAATTAAATATAGAAATAAGAAAGGTCTAGATAATACTATTTCATTTTGGATGAATGTGTTGGGGGAGGGGTGCTCTTTGAGGTGATAATGAAATGAGATCTCAAGTTGAGAAGGAATCAAGTGCCTGACTATCTGGGAAGGGGTGTTTCAGGCACTTGGGAAGAGCATGTGCAAATACTCTCAGGTGGGGACCAGTTTAGCCACCAGTTTAGCTGCCATAGCCAAGCCCATGTTGCTAGGGCAGAGTGGATGGACGGAAGGAGCAGAGCACGGTGAGATGATGGTCTGGGTCCCTGCTCATCATATGGGATCCTGGCAACAACTCTCCTCTTGCATCTGGAAAGTTTCAAAGACTCTCAAGGTTGGAAGATGCCCCAGTCTTTTTTCTCAAGAGTGCTCATACAGCCTTCACTCAAGCTGTTTTTAGGTTCTTACAGTGCCCTCTGTAGGTACATGTTTAAAAAACATGCAGGTGCCCAAGTAACTTATTGAAAAAAAAATTTTTTTAGTGAATTTGCTGTCCCAGAATTCTAGTGCCATGTTCTCTCATGCTTTTGTTTCTTTACACATACTGTTTTTGCTACCTAAAATTTCCTTCCTCCAACTTATGAACTCCTGTGCATCTTTTCTAAAACCCAACTGGAAGGCACCACCACCTCTGAGAGGCCTTTCCACTCTGAATAACACCACCCACACTCCAGTAATAGAGGAGCCCTCTATTCTTTCAACACCCATTCAGAATTCGAGATTAGCCATGTGTCTCTCTCTTGAAACTAGTAACTTATTTCCTTATCTCCTTCCACTACTCTCAAGCCTCTTGCAAGGAGAAACTTTACCTTGTGCAGTTAACCCTAGAGTTTAGCAAGGTGCTTGAAACTTACTTGCTCAACCAAATACTTGCTACGTGATTGATTGCTGAACAGTGACCAAAACATGCTGTCCAGCACTTGTCTAGCCCTCTATTTCTCAATGGGAGCATGATTTGCATGTTGGTTAGTAGAGTTATTTGATGTGTAGGGACATCCCTTGCCTTGCATCCCACTCCCTTCACTAGGTGCCTCAGTGAATTTCCTAACACCTCTTAGGGGGTAGTAGTGGCCCCAGTTACTTACTCATGTAAAAACTTTGAGTCAGTACTATGTGCCAAGCCCCGTGTCTAGTCTATGTGCTTGCGTAACATGGGAGCAGGACTCTTCTCATTCTATGCAACTTGAGTTATCTCTGTTGGACACATCCTCGTTATATTAAAATGTGTCTCTCCTTGTTACCAAACTGAACTTGGGCCCTTTCGCCTGTGCAGTGAAGCCAATCTGCTGACACCGGATTGTGGTGAAACAAAGTGCAGTGATTATTGTAAGCAGCTCTGGACAGATAGTGCTCAAAAAGCCAGAACTCCCTTATGGGTTTCAGCAAAGCATTTTTAAAAGCAAGGTGAGGGAGGAATGTCCCAGGGTATGTGATTAGCTCATGCACAGTTCTCTGATTGGTTGGTGGTGAGGTAACAAGGTGGTGTCACTAGGATAAACATTAGGCGCTAAGTGGGTGTGGGGGCTCAAGGGCTTCAAGTAGTTAATTTCTTCCATTTGGTGGGGGTTTAAACCCCCCCGTGAAACAAATCAGGAAATGTGCATCTGATACTATTATCCAAGTACTTCAGAGAGGAGCTAAAGCAGAGGATATGTGGGCCGAATCTATCCCCGGAAGGCCCCATAGGGTTCTGCTCAGTTACATCCTAACATCTAAACATTGATTCTGATATCATTATCTAGTGCAACACAGAACATATCCAATCTTTCTCTTTTGTAATAGCCTTTCAACTATGTGAAGACATTTTTACTGCCCTCTGTGCATCTGCAATTTTTCCTTTCTCTAAGTGAAACATTACTTTTTTTTTTTTTAACCATTCCCTATGACACAAATTTGAGTAATCTCAGCTCTTTCTGTCAGTATGTAATCACTTTGACTGTCACGCCATCATATTTTTACTCTACTTTCATGTTTGGCATTTTCCCCATTGTTTACAGCTCAAGCAGTGATAGACCTGCAAAGTTTTTCTGTGGGGAGTATTTTTCAATGCATCAGGTCACATAGATGTAGCCAGCGCAAACTCTTCTTTGTGAAATGATTGCCTCTTTCCAGGCTCCTAGCACGTGGCAAAATGTTTAACACCCACTGTGTATGCAATGTTATGTTGAACGACAGAGGACAAAGAGAGCTTTGAAGCATCACTCTTGTCAAAGAGCCATTAGAGCAGTTTATAAACATGAAAAAGTTAAAACCAGTGGTTGCCAGTGAATGTTTAGTAACCCGCTTCGTGGACCGGGAGTGTAGAGAGAATCTTGATTTGTGTTTGCTGATTTCTGTGCTGTAAACTCTCCCATCATGGCTGATTGCAAGCTATCAATTTGATGTCACTGAAGGAAGAGCTGGAAGGAGAGGCCTAGTAACCCTCCATTTTATACTATTTCCTCTGTACACACATGCAACAAACATAAATAACCCTAAGGGCATCGGTCATAGTAAAATGTAATACCGATAACTAGGAAATGTTAGGTTTTGAGTGTTTGCTACCTTTGCTTTTATTATAATTTAATTGTAATTTGATGTAATTTAAATGGTAATAATGGCTGTTTAACAACCACCTCTCAAAATTCCTGAAAATTTAACCATTGGCTCTCACAAGCTAATGTGAACTGACTCTAGCCCACTACTGGAAATTTGATATGTGACAAAATACGATGGGGCGTTAGACACATGCACAGAATAAATGTCTTGGACATTCAGATAAGAAAACAATTTTTTTTTGTCTTTTTGTCATTTTAGAGCCATACCTTTGGCATATGGAGGTTCCCAGGCTAGGGGTCTAATTGGAGCTATAGGCACCGGCCTACGCCAGAGCCACAGCAACGCGGGATCCGAGCCGCATCTGCGACCTACACCACAGCTCATGGATCCTTAACCCACTGAACGAGGTCAGGGGTCGAATCCGCAACCTCATCGTTCCTAGTCAGATTCGTTAACCACTGAGCCACAACGGGAACTCCTAGATAAGAAAATAATTACATTATTAAAGGAATCTAGGAAGATTTTCCTGGAGGAGGTGGTAAGACTTTAAAAACGCGCAGGATTTGCATTAAGGAAGAGATGGGAGGATCATTATGGCTTTGGAGTATGGATGGAGATTAATAGCATCTTAATAATAATAATACAACAGCTAATTTTCTTGCAGGCCTGACTCTGTGCCAGGCATTGTACTATAGACTAGTGTGTATAGATAGTCCAGTATAACTGTCTTAAAGAACTGAGAAGTAGATGGTATGATTAGCTTCCCTTTTTTATTCTTTAAAAATTTTTATTGACGCTTAGTGGACTTACTATGTTGTGTTAATTTCTGCTGTATGGCAGAGTGACTCAGTTATACACATATTTTCTTTTTCATATTATTTTGCATTACAGTTTATGATAGAATTTTGAATATAGTTCCCTATGTATTAGCCTCCTTTTAAAATGAGGACACTGAGACTTAAGAAACTTGGCTGAAGTCACACCGCTAGTAAGAGTTATTTTGCTTCTTGTGTTCATCTTGTCTGAGATTAATTTCAGATATATTTAGTAAAAGGGACCATGCCTGTGAGCATCCTCTGGCTTGTCAAATCGTCTCATCACCAACGTTTGTAATTATACATGTCGGCTAGTGGTTTCAGATAGTCTTAGCACTTTTCACTGAGGACAAAGCACCAGATAATGCTTTCCCATGGATATTGCTGGGTCCTTTTGGAAGCTGGCAAATGACAAAAAAAAAAAAAAACAATGAAATTAACTTAATGAAAAGTGATGTTTATTGGTCACAAAACTGAAAGAGCAGAGATAGGTCTAAGGTCAGGCCCCTCTGGATTCAGGGATTCACACGCTATTGCTACATCCCGTTTCTGTGTTGGCACCATTATGGGCAGAGTTTCCCTAGTTGTCTGCACTCAGTGCATGCTCACATTCTCACCACTCTAAGTTAGGCAGAAAAGGGGACACAGCTGTTTCTCCATAGACTGGAGAAAGTAGGACTCTTATTAGGCCTTATTCTCACTGGCCGTGGTTGGGCTGTGCCTATATCAGTGTACCACTCCTTCCGGCCGGGAGGATATTCTCTTCCAGCCAAGCGTGAGTCATGTACCCTCTTTCCCCCCATGATGCTTCATGGGGAGTGTCAGGGAAGGGTATTCCTCAGAGGAAAATGAAGATGCTGCTAGCCAAAGCCCATGTGCATATGTAAGGAGCTGATGACACAGTAAACACAGAAATCAGAAACCGTATTAGGAAGACTAGTATAGAACATGCACCATCCAGATCCTTTTGAATTAGAGAACACGCATAGAGCACAGCTATATAACATAGAACAACAGCTTCAGTGTGGGAAAAGAGACTGTGCCAGGAGAGGTCATTTCTTCAACGTTTTTGGAATACCTGCTATCTGCTAGGCATTGTGAACAGTTCACATTCACATTCTCTTCCTTTTTTTTTCTTGTTTATGTATTTAATTGAAGACTGTTAAGCTGCACATATTTAAAGTGTACAGTTTGTGTATGATATATGTATGCACCTGTAAAACCATCACTACATCTAAAAAACAAACAATTCCATTGTCCCCCAAAGTCTCCTTTTTTGTAATTTATAATTTATAATGGTGCCCAATGCCCTCCCTGACTCCCTCTGTGCTTTCTGCCATGACAGATTAGTGATTTGCATTTTCTAGAATTTTATTTAAATAGGAGAATATAGTATGTGCTCCTTTTTTCCAGCTTCTTTGAGGAATAATTTATTATCATAAATTCACTCATTTAAATATATAATACATTATTTTTGAAAATGAATACTTTTTTAATATATTTTTTCATACTGTGGAATGATTTCGACATTGTTTTATGTTACCTATATCAATAATGTGTTCTTTCTGTGGCCTAGTAGCATTCTAGTTGTATGGATAGATATACTGTAACTTAATTATATATTCACATGTTGATGGATATTTGGGTTGTTTCTAGTTTTTTGCTGTTACAGGTAAAGCTGCAGTGAACATTCATATGCATATCTTTGTGTGACCATGTGTTTTGGTGTCTCTTTAGTAAATAGCTAGGAGTGAAATATCTGGGTCATATGGCAGGTATTATTTAACTTTGGACAAAATTGCCAGATTGTTTTCCAAAAGTGGTACCATTTTACATTTCTACTGGCAGTACAGGGGAGTTCCAATTCCTCTACTTCTTGGCCAATTGTATGGTCAGTTTTTAAAACTTATTTATTCTAATGTGCGTATGTAGTAGAATCACAGGTTTTTTAGGCCATACCTGTAGCATGTAGATGTTTCTAGGCCAGGGATCAAACCTGTACCACAGTACTGACCAGAGCCACTGCAGTGACAACATTGGATCCTTAACCCATTGAGCCACAAAGGAACTCTGAACTCACAGGTTTTAATTTGCATTTTTAATGGCCCAGTCTCATTTTGACATTATTTCTTACCTAGAGATGATGGGGTTTTTCTATTAGGTAAAATTTCTCTATATGCATAGACTAAACTCTTTTGAACTCCCTGGGCACAAAAGGTGTTATTTCTATGTGGAATAATGACAGTTCATTCATACAGCATCTCCCTTGACTTATTATATCCATGAAACTTTCTCTAAAGAAACTAGTTGCAAAGAATCCTCTCAAAGTTTTTTGACTCTCAAAACCATTGCTTGAAACCCATGTAGTTTATAATAATGTGATTTTAGCAGACTGTTGCTGGCCCTACCTTTTCTTTGTGTAACTCAAAATTTGCATATCAAAATTTATTAGGAAGTCTATCTTTAGAAATAGTCAAGGCAAAAATCTTTCTTGAGTTTCTTCTCTCTGGAAAATTCTGGACTCACAGCTGGAGATAAAGTGACAAAGTAAGTGAGAGGAAATTTGCATTACTGTCAAATGGTGCAATTATCTTTCTTTCTGGAGTTGCTCGTACTCACACATCAGCAATATCAAGCATTGTCAGTAGGTTGGACTTTTTAGAAATAACCACTTGATTACTGTGCTTGCCTCCGTTCGGATGCTGTATTTTACTTGTTCCTAATCTTAATTGAATGCCTCTGATTAAGTCAGTATTTTCTGGTGCACATGCATGTACACAAAGCTTTAATTTGAAGGAGGAAATCGGATTATTTATCTTTGTTTTCGGGTTTCCAACTTTCTGGCATTCAAGTCAGAGGCCTGCCTTTGAATGGGGTTCTTGGGCTTCAATCATCAACCAGTATTCTGCTCAGCAGTCTCTCTGCTCACATCAAGAATCAGTGGTGGTTCTGTTGTGACCGTCTAGTTGTAGAAGGAAGGAAGACAAGAAAGGATGAATGGAGTAAGGGTTTTTTGTTTAGTTTTGTTTTTTAAGAAAGACTGCAGGACTATGCTGGCAGCGCATTTTAGTGAACTCATTTTAAAACACATTTTAAAGTTCTAATAATCACTTCTGATGCTTATTAAGCATTTGGTGTGTAGCAAATACTGTGATAAGTTATTTACTGGCATCTTCTGTTTTAGTGAGGTTAAGCAGTGTTTTTATTTCCCCCCATTTGTGGATGTGGGAATTGAGCTTCAGATACTTTAATTTGCTGAAGGTCAATGTGTATGTCTTAGCAGAACCTGGGTTGGAATCTGGGCCTGTGTGTTCTAGAACTTATTTAAATCACTACCCTGTACTAACTTGACTGTGACCAAAACTTACTGGCTTATCAGGAAATATGGAAGACAATCAGTTTTTGTAACCTTGGAAAGTTTTGCCATACATGTCTGTAAAAAGCTTGTTTTATGCTTGATGAATGAGGAGAATCTAACTACAAAAAATGTGCTAAGTACTTAATGCTGTACCTGCCCGCTTGGCTGTAGATAAACACAGACTGGCTATGCTGAAATATTCCTACAAAGAAAGGTCAACTGACAGCAAGATGAGGCAAACATAGCCTTAACAACCCCCTCCCCCCACTTCCTTTTCTTCTTTTTCAAGTTCTGGATGCCTGTGTGCCCACCTGATGAGACACCTGTAGCATCTAGTTTCAGAAATATTCTTAAATGACATTGAGACCCTATGTTGGTTAATTGTATGTGTCACTCTGACTTTAGGATAGGAAGTAGTACCCGGATGGTCATCAAACATTGTTCCGGGTGTGTCTGTGGGGATACTTCTGGGTGACATTAAATATAGATAGGCAGATAGCTGGCCTTTGGACTTAAAACTATATTCACCCTGCCGATATTGGAATTTTTCAGCCTCCGTAAGTGTGAGCCAATTCTTGATAGTAAATCTTCACATTATGCATATGCACATCCTATTGATTCTGTTTCTCTGGAAAACCCTAATACAGACCCTTAAAGTGATTTCCTCCTCATACTCCATGCCAAGTGATCATTCAGTCTGCATGTAATCAGAAAGTATCTCCCACTCTCCTGGCTCAGAAGGAAGTGGGCTTGATCCTGTTCAGCTCTGCCAGAGTCTCATGGTTAGACCTTCCCTTTCTAGCCTCCACCCTTTCACCTCTGGAACTGAAAGCATCTGGAACATGGTAGGGCTGTAGGGAGTGAGTTTTCACATGGGCTGTGTGTTCCAGGTCTGAGCAAAGACTCAGGATACTCGGGATGTGAGTGGTCTCCTCTTCTGCCAGGCATCTCTGTGCCTGAATGCTAGTGCTGGTGGTCCCTGAAGTGGGCAGAAGGCAGCACCTTGAGGCTCAGGTGGTACAGGAAGGGGGACCCCTTCCAGGGCCTGAGCGTGGGCTCTTCTCTAACACTCGGAAATGAATTGTCCGAGGAGATACATTTGCTGACAAAGCAAAAGATTTTATTGGGAAGGTGCTCCTGGGCAGAGAGCAGCCAGGGAGACCTGCTCTGCCATGTGGCTCGCAGCTTCTAGTTTTATGGAAATGGGATTAGTTTCTGGGTTGTCTCTGGCCAACTATCTTGCTTGGTCCATATTTGGTCTGACTCAGGGTCCTTGCTGGTAGCACTTGCATCTCTCAGCCAAGATGGATTCCAGCTCCAAGGATTCTGGGAGGTGTGGTGGTCTCCTCCCTTCTATTTGCCCCTTTCAAATCCTCCTGGTTAGTCTTTAGGGCAGCACTACCTTCCTTATGGGGCCTCCTGTTGTGAGACAACTCATGCAGGCAGGTGTTATCTTTCCTGGCCAAGGTAGTTGGTTTCAGTCGGTGGTTACCTGACGTGGGCAGTGATGCCCTCCTTGCAGGGGAACTTGTACCATCTGCAAAGACTGACTTGGTTCCTACCTGTAGGGGCTCTCATCCTGGGCTGCACAAACTTTGCATTCACAAAAGTTTGTCTCCGCCTTCTACCTACAATAGGGTTTTGTTTCCTAATGTTTTATTTTTTTTATTTTTTTTCCTTTTAATTCCTTCTCCATCAATGAGGAGTCTAGGCTTTTGGAATGGAAATGCAAGAAAGGGCTACATTTTTCTCTATTCTCTGTTTCCTCCCTTCCCTGAGGTGGTGAGTACTGACAGCATGGCTCAAAAAGAAGTAGAGAAGAAAGGGTTACTAGGGAAAAGTAAACTCTTGGAAGAAGGTGGAGGGAGTCAATTAACATTTCCAAAATACTGTATTTACATTGGCTTTCAAGCTAAAGGTAACCAACTCCTTTTCCTCCTTCCAACTCAGCAAAGACCTTCTCAATTTTTTGGACTGTGATCTTAGCAGGAGTTTAGTTTCCTCCAGGTTTAATGCCTCCAGTTCCTTTCTTCCTTCATTCTTCAGCTATTCATTTCCATGTGACATCCATTTAAGTCTCTCTCTTGCTCACTTTCTTTGAATGTGCTCTTTGTCTTTTTTAAGATTTGTGACTGAGACCTATGCTCTGACCAGGGCAGGTGCATGAATTCATGTGGTCTCTGTTTTAATGATAAAAACCACCCAACCCCTGGAGCCCCAGTGTGCCTGTGTGTACACACACACACACACCTTCTGTAAGTTAGAGTAAAAGCAGATGCAGGATGTCTTCCTGAAGCTTTGCTCAGTCCCCCAGAGTCCCTAAGAGGTGGGAAGGGTGCTTTCAGTTATCAGGAACATTGTACACATAAAGTATGGTCTTGTAGGATCTAAGAAGTTTAATTTTGTGCTGGGCCGGAGTTGCTTTATATCGTGTCTTTCACTGTCTTTTTGAAAGAATTTACACATTCAATTAAAAACAAACAAACAAACTGTGTTTAATTCTTCCATTTAAGGCAATATTTTGCAAACTTTAAGCTCTGCTGGTTGCTGAACCAAGCTCACTTTGGAGGCTTCTATCCTTACCTGGGGAAAAAAGCAGTCAGCATGCAGGTTTTCTGAGCTGTGTCTCTGCCCTCTGCTCCAGCTTCCTGGAAAGCCCATTCATTCTCAGTACCACAGAGCACATTATTGCAGGTAATAGTGGCTCCAGCCAGCTATGGAGAGGTTTGCTTTCTGCAGTGTGGTGTAGTGGTAGACCTGGCTTTGCTAAACAGCACAGAATTCAAAGCCGTTTTCTTGTATTTTCCCCACCCCATATCCCTTAATGCCCAGGGTTTAAGAACATAAAAATTTTGATTAATGTTTTTACAGAGGACTAGATACCAGGGAATTTTGGTTAGTGTAAAAGTAGACCCACCACCCACTTTGAAATTATATTAGCTCAAGTGAAATCAAACACACAAAAGGAGGATGGCCAGATCATATATAAGAATACTGACCCACATCCTCCATGTCAGTTGGCCCATTAAGGTCAGTGTTTGGTCAGTGACTGCCAGCTCCCCTATTTCTTGCACATTTCCTATTCAGGATCAACCAGAGAAAGTCAAATAACGCTTTTCAGATGAATCAGTTAAGATACTCTGAGAGTTCCCTAGTGGCTCAACAGGTCAAGGATCCAGTGTTGTCACTGCTATGGCTATGGTTACAGCTCTGGTTACAGCTGTGGTTACGGGTTTGATCCCTAGCCTAGGAACTTCTGCATGCTGTAGGTGCAGACAAAAAAAAACAAAACAAAAAACCCCCCAAAATATTGCTCTGCTTTTGGTTAGCCCACTTCCAGCCTCCTCATGCCAACAGTCTTCAATCAAAGCATACCTGAAGGAGTTCCCACTGTGGCTCAGTGGAATGAGAACCCAGCGTAGTGTCTGTGAGGATGCAGGTTTGATGCCTGGCCTTGCTCAATGGGTTAAGGATCTGGTGTTGCTTCAAGCTGTGGCACAGGTCACAGATGCCTCTTGGATCCATTGTTGCTAGGCTGTGGCACAGGCCTATAACTGCAGGTCCAATTCGACTCCTAGCCTAGGAACTTCCATATGCTGCAGGTATGGCCATAAACAGAAAAAAAAATAGCATACCTAAAGCCTTCCTTTTTTTTTTTTTTTTTTAACAGTGAGCCTCTCTCACTGCATGCCTGCCTTTGAGTCTTTGCCAAATACAAGTGATAGTGTCTGGCTCCTTTTTATACTGAGACTCTGTTGGTTCTCATTTGGGTGATCTTTATTTATATACATTTCATCATGTAATCCTCAGTACAACCCTATGAATAAAATATAACTATTGTCTCCATTGTTCTGATGAGTCTTAGAAGGAATGTATTATCTGCCTAAGATCAAACTACTGCTTAGATGGCTCAGGATTTGAACCTAGGTTTGTCAGCCTCCTAAGTGTGTACATTTAACCCGGCACCTTTTGCTGTCTGTGAATGCTTAGGAGCCATGTGTTGGTATCTGCTGTTGGATTGGTAGATACTGAAATTTGATAAAAGAAAAAAAATCGTGTGGCTTTTTAAAAAGTACGTGTCTACTTTAGGTTCTCAGGCTGGAGATGGATGGCTGATGATCAGCTGGTGCTTCCCTCCAGGATGTAGTCTTGTGAAGTGCAATCAGAGGGGATCACATTTCCCAAGGCTCCTGTGTCCAGCTGAGGGCAAGTGACTACTTCTGGCTGATGGACTAAGAGCCTCAGTAATACATGTTCCTTTGGAAGATGTGATTGAATTTCTGATGGACCATGTCGACACTCTCTTGTCCTTCCATGGAAATTGTGTAAGGTCATGTTGTAGGTGCAGACAACAAAGGTGGGAAGAAACTGAATCACTGAGTTTGTTCTTAAAGCAGAGCCACCCCCAAGAGAGCCACCAGGCCAGGGATGTCCCCATTAGACTTGGCGTAAATGGGAAATAAATGTTTATTCTGTGAAGTCATTGAAGTCTGAAGGTTCTCTCAGCAGCCCACCTCTCCTGACTAATACACTTCTCTGTAAAAATACTTTTAGGAGGAGAGTTGGGCTCTCAGATCACTTTCTAGAAACAATTTGATTTCATCTGGATAAGTAAAATATCCATGCTGGTGTTTCTGTAAAAGCATTTGTAGGAGCTTTAGCTGGTAGAGCTTGAAGTGCAGGCTCAGTAGACTGTTGTACTAGGAGTTGACATTGAATACAATTGATTGCAGCCACACCAGGAGCAAGACAGACAAGGTAAATAAATGATGAATTCCGGGGGAAGGAGCTTGCAGTAGCTGCTATTTCATTTCCCTCTTAACCCCCTGTGACTATAAACACGCTTATAGATATATTTTATTAATCATTGTTTTGAAGTATTTGGATTTTGCAAGAGGCTATTGTAGCTAAGGGATTTCTGGACACCCCTCTAGCTAATCAGATTAAGGACAGGAATGCTGTGGTGACAAACTAGTGTATGTTTGAAAAGACAAATGGAGAAGCTCTCCCTTACCAGCACTTGTAACTAGCTGTTTGTTTAAAATAACAGCTTTAGACTTCTTTCCAACTGTGCCGTTCTCACTTCTGGCTCCAAATGATGGACTTTAGACTGAAAATTGCATGAGATGCTTAACAAATGGATATCTTTTTGGGGACATCATCAGAATCAAACACTTCAAAATTCACTTTATGCTGCTTGAAGAGAGAAAGCATTGATACGATATATTGAAGGAGCCATAGCTACCAGGACCGTAAAAGACCTGTTTGTTATATAAAGAAGAAAAGGCAGAGCATGTATGTCATTAATTGTACAGCAGGCTTTGCACATACAGAGAACAGGATAGGCTTTGCATGAATTCCAAATGTCCCCACACAAGTTTGTGTATGTGTGTGCTCTGCATGTGTGTGTATGTGTGTGTTTACTTCTATTTTGTACTTAGTGGTCTCAAACTCTGGTTCTTTTAAAAAATCACACACTAAAGTCTGACCCAAGATCCTAGGAAGCTTGGTGAGATTACTTTTTATTCTGCTAGTCCTCCGTAGACAGGGATCTTGTGGTAGTATCTTCTTCTATGGCAGTATCTTTTTACTCTTTCTGTTCTTTTTGCTCTGCCCTCTTTACTACTTGTCTGTTTTGTTCACTATTATATCTCAGCATCTAGCACCCTGCCTGGCACAGAGAATATATTCAGTATTTGTGAAAATACATTCAAATGTGATCAAGGTGACTGGAGATGACAGTAATTGGGGAAGCTGTAATATTTAAACATAAGAAAGGACTTGGGATAACATGTGAGGGTTCCATAAGTTGTGAGTATATAAAGGGGATATTGCAAGTTGAAAATGGAACACACCATAGGCTAAATCTAGGATTTTGACATGTTTTTCAGAACAGTAAGGAGAAGTTGGGGAGATAGGGTGGCAAAATAGAAGATGTTTTTCATGGATGAATAATGCTTTTGTATGCCAAGCATGAATATAAGTAGGGAAGATTCTTTACCTAAAGTCTTAGGATAGCCTTGTTTTAACTCAAAAAGTTGTTGTAAATTGTCTTTTATAGGCTAATTATACTTATTACAGCCACACACTTTCACTCCTATCAGCTTGTTTGGTTCGTCTGCATTTTAAACTCTCATCAATGCTATACATGTAGGAGTTCCCACTGTGGTACAGTGGATTAAGGACCAGCATTGCTGCAGCTGTGGTGTAAGTCACAGCTACAGCGCGGATTCCATCTCTGGCCTAGGAACTTCCATGTACCATGGGTACGGCCAAAAACAAACAAGCAAACTATACATGTAAAATCAGAATAGAAGAGTATTTATTGATTTCATGTTCCTAAAGGAAAAAATTAAAATTCATTTGTTGCTTAATCATAGACTTTCCTCATCTTAATCTGGGACAGAAGATTCTTATGAGCCAACAGGTATTTCCTGGGATGGATGTGGTTATGTCAAACACACTGTTAGTGTTTCTTTGTGGGCTTGCATTTAGTTGTTTGGGTGCTGGGGTGTCCAGTCCTGGGGAAAACTGGAGGAGCAGAACTGGGTCTAAGCATCCTTCTGAGGTCATGCCAGCTGCAGCAGCCCCAATCTGTGGGGACCCAGATGTGTTATGGTCCCATCTGCCTGCCACCCACCGATTCTTTGTTGTCAGAAGAAAAGAAGCTTTTCATTGGTCATTTATCCATAAAGCTTTTTCTTGTGGGAAGGTCTTATCTTTTCCCTTCTTACAAAGAAGGAGAGGCATAGGTAGTCTGACTACCTCAGCTCAGCTCTCTTGGCTTAGTTAGGGAGACTAATTTAATAAATCAGAATATTCTTCTGACTCAGACTCATTTTCCAGCAGTAATAACAATCATTGCCAGTATGTATTTAGTTATTACTAAATGCTTAGAAGCACACCGAATACTTTACCTATGTTATTTAATTTATTCTCCAAGAACCAAGTGTTTTTATGATCCTAGGTCAAGAGACTGTGCCCTGAGAGTTTAAGAAATACGCCCAATGTTATAGAGCCAGTGAGTGGCACAGTTATCTGTGGATTCATGGTATGTTTTCATCCAAAACACAGTCATGATCGAATGCTAGCCTTTGCCCCCATTTTTAAAGTGAATGATTCTCATATTAAAGCTAAGATCTTCTTCACAGTTTTCTTTTGGACCTCCAAGTTTGGACAATCACAAACCTAACTCTGAGAAGTTTTTTGTGGGGATCATTCATGTTGAACTAGAAACATTGTAAGAATGTGATGATCTGGATACTCACGTACCCAAGGGCCTGGGCTCAAATCCCAGTGTACCATTTACTAGCTCTGTGACTTCAGCCGGTTTTCTCAGCTGTAAAAATTGGGATAATACTTACTTCTCAAGGGATGTAAGGCTTAATTAAGATACTTTGTATAAACCACATAGTTCTGCAGCTGGCTCACCTAAGAGCTCTGTAGATTCTATAAATAATTTCCTCTAAAGGGTAGGAAATTGAATTGATAATGGCGAAACCATTTTCCTAGTGCACTGCCTGGCTTGTTTTTCTCTCAGAGAGCATGTGTTGGAGTGCTTGGTGGTCTAGGTGATGAAGGAATGAGGCAGAGTGGGCATGTGCTTCTAACCTGGAGAAGAAACTGCAGAACTGATTAAATTAATATTGTCATATATTTGGGTGAGGAAATTTTAAAATAAAGTATAGGAGTTCCATCGTGGCTCAGCTGAAATGATTCTGAGTAGCATCCATGGGAATGAAGTTTCGATTTCTGGCCTCGCTCAGTGGGTTAAGGATCTGGCATTACTCTGAGCTGTGGTATAGGTGGCAGATGCGTCTCTGATTCCATGTTACTGTGGCTGTGGCGTAGGCTGGCAGCTGTAGCTCCGATTGGACCCCTAGCCTGGGAACCTCCATATGCCACAGGTGTGGCCTTAAAAGCAAATAAATAAATAAATAAATAAATAAAGTATATTTGGAAACTGAGGTTGAAAGAGGGATCTTAAAGTGCTGGAAGGATTTGATTTTAAACCCTGACATTCTCTTAACAGTTGCCCTTGAACTTTAAGGGTCAAGACCAATTGATAATTGTAGGACAACTAAGAGCATCTACCCAACTGCACGCACACACAATAATGCCTACAGTTTTGGGGTTCACAGAAACATCCTCTAAAGCCCGTCTGTGTGTTTGCTCTCAGGCTATGGGCACCTGTCTGTTCTAAAGGCCTGTGTGACACCTATGGTTCTTTTCCATCAGGAGCTTTCCTTAGTGGGAATGAGGGAATTGGAGGTTGAAGATTGAGGAAGGGTTCTGTAGTAGAAAAGTAGGTTTTGAAATAAATTTCTAGGCCCAAGGAGGAGCTGCTCTGGCCCGGGTACCACTTCAGCAAATGGAAACTTAGGTAACTTTCACAACTCCAAATGCTCCGCTTGACCAGGTGCCCAGTATGTCCAGTCAGCCAACCCCCAAACTTCAAGGCAAGTCTGGGCTCTATACTTACTTCCTTGTTCCTTATTCTTGATGCTATGAGAGCTTCCTCCCCTCTGCCCCAGTTTGCAAGTCTCTTAATCCTTGGGAATGGGGGCTTCCCACTTCATGAAGTGTCATAGTTTGTTTCTACCACTTTCTTTAATCATTTTTAACAGAGGAAAGGGCAGAGCAGTAAAGAAGATTTCATGGGTGAACTTAAGAAAGAGTGAAAGTGGGAGTTCCCATTGTGGCTCAGCAGGTTAAGAACCCAGCTAATATCCATGAGGTTGCAGGTTCAATCCCTGGCCTCACTCAGTGGATTAAAGGATCCAGTGCTGCCTCAAGTTGTGGTATAGGTTACAGATGTGGCTCTGATCTAACATTGCTATTGCTGTGGCTGTGGCATAGGCTGACAGCTGCAGCTCCAATTCAGCCCCTAGCCTAGAAAGTTTCATATGCCACTGGCAGCCCTAAAAAGTAAAGAAAGAAGGAAGGAAGGAATGAAGGAAGGAAAGAAGGAAAGAAAGAAAAGAGTGAAGTGAATTGGTGGGGCATCCTGGGGAAGAGCCAATAGTCTGGGACTAGGTGAAGGAATTATATCATGCTCAGGAATTTTGTCTCATCCTCTAGACTGGTGATCCAGAGCATTATAGGCCTGGGATGGGACACAGTGGGGGTAGGAGATCATCTTAAGTCCCTACTAGAGCTGTATCGGGAGGGGCTCCATGTTATGGTTTATATATAAGGTTTGATTTGAATTAAGAATTTTATAGCTTTATGGTATTGAAAGAAAACCTGTTAGATGCAATAGAGACCAAAGAAAATTTTAAGGCATGGGTTTGCCGTGAGGCAGTCTGTGTTTGAAAAGATAATGCTGGTGACTAGGCTCAACCAGGACACCAGTCAGGAGGTCAGGATGAGTCTTGCTTTTGGATTTGCACTGTCATGTTGAAATTTCTGTGATAAAGGAAATGTCTTAAAACTGCGCTGTATAGTAAAGAAGCCACTAGCCACATGCTGCTGTAGAATACTGAAATGCGTCTAGAGTTGTGGAGGAACTGGTTTGATAATAGCACTTTAATTAGTGTAAATTTAAATAGCTATGTGTGGCTGATGGCTACCATATTGGACGGTCCAACTCTAGATGGATGGTCTACCTCCCAAAAGGAGAACTGCCCTGATCAAACCTTGATTTTAGCCCCTTGAGACCTGTGTCGGACTTTGAATCTGTGGAGCTGTAAGAAAATAAATTTCTATTGTTTTAAGCCACTAAATTCGTGGCGATTTGTTATAGAAGCAATAAGAAAGTAACAATTACAAGTGAATCATTTGAAATTCATGAATGGCATTATAATGAATGGCATTATTATTATTATTTTTTTAGGGCCACAGCCGTGGCATGTGGAGGTTCCCAGGCTAGGGGTCCAATCGGCGCTATAGCCACCGGTCTATGCCAGAGCCACAGCAATGCAGGATCCAAGCCGCGTCTGCAACCTACACCACAGCTCACAGCAAAGCTGGATCCTCAACCCACTGAGCAAGGCCAGGGATTGAACCCGCAACCTCATGGTTCCTAGTCAGGATTCCCCTGCGCCGCGATGGGAACTCCTTGAATGGCATTATTAAAGAGGCTTTTGGACAAACATTATTTTAGGTTACGAGTCACCAGCTGAGATAATTTTTTCTTTTTGAAAGTATGTTCTTTTTCTGATCGTCTAAGTCTCATCATTACAGAAAATTTGGAAAACGCATAGGACATTATAAAGAAGAAGAAAGCAGGTAGCTACCTTTTCTTTTCTGGAGGTGGATACTAATCATATTTGGTTATATTCCCTCTTATGTTGTATTCATATTTTTGTGATGGTAGAGATGATAATGACCTGAAGAGTTATTGAATAACCATTATGTGCCAGGCCATGTTCTAAACATTGTGCTAATGCTCTTTTAATCCTTATTGTAATCTGTGAGATAGGTAGTTTCCCACTGCACAGATAAAGAAATCGAGGTGAGAAGAACCATGTATGATACATTGTATATCTATATAGAACATAGCAGAGCTACATATCTGTCTCAGGCACTAAGTTTCGGGGCACAGCTTAATCCTCTGCTATAATGCCTATATTCTGAATATACCATTTTTAATCTTGATTTTTCACTTAACCTTTTAAAGAATTTCTCATGTTAAGTGCAAACATAGTTAGCACAAGTATTACCCTTTGGGAGCCAAAAAGACAACAGTGACCTTCTATATTGTTGAAAAGAAACATACTGGAAATAGAAATCCTTCTCCACAAAGATGAAATTAGCAGGATGCTACCTTATGAATGATGACAAGGGGCGGGAGCACAAGTCAAGTAAATGTTTGAAGTCACTTACTTAGAATTTAAGAGTTAATTTTCCTTTAGAAGAATATGATCCATTGTTGGATTTTCACTAGCACCCCCTTCCCACCTGCCTCCTTTTCATATAATGAAACCACTAAATGCTGTCAGTCTACTGAGATTTATCCCGAAAGCTTGTGTAGAAGGGAAGGAAAATGTCCCTTAGCCAGACAGCTGCAAAATTAGTGTAACATTGATCAGAACAGAGATATGCAAAGTTATCTTTACAAAAATCAATATAGAATCTGGGCCTCTAAGATGTTATCCAAAAAAAGAAGGTGTAAGTCAGAAACTTCTTCGTCAGCTCTGGGAGAACTGAGAAAGGAGGGGCTGGGACATCGGCTGGCAGGGCCAAGGGCAGCACTGCACATGGGCGAGGGGGCCTTGTTTAGCTAATGGCCTCTGAAGGGACTGGCCTCTTTACAAGACAGACGCATCAGGTTATTTCAGTCACGCGGTTAACATCAGCTCACTCTCTTATTTGCATATCCACCCAACAATTTCTTGTTAAAATTTAGCTTCTTAAATAGGTCTACCTACAGGGAGAGATTTCTCTGGTCATGCTGCCCTAAGTATTATAGTCCTGTCACAGTTATATTTATTACATAAAGCCAAAGATAAGGGTTGCAGTTTTATAGATGTTTCCTAAGTTTGGTTAAATCAAATATACCTCTCAGATATGGACCTATTCTTAGCAAGCGGACAAAATCAGATCTCCGAAAGTGCTTATGAGGCTGATGGTCAGTCCCTGAATCAGGGACTCACCAGGTAGCCTAGTCGTCCTCTTGCTTCACCTCCTTTGACTTTTCATTGGCCAAGCTTAGACTTTGGTGTTATTTAAGCAATTGCAGTGTATATTTGTAGTAAAACAACAGGAAAAAATATAGTTGTGATCTTAGTAGTTACTAATTACTGTAGAAGGATGGGAAAGTCAAATAAGAACAGTTTAATTAGAGAAGGATGTAGACGCTGCTGTTCATAATGATGAATAACAGTAATTGAACACTTAAAAATGGGTCAGATGTTATATTATGCACTTTAAATGAATTATTTCATATGCCTCTAACAACCCCATGAGGAAGGTACATTATTATATGCAGTTTGCCCTGGGGAAAATTGAGGATCTGGAAGTCTAATGACTCATCCAAGGCTAGACATTCAGTGAGTATGGAACCAAGATTACAGTCCAGACAGCAGGGGTCTTTGCTCAGACTCATAGGCGTGATGCTACATGAAGGGGCTGAAAGAAGACTATGGAAGAGAAACTAAGGGGAACTTGCATTTCAGCTTCAGAAGATGATGTTACTCGTTTCTGGTTAAACTTTCTTCTTTGTGATCCAGGTATAGGGACTTCAGAGATATTGCGGATTGAGGTCCAGACCCCCAGCCCTTACAATAAAGGGAATATTGCAATAAAGTGAGTCACAGGAGTTTTTGGTTTCCCAGTGTGTAGAATAGCCGTAGTCTTTTAAGTGTAATGTTATATCTTGAGAAAACAATATACATACCTTAATTTAAAAAGATTTTACTGGGGAGTTCCCGTCGTGGCTAGTGGTTAACGAATCCGACTAGGAACCACGAGGTTGCGGGTTCGGTCCCTGCCCTTGCTCAGTGGGTTAACGATCCGGTGTTGCCGTGAGCTGTGGTGTAGGTTGCAGACTCGGCTCGGATCCTGCGTTGCTGTGGCTCTGGCGTAGGCCAGTGGCTACAGCTCCGATTCAACCCCTAGCCTGGGAACGGCCGTGGGAGCGGCCCAAGAAATAGCAACAACAACAACAAAAAGAAAGACAAAAATAAATAAATAAATAAATAAATAAAAATAAAAAGATTTTACTAAGAGTTCCCATTTTGGCTCAGCAGGTTATGGATCATTGTCTTTCTGAGGATGTGGGTTTGATCCCTGGCCTCCCTCGGTGGCTTAAGGATCCAGCATTGCCACAGCTGTGGTGTAGTTTGCAGATGTGGCTTGGATCCAGCGTGCCTGTGACAGTGGTGTAGGCCTCAGCTGTAGCTCTGATTAGATCCCTAGCCTGGGAACTTCCATATGCTGCAGGTGAGGCCATTCAAAGGAAAATAAAGAAAAAGAAAGAAAGACTTTATTGCTGGGGTTTCCTTTCAGTGAATTTGCTTAAGAATCTGGTGTTGTATGTGCAGTAGCTTGGGTCACTGCTGTGGCGTGGGTTCAATCCCTGGCCTAGGAACTTATGCACACCATGGGCATGGCCAAAAAAAAAAGACTTTATTGCTAAACATTGCTAATCAGCATCTGAGACTTTAGCAGCTTGTAATCTTCTTGCAATTATGACATCAAAGATCACTGATCACAGATCACTATAACATATATAATAATGAGAAAGTTTGAAATATTTTGAGAATTACCCAAATGTGACACAGAGACAGAACAGGTGAGTAAATGCTGGGGGAAAATTGTGCTGATAGACTCGCTCCATAAAAGGTTTTCACAAACTTCAATTCATAAAAATCACAATATCTGCAAAGTCCAATAAAGTGAGATATGTCTGTATATCATTAACTTTTCATAGTGACCAACCAGGGTTCGATTCCATTCTTGGCTCACCACTTAGAATTTTCTAAGAGAACTAGTTAGGAATTGAAAGGGACTGGGCACAGTGATGAGGAAGGGGTCAAAGAAGATATATGTGTATAGGGAAGATTGCCAGATGAAAAATTAAACAAGCTGTGAACATAGAAGAAAAGGGGGATGGCAGGTTTGATGCCCAGTCATAATCTTTTTGAGGGAGAAAAAAAGAGTGGATCAGAGGGTCAGTTACTAGAAACATCCTTGTTTGTTTTCCGCAAGGAGGTGAAGGCTAAGGGAAGCATGCTCAGCTGCCTGTCAGTCTGTATGTTCCCTGCTTTGTAAGTGCAAGTCCTTGCTATTGCCTTTGAGCTCTGGAACTGTTTTATCGCTTTTATAAACTACTAGCTATCTTCTTTTAGGAGGAAATAACAGATGGTCGTGCTGGAACTGAGCTTTTTATCTGAATCTTCAAAACCTTTTTGTGCACAATTTATGAGGTTCACTCTTTGCAAATTCAGTGCTTTCTTGTAGCTTTTCCTTTTGAGATGAGCCACCAGAGCCTCGTTTTTGTTGGGCATTGCCTATTAGTGGCAAAACTCCTTTCTTATTTAATCAGCTTCTCCAAAGGAATAAGGCCGAGTCCAGATACATTCTATTTATGAGGGTGAAAAGATTTTGGCGGTCTGACTAAAAATAACATGTGAAATCTGCCACCTGGGTCTCCCTTCCATATTCATCTTGTGTTTTTTTGCTTTTGGCTCATGGAGTTCAATCTGACGGGTCAGCCCCTGTGAGCATGGAAGAAATTTGACTGGGTTAAGCGTTTGTGGCTGAGGGATGGAGAGGGTGGCAGTGCTGCCAAGAGGCTGGCCCTGACCTGCCTGCATGTTTGGGAGGCCAGGCTGATGTGGTCCCAGATCTTGGTCTCCTTGGAATCAGAATGTATAGAGGATTGTTGCACATGTTCCATTGAGTGGGGAAAAAGATATGAGCAAAATGGTATTGCCTATGTAAATACTCGAGGAAATGGTATTTTTTTTTCATAATTACTCAAAATCTGTAAGATAGTTGGATACACACAAAGCTCAGAAAACAACCAACCAAACAAAACCAAAATCAACTTTGCAGAGTTAAGCATATTCAGAGCTCATTTTGTTCTACAGGCTTATTTCCCAAGTCACTTGGAATTAATACTCTTCTGATTTATTATTCAGATCCCTGAGTCCACCAGAGATATTCGTAGCCAGGCTTTTGTGCAATTTCAAAAACTGCTTAGACTTTAGGATGGCAGGAGAGTTTAGTGGCTAAGAAAACAGGCTCTTGAGTCAAAGTCTGGATATAATCTGGGGTCTGTTACTTAAAAGCTGTGTGGCCTGGATTCATTATTCACGTTCTTTAACCCGTTAAGTTTTTCTTCACTGCAAAAGAGACATAACAAGTATTGCCAAGAATCGTTATGAGGATGAAGTCATATATGCATATATACATCCGTATACAATTGATCTTTGAACAATGTGAGGGTTGGGGTGCCGGCCCTCCATGCAGTTGAAATTCTGCATATGACTTTACAGTCTATCCTCTTTATATATGGTTCTGAATCCATTGATTTAGCCAATCACAGATCATGTAGTACTGTAGCATGTATTTAGTGAAAAAAAATCTTTGTGTAAGAGGATCCATGCAGGTCAAACTTATATTGTCCAAGGATCAACGGTATATATGTGTGTGTGTGTGTGTGTGTGTGTGTGTGTGTGTGTGTGTGTGTGTGTATTGCATAACATATACATATGTATAAAGTGCTGGCATATAGAGTACATTCACAATAAGTGACAGCTGTATTACTGTTGTTCAGTAGCAGACTTTGCTCCTGTGTTGTCTTCGTGAAGGGAAAAATAGTAGTCTCTGTGTTGAGTACTGCTTGCTTTAATTATATTTGCTTAAAGGAGGGAGCTGAGTCTATGGTACAAACAACAAACAAACAAAAACCCCTTTGAAAATTCTGTAAACTATCCTTCTATTTTGGAGAATCATGAAGGCTCTGAAAAGTCCTACAATAAAGAAATTCATTTAAATTCTTACATGCTGAATATTCCCAAACTTATTTGATCACTAAAAACATTTTTTTCCAGTTATGCCTATAAACATCCATGAATCCACTGCTCTGCAAACACACTTTAGGACCTTCTGATCAGTTGATGTAGCCATGGTCTTGAACATGGAAATGTGTATCTGGATCCTTGTTCTGTACTTCCTGGCTCTATGTCTTTGGTAAAACACTGAACTTGGTGATCTCCTGTTACTTAAGGCTCAGCTCAGATGTTATGAGCTACATGACCACCAGCCCCTAGATGTCTGGGTAAGAAACCCTTCCTATATATACTCATAATTGGTGCTATGAAGAGCCATATTGGAACCTGAGCCAAAAGGAAAAATCTGTTAACCTGATACTGCCTTCATTTAAAATGAAGTTTCTCACTGTCTTACCCCCTTCTTGGCCCCACTCATAAATGCCATGAATATATATCTCTTTTACTATAATAATTTATTTTTATATGTCTCCACAAATAGAATGCTCCCAATGGGTCAAGATTATGCCTTTTAATCTTTATATCCATGGAATTTAGCTCAGTACTGGCACAAAGTCATTTTTCAATAAATGTGTCTCAGACTAGGATGCTCTTCCCCTAGAGAGCCTCTCCTTCACTTCCTTCATGTTTCTGCTTAAATATCATCATCAGAGAGGCTTTTCTTATAAAATGGCATCACCCTTACTACCACATCAATATTTATCCCTTATGTCATTTAATTCTTCTTCATATTGCTTATCATGACCTGACATCTTTTTGTTTGTTTTTTTATTGTGTATCTCTCTTGATTTGACTTGAACCTTGGTCTAGCAGCATCTTAGTCTGTTTTTTCATTTCTCTATCCCCAGTGCTTAGAACAGTGCCAGGTACATAACCTATACTAAATAAATATTGGCTGAGTTAATAAATTATTGAATGAATGGCAAATAGGAATAATGCAATTTACCCTATCTGCTAATAGGATTAAATAAGAATGTGTATGGGAGTTCCAGTTGTGGCTCCAGAAATGAATCTGACTGGTATCCATGAGGATGCAAATTTGATTCCACTCAGAGGGTTAAGGATCCTGCATTACCATGAGCTGTGGTGTAGGTTGCAGACATGGCTCAGATCCAGAATTGCTGCGGCTGTGGTACAGAACAAGGATTCAGATACACATTTCCACGTTCAAGACCATGGCTACATTAACTGATCAAAAGGTCCTAAAGTGTGTTTGCAGAAGGCCAGTGGCTCCAGTTCCATTTTGACCCCTAGCCTGGGAACTCCATGTGCTGCTGTTGTGGCCCTAAAAAAAAAAGAATGTGTATGGAGTAACATTATAGTCCTTTGCACATTGGTGGTGTTTAATATATGTTTGGTAAATACATTTAAATCTAGCTGAATATGAATGGAACATGGTAATTCATGTGAGGGTTTTGGGGACTAATGATAACTTCTTTGCCAGAGTTTTCTAATACGTCAAAGAGTATGCTGGGTACCATAATGTCATTTACTGCGTGGTAATTTTATAAACAGAATATTAATGAAATAGCAGTCATACTCTCTTTTGGGAGGCTGTGCTGGTGGCATGCAGAAGCTCCTGGGCCAGGGATTGAACTTGCACCCAAGCCACAGAAGTGACAATGCCGGATCCTTAACCCACTGCACCACAGGGTGAATTCTTTTTTTTTCCTTCTTTTTATGGGTACACCTGTGGCAATGGAAGTTCCTGGGCTAGGGGTCCAATCAGAGCTTCAGGACTATGCCACAGCCACAGCAGCACCGGATCCAAGCCACATTCTATGACCTACATGGCAGCTTGCGGCAATGCCAGGTCCTTACTGAGCAAGGCCAGGAATCGAACCCTCATCGTCATGGACACTGTGTCATGAGGTTCTTAACCCCCTGAGCCACAGTAAGAATGCCAACACAGAAGGACTCCTCATACTCCTTTTTAAGTTTACTTAGAGACCAAGAACATGGTTTTACATCTTACGGTTCATCATGTTATATGACAGTCTAATAGGGAGACCTTAGGTGTTGGGCTTGAATTCTGGGTCTGCCCTTTAGTGAAGGTGTGTGATTTCAGATAAGTCATGTACTCTCTTTTCAAGCCTTAGCTTCTTATTTGTAGGAAAAATCAGTATAAATAGCTACATCTCAGATTTGATAGAAGAATCTCATGTCCTCATTTTATAAAGCAATGGATGTCATTTGCTGCTGTTCTTTTTTCCCTACCCTTACTGCTACCACCAGCATTGCTGCTACAGACACTACCACCACTATGACCGAGAATATCTCTTGGGAATTTTCTAGCCAAGCTGTAAGGAAAACATGCTACCCACTATTTCTCTCATAAACCTTTAGCAGATCTCTAAGTTCAAAGGGAAGCTGGACCCAGGACCAATTGCATCACTTGATGGAATACACTGACAGAACCTGGAAACTGCTGTTGCTACCAGTAAGCCATCCTTGGGGTCCTGTCACTCTGAACTCCACATCCCCCTAGGATTCTCCTGCTACTTCTGAGAGGTTCCAGCACAGTGGGACAGATCTTTAGGACCGCATCCTGTGACTAACAAGAAGGTTGTTGACTTGAACGTGAAGAACTGCAGATGTTGCTCATTGTTGGTTAATGAAGGCTCTGTTTCTGTTTCCTATACATGTGTTTTTCAAAAGGTAAGCAAGCAGCTTTGCATACTCCATCTTTCATATTGAGCCAAAACTATTTCAAGAAAAAGTGTCAAGGCGTTCCCTCTGTGGCTCATCTATTAAGAATCTGACTAGTATCCATGAGGATACAAGTTCAATCCCTGGCCTCACTCAGTGGGTTAAGGATCTGGTGTTGCCTTGAGGTATGGCATAGGTCAGATATAGCTCAGATCTGGCATTGCCGTGGCTGTGGTGTAGGCTGGCAGCTGCAGCTCTGATTAGTTCCCTAGCCTGGGAACTTCTATATGCCTCAGATGTGGCCCTAAAAAGAACAAAAAAAAAAAGAAAACGTCTCGAGGTGTGACCTCAGCATTTCTTGGAAGGGGGAGCCAGTAAGATGGTGGGACCCTGACCGCAAAGCAGAGTCCACAAAGCTGTTCTTGAAAAAGAATCATGAATGTCTAAGTTTATTGAAAGATTACACAGCCTAAAAGATGTATTTGTTTATGTTCTGTTTTCCTGAAGTCTTGAAAAGAACTAACAGCTTCCCTTGGGTGCTCTTTCTTGCTCACCTACACTCCCTTTCTTTTGCTCTACCTTCATTTCTTTTTGGAGAGATCACAGCAAAATGTGTATGCATGTGTTTGTGTGTGTATGTGTTCTTGGTAAGCACTAGAAAGAAAAGATATTCCCCTTAAAATAGAATTACTGGGTACCTAACTCCTTAAAAGAAGCTGAGATAACAGATTTCATTAAAACTGTGCTTTAATGGAATTGAAGGGAACTCTATCTTTAGGATGTGTTTGCAGAAGGTAAGAAGAAAGTGATTTTAATTATTGAATGTTTCTAAATATATCCACCCACTCCTCCCCAACCAAGTAATGCAGATCTGTAATTCCAGAAGAAACTATATAATATCCTTGAAGGATGACAAGAGACACCCATAGTGACCATGATTTGGTAAGGTCCCTGCTTAATTAACCAAAACAGAGACAAAACTAGAATTTCCAACCTGTATAGTAGAATAGTATTTTGAAATATAACTATGCTTAATTGATCATGTTCCCTTTCAGGCAGTGGTGAAGTTTCCACGTTCCCTCTCCTAGAGTAGGTTTGCCATAGCCTAAATGCAGAATTACAGAATGGGGTCACATTCTGGGTTTCATAATTTAATTCTGGTTTTTTTTTGGGGGGGGGGCATACCTGTGGCATATGTTGGGTCTCAGGCTAGAGGTCTAATCAGAACTACAGCTGCTGGCCACAGCCATAGCCACAGCAATAGCAGATCCGAGCCGCATCTGTGAGCTACACCAGATAAGTAGGATCCTTAACCTACTCGAGTCCAGGGATTGAACCCACAACCTCTTGGTTCCTAGTTGGATTCTTTTCCGCTGCGCCACGACAGGAACTCCCCATAACTGAATTCTGAAACTTCGGCTCAGACCTGGCATGGCTGTGACTGTGGCATAGGCCAGCAGCTACACCTCCGATTCAACCCCTAATCTGGGAACTTCCATATGTCATGGTATGGCCCTAAAAATGTCAAAAAAGAAAAAAATGAGGAAAGAAAAGACATTTTTATATATATATATTTTTTGACATTTATATTTTTAAGGATAAGGACCAGGATCTTAATCATTATTGAAACTCCGGGTGCCTGCTCACTCAGAGTCTAGCACTCTGTTAGTGCTAAATAAATGCTTGGATATTTTGTTTTTTAATTTTTGATCGAAATATAGTTGATTGTATAATATTGTGTTAATTTCTTCTATACAGCAGTTGTATATCTATATATATATACACACATATATATTCTCATATTCTTTTCCATTATGGTTTATTATAGGGCACTGTCTATAGTTCTCAGTGCTGTAGAATAGGTCTTTGTTGTTTATCCCCCCCATGTATAATAGCTTATCTCTGTTAACCCTAACCTCCCCCAACCCCTCCCCACTTGGCAACCATAAGTCTCCTCTCTTTGTGAATCTATTTCTGAATAAATACTAATTGAAGGAGAAAAAGAATAATTCTATCTTTGAAAATCCAGATAGATTCCTGAAATTTAGGGTAGATATGAGGAAGGTATTTTTTTCTGGTAGGAAATTATTACCCCATAAAATGGGAACTGAGGGAAGATGTGTAATATCTTGAGAGGTCTCTGTGGTCTAGACTTGTTCTAGCCTAAAGTTTAAGAGGTAATTTTGCTAATTTTTCAACTCTAAAATGACTTAGCTCTGTTATGCAGATGAAAAGTTGCTTTAAAAAAACAAGAAGCCTTGAAAAGACAGGAGGAAGGTTAAATGCCTATTGCTAAATGAAAGGAGCCAGTCTAATTATACTGTATATTTCCAACTATATGATGTTGTGGATAAGGCAAATCTACAGAGATAGTGAAAAAAAAAAAAATCAGGGTTGGTCAGGAGAGGGAAGGAAGATTAAATATGTGGAGCACAGAGGATTTTTAGGGCAGTGAAACGATTCTGTATAATACTGCAATGGTGGATTTGTGCTAGTGTACATTTGTCAAAACCCAGAGTATTTACAAAGACAGAGAGCAAACTAATGTGAACTATGGACTTCATTTAATAATAATGTCTATTGGTTCACCAGCTGTAACAAATGTGTTACACCAATGCTAGATAGTAATAGGGGAAGCTGGGGATGGGGGAGAGGAGGGTAGGAAAACTATCTGTACTTTCTGCTAATTTTTCTGTAAATCTAAAACTGCTCTAAAAACTATTCTATCAGTTTTTTTTTTTTTTTTTTTTTTTAAGGTCAGTACTTGTGGCATATAGAAGTTTTCAGGCTAGAGGTCGAATCAGAGCTGCAGCTGCAGGCCTATGCCACAGCCTCAGCAATGCCAAATTTGAGCCGCATCTGCCACCTATGCTGCAGCTTGCAACATCGGATTCTTAACCCACTGAGCAAGGCCAGGTATTGTGCCCTCATCCTCATGGATACTAGTCAGATTCTTCAGCCGTTGAGCCATAACAGATACTTTTTAAAAGCTGTAAATCATCAACACATAGAGGGATCAGGCTTCTCTTAACTTGGGGGACAGTTTTTTCTTTACTAAAACGTTAGAACTGGTACATCTCTCTTTCTTTAGTAATTTAGAACCATGAGGAGGAATTGAGGAGAGAACTATTCCTCTCCTCTGTCAGACAAAACTAAAAGTGAATCGTAACCATCGGTTCCTTTCTGCATACTCCATGTTGGGCGATACAGGAGAGAAAAGAGCCTTCTTTGACTTTTCTCCCGGGTAATTGATGGCTTATGTTCTTGGCAGTTAAGAGCAACAGACATGTGAGTGGGCATATGGAAATCAAAGGGCAGAATGCAGTTGAGTCCAGGCCTCATTCAACATTTTGCAAAAGCAGGGTCCAGTATTCAGAAGGAAATGGCAAATCCCACTCCTGGTTTTGCTTGTGCCTCCTCCAGCATTTCCCTGGGATTTGTTCTGGTCCCTTCATTTGGGGGCACACATTGGCTCTCCTGGGGTCGCCCCAGCCTGCTTTATAATGCCAGCTGGTATTTCCAGTTTGTATTTCATCCTTATCCAGCTATTAGAGCGGACCTAGCCTTCTGTTGAATTTTTTTTTTAACTTTGTCAGAAATTGAGCAGATGGATTTGAATTCCTAATTTTCTTTAAAAATGTGCCAAGTACTTGTTCCTTTGTTCCTCATTTTCCCCTTGACCAGTTCCTTGTGGCTTTGCATTTTTCCTCTTTCAAAGCATCTCACTGATTAGTCTTGTCTCTCTGTGTTCTAGGCATCTCACTGGTAGCCAAGTTCTGGAGAATCCACTCCTCTTCTGTGTTATCCTCCTGGTTTCACACACCTGGGATATGTGAGTCTCTACACAAATATTACTACTAAGATCATTGAAAATTATACTAAAATGCTGAAATATGATTTGTCCTTCTTGAGATTGCTTCAGAAAAATAAAGACACATTCGTCTAGTGTCTTAGTGAATACTATGAGCCAGGTATTTTG
Source organism: Phacochoerus africanus (assembly GCF_016906955.1). Classification (NCBI taxonomy): domain Eukaryota; kingdom Metazoa; phylum Chordata; class Mammalia; order Artiodactyla; family Suidae; genus Phacochoerus; species Phacochoerus africanus. The sequence goes on from NC_062545.1 coordinate 201,499,108, forward strand.
CGAAGTATTTAAGATAAATTATCTTAATCTCATTAAATAACCTCTAATAGTCCCATTTTACAGAATAGGGCAGGGAGACTACAGGAATGGACTTGCCCAAAGTCAGTTACCTAGTATACAATAGAGCCAGGAGGCAAATTCAGATTTATCTTACTTCATAGTCTACTTTTCTTTAATTAAAAGAGCATTGGCTTTGTAATAGGAAGGGTTTAGGTTTGAGTTCTTCCTTTTGGGAAGTGGGGACAAGCAGTTCCCTAAGTTGCTTAAAACTTACTGTTTTGGTCTATAAAATGGGGATGATATCAATTTACTTTCAGTATTGCTCTGAGACTTGAAAGAGATAATGAAGGTGAAGGTAAGAATCTTACACAGGACCTGGTATACAGTAATTTGTGGAGTGTCAAATTTTTTTTTATTTTCAAGCTATTGTTTTTATTGATGATCTTGGGACAGAAAAGTAAACTGTACTAGGTTAAGACATATAAATTACCGTAAGTTATGTTACTAGAACTGCGTCCTTAAAGTGTGGTCTGTTTAGCCCTTTTCTTTTTTTCTCTTTTTAAAGCCATACCCATGGCATATGGAGGTTCCCAGGCTAGGGGATCCGATTGGAGCTACAGCTGCTGGCCTACGCCACAGCCATAGCAACGTGTAATTTGAACCGTGTCTGTGACCTGCACCACAGCTCAGCAATGCTGCATCTTTAACCCACTGAGGGAAGCAAGGGATTGAACCCGCAACCTCATGGTTCCTAGTCAGATTTGTTTACACTGCGACGGGAACTCCCTGTTTGGCCCTCTTCTAATATCTGCAATCCCATTTCCCAGCCCTGGGGCAGAAAGTTATTTGGAAACCTGAATGTTTTGCTCCCTTTCTTAGAGGCCATGTTTTTTTTCGCAGCAGCTACCTATACAATTTAATGCCAGAATTTCTTCCTCCATGAGCACAACTGTCCGAAACCACCCTGCTATTCCGATCTATTTTCACATCCTTAGTGAAACTCTTTTTGGATTAAAGGTCAGCGGTTCACACTTGCAGCCGCCTGTGCAAATAGCACTGTTGCATTGACTTGTTTTGCTGTCTTCCTCCTGCCTCTCTTGCTACCTGGCAGATGTTAAAGGCTGGGTGCTTGCTTGCCTATACCGCCAGTTTCACGAGCTGAAATGCAGGCCCCAAATTATCAAGATAAAATAGGAAAAGTAAGAATGAACAACACAAACAGGCAGCCACCCACCCTATGGACCTTTCACCCTGTAACAAATGGCATAAATGGTATTTTAAATTGAATACATCTTGAAATTCCTTTTTTTTTGTCTTTTTCTTTTTTGTTGTTGTTTTTGTTGTTGCCATTTCTTGGGCCGCTCCCGCAGCATATGGAGGTTCCCAGGCTAGGGGTCCAATCAGAGCTGTAGCCACCGGCCTACGCCAGAGCCACAGCAACACGGGATCCGAGCCGCGTCTGCAACCTACACCACAGCTCACGGCAACGCCGGATCGTTAACCCACTGAGCAAGGGCAGGGACTGAACCCGCAACCTCATGGTTCCTAGTCGGATTCGTTAACCACTGCGCCACGACGGGAAGTCCTTTTTTTTTCTTTTTTGCTGTAGTATAGAGTTGATTTTCTTTTTGTTTGTCCTAAAACATCCGTTTTCAACTTAGCAAAGTCTTCCTTGTTTCCAGGAAACAGAATCCAAATTGATCTGTAATAAATTAATTGTGTGTATGTGCACGTGTATGGGGCATATTGCTGGTAGTTTCCTATATCTTGGTAATTTGTGTCAAGTTAGTATACATGGAACAAATATCTGAATGTCTGCGATGTGCCAAATGAAACTTTCATGGAAATAGGTAGTGAATTAGCCAAACCAAAAAGCCCCAGGGAGCTGTGGGTGGGTGGGCATGAAAAAGGAAACATAAGCCTGCTACACTTTAGCCCAGTGGGAGGCCATTTCTAGTCCTGATGGAACCTGGAAGCTCTAGTTCCTACTAAAGAGCTAGCAAGTGAAGACCACCCCACCCCAGTCATCTCTGAGGCCCAAAGAACCCAGGGTAGCCCAGTAGAGAATGCTTAGAAATGGGGAGGGAACGGAAAGGCATCTTGCAAATGGTATTGATGGAAAGCAGTCTCCTTCCTTAGTGGTATTATTGACCTGAGTTATTGATTTAAAACCTGAACTTTGTTCACCTTCAGACAGACGTAGTTTTGCAGACTGAACTCAGATACAATGAAGCAACGTTCTAGTGTGCCCTGTGATGGGATGAGAAGAGAGGAGGTGGAAGAGACCATCAGACATTCAAAGTGGACCAGCCAAATATCCTTCTCAGGTACACTGGGCTAAGGGTTCAACAACTTCTTACCAAGAAAGAGTTAGAAGTCTATACCAGAATGTTACTGTATGGGAATTGAATTTTGTTATATATTAGCAATGTTTAAGCTAACTATCATGAATTAAAAGTAAAAATCCTCAAGTGAAAGTACTCCTCTGAGTATTGTGATTGATGGCTGTTTGGAATGGGCCCACAGAGGGTGAGATCAGATACATGCAGATCTTTATCAAATGTGGTTTATCAAAGTGGGCTTCTATTTTCTATACCATTTGGCACAATAGCATTGTGAAGAACATGAAAGATCAGATCCCTTCCTTGGGAGAACTTACACTCTAGGGGAAAGGCAGGATGCAATATAACAAACACCATATTTTATATATATTTTACTATCAGAGTAATCCATATGCATAAAAGCAAGACAAATGTTAAAATAACAGAGCAGACTTTAATTTAAAATACAGTCCCGTAGGAGTTCCTGCTGTGATGGAGTAGGTCAAGGATCTGGGGTTGTCTCTGTGGCAGTGCAGGTTGGATCTCCAGCTTGGCATAGTGGATTAAGGATCCAGTTCTGCTGCAACTGTGGCGTAGGTTGCAGCTGCAGCTCAGATTCAATCCTTGGCCCTGGAACTTCCATATGCTGTGGGAATGGCTGAAAAATAAAAAAATAAAGTTCAGCCCCCTGACCTGCCATTCCCTACTTTGATTCTATCAGAGTCAACCTCTTTTATCTGCTTCTGTTTTTATTTTTATTTATTTATTTATATATTTATTTATTTATTTTTTTTGTCTTTCCTAGGGCCCCTTCTGTGGCATATGGAAGTTCCCAGGCTAGGAGTCTAATCAAAGCTATAGCTGCTGGCCTACGCCAGAGCCACAGCAACATGGGATCCGAGCCGTGTCTGCAACCAACACCACAGCTCACAGCAACGCTAGATCCTTAACCCACTGAGCAAGGCTAGGGATCGAACCCGCAATCTCATGGTTCCTAGTCGGATTCGTTATCACTGAGCCATAACGAGAACTCCTTGCTTCTGTTTTTAGATCTTTTGTTAGTTGGGATTACAGCACTAAAAACTATATGTAACCAACTTTATTGATAAACATCACATATCATCTATTCCTCCCCACGGCAATAGGATTAACATACCTCTTCTCTTCCTCTTTTCCAAATTTAAATTGTATTACTGTGTTTATCTTTTCTAGTGATTACTTTTATAACTGTATTTTTCTATTCCATCAACTTTTGATGGACTTCTTTCATTCATTCCCTCTTTCAAGCCTCCTTGCCCAACTCCATTGTCAGAGGCTGAACTTCTACAGTGTAAAAGCTAAACATTTTACTTTGTGTTCTGTAAGGAGACTAGTCGCCCCAGCTCTGTATGTAAGGTGTTTAAATAACAAGATGAAGTTCTTTACAGTAAAGTACAATTTGTATCATCTCTGTTATTCTATTTACTTTATCAGTTCTGAGACCTGAGAAATCACTGAAGGTGAAATAGATAGAGAACAATTTATGGAGGCCTTTGGACATAATCTAAGTCTTGAAAACTGCAGAAGACTGAGCTGGGCAGAGAGAAGTCAAAGGTGTGCAGAGGAAAGAAAAGAGGGTACACACACTGAGTCTAGTATATTCCAGTGATAGACAAGTGACAAGGCTACATGGAAAAAATTACTTCTTGGAGCACAATAGTGGATAAAGTTGGAAAGGTAATTTAGAACCAGATGGTTGGCTATGAGCCTCAGGCTGTCTGCTTCCCCAAAGTTGTAGCCTACACTTTCCCTGCCTCCACTTCCTGCTCTCTCTCTCTGCAACCTCTTTCAATCTGGTACAAACCCACACAGCTCTATTAAAATTGCTCTCAGAGACCACCAGAAGTGTATCCAATGGTTTAGTCCTAACCTGCATCCTCCTTTATGTCTTTCTGGGATTTGATACGATTGGCCATCGTCCGCTTCTTGGTTCTTCTCACTCCCTTGATCTTGTGGCACTATATTCTTCATAGTATTCTCCGGCGCCTCTTCCTGTTACTCTATTGTCTCTTTCAGTGTGTTTTCTTTGAGGGTTTTCTGGGTTTCTACACTTGACCCTGTCTCTCTCCACTGGCTATTCTCTTCACTTTTATCTACCACATGCTTTGATTCCCTGGTTCTCCGGCTTTGATTTCCTTCCCTGTGTTCCAGATCTACTTCACATTACCAAGAGTTTGCTGAATTTCTTAATCTGTCCAATTTCAGCATGTGCAAAACTTAACCTGTTCCCTCCACACAGGGGCCTCTTCCTGTTTTCTTTGTCATCTTTACTCTATCGTTATCCTTTAAGTCAGCTGGATTCAGACCCTCACTAGCCTAAATCTTTTGTGATCTCTCCCTATTTCACTCAGCCCTTTACAATAAACCAGGCTAGGATAGGTTGGATCATTTTATCCCTTGCTCAGAACCTTAAGTGGCTCCACATTATTGGCAGAATAAAGGCCTCATGCTTTTATCTAGCTTGGCCATTTAAGATCGTCCATATCTGGAGTTCCTGTCATGATTGTGACTCAGTGGAAACGAATCCAACTAGTATCCATGAGGATGTGGGTTCAAACCCTGGACGCGCTCAATGAGTTAAGGATCCAGTGTTGCCATGAGCTGTATTGTAGGTCGAAGATGCTGCTTGGATCTGGCATTGCTGTAGCTGTGGCATAGGCTGGCGGCTGCAGCTCCGATTTGACCCTAGCCTGGGAACTTCAATGTGCAGTGGATTTGCCCTTAAAAAGCAAATAAAATAAAATAAAAAATAAATAAAAATAAGTTCATCCATATCAACCTTTTCAGCACTGTCTTCCATGGTTTCCTCTCATGCAACCAGCCTCTAGTTGGGCAATATTAGGTTCCACAGTTTTCCCTTGACCTGCCTTTCTTCACTCCTCTGTCTGATTCCTGATTTAAACTCTTGAAATCTTTCACAAAAAACTCAGTTCAGTTCCTGCCTGTGCCATAAAGCCTTTCCTGTGTAACACCAAACCCCTCCCTGGCACCCCATTTTACTTCCATTCGGGTAAAATGATTTTTGTTCTCTTTCCTCGGTAGTAGATACAGCATTTTGTCTTATACTATTGAAGTTTTATTCAGGATAAGACAGTGTCTTAATTTTCTATCACCTCCCCCCCTTATATCTGGTACGAGTTTGTTATTTAAGATAATTAGAAAGTGGGTATTTTAGTGAGAAAGACATGCTTTTTGAGGTCAGAATACTTAGTCAAGGCATGGTTTACATTAACCATTTTATCTTAAGCAAGTCACTGAACCTCTTGTGCTTGTGTAACATGAAGATATTTGTATCTCCAATGCTCTGAGAACCAATAAGTTAATATCTATGGAAACTGTATGGGTCTATGTTTCTCTTCCTTTTAAAAATGTTAACAGTTTTGTTTCCTTTTTTCCTGAAACACTCTCAACCACCTATACTACTGTAAGATGGATGTTGCTCACTAATTTTTTTTTTTTTTTTGCAGAGAGGAGGACTGTGAGAAAGGGGTGAATTGAGATTTACATTTAATCTAAATAGATATCTTCTTTCTTAAAAATATTCATATCAAAAAAAATTCATATCTCCAAAGATGAAAATTTTTGTCAAGCACGCTATTGCACTTAAAGCCACTTAAGCAGGTCCAGAAATTCTCCAAGTGCCTCAGGGTCCATTTCAAACCTAAGTGGGCTCCTGGCTCTTTTAATCAGGAAGGTGGGACAGGGCTTTTCAGAGTCCCAAAGACCTTCAGGCTAGATGAGCCCCAACCACTAGGGGGCGCTCTGCAGAGGCAGCAAACCATAGTGATCAGGAGACATGGAGTAGACTTTGGGGTTCTGGGTTTGAATCTCTACCTAATTTTTCACTTTAGCCAAGTTGCCCAAGAACCTGAAACATGGATCATACCTGTGTTGCCTAATTGTTAGGATGAAATGAGGTCAGTGAGTAAGAGCACCGAGCTCTAAGACTGGCACAGTGTTGGTCCTCCACGAGTTCCAACTTAGTCTTTCTTCTCCCTATCCTCCCACCCCTTTCCTCTGACACTGAGTTTACTGTCTTGGCCTGTGTCAAGAGCGACATCCTACAAGGTGACTCTTTCAGAGCCGACCATATCCCTTGACCTGTTTCAGGGTCTCCCAAATCTCCAGAGGTTTTCACTCTAAATATAGCTTTTAGATGAAGGAGGAAATGCAACCAGTCAGCAGCTCCTGGTGGCTTCACAAAAGCAGTTATTGGCAGGGAGCCCACAGTTTGAGAGCGTGCATACAGGAATAGTACTCAAGGCTAGTTCAGGGCTCTCTCTGCCAATTTCTGCTGCCACTGCACATGTGGGCACAATTGGGATTAACTCTTCCCTTCTTTCTGCAGCACAGCCACAATCTCAAAGCAGGAGCTGAATTTCAGGTCCTTCTAGAAAAGTCATTTTCCTTTCCTTAATAAAGTGGCACATCTAACCCATCTTATGTATAATTCCTTTGTTTACTATTCCTGAATTAGAAATATCTATGGCAGGCTTTTCCAGGTGATTACCAACTTGACCTTATGTATCCACTCAAGTGGGTTTTGTATAAATCACCACTGAACTGAAGACTTAGACCTCTTGAAAAAGCATGTATTCTATTTTAGCAGACACTTACTTAGTTATTCTGGTTACTTTAGGCATGATTACTGCCTTGCCATGCTTTTCCCAACCACTTAGCTTTAGTGTAGCTGATGGCACAGACTCAGGCTATCAGATTTCATTGGGTCTATTTCAGTGCCTAGTTTTTCAGTCTTCCCTTGTCAGAAAAGGACAAGTATCTGTTCTCTGACCCTGCTGCCTAGTGGCAGTTGATATCATGTCATTGGCTTCCTGTGTCCATGTGATCCTCCAAACAATCTTGTGAGGCAGGCATTATAACCCAGTTTCTCAGATGAGGAAATAGATTTAGAGAGACTAAGTTACTTGACCAAGGTCATCCAGCAATAAATGTAAACCTCCCTTAAAGTCATAGCATACATCATTTTACAAAAATTGTTAAGAAAGTATATTTTACCTAATTGTCATTTAGAATCAGTCAGTCACATGGACTCAGCACCCAGTACTCAAAAAGGTGTCCTAGTCCCTGACCAGGCTCAGTTCTATGTTTATCTCAAGAAAGGCTTTTATTACCCCTCTTAAAGCTAGTCTGCTGGCACCCACCTCCCATCATCCCTTCCATATCATCATGTACTTTCACCTTCTCCGCACTGCATTGTAATTGCCTTTTTGTCAGACAGCCCCTTTGATTGTGAGCAACCTGACAGTGGAGTAGGAATGGGTTCTGTTCATCTGTCTATCCTAACACTGGGCACAAAGTCTATAATAAAGTAGCTGCTCATCAAATGTTTGTTGCATGAATGCAAAGTGCTCAGAGAGCCAACCAGCTACATTTTAGAATGACTGAATTCCAGGTTTTTTTAGGGACAGATGGAAATTTGGCACAAAGTATTAGGAAACAGAAATATCTCCTTGAATTTTTTGAAACTATAGTGAACCCAGATGTCTGTATGGAAAAGATTGTTCAATTTTTTAATGGAGTTTTATGGAAATATATGAACATTGTGTCATTCTTTATCATACCTTCTCTAAGGAAGTGTTGGTGTCTAGTGCTATCAGTCTTCAATGTATGCTAGATAGTTCCTGGCAGGGGGTTGCTAATCCTCCTCAAGATGTGTGCTAGAATGTTGTCTTAGTCTGTTCGGGCTGCTATAACAAATTATTGTAGACCAGATGGCTTATAAACAACAGAAAGCTATTGCTCACAGGTCTGGAGCCTGGAAGTCGAAGATCAGGATTGTCAGCATGGCTGGTTTCTGGTACAGACCCTCTTCTGGGTTGCAGATTGCCAACTTCTGCTTATATCCTCATATGGAGGAAGGGGCAAGGCATCTCTCTGGGCCACTTTTATAAGGGCACTACTCTCATTCATGAAGACTTCACCCTTTATGACTTAATTACCTCTCAAAGGCCCCACCTCCTAACACCATCATCTTGGGGTTAGAATGTCAACATATGAATTTTGGAAGGAAACGTTCAGACTATAGCTGATGTATTTTTCAAAGCACTGTCACAATAGGACTGAAATCATTTGCATCAGTCAGAAAGGGATGTCAACAAAAGATGTCTCCTCTGAGTTTATATATACAACTGCACTGGGATTGGGTTTTAAGTGTCAACATAAACCTTCCCAGATACAGAAGAGGGACTCATGCTAAGGTTTTAGTTCAGCCGTTTATCATTCGAATGTCTGATCCAGTCTGTCACCTTGGTTTTAGAAGTAGACATGGAAGCTTCAGGAAATGGAATATCAAACAATCATTTGTGAGAGTTCCCATTGTGGCTTAGTGGTAAGAAGCCTGACTAGTACCCATCAGGACACAGGTTTGATCCCTGGTCCTGCTTAGTGGGCTAAGGATCTGTTGTTGCTGTGAGCTGTTGGGTAGGTCACAGACATGACTCAGATCCTGCGTTGCTGTGGCTGTGGCTGTGGCTGGCAGCTGCAACTCTGATTCAACCCCTAGCCTGGGACCTTCCATATACCTTAGGTGCAGCCCTTAAAAAAAAAAATATTGTGATTTCATTCTCCTTATCATTTTTGCCAGGTTTCTACTACAGTGCTATGGAAACCCAAGTAAACACTCTTCGGTACTAGATCTTGACCTATATCTATTTGCAGAGGATTGGGCTTAGAATGTTTCATTATTAAGAAGGTTTTCAGGATTTGAAATGTATGTCCTGTTAGAGTAAAATATTTAGATTTAAGATCAACTGCCTTGCTAAGAGGCCAAAGGAAGGGTCTCAAAATAATGGTCTTAAAGTAGAGTCTACTGTAGAGTGTGTGTGTGTAGAGATGCACCATGTAAAATAAAGAACCTTCTGCGTTTCTTGGTGACAGAGTCATGTTCTATCTCTTTGTTCTCTTTACAAATTCAGATTAATGAGAGAAGAAGACTGGCTTATGGAGGAGTCGACCCTCTCATTCACTTCTACTTCTCAGCCTCAGAGCTGGGCCTAGCTAGAGTGTCTGTCCTCGAGGCATTGCTGTGGAAGTCTCCTGCTATTCCAGGCATCTGTAGTCTTGACCAGCTGTATTGTGAGTTCCTCAAAGGTGGCAACTTAGCTTTGATTGCTTAATACATATCCCCTTCCTATTATAATATTCTGAATACAAAGAGATGCTCAAATGTGGTGGCCAAATGACCAAGATATTTGGAAATATATTTTCAGGGGAGATGCCATGTCAGTATGACTTTTGTTCTGTAGTGAGGAACAGGCAGAGAGAGCTGTTTTGCTTTGCCCTTTGTTCCCTTCCCTTTCTACCCTTTCCCTTCCCTTTCCTTTCCTTTACCTGTCCTTCCTTGCCTTCTCTCTTTCATATCCTTCCCTTTCCTTTTAAAGAAAATGTTTGATTGATCCTGAAATATTTCTTTTAAAAATATTTTTATTATAGTTGATTTACAGTGTTCTGTAAATTTTTGAAACATTTCTTAAGGGAATGAGCATTGAGAGTCTAGAATAGAAAGATGCAGGAAAAAGACACTGATTCTATGTTGTTTGCCCCTCAACTTTTGAGTTTCAGTTTTGTTACTTTTAAAATGGGGATATGATACCTCTCTTGCAAAGCTGGTTGCAAGAATTCAGAATTTGAAACATGCCTGCCATTATCAGTAGTCGGCATCAAAGGAGCTCAAGAAATGGTATTAACTACATTATTGCTGAAAAACTTGGAATGGAAATTTAGAACACATTTTTGTTACTAAACTGAATACTTTGTTAGTCCTTTTACCAAACTCTTAAAAAAAGGCAGTAGAGTACCACAAAATGGCCCTGATTTCCATCCCAAGAATGTCTTCCATATAGTTTTGCAGCTGATAGGAACAGACCTCCAACCCCTCCCCATAAAAAACACACTGCACTTTTTGGTTTGCAAGTAACTCCGACTATAATCATCTATCTTCTCACAACTTTATTCATTAAGTGTTTAAATTTTTTTTGAGTGTGATAAATCTAATTCTTCTTGCTTCTAAATGAGTGTTTGGAAGGCACAATATTTAAATCCCCAATATATGAGCTCATTTGGGTAGATCTCTGGGTGAATGACACTGAATGTTACTAGCTGGATTGTTTACCTACAGTTAGTGGCAAACAATTGATGGAGAAGAAAGGCCTTAGCTATTTCACATTCTTTAGCCTTTGAAGGGTAAATATGGCAGTGAAAGCGCTGAGCATGATTATTCAGAATAAGAAAAACAGATTTCTCAAGCCTCATTTTCTTGATTACCAGTTTGCAGATGATGTGACTTTGACACAGGATATTTCTACTTGGTGCATATCTCAAAATATCTTGTACTAATATAGCCTTTCATTCAAATTTTTTAAAGATTTGATTCATCAGAAGGAAGTTTGTTATAAGAAAAGGATAAGGAATTCAGCAATAGGCAGACCTGAGTTTGAAATATAGTTATACCATTATTAACAGTGTGATCTTGTGGGGTCATAAAAAGTAAATATTTGGTCTCTGTCCACAGTCCTTAAGGCAGAGGTACTAAAACCCTTGGAATTTACTCTTTTGTGTGTTAAAGAGATGATTTATGATGGAGGGGAAGCCTTACATAGTCATTGGAGGCTTAAAACTTTCATCCCCACCCCTCAACTTCCTGGGAGGGGAAAGGGACTAAAGATTGGGTTCAGTTACCAGTGGCCAAACATTTAATCAAGCAGTTTTGTGGAGATAATGAAACCTCTATAAAAACCCCTAAAGAATGGGGTTTAGGGAGCTTCTAGGTTGGTAAACACATTGATGAATTAGGAAGGTGGCCAGTCGGAGAGGAAGTTCTGCACCACGCTCCCTCTCTGTCCTATGCATCTCTTCCATATGGCTGTTCCTGGGTGGTATCCATTAAGCACAGCGTTTTCCTGAGTTCTGTGAATCCTTCTAGGGAATGATCAAATTTGACCAGGAGGTAATGGGAACCCTTCAGTTTGTAATTGGCCAGGCAGAAGTGTGGGTCGCCTAAGTACCCCATTTGCATCTGGCTTCTGAAGTGGGAACAGTCTTATAGGACTGAGTCCTTAACCTGTGGGGTCTGCACCAACTCTAGCTTGTGTCCGTATTGAACTGATTGTTGGGACATCTAGTTGGTGTTAGAGAATTAGTGTGGAAAAACAACATCAGTTTGGTATCAGAAAAAGCAACACAGATCTTAGGGAAGTTGTGTTTTGTCTTATTTTAACTACAATGAACTTTGTTTTGTAATCTCTCAAAATAAAAAAGGGGGCCATTATAAAACCTCAGAGTGTGACTCCAAGGAATAAAGAGGATGATGTATATAAATCTCCTAGCACGGTGTTCATTATTTAGTAACTATACATAAATGTTAATCTTCTCCTTCATTTTTCCACCTGTCTTTAAGGCAGTGCCAGATATCTGTGCTATACCGATTACAGAATGTGGTAGAGAATATGGCAAATAAGTGATTTATGATGGCTCCAAATTACCTGGTGAAGATATGGAAAGGAAAATTGTGGGAACTCTAATGAAATGGTGAAACACAGCTTTATCTTTCAGAGTATATTAATAGTTTAACAACAGAGTCACCCATATATTAATGGCTTGGTAACCTGTAGGGAAATTCTCATGCACGTTATCCCAGTCTTGTTGAAATTTTTTTTCTTTTTTTGACGGCTTGGATGAAATTCTGAAGTACTTGCCTGGCAACTATATCAAGAAAGAGAACCTATGTGTTTGATCAGTGAGGATAGCAAATAATTCTTCTTAAGTCTAGGGCTATGGCCCCAAATCAAAAGGGTGAAATTTCACAGGAGGAATTTTAATTCATGTGTTGACACTAAGGTTGGTTGTAGATTCCTACTCTAGGGTGGTCAGAGCCCATCAAAAGTCTTGTCTCACTGCAAGGGCAGAGTGCCCAGAGAAGGGCAGCTGGGTTGAAGAAGGGGTGGAGGAGGGGGGCCGTGGAAACTATAACAGCTAAGTCCTAGGGCCTGAACTGTTTGACTAAGAGAACAGGTATCTTAAACTTGGCTGATATATTTAAAGGGCTGTCATATGCAAGGAGAGAGAAGCTAACTCTAGCCACTCTAAAAAACTGTATTAGAACCAATGGGTTTAGAATACTGAGAGGTAAAACCCAGTTCCAATTAGGAATGACTTTTCTGTTACTTATAGGAATTTAGAAGTTGAATAGGCCCTCTAAAAAGTAGAAAGTTCCTCATTGCCAAAAATTTCCAGCAGAGGCTGCATGATATAGTGAAGAGGAGGCTAAATAGGGTTTCTTCTAGTTCCTCCTCTATAAATCCTCTATTATTTTAAATTTATTGAACCACATTAAGAAGAAAGATTCATAATTCAGATAACTTTGACAAGTCCAATTTGTTTAAGTTCTGTCCTATGTTAGATCCCCTTCCAAAGAGAGGGTATCCTGACATAGGATGTTATGATGATGGGTTTAGTGCACCATTTAGACAGTGACATTCTCAAGTTTTCTGGTGGACTGATCTTAAACTATTTACTACCTCTAATTTGCCAAATCACCGTCATTGAAAGCACCTGTCAAACAGTGGTCATTCCTACAGAAACCTGCAGTAAAATGTATGTCTTTTTCTTGAGTATCTTTCTTTTTCTTTTTCTTTTTTTGTATTTTGTCTTTTGAGGTCCGCACCCCTGGCATGTGGAGATTCCCAGGCTAGGAGTCCAATCGGAGCTGCAGCTGCCAGCCTACACCACAGAAACATGGGATCTGAGCCACATCTGCGACCTACACCACAGCTCACTGCAATGCGGGGTCCTTAACCTGCTGAGCAAGGCCAGGGGTCGAACCCGCAACCTCATGGTTCCTAGTCAGGTTCATTTCCGCTGCACCACTACGGGAACTCCTTTCTTGATTATCTTATACTGTTTTCAGTGTTTGTCTATGTCTCTTATCATTTAGACTTTAAAAAATGAGGAAGGATATTTGTCAAGGAAGATAATGCCTGTTGCCTATCCAGTATTCATTTCTCCCTTTTACCTTGGTAACAGAATCCAAATATTTTTCCCAGCTACAGAAAGAGAATCCCTTTCCAGGCTTCCTTGTAACTAGGGGCAGTTGTATCAGTCAGATACTGATAAATGAGTTTTTTTTTTTTTTTTTTCTTTTCTGGCTGCCCCATGGCATATGGAGTTCCCGGACCAGGAATCAGATCCAAGCCACTGTTGCGACCTATTCTATGGTTGTGGCAGTGCCAGATCCTTAACCCACTGTGCCAGGCCAGGATGAAACCTGCATCCTGGTGCTGCAGAGACACCTCTCAGATTCCATTGTGCCACAGCAGGAACTCCTGAAAGTGCGATTTTAACTGGAAATAAGCTGGGGAGTTTTAAAGGAAAATTCTTGCCTTGAACATGGCTTCGTGATTGGAGCTAGTACTATTATTCTTGAGACAAAAGAGAGAGGAAGACTAAGAGAATCTTAAAAGCATCAACACTGACATTGCTGGGCCCTTGAACAAACATCAGCAGCTTCCTTCCTCTGGACTTCTTGCTATATAAAAAAACCTCAAACACCTGTTTATTTGTTTAAATCACCACTTTTGTGGTTTTCTGCTGATTGCAATGGAAAGTTTTCTAATTGCTTATTTGACAATGGCCTTTACTAAACAGTCAATAAATATTAATAGAGCTTTGGCCAAGTGCCATATGAATTGCTGGTCACTGGATACAATGGTGAATGACACACGGGTCCTTCAGAGTGATCTCGGCCTCTGTCTTAAAGTCTAATAGAACCTTGGACAGCAGCCTAGTGGAAAGAGTTAAATGTTCTGTGTCTTCTTCCCATTTCTTTTCCCATCAGCTAGAATTGTTAGATGCACTGACTAAGGGTGATTGGAGGATAGGTGAGTCAGGAAGAGTGGCCTGGGGTAACTGAACACCTGAACTCTGCTCTCATTCTGTGCTGCTCCCAGGGTGTGGTGTTGAGGTTTTGGGGGCATCTGTGCTTGGTGATTTAGCTGCTGAGAGAGAAAAGATGTAGGGTAGGTTGATGTCGATTTGATGAGAAGGTTAAATATCATTAACTTTCTGATTACCTTATTTAGTTTTATTTATTCAAAAGGTGTATTAACCACTGTAAACTGTGAATAAGATATTTAAAGATTTCTATTTAAAAACCATGTGAGTGCTTTTTATAAGAGGATTTTGGGGAGTTCCCATTGTGGCTCAGTGGTAACGAGCCTGACTAGTATCCACGAGGATGCAGGTTGGATCCCTGGCCTCACTCAGTAGGTTAAGGATATGGCATTACTGTGAGCTGTGGTGTAGGCTGACAACTGCAGCTCCGATTTTGACCCCTAGCCTGGGAACTTCCCTATGTGTGGGTGCAGCCCTAAAAAAAGGCAAAAAAAAAAGCATTTCAGAAGTGACAATTTATTCCTAAATACCTTTATGATTATTCATTTTTCAGGGAAGATGATACATAAATTATTTTCAAAAATTATGTATAAACTATATGCTTAAATAACCTCTGTAAAATAACAATTTTAAGAGAAATCCCAGCAAGGAAATACACTAAGTGATCTTCTGATGTCATTGAATGTTGGGATTTTGTGTGATCAAGGTCTCGTTTCTACTCTTCTGACTTTATTCTGATTTTATTATAATTAGGAAGTGTTATTTTATACTCTAAAAAGAATGAGTGTAAGGAATTATGTACCGAGTCATGACAAATGAATTGACATAGAAACAGCAGAACCGTTTTTTAATGTGTTTATATAAATAGATCTGTATAATTATCATTAAGCATCATAAGCAGCTACTGCTAAAGTGAACAGTTCTATTTACTCAAATCGAAATTGAATTTTATTACAATATACAACACAGTAAGTTAGCTCATATTCTAAAGAGAATGAGAATTACGGTGACATTGAAGCCATTATATTTAGTATATCTATGTATTTTGTATCTGTGTTAATGCCTACCTATTTATTAAGCAGATGGTGCTGCATATCCAAAGCTTTAGTATGGATAACCTGAAAGTGCTGACACCTTGCTTCTAGGACCTTGAAAAGGGAGAGAAGACTATATTCTCACTTATCCTATTTTTTTCATTTTTAAAAGTTTTATTGAAGTATAGTTAATTTACAACATTGTGATTTCTGCTGTACAACAAAGTGATTCAGTTATACATATATCCATTCTTTTTCTATTTTTTATCCTTTTTGTGTAATAGATTCCAGAATCTCCTATTAAGTGGGTCTTTCCCTGATTTTTTTTTTTTCCCCACACTTGGGGCATGTGAAAGTTCCTAGTCCAGGATTGACCCCTCCCCACAGTTGCAGCCTGCACCACAGCTGCGGCAACACCGAATCCTTAACCCACTGCCCCACCAGGGAGCTTCCTCTTTCTGCTGAATTTGATTCTCCAATTGAATTCTTGATTCTTGAATCCTTAAAGCCACTGTAAGATCATCATGCAATCAGGTATTTTAGAGTTTCTAAAACAGTGTTTATACTCTTACCTGCGGCACAAAGATGATTTAGTGATAGATCCTGCATTACCAGTATTTAGTGCTGGAGAGTGGTTACAATGGAGGAGAAACAGGCGGACCTGGTTTCATTAGAAACCAAGGGAGGAAAAGGGTCCCAGGTTAAGACTAAAAATATCCATTGATGCAACTGTGGCAGGAAGAGGTCATTGGTGTGGGAGTAGAAATCAGCTTGTGGAGGGGCAGAGAGGTGAGGAGGGGCCAGTATTGAACATGAGAACCTTCTCCTTCAAGGGTGAACAGAGTGCCATGACCAGAATTCAAGTCTCCTGACTCTAGATTATTACTCCTTCTGCTAAAGCATGTTGAAAGTTTATTGAATATAGGATTCCATCAGTGTTAAAATTTACTAGTAAGAATTTATATTCCTCAGGAAGAGTGGCATGTTTGATCTTTATAACCCCTTGATATGGTTTGTGGACCCCATTTCCTACCCATGTGCCAAGTTTCTCTGCAGCAGGCACGGAAGGGCTCAGTGAAAACAGAGATACTGGTTTATGTACTGTTCAAGGGTTTACATGCATGGTCATCTCCTTCCAACCCCAACTGGTGTTTTATTTTCTCTGAGAATAAACCACAGACCTCTTTTCTGCCCTTGCCAATGCATACACTTGCCAATGCATGGACGTTTCTCCCTGCCACTGAACTTTGGAGCTTAGCTAATTGACCAAAGTTAGGCCGGTTCAGCCTAGTCCCTTCCAACAAGCCATGCCCTTCCATTCCAGCCTAATTGTCTATCCTCTCTAAAGCCTAAGTTCCTTGATAATGCCACAGTTTCTTACCTCTGGTTCCTCCAAATAGTAACCCTCCTCTGGATTTTTTCCATTGTGCACCCAGAAACGTGTCCTTGCCTTGTTAACAAGCCTTTATTAAAATGCTATTCAGCTAGGAAGTTCCACTTTTCACTCAGTTGGTTAAGAACCTGACACGGTATCTGTGAGGATGAGGGTTTTGTCCCTTGCCTCACTCAGTGGGTTAATGATCCAATGTTGCCGCAGGCTGTGATGTAGGACACAGATGCAGCATGGATCCGGTGTTGCTGTGGCTTTGGCTTAGGCCTGCAGCTGCAGCTCCAGTTTGACTCCTAACCTGGGAACTTCTATATGCCACAAGTACGGCCCTGAAAAGATAAAAAAAAAAAATGCAGTTCAGCCAGAATTTAAAACTCTTCATCTTCTCCAGGATAGTTTGCCCATATCACTCTGCCATGAAGGTTGATCTCTCCCTAAATTCCACTTTCATGGACCAGCAAGGAGGTGTGTCACTCTCCTGAATTTCCAGAGAATTTCCAGGCCGCTAGTGGTCTCCTTCATGTAAAATATCTCCTGCTTTGAAGATCAAGTTTCCCAGTTCTGTTCCCCTCAGCCCCTCTCCTTCACTCTTGAGCACCAGTATGCCTCTCTCTTCCATTACAGCTTTGAGATAGGGGTGGAGAGTTTTGTCCCTTTGTGGGAGCTCTCTGAGTAGCACTCTGTCCCCAGCTCCTGAAGAAGCCTGCAGGGTGACAGTTTATGCTCCACTGGTCATACACATTTCCAGTCCCATTTTGAGTCAGTCTGTGAGGAGAAAGCCAGTTCTACTCTATGCCAAATGGCGGAGTTCTGGTCACTGTCTCTCCGTAGATCCAGGGAAACAGGAGATTCTTCAAATAACTCCAGCTCTGTTTAGGTGGACTCTTCAACTCCTGGACCAAAGGAGAAGCTGTTTGTTTCAGGCTGCTCCAGGGCTCAGATAGAACACTATAGTACGACAGCTGGTTAAAAAAGAGCAAGAGGGAGTTCGTGTTGTGGCTCAGTGGATTATGAACCCAGCTAGTATCCATAAGGATGGGAGTTCAAACCCTGGCCTCATTCAGTGGTTTAAGGATCCAGCGTTGCTGTGAGCTGTGGTGTAGGCCAGCAGCTGTAGCTCTGATTCAGCCCCTAGCCTGGAAACTTCCATATGCAGCAGGGGCAGCCCTAGAAAGTAAAAAGAAAAGAAAAAAAAAAAGAAAAAAAAAAGAGATAGAATATTCCAGCTAATCAGGGAATAGGTTGGTTAGCAAGTGAAAACAAATCTTTCAGTAATAATGATATTATTAATAAAGAAGCGCCAGCAAGTTCCAGGAGGCTCTGATAACAAAGTATGAATATGTTAACAGTTTCTGGTGAAAGAAATTCAAAATAGTTTTCTCTGTAGTTTCAGCTGCTTGAGAGTCTGTCTTTTCTCTCACAGCTTAATATTATCTGTGCTTTGTCAGTTAGGTTTGACCAGTGAGGGAAGATCTTTGCTTTTCATTTATGCCAACTGCAGGAGTTTCTTGCTGGGCAATGCCTTTGCTTCATCCCTTTGAATGGTTGACCAAAAAACTAAGTATTGGAGGTGAAAGAGGAAATCACCTTATTCAGAAACTAGAATAATTATGAGAGTCTATTGAATAGAGAGGCTGGAATAAGTGTCTGCTTTGGACCTTCCCTATCCTGGCTTTTATTATCCAACAGCTGGACTGAGATGGGGGGAAGCAAAGAAGAGACAGTTTTTCTCTCCTGAATATTGAATTTATCTCTTAGGTGCATACAACAATTCCAAAGAGAAAACAGATATTTAAAATGTCCTAAGCAGGAGTTCCCACTGTGGCACAGTGGGTTAATGATCTGATTTGTCTCTGTGCAGGTTCCGGTTCAATGCCCAGCTTGGTATAGTGAGTTAAGGATCCAGGTTGCATCTCTGGCTTGGATTTGATTCCTGGCCCGGGAACTTCCATATGCTGGAGGTATGACTAAAAAAGAAAAAAAAAATGTTCTAAGCAGACAACTAAAAATCTAATTTTAGCTCCGATTTAATCTGTAAATGTTAAAGCCAGAGAAGACCTAGAGATCCCCAGATAGCTGAACCCCTCCATTTTACAGATGAGCAAATTGAGGCCAAGAGAATCTTGCACCTTTCTCAAGGCAATGCAGCTGTGCTTTTCTCTCATCAGTATCATGTTTGTAGTGTTTTCCTTCCAAATCAAACTCGAATTCTCTAAGATTCATCCCCCATGGTAAAATTATTTTATATAAAAATCTTAAAATTGTTATAGATTGATTTTTCTGGGAAGTCAGGACACCATATACTCCTTTTCTTTCATTTCCCATTACTCTTATTAGGTAAGGGACATGGGCTCCTGGGGACAGTTTATACCCAGAAGGTGTGTAATGATTTGTTCACGATAAAAAGGAATTGAGAGCAAGAGCTGAAAGTGACTTGGAATCCAAATGTGTATTGAATAGAAGAAGTGACTTTTCAGAGGAGATGGAGCAAGAAAAGCCTCAGATGTGGAAAATCACTGTTATTAATCACACTATATGTAGGTTATCAGAGATGATGATGTATTTGACTCTATGAAACTTAGAGCCAGTTTATTTTCTTAACCCTAATCTTCCTCCTTCCAGATCCAATCAAGGTTAAACCACACCACACGTATCTTTGCTTTTAAGTGATTTCCTCAC
Organism: Phacochoerus africanus; assembly: GCF_016906955.1. NCBI lineage: Eukaryota > Metazoa > Chordata > Mammalia > Artiodactyla > Suidae > Phacochoerus > Phacochoerus africanus. Next base: position 201,518,478 of record NC_062545.1, read on the forward strand.
TGTTTGCACTTCATACTTCCATCTTGTGTTCTATAAACCAACTCAACCAACAAACAAACAGGTAAATGAAGGGCTGATCTCTAATTCTCATCTCTTTTGCTGTGATGTACATACTTTCTTCTGCTTTCAGTTGAATAGGAAACAGGGCATCCATAAGCCATCTGGTCTTTCCCTGGAGTTGGCCAAAGGGACAGAATGCAGGTTCTCTCCTCAAGAGACAGAGCACTTGTTCTTGTGTGCTTTTTTTGACTGTTCCTTGATGAACTGCATTTGTTAAATTTTTCTATTTTACCCCATGTCTTAGTTTTTGACCCTAAAAGCCAATATTCTGCTCTTTGTTTTATGATTCCTCTTAACAGTTTCCCCTTGCTTTGAATGTAGAGTATCATGAGGTCAAAAAGGACAGAGATTGGGACAAAACATCAGTTGTAGGACCTGGGAGATTTATAACCTCGGGTAGAAAATAATAGGACAACCTTCCTGCAGAAAAAAACCAACCAACCAACCCCCAAATAATCCCAGAAAAGTCATACAATGATTTGAGATTTTTAAAGCTGTAGCAATGTGAGTAGACATTATACATGAAGAGAATGCTATTGACCAGAAGATATGAGTGGTGGATAATCCCTCATTTTTCACTTTAATTCTAATTCCCCCTAACATACAAGTCAGAATAATAATATGCTGGTGGTGCTTTTTGTTGAAGGAGCAGCTTTGCTTTCTCCCTACTGCATTCTTAGATGAAAAGATAATTTCCTACCACTAGAGGTGAGAATATGTAGATAGTGGTCTCTCTTTTATTTTTTAGTATTATATCTATGATCTTTCCAAATGATCCATGAAAAGTTAAACATTAATATTACAGGGTGGGGATTTTTCTTTCTTTCCTTTTTTAAAGAGTTTTTAAGTAGCAGTGGCTCCCAGTTCTATAGTGTGACTTTGGGTGGATAATTACTATAGAATACTGCAGACATTTTTTTTCCCCCTGTAGGGTGATTGATTTTAACCTTTCTCCTCTGCCAAACCTTTGTTTTGTGCATGACATTTTAACCCCCACCACTTCCTATGTTCTATTTTGCTAAAGAAAATTGCATTTTCTATTTCTGGATAAAGCATGGTTGTTTGTGTCAGTCAATTTAACACAATACACCAGTTCTTATTTGTGCAGAGGAAACACTAATAAGATTCCAGCAGGAGATGGGTCCTGAGTCCATGACCAAGCCTCCCACTGGGCCTGGAAGACGGAAGCCACGATAATCCATTGCCGACAAGGCTACTTAATGGTGATATAGCACCTTTTTGTCTTGGAGACCTCCAGGTAGTATGAAGTTCCATTTCCTGCCCTGTACACTCATCCTGCAAATGACTGATGGGCATGACAGAAAATGGTTGTGTGGCAAAGTGGAAAGGGCGACCTTTCGGAGAGTCTGACCTAAATTTTGATCCCTGCTCTGCCATTTACCAGCTCTGAACCCTTAAACATATTACATATCTTTCCTGAGCATGTGGTTCCTTATAGAAAATGGGATAAATACATGTTTCTGACTTCCAGGGTGGGTAGGAGAATGAAAATAAGGTAATGAACACAAGAATCTTAGCACAGGGTGTGCTCCATGGCAGATACTCTAGAAGGAGCTATTGTAATGGAAGAGCTCCTGACTGGTAAGAATATACTACATTTTGATACTTACTTACTATGTCTTTTGGTTAAAAACATGGGTATGGACCTCCCACCTTTTTGTCCCATAAAGTAATCAGCTGTGGGAAAAGTTTAAAATATCTGATCCACTGCTATGTAAGCCTTAATTCAGTGAATCATTTGATAAAGGCCTACTGGATGCCGAGCATGGTTCTGGGAACCTGAGTTGGAAGAAAAAACAAAAAGCAAAGAGGCTGTGTGATGAAGAGGAAAGAACATGAGTTTTGGCATAGACAGATGTGGTGTCCCATTCTGGTTCTCCTGTTCACTAATATTCTGTGGTTTGGGCCCGTTATTTAGTGTCTGTGGGCCTAGTTTCTGGATCTTTAAAATGTGGAGAATAGTACATGCTTCTCAAGGTTGTGATAACAGATATAATCTGGGGTGATGTTCAGAATATTTACTAACCAGTATGAGAAGGGCATTGATTCATCAGAAAGAACCAGCTGTAGAAAATAGTAAACTAGTACATATCCATGTATCAGTGGAATATGAGCCTGCTAGAAACTCTGCTAGAACAAGGCTTAGCATGGAGTAGAGTAGATCCCACGTTTCAGTTTGGGGGTTAGGAGTTATACTGTTTATATTTTTAATTTTCTGTATATTATGACATTTTGACATCTTAAGAAGCTTTCTGGTTGGAGAGAGCTGGCCTTTCAGGGTATAGCCAATTCTTAGAGACAGCAAGGGAATCAGCCAGGAGCATGCCTTTGTTAAAGCAAACAATCCAGAGCCATACCTCCTCCACCTGACCTAGTCACACCAGGATGCAATGTTCCCCTCCCCTCATCATCCTGGAGCCCTGTTCCACACAACTTGGGACCACCTCATGGCTCAGAACCTGAAGGTATTATTCAAAGTAGCCAATCCTAAAATGTTTGCTCTGCCTTGTGTTTCCTGAGGAAACTCCAGTTAAGACTCTGTCCCTAGGAGTTCCTTTATGGCACAGCAGGTTAAGGATCTGGTCTTGTCACTGCAGCAAGCTTGGGCTGCTGCTCTGACGAGGGTTCAATCCCTGTGACCCAGGAACTGACACACGCCTAGGGTGTGGCCAGAAAACTCCCAAACAAACAAAAGACTCTGTCCTGGATGTTTCCCCTCCTGTTTTCTGCCTTCTGACCAAAACCTGGTGCTCCCCTGAGACCTGTGTGGCAGGCAGTGCCTCCTGTTTCTAGGACTTCTAAGTACAATCAGTTTAATTTCCTGAGCCCCTCCTGATTGACCATCACATAAAGAACACAGAAAGGGAGCAGCCTTATAAACAATTGCCATATAGTAGGAAACATACTATAATGAGAGTACTTAGACAAAGAAGCACACTGTAGGGAGCCACAAAACCTAACTGGGCAAATCCAGAAATGATAAAACAAAGACAATCTGAGTGTTAAAAGCTGAGGAGGGGTCTGTGTCAGGGCTGAGATAACTCCATGCAGAGAGAAAAGCGTGCACCACAGCATGAAAGAACCCACACAGGTGGTGTGTTTTGGGACCAATAGGGTATGGTGGGCTAGGAGGGGCCTAGGGGGCTGGCCAAAGGATAAAACTGGAAATGTAGGTAGGGGCTTGATCTTGAAGGGCTTTGAAGCTATGGTGTGCAGTGTCAGAAGCAGTCGCAGAGGGGAGGTATAGGATGGAGGAAAACCAGAGAGGGATGTGGCTATGTTGGTCCGTGAAGAGATAGGAGGACCTGAATTATGGAGGGTATCCCACAGGCAAGGACAGTACAGATTCCCAAGATGGACGTGATATAGATGGAACTAAGTCAGCAATTAGATACAGTGGTGAGAGAAAGAAGCCTCTGAAGATAACTCCCGAGTCTCTGGCTGATGTGATAGGTGCGTGTAGGGATCCCAGAAAAGAGAACAATTTGGGGCTGAAGTGCTTCTCTCCTGTTTGTATAATGCGTCATTTCCCTGCCTACCAGGTCAAGTCAGGCTTTTTTTTTTTTTTTTTTTTGGTCTCACAGCTGTAAATATTTCATGCCAGTGGCCATGTTTCTGTTTTATTTTGGGAATGGCACTTTAACTGGTTTTTCAGTTTAAACTCAGGAACTGAAGGGCCATTTTTGTCTTCAGGGATATGTTTGGTGCCGAAGATGGTAGACAGTTGGGTGTGGGTGAGGACAGATAGCGCCTGAGGTCTTGCTGCTCAGAAGTAACATCTTGTCATTTGAGAATAACACTGCCAAAGGTGTGTGGGTGTATCTTTGAAGAAACAAAACAAAACAAAAAAGCATGACCAGCAAGCTGATCTATGCTAGGTGGCTCTGAAAATCTTTCTTTTACCTATTGCCTTCCCTCTTATGGAACTGCCTTATTGGCCTCAGGGATGGCCCCTCTGATAAGGTAAACTGCCTCATTGCTCTCAGGGTGGCTGGTCAGCCTGTCATGTCAGTGGATGGGGTTGGGGTGCAGGTTTGAGGATCCCTATCCTGTTATACCAATTCACTTAAAAATTTGAACTTTTTAGGAGCTCCCATTGTGGTTTAGCGGGTTATGAACCCAGCTAGTATCCATGGGGATGTGGATTTGATCTCTGGCTTCACCCAGTGGGTTGAGGATCTGGTGTTGCCATTAGCTATGGTGTAGGCAGGCAGCTGCAGCTCTGATTCAGCCTCTAGCCTGGGAACTTAAATATGCCAAAGATGTGGCTCTAAAAAGCAAAAGCAAAAAAAAAAAGTCTTTTTTGGAGTTCTCTTGTGGCTCGTCAGGTTAAGGTTCCATCAAGCATTGTCACTGCTGTGGTGTAGATTCAGTCCCTGAGCCGGCAGCTTCTATATGCTTCAAGTGCGGCTATGAAAAGGAAAAAAAACAAAACAAAACAAAACAAAACAAAAAAACCCTAAAAAATAATTCATTAAAAAAATTTTGGCTTTTTTGTTTCCTCTCATTACCATTCTTGGTGGCAGCTAGTAATCACCCACTGTCCAGGCTGAGGAGCTCAAAAGGCCTCTGGTTGGTGTGTTTCAGCATGCATCATTTCAGATCAGGGAGGCCATGCCATCCCCTACTGCTCTGGACATTGGAACAATTTTAATGGGAAGACAGTTTTAGAGGATTCCTTTCTTTTCATAATGGGTGCCTATCCAACTTTTTTGATTCTAAAGAGGTTTGCAGTGGTGTCTGGGAAATTTCCTTGACAATAAACTTTTCGGTTGTCTAAAATTTCCTTTTTTTTTTTTTTTCTTCTTACAGTTGTACCTGTGACATATGGAAGTTCCCAGGCTAGGTGTCGAATTGGAGCTGCAACTACAGGCCTATGTCACAGCAATAGCAATACCAGATCGGAGCCGCATCTGCAATGTATGCTGCAGCTTGTGGCAATGCGGGATCCTTAACCCACTGAGTGAGGCCAAGTATGAAATAGTGTTGGATACTAAACCCACTGAACCACAACAGGAATTCCTCCATTTTTTTCTTATTAAATGAAAGCTAAGAGTCTGGCTTCTTATGAGCCTCCTATCATTTATTACTACTACAGTGACTCCTACAGATTACACTTATTAAGTTCTTCCATGTGTCCAACCCTGTGCTAACTAAGCACATCGCATAGCTCATCTGAACTCATCTTCGCCACATCTCCATGAATCAGGACTTTGACCACCTCTAGTCCTTAGATGAGGACCCTGGGGCTCAGAGAGGTAAAGACACTTTGTGCAGGTTCACTTGGCTCTAAGAGGTTGGCTCAGAAGTCCACCCCAGATACTCTTAACTGCAGAGTTTGCACAACACATCTTACAGCCTTGCAAGATAAATAATTCATGTTATCAACTTTAAAGAAGATGAAACTGAGGCTTAGAAAGGCTTAGAATTCATTGCCCAGGTCTATCTGACTTTAAAGCCACATTATTGTCCTAGGTTACCAGTTAGCTCTGCTTATATCTTGTGAACAAAGCAAAACTTGCTACGAACTGTTGTATCACAAACTGGCCTTGAATCCTGGGATCTTCAGAGTGAGCTGATGAAGGTGGTATTGGTTTATGGTGTATTGCTGCTACTGGTCTTACATGTGATTGTTCCATTCTTTCTCATCCTCGAGGGTAGAAAGTATATAAAGTGAGACTCTTCGCATCAGAAATTATTAAGTATTAAATCTCAGAGTTATCTTGGGCCATGTTACTGCTCACTATGTAAGTGCTGAGCCATGAAGGCCAATATACAGGAAGATTACTCCCTCTTTCTTTGGAGTTTACAACCTTCAGAGAAACACAGGACAGCTATTTATTTTTGTATTTGTGTAAATGATATATACATACAGAGTGTTAAACCATAAAAACAACATATGGTTTAAAAGAATTTCCATAAGTGCTCCAGGCATCTCTGGAGACAGAAATAGCTTAGCTGCTAATAACAAGGGTTCCTCAACCAACAGAGACTTCAGCCTCAGCCACTCTCAGAATCTGTGAGATGAGGGGTACTTCAAGGAATGGGCACCGCTTTAGATTCACACTCTAGCTTTCCAGCTTCATTCATGAGGGACATTTGCCATTTTGGAGAAGGTCGATCTGGTAGATAAAGGGAGAGACCTGAGGTGACAGAACAGGACAAAGCAAAACTCACCTGTCATTTGAGTTGAAACTAGTCCAAAACACTGACCTGTATCATCCAGAAAATTTGACACCCTCAGTGGAAGTTGAGGCTCAAGCTCCCAAATGAGAAATATTTAGAGGGCTGCATAGAAACAGCTTCAAATGAGCCTAATCACCTGTATTGCTAATCAGGCAGAACAGAGTCAGACAGTGAAAGACAAACATCATATGATATCACTTATATGTGGAATCTAAAAAAAGGATACAAATGAATTTATTTGCAGAATAGAAACAGACTCACCGACTTTGAAAAACTTCTGGTTACCAAAGGGGACCAGTGGTGGGAGGCATGGACTGGGGATTTGGGTTTGGCATATGCACATTGAGGTATACGGAATGATTGGCCAGTGAGGACCTGCTGTATAGCACAAAGAACTCTACCCTGTATTCTGAGAGGGAAAAGATAACCTGTATCTATGAGGTAAAAGAATCCAAAGAGGAATGGATGTGTGTGTATGTATAATTGAATCACTTTGTTGTAAATCAACTATACCTCAGTAAAACTTTTTAAAAAAATTAAAAACTGTAAATGGAAGATAAGAAGGAAGAACGAACTGAGAGTTACTAGATTCCATGAATGCACCAGGGTTGTAGTTTCATATCATCTTCCTAACAACCGAGGGGAAGAGATACTCTTCTTAATTCCATGCCATAGATGGGCAAACTGAGGTTTTAGGGTTTAAAGGATTTGCCCAAGGTCATGCAACAAGGAAATGATACTCAGAGTCTGTATCTGACTCTTTTTTTTCCCAAGGAAGAGCTTCTTCTTTTCCTACCCTAAGTGAAAGTCTTTCCTTAAAGACCCCACATCACTGCCAAATGGCCTTTGCAGTCTCTGGGTATATCTTGCATTGATGCTTGGCAGAAACCGTGGAAACCAAGGGTGAGCACTGTGGCCAGAGCCTGGCTGGTGACTTTGGTTCTTTCTCCTTGTAGGCTGCCGAGTGATAAGCACCATCTTCATTTTACACGTCAGGCTTCGTTTGTTGTTTGTGTCACAATACAGCCCCAGTGCCTATAGTGCAGAAGGCAGTTAATTTTTCCAATGTTCTCTAATTTTTGGCATGTACTTAATGCAGCCAGAGAGACTAAGCCACAGTCGTATCAAGGACTTCTGCCTGTGTCTGTGCAGAGGGATGTGCAGTTGCCATAGCAGCAATCAATCTGCTAAATAACTGGTAACATAAACTGATTCAAAGGCAAAGACTGATTTTGGGTCAGGGAATCACACTCTATAAAAAAACAACCAGGACTTCTGAGGATTTTTTAGCCCTTATGGCTGGTCCTCAAGATGCATAGAGAATGAATGAATGCTCAGAGACTAGAGGGGTATGTGTGCCTCATGAGATGGGCAGTATGTGTTCTCAGGCAGTTAGAATAGGCAATTCCATGGAACATGCTGTAAAATTGCTTTTCTGCTGCACAGCAGTTCCTAGAGGCTTAGGACCAGTAACCAGTAAAAAATTATGCTGTCTGGTTATTTAGTTCTCCTCACATCCTAGGATGCCTCTCAGCGTATTATTGGCATTTGGTCCACAATCTTGCAAAGTGGGATTTATCACCACCTGTCCATGGTTGTGGACACTGATGTTAATGTGCCGAAACCCTTGTGAACAGCCAGGGGTCAATTCTGGATTCAGTCTAAAATATGCTTGATGAAGATGCTAGGCCCTCTCCACCTTGCTGTACAGCTTCTCTTCCTTGGACTTTCTCCAAAGGAAACACCCCTTCTTGGCCACTCATAGAGCAAGACTGCAGTGATTTGCTTCTGCTTTGTTTATTGTGGAATGTTTGCTAGTTATTTTTAATCCCATGTGAAAACTAAGTCTTAGAGCGAGAGGATGTGGCAGTCCCAGAGCTAGTGCTGACCAGTTTGGGTGATTCAGATTGTCATGCTGAAAGGAAAAAAAAGCTATTTTTTTCCCTCTTAACTCTGGTGTTTAGAAAAGCACCATATAGTCTGCTGTGTCCATTTTGATCTAGCTTATCTCTTGAGTAAACCTCAGCTAGGGAGAAAGAATTTCTAAACCACAATAGGAGGTGGCATGTCATAAAGTACTGGCTTGCTGTCTCTGTTGAGTTATAGGCTCTTCCATTTTCTAGCTGTTTTATCTTGAGTGTTTTACTTGTATTCTTTTGGCCTATTCACCACTCTGTAAAAAGGGGATGATGACTATGATGATGGTGGTTGTGGGTGGTGATGGTGATGATACTGGTGATGGTGATGGTGATGCTGTGGGTGATGGTGTTGATGGTGATGTTGGTGATGGTGTGGGTAATGTTGATGGTATGGGTGATGGTGATGGTGTTGGTAATAGCGATGGTATGGGTGATGGTGTGGGTGATAATGATGGTGTTGGTGATGGTGATAGTGTGGGTGATAGTGATGGTGTGGGTGATAGTGATTGTATGGGTATTAATAGTGATGGTGTTGGTTATGGTATTTATGTTGGTGATGGTGACAGCACCTAACTCTCAGTTACCTAGAATACTCTTCGGAGTGAGATGAAGATAAAAACTGCCTCACAAGCGTCAGGAGTAAATATGTCTGTAGATTCCTTTGCATCAAGGAGTATATTCCCTCATCCATGAATCACATTTTTAAATTTTTGTTCTTTTGCTTAGTGACTCTGAATTAAATGTTTATGAAATGAGTGAAGTCTAGAGAAGAGTGACCATCACTGGATTATGCTTTAATAAATGTCTTATTTAAACAAAGCTTAAAAATTACTAGATCACCCTTCATCTTTAGATCTCCTTTGTAGGCGCTAGTTAGACTTGGTACTACAGAGGAGTTTGAGCTCTGGGAGCCCAGAAGAAGGAGATTTAGACCTACCTTTATGTTTGCTGTTCCTTGTTTCTGACTCTGGGACTGAAAGTCAGGAGGTAAGGTACGTGCTGTGAAATGAATCCCCTTCTTCAAATCTCACCTTTCCAGGGTCTGCAGCCACAGAGCTGGGTCAAGAACTCTGGAAATGAACTTTATGCAGTGTGCAGTTTGATTCTGCCATGCCAGCTGGATTACACCTTTAGGAGCTGAGTAGGTGAGTTCATCTGGGGGATCCTACTGTTTTTCAGCCTCTCGGCTAAATGACAATATCTGGTGAAAATATAGTCTTCGAGCCAGTTTTTTTCACATGGACTGTCAGTGGGTTACAAACATCATACAGGCAGGGCTGGGCTGCATTTTGAGCTTGTGACCTGGAGGTTAAAGTTTTGCCCATTCCTTCTAATCATTCTTCCCGATGAAGTGGTAGTTTTGCATTGACCTGTAGCCTCTCAACTGGTTTTCTGTGCATGGCACTGCTGCAAATTGTGGCTTCAAAATAAGTGCTCAGTTTTTTTCCGGTATGTGGACATTGATTTTTTTTTTTTTAAAACCTGGAGTGCAAAGGGAACCTGTGTCCGCTATCTGAATATCTCTAATTAGACAACTCGAGCTGATCTATGAATTGACTTTCATAGATTGCACCCTAGTCTGCCACTGTGTCGGGGGGTGTGGGGAATGAGATTTCCTTGCCTCTTAAGTTATCTTCTGCACTTTGTCTGAATGCAGACAGATTTCCCAAATTCAAGATACAAGGGTAGGTAGGCAGGAGTCATTGAGAGCCTGGAGGCAGGGTGTAATCATCACACAGGTAAGTTATCTCTGCCTTGAGGAAATGGAGCAGTAAGTGAACCAGGAGTCTACATCACTAGGAGGTCAGGTGTATTACGGTGCCACACTGGTCTGCTTCTCTGATTGTGGTTAGAGTTGAGGCTGCCATTCATGCCTTTCTTTCTTTCTGTTTTTTGTTGTTGCTGTTGTTGTTCTTTTTATATTCCTCTGAGCTTTGTTTTACTTCAGCTTCTCTGTATTCCACCAGTTAAGCCCCACATTGGCAGCTAAGACAAAATACAGAATAAAGATGAAAATTGTTCCTATCTTCCTTCCCACGCCGTTTCTCTCTTGGTGGTTGCATTGAGCAAAGGGGAGACTGAGCTTTACATGGCAAGGAACCAATCATAACATCCAGGTTGAACCTCTGGGAAGTCTTGTGTAAAACTGTGCAGGGGGCAGTGTTTGTTATTTGAACATATCTTCTCCCCATCTCACCTCCACTGCCCAAGTTCCAGAGCACACCTGGGCTCTTCCACCATGCAGCTGTATTGGGCAACACTGCTCAAGCTTTACTCTGTGCCAGCCACTGTTCTAGGTGCTTCATATGGATTATTTCATGATTTTCTTACAAAAGCCCTAAACAGAAACTAATTTGTCTTCATTTACAGATGAGTAAACTGAAGCAACAGAGTAATACAGTACTTGTCTATAGGTCACACAGTGGCAAAGAAGTGGGAATAGGATTGTCTTACTGGGGCATATTTTTGTGTTATTTTTCTAATTATAAAAGTATTCTGTGTTCATTGTGGAAGACCTGGAAAATGTTTTTAAAAAATACAGAAGAAACTGAAACTGTCCAGTAGAGCCACGGTTACAGCATTTTGTTGCATTTCATTTCATTGCTCTATCTAAATATAAAAATATACTTTAAATTTATGTATATAGTTGAGGTCATACATTAGATACAGCGTCTTGCTCTTTTCGGTCAATATTTTAAGTGAACACTTCCCCATGTTGTCGTTATAAAGTCTTTCTTGAGATAGTTCATGACGTAATTAACCATCTCCTCTGTTGTTAGACATATAGGGTATTTCTAACATTTACATTTTAATGGAACAAAGGCCTGTTTTATTGAAGGGACAAAATGGATTTTTGGTTTAAAATATATAAAGGTATAAAGGTGGGAAGGAGTGGCATTTGGGGAGGTCAAAAATTCTTTGATCCAGATTTATTTTCCTTTTTTCTGATTGTCATTTTCACTTTTCTCTGTATATATTCTCTAAAGCTTCTATTCCTCAAGGCTGCTTTCTTTTACATCTGCACTTTAGACAAGTGTAATTTGACCTTAAGACTGACTGACAGTCTATAAGGCAAACCTGATTCTAGGGAAGAGCTACAGTTGACTTCTTTCTTTTCTTTTTTTTCTAGGGCTGCACCCTCGGCATATGAAGGTTCCCAGGCTAGGTGTTGAATTGGAGCTGTAGCCGCCAGCCTATGCCACAACCACAACAATGTCAGATCCGAGCCACATCTGCGACCTACACCATAGCTTATGGCAACGCCGGCACCTTAACCCACTGAGCAAGGCCAGGGATCAAACCCACAACCTCATGGTTCTTAGTCAGATACGTTAACCACTGAGCCACAGCGGGAACTCCTTGACTTCTTTTGACGACATCTGTCTTGGGTTTTTTGGAAAACCTTTACAGTGTTCCACTGTTTTCACTTCCACTTGTACTGTATACCCCAGGAAGCTCCTTGTTTCACTCAATCATACACCTGTTGTTTGATTCTGTGTGTGTGTGTGTGTGTGTGTGTTTGTACACACACGCGCTTGCTTCAACAGGCACTCAACTGGCCAGGGGGAATGAAAAGCCAAGTTGCACATAGTTCTCATCACCAAGGATCTGCAAGTCTAGCTGAGGACACATGGTTAATAGTTATACAGAATTGGAGTTCCCGTCGTGGCGCAGTGGTTAACGAATCCGACTAGGAACCATGAGGTTGCGGGTTCGGTCCCTGCCCTTGTTCAGTGCGTTAAGGATCCGGCGTTGCCGTGAGCTGTGGCGTAGGTTGCAGATGCGGCTCGGATCCCGCGTTGCTGTGGCTCTGGCGTAGGCCGGTGGCTACAGCTCCGATTCGACCCCTAGCCTGGGAACCTCCATATGCCGTGGGAGCAGCCCAAGAAATAGCAAAAAGACAAAAAAAAATAGTTATACAGGATTATGAGAACCCAGCTCAAGAAGCATGGTACCTAGGGAGAACAGGTTTCAGGCTTAGCTCGAAAGGATGACTGTGGATTTTGAAGGCAGGTAAGGGGGATGGACATACCTTAAGAGGAAAGATTATGCACCAAGACATAGAGGTGGGGCTTGTTCAGGATACCTATGCAATGCAGGATGGTTCAAACAAAGAATAGATCGTGGTTGATGATGAAATTAAGGAAGTAGTCAGAACTGACACCCTGGAGAGTGAGGGGCCAATTTTAGAGGTCTTGGACTTTATTCTGTAGATATCTGCAGCTAACCCAGTCATGGCTTATTAAATTGCAGTCTACTCTGGAGGACCCTGTTTCATTTCTCTCTTTGGTATCGCTTTAGGTTGGTTCTTTGCTGTAAAATCAACACTGAAGTCAGTCATTTCATGCATTTGCTCCCTTCCCTTTTAGTCTAAGGTGGGCCAGAGCAGATGTGTTTGGAGGGTTGGTATGACTGTGCTTTTTTTTCGTTTGTTTGTTTGTTTGTTTGGTCTTTTGTCTTTTTAGGGCTGCACCCGCGGCATATGGAAGTTCCCAGGCTAGGGGTCCAATCAGAGCTACAGCTGCTGGCCTAAACCATAGTTCATGGCAATGCCAGATCCCCAACCCGCTGAGTGAGGCCATGGAATAAACCTGCAACCTCATGATTACTAGTCGGGTTCATAAACCACTGAGCCACAGTGGGAACTCTGGTATGACTGTGCTTCTTATAGTCATTCATGGTCCCAGACACTGCTAGGAATTCCACTCATGTTGCACTGGCCAGAACTCCATTTCAAGTCTGCACTTGATCCAGGGGGTCTGGGAATGTGTGGAGGGAAGGTTGGTGCCAGGAAGAAAAGGAAATGAGGTTTGGGGAACACCCAGCTAGAGTGCACATGCACATGACTATAGGTATAAAAGACTTTCACTGTTTGTTTGTTTGTTTTCTCTTTAGGGCTACAGCTGTAGCATATGGAAGTTTCCAGGGTAGGGGTCAAATTGGAGCTGCATCTGCCAGCCTACACCGCAACTACAGCAATACTAGGTCTGAGCCACATCTGCGACCTACACCTCAGCTTGTGGCAATGCTGGATCCTTAACCTCATGGAAACTATGTTGGGTTCTTATCCAGCTGAGCCACAACGGGAACTCCAAGACTCACTTTTATGGGAGGCATCAACCAAGTCAAAATGTGGACTTTCTGGTTTGGGGACATCCCATTATCACAACTATGTATTCATTTATGAAATTCAGCTAATTCACTTTGGGTTTATAGTCTGTTTTATTTGCCTAGATTTTTCCATTTCTACTCCTTACGCAGAATTTATTTTTCCATCTTTGTCCCTTCCCTACTTTGTAAAAACTAAGTAAAAGTGTTTATACCCTTTACTTTCACTGTATTGTAGAAGTTATGATTGTGAAGCAACCTTCAAGTTGTAAATGCAAAATTGAATATTCTATCAAAATAGTTTTCTCTATTAACTTAGTGGAATCTTAAATAGAATGTAAATCAGGAGCCTGTGAAAGACTGAAAAACAGTCAGCTTGTTCAAATTACATTTTAATGGAAGAAACTGCAAAAATTATTTCAGTTTGATTGATTGTATTTATCTTTATAAACATGACTCTATTGTGCCCTTTGTCCTAATCTCCACAGATAACATTTGCTGTTTTCACCTTGTGCCCAACAAACTGATCAGTCTGTCATATATTTTGTTCTGTAACCTCCACACTTTATTTAATTCTGTGCAATCAGAACTGTGTTATGGAGAACATAATTAGCGCTGCCAATGGACCAGCAATGAGATCGCATCTCTTTGTGTGTGCAAGAAGAGATGCTGCTGAGTAAGGAAATAGAGTTTAGTTTCAAATTATACAGGGACTGTCGTTAACCCAAAAGATAGGAACTGTTAAAATACAAAATATGTTTGATAATACCACATAACAATTAATAGGTTTTTTTTTTTTTGTTTTTTCCCATCCTCCCTCTCCACTTTTCCTTTGCAGCTGGTCAGTTTAGGAGAGTCACAGTGAGAGACAGGGCTCTGGGCAGCCCCTTTATTTACCACCTGGATAACTTTCCCAATAGAAAAGTGTTGTTAGCCCCTGTGCATTCTTCAGATCTCAACTTAAATGACCCTGCCTTAGGAAGAGCTTCCTTGGCATTTATGTTCCCTACCCAGTACTGAGCATGCTTCATTGTTTCATGGTGCTCTTAAAATTGTCTTCCAGTGAATTATCCATTGTCATCCTGGTACCTAACACAATTCCTGGCACATGGTTGACACACAACATATATGTTTGAATGAATGAGTGAGTGAATGAATGAATGAATGTGTAGTGTAAACAAGAGAGACTTAGAAACAGGCATGTTTGTGGGGTTCTGCTTTTTTTATCATTTAAAATTTTTATTTTTTAAACTTTTTTTTTCTACTTTTTTATTATTATTATTTTTAATAGTTATTTTCCCAATACAATTTTTTTTCTTCTGTACAGCATGGTGACCCAGTTACACATACATGTACACATTTTTTTTTTTCTGTACAGCATGGTGACCCAGTTACACATATATGTAAACATTATCATACTCCATCATAAGCGACTAGACATGGTTCCCAGTGCTACACAGCAGGATCTCACTGCTAATCTGTTCCAAAGGCAATAGTTTGTATCTATTAACCCCAAGCTCCCCAACCACCCTTCCCCCTTCCCCTCCCCTTTGGCAACCACCAGTCTATTCTCCCAAGTCCATGATTTTCTTTTCTATGGAAAGGTTCATTTGTGCCGTATATTAGATTCCAGATATAAGCGATATCATATGGTATTTGTCTTTCTCTTTCTGACCTACTTCACTCTGTATGAGAGTCTCTAGTTGTATCCATGGTGCTGCAAATGGCATTATGTCATTCTTTTTCGTGGCTGAGTAGTATTCCATTGTGTATATATACCACATCTTCCTAATCCAATTGTCTGTTGATGGACATTTGAGTTGTTTCCACGTCTTGGCTATTGTGAATAGAGCTGCAATGAACATGTGGGTGCATGTGTCTTTTTTAAGGAAAGTTTTGTCTGGATATATGTCCAAGAGTGGGATTGCTGGATCATATGGTAGTTCTATATATAGATTTCTAAGCTATCTCTATACTGATCTCCATAGTGGTTGTACCAGCTTACATTACCACCAACAGTGCAGGATTCCCTCCAGGATTTGTTATCTGTGGACTTTTAAATGTTGGCCATTTTGACTGGTGTGAGGTGGTGTCTCATGGTAGTTTTGATTTGCATTTCTCTAATAATCAGTGATGTTGAGCATTTTTTCATGTGCTTGTTGGCCCTCTATACCTCTTCTTTGGAAAAATGTCTATTCAGGTCTTTTGCCCATTTTTCCATTGGGTGGTTGGCTTTTTTGCTGTTGAGTTGTATGAGTTGCTTGTGTATTCTAGAGATTAAGCCCTTGTCAGTTGCATCATTTGAAACTATTTTCTCCCATTCTGTAAATTGTCTTTTTGTTTTCTTTTTGGTTACCTTTGCTGTGCAAAAGCTTGTCAGTTTGATTAGGTTCTACTTTGACTCTGCTGGTTCCCAACTTTGGGTTGGTGGGTAATTTATGTAATCTTTTCATGACCCAATCAGCAGAGCTGCAAGATAAAAATGGTAGGTCCTAATTTCATGGTGCTTCTGAGGATTAAGTGAGCTAATGAACATGTAGCCCCTGTGAAAATTCCTATCATAGGCATGTGAATTAAATGTCAGTTCTGTGGTCCACGGGGAGCAGTGGAGAATTTGGAGCAGGGAAGCCACTGGCTCCTGTGTGAAAGATGAATCTGGTGGCCTGGTGCAGAAGAACTGAGGAAGGGGGTGAAGAAACTGCTGTGGTATTCTTAGCATGAAGGGAGGAGGTCTGATCTTGTTCATAGTTACAGCCTGGGATGCCATCTCTAGGTGGGATGGGTCACTTTCTTGAGCTGTTTAAGTGGCATATGAATGAGACAGCCACTTGATGAGCCTCTTTCTTTTTTTTGTTTTTGCTTTTTATGGCCACACCCACAGCATATGGATGTTCCCAGGCTAGGGGTCCAATTGGAGCTACAGCAACACCAGATCCAAGCTGCATCTGCAACCTATACCACAGCTCATGGCAACGCCGGATCCTTAATCCACTGAGCGAGGCCAGGGATTCAACCTGCAACCTCATGGTTCCTAGTCAGATTTGTTTCCGCAGTGCCATGGAAAGGATTTTTTATTTATTTATTTATTTATTTATTTATTTATTTATTTATTTATTTATTTTTATGATCCACTTTCCTGAGCTGTTGGCTATTTTGCTAACAGGTGCTGGCTTGGTTTAGTCAGTCTTATCAAATGGGGAACAGGGCCTCATTTAGACCCTCTTAAAAAATGGGCTGCAAATGAAACGAGGAAGACTGTGAAGAACCAAGGTAGTTACTCTCTCCCCACTTCACTATCATGGTGGACCTTCCTCTCACTGTATATTTATGCTTTTGTTTCTTGCTAATGACTTTCCAAACTCCTCTAGTCCAAATCCCACAGGTTAGCTGTTTGTCATAGTTACTTATCACCCCCATTTAAAGTGTGTTTTGTGCTAAACCAGCCCATTGGTCTTCAGCCTGGCCAGGAAGGAACATCCTGTGGGCTTTTTATTTTCCCTCCCAAAGAAAGCCATTAGGGATGAAAGAGCATGACCCCCCTGCCGAGGACAGAGGAGTTGAGAGGGCAACTCAACTTTCCTAGTGCCACTGGAAAAACTAGTCCTGTCTGTTGGCATAAACATAGACCTGTTGTTATGGCGGGAGTCCAGTACCATAAGCAAGAAAGGGAATGTGGCTACAGGAACATCTCACAGAAGAGGTAAATAGGAGCTAATCAGGCAGAGAATCCTGTGAAAAATGCATTTAGTAATTCAAGAAATAATGATTGATGCCTTCATTGTGCCAAGCACTGTGTTGGGTTCCAAAAACACAGTGGTGGATAAGACAGAGTCCCTGCCATTGTGAACCTTACACTCTAGTGCTTGAAGGCAATGAAAAGGTAAGCAAATAAATTTGTGATACAATATCAGGTGGGGATAAGCCCATGGAAACAAATATCGTAGCCTAAGGGGTCACTGGATGAGATTGATCACCAATCCCATTTACTCTTCCACATGGACACAAAGATAGACTATACTCCCCAAACTTCCTTGCTGTTCAGCTGTGACCATTTGACTGAGTTCTGGCTATTGAAGTGTAGGGAGAAGTGATGTGTGCCCCTTTCAGGCTTGACCCCTAAAAACTCCCCACTTTCAGTCCTCTGTGCTCTTTTCCATTTGGCTGGCTTGGATGGAGACAATTCTCAAGACAACTTTGGGCACCTTTGTTAAAAATAGTGGAGCCACAGGACAGGATCACTGCATGGAGGAAAGCTGCCCTGCTACGAATGCCTGCATTTATGGTTACATGAGAGAGAAATCAACTTTTATTTTGTGAAACTAGTGGTTCTCAGAGTTTTCTTGTGGCACAGTGGGTTAAGAATCCAGTGTTGTCACTGCAATGGCTTGGGTCACTGCTGTGGCTCCGGTTCCCTGGCTCTGGTACTTCCACATGCCGTGGATGCAGCCAAACAAACAAACAAAACCCCCCAAACAACCAACCCCCCTCAAAATAAACCCCAAAACTAATGCTTCTCAAAATAGGGTCCTTTGATCAATAGCATCAGCATCACTTGGGAATCTTGTTATAAATGCAGATTCTTGGGTCCCACCTAGACATACTGAATCAGAAACTTGAAGGTGTGGACCCTGCTATCTGGGTTTTAATAAGCCCTCCAGGTGATTCTGATACAGATAAGCGTGGGACTGTTCTAAACCATGGAAATTCTGAGTGTTACCTATTATATCAGCTAGTATTATTATTTTTAATACACAGTGTAATTCAAGTGGTAGAGGTGGGGTTAGCAATTTGAAATGGAGTAGTCCATGGAAAGCAATTCTGAGGCCATGCCATTTTAATTAAGGGAAGGAAGGAGCTTCTGGAAGCTCTGGGGAAGATAATTTTAAGCAATGGAAAGCAATTGCAATGAACTGAGGGAATGAGTCTGACGTATTCACATTAAAAAGGAGACTGATATGGTCAGAGTAGAATGATTGTGGGGAAAGGGCTGGAGATGAAATCAGAGTGGAAACCAAAGGCTAGTCATATAGGGTCCAAGAGGCCTGGGGAGGGGCTTTAGATCTCTCCTAAGTGCAATGTAATTTATTTACCAAACAAACTGTGTATGTGTGTGTGTCTGTGTGTGTGTTTTATTGTGGTAAAATATACATAAAACTTACCATTTTAGCCATTTTTAACCATATAGTTAAATGACATTAAAGACATTCATTGTGTTGTGCAAGCATCAACACTGTGCATTTGTAGAACTTTTTCATCATCCCAATCAGAAACTATCCTGAGTTCCCATCGTGGCTGAGTGGTTAACAAATCCGACTAGGAACAATGAGGTTGCAGGTTCAATCCCTGGCCTTGTTCAGTGGGTTGAGGATCTGGCGTTGCTGTGAGCTGTGGTGTAGGTCACAGATGCGGCTTGGATCTGGCGTTGCTGTGGCTCTGGCATAGGCCAGCAGCTACAGCTCCGATTAGACCCCTAGCCTGGGAACCTCCATATGCCGCGGGAGTGGCCCTAGAAATGGCAAAAAGAGACACACACACACAAAGAAAGAAACTCTGTGTCCATCAAACACTAATTCCCCATTCCCCTCTCCATCTGAGCCCCTGGTAACCTCTATTATATTATCTCTATGAGTTTGTCTATTCTAGGTACTTCATATAAGTAGAATCATATATTTGCTCTTTTGTGTCTGGCTTATTTCACTTAGCATTAATGTTTGCAGGGTTCATCCATGTCATAGCATGTCAGAATTTTCTCCTTCTTTAAGGTTGAATAGTCTGTTGCATGTTCTCTTTATTCACTCATCTGTTAATGGAAATTGGGTTATTTCCCCCTTTTAGCTATCATGAATAATGCTGTTATGAACAGGGGTGCACAAGTAGCTCTGTGAGTCTGTGCTTTAAATTCTTCAGGTGAATTTGTAAGTGCTCTTATGCTGTGTATTGACAGTGAGAACATGTGTAGGATCTGACCTGGTCAAGGCACTCACTCCAGTGAGGGAGGAGACAAGTAAGGATCAGTTGTGATCTCTTGCAGCGATAGGGTATCCTCATGTAAAGCACCTAGGAGGACCACGAGGTGGTGTTAGGGAAGGCTTCCTTCCTGGAAGAGGCTGTGCTGAGCTCAGTGTGGGGGGTGGGGGATAGAAATTAGTCAGGTGAAGGAGAGAAGGAGGGGCATTTTAGGTGGATGGCGGAGCTCCAAAGCAAAGGGCCGTGAGTGTATAGCCGTGAGTGTGTAGCAGAAGCCTGTGCTGGCCCCAGATGGATGAAGCACTGAGGGTGAGATGGAAGAGAGAGGTAAGCGATGAGGCTAAAGAGATAAAAGCAAGGGCCTGGCTGCAGAAAACCTGGCAAGAGATGTTAAGGAGCTTGACACTAATCCCTGAGGGCAGTGGTGATTAATCTTGACTATGCTTGAGAATCGCTCAAGAGCTTTCAAAAACTCCAGTGCGGAGCCTGAATTCTAGCCCCATAGATTCTTGCTTAATTAGTCTGGGTTTGGGCCAGGACACTGGCATTTCTGAAATTTCCCCAGGTATTTCCAATGTGCAGCCAGGGTTGAGAAATACTGCCTCAGGCAATGGAGAAGCTTTCAGAAGGTTTTAAGCAAGAGAGTAGCAAGATCAGATTCTTTCTTAATCACTTGTATGTATTTCAATGTAAAGTGAATTTTATGGCTGATGAGGCCTTTAGGGAAAGAGCCCTTTCCTATTCTCTGAGACTCAGTTTGTTCCACTATAAAATGAAGATGCTACTTCCATCCCTCAAGGGCTGTTGTAAGGATTGCATCTCAGCCCTGCCGAGAGCAGATGGGGAGAAGGTGACAGCAAGGAACTCCAAGTAGGAGTCCTTTTATGCAAGCACAGCTTTCCATTTGCGTGGCTGAATCCCCCTGGGCAGCGAGCTGGCAGGAAGGGAAGTGGGTTCCAGAGCTTCTCCAGCCTTGGTTCTCCTCTGGGATCAGACTCTCCTTTCCTTAATGGAGACTTCCTGATGAGCAGGATGCAGTTAGAGTTTGACCAGAATGAGAAGTAAAAGCTGACACAGCTGTGCTTGGTTGAGGTGTGGGAGAGCCAGGCAGCACCTGCCTGCTGACTTCATCTGTGGCAGCAGTTGTGTGCTGTTTGCTTGTTTCCATTCCTATCTGGAGCAAAAATCTCAGCACAGAGCACTTCACTGGCTCCTTTCCCGCCCCATCCCAGGAAGGAGTCCTTTCACTGGGTCCTAGCAAGAAAGAGAAGCCAGATTCTTGGGGCATGGTAGCCCTTCATTTTCCAGGAGGGGTTTTTTTTTTTCCTCCACCTTTACCACGTCTGGAGAGCCTGTACCACACTTTGGTCATTTTTTTGTGCTTTGAGAACATTAGGTGGACAGGAAAACATGTTCAGTTGACCAAGGATCAGTTTGGATGGATTGTACTGCCAAGAGGGTGGGGGAGTGAGGATGACTCCAGTGACCTTGAGACCTAGAGAGAAATGGAGTGGGGTGGGGTCTCTGTGTCTGGTCTGTCTCTCCTATTAATGCAAGTTATTATGATGATCCAGCCTTGTCCTCTCTTTGTGATTATTATATTGTTAAAGTTGCACCCAGAGTAGTGAAATTCCAAGCCTCTGCTACCCACCGACAGTAGAGCCAAACTTGATGTGAGAGCATCCTGGGGTAGGGTGCCCACAAACACCAGTGGTGGGGGGGTATATATCTAAATCTTGCATATCCTTGAGGCACCTCACATTTTGAGGTCATGCAAAAAATCTGAATCATTGCATTCCTCTGTTCTCTTCCATTCATCTACATAATTGACTAGTTAATGGTAATTGGAGGGCAGTCCTAGATCCAGTGGCCTAAATGTTAAAGTGGTCAGTGTTGCTGTTCCCCACGGATCGGAAACTTCATCTTGTTAGCTGGATTTATTTTGTGGTTTTTGTACTCTCCTTTGCCAATAAACCGGTTCTCCATTATTTTAAAATAGTGTCATGGGGTTAATAGTGCACTCAGCACAAGCATTTCCATCCGTGGCTGTCTGTGGGACTGTCCTGCAGCCTTGGCCTGGCAGGGGGCCCTGTGATTCCTGACCTCAGTAACAGGGCCTGCCCATGCATGCATGCTCAGATGATGCGCCATCTGTGTCCTGACTGGCGCAACTCACAAAGTACCTCACTTGATAAATTAAAGGTGAGGAAGCCTTAGGCTTTATTGTTTCTTATTAATGTGGAATTGGTCCTTTTTTTTTTTTTTTTTTTTTTTAAGGGCCACACCTGCAACATATGGAAGTTCCTGGGCTAGGAGTCAAATCAGAGCTGCAGCTACTGGCCTGCACCACAGCCACAGCCACGCCAGAGCTGAGACTCAACTGCGACCTACGCCACAGCTTGCAGCAATGCCCGACCCTTAACCCACTGAGCGAGGCCAGGGATCAAACACGCATCCTCATGGATACTAGTCAGGTTCTTAACCCACTGAGCCACAACAGGAACTCCCCGAATCAGTCCTCTTTAAGTCAGGCCAGTGTGAGGAAACAAGAGAAAGAACTCTACTGAAAATATACCAGATATGTTTGATATGTTTTCATTGAACTCACCTTGTGAGGCAGGCGTTTTTCGTCTTATTTTATAGATGCAGAAATCAAAATTCCAAAGGACTGAGCCTCCTACCCCAGGTCACAAAGCTGGACTGGCGGCACCCTGAATTTCAAGCCAAGCCTGACGGGCTGGGCTTCACATGTGGGTTTCTCCATATGTCCACTGTTGACATTTGGGGATGCAAATTCTTTATTGTTGGGGGCTGCCCTGTGCTTTTAGGGGATCTAGCAGTGTCCCTGGTTTCTATTCTAAATGATAATAGTACCCCACCCCCAAACCCCACTTGAGATAACCAAAAATGTCTCCAGACGTTGCCGGTTGTCCCCCTGGTGGACAAAATAACCCCAGTCTCAGTTGAGTACCACTGTTCTTCCTTAATACATATGTTTTCTCAGTTCTCACAGTAACTATGTATTAGGTACCATTATCATCCCCCTTTTGCAGATAAATATACAGAACCTAGATAAACTGTGAGTTGACCAATGTTAAACAGCTTGTAAATGAACTGGGAACACATAGCATCTCTGAGTGTCTTTTTTTTATTATTATTTTCCCCAGGTACGAATTAGTGAATCCTGTAGTAAGACCAGGTAAGTGCAACACTATAAAGTCCTCTTTCTTTGCTACTTTACTTACCAGGAATTGGAAGGATTTGGTGTTTGGGGGAATAACCTGAGGCAGCTTATTAAAATTCACATTCCTGATAGATTTGAATCCAGTAGACCTGTGGGAGGTGCAGGGATGTGTATGATAAAACGAACCCTCACGGTGACTGAGGGGTGCTGCGGTTCGGTGAACTGTAGTTGAGAAGCATTGAATACTTTGCTTTGTTTGAAGTGACCCTAAAATAAAATGTCAGGAGAAAGAATGGAGATGACAAGTAGAGATGGAAGGGTTTGGGATGAGACCTGACATTCAACTCCTTCTAGAGTTCTGTTGAATTACCCAGGGGCATGCTGAACATGTATTGTACCAAGTGACCCACAGTGTCTGGATAGAGGGTGTCCTCCAGTCCTTGGGCTGGTAGGGCCAGTGCATCGAAATTGCTATCCACCCCCAGCTAAAGTTGAGTCAGCTGCCTGGTTTGGAAGTTCAGTGCATCCTGAAATGCTAAAAATGGTTATAGTTAAGCAAAACCAGCTGTGTCCATTTCCAATTTCCGATCTATTCAGATTCACACTCTGCCTCCTCTCTTCTAAGTGCTGGGAGGGGTGTGCGCATGCAATGTGCGTGGGTGCGCAGGCGTGCGTGTGCACACACACACACACACACATTCTCTCTCTCTCTCCCTCTGCCTCCTCTCTCACTAGAGTTAATTTCTCCGTGAAGAGGGAATGTTTCTAGTTTTCCAAAAAGGAATCACAAACAAGAGAAGCTACAAGAGCCCAGACTACAATAAAATGCTACAATATGCTTTCAAGCTGGAGCGACTAAAAAGCTGGGAAGAGAAAGCGGCAGTATAATGCCTATTTTTATCTCCAACTATAATCTACCCACTTGTAGTTTCATAGCTGTCAGGAGGCAGAAAAGGACACGTAATCAGCTTCCTGTTCTCTGCTTTTGTCCTCCACCCATGCACATACACCAGATATTTTAAAACAACTGTCAGGAGGTTTGATTGAACTCACACCTGAAGTCAAGTTCTTTTTTTTAAGAACCCATCCTTTTGTCCATTATTTCTTTCCAGACAGACAGAAGGTGAAATGCAGGTAATTAAGACCCATTTTCTGGAAGCCTAGGAATAATGGTTACCGTTAGATGACTGGAAGGAACAGCTGTGCACCTATTAGTCTTTTCTAGCCTTGGCCAGACAGGGCTACAAATATGTGCTACCCTCCTGGAACACTACTGACTAATCTGGTGATTGCCTCTCTCCTTTAGAGGAAGCAAACATGGACAGTGGAAATAGCATAGCTTTGGGGTCAAGAGTCGTGAGCATTTAGCCTCTTTCTGGTGTATACGAGCTCTGTGACCTCCACCAGGTTACTCGACCTCTCTGGACCTCAGAATCCTCATCTGTAGAAAGAGGATAGAAATATCTCTGTGATGGGATATTGAGACAATTCAACAATGAATGTAATGAACATAAATGAACGTAAAGTGTTATCACATGGCAGAGGCTAAGGAAATGCTACCTATTGGTAGTCGTGTTTCTGTTACTGCTGTTTCATTTGTATCAGTATTTTAGTGATGGGAGCAGCAACAGTAGTGGAAGAAGCCATACAAGGTTTGGTTTCTACTTCTGTTGTATACTCTGTTTTTCTCAATGGTTGTTCTCTGAAATCGGTAGCATAGGGTATTAAGTGAAGTCACGTGGTATTCCTATAGCATCGCTACAGGCAAATCAGAGGACTGACTTCCTTTTTAGTGTGGTAGTGAGATTTTGAAAAAGTCTGTAATGACTTAACACTTTCCCATAACTTGCCGGCAGATAAGGCACCTAAAAATCTTAACGGAAAGGCTGGCTCTTTTGAAAGCTCCTGCTCTCAGAGGCTTCCTTTTAGTGGTTGCATTGACATCTCAGTGTAAATAAAGGAGCGGAGAGTAAGTTTGGTGATGATTCTTCAGAAAGTCCTGACACTGGAGTCACACAGAGCTTGCTTGGAGCATTGCCCTGCCTTTTATTAGCCATGTGAACTTGTATATGTTGTTGAACCTTTCAAGGACTCAATTTTCTCATCTGTAAAATAATGCCTTTATAGGGCTCTAGTAAGGTTCAAAGTGTAAAAACTGCTTTATAAACTCTGAGTGCCAGCTAACCATTAGCTAGCTCTCATGATCATTATAAAGACGGCAGAGAGGAGTTCCTGTTGTGGCTCAGCAGGTTAATAACTTGACTAGTACCCATGAGGTTGTGGGTTCAATCCCTGGCCTCGCTCAGTGGGTTAAGGATCCAGCATTGCCGTGAACTGCAGCATAGGTCACAGATACAGCTCAGGTTTGGTGCTGCTCTGGCTGTGGCAGAGGCTGGCAGCTGCAGCTCCAGTTTGACCCCTAGCCTAGGAATTTCCATATGCTGCAGGTGCGGCCCTAAAAGGAAAAAAAAAAAAAAAAAAGACTGCAGAGGAATGAGGCAACCTTTTCAAGACCTGAGGTCTCAGGGAACATATTAGCTCATTTGGGCCCCCAAACCAGTTTTTTTTGCAAGTGAGGTAATACAGTTTTTGGTTTTCATGTGCAGCTTTAGCTCTGTATTTTGCCCCCATCCTCACACAGAGCCTGAGCCCCCACCCCCCAACTTCAGCCACACAGTCAGTTCTTTGTCTGCAAGCTCACAAATGTGGCCCCAACTTTCCCCGCAGAGCAGCTGTCTAGTGGTGTCTGGCTCTCAGAGAGGGACATCCAGGTACTGCTGCTGCTACAAGGCATTTGTAGGATGCCAGATTGTCTCGATGGAGTGTCCATGTGCTTTTCCATTATAAAAGCCCAGGTTGAGGAAAAAAAAAAGCCTGGACCCACCGAAAAGCTTTCACAGATTGGAAAGTGCACAGTTTGGGGGTGTTTAGCACTTCAGCACATGCTCTGTGACTGTGCATTCAAGGCAACATGTCAGAAGAAATTCGTCTGCAGCAGGCCACATATGTCAGCCAGCCGGTGGGAGCATGTGCCTGTCACCCAGGCTAGGGATGCAGAAGGAGAGGCTGCTTCCCTTCAAAGCCCCTCAAGTTCAGCACGCTGGCGAGGTTGTCCAGCCTCTCATGCTCGGTCACATACTGCTGAGGAGAATCGTGAATGTGGATAAAGAGGAAGTAATTGGGCCGTGAGAAGAAACAATGGCATCTGTGTCCTTTACTCTGAGTCAGGCAGACAGAGATGTGCTTTGCAGGCACTATTACACTAACTACAGCTGCCCTGCCAAGTGGGTGATCAAAACTCAGAGAGATCACATGGGTTGAAAGTCATCAAGATCCCGAGAACCCCCTAGAGGTCTCTCGGAAGCTAAAGTGTACCAACGTGCCTTTCATCCAGCATGGGTTTATGACCTGTTATAGGTGATTTCTTTCTCAACAAACATATTGGCACTTAAATATTTAATTGTCATCTTCAAAGAAGAAGCTCTGGTGGGCCACAAGCAGTATTCATGTTCAAACTTTGTTGGATTCCTGTTGGGAATTTCCTCCATGCTTTTGAAGAGAGTGGATAACAGTGAGCTATTGCCTCTTGCAGGTAGGTTTGATGAGTGGTCAAAAGAATCGTTAGGATTCTGTTGTCAGAGTCTAGTAGGAGATGAGCTGAGGTCAAGGGCAGTGGTGGGAGAGGCAAAAGCAGACGTGAGAGTGAATTAAAAGCACACAGTGATGGACTTGATGAGAGAGGTGAGGGGAGAAGCATTTTCAGCTCGAGAAATGTGTTGACAGCCGGTACAGCAGCTTCCTAACTGCATGTGGGAGGAAGAGGCACGATTTTCTTAAGGGAGTGGGGAGGTCGGAGTGGGAAGGGAGTGGGCAGGATGTGCTCCCTTTAAGACCTAAGGCGTGTGGTGCTAGCATTTGGAAGTTAAGAGGGTGTTCAGAGCAGCTGTTGGAAGAGTTAGGAGTTGGTGGTAAATGAGTGATCAGAGGAATCATGTGTGGGATAATTAATTTTATGT
Source organism: Phacochoerus africanus (assembly GCF_016906955.1). NCBI lineage: Eukaryota > Metazoa > Chordata > Mammalia > Artiodactyla > Suidae > Phacochoerus > Phacochoerus africanus. Next base: position 201,544,940 of record NC_062545.1, read on the forward strand.
GTCACCTAGCTAGGCTAAAGGATACCAGGATAGCTGGTAAAGCATTATTTCTGGTTCACCTGTGCAGGAGTTTCTGATAGACATTAGCATTTGAATTGGTAGACTGAAGAAGATCTGGCCTCACCAGTGTCCATGGGCTTCATCCAGTCCATTGAGGGCCCCAGTAGTACAAAGAGGTGGAGGAGAGGGTACATCCTTTCTCTGTTCTTGAGCTGGAACATTCATCTTCTCCTGCCATTGGACATTGGTGCTCCTGGTACTTTGGCCTGTGCACTCTGTGACATAACACCAGCTGCCTGTCCACTCTCCTCCACCCCCTATCCAGCTTCTCAGGCCCCTAGCCTCTGATTGGGAGTTAAACCATCAGCAGCCCTTATTCTCTAGCCCTCAGACTTGGACTGAATTATACCACTGTCTTTCCTAGTTCTCCATCTTGAAGATGGCAGAACTTGGGACTTCTTTATTTATGTATTTATATGTAAGTTTTTATGTATACATATATGTACCTCCTGTTGGTTCTATTTCTCTGGAATGCCCTAATATACCATGAAAGGAGATACAATAGATGGGCTAGTGGAAAATGAAGAGGAACATTGGAGCTTAATGGTGTTTAAAGGGTGTGTGAAGAAGGGGAGGGGTGTTAGTAATCCTTGAAACAACCTTTGAAGATAGCCACATTTAAAGTGACTAAACCTTTATAAGAAGTACAGGATCACATTGCTTAAGCTAATCATCTCATCCAGGTTTGGCCTTAGTAAAATGGTCGAGGCTGAGGCTAAGTGAAAACCAAATGCTAGCAGGCCTGTGCTCACTCTCACGCTCTCTCTCAGATAGACAAACACACACACACACATACACACACACACACACACACACACACAGCACCCCTCAGCCATACAGATAAGTTAGGCTAGATACGTTGGACTCTGCTTTGAAGGGTAAATTTAGGGAGAGAAAATTAAGGCAAATATTCAGCTCTGCTTTGCCTGCTGATGGGATCTCTGCTTCCTGGGATCTCAACTCCCTGTTGTCAGTGAGTTCGGGAATAGCCTTGGAGCGTGGAAGGAAAATCACAGCATAGTATAGAGCAAAGGAATAAAAGGCTCACCTCGCCCTCAGTCCTGTGTTAGGTTCAGTGGCACCGAGACTGCTGTTCAAGGAGTTCTTGCTTGTGCTTGCTCGTCTCTCTCTCTCCTTGGCTGGGATATCTTGGGTCAGATGATATGGGTTGAGCGTGTTAATCAGGAGCCAGGGCTGGTCCTGAAGGAGCTCGAGGGCAGAGCTACACCCAGACTCCTAAATGCTGTGCACACTTAGGCAAGTGACTGCAGCTCTCTGGGCCTTGGTTTCCCCCATCTAAAAGGACTTGGTATGACTCCATGTTTGTCCCCACTGAGACATCAGAGAATATCTGTAAGGCTTCATCACCTGTGTTTTCATGAGCATTCACAACGGCGAACATGCAGACCTACTCAGACACACATTTCACAAAAAGCCCATTCTAATTAATCTGACATTTCCCTAAACCAGGTGAAAATAAGGCCATAACTCCTTTGATAGCTAGATTACAACAGCTCCAGCTGTTTTCTTCCCCAAATTTCCCTCTGGTCCCTCACGATTGCAGGAGCTCTCCTCCTTGCCTACTTACCACCTCTTTCAGAAGAATAAAAAGCTGCTTCAGCCTTCAAGGCTGCTTGCTATAAATGTGGACATCTGATCAAGTAATGAAATTCAGTTGGAAACTGTGCAAGTCCCAAAGAGATTGAGATTGACCAGGTCTAAGACTCCTACCTTCTCCGCGACTTGCTTGATTGCCCTAAGACCTAGGTGTAAGCCTCTAGAGCTCCTCTCTGTGGATCTGACCCTACTCATCATCCAGCATCATTTTCTACTCTATCCTCTCTGTACATCCTACTTCAACCACCCCGGTGCCCTCACTGTTCCTTGGCCATGCCAAGCATATCCCTACCACAGGGCCTTTGCACTTCCTATTTATTCTGCATGGAGCAATATTGACTGTTGTCTGATATCACATAGCCTCTTCCTCATTTCTTTTAGGTCTCTGGTTAAATCTCACTTCCTTAAGCATTTGCTGAACACTCTGTATGAAATACCAATGTATGTATCTCTTTTTCATACTTAGCTTTATTTTTCTTCATAGTATACCTGACCTTGTTATTTTTGTTAATTGGCTCTCTGCATCCTAGAACATCAGCTCCATGAGGACAGAGATTTTGTTCCTTGCTTTATCCCCAGCACCTGGAATGGTACCTGGCACAAGGTAGATTTTTTCCAAATAAGTGAATTAATAAATGAATGAACAAATAGTTGAGAATGCATGTGTGGCTCTAAGAGTTCTCTTTCTTGGTGGTACATACTTTCAACTCATTCGTGTCATCAAGAAAGAGATAGTCCTCATTTTCATGGAGTTTACATTATAGCAGTAGAGGCAGATTTTATTTTATTTTATTTTACTTTTATTTTATATTTTTTTTTCTTTTTATGGCTGTACTGTGGCAAATGGAAGTTCCTGGGCTAGGGGTTAGACCGGAGCTGCAGCTGCTGACCTATGCCACAGCCATGCCAACACCAGATCTGAGCCACATTTGCGACCTGTGCCACAGCTTGCAGCAATGTTGGATCTTTAATCCACTGAATGAGACCAGGGATCCTCACAAAGACTATGTTGGATCCTTAACCTGCTGAGCCACAATGGGAACTCCCTAGAGGCAGATTTTAAAAGTATGTATGTACTTTAATTTCAGATATTAGCAAGTGCTCTGAAGAAAATAAAGGAGAGCGATGGCAAAGACAGTGCCTGAGCTGGGGTGATAAAAATTCTTTTACATGAGGTGTCAGGAAAGTTCTCTGTTTCAGAAAAACTGAGCACATGAAGAACTGAGGAAATAGCAGGTGTCAAGCTTCTGAGGCTGGAGTAATGCATCACTCCCAAACCATTTCCATCTCTTGATGGTCCACTTAAAAAAATACTCTGTGTATCAGTCAGGTAATAAGGAACATTAAGCAACAAATGGATGTGTTTAAAGCTAGAGTATTTTTCAAAAAAAATTTTATTAGCGTGTAGTTGATTTACAATGTTGTGCCAATTTCACTTGTATAGCAAAGTGACCCAGTCACTTTCTTAAAGTATCTTCTGTCATGGTCTGTCCTAGGAGACTGGATATAGTTCCTCATGCTATACAGTAGGACCTCATTGCTTATCCATTCTAAAAGCAATAATTTGAACCTACTAACCCCAAACTCCCAGTACATCCCCCTCCCTCCCCCCTCCCCCTTGGCAACCATAAATCTTTTGTCCATGTCTGTGAGTTTGTTTCTGTTTTGTAGATAGGTTGATTTGTGCCACATTTTAGAGTCTACCTATAAGTGATATCATATGGCATTTGTCTTTCTCTTTCTGACTGACTTCACTTAGTATGAGAATCTCTAGTTGCATCCATGTTGCTGCAAATGGCATTTTTTTATGGCTGATTAGTATTCCATTGCATATATGTACTACATCTTCTTTTTTGTTTGTTTGTTTAAAAAATTTTTTTATTTTTAGGGCCGCGCTTGTGGCATATGGAGGCCCCCAGGCCAGGGGTCCGATCAGAGCTATAGCAGCTGGCCTATGCCACAGCCCCAGTAACATCAGATCCTAGCTGTGTCTGCGACCTACACCACAACCCACAGCAATGCCGGATCCCCAACTCACTGAGCAAGGCTGGGGATCAAACCGTCAGCCCTGTGGTTCCCAGCTGGACTCGTCTCCAACACGCCACGATGGGAACTCCAGCACTGCATCTTCTTAATCTATTCATCTTTTGATGGACATTTAGGTTGTTTCCATGTCTTGGCTATTTTGACCACTCTCAATGTTTTCCAGATGGCTTCCCTATCCCAAGGTGAATTTTGAGATTCTTAGGAGAGGGGCTCTACTTTATTTCTCTCTTAATAACTATGGTTAAGGGAGAAGATGATAAAAGTCTAAACTCCAGGCCATGGCCTTGAACTGCCTGCTTGTGTATGTGTTCCCTGTCTCTCTCTCTCCTTGTCTCAGCTCTAAATGTTTAGACTTTTTCTGCTTTTCTGGTAGAAGACCCTTTTTTGCTTCCCCCATTGGGTTTCTGTTGTAGGATTGGTAACATTTGTCTGCTAGTTCAGCAAATTGCCATGATTTTGAGCCACGTGTAAGAACTTTTTGGCACAGGACTTCTGGAGATGTGCAATTCATGGAATCTTAGGTTTGGAAAAATCCTTAAAGATTCCCACCTTTAAATGTGATTTCTGAGAGAGTTACTGGGGTAATTGGGTGACAAGTTATTACCATTTCTTTGCCTTTTAAAATTTTGTTAGGCCAGCACTTTAATACTCTTTCAGGTGGTTGATCTAAATCCATTGCGTTGTAACAAACTGCCCAGTAGAACATCAGGCCCGAGTAGCCTGGGTTCAGCCCGGAAAAGCAGAGTTTCTTTCAAAATTTGCAGGGGGAATAAAACATGTCATTTTATTTATTTATTTACTTACTTATTTACTTATTTATTATTATTTCTTCATTATTATTTCCCCAATACAATTTTTTTTCTACTGTACAACATGGTTACCCAGTTACACATACATGTATACATTCTATTTTCTCACATTGTCATACTCCACCATAAGTGACTAGACATAGTTCCCAGTGCTACACAGCAAGATCTCATTGCTAATCCATTCCAAAGGCAATAGTTTGCATCTATTAACCCCAAGCTCCCCATCCATCCCACTCCCTCCCCCTCCCCCTTGGCAACCACCAGTCTATTTTCCAAGTCCATGATTTTCTTTTCTGTGGAAAGGATCATTTGTTGCCGTATATTAGATTCCAGATATAAGTGATACCATATAAAACCTGTCATTTTAAAGAATTTTCTCAGAAATATCTCCCAAAATTCATTCTTAAACTTAGATGCCTACTATTGTTTGTCTAGTAGCAAATGCTAGCAGATGACCAAAGAAATGAACAAGCAGCAAATGAATATTAATGGAAAAATTCTGTAACAGTTGATCATGCTCAGTTTTGACAGCTGGTTTCTTTGTGGACATGTGTGATCCCAGTTCTACATATAGAATTTTTCTCCTAGTAAAATTATTAGTGCTTCTAGTGATGGAGTTCACCGTGGTGATATTTTCAGGTGTATGACTGAGTGTGGCATTTTTTAAAGCACACCATTTCTTCTAGGTCCTTTTTATAATTCAGAACCATTGAGTTTTAGGGATCAGCTGAGATCCCTCTCTTACAAAGTCTGCATATAAGTTTCTGTCTCTAAGCCAGCAGAACCTTAGACTGTTTCTGACTGGTTTTTAAAAGGATGTGTCAAGATGTGGCCACTTCATAGTATTCATGGGTGGGAGTTCAAGTTTAGGAACTCATTTATTCAGTAAGCATGACATACTGTGTTGCGTTGTGCTGTCTCTTGTCAGCTTGAAATCATGTGCATCCACATCTAAGGTCTTACAAAGAAGAAGCTAAGAACCACTTCCTTAGGATCCCATTCCCTAATCAGTTGCAGCTTAGAGTCTGCCAGTGAGAGCCATTCATGTGATGGCTTAGAGATTTAGAAGGTGAAGAGGAAAAAAGGCCATTTTACTCCAGAGACAGTTTAGGCAGATATGTGGACAGATGGTGGACTCAAGGCTTACAGAATCTTCTGGCAGGCTCCTGTGGATTACTTGCTTTGTGCTCTAGGCAGTGGAGGATATCATCTTGGCTATTTCCTTGACTCAGTGTTGCCAACCTGTACAGGCAGCAGGAGCTTCTTAGAGGTTCTTGGGAACCACCTGTATCACTGCTGCAGGCAGAGGTCTTCAGTGCAGGCTTATCTGTTCTTTGCTGCCCCAGCCCTTCCAAGTCCTTGTATTCAAACCCTTTGTATTTAGAATACTTAGAGGTTGGAGATTTGAACACTGGGGCATGGTGTTGGTCCTATCAGCCATTTTGACTCCAGCTAACCTCCATAGTCCCATAGGAGGTCATCAGATGGGTCAGATTCATCCTTTAGCCAGGGCAATAATCCCCTTCGACAGCACCATCTTTCTGAAAGACAATATCTCTCTATCCCATAACTCTCAAAGGACTTGAAAAGACACTAATCTGTTCCATTTTGACATCCTTGGACTTATTAACCCCTCCTTGAACCTGTTAACATTTTCACTGTTACCAACACTTGGGAAATAACTCCACTTGTCTTTCTTATTTTTCCTTATAATTCATATCTAGTGTAAAACTTGGCTGCTGTCATTTTAACAGTTCTTACTAGACTCCTCAAATTAAACGTATGCATCATGATGATGTCAATCTTTTCCTTGGAATATAGTCCAATATCTGTGTCAATTATTGGACTTAAACCTGATCAGGGAAGAGTACTGAAAGCAGTGATGGCACAGACATCAACTACTTCCTCCAGGTTAGCTCAACATATACCTGATTATATGAAATGTTTTCATCTTACCTGTTGTGCAGAGAAAAAGCAGAGAAAAAGCAGAAAGAGAGTGACGGGATTTGTAATGTAGCTTGATTATTTCATGGATGTAGGCTCAGAGAGCAAGATGGATGAGTCCCCACCATTGATTAAAATCTGTTCTGGATCAGCAACAGGAAGGGCACTGGTGCTGGTATTTGCCTCCGTGGTCTATGCTCTGTGACTAACAACCTCCCTCTTTTGATCAACATATTCTTTTTGAGTGTTAAAACATTTAGTCAGGCTATAGTCAAGTCACATTACTGGGAGCATATCTGGGGCAGATATTCCACTGTTATACCACCTTTATGGCCCTACCTATTTTTAAAATACTGAAAAACCTCCTTACTAGTGGGTAAAGTCACTGTCCTGAGTCTTCCCATTGCACCCTATTATCCTATCACATTTCCCCACAATTCAGCAATCTACATGTATATGATATCTAGCACAGCAGAGGAGCTTCCAGGACCTGCTCATTATTAGTTGATACCTCCTCATTCTCATTGGTTTCATACCTGCTAGTAAATATTGTTAGTACCACCCTAGAGTGTGTTTGTTGATTGAAGAGTTGAAATCTCAGACAGTGACCTTATTTCCATTTTACTGTTTCCCATTCCCACCAATGAACAGCCTAAAAGTCATATTTATATGTTTATTGAAAATGTGGCTACTTCTGTTTTAAAACAACCAAAGACAGACACCACAAGTGAGGCTTTTAATAGCCTGGCTAAATGGTCCCTGGATCAGGAAATGAAACCTTAGAGAAGAGTCCCTTGAATTCCTTTCTACTGTAGAGAGAGGAATAGAGGGATGAGCTTTATCTGTGGTTCTATTACCAGATCCAGACATGGCACACAAAGCAGTCAAGGTTGGCCAGGGTTACAGAAGACCCTGTACACTTCCGGCCAGAGAGAGGGAAGGAGGGGACAGACGTGGTCCTAAAAGTATGCTGGGTACACACGTATTTTACCTGTTGTAATCTCAAGTGTGTGGGGAATGAGCATTGCCTTTGCTGTGACAAACCTGATCTGAATACTGATTTGGCCATTCGAGTCTCTGTGACTGTGGGCACTTTAATCCCATTAAAGTGGGTCTTCATGTACTCATGTAAAAATGGGGATAATTCCTAGGGATCAAATGAGGTAATTTGTATATGCAAAACACATAACACTCACTTGGTAGCAAAAACAAAAACCACAAAACAGGCAGTCAGCTCTTCGGATTTCTTATTCTAGTCAGTGTGAAGAAAAGGCTAAGAAGATGTTCCTGGCCAGTGGTGTGCCATGTTGTGGTATTTTTCCGTTTCTGTGATGGACTTTTTAATGTATGAACATATTGATGGAGGGCCTTCACCTATTAAAAAAGTCATGTCCCCAGAGAAAGGAATGAGACCCAATGTCTTACCTTATCACTGCTAGGAAGAGATGGTCAGTAAGAACGGACCTCCTCTTCGCTTAATCCTGAGACACCATCTCCTTAGAAATTGTCCTAGGCCTCCTCTATTTCCTCAGTGCAACCAAATGCTCACCTGTACCACAGAGACACATACTAAGGCAAGTGCAAGTTTACCAAGTTGCCACCTGAGCAAGCTCTTCCTCCTGGGATGACCACTGTGCTAACCCCACAGGCTGTAGTCTATGGAGTCTTGTGGAAACCAGCAATAGGAGACAATGCCCTTTTAATAATAATGGCTGCATCATGTGGTCTTCTCAGTACCTCTTGAGCAATGAAGCTCATTTCCTATGCTTTAATCTTTGGACTATATGATTATTGTCTTTAAAGTGAAGGTGACAAATAGGAGTAACCTCCAATACCAGCATAGATTGCTTGATAGAGGCTACTGGTATATTGTGCTTTATCAGGATTCTGAGGCTACAATCAAGGCCTTGATTAATCAGCCATCCCCGTAATGGTTATGGGAAAGGGTGATGGCAGTGTGCCTGTAATGCACTAACCAATCCTATTTTACAGTCTTTTTGATTCTTGTTCAAACAATAACCTTTTTTTAAAGGTATAAAATAGCAGACCTAATGGATTAGAGGAGCTTTCCTTAGAAAAATGGTAAAACGGAGTTCCCGTCGTGGCGCAGTGGTTAACGAATCCGACTAGGAACCATGAGGTTGCGGGTTCGGTCCCTGCCCTTGCTCAGTGGGTTAACGATCCAGCGTTGCCGTGAGCTGTGGTGTAGGTTGCAGACGCGGCTCGGATCCCGCGTTGCTGTGGCTCTGGCGTAGGCCGGTGGCTACAGCTCCGATTCGACCCCTAGCCTGGGAACCTCCATATGCCGTGGGAGCGGCCCAAGAAATAGCAACAACAACAACAAAAGACAAAAAGAAAAAAGAAAAATGGTAAAACACAAGCTAAGGTGATACTCATCCCTAAGCAGAGTGTTTTATGATTTCAAATTGGAGGGTGCATTTTTAAATGTGCAAGATGGATTTTCTGCTGCTTATGTCTACATGCCCTGAAAAGAAAAATATGTGTTCAAGTGTACATAATCAATATGTCTTAGCTTTTCCCTCTATCTGCTAAAATAGGGTATAGAGTCTTCAAATTTTCAATCAACTTTACTTTTCCTTGGAGGTGTTTGCACTATATTCCTACCTGCAATGGGATTCCTCCATTTCTTCCTTTTCTCTCTAGCTTCTCACCTACATGGATGCCTGGGAAGCCACTTGATGGTGTCTTGCTGCTCCAGGTAGCTATGGAAAAAGTTTGATGTTAATGCCAAGATTGCTGTTGACAGATCCTCTGAAAACCATAAATCCTTAAAAGGGCCTATGGCAGTTGCTATTCATTGGGGAGATGCACATACTTTGTATCCTGGGCACTTAGGTAGCACTACAGTTAGTGAAAACACAACTTCTGCTTCTGCATTGCAGACCCTTGTCTGCAAAGGGCTCACTCAGGACAGTGTGGGGTCCAGAGGCCATGCTAAGCTCCCTCCCATCTCCACAGGTGTATCCATGGTAGTTCTTGAAAAACTACATGTACAAATTGCCAGTTGGTGGCTTGTCTCCATGGGGCATTAGCACTTGGACACTTAGTATTCTTCGATAGTTTGGACCCTGACATTTATTTAGTGATTTCAGGTTTTCTTTTAATTCTGCACAGCAATTTTACTTCCAAGTAAAATGTGGTTTTTATGGTAGCATACAGGAGTATTTGGAATAGTTGGGGTACAGAGGGAATCATTTTTTCTTTCTTTTTTTTTTTCTTTTTCTTAATGTCTGTTTCTGCGGCACATGGAAGTTCCTGGGCCAGGGATTGAATCTGAGCTGCAGCTGTGACCTACACCACAGCTGTGGCTGGGCAAGAACCTTAACCCACTGCACTGGCTGGGGATCGAACTCATGCCTCTGCAGCTACCTGAGCCACTGCAGTTGGATTCTTAACCCACTGTGCCACTGCAGGAACTCCTAGAGGAAATGTTTGACATTTAGTTTAGACATTCTTCTTTCCTATTTCATTATATTCTTTTGTTAATTTCTAACATTTGTTAATTTCTTTTTTGTTTTTGTTCTCTGTCTTTTTAGAGCCATACCCAGGGCATATGGAAGTTCCCAGGCTAGGGGTTGAATCAGATCTGTAGCTGCTGGCCTGTGCCACAGCCACAGCAATGCCAGATCCAAGCTGCATCTGAGACCTATACCACAGCTCATGGCAATGCTGGATCCTTAACCCTATACCACAGCCCATGGCAATGCTGAGCGGGGCCAGGGATCAAACCCATGTCCTCATGTATTCTAGTCTGGTTCATTACCACTGAGCCACTTGGGGAACCCCTGTTAATTTCTTTTATTCAACATTTATTGCACTGCTTGGATGTTCCAGGGAATAATATTGAATCCTGAACTGATAAAACGAATACCACAAGCTCTGCCTTCACAGCTTTCACAGTTTGGAGGAGAAGGGGAGATAAATATGAAACTGAAATTCTATTGATGAGTGAAAAATGGAACAGTAAAGCATTTATATCTAGAGAATAGCCCCAGGGAGAAAAAGATTAATCTCAGGCAGATGAGGGGGAATAAATGGTATTTCTGACTTTATTTTTTTTGCCACTCAACACCCGACAGCAGTCTTCTGGGCTTATGTTTTTAACTTTGTCCAGCTCACAAGAGACGTCATTAGTGAGCATCGGGTCAGCCAGAATGGCTTAAAAACTAAAACATATTTAACATCCTGATCTGGAGGATATCTTAACTGAGAACTGCAAGGAATAGTCACCTTGGCATACACTGTGTGGAATCTTAAAAAGGAGCAGAGTTTGAGGCCAAGATTTTATGTTCAACAGCTAATATTTTAGAGACAAGGGTTAGTACAAAAAGTTCATGTTTGTCCCTTACCAATGCAAAGAAGAGATGCATCTGTAATCATTGCTTTATTTATTTACTTTTTTAGAAGCTGACATATTATGAAAGGTGAGCATCAGGCCACGTCAAAGTAGGAGAAGGTCTGTGTCTGCTCCCTCCATTGCAGGATTGAAATAAAAGGAGGAAGGAAGACTCTGAAAGTCAGTTATCACATCGCCCCTAACTGTAGGGGTTGGTTAGGTGTAAATGTCAATAGTCCTAACGAGGACTGTGGAGTAATTTGTTAAATAACTGAGTGAGCATGCCAGTCGGAAGCCGCTGGAGGAGAGCGCAGCATCAATTAGAGACAAAGGAAATCGCTAGCTTTTTCTCTGCATCTAGTGGGCCCTTGGAGGCTTAGAACTAGTTGGTCCAGAAAAAGGAGAGAAAGCAGAAGAAAGGATGGGGGAAGGATGAAGCAACTTGTCCTCCAGTAAGAGGGGTGGGGGCGATAAAGAGCGAGCCCCCTCGCTCCCAGTGAGAGAACACACAAGGCCTGAGCAGAGAATGGAAAGAAAGCCGCGCAGTCCCTAGGGAATTTGACAGAAAGCGTCTGATAGCCAGACTGAGTGACCAGCCTCGCCATCTGCTTCCACACGTCTCTCCCCAACAATGGGGACTCTCTTGCCCCTCCCCTCCCCCACCCTTAGAACGCATTTAAATGAGGCCCGGGTAACTGGGGGGCGCCGCTTGCCTTATGATCTCTCACACCCAGGGAGCCAGCCCAGCATCCCCAACTGGAGGCCCTGGGGAGAGAGGTTAAAATCTCAGCTGTCCAGAGAGATGATTACGGAACTGCTCCCGAATGAAGCTGCTTCACTGCTGGTACTTGGCCATGTGTTGGAATAATTGTGCTTGAATACTTAATGCTTGATTGACTTGGCTGTTTTGTGTTTGACCATATTTTGAAATGCGATCTCACTGTTGGGGTAGGCAATTAGCATCAAGCCCACAGGGTTGGAAAGAGAGAAACGGAGTTGCCTCTATGGTGATTTCTGCTTCTTTCCTGGATTTGGCACAGAAAACTGAGTGTTCTACTGGGACTCATTTGCCTATATTTGGATCATCGGGAATTTTGATCTTAAAGAGGAAGTCTCAATCCTGAACTTCATTGTATCTGCTGAGTTTGATCTTTGTGCCTTTGGTAACAGCTGCGTTTTCCTTCCATTCCAAGTGACCTTTGTTCCCGTTAAGTGAGGAAGCATAGAATAGGAGAGGAGAGGTCAGGGCTGAGAAAAGAAAAATTCATGCCAAGTATGAGAAAGGCTAGGGCAGAACATGAGTGATGAATTATGACACAGAATCCAGAATTTTTTTTTTTTTTTTTTGCTTTTTAGGGCCACACCCGTGGCATATGGAAATTCCCAGGCTAGGGGTTGAGTCGGAGCTACAGCTTCGGGCCTATACCACAGCCACAGCAACAAGGATCTGAGCCGTGTCGGCGACCTACACCACAGCTGAAGGCAACGCCAGATCCTTACCCACTGAGCGAGGCCAGGGATCAAACCCGAAATGTCATGGTTACTAGTCGGATTCATTCCCACTGCACCACAACGGGAACTCCAGAATCCAGAATTTAGAGATGACAGTAGGGTGGCCTTGGTGCCCTCTCTGGTTCAGTTCCTGTGGGTATGTCTAAAGTATCTTTGTATCCCCAGCACCTAGCGCAAGGCCTGATTTTAATGGGTATTTAGTGTTTATATTTCTGGAACATGTGTATTAAAGCTAGCACAACTTCTAGGAAAGTAGGGAAGGGCAAATAGCTAATTTTAAAAAAATCTTTCAATTTCATTTTCAGATGGTGAACTTGAGCATCAAGCAGGTGTGTCATATTATTGGGATAAAGTGTTCCAGTTAAGAATTACCAGAGGCAGGCAATGGACCACATAGATTCAAGATCATTTTAGGAATATTCGAAACTACTGACCCTTTATAATAAAGGGTGACTACGTTTGTATTCACTTAATCTTATTAAAAGCAAACACAAGCAGGTACTGATTTATTTATTTCAAGAGAAGTAAGAGGAAAGTTAACTATGGAATAGTCAGATGACTTAATGTCTCTCACTAATTCCATAAATGAAGGCATTACAACCTGTTTGTTAAGTTTTATTAGAAAAATAAAAAGTATTGATGAAGTGCATTGTGAAACCTAGGTGATGGGTCTTATAAAACAATTCCAGGAGTACAGAAAAGTGTGGTGGAGGCCTAAGACCAAATGTTATTAATATGCATATAGTCTACATTTTGCTATTGCCTTGAACCTATGAGAACTCAATCTCAGCAAAGTGAAAGGGTTTGATGACTCTGGCTCAGTGGTGTGAAGTTCCTGTATCTGGGATATACAGACTCCATTTATTTGTAAATTGATCACTATCATCCCTTAGTCAAGGCACAACTTTTTTTTTTTTTTCTTTTTAGGGCCATACCCACAGCATGTGGAAGTTCCCAGGCTAAGGGTTGAATAGGAACTGCAGCTGCCAGCCTACATCACAGCCAATCAAAGCAGAATCCAAGAACCACAGGCCACATCTGTGACCTACACCACAGCTCACGGCAACATGGGATTCTTAACCCACTGAGTGAGGCCAGGGATCAAACCTGTGTCCTCATGGATACTAGCCAGATTCATTGCTGCTGAGCTACTAAGAGGAATTGTTCAAGGTACAACTCTTATTCTCAATTAAAAATGAAGAATGATTCTTGGATTTACATTTGTTGTATGTTCTCCACTTATTAAGATTTTTTCCTATACTGGATGTTCAATCAACTCTTTAAAAATAAGTTTTATTTTATTTTTTTAAATTTATTTATTTTTTTTGGCTGCCCTGCAGTATATGGAGTTCCTGGGCCAGGGATCAGATTCAAGCCACAGTTGTGACCTATGCTACAACTGCAGCAATGCTGGATTCTTAACTCACTGTGCTGGGCTGGGGATTGAACCTAGATCCCAGCACTCCAGAGGTTGGACCATTGAGGAAGTCCTCAAAAGAAATTATTTGTACCTCTATCCTTGTTTCTTCATCTGTAAAATGGGAATCTTAATTGTCCCTTCTTTGTAGAATCCTTTTAAGGATCAAATTAAATAATAAATGTAAGATGCTTATCATTGTGCCAGGCACTTAGAATTTGCATATATATTTCTAATGACAATATTTGCAATTATTATTTTATTTGAGCACCTTCTTGTTCATTTAGGATACAGTCTCATTCATACTTCTTTTCTGTTTTAAGTATGTATGACTCTGCTTAAGACTGTAGGCTTCTCCAAAAGATAGTACAGACAGATTTATTATAATAAATACTTTTGTAAGGTCACATAATGAAGTATAATAATTCTCAGTCACTGCCCTAAATTTGAAATTCTAATTATATAATTATCATAAATTTTTAGCAGCTGAGGAGTCTGGGTTAAGTATTAACAAGGCTAAGTATTTTAGTGCATCACATAAGGCAGAGTAGAGTAGTGAATAAGCAAGTGGGTTTGAATCTTGGCTCTTTCAGTTATTAACCTCTTTGAGCCTTGAGGTTCTTATCTTTTAATGGAGTAATAATACCTACCTCACAAAACTGATGAAGAGACTGAATAAGATATGTAAAGGAAGGACCCAATAAATGAATAAGGGGTAAGTATAATTTTATACTTATTATAGCTATGATCATCATTTTCTACCATAAAAGTTGAAAGATGTGCCTCTTTTTTTAACTCCTCATGGGGAAACAGCATTCAGGAGAAGTTTGTGGGGGACAGTTTGGTGCCTTGGAGGATATGCTGGGGTCTATTGCAAAGAAACCAGAGGACATGGATTGAACTTCTCAAAGTGAATGGCAGATTTCCAGTCCCTCTTAGAAAGCTCTACAAAGTTGAGATTGACTTTGCTGTTCTAGGAACAAAGGGTAACCTCCTTCAGTGCTCTCTGCCTGGCTCTATGAACACAACTGTCATAATAAGGTATGATTTACTGACTCCCTTCCTTGTTTGTGCAAAAATTTTACATGCATTATTTACAGAATATCAGATATGTAAGTTAGATATTATTCCCAAATTACAGTTGTATAAAGTCGCTTAGCTAGGGGGTAGCAGAACCAAGGATTCAACTTGAGTCTGACAGTGAAGCCTGCACTTTTCCCATTGTTCTCTGGCACAGTTTACCCCCTTAGAACTACCTCAAACGCTAACCCTAACAAAAGTCTCTAAAAACAGTTATAAAGAAACAACTTTGAGGATAATTTTTTTTTCTCAACTTGTGTTTTTCTTCCTCCCCTACAGAGGTACAAAATTTTCAGAATCCACACATATACATACTTGTGAAACTGTAGTGCGAGTCACTACTCTTGAGTGGTGTTACATATAGTTTGGCTGCAAGAAAATTAAACTCTACATCACGAAATAGTTCCCAAGACCAGTAACTCTTTTAGGGGGAGGTATAAAAGCACATGCCAACAAAAGAGTGAAGCAACTTAGAAAAAATTCTCCCAACCACAGGGAGTAAGTATAATATTTAGTTTAATATTCTGGAGAGGTGAGACATACTCATGGTCAGTCACACAGTAAGCTAGTAATGAAATCAAATCAGAATCCAACCTTTGGATATTCATTGCAGTACTTGTTCCTGACACCTCTGCAGCTTTTCAGCTATTAGGGTTGTTGAACAGAGAACAACTTTTTAATAAAAATGAATGGTGGAGGGAGAAGTGTTTAACATACTCCAGGGGGCGTGTTAACTCAAGAAGATCTCTAATTTTTTGACCCCTCTTGGAGGTTGTCCACATCCCTGAATCCATGTATCATGTACATAAACAACATCTGTTGCTCCAGGCCTCCTCTCAGTACTGAGCCTACACTCCAGAGGATGTGTTGCAAGGACCATTCGTTCCAACCAAACACCTTTACAGGGACAACTTGAGATGGAGCAAAATGTGTCTCTGGCAACGTCCCTTTTTCTCTCTCATGATCCTCTAACTCTTTTGATATACATACTAGCCCTCTGGCAGCCCCTGGAATCCTCTTGGTATGTTTTATTCTGATGTGTTAACTAATTTTTATAAAATTCTACAAAAATTATCTGTCAGTAGTAATCACTGATATGTGTATAGCTCCTTACATTAAGTACCCACATATGCACTCTTTTATTTTCTTGTTAACTGCCAAGTGGGGCAGACTAGTAGGTTATCCACATTTTACAAATAATATAGGACAAGAAAGGTTAAAAGACTTGCCCAGAGTCACACCAGGCAGTTAGCAGTGGGGTCAGTTGGAGCTCATGTCCTCTGAGACCAAACAGGGCATTCATGTCAGAGATACATTTCCTTATAGAGTAGTTTCACATCAAGAGAAAACATATCCGAAGATGGGAAAGTGTTTAATGCCCAAAGTCTCTGACTGTATCATTTCAGGTTTTACAGCAGCAATCAGGCAAAGGTATGCTTGGGGGCCAAGCATACCTTTATGCTTGATTTATACCATGGAAATCGAAAACTTAAATAAGGGTTTAGGTCATCAGAAGCTATCATCTTTCTAAGGTCTTATCCCACAGTAAACATTATACAAATTTTTTCCTTCGAGAAAAGGAAGTACATTTTAATCAGTCTCAAGGGTAAACAGAAGTTACTATCAAGCCAAAATACTCAGTATTTCTTTTAGTTACTATGTTCTAGAGCATTTTTATTTAGGGTCTCTAAATTTTTAGATAGATGTTAAGCAAATAAATACATGGCCTGAAATTTACAGGAAATTTGTTCACAACTAACATGAATTACTGGGCATATGTTGTGCATCTGTTGGTTCAGAAATGCAGGAATTTCCCAGGTGCAGTCTGGAACTGGCCCCTGTACACAGAGGGCGAGGAGAGACAGAAGAAAGAGGTGGTGAACTCCAGAATGGAAAGTGGGGGTTTAAATAAGCAAGGGAACCTACACACAAGGCTTGTCCTGGGCAGCCACAATACAACATGATCTCCTAATTCACCTGCCAGAATCTCAAAAGTTCATCTAGAGGCCTTAACTACGTTTAGTCCAGATGGTCTCAACAACGCCTTAGTCTCTCTAGACTGTGTCCTTGAAACAATTCCTTGTGTGGTAATGATGGGCACAATGTACATTCCAAGGATGAGGAGACAACAACAACATACATCATAAAGTTGCTGTGAAAATCATAGGAGATAACATACGTATTATGTTTAGATTGATTCCTAACACATAGTAAGAGGTCAATACATTTTAACCAATTTAGCTAATTTTTGTTGTTATGAGAATGAAAAATTTCTGCAAAACACAAAGTTAGAAAAGAACTTACTTTTTTCTCCATGGAAGTTATATTAACTTATCATAATTACAGTTAGATAATTTTACTGGTTAGTATTTCCTTTGACAGCTTTAATTACTATATTCTCTTTGATTTGCTTGCTCTTAATTGACAGAAAAAATTTTTTTTGAAGATCCAGATCAGTAGCCCTCAAATGAAAGGAATAACCCACAGTTTTGTTGTATGACTTTTGGTGCTCTGTTGGAATCCTCTTTCTTTTTATACGTACTTACAGATATTTTTCTTCTTCTTTTTTCATTTATGGCCTCCCTGCAGCATATGGGGCTCCGAGGCCAGGGATCAGATCTGAGCCAGTCTCGACCTAAGCCAAAGCTGTTCCAGGCTGGGGATTGAGCCCTCATCCCAGTGCTCCCAAGACACCTCCAATCCCATTGCACCACAGTGGAAGCTCCAGTTATTTTTCTTCTTGATAACACTGTGCAGTCCCTCCACACTGTGCTTTGAAGAAGCAGTCCTCTGTAGGATATAATGAATGATACTGAAATGACATGCCCTTAGAAGCTGCTCTTGGTTCTCTCTTTTGAAACACTTATGTGCAGTTAGCCCTTTAGAAAATTTGCACATCAGCAGAGGTCATCAGCCAGATAAATCCAAAGCATGACCAGTGGGGCCAGATAAATTTCACATCAATTAATCTCTACATTTTAGCAATTCTAAGAAGATAATGTCTTATCTACACCAGAGATGGGGACTGATGCTAAACAGTATACAATTGCAATTATGTAAATTCATTATTTTGAGCTATTGAAATGTTAGCAGGGTCAAACTTTTCATTTACCAATGCATGGTGTCTTTGTAGCCATCTTAATTTTATACATGTATAAAGCAATCAGGTTTGTACCATATTTGTATAGCGGTGCTTATTTCCATTGTTTTCTTTTGATTCTGTGTTCATACCTGTAATTTCTTTGAGTGATTAAGACCAGAAGTTACTCCTTCTACTGCTGACATTTCCTGTTATTATTCATCTCTTTACTTCTTTTAACAGCCACATTTTTATTAATGATCATTTGCTGTGCAGTAATAAACTCTGTGTCATGTAGTCCTTCCAGAATTTTCAGATCCATGATTACAGTGTAACATATTGCCTGATTAATTGCTCATAATTGCTGTTTTCCAGCTTTTCCATGCACTAGTTAAGGTTATTTCTTCCCCTTTTGGCTTTACTGTCCCCTGAAGATTTTCATTTATAGCAACGCTATTAGTTGTCACCAACTTCCCTCACATCTCTTTGGCATTCCCTGATAGCACAGAGCATATATATTGAATCCCTGTAAATGGTTACCATTTACTCTTGTTTCAACCTGGCACAGAAGTTCAGATTTTAGTGTGACTTGGAAGCACCTAGAGGGCTTTTTAAAACATAGATTGCTGAGCCTCTCCCCCAGAGTAGGCCTGGATATAGACAGAGAATTCACTTTTCCAACAAGTTCCCAGGAATGCTGATGTTACCTGCCCAGGACCAAGCTTTGAGAACCACTGGCATAGCAGATTGGCATGGTGCTTAATAGCTGAGGCTCTGGATTTGGCTAATAGGGGTTTAGATCACAGCTTTGCCACTCAACCTTCCCTAGGTCTTACAGCTTCATCTTTGTAAACTGCAGTTTGCACATTTGTAAAAGGGAAAGAAGACCAACCTTCTAAACTTGTAAGGATTAGATGAATTGATCCATGTAAAGCACTTAGTACAATGACAAGCTAAATACTTAATAAAATGTTAGGTATTGGTATTTTTTAGCCAGGTGTGAGGGATTAATGTTCAAGCTCAATTACTAAAAATAAAGAAAATGTGTCTCCACCAACAAATTGGTCTTTTTTTTTTCTGGATCTTGGTTTTTTTGTTTGTTTTGTTTTTTTTTTTCCTTTCAGATTGGCCATGTGGACAAAAAGACTCGGTAGAAAAATCATGAGATTTGGAATCAGGAAAATGCCCGAGTTCCAGTCTAGACTTTGCTATTCTTAGCTTTGTGAGTCATAGCAATTTTCTTCATCTCTCTGATCCAAGTTTCCTGTAAATATCTTCTAAAGTGGTGATATAAATGGTAAAGACTGTTATATGGATCAAATGAGCTAGATCGTTTGAAAGTTTTAAAAATATTAATATTCAATAGAAGTACAATTATTATTTTTATTGAGAATAAGGGTCTAGAGCAATTTTTATTGTACTTAACTCATTATCATCATGAAAAATTAGGCTTCTTTGGAATGACAATTATGGAAAATTTCCCTTTAGAATTATTTTGAGGTGTTAGTGACACTCTGGGAATTGCTGAACACTTTCATACCTAGATATGTTATTTTCTACTAGTAATATAGCCAGATTCCTTAATTATTGGCTGAAATGCCAGTACATCTTTCAAACATTTTACGTGGAAGGAATTAACATCTGAATGACCATACTTCAAAATGATGCGAAGAGAAAGAAAAAAAATTATGTTATATCTGATAATGATTGGACCAAAAGCATGTCTAAGAAAACTCTGGTTTGAGTTGCTCCATCTTGGTAATAGGTTTTGAATGAAAATCAAGGGCTTATTTTCAGTTTGGGACTATAGGATTCTTTAAGAGGAAAGAAGCTCCATTTTTTTTTTTAATGTAGCTCTAAACACTGTGTTAGGCACTGTGGGAGATATCAAAATGAACCATACACACTTCATGCTTTAGATGCATTTTCTCGTGCAGAAAGCAGAACAGCATACAA
This sequence comes from Phacochoerus africanus, assembly GCF_016906955.1. Taxonomy (NCBI): domain Eukaryota; kingdom Metazoa; phylum Chordata; class Mammalia; order Artiodactyla; family Suidae; genus Phacochoerus; species Phacochoerus africanus. Next base: position 201,564,817 of record NC_062545.1, read on the forward strand.
AAACCAGTGCATATGTTACAAAGAAGGTCAAGGCAGAGGGCTGAGAGTCTTTAAAGGAGGAAGAGATTATTTCTAGCTGGAGGATCAGCCCCCTCCAAATTTCAGGCCATGTGCTGAGCCACATTAAGCCAACGTATCTGAGTATCATAAGGCTCCCGGAAAGGACTTGGAGAGCCCAATTTATTGACCTTCACAGAGGATTATATTTAAACCATCTCAGACAGATGAGGATCTATCCTCCGTTGGAGGAAGGAATCCTTCCCTTAAAGGAGATTCTATAACCTTCTTTATTAACTCATTTCAGTGTTTAACAGCCTTTGCTGGCTGCTGAGGAACCTGCTTTCACTCCCATAGACGTCAGGATTTGTCCTCTCTGGATTTGCTGAACAGACATGTATCTTTAAATCAGACGACATAATAATATCATAATATCTTCAGGGACCCTCCTATCTTTGCTCCATTAGTTGGTTAAGCAATTAAGTAAAAAATCTGGGAGTTCCAGTCATGGCTCAGTGGTAACGAACCCAACTAGTATCCATGAGGATGAGGGTTTAATCCCTGGCCTCGCTCAGTGGATTAAGGATCTTGAGTTGCCGTGAGCTGTGGTGTAGGTCACAGATGTGGCTCAGTCCTGGCATTGCTGTGGCTGTGGTGTGGGCTGGCAGCTACAGCTCTGATTTGACCCCTAGCCTGGGAACTTCAATATGCCACGGGTGCAGCCCTAAAAAAAAGGACCCCCCCCCCAAAAAAAATCTGGGAGTCAGGATATAGTCCTGATTAAGAGCATTGTGAGACAAGCAGTTTTGGATTAGAGTCCTGGCTCCTTTACTTTCTTGTCCTGAAACCTTGGGCAAAATTACTTGAAATCTCTGAACCTCAATTTTCTCACTCATAGAATGAGAATAATAACAAATTTACCTCTTAGGTTTGTGGTGAAGAGTAAAATTAAAGATGCATGTTTAGGGGTGAAGTACACGAAACCATCAACATGAGACCATTTTGACCAATAAAAAAATAGCAGTTTTATGTGGTTCAGTCTAATTAATACGTTAGCAAAGTCGTATCTACTGAAGACTCAATAGAATTTTTTCGAAACAAGAGAAAGGATTTATTATTTTTGTCGTCGTTACATTGTTTTCATTGTCATCATCACAGTCTACAATATCCAGGCTCAGTGCTGGAGGATAGTCCTGCAAATGAACAATTACAAAATGGTGAGCACATTGATTATGGAGCTGTGTCTGATGCTATAAATGAGTGGAAGATAGAACCTCTGGGTCAAGCTGGAAAAGTGAGAGAATGTTCCTGAGAGGTTGAAACTGGGCCTTGTAGGGTAAGTTGGAGATCTCTGGGTAGAAAAACTGAGGGAGAAATCCCACACAGAAGGAAAAGCATGTGCCTGAGGCACAGAGGTGGGAGAGAACGTGGGAGTTTGAGGAACCTGTATTGATTCCATATGGTGAGTGTAAAATAGGACTTTGGGGGTGGGAGGAATTGAGAGTGGCGAGAGGAGGAGGGACGCCGCTTGGAAGGAATAGAGGTTTCATTGGGGTAGTGTCATGATTGGTTCTGCAAGTTTGAAAGGTTCCTCCGGCTATTTTAAAGAGAACGATTGACCTGGAGAAATGCAGATGCAGAGAAACACCCAAGAAGGCTGTTTCAGCCATCCAGCTGAGAAATAGTGTAGGACAGTTGCCCTGTGCTGAGAGACAAGTGAATGAAAATGATATATTTCCAACGTATGTGTTAAAAGTCCTGGTGATGGGAGGGCTAAGGTAGCAGGGTGACATGGAACTTGACTGCTGAGTGTATAGCATAGGAGGCAGAGGACTGGGGCATGGGAAACTGGGTGGTAGAGGGGTGAAAAGGTGATGAGTTTGGGGTATGTTGCATCCCATGTGTGTGAGAGCTTTCCATTTTCTCTGATTTCTGGGAGCATACTGTTTCTGTTATGACTGCAGCACAAGTTTTCCACTCTTGTAGACACCACAGGGATTCATGAGACCCTTCCTTGCTGGGGCATTTTGACAGGGAAAATTACACTTCACTTTTCTGATTTCACCAAGGTTTTGCCTCCCCAAGGATATTGGTCATGTACCTATGCTGAGGCCATGGTTGATGAATTTTTTATTTTATTTGATTTTTTGCAATTTAGGGCTGCATGTGTGGCTTATGGAAGTTCCCAGGCTAGGGGTTGAATCAGAGCTTCAGCTGCTGGCCTACACCACAGCCATATAGGATCTGAGCTGCATCTGCCACCTATACCATAGCTCACAGCACTGCCAGATCCTTATCCTGCTAAGCAAGGCCAGGGATCAAACCCACATCCTCATGGATCCTTGTCAGGTTTGTTACCACTGAGCCATAGTGGGAATTCCCATGGTTAATAAATTTTAAAAGTAGCTAACTCCAATAAAGAAAGAGACTGCTTATTGTCTTTTAGGTACTATTCTAAGTGCTATCTAAACATTTAATTTTAGGGACATCTCTGTGAGGTAGGTAGTACTATTAACCCCATTTTATAAATGAGGACACGGAAGCTCATGGAGGTTACCTAACATGTCCAAGGTCAAATAGCTAATGAGTGGTGAAGCCAGGATGCAAATCAAGGTGGAGGTCTCCAGGGCCTCTGTTCCTAAACATTATGCCGGGATGTGTTATTTGGTCCAGGCTAGAGAATCCTAAGTTCCCTGTCAGAGTACTTTGTAATGGGATTTTATTGTTTTTTAAATCATTCTTAGTTGGTCCAGATTTTTTTATAGTGTTCTGAGGTTTTTAAAAAATTTATTTTATTGAAGTGTAGTTGATTTACAGTATTGTGTTACAGCAGATTCAGTTATTCATATATATATACATTCTTTTTCATATTCTTTCCCATTATGATTTATCACAGGATATTGAATATAGTTCCCCATGCTATACAGTAGGACCTTGTTTATCCATTCTGAATGTAATAGTTTGCATCTTCTAACCCCAGTCCATCCCTCTCCACTACCCCTCCCCCTTAGCAACGACAAGTCTGTTCTCTATGTCTGTGAGTCTTTTTTATAAATAGATTCATTTGTTCATATTTTATATTCCACATATAAGCGATATCATTTGGTATTTGTATCAAAAAGACTAATTTTTGATCCATGGATTAAAAATTCTGTCTAATCCATGTTTCCATGGGCATGATTCTGGATTTTGGTTCTAGATAATCTTATTGTAGTTGGTCTGTTCCTTTGTCTCACTTTTTAGTTTACCCCTCCTTAGGAAGAGTCAGAAAGGAATTGTTACAGGTGATATTTTCTCTCTAAGGTAAAGTAAATGTATGGCTTATTTTTTATTTTAACTGAAAAAGAGTATTATGTTTTCTGGGTTTTGTTTTTTGCCAAGTCAGCACTATGATGTGATAGTCTCTTCCATTGTTACAGTCCCTCCATTCATCCTTGCTGTGGATGGAATCTTTTGTCTCCCCCCAGAATTCATATGTTGAAGCCCTGTTCCCAACATGATGGTATTTAGAGGCAGAGGTCTATGGAAAATGACTAGGTTTAGATGAAATCATGAGGGGGAGCCCTGCAATGGGATTTGTGTCCTTATCAGAAGAGTCTTCAGGGCTCTTTCTCTTCGTTGCTGTGGAAGGACATAGCAAGAAGGCAGTAAGCCTGTAAGCCACCCAGTCTTTGGCATTTTGTTACAACAGCCTGAGGAGACTAGCTCAGCCCTCCCAAGGTCGTCAGTAAGATGACCCACCTCTCTGCTGTGGACCCTACAATGGTGTGACAGTCCTCACGGTAAGGTAGTCCCTTACCTTGGTAGCTGCCCAGTCACTGATGGAAACACTGAGCTAAAGTTTTCTTTCCATAGTTGTGCTTTTGTGAATTACTTAGCTGGGCTTTGTCCCTCCCTTTAATTGCACTCATCGAGAAGAATTCTGGAGTGTTGGCATTAAGAACCCTCTAAAAGACAAAGCAGTCGATTATTCTTATCATCAACGTAGGCGCTCACATTGGCGCACTAAGAAGAACTGCACAGAAATAGCTTGTTGGCAGAATTGCGCTTTCAAGGGCGGATATTTTCAAGCCATCCTTGACTCTCTAGAGCAGAAAGGCAGCCACACACAATGCCGAGGAGTGGGGGGAAATGTTAAACTGAATACAAAATTATCTCATGTGAAATTGTGAGTGGTCTTCAGTGATGGCTGTCAAAGAAAAGAGCCACAGTGCTTTACTTTCCTTCCCAGTGGTGGAGTTACTATCCCCAAGAAAGCCCAGTTCTTTTCTTGGCTCAGGTGTTAACTAGTGGTTTGCATGAACATGGTTTGAATCTTTTTACCTATGTGCCATTATATCTGCCATTTCCTCTGTGAAGAAGGCCTCCTCCCACCTCCACCCTCACTTCTTCTGGAGAATCCCTACTTGACTTTCCTGACCTAAATAATAATGAGTAATGATACTAGCAAGCATTGATGCTGTACTTGCTATGCATCTCATAGGATAGAGGGTGAAGGGTGAGGTGGTAGGAGGCTTCAGATGGAGGCAATAAGGAGCTGCATTGTCTATAAAAATTTTAAAAAGCAATGTTGAAACCAAAATAAATAAATAAATAAAATGATTCTGCTTTTTCTGACCAACCTATGTTGGCAGTTCTAAACAATGTCAGCAATAAAATACTTCTCTCCACTGAGGCAGACTTCTGCTGAGCCCCCCTTCATCCTTGGTACCCACTTAATGTGCCCAGAACCATCCTAAGCGTTTACATATATTAACTTCCATAATTTGTTCCCATTTTACAGCTAAGAAACTGAAGCACAGAGATGGTGTGACTAATCTGTTTATGCAGCTTGGTCATACTGCCTTGCAGGTAAATGATGTAGCCAAGGTTTCAATCCAGCAGAATTGCAGCAGTTCACCTAAGCACTAAACATATGTGGAATATCTAGTACATATGTAAACATACCTCTGCAAAGATACTGTGAACCATCCAGGATATAAGAGCTCCCAACATGTATTCTTTAGCACCTCTTCATATTTCTGTACAGCAATCACTGGTTTCCACAGTTTCCTCAGCTGTAAAATGGGGAAAAATTATGGAAGTTAATATATGTAGATGCTTAGGAAGGTTCTGGGCACTTCAAGTGGGTACCAAGGATGAAGGGGGGCTCAGCAGAAGTCTGCCTCAGTGGAGAGGAGTATTTTGTTACTGACATTGTTTAGAACTGCCAACATAGGTTGGTCAGAAAAAGCAGAACATTATAATAGAGACCAAATGAATGAATAAATGAATGGAATCTTTGGTCCCAGAGCTAGAAGGATTTATGTGTGTGTGTGTGTGTGTATATATATATATATATATATATATATATATATATATATATATATATATATATAAAATGTGTATATTATGGCAGCTTGGTGGAAAACTCTAGGTTTTGGTTTAATTCAAGAATGGCCTTTGGTGTCCAGAATTGGGCATTTGGAAGTTCCTATAATGGCTCAGCAGTAATGAGCCTGACTTGTATCCATGAGGATGTGGGTTTGATACCTGGCCTTGCTCAGTGGGTTAAGGAACTGGCATTGCCATGAGCTGTGGTGTAGGCCATGGACAAGGCTTGGATCCTGCGTTGCTGTTGTTGTGGCATGGGCCGGCAGCTACAGCTACAATTTGACCCTTAGCCTGGGAATTTCCATATGTGGCCCTAACAAAAAAAAAAAGTAGAACCAGGCATTTAATGCAAGGTGATGTTTGTTTCCTAGTCTGTGAAACAGGGGATAGGCTATGCTATCAGTGAATTTCAGTAGTGTCAGCCTTTCTTCAGACTAAACATAAGTGGATTTCTTTCTTCTGTCCCATTGATAATAAGCATTTTTGTAGAAAACCTTTTAAATTATGTATAACACACAACAGAGAGCATACAAATTAGAAGTATTCAGCTTAATGAAATATTGCAGAGTCAGTACACTTGTATGATACCACCCACATCAAGAAATGGAGTATTACCATCTCCTGGTGCCTGCTTTCTAGTCAAATGTGAAGATTCCCTGGCTTTCAACATCATAAACTAACTTTATGTCATTTTGTATAAGTTCTCTTTTACTCATCATCTTTATGGGATTCATCCATGCTGTTGTATATAACTGCAGTTTATTCATTTACCTTGCTGTATAGTATTTCACTTTGTAAACAGACTGAAATTCGCTTATGTAGTCTACTATTTCTGAATATTTTGGATATATACAAAGAAAGCAATACTTGGTGAATCATAATAAAACTGCCTAAAATATCAGATATCTATTAAAAATGATCCGTTTCTTATTTTTCTTTTTTTATCTTTTTTTATTACTCCATGAAGTTATTACATTTATAGTTGTACAATGATCATCATAATCCAATTTTATAGGATTTCCATCCCGCAACCCCAGCGCATCACCCCACCCTCCAAACTGTCTCCTTTGGAAACCTTAAATTTTTCAAAGTCTGAGAGTCAGTGTCTGTTCCGCAAAGAAGTTCATTCTGTCCTTTTTGCAAATTCCACATGTCAGTGAAAGCATTTGATGTTGGTGTCTCATCGTCTGTCTGACTTCACTTAGCATAATAATTTCTAGGTCCATCCATGTTGCTAAAAATGCCGGTATTTCATCCCTTATAATGGCTGAGTAATATTCCACTGTGTATATGTACCACATCTTCTTGATCCACTCCTCAGTTTAAGCTGTTTCCATGTCTTGGCTATTGAAAATAGTGCTGCAATGAACATTGGAGTACATGTGTCTTTTTGAGTCATGGTTTTCTCTGGATAGATGCCCAGGAGTGGGATTGCTGGATCAAATGGTAATTTAGTTTTTTGAGGAATCTCCATAGTGTTTTCAATAGTGGTTGCACCAATTTACATTCTCACCAACATTGTAATAGGTTTCCCTTTTCTCCATATACTCTCCAGTATTTATTATTTGTGCACTTTTTGATGATGGCCATTCTGGCTGGTGTAGGGTGATACTTTATAGTGGTTTTGATTTGCATTTCTCTAATAATCAATGATGTTGAACAACTTTCCATATGCTTTTTTGGCCATCTTTATGTCTTCTTTGGAGAACTGTCTATTTAGATCTTCTGCCCATTTTTTGATGGTTTTTTTTTTTTTTTTTTGGTATAGAGCTGCAGGAGGTGTTTATAAATTTTGGAGAATAATCCCTTGTCAGTCACTTCATTTGCAAATATTTTCTCCCATTCTGTGGGATGGATTTTTGTTTTGTTTAGGGTTTCCTTTGCTGTGCAGAAACTTTTAAGTTAAATAAAGTCCCATTTGTTTGTTTTTATTTTTATTGTCATTACTCTAAGAGGTGGCTGAGAAGATACTGCTGTGGTTTATGTCAAAGAGTGTTCGGCCTATGTTTTTTTCTAAGAATTTTATAGTATCCAGTCTTAAATTTAGGTCTTTAATCCATTTTGAGTTTATTTTTGTGTATGGTATTAGGAAGTTTTATAATTTCATTTTTTTATGTGTAGCTATCTAGTTTTCCCAGCACCACTTATTGAATGGACTATCTTTACTCCATTATATATTCTTGCCTCCTTTGTCATAGATTAGTTGACTGTAGGTGCATGGGTTTAATTCTGGGCTTTCTAACCTGTTCCACTGATCTAGATTTCTGTTTTTGTGCCAGTACCATACTGTTTTGATGTCTGTAGCTTTGTAGCATTGTCTGTAGTCAGGGCACCTGATTCTTCCAGCTCCATTTTTCTTTCTCAGGATGGGTCTTTTATGCTTTCAAACAAACTTTAAAATATTTTGTTCTAGTTCTGTTAAAAATGTCCTTGGTAATTTGATAGGGATTACATTGAATCTGTAGATTGCCTTGGGTAGTATGGATTCTTCCAATCCAAGAGCATGGTATGTTTTATCATCTGTTGGTGTCATCTTTGATTTCGTTCATCAGTGCCTCATAGTTTTCAGAGTACAGGACTTTTGTCTCTTTAGGCAGGTTTATTCCTAGGTATTTTATTCTTTTTGATGTGATGGCAAATGGGATTTTTTCCCTAATTTCTCTTTCTGATCTTTCATTGTTAATATATACAAATGCAGTTGATTTCTGTGTATTAATTTTGTATCCTGAAACTTTACCAAATTCATTGATGAGCTCTAACAGTTTTCTAGTAGCATCTCTAGGATTTTCTAGGTATAGTATTATGTCATCTGCAAATAGTGATAGTTTTACTTCTTCCTTTCCACTTGGATTCCTTTTATTTCTTTTTGTTCATTGATCGCCATGGCTAGGACTTCCAAAACCATGTTGAATAGTAGTGGTGAGAGTGGACATCTTTGTCTTGTTTCTGATCTGAGTGGGAATTCTTTCAGCTTTTCACTATTGAGAATGATGTTAGCTGTGGGTTTGTCATATATGGCCTTGAGGTAGTTTCCCTCTATGCCCACTTTCTGGAGGGTTTTTTTTCAGAAATGGGTGTTGGATTTTGTCAAAGGCTTTTTCTGCATCTATTGAGAAGATCATATGGTTTTTATTCTTTAGTTTGTTAATGTGGTGTATCACACTGATAGATTTGCAGATATTGAAAAATCCTTGTATCCCTGGGATAAATCCCACTTGATCATTGTGTACAATCCTTTTAATGAATTATTGGATTCATTTTGGTAGTATTTTGTTGAGGATTTTTGCATCTATGTTCATCAGTGATATTGGCCTATAATTTTCTTTTATTGTGGTATCTTTGTCTGGTTTTGGTATGAGGGTGATGGGGCTCATAGAATGAGTTTGGGAATGTTCCTTCCTGTGCAATTTTTTGAAATAGTTTCAGAAGGATGGGTGTTAACTCTTCTCTAAATGTTTAATAGAATTCACCTGTGAAGCCATCTGGTCCTGGACTTTTGTTTGTTGTAAATTTTTAAATCACAGTTTCAATTTCAGTACTTGTGATTGGTCCATTCATCTTTTCTGTTTCATCTTGTTTAGTATTGGAAGATTGTACTTTTCTAAGAACTTGTCCATTTTATTGGCATATAGTTTCTTGTAGTATTCTCTTATGATCCTTTGTATTTCTGTGATGTTTTTTGTAACTTCTGTTTCATTTCTAATTTTATTAATTTGAGTCCTCTTTTTTTCTTGCTGACTATGGCTAATGGTTTATAAATTTTGTTGATCTTTTCAAAGAACAACCTTTTAGTTGCATTGATTTTTTTCTATGGCTTTCATTGTTTCTATTTCATTTATTTCTGCTCTGACATTTATAATGTCTTTCCTTCTGCTGACGTTAAGTCTTGTCTGTTATTCTTTCTCTAGTTGCTTTAGGGATAAAGTTAGGTTGTTTATTTGAGCTTTTTCTTGTTTCCTGAGGTAAGCTTGTATTGCTATAAAATTCCCTCTTAGAGTGGTTTTTGCTGCATCCCATAGGTTTTGGATTGTTATGTCTTTGTTGTCATTTGCATTTATGTATTTTTTAGTTTCTTCTTTGATTTCTTCAGTGATTCTTTTGTTGGTTTAGTAGCATGTTGTTTTTTGTCCACATGTTGGTGTTTTTTGCAGTTTATTTCTTGTTGATTTCTAGTCATATACCATTGTGGTCAGAAAAGATGCTTGATATGATTTCAATTTTCTTAAATTTACTGAGGCTTGATTTGTGGCCCAGGATGTGATCTGTCCTAGAGAATATTCTGTGTGCACTTAAGAAGAATGTGTATTCTGCTGCTTTAGGATGGAATGTTCTTTAAACATCTATTAAGTCCATCTGGTCTAATGCTTCAGTTAGGGCCTGTGTTTCCTTATTGATTTTCTGTCTGGATGATCTGTCCATTGCTGTTAAGTGGGGTGTTAAAGTCCCCTGCTATTTTGTGCTATTGTCAATTTTTCCATCTAAGGTTGTTAGCTGTTGCCTTATATATTGAGGTGATCCTATGTTGGGTACATATATATTTACAATTGTTAAATCTTCTTGGATTGGTCCTTTAATCATTATGTAATGTCCTCGTCTCTTATAATATTCTTTATTTTAAGGTCTATTTTGTCTGGTAAGAGTTTTGATTCTAATTTGCATAGAATATTTTTTTCCATCCTCTTACTTTCAATTTGTATGTGTCCCTATAACTGAAGTGGGTCTCTTGAAGATAGCATATATATGGGTCTTGTTTTTGTATCCATTCAGCCAGTCTATTTCTTTTGGTTGTGGCATTTAGTCCATTTACATTAAAGGTAATTATTGCTATGTATATGTTCTTATTGCCATTTTATTAACTATTTTGGATTTGTTTTGTTGGTGTTTTTTTCTTCCTTTCTTATTCTCTTATGATTTGATGACTATTTTTAGCATTGTATTTGGATTGCTTTTTCTTATTTGTGTGTGTATCTGTTATAGACTTTTGGTTTGCAGTTACCCTGAAGTTTTGATACAGGAATCTCTATATATGCAAGATTGTTTTAAATTGTTGGTCTCTTACAAGTGCATCTCCAGTGTCCTGCATTTGCACCCTCCTTTTCTCATGACTTCTGATTTTGGTAGCATGTTTTTGTGTGGATGATTTCCTCCGTTTACTATATGTATGCCTTTACTGGTAGGCCTTGTCATTTGTAGTATTTTTGTTTCTAGTCGTGGTCTTTTTTTTTCCACCTAGAGAAGTTCCTTTAGTAATTGTTGTAAAGTTGGTTTAGTTGTGCTGAATTTTCTTAGCTTTTGCTTTTCTCTAAAGCTTTTGATTTCTCCTTCAAACCTGAATGAGAGCCTTGCTGGGTAGAGAAATCTTGGTTGGAGGTTTTTTCCTTGCATCACTTTAAATATATCATGCCACTCCCTTCTGGTCTGCAATTTCTGCTGAAAAATCTGCCAATAACCTCATCAGGGTTCCCTTGTTGTTATTTTTTTTCTTTTCCCTAGCTGCTTTCAATATTTTCTCTTTTTCATTAATTTTGGTCAGTTTGATTAATATGTGTCTTGGGGTGTTCCTCCTTGGGTTTATTTTATATGGTACTCTTTGTGCTTCCTGGATTTGAGTGAATGATTCCTTTCCCATGTTAGGGGTATTATCTCTTCAAATATTTTCTCTGGCCCTTTCTCTTCTCCTTCTGACACCCCTATAATACAGATATTGGTGCATTTAACGTTGTCCCAGAGTTCTCTTAGATTGTCATTTCTTTTCAATCTTTTTCTCTTTTCTATTCCACATCAGTGATTTCCACTAGTCTGTCGTCCACCTGCTTATTTGTTCTTCTGCCTCCTGTATTCTGCTGTTTTTCACTTCTAAAGAAATTTTTATTTCAGTTATTGTATTTTGCATGTCTTCTTGCTTAATCCTTGTCTTGTATGTATTTGCTCAATGTTTCTTGTAATTTGCCTCCAGTTTATTTCCACGATCTTAAATCATCTTTACTATCATCAGTCTAAAGTCTTTTTCATGGAGGTTGGTAATCTCCAAATCCCTTAGCTGTTTTTCTGGGTTTTTTTCTTGCTTCCTCATCTGAGTAATAATTTTCTGCCTTTTCACTTTTTATAGCTTTTTAGTTTGGTCTCCTTTTTGCAGATGATAGAATTGTAGCCTCTCTTGCTTCTGATGTCTGCCCCCTTTGTGGCTAAATTTGTTATGGGGACTTGCTGTAGGCTTCATGATGAGAGAGACTGGGTACCTTCCCATTGGTAGGTGGAGCTGATTCTTTTTCCTTATTGTGGGTGGGGCTTTGTCTCTGGGTGAGATTAGAGGAGGCCGTGTGCATGGGGATCTTTAGGCAGCCTATTTGCTGATGGGTGGGGCTGTGTTCCCACTTGGATTATTGTTTGGCCCAGGGCTTCTCAGCCCTGATAAATTGGGCCAAATTTTTCCAAAATGGCCACCTCTAGAGGAGCACATGCTGATGATTATTCCCAAGACCTTTGTCTCCAAGCCACAGTCACCCCTCTTTCCCCAGGAAATCCACCAAGAACTGCAGGCAGGTCTGACTCAGATTCCTATGGAGTCTCTGCTCTGCACCAGTGCCTGTAGGACCCTGTGTGAACTTTTCAAGAATGGGGTCTCTATTTCCCCCAGTCTCATGTAGCTCCTGAACATAAGTCCAACTGGCCCTCAATACCAAATGCTCCGTGGGCTCCTTCTCCCAATGCCAGATCCCCAGGCATGGGGACCTGAAGTGGGGTTCAGAACTCTCACTCTTGTAGTTGAGTTTCTGCGATATAGTTACTTTCAGTATGTGGGCCACCCACCTGGTAGATATGGGGTTGTTTATAGCATGTCATCATACCTCCTCCATCTTGATTTGGCCTTCTCTTTGTCCCCTGGAATAGGATATCTTTTTTGATGGTTTTCAGTCTACTTGGTTGAAGGTTGTTCAGCAGTTGGTTGTAATTTTGTTGCTTTTATGAGAGAAGGTTCTTCTACTCCACCATCTTAATTCCATCTCTCCTTTAAGATTCTTAACCTTGCAATCAGAGAGTGAGTCATCATATGAGACTTTGCAACTGACTGGGGCTATGTTCCCTCTGAGGAAGTAGTCACTGTGATAGAAGATGAAGGATAGCTAACATGTGGTTGGAAACAGGGTGGAGAGAATGCCTTGGCGTATCTCTGGCTTAGTTCATCCCTGAGACCCCACCATTAAATTCCTATTTGGCTTAAGTTGCTTCAGGTTGGTACTCTGTTGTAATTGAAATAAATATTACTAGTATAGACATGTAACAGCCCAAAATATGTAAAATTGATAATGTGGAGTTGCAATGCTTCATTGCCTTATCTCACAACAGCCCCTTTAAAAAACGGAATCAAAAACTGAATTGAATGATATTTAAGATCCAGTTGCAATTTTTGAGGAAGTTTGAGAGCACTGAGATGTCAGTATATACTAAGAAAAATTACTTGAATCTGAAATTGTGTTTTATGAATGGTGCAGTACTCTGGACACCTGCCCAATCCTTACTTTAGTGCTATATTCACTTCTACTCTGCATAATTCTCTCCCTTGACATTGCACCCCTGAGCCTGGGTCATGAGGCATTGCCAGTGAAAGGTGGAAACCCTGTATTCCGGCTTCAAGTACACATGCCTACTTCATAGGAGGAACTCAACAAATACTTGTTTTGTGAGTGGTATAAAGATGGATTACTCACTACTTAGCTGCCAGCTCTTTCCTCACTTGTGGATGATTACTTAACACATGTCTACCAGCAGCTACTCCAGAATCTTTAATTCTGCTGATATCTGCATCCAAACTTGATAAATGACTCCCTGCTCTTTTTCTATTTCTATTATTAAAAAAAATTTATTATGCTTGATTTACATTGCTTTGTAAGGTTCTGCTGTACAACAAAGTGACCCAGTCATACATCTGTACACACTCTCTTTCTCATATAACTTTTCATCATGTTCCATCACAAGAGATTGGACATAGTTCCCTGTGCCATACAGCAGGACCTCATTGTCTATCCATTCTATATGGAACAGTTTGCATCTATTAACCCCAAACTCCCAGTGCATCCCACTCCCTCCCCTCTCCCTCTTGGCAACCACAAGTCTGCTGTACATGTCTGTGAGTCTTTTTCTATTCTGTATATAGGTTCATCTTTGCCATATAAGTGATGTCATATGGTATCTGCCTTTCCCTTTCTGACTTACTTGACTTACTATGAGAATCTCTAGTTACTTCCATATTTCTGCAAATGGCATTATGTCATTCTTTTTTATGGCTGAGTATATTCCATTTCATACATGTACCACATCTTAATCCATTCATCTGTCAATGGACATTTAGGTTGTTTCAATGTCTTGGCTATTTTGAATAGTGCTGCAATGAACATACAGGTGCATGTAGCTTTTTCAATGTAAGTTTTGTCTGGATATACCCAGAAGTGGGATTGATGGATCATGTTATAGTAATTCAGTATTTAGTTTTCTGAGGAAACTTCCTACTGTTTTCCATAGTGATTGTTCCAGCTAACATTCCCATCAACAGTGTAGGAGGGTTCCCATTCCTCCACACTCTCTCCACCATTTGTTATTTTTAGTCTCATTAGTGATGGCCATTCTGACCAATGTGTGGTGGTACCTCATAGTTTTGATTTGCGTTTCTGTAATAATTACTGATGTGCCTGTTTGCCATCCATATGTCCTCTTTGGAGATATGTTTACTTAGGTCTTCTGCCCATTTTTCAATTGGGTTGTTTTTTTGCTTTTGAGTCGTATGAGTTGTTTGTATATTTTGGAGATTTAGCCCTTGTTGGCTGCATTGTTTGCAACTATTTTCCATAGGTTTTCCTTTTTTTATTATTTAAAATTTTTCCCTTTGCTGTGCACATCTCGTCAGCTTGATTAGGTTCTATTGATTTGTTTTTGTTTTTGTTTCTCTTGCTTTGGGAAACTGACCTGAGAAAATATTTGTACAGTGGATGTCAGAGAATGTTTTGCCTATGTTCTCTTCTAGGAGTTTGATGGTGTCTTATCTTATGTTTAAATCTTTAAGCCATTTTGAGTTTATTTTTGTGCATGGTGTGAGGGTGTGTGCCAGTTTCATTGATTTACATGCAGCTGTCCAGGTTTCCCAGCACCGCTTGCTGAAAAGACTGTCTTTTTCCCATTTTATATTCTTGCCTCCTTGTCTAAGATTAATTGACTGTAGGTGTCTGGGTTTATTTCTGGGTTCTCTATTCTGTTCCATTGGTGTGTATGTCTATTTTTGTACCAGTACCACACTGTCTTGATTCCTGTAGCTTTGTAATATTGTTTGAAGTTTGGGAGAGTTATGCCTCCTGCTTATTTTTTCCCCCTCAAGATTGCTTTGGCAATTCTGGGTCTTTTTTGGTTCCATATAAATTTTTGGATTGTTTGCTCTAGTTCTGTGGAAAATGTCATGGGTAATTTGATAGGGATTGCATTAAACCTATAGATTGCTTTGGGCAGTATGGCCATTTTAATGATATTCATTCCTCCAACCCAGGAGCGTGGGATATCTTTTCATTTCTTTGAATCCTCTTTAATTTCCTTGATTAATGTTTTGTAGTTCTCAGTATGTCTTTCACCTCTTTGTTCAAATTTATTAAGAGCTGCTTCTTTGAAAGAGTAAACAAAATTGATGAGCCTCTGACCAGATTCACCAAGAAGAAGAGAGAACCCAATTAAACAAAATAAGAAATGAAAAAGGATAAATCTCAATAAATAATGCAGAAATAGAAAAAAACCATAAGAGAACACTATGAACAATTATGTGCCAACAAATTTGACAACCTAAAAGAAATGGACTACTTTCTAGAAACATACATTCCACCAAAACTGAGTCAAGAAGCAATATATCAATATATCATTTAAATAGACCCATCACTAGAAATGAAATTGAATATGTAATAAAAACACTCCCTACAAACAAAAGTCCAGGACCAGATGGCTTCACAGGTGAATTCTACAAAACATCCAAAGAAGAATTTACACCCTTCCTTCTTAAAATTTTCCAAAAGATTAAAGAAGGGACACTCCCAAAGACATTCTCTGAAGCCACCATCACCCTAATATTAAAACCAGACAAAGATATTACCAAAAAAGAAAATTATAGACCAATATATTTGATGAATACGTATGCAAAAATTCTATACAAAATTTTAGCCAACAGCATTCAACAACATATAAAAAAGATCATTCACTATGACCAAATGGGATTCATTCCAAGTTCACAAGGATGGCTCAACATACATGAATCAATCAATGTCATATACCACAATAATAAAAGAAAAAGCAAAAACTGCATGATCTCAATAGATGCAAAAAAGCATTTGACAAAATCCAACATCCATTTATGATAAAAACTCTTACCAAAGTGGGTATAGAGGGAACATATCTTAACATAATAAAAGCCCTTGATGAAAAACTGACAGCCAATATCATACTCAATGGAGAAAAGCGGAAAGCCTTCCTGCTAAAATCTGGAAGAAGACAAGGATGCCCACTCTCACCACTTTTATTCAACAGAGTATTGGATGTCCTAGCCACAGCAATCAGACAAAAGAAATAAAAGTTATCCAAATTGGAAGAGATAAAATTGTCACTGTATGCAGATGACATAATACTATATTTAGAAGACCCTAAGGACTCCATACAAAATTGTCAAACTGATCAACAAATTCAACAAAGAAGCAGGATACAAGATTAACATTCAGAAATCGGTAAATTTCTGTTTACTAATGAAATATTAGAAAAGGAATATTAAAAACAATACTTTTAAAGTCGTACCCCCCTCCAATTAAATACCTAGGAATAAACCTACTATGTTTTAATGAGCAACTTCAGAGGTTCCCTTCCTTATTCTAACATGTTTCCTTCTTCATGTTTACCTCTCTTCTTCCTCTCTCCAGCTCACAGAATCTGTGTCCTTATAAAGGTAGATCCCATCTGAGAGATAGTCTTGCTATATTTATTCCTTCCTCTCTCACATCTTTGAACTGTGCCTCTGCATACACTTTGAATACAACCTATGTATTTCTCCTTTACCTTGAAAGAAAATCTTAGTATGATTTTAGTGTTTGCTCTAGATACAATTTTATTACTTTTCCTTTACTGACATATTTCTTCCATAAGCTCAAGGATATGTATATCACCTGTGTTGAAACTTTGAAATACACTTTGCCCATTTGCAAGGAAAGTCATTCTACCTCCTTGTTTGATCTCTGTCTCCACTCCTGGCTTTTATTCTTCTTCCTGGCCTCAAACTTGAACCTTTAACTATTTCTGAAAGTTCAGCCTGGTTGCTGGGCTCTTTGTCCTGCTATGAACTTTCTATTGCCTTCCTGGATAATGTCTGTGCAAATGACCACAAAATCTATTTCCTCAACCTTGTTCTCAAACCTGAGTTCCAGCTATGTTGTTTTAAATTCCTGCTGAACATTCCCACTCAACTGTTCCATTTTCTTCCCTCAAATGAACACTTGACAACCTGAGCTCATCCTTCTTCCATCCACACTGGGCTCAGTATGCAGAATTCCTTTTCCCCATCAATAACTCCAACATATCCCCACTTAGGCAGGATTAAAAGCTCCGTCATTATTGGAATTCCCTATCTTTCATTAAATAGAGTAATCAGTCACTATGACTTGCAGAGATTGTTCTTTGGAAAGACACTGGCAGCCATGCCTTTTTCTTTTTCCTACTCCTATGCCAATCCATGATTTCTGTTAGCTGATGGCAATACCAAGTTGATGGAAAAATGTGGCATGGCATCTTCCTTTCCCCATGTTTTCCTTTCTTGATGGACCTATAAATGGGTCTCTCTCTGGAAGATATTTTCAGCTTTAAGCTACTTTTAGAACCAGAATTACTGATCAACATGAATTTCAGGAATGAGCAAGCCTTCCTGTGGCTGATTCTCCCAGGTTGGCTCATGTCTCATATGCTCTTTATAACTTCTCACTTAGAAGATTCTCCCAAAGGGGTGGGATATTATAAAATCAGAATTTTAGAAAATCAAAATACTTTAAACACATTTAACAGCAGTGATCATTTTCATCTGGAAAAGCAGCCACATCCTTGTTTGTTAGTCATAAAAGTTGACTACTTACTTTTCTATATGGTAAGAAGTATAGGGGCTGTGTTTGATGAATGGATGGATGAGAGGGCTGTGTAACTAGGTAACAACCTCAATTTTAATTAGCAATTGAAATTTCTAAATGTGAATTTTCTCATTTAGAATATTCAGTAGGTTCATAAATAGGTTCAGTAGGTTCAGAAATACATATTTTGTATTTTAAAGTCAAATCAGTTTGTCAGTTATTTCCATGTGAAATTTGATTGTTCCTCAGTTTACGACAGGAAAACAATTTACCTTAATTCAGATACTTTAGTGATTGTAATTTTATAATATTACATTTGGAATATTGGAAATTGTAGATCTGGAAGGAATTCTAGAAGCATTTCCGATTATAGGACTCCTTTCTCTAAGAGGGAGCTATGGGAAGTACTTGAATGACCTTTCTTCTGGGGGACTTAAAAGGTGAGTCACTTGAATGAAATGAGTTGAACCATATGGGAAACTCTGTACCTCATTAGCTGGTATTCTCTCTGCACTGCACCTTGTTTAACCTGTTACTTGTGTCTAGAATTTCATATATCCTCACTATGAATAGTATCACCTGGGAATTACCCAAATTTTTGCTTTAGGAAAATGTGTACTTGTCTCTCAGATAACCCAGTCCTTCTGTTTTCTAGACCTTCTTCAAAATTCCTGGGTCCATTGATGTCACTTGGCTCTTACAGATGGAGGTTTCCGTTCCTTGAATGAGCCAAGCTCAGACCACTCTAGACCTTAAAATTGCTATTTCCTCTATGGGGAATATTCTATCCTAAAGATTTGTACAAGTCTGAATTATTGGATTTTTAAAGTCTCAGCTCCTATATCACCTCCTTTAAAAGGATTTCCTGAGTGATACAGGTGAATCAGTCCCTAACCCCCTCATACCAGTCATTTGTAATCATAGTATCCTTTAATTACTTTTTTAGTGTATACCATTATGTATGGTTTCCATGCATATTTATTTGTTTACTTGTTCATTATATAATGTTTTCTCCTTCCCTCCTCACCTTGACCAGAATATAAGATCCTTGAGATCAGAAAATGTAAGATCCTTGCTTAGCCTATTTGCCATAGTAGCACTTAGTGCATAGCAGGAGAGTAATGAATATTTGTCAGATGAATGAAGGACTAATTCTTTTTTTTTTTTTTGTCTTTTTGCCATTTCTTGGGCTGCTCCTGCTGCATATGGAGGTTCCCAGGCTAGGAGTCGATTGGAGCTGTAGCCATTGGCCTATACCAGAGCCACAGCAACGCAGGATCCGAGCCGCATCTGCAACCTACACCACAGCTCATGGCAACGCTGGATCCTTAACCCACTGAGCAAGGCCAGGGATTGAACCCGCAACCTCATGGTTCCTAGTCAGATTCATCAACCACTGAGCCACGACTGGAACTCCTGAAGGACTAATTCTTATGAAAATTATTTTCTGTCACTTCAAGTGATTTTGGATATTGGAAGGTAAACTTGTATTCTTAGTCTATCAAATTTATTCAGTTTCATCTCTGCTTAGGAGTTTTAACTCTCAACAAACTGAATATAGAGAGAATGTACCTTAGCATAATAAAGGCCATAGGTGCAAGCTCTTGGCTAACAGTATACTCAATGAAAAGCTGAAAGTTTTTCATCTAAGATCAGGTACAAGGTAAGGATACTCACTCTCACCACTTTTATTCAACTTAGTGATGGAAATTCCATCCAAAGCAATTACGCAAGAAAAATAAATAAAAACATCCAAATTGGAAAGAAAGTTGTAAAATGTCCCTGTTTTCAGACATCATATTATATATGGAAACTATAAAGACTCCACCCAAAACTGTTAGATCTAATGAACAAATTCAATAAAGTTATAGTATCAAGTTACATAGTATCAAGGAAAATAAAATTAGGAGTAAATTTAACAAAGAAGGTAAAATATCTCTGCACTGAAAACTGTGATATTGATGAAGGAAATTACATACACAAATAAATGGAAAGTTATTCTATGTTCATGGATTGGAACATCCATAGTGGCCAAAGTGATGACACTTTTTGGAGAGATAGAAAGAAACAGTCCTAAATTTTGTAGTGAATTTTAAGAATCCAGATAGCCAAAACAGTCTTGAGAAAGAACAACAAAGCTGCAGGCATCACACTTCCTAATTTCAAACTACATTGCAAAGCTATAGTAATCAAAACCATATGGTATTGTCACAGAAACAGACACATAGAGCAATGGAACAGAATGGAGTGTCCAGAAATAAACCCATACACATGTGGTTAATTAATTTACGACAAAGTTGCCAAGGACATACAATGGGAAAGACAATAATCTTCAAGAAATGCTTTTGGGAAAATTGGAAAGCCACATGCAAAAGAATAAAACTAGATCCCTATCTTACATCATACATAAAAATCAACTCAAAATGGATTGAATAAAAACTTGAACATAAGACCTGGAATCACAAAAATCCTAGAGAAAAACATGGGAGTAATCTTCTTGACCTTGGTCTTAGCAATGACTTTTTGAATTTGACACCAAAAGTAGAGGAAATGAAACTGAAAATAAATAAGTGGGACTATGTTAAGTTAAAATTCTTCTGCACAGCAAAAGAAACCATCAACAAAATGAAAAGGCAGTCAATGAAATGGGAGAAAATATTTGCAAGTCATTTATATGATAAGGGATTCATATCCAAACTGTGTAAAGAACTCATACAACTCAATGGCAAACAAACACAATCAGATTAAAAAATAGGTAAAGGATATGAACAGGCAGTTTTTCTAAAGAGGATATAAGATGGCTAGTAGGTACGTGAAAAGATGCTCAGTAGCACTAGCTATCAGGGAAAAGCAAATTAAAACCACAGTGAGATATCACCTCACCTTTTAGACTGTTAGATTGCTGTCATCATAACAAATGCAGAGAAGATGTGGAGAAAAGAGGACCCCCCTGTTGCTGAGAATGTAAATGGTATAACCACTATGGAAAACAGTATGGCATTTCCTCAAAAAAACTAAAAATAGATTTGCATATGGTCCAGCAGTTCTAGTCCTGGGCATATATGCTATACAGAAAAAACTCTAATTAGAAAAGATACATGCACCTTAATGTTCGTAGCACCATTTGCAATAATCAGAACATGGAACTAACCTAAACATCTATTGACTGATGAATGGATAAAGAAGATGTGGTACATATACACAATGGAATAATATTCAGCCATTTAAAAAATGAAATAATGCCATTTATAGCAACAAGGATGGACCTAGAGATTATACTTAAGTGAAGTAAATCAAAGATACCATATGATATCGCTTATAGGTGGAATCTAAAATATGACACAAATGAACTTATTTATGAAACAGCAACAGACTCACAGACTTAGAACACAAATTTATGGTTGCCAAAAGGGAAGTGAGGGAGGGATAAATTAGGAGTTTGGGATTAGCAGATACAAACTACTATATATAAAATAACAAAGCCTTACTGTGTAGCACAGAGAACTGTATTCAACATTCTATAATAAGTCATAATGGCAAAGAATTTGTATATTTGAATATGTATATTTGTATAGCCAAATAACTTTACTACATATCAGAAACTGACACAACATTGTAAATCAACTATACTTCAAAAAAATTTAAGAGATAACAAGTATTGGTAAGGATGTGGAGAAAAGGGAATCATTTTGCACAGTTAGTGAGAAAGTAAATTGGTGCAACCACTGTGGAAAACAGAATGAGATGGTCATCAAGAAATTAAAAATAGAACTACCATATGATCCAGCAATCCCTCTTCTGGGTAGCTACCCAAAGGAAATGAAACCAGGATTTCAAAGACATATCAACACCCCTATTTTTATTGCAGCATTATTTTCAATTGCCAAAACATGGAAACAATCTAAGTGTCTTGTCAATGGATGAATGGATAAAGAACGTATAGTATATATATATATATATATATATATATATATATATATATATATACACAATGGAATATTATTCAGTCATGAGAAAGAAGGATATTATTTCATTTGTGAAAATGTGGATGGAACTTGTGAATATTATGCTAAAGGAAATAAGTCAGACAGAGAAAGACAAATGCTGTGTTATATACAGAATCTGAAAGGGCTAAACTTACAGAAACAGAGACTAGAATGGTGGTTACCAGTGGCTGGAGCTAGAGGAAAAGGGTCTCAAAGATGTTGGTCAGAGTGAACACATTTCCAGTGAGAAAATCAGTGAATTCTGGTCTAATGTACAGCATTGTGATTATAGTTGGTAATACCTTATTATGTACCTGAAAGTTGCTCAGAGAGTAGATCTTATGTGTTCTCACTACAAAAAAGGAATGGTAATTAGGTGATGTGATGCACATGTTAGCTAATGCAGTGGTGGTAATTATTTTGCAATATAGAAGTGTATCAAATCAATACCTTGTACACCTAAAACTTACACAATGTTACATGTGTCAGTTATATCTCAATAAAGCTACAAAAATATCTGGAATTTTGGCAATACTGGTAGTCACTTTGACATACTGATAATAGATGTTATAGAGAACATTTGTTCCACATAGTTGGTACAGAGCATCTGAAATGTACCTGAAACTTTTGATACTATCTAAAGGATTATGCTATGTAAAAAGATGCCTAAAGCCTGGAAGAGTAAAAGAGAAATAGTTCTGGAAAGGAAGCAGAGTCTCACTTGCATAATGACTACTCATTCCTTCCAAAAAGTGCCCCTGCTCTCCAGTCATTGGGGATGGGATATTATGGTAGTGGGGGCTACTGTTAGGAAGATATCATGAGAGTGTTGCAAGTGTGAGAAGGGGTTTTTGTCTTTAAAATCCTGTGTCAAAATGCAATAGTTTGTATCCACCAACCCCAAACTCCCTGTCCATTCCACTCCCTCCTATCCTCCTTGGCCTACTGTATAGTGCAGGGAACTATGTCTAATCCCTTGGGATGAAACATGATAGAGGATAGTATGAGAAAGGGACAGTGTATGTATGTATGACTGGGTCACTGTTCTTTACAGCAGAAATTTATACAACACTGTAAATCAACTGTACTTTCATAATAATAATTTTTAAAAAGCCTATGTCGAAATACCCTCCTCTGAACTAGGCTTTGGCTACTATCTTGCCAGATTCTGTGACCCTGGCAGGCACTGTGATCCCTTACATTTTCCTCATGCCCGACAGGTCTCTATTACCTTAGTCTCTGGGAGGCCAAGGCAGTATTTTGCTTTGGTTTGGGTTTGTGGTAGTGGAGTGGAAGAGGTTCTTATAGCATTTAATCTTCATAACAACCCTGACTCAGTAGGTATTATTAGCACTTCTTTTCTTTTCTTTTTTTGTCTTTTGTCTTTTTTTTTTTTTTTTTTTAGAGCTGTACCCGTGGCTTATGGAGGTTCCCAGGCTAGGGGTCTAATTGGAGCTGTTGCTGCCAGCCTACACCAGAGCCACAGCAATGCCAGATCCAAGCCGTGTCTGTGATCTATACCACAACTCATGGCAATACCGGATCCTTAACCCACTGAGCGAAGCCAGGGATCGAACCCACAACCTCATGGTTCCTAGTCAGATTTGTTTCCGCTGCACCACGATGGGAACTCTAAGACTTATTTTCACATTAAGAGAATAGACTCAGGTATCACAACTTGGCCAGTCTTGCTACCAGTAAGTGGCAGAACCAGGATTTGAACCTTAATTTTCAGATACCAAAGCTTAGATATACTATTCTGTGGCAGCAATCAGCAGCATCCCTCACTGGGAGATTTCTAATCTGTTATTGATAGCTTAAATTGTTGGAAAGCTATTTCACATACTGAACCAAAATCTGTTTCTTTTTACCTCTATATAAAATTGCCCTGTGGGTGCCACAGAGAATGTCCACCTTTCTTTTTCCTGACAGTCATTTTCAAATCCCTGAGTAAAACTGTCCAGTATGATAGTTAGGGATTCATAAAGAAGTGGCACCTAAAGAAAAATCATTGCATTTGGATTGGTGCAAATGAGAGGAACAGACACTTAACGTAATCAGATGTGATGATAATAGAAGGACTGGCTGAGTGCCTGCTGGGTCCAGCCCTGTACTCACCACTTTCCATGCAGCATCTCACACATCAAGTAATTCTCATGACTGTGCAGTAGGGAAATAATGTTCTCATTTTACAGATGCAAAAAATGGACTCAAGAGATGTAAAATAATCCAGTTCACCCAGGTATTAAGTGACAGAGATTTGAAACCAGAGTTATGTGATTCTAAAGGATGTTTTTTGTCCTAGCTTAGGCTTCATCTTGGCTGCATAAATTATAACAGTATATCTGTTGATCGGTTTGAATTCAATGAAGTACAACCAAAAAGACCTTATTGTTTGTCAGTCACTATCTCAGATATACAGTGCCAATTTACTCTATTTTTGTCCTCTCTTAACATTTTAAGAAGATTCCATTGTTTTTAAGTCTAAGAGCTCAATCTCATTTCTTTCTCTCTCTTCAGCTCAGACCCAAGAATGCAAGCCCAAATAACCTGTAGGGAAGAACATGTTCTATACAATTAATCTTTTTTCTCTCTTCTCTTTTTTTGCCCTTTTTCATTGGCATTTAAGGCAAGGAACAGGGAAAATAGTGCAGGTCAAGTGACTCTTAACTGATGCTGTTGTAATCCTTCCTGACTCTTGCTAGTTTTTCATGTAACTGAACAGCTACTGATGCTGTCTGTAAGGCCAGCATTTAACACTATAGATTTAGGAAAAATGAAGGAGTAAGGGGAGGCAAGTTCTGGTTTGGAGGCCAGGAAAGATGACATTTATGGAAAAGTGAAAACTGTAAGAAAGCGAGCTGTTTCAGGATAGGCAAAATCCAACAGGCATGGTGGAAGGCATGCACCTCTTATGTGATGACTTAAAATGGAAAGACAGCTTTTGCTTTGTGGAACTGATGTGTTCCGGCTAATGGTTCTAAAATGAACTCAATTTTCCTTCTTAACTGCTATTATGGAATCAAGGCCATATCCCCACAAGAAAAAAAAAAAAGGAAAATCCTCAAAAGACTCAATTAAAAATTTTGGTGAAGATGTATTTGAAAGGGTAGCCAGCTTCCTAGGTCCTATGGGATTGCTGTCCCACTTAATCGTCCGCCTCCTCTTTGCTGTAGTTTTTTGACTCCTTTGTCTCTCATAGGCTGTCAGGGCCACTCTTGCTCCCTTTGGGATAGAATGTTCATGCATGTCTATTATAGGAGAAATGACTGCACAGTCCTAAAACATTGGGAGTTTTCTGGCTGGCTACAGAAGATGTCACATATTTGCATACAGGTTTTACGTGCTTGTCCACTGCCGTTTATCACCTTTGGAACATTTCTAAAAATAAGACAACCTACTGAGAGCAGCCATGAGAGATAACTGTGACCTGTATGTCTTTATCTCTACATGAGCAAAAATCCTCCAAAGCGTCATCTATAGACAAGGCATCTTCAATTTCATCAAACTCTTAGTTGGCCTGTAGATTTGACATACTTTGTGTCTATATAATATCTATTGATCTGCCTATTATGAGAAACTCTCTTTTGAACCAGTTATCAGAAAACTCAATTGAGCAAATGGTAAGCTATGTCTCTAACTCTGTCCCCTGGGTGATTTGATCTTGGGTACAAGTAGAGGCTACTGAGATTTGGAAGGAGAGCATGCACAGAAGAAACCAGGAGATGGAAGAATTTAGGGATACCTTGGGGAAGAGAAGAGGCATAAAAGGGAGGAAATGGCTACTGGAAAAGATAAGATCTTGCTTTAGAAATATCCTTGTACTGGTTTCTATGCAGGAAGCCTATAATACCAATCCTATTGAAAAGACTGGGTCAATAGAGTCACCTCCTAACTCTCAATTTATAGCACCTACAACTTTCTCTAACTTTGTTACAGCTGAAGGAAGGAGTCATGTTGATAGAAAATACTATTACAGCTCTTTTTGAAAAGAAAAAGATTTTCACAAATGCTTCCCTTCTCATTTATTGTCACTACCATTTTCCCCCAGACTATTCTCATTCTCAGCCCACGTAGGAAATCAGAAGATAATTTAAAATTAAATGATGATGGCTCAGAGCTTAACACACTTAAAAAAGACAGAGGAAAGAAAAGCATCACATCTTGACAGGGCTGAGAGTGATGGCTGGAAGCTTGCTAAGGATGCCCAGCAGAGCTGTTGGCAAGTGGGCTCATCACACTTTGTGTGACAACAGAGGACCCACAAGACATTATCCTTCCTCAGGCCATGGGATAGTGACTGAGGTCATGGAAACCTAGGGGAGAGAGTTGAGAAAGAATGGAAAGAAGGTTCAGAGAGAGATTTTATGAGTTAGGAAAATTAGATTGAATCCTTAATTTACTAATTACTACTTTGTAATATAATCCTTCTAAGCATTTCTTTCTTTACCTATGAAAATATCTTCATAGAATATCTGTGAAAATTAAATTTACATATGTACACACATTTATAGCTGTGGGTATATATATGCATATACATGTATACACAATCACACATACATATGTAAGTCTCAATCAGCACAGGAATCAACATATAAAAAATTCCTTATAAATGGTAAGAATAAAATAAAATATATAATAAGAATAAACTTATTATAAGGTGTAGCATTTATTTCAGCTTGTCTTTACTTCCACTTGCCCCCATGTGATGGTGTACAAATCACTGAAAAGGATCTATTTCCTTTCAAAGTTCTCTGACTGTTAGAAGTAAAAAGAGCAGAGGTGTCAAAGTCTCACAAAGCAAAATTCAGATTTGTGCTCTGCCACTTATGAGCTATGGAATATTGGACAAGTTATCTTTTGATCTCAGAGCTCACATATGGATAATGGCATTATTTATTATTCCACTTCATGGCTGGGAAATTTAACAAGGGGAAAAGTATGCAGCAGTGCTGAGAGTAATCCCTGATATATAACATATACTAAACCAGGGGTTGGAAAACTTCTGTCAAGGGTCAGATCATAAATATTTTAGGCTTTGTAGGCACTCAAGTTAGTCATCATAGCATGAAAGCAGCCAGAGGCAATATGTAAGGGAGTAAGCATGGCTGTGTTCCAATAAAACTTTATTTAAAAAGGACAGGTTTTGGCCTGTGATCTGTAGTTTTCAAATCCCAGCACTTAGCCTATATTGGTATCTCCCCCTTTCCTCAATCTGTCTTCTTTGAGATTTGGGTTTTACATAATGTTCAAAATATATAATGTGTATGTTGAAAATAGCACTACTTAAAGACAGATTGATTTATTGAGCATCTGTTGGGTACAATGGACAAAGTCAAGTGGAATGAATAAAACAGAGTGAATAAAAATTTACTTCTACTCATGAGGTGCTTAAAGGGTAACAGAAAGTGATTGACTTATCTAAGCTTGGTCTTTTTAGCCAGAAAGTGGTTTAAGAGTATTTATTTCTTTGGGTTATTGGAGGATGAAATAAAGCATCAGGAGTTCCCGTTGTGGTGCGGTGGTTAACGAATCTGACTAGGAACCATGAGGTTGTAGGTTCGATCCCTGGCCTTGCCCAGTGGGTTAAGGATCCGGCGTTGCTGTGAGCTGTGGTGTAGGTTGCAGACGTGGCTTGGATCCCATGTTGCTGTGGCTCTGGTGTAGGCCGGCGGCTACAGCTCCCATTGGACCCCCTAGCCTGGGAACCTCCATATGCTGTGGGAGCGGCCCAAGAAATGGCAAAAAGACAAAAAATAAAAAAATAAAGCATCATATTTAAGTGTATATGCCATACAAACCATTATGGAGAAATGGTTATTGGACTTTTTTCTATCAAGAACTTTAAAACTGAACGAAATATATAAAGACACTGTTTTCAGATATTGGACAACAGAAAGCATAGGTCAGCAATGCTTGAGATAAGGAAAACACCCATTTTCATTTCTGCTTTCTGCCTGCAACCACTATTCAAACCTAAGCACAGAGAAGTGGAGCACAATTTTTGAAAAGTTGAGACCAATTTTTTAAAAGTGTTTTTATTTCTTTTTAAAGCAGTAGATTCACTAGATAGAGACAAGAGAGGTTAGAATTTAGGGCTGCTGATGTAGCTAGAAGTTACATATCAGCTTACTGAGGAAAGGGCATATATATGCATAGAGAAGATGGCTTCAAAAATCTTCATAAGGGTCCCCTTGAGTTTTTGGGTGAGTAGAAAGCAGTATATGCAAAGATCGAGTGTCAGTTTGATTAGGCAGAGGATTGCTATTGGATAATTGTGAACTAAACAGAATCTTAGAGGTTTCATAGTGCAGGATCCATCTGAGTTATATCCACTAAAATAGAGGGACTTCATAAATACCCAGGGCATTCAATTGAGACCCCAGAAAAGTTACAGTTTAAGAATAGGGCTGAGGGGAGATCACGATGGTGGAGTAGGAGGATGTGGAGCTCACCTCCCCCCTAAACACATCAAAAATGCATATACAGCTCTCACAGAAAACCAATTGGAAGTGGTCAGAAGATTGCCTACAAAACCAAAGCTGCAAGAAAGATCTCCATGTAACCAGGCAGGATGGGGAAAAAAGGCATCTAGGATGGGACTGGTGCCCCTGGGAAGGATCTGTAAGGGAGAGAAGGTCCACATGGGAAGACCCTCAACTTGGGTAACCCCTTGCCTGTTGGGAAACCCATTGGAACAGATAGCAGGGCTAGAGAAGCCTAGAATCTACTCAAGAGGAGTGTGCACATGATGCCTTGCTAACAATCAAGATGGAGAGAGACCTGAACTGGTGGATGCAGCTTTCTGTACTTCTCAGTTCAAAGGGACAAACACCTCAGCCCCTCTCCACACAGTGACCTGGCATGAGATCAGGGAAGAGATTCAGTCTGCTGCATAGAGATAGACTGGCACACCTGGGCTGTGCCTTATGCTGGACAACAGAAGCCATTGTCAGCACTCACACACAGGTACAGCAGTTTGAATTAGGCAACACTGTCAGTGCACACACTGAGGTGAACTAGGCAGACATTGTCAACATGTTCAGCAGTTGATGCCACAAATACACTCAGAAGCTAAGCACTGAATCTCAGGGAGAGGCTCAATCTAGTCACACAGAAGTAGCCTGGAGGGCCTGGGATGTGATTGGGGGGAGCCAGAGAGTGAATTGTTGGTGCACACACAGCAGGGGCTGGTCTGGCTATGGCAGACATTGTTGGTGCATGCAATGGGTGGCATTAGAGGGATGCACACTGGCTGGGTATTGAGTGTCAGATGGAAAAGACCAAGGCAGGAATACATAGAAGTTTGTTTGCCATCAGAGCACTCTGGCTCTGCTTGCTCCACACTGCAGCTTAAAGCCAGATATGGGGCAGAGAGGTACTGAGGGCTGCCACAAGGCAGCCCAGCCCCAGATGGCAGGACAGCCACCTCGATTTCTGCAACCACAATGTCCCAGTCCTTAGCCCCATCCTACTCCATGCCACAGCCTAGCATTAGGTCTGGGATGAACACAAAGGAGAATGTGACAAAACCTTGAGCTGTTTCTGGGTGGTATTCCAGCTGCCTGTACAAGTAGCACATAGGTTCACTATGACAGCATGGGACTCACTTGCTTCAGTGGTCACTTGCTTTTGGGCAGCACGCTCACTCAAGGGCAATGAGGCTGCATCAAACCTAACCCTTTGGACTTCTACTCTGACAGCTGGGGAGCAGACCCTGCACCCAACAAGGTGATGACAGCCATGAAGCAAAAAGGAGGTCCTATGCAACATCCAAAGCAGGCTCTGGATACCACAGCACTAATCACACCCCCTATAAAGGGGATAATGTCCAGCACAGTCTTGAAGAAAGATGTGGCTGGCATTCAAACCAAAAACAACACTTACACTGAAAATACTAGACTCACCCAGACTGTACCAGGATCCTCCCACATCAAAACACCCCTCTAGGACCATAGTAGACAATTGCTTCTCCTAAATTCATAGAGATAGAAAGTTACATAAAATTAAAAAGCAGAGGAACTATTCCCAATTAAAAGAACAAGAGAAATCCCCTGAAAATATAAGTAATGAAACAAATCTCACCAGTCTACTAGACCGCAAGTTCAAAAAGGAGGTAATAAAAATGCTAAAAGAATTAAGAAAGATTATCAATGGAAATGCATTGATCACTGTAACATGGAACTAGAAACCATAAGGATGAACCAGTTAAAATTAGATAATTCAATTGCTGAGATAAAAACCAACCTAGGAGTTCCTATGTGGCTCGGCAGATTAAGGATCTGGCATCGTCACTGCAGTGGCTTGGGTCACTGCTGTGGCATGGCCTGGGCACTTCCACAGGCCTTGGGCATGGCCAACAGGAAAAAAAAATTCTGGAAGCAATGAATAGCAGACTAAATGACAAGAATGAATAGGTGATCTGGAAGATAGAAGTAATGGGAATCACCAATCAGAACAGCAGACAGGAAGATAAAAAACAAAAAAAAGAAAGAAAGGAAAGCCACATACAAGATCTATGGGACAAAATAAAGTTTGTCAACCTTCACATAATAGGTGTTCCAAGAAGAAAAGTGCAAAAAGGGGATTGAAAATGTATCTAAGGAAATTAGGGTTAAAAATTCTGAAACTTAAGGAAACAGGTAACCAGGTATAAGAAGTCAGAGCCTCCTTAATATGATCAACCCAAACAGACTCACACCAAGGCATGTCAAAATTCAAATGGCAAAAATTAAAGAGTTAGCAAGAGAAAAAGAGTCACTTATGAAGAACCCCTATAAGGGGTATTAGTTGGTTTCTCTGCAGAAATTTTGCAGACCAGAGGAAGTAGCATAATATATTCAAAAGCTTGAAAAGGAAAAACTTGCAACATAGGATACTCTACCCAACAAGATTATCATTTAGAATAGAAGAACAGATAAAGAATTTCTCAAACAAGCAAAAACTAACATAATTCAGGAATATGAAATATATCCTAAAAGAAATATTTCAAGGTATTCACTATATAGAAAAGAAGCAAGGATCTATAAGGGGAGAATCACAATAGGAAAGGCAACTACATAAAAGGACTGAAGTTCACTTGAAATCAGTACATAGATTAAAAAACAATCAAAATTTTTGCAAAAGTGATTATAACTTCAGTTAACAAAAGGATAGGAGTTCCCATTGTGGTGCAGTGGTTAATGAATCCGACTAGGAACCATGAGGTTATGGGTTTGATCCCTGGCCCTGCTCAGTGGGTTAAGGATCCGGCATTGCCGTGAGCTGTGGTGTAAGTTGCAGCTGCAGCTCAGATCCCACGCTGCTAAGGCTGTGGTGTTGGCTGGCGGCTACAGCTCCAAATAGACCCCTAGCCTGGGAACCTCCATATGCCATGGGAGCAGCCCTAGAAAAGGCAAAAAGACAAAAACAAACAAACAAACAAAAAAACAAAAAAAACCCCAAAAAAACAAAAGGATAAACATGAAGATGTAAAACAGGACAACAAAATCACAAAATGAAGACGGAAAGTATAAAAATGTAGATAATTCAGAATGCATTCAAACTTGTATGGCTATCAGTTTAAAGCAAGTAGATATCATTATGGGTCATCATATTTGAAAACAAGGGTAACAACAAAAACATGAAATAGATTCACAAAATCTTAAAAAAAAAGCAACTCAAACATACTACGTAAAAAACAAGCCATGACAGGAAAAACAAAAAGAAGAAATGAACATAGAAGGACTACTTAAACAACTGTAAAACAAAATTAAAAATGGCAGTAAGTACATACTATCAATAATTACATTAAATGTCAATGAACTAGATACTCCAATGAAAAGATACAGAGTGGCAGACTAGATAAAAAAGTGAGACCCTACAATACATTTGCCTACAATAGACTCACTTTAGGGTGAAAGACACACACAGATTGGAAAAAGATATTGTGGGCAAATGGAAACTAAGAAAACAGTAGTAGCAATACTCATATCCAAAAAAATAGACTTCAAACAAAGGCTATAATGAAAGGCAAATGAGAGCATTACATAATGATAAAGGGGTCAATATAAGAAGAGGATCTTAAATTTGTTAATCTATATATACCCAATATAGGAGCAACTAAATATATAAAACAAATACTAATAGATATAAAAGAAGAACTGAACAGGAATACAATAATAGTAGATGACTTTAACAGCCCACTGGTATCAATGTACAGATCTTCCAGACAGAAAATCAACAAGACAACAGAAGTCCTAAATGACACAACATACCATTTGGACTTGATTGATATCTATAGAACACGATATATATTTAAAAACAAAACAAAAACTCAATACATATTCTTTTCAAGCACTCATGGAACATTCTCTAGGATAGACCACATACTAAGTCACAAAACACACTTCATTCAACAAATTTAAGATATAAATTATCTGAAGCATCCTTTCTGACCTCAATAGCATGAAAATAGAAATCAACCATGAAAAAAACATTCAGCTAAAAAACTAGTGGCTCAATGATGAAGTCAAAGAAGAAATCAGAAAAATACCTTGAGACAAATTAAAATGAAAAAAGCAACATTAAAAATCCTATGGGAAGCTGCAAAAGCAGTTCTAAGAGGGAAATTCATAGTGACACATACCTTCTGCAAGAAACAAGAAAAAATCTCAAAGAACCTAATCTACTGCCTAAAACAATTAGAATAAAGAAGAATGAACAAAACCCAGAGTCAGCAGGAGGAAGGAAATAATAAAAACCGGAGAGGAAATAAAACAGAATTTTAAAAAATAATAGAAAAGGAGTTTTTTTTTTTTTTAAATAAAGTTGACAAACTTCTAGCTAGGCTCACCAAGAAGAAAAGAGAAATAGATTAACAAATTGGACAACTAAACAAAATGGGCAATTTTCTATAACATATAATTTCCAAAACTGAGTCAAGAAAAGAAGGATAATTTGAAGAGACAAATTGCTAGTGAAGTGAGACAGAATCTGTAAAAACAAAAACACCAAAACCCAAAACATACAAAGAACTTACACTTATTGTTTTGCAACTGTT
Organism: Phacochoerus africanus; assembly: GCF_016906955.1. Classification (NCBI taxonomy): domain Eukaryota; kingdom Metazoa; phylum Chordata; class Mammalia; order Artiodactyla; family Suidae; genus Phacochoerus; species Phacochoerus africanus. Next base: position 201,597,342 of record NC_062545.1, read on the forward strand.
CAAAAAGACTGAAGAGGAAGGAACACTCCCAAAGTCATTCTATGAAGCCACCATCACCCTGATACCAAAACCAGACAGACACTACAGATAAAGAAAATTAAGGCCAATATATTTGGTGAACATAGATGTGTGAATGATCAACAAAATATGAGCAAACTGAACCCAACAATACATAAAAAGTATTATACACTATGATCAGTTTGGATTCATTCCAAGGTCACAAGGATGATTCAACATATTTAAATCAATCAATGTGATAAACCATGTCAACAAAAGAAAAGACCAAAAATATATGATCATCACAATAGATGCTGAGAAAACTTCACAAAATTCAACATCCATGAGAGTTTTCTCATCAAATTGGGCATCAAGGGAACATATCTCAACATAATAAAAGCCATTTATGACATACTCACAGACAAGATAATACTCAATGGTGAAAAACTGAAATCCTTCCCAGTAAATTCAGGAACAAGACAAGGACACTAACCTTTACCACTTCTATTTAACATAGTATTGGAAGTCCTAGGCATAGCAATCAGACATGTAAAAGAAATAAAAGTTATCCAAATTGAAAGAAAGAAGTAAAACTGTCACTCTTTGCTTGTTACATGATACTCTCTCATAGTTCTGTGTGGATCCACACAAAACTATTAGAACTAATTAATTCAGCAAGGTAGCAGGAGACAAGATTAATATACAGAAATCTATTCCATATCTTTACACTAACAACAAAATATTAGAAAAATAAAAAAAAACTCATTTCAAAAAATTAACTAGGATTAAATTTAACCAAGGAGGTGGAAGACCTATATATTTTAAACTATAGAATATTGATAAATGAGGAGTTCCTGTCATGGCTCAGTGGTTCACAAATCTGACCATGAGGTTGCAGGTCTGATCCCTGGCCTTGCTCAGTGGGTTAAGGATCTGGTGTTGCCATGAGCTGTGGTGTAGGTTGTAGACGCAGCTCAGATCCCTGTGTTGCTGTGGCTCTGGCATAGGTTGGCAGCTACAACTCCAATTCGACCCCTAGCCTGGGAACCTCCATATGCCATGGGAGCAGCCCCCAAAAATGGCAAAAAGGCAAAAAAAATATTGATAAATGAAACTGAAGATTATTCAAATAAATTGAAAGATAAGCCATGCTCTTGAATTGGAAGAATTAATATTGTTAGATTGACATACTACCCAAATCAATTGACAAATTTAATGTAATACCTATCAAAATACATATGATGTTTTTTCACAGAACTAGAATATTCTTAAAATATATGGAACCACAAAAGACCCAGAATTGCTGAGGAAAAAAAATCTGGAAACTTTCCAAACTTCAGACTATATTACAAAGCTACTATAACCAAAACAGCATGGTACTGGCACAAAAGCAGACATATAGATCAATGAAATAGAATAGAGAGCCCAGAAATAAGCTCACATCTATGGTCAATAAATCTGTGACAAAAGAAGCAAGAATATAGAATGGAGAAAAGGCAGTCTCTTCAACAAGTGCTATTGGGAAAGCTGGACAGCTACATGTAAATCAATGAACATTCCTTCACAGTATATATAAAAATAAACTCATAATGGTTTAAAGACCTAAATATAAGATATGACACTGTAAAACTCCTAGAATAAAATGTAAGCAAAACATTCTCAGATAGATCATAGCAATATTTTCTTAGATCAGTCTCCCAAGGCAAAATAAATAAAAGCAAAAATAAACAAATGGGACCTAATCAAACTTACAAGCTTTTTTCTTTTCAGCAAAATGAAAAGACAAACCACAGAATGGGGGAAAATATTTGCAAATGATGTGACCAACAAGGGGTTAATATACAAGTTATAGAAACAGCTCATACAACTCAACAATGATAAGATGACCCAATCAAAAAATGGTCAGAAGATCTAAATAGACATTTCTCCAAAGAAGACATACAAATGGCCAACAGGCACATGAAAATATGCTCAGCATCACTGATTATTAAAGAGGTGCAAAAAAACTACAATGAGGTACCACCTCACACTTGTCAGAATGGCTCTCATCAAAAAGTCTACAAACAATAAATCTCGAGAGGATGTGGAGAAATGGGAGCCAACCCTCTTACACTCTTAGTAAGAATGTAAATTGGCATAATAACTATGGAAAAATATATTACTCAGAGATAAGAATTAATGAAATATTTCCATTTGCAGCAACATGGATGGACCTAGAAAATATTATACTTAGTGAAGTGAGTCAGTGAGTCAGAAAAAGACAAATTATATGATATAATTTATATGTGGAATCTAAAAAAATTATACAAATGAATCTATATGTGAAACGGAAACAGACTCACTGACATAGAAAACAAACTCCTTATGGTTACCAAAGAGGAAAAGGGAGGAAGGAATAACTTAGCAGTATGGAATTAACAGATACACACTATTATATATAAAATAGATCAGCAACAAAGACCTACTGCATAGCACAGGCAACTATATTCAATATCGTCTAATAACATTTAATAGAAAATAATTTGGGAAAAAAATATATTTATAACTGAATCACTGTGCAGTACACCTGAAACTAACATAATATTGTGCATCAATATACTTCAATAAAAAAGTAATAGAGAAAATAAGATAATGTTAAAATGTGGTAAGGTTGAGAGATAAAAATAAAAAAGGGAAAGACATAGAGATTGAAGAGGTTGTTCTGCATTCAAAGGACTCACTGAAGGGATGTTGGAGACAAGATTAGAGAGGAAGAAGGAGTCATGCTGCTATCCAGGGTAAGAGTTTTCCAAGGAGAGGGGTAGCAATTGCAAAAGCTAACACAGTGCTTGCTCTTTATGTTTAAAGAGTGAGGAGACTGGTTTACTGGATCAAAATGTAAAGGAGAAGAAGTGGTAGGGAAGGAAGTCTGTGAGGTTGCAGCGGATCTTGTGAGACCTCCAATCTCATGACAAACATTTTGCTTTTACCTTGTGTAAGATGGGAGGCCAGCAGAGTTTCGAGTAGGGGAAAGACACATGTGACTTCAATTTTATCAGCATCCCTCTCACTGTCGTGCTGAGGGTGTTTTGAAGAGAGATAAAAGTGGAAGCTGGGGGCCCCAAATAGAGAGCAATTGTAGGAATTCAGTGAGAGATGGTGGTTTAGAGAGCCATGCTAGCATTAGAAGTTATCACAAATAACACTAGCGCCTTTCCCGTATTCCTTGGATCTTATATGTCTCTCCATGCCATTCAATGTCTCACTACCATTACCTGCTTCTTTTTATTGGAGGGTTGTCTGGGGTTTGAGCTAACTTTTTCCAAGCATGTAGAAGCCCAGAAATAGAGAGTTTGTCCTCTTGGATAAACTTTCCACCAATGGTAAGAGTTGGTTTCTAAATATCATAGCTTTCTTAGTGGATCCAGGTTAATCTGAGGCATGTGTTTTACAAGAGCTCCAGAGTTCCCCCATGTGATTGCAAATCAGTTGCCTACTGTGAAAACTTGCTTATGATCTACCTTTTACTAGCTGTCTTCCCTTTCTAGTCTAATTTCCCCACTCTCTACTGAAGTTTTATGGAATCACCTCCAAAATAAGCTACTAGCACTCAAATCATTGTCTCAGGATCTGATTCTGGAATCGATCCAAATTAAGATAGAAGTTGTTGCAGGAAGCTGAACTTCAGGGTGGAATTCTGGAATTGACAACACTCTGGTTGGCAAAAAGGACCCTGATGTTGGTGTTAGGTGTGGTGGTGATAAGCCTTGGATTATTATAGCATAAGGGTTACTGAGACTCTGACTTGCAGTGAACTGGGAAGAGAGTTGGAAATGGATGCACTTGCTTTTGCAATAATGCCGGCATTTCAGATTTTAGGGTCAAGGGTAATTATAAGGTCTAGGTAGTTGATGGATTATCAAGTGAATCAAAAAACTAAAAGAACGGGTGGCTCATGTCTTAATTCAGGCACCATATGTACGCCAGAAGACCTCTATAAAAGCATGGAAATGACTTTCATCTCCCATAGCTGATGGTAGACTATGCTGACAATCAGAAGCAAGGCCTGACTATGAAAGTGGTAAAGGAGGCTGAAATCACTACACCAGCAAATCTCTGTACTGGAAGTAGGATCCTGATAGAGAAGAATTTGTACTCTGATGATAGGAATGGAAACATCTACAAACATAGGAAAGTCAGCTTCCCATGAATCCCCTGGAATAGTAAAAATGGCCTACATCTCACTTCTTGCTAAAGGATAACAGCCTCCACTTGTCTGAAGCCATACAAAACCCTCACCTAAAGCAGATGCCAAACAAGGGAAGTATGATGCTTCCTTTTCATACTTCCTCTCATTTATTCTACATCTATATAAATATAGCTAAGTTAAGCTGCATCATGGACCAATTGTGGAAGTACTATCTCTGCAATGGGAGGAAATAGACCATTACGAAAAAAAAACTGCGGGATATGGATAACGCATTTGACAGGAACCTGGAGAACATGCTAGGGAATGAATATTCGGGGTGCTGGACCAGTGGAGACAGAATTTCAGGCTGGTTAGGGAACATTTACTGACATGAAGTCACTCTTCCAGCAGTTAGGAACTAAGGTCTTGTCAAGAACACTTTGAGGCCAGTCCTAATATGAAGGTGGGAGAATTCTTTTAAGCTTGAGAAAAAATGGCCAATAATTAATAAAGAGGAGAGGCTAAAACTGCCTTGACAGAAAATGAAGAAAAAAAATAATAGAGGTTCAAAGATCAAGCATGCTAGAATATAATTATTATACAGGGCATTAGAAAATATCAGGTGAATTTATTAATCAGAAAGGCCCAGATGATATTCACTTTTCTACAATAATATGCAATGTACCAGCATTGCTAGTGAGGGGTCCACCAGCATCACTTAGAAGCTTGATGGTGGTTCTTCTCTGGGGGCCAAGAACCTAAGGGATGCTTTTATGGAAATAGGCTTTCTAGTGTCAGTGGGTATGATAGGATTACAGAATAATAGAGATCAGGAGATAATACTTAACTGTCAGAGGCCAGGTGGGTGTAATTACCGTATTAACTTGAAAAAGTACAGGAGTTCCTGTTGTGGCGCAGTGGAAATGAATCCGACTAGGAACCATGAGGTTGTAGGTTTGATCCCTGGCCTTGCTCAGTGGGTTAAGGATCTGGCCTTGCCTGGATCCCGCAGATGCGGCTCGGATCCCGCATGGATGTGGCTGTGGCGGTGGCTTGGGCCAGCGGCCATAGTTCTGATTGGACCCCTAGCCTTGGAACTTCCATACGTTGTGGGTGTGGCCCTAAAAAGCAAACAAACAAACAAACAAACAAAAAGTACAGAATGGCAACTAGGAAGTTCTGACCCATAGAGATCTCTGGTAATGGCCAAGACCAAGGAGTTCCTGTGGTGAGATGGCTGGGTAGCCAATGAGGCATTGTTTGCCATACATAACAGATAAAAACCAAAAGTGGGTGGGCAGAGAGCAGACAATGTCACTCAGACCAGCAATAAAGAATAATCATCCTGGAGTTCTCACCATGGTGCAGCAGAAACAAATCCAACTAGGAACCATGAGGTTGCAGGTTCGATCCCTGGCCTTGCTCAGTGGGTTAAGGATCCAGCGTTGCTGTGAGTTGTGATGTAGGTCGCAGACGCGGCTCAGATCCCGAGTTGCTGTGGCTGTGTTGTAGGCCAGCAGCAACAGCTCTGATTAGACCCCTAGCCTGGAAACCTCCAAATGCTGTGGGTGTGGCCGTAGAAAGGACAACAGACCAAAAAAAAAAAAAAAAAAAGGAATAATGATCCTTTATTAATTCTCAGTGTTTCTTTTTTCCTCACCCATGGCACATGGAAATTCTTTGTCCAGGAACAGAATCCACACCACAACAGCACTGGAGCCACAGCAGCGACAACACTGGATCCTTAAGCCACTGAGCCACCAGGGAATTCCTCAGTTTTCAATTTTGAGCCTGTTCCAGATCCAAAATCCACTCTTAAAAGAGAGGGTAAGACCATTTGTAAGAATGTGCAGTGCCATTGCAAATAGACATAATGATGATGGCCCCAATTCTTTCCCAAAGGACCATGGCTATTTATCAGAGTAGTTTGTACACTGTAGAGAAAAGAATATCCAAATCATTAAGGGGATGTGGGATGTATGAACTAATGCTGATACCAACAAACTCAAATCATTCACCCTTGTTAGAATGAGGGTGCGCAGAAGCCAATGGAAAGTAAAGTTCTAGTCCAGATTTATTTCATGTAGGAACAGTGTGTCTCTGAACCCACTTGTTATTACCCAGTCCCTGAGTACACAGTCAAGATAGACAATCTTGGTAGCTCATATTTTGTGGTAGGTTAGAGTATTATTCAAAATATTCACCACTTTCCTTCATCACCTCTGCAGCAAAGTATGCTTGCCTTTGCTATAACACTTGCCTTGACCAAGGAAATATTAGCCAACGCAACACAAGCAGAGACTTAAAATGTTATTAGCAGTTGGGCTTGTTTTCTTTTGCTTTTGCCATCACCCTGAGAAAAGGTTTTTCTTTGCTTCTTCTGCTACTTCAGCCTGAGCAAAAGAATGAACACATGTGCAATGAACCTCAAGCCACACACAGAGAGCTTGACTCGAAGCTGCCCACCTCAGCCCAGCCTAAATAAGCTGACAACTCCTCAGCAACTCACAGACAAATAAGCACAAAGAAATAATTGCTATTTTTAGGTACTGAGTTTTATGGTAGCTTGTTGCATAGCAATAGACAGTAGATTTCTAAAACATGTAATATTAGTTTTTTAATATGACACTAGGCAGAGAATAAACTAAGTAAAAAAGGTGATGCAACTGTCATATGAGGCTTAAAAAATGGTGACCCATGTGATGTAGCATCAACATTTAAAACTGTTGCCTGCGAAATATGTGCACAACCAACTAGTAGAATGAGAAGGAGAAATCAATGGAATTTTTCAGAAAGAATCAAATGGTTGCTACTGGCACATTTGATAAGGTACTGTAAGAATGAGATATTCTTAGAAAAGAGTTAGCTACTTTGCAAACTCATTTTAGGAAGGATATTGAAACAAACTAACTACAGCATTGAAAATTTTAACTAGGAGTTCCCCTGTAGTGCAATGGGATTGACAGCATTTTGGGGGTGCTGGGGTACAGGTTTGATCCCTGGCCTTGCAAGGTGGGCTAAGGATCTGGTGTTGCCACAGCTATGGCTTAGGTCTCAAGAAAGGAAGAAAGGAAGGAAGGAAGGAAGAAAAAGAAAGAAAGAGAGAGAGAAAGAAAGAAAGAAAGAAAGAAAGAAAAAGAAAGAAAGAAAGAAAGAAAGAAAGAAAGAAAGAAAGAAAGAAAGAAAGAAAGGAAGGAAGGAAGGAAGGAAGGAAGAGAGAGAGAGAAAGGAAGGAAGGAAGGAAGCAAGCAAGCTAGCTATAATTGTTTTCCACCAAGTAAAGGTTATCTCCTTTATAATACAACTTCACCAAATCCAGGAGTTTCCAGACAGATATATTTTCAGAGTAGGACCCTTTGTTAAGACTTGTGACAGAATTAGATTGGAACCTTGTTGACTCTCTCAGCTAGAAAAAAAGGAATTCCTAGAATGATTTAGGGCAAGGTCTCACAGAATCCTGACATGTCTAATAAATACGTAATTGCCTCTAGAAGGAGAATTAGGTCCCAGAACAGAATTGTATGAGTCAATGTAACTCAAATATATAAAATGTACAGAATTCTTGAGAAAAATGTATTTATAAAAACACTTCCCAAGATGGACTAAACATTATTGAGACTGTTTGGAATGTAAAACGACCTTTCCGTCTACAACTTTCTGAGGTTAGGAAGGAGATTGAGAAAGTTGCCTAGTTATAAAAAGGGCATATTTAACAGTGCTTTCTTCAGACATGATAGAAGAGGACACTAGAAAATAGCTTGAGAAATCAGAGCTAATAAGACGCATAGGAAATCATAGACTTAGAAGCCCTTCCAGGAAATAAAATCATGGACTAAACAAGCCACATCCTTATATCCTAGGGAAAGGTTTTTAACATGTTTTGCTCAGAAGGATATCACAAATGTTGTGAACTAGTCATCTTCCTGCCTTTCCCTTTTCAAATGGGGATGTTTCTTGGGTCTCTCCTGCCCCTGTTTCACAATTGTAAACTGACTATGTGTAGGTCAGATAATTGTTTAGTTCATGGTTCTCCAGATCAAGAGGAGCCACATCTGGACCATAAATTCCTGGTGACCCTCATGTCATGATTAAGCAAGAGTTGGGGAGTGTTAAATGGGGTGACTGCTTTTAGCAGTTGGGAGGGGTACCAAATTTGTGAGCAAGAAACAGACTGTAGTAGGTAATTATTCTACCCCTTGACTTGTGGCACAGGTATGTGACTAGCTTGGCCAGTGGAATGTTATCAAACATGAATGATACTAGGAGAGGGTGAAAATATGCTTGTATTACTGAGCTGTCCTTGTGTTTCTGCCATCACCATGGGGGAGTACTCTGTTGCCCCTCAGCTTGGGCCTAGGTTAAAAAATACCCAAGAAACATGGAGTTCCTGGCATGACCCAGGAATTAACCAACCCGAGTATAGTATCCATGGGGACATGGGTTCAATTCCTGGCCTCACTCAGTGGGTGAGGATCCAGCATTGCCATGAGCTGTTGTGTAGTTCACAGACATGGCTTGGATCTGGTGTTGCTGTGGCTATGGACCCCTAGCCTGGGAACCTCCATATGCCATGGGTGCAGCCCTAAAAAGACAAAAAACAAAAACAAAAACAAAAAAACAACCAAACAAACCTAAGAAACAAACCTTGGCCCAACCAGCAGTGAGGGGCTAGCAACCCTATCCGAGAGCTCACAAAGTACCTGATTTATTATCTATCATGAGCTCTCTCATAATATTGCCTCTAATAATATTATGAGGTCACATTTTGGTAAAGGGAAGATCAGCAATAGGGACATGAATACAGAGTCCACAGGCTATTCCATCACTTATAAAATATCTGCCACATGATAGAAAATTTGAATGGCCTTATAAAGGTATGATTAAGGGATCAGATTGGGTATAACACCTTGCATGGTACTGGTGCTATCCTTCAATAAGCATTATATGCTTTGAACAAAAAGTCATTATATCTTGACACATCCATGAAAATTAAGAATCAATGAGTACAAGTAGGAGTGCCCCTCTCATCATCAATCTCAGAGACCCAGTAGCAGAAATATGCTTCCATGTGCACAAATTTGACTTTTTTCTATATCAGAGCTCCTTGTTCACTGCAAGAGATGTGAAGGGACTTTTAACAGGGAATAAAATAAGGATTCCACTAACCTTAAAGCTACGACCATCACATGATCATTTGGGAGACCCTCCATGCAAGTGGATGGGCAATTTTAAAAAAAGGGAATTATTATACTGGGTAATTAACCCTAATCATCGTTAGGAGATAGGGCTGCTGTTAAGTTATGACGTTGGGAAGAGTATGTCTCACACTCAAGAAACTTACTATGTGACTCAAAGTGCTTCCATGTTTGGGTGTAACTTCATGTAGGCAGTTTTGGAAATAATGGCCCCCAAATAACACAATAACTAAGGTATTTTTCTCTCAGATGAAGGTATATAGCACTCTATCAGGCAAATAACTCTGCTGGCTGAGAGAGGAATATACAGCAATCAAGAGAAGGATAATTCATGTAAGTTTATTTCTTAGTTATTTTATTCATTTTGGTGCTATTATGATTTTTTTTAAAAATTAAAAAAATTTCCTTTTCCAATAGTTTATTGTTAGTGTGTAGAAATGTAACTGATTTTGTATGTTATTTTGTATCCTGCACATTTACTCAGTTTGTTTGTAAGTTCTAATGGATTTTTTTTGGGTGGTTGCTTTAGGGTTTTGTATATATAAGATCATGACATCTGCAAACAGACAGTTTTACTTCTTCCTTTCTGATTTAGATGTCTTTTTTTATAAGCCCCATTTGTTAACTTTATTTATTTTTATTATGCTTTTATTTTTTTCATCATAGCTGGTTTACAATGTGCTGTCAATTTTCTGCTGTACAGCATGGTGACCCAGTTAAACATACATGTATACATTCTTTTTTCTCACATTATCATGCTCCATCATAAGTGACCAGACATAGTTTACAGTGATACACAGCAAGATCTCATTGCTAATCCATCTTCCAAAGGCAATAGTCTGCATCTACTAACCCCGAGCACCCCAGTCCATCCCACTCCCTCCCCCTCCCCCTTAGCAACTACAAGTCTATTCTCCAAGTCCATGATTTTCTTTTCTGTGGAAAGGTTCATTTGTGCCATATATTAGATTCCAGATATAAGTGATATCATATGGTATTTGTCTTTCTCTTTCTGACGTACTTCACTCAGTATGAGAGTCTCTAGTTCCATCCAGGTTGCTGCAAATGGCATTATTTTGTTCTTTTCATGGCTGTCTAGTATCCCAATGTGTATATATACCACATCTTCCTAATCCAATTGTCTGTCGATGGACATTTGGGTCATTTCCATGTCTTGGCTATTGTGAATAGTGCTGCAATGAACATATGGGTTCACGTGTCTTTTTCAAGGAAAGTTTTGTCTGGATATATGCCCAAGAGTGGGATTGCTGGGTCATATTGTAGTTCTATGTGTAGTTTTCTAAGGTACCTCCATCCTGTTCTCCATTGTGGTTGTAAGCTTACATTCCCACCAACAGTGCAGGATCCCCTCCAGGATTTGTTATCTGTAGACTTTTTAATGATGGCCATCCTGGCTGGTGTGAGGTGGTGTCTCATGGTAGTTTTGATTTGCATTTCTCTAATAATCAGTGATGTTGAGCATTTTTTCATGTGCTTGTTGGCCATCTGTATATCTTGCTTAAAGAAATGTCTATTCAGGTCTTTTGCCCATTTTTTTCAATTGGGGTGTTGGCTTTTTGCTGTTGAGTTGTATGTGTTGCTTGTATATTTTAGAGATTAAGCCCCTGTCAGTTGCATCATTTGAAACTATTTTCAACCATTCTGTAGATTGTCTTTTTGTTTTCTTTCTGGTTTCCATTGCTGTGCAAAAGCTTGTCGGTTTGATTAGGTCCCATTGGTTTATTTATGCTGCTTTGGGAGGCTGACCTGAGAAAACATTTGTAAGGTTGATGTCAGAGAATGTTTTGCCTATGTTCTCTTCTAGGAGTTTGATGCTGTCTTATATTTAAGTCTTTCAGCCATTTTGAGTTCATTTTGGTGCATGGTGTGAGGTTGTGTTCTAGTTTCATTGATTTGTATGCAGCTGTCCAGGTTTCCCAGCAATACTTGCTGAAAAGCCTGTCTTTTTCCCATTTTATATTCTTGCCTCCTTTGTCAAAGATTGACTGTAGGTATCTGGGTTTATTTCTGGGTTTTCTATTCTGTTCCATTGGTCTGTATGTCTGTTCTCTGTTTTGGTACCAGTACCACACTGTCTTGATGACTGTGGCTTTGTAATATTGCCTGAAGTTTGGGAGAGTTATGCCTCCTGCTTGGTTTTCATTCCTCAGGATTGCTTTGGCAATTCTGGATCTTTTGTGGTTCCTCATAAATTTTTGGATTGTTTCTTCTAGTTCTGTGAAAAATGTCATGGGCAATTTTATAGGGATTGCATTTAATCTGTAGATTGCTTTGGGTAGTATGACCATTTTTACAATATTAATTTTCCAACCCAAGAGCATGGAATATCTTTCCATTTCTTTACATCTTCATTAATTTCCTTGATTAATGTTTTATAGTTCTTGGCATATAAGTCCTTTACCTCCTTGGTCAGGTTTATTTCTAGGTATTTGATTTTTTGGGGTGCAATTATAAAAAGTATTATATTTCTATATTACTTTTCTAATATTTCATTGTTAGTATACAGAAATGTGACTGATTTCTGAATGTTAATTTTATATCCTGCTACTTTGCTGAATTTGTTGATAAGTAGTTTTTGGGTTGAGTCCTTAGGCTTTTCTGTATAAAGTATCATGTCATCTGTATACAGTGACAGTTTTACCTCTTCTCATCCCATTTGGCTGCCTTTTATTTCTTTTGTTTGTCTTATTGCTGTGGCTAGGACTTATAATACTATTTTGAATAACAGTGGTGATAGTGGGCATCCTTGTTTTGTTCCAGTTTTTAGTGAGAAGGCTTTCAGCTTTTGTCCATTGAGTTTTCTGTTTGTTGTGTGTTTTTCATAAATGGCTTTTATTATGTTAAGGTATGTTCCCTTTATACCCACTTTGGTAAGAGTTTTGATCATGAATGGATGTTGGACTTTGTCAAATGCTTTTTCTGCATCTATTGAGATGATCATGTGGTTTTCAATTTTTCTTTTGTTAATGTGGTTTATGATGTTAATTAATTTGTATACATTGAACCATCCTTGAGTACCTGGGATGAATCCCACCTGGTCGTGGTTTACAATCTTTTCTATATGTTGTTGAATTTGGTTGGCTAAAATTTTGTTGAGAATTTTTGCATCTATATTCATCAAAGATATTGGCCTATAGTTTTCTTTTTTGGTGCTATCTTTGTCTGATTTTGGAATTAGGGTGATGATGGCATCATAGAACATCTTTGGGAGTGTTCTTTCTTCAACTTTTTGGAAAAGTTTAGGGAGGATGGATATAATTTCCTCTTTGTATGTTTTGTAGAATTTGCCTGTGAAGCCATCTGGTCCTGGACTTTTATTTGTAAGGAGTGTTTTTATGATATATTCAATTTCATTTCTAGTGATCAGTCTATTCAGTTGATCTATTCTTAATTCAGTTTTGGCAAGCTGTAAGTCTCTAAAAAGTTGTTAATTTCTTCTAGGTTGTCAAATTTTTTAGCATACAATTGTTTATAGTATTCCCTCATGGTTTTTTGTATTTCCATAGTATCTAATGTGACTTCTCTTTTTTCATTTCTTATTTTGTTATTATTATTATTATTTTTTGTCTCCTCTTCTGGTGAGTCTAGCCAGAGGTTTGTCAATTTTGTTTATCTTTTCAAAGAGCCAGCTCCTAGTTTTATTGATTTTTTCTATTGTTTTTTGAATCTATATTTTATTGATTTCCTCTCTGATCTTTATGATTTCCTTCCTTCTGCTGACTTTAGGTTTTTTTTGTTCTTCTTTTTCTAATTCATTTAGGTGGTGGGTTAAGTTGTCAACTCGAGATTTTTCTTCTTTTCTGAGGAAGGCCTGTATTACTTTGAATTTCCCTCTGAGCAGTGCTTTTGAAGCATCCCATAAATTTTGAGTGGTTGTGTCTTCATGATCTTTTGTCTTGAGGTATTTTTTAATTTCCTTCTTGATTTCCTCATTGACCTATTGGTTTTTTAGTAGCATGTTGTTTCATCTCCATGTAGTTAGTTTTTTCTCATTTATTTTCCTGTGGCTTATTTCTAGTTTCGTGCCATTGTGGTCAGAGAAGATACTTGAAATAATTTCTATACTCTTAAATTTGTTCAGGTTAGCTTTGTGCCCCAGTATGTGATCAATTCTTGAGAATGTTCCATGTGCACTTGAGAAGAATGTGTATTCTGATTTTTTTGGATGTAATGTCCTGAAAATGTCAATTAAATCTAACTTTTCAATTGTGTCATTTAGGATCTCTGTTGCCTTATTGATTTTCTGTCTAGAGGATCTGTCCATTGATGTGAGTGTGGTGTTAAAGTCTCCTACTATAATTGTATTCCACCATTTTTTCCTTTTATATGTCTATTAGTATTTGCTGTAGGTATATGGGTGCTCCTATATTAGGGGCATATATATTGATGATTGTAATATCCTCTTCTTGAATGGATCCTTTAACCATTAAATAGTGTCCTTCTTTGTCTTCCTTTATTGCCTTCATTTTAAAGTCTATTTTGTCTGATATGAGTATTGCCACTCCTGCCTTCCTGTCTTGTCCATTGGCATGAAATGTCTTTTCCCATCCCCACACTTTCAATCTCCATGTTTCCTTTGCCCTAAGGTGAGTTTCTTGTAGACAGCAGATTGAAAGTTTTTGCATTTTTATCTAATCTGCCACTCTGTGTCTTTTGATTGGAGCATTCAGTCCATTGACATTTAAGGTGATTATTGATAGATATTTATTGCCATTTTAAACCTCGTTTTCCAGTTGATTCTTTGTTTTTCTTTTCTTCTTTTGTTTTTTTGGTTGGATGATTTCCGTTTGTTTTATGTTTGATTACTTTTCAGTTTTTGTGAAGCTAATTTTCAGTTTTTATTTATGGTTGCCCTGTTTTTTAAGTATGTTATCCCTTTCCTATATATGCTTGCTTTAGCTTGATAGTCATATAGGCTCAAACACATCATTAAAATAAAAAAAGATCTATGTTTTCTTACTTTCTTTCCCCACATTGTATGATTTTGATGTCTTTTTTTTTTTAACATCTTCATGTTTAGATCTGTATGCTGGCTTATTTAAGTAATTGCTTTCCAATTGTGGTTTCCCTCATCTTAATTCTTCTTCTTCTTCTTCTTTTTTTTTTTTGTAAATTTAGAGAAGCCCTTTCAGTATTTCTTCTAGAATGGGTTTAGTATTGCTGTACTCTTTTACTCTTTTAGCTTTTATTTGTTGGAGAAATTCTTTATTTCTCCTTCTATTTTAAATGATATTCTTGCTGGATAGAGTATTCTGGGTTGCAGATTTTTTTTCCTTTCAGCACTTTAAATATATCTTGCCACTCCCTTCTGGCCTGTAGTGTTTCTGTAGAGAAATCAGCTCATAGCCTTATGGGGGTTTCCTTATAATTAACGCTCTGCTTTTCACTTGCTGCCTTTAGAATCTTCTCTTTATCTTTAATTTTTGCCATTTTTATTATAATATGTCTTTCTGTGGGCCTGTTTGGGTTCAAGTTGTTTGGGGCCCTCTGTGTTTCCTGTATCTTGATATCAGTATGCTTTATATCTGGAAAGTTTTCAGCCATAGTTTCTTCAAATATATTTTCAATCCCCTTTTCTTTTTCTTCTCCTTCTGAAATTCCTCATGCATAAATTGGCATGCTTTATATTATCCCATAGGTCTCTTATATTGCTTTCACGTTTTTGTTTTGTTTTGTTTTGTTTTGTTTTTTGAGGGCTGCACCCACGGTATACAGAGGTTCCCAGGCTAGGGGTCGAATTGGAGCTGTAGCTGCTGGCCTATGCCAGAGCCACAGCAAATCCAGATCCAAGCTGCATCTGTGAACTTTACCACGGCTCACGACAATGCCAGATCCTTAACCCACTGAGCAAGGCCAGGGATTGAACATAGCAACCTCATGGTTCCTAGTTGGATTCGTTTCCACTGCACCAAGATGGGAACTCCCTATTGCTTTCATGTTTTTTTTTTTTCATTTGATTTTCATGTCTGCTGTCTGCTGTCCTGATTTGGTGATTTCCATTATTCCATTTTCCATGTCACTAATTCATTCCTCTGCATTATTCATTCTGCTCATTATTGCCTTTAGCTCAGTTTGCATCTCTATTAATGAGTTTTCTAGTTTTTCTTGGGTCTTCCTTATATTTTTTAGTTCCTTTCTGAGGGCATCTGCATTACTATTCATATCCTCTCTTAACTCCTTCAGTATTTTCACTCTCTCCCTTTTGAACTTGATGTCTGTCAGACTGCAGAGCTCTGTTTCCTTTTTGACTGCTTTAGGTGAATTCTCCTGTTGATTTAACTGGGAATTGTTTCTGAGCTTCTTCATCTTTCTGTGAGTTTGGGGAAGCCAAACTGTAGTCTTGTAAGGCTATGTCTATGCAAGAGTACCTCTTTGTATTTTTGGGGGGGTTACTATTTATTTTTGGTGTGGGAGTTTGAATATTTGCTGTCCCTTTCTTCGGTGTGAGCATGCTGTTATCCCCAGGATGTTCAGTGTGTTTTTGGGGAGAAGGAGGCAATGGGTAGGGCCAGCAGTCAGTGCCCGGTTGTTGGGCTCTCAATAGTAGCAAGGACCTGTAGGAAGGTGGCACAGGCTACTCCTAGTTGCAGGGGCCTGGGAAGTGGTAATGAGCTCTAGGCACATCTATAAGGTGACCGGAGCATTTGGCAGTAGGAGCAGCAGGGTGTATGAGTTCCCAAGGGAGTGAGAGTAACAACAGCTTGTGTTTGATTGCAATGGTGGTGCCTGTTCAGGGACCCCTAGTGGTAGCAGGCCACAATTACCTCTGTAGTCAGGGATAACTGCAGTGGTTTGCCCCCCCCCCCCCACCTGTAGACCTTGCATGAAGCAACCTGTCTCACTTAGCCCACATAGGAGGTTCTGTACAGGCTGCTCCTAGTTGCAAGATCCTGGGAAGTGACAGAGACTAGGTGTGCAGGTATTGCCCAGAGCATTAGGTGTGCAGGTATTGCCTGGAGCATTAGGCAGTGGCAGCAGCAGGGCGGGTGTGTTCCCAGGGATGTGAGAGCACCAACAAGTGGTGTTCGGTCACAATGCCCTCCTCTGTGGTGCACTTGAGGTGAATGGGGCTGCAAGTGGTGTCTGTTCACAGACCCCTAGTGGTGGCAAGCCACTCCTACCTCTGGAGCCAGAGATAACTGTGGTGGTTTTCCCCCACCTCCTGTAGACCATGCAGGAAGCACTTCATCCTGGTTAGCCCCCACAGGAGGCGATGCATAAGCTGATCCTAGTTGCATGTTCCTGGGAAGGGACAGAGATCAAGCATCTGAGCACTGCCCAGAGGGTTTGGCAGTGGCAACAGCAGGGCGGGTGTGCTCCTAGGGGAGCGAGAGCAACCACAGGTGGTTTTCCATTGCACTGTCTTTTTCTGTGGTGCCCTCTGATGTGGTTGGGGCTATAAGTGATTTTTGTTTAGGTATCCCCAGTGGCAGTGGGCCATGCCCACCTCTGGAGTCAGAGATAACTATGGTGGTTTGCCCCCACCCACCTGCAGACCACTCAAGAAGCACCCTGTCCCACTTAGCCCACACAGGAGGTGCTGCATCAGCTGCTCCTACTTGTAGGGTCTTGGGAAGGGACAGTGACCAAGTGTCTGTGCGCTGCCAAGCGCATTTGGCATTGGCAGCTGCAGGGTGGGTGTGTTCCCAGGGGAGTTGAGAGCAACAGCGTAGGGTGATTGGTTGCAGTGCCCTCTTTTTTTCTAACCCCTGAGGTGACTGGGGTCACAGGTGGAGCCCACTCAGTCCCCCAGGGGTGGCAAGCCACACCTTCCTCAGGCCTCTCAGATGACTGCCGAGGTTTGTCCCTGCCCCTGTAGATCATGCAAGAGGCATCATGTCGCACTTAGCCCCCTGATGCCCTTAGCCCACGCAAGAGGTGCCTGGCTACTGGTAGCCTGCACAAGAAGCACCCTGTCTCCCCTAAACAAGCAAGAGGCTTCTCATGACCCATAGCCTGCACCAGAGCCGCCCTGGCACCTGCGAGCCCATGGGCATACACATGCTCCGGTGTAAGGAGTTTCCTATGGCAGTCTGCACCTCCTCCTCTCACCCTCCCCAACCGTGGCACCTTGTTTCTCCTGCGGGTCAGGACCTTCTCCTGGGTTGCCTCTGCCGTGGCATACCGTTCCCCCGCCCATGGCGCACTGCCCCTTAGCCCCTCAGTCTGTTTCCACACAGCCAGCCCCAGTCCTCTCCCTGGGAGTGACCTCCAGATCCTATGTCTCAGTGCCCAGCTCCCACCTGAGCATGTCAGGCTGTGGTGTCTGGGCTGGTAGTTCAGATGATCTGTGCGGCTCTCACTCTGCTTTGCTGTTCTCAGGCCAGCTGCTGCATTTTTCTAAGCGACTTTGAGGTCCTTCTGACTTGGCTGATCTTTCTGTCAGTTAGGTGGCTTCCCAGGATGTGGGTTCCTTTTCTCCTTCACAGCTCCATCTCAGGAATGGTAGTTCTGTCCTGATTCCTTCTCTCTCTCTTTTTTCTTTTGTTCTACTCAGTTATGTCAAAAGTATCTTGCCTTTTTTGTAGGTTTAAGTTCTTCTGCCAGCATTCAGTTGATGTTCTGTGTGAGTCGTTTTACATGTAGATGTTTCTTTTTATGTGTTTGTGGGAGAAGGTGAGCATGACCTCTTACTCCTCCACCATCTTGCTGTGATCCCCTAGATGTCTTTTAATCCCTTTTGTAGCTCAATTGCTCCAGCTAGAACTTTCAGTATTATGTTGAATAGAAGTGACAAGAGGGGGCATTTGGTAAGTCAAAAATTTTATGGTAGCTAGCCTTCAAGATGGCTCCCAGTGATTCTTGTTTCTGGTATTCATACCCCCAGGTGTGGGCTGATTTAATGATTTACTTTAATCCCCCATGATTCACATCCTTCCCACTTGTAAAATGCACTTATCGCCCCCTAAAGATTTTAAAATCTTATATCATTAGCTCAGAATCCCAAATATTTTCATCTAAATTGGGTTCAGGTACAGATAAAGTAGCCGAAGTATTGCTCCTCTTGGTATATGGACCTGTGAAACTAAAAGACAATCTACTCCCCAACACACCCAACATCCAGTAGCAGGATAGGTACAGGATAACTGCTGTGTAACAAATTACTACAACTTAACTACTTAAAATAACACACATTCATTATTTCAGCCTCTGCAGGTGAGGAGTCCAGGCATGGCTTAGTGGGATTCTCTGCAATGCTGCTACAAAAGTTTTGACCAGAGGAGTTCTCATCTGGAAGCTCAACTAGGGAAGGACCTAATATCAAGCTTACTCAGCTCTTAGTAGAATTCATTTCCTTGCAGCTATGATACTTTAGAACTCACTTTTTGCTGGTTATTAGTAGGAGGTCACCCTCAGCTCCTAGTGACTGCCCACTGTTCTCTATTAAATGGTTGTCTACATAGGCAGCTCACAACATTGCAGGCTGCATCTTCAAAGCCAGACAAAAAACAAGAAATAATCTATGAGCAATATAGAATTTTTAAAATGTAATAATCACAGGAGTGACATCCCATAAATTTTTAATATTATTGGTTGGAAGCTAGTCACAAGTTCAGCTCTCACTCTAGGGTGGAGTTTACGGAAAGGTATAAATAAAGGGGAGGTAGGGATCATGGGGCCAACTTTGAGTCTGTTAACTACAACAGCAAGAAACATCTCTACTCAAAAATGGGGGAAATGGTAGCTCAGAGGACTCACTGGTTCATAGCAAGTCCAAGTCCAGCTGGAAAAATGTTGGTAGTTCCTTGGTTAGTTCTCATGGCCTGGAAAGAATTCTCCACAGCATTCAGCTCTACCATCTGGGCTCTTGGTTCTGCACTCTGAATCATCTTTCCTTTTCAATGGAAGGCAGGACATGTTTGCAGCTGAGTAATTTTTTCTGCCTTCCTCCTACCAGTAGAGTTTTGAGATCTAATGGTCTCTCTTTTATATTGTCTATTTTTTACTGTCTCAGTCCTTGTTGGTCTACACTGGCAGCACTTCTGCAGATGTAATTTTCTCAAAAACTTTCTGGGTATCATACACAAGTTTTGTAGGTTTACTGCATTACAAAAAAGCCATACATCTCTAAGTCTGAAATAATTTGTTAATGAAGCTAAGTTTCATAGATTACATCATATTATATACAGGTCAGTGATCTGAACTAGCAGGATTATCAGATGTCGGGTTACATGGATTTTTCCATGTGTTCGGTCATGGTTCTGGATGACCTCAAAGGTAGAGGAGTAACTAACACTTCAAGGATTTGTCTATTAGTTAAAGGAATAAGAATAGAACTATTTCTCACATACTAGTATAGTGATCATTTGTTCACCTTTATTTGTGGAGTCATATTTCTAATCTTATTCAAATGTGTTTATAGTTAGAGCAAAGACAATCTTGGTCATAGGGAAAAGGAGAGAGTTGTAGATACACAATCGAATTTTGAATAATGTGCGTTTGAATTGCACTGGTCCACTTATATGTTTTTCAACAATAAATACTATAGGACTGCATGGTTCCTGGTTCATTGGATCTGTAGATGTGGATAAGCTGAAGATATGGAGGGCCAAGTATAAACTGTATGCAGATTAACCCCAGCATTGTTCAAAGTTCAGCTGTACTGTGATACAGAGTTAGACTTGGGCTCAAGATGATTTAAGTTTTCATCAGTGACCCTGATGCCATAATCTGGTCATGGGGGTTGGATCAGGATTTGAAACTTCACAATGGGAGGCTTTAAAAAGAAGGCACAGAGTGAAATTCATCAGGGTTGAGCCTGAGGACAATAATTCACTTTGGGGCGGGGGGGTAAAACCTATTGGGAATCAAAGTTAGGTTCACTGCTGTTAGGAATGATTTAACATAATCCTACCTGAGGCAGGAGCTTTATAAATCTTTTCCAATTTTTTTGATACTAAGACCTAATAGGAAAAGGAAACTTTGAAAAAAAAAATGGGGGTATGACTTGAAAGACTGTACTTTGGATTGATACAAAAATTTACCAATTCTTTTCAAATGCAAAAGTGTTTAAAATGTAATATTAGTAGGATTTGTAAATGTCTAAATTTTAAAATGCCAGCAAATTAATTTTATAATACAACCTTACATGTAATTTAAAAGTTTCTAAGGGATACAGGAAACTTTTGGAGGTGAAGGTTATGTTTATCACCTTCAGGGTGGTGATGGTATCACAGGTGTTTCCATATATCCAAACTCAGCAAATCATATTTTTGGGGAATAAATTACACCTCAGTAAATCTGTTATAATTTTTCTAATGGGCCCACAAAACTATCTGCTCATAAAATTTTCCTCTATCTATCATGCATTTCCTTCTACCTTCCCGAATGTTACAGACTTAGCAGAAATCAAAAAAGTGGGGAAACTATGGTGTGCTAAACATGATCAGTGTTCAATGGTCTATTTTAAATTTTTGGATACATTTCATATGTCTCAGGAACATCTCTATTTTCCAGTTTATTTCATCAGGAGGGCTTTGATGCAAGTAAGTTCAGTTTATTCCAGTTCACCAAGCACTAATTATCAGGCAGGCCCTGGTGAAGATCTTAAGGATTGGAAGTTCCCTGTCCTCAGAAAGCTCAAAGTACAGGAAAATGTTATTTTTAAAATACTTATATTTCTCCTTTATCTGATGCCATCTAAGTAATTTCAGATGAATTATAAAATACTAACATAAAAGAGAAACTTAAAGTCATATTTAAAACCCCACCACCCAGTGGAGAAAAGGGAATCCTCCTACACTGTTGGTGGAAATGTAAATTGGTACAACTGCTATGGAGAACAGTATTGAGGTTCCTTAAAAATCTAAATATAGCAGTTCCTACTGTGGCACAGTGGGTTAAGAATCCGACTGCAGTGACTATTCATTACAGTGGCGAAGTCCAATCCCTGGCCTGGTGCAGTGGGTGAAAAGATCCATCATCGCTCCAGCTGTGGCATAGGTTGCAGCTGTGGCTCAGATTCAGTCCCTGGCCTGGGAACTTCCATATGCCACAGATGCAGCAATTGAAAAAAAAAAACCTAAATATAGAACTACCATATGATTCAGCAGTCCCACTCCTGGGCATCTATATGGAGAAAACCATAATTTGAAAAGCTATATACACCACAGTATTAATTGCAACACTTTACAATAGCCAAGACATGTAAACAAACTGTCCACCAACAGACGATTGGATAAAGAATATGTGGTACAAATATACAATGAAATATTAATCAGCCTTTAAAAAGAATGAAATATTGCCATTTGTAGCAACATGGATGGACCTAGAGATTATTGTACTAAGTGAAATAAGTCAAAGACAAATATCATATGCTATCATTATATGTGAAATCTAATAAAAATGATACTACAGAACTTATAAAACAGAAACAAACTCGCAGATTTCAAAATCAAACTTAGGGTTACCAAAGGGGAAAATGCGGGGGGATAAATTTGGGGGATGGGATTGGCATATCCACACTACTGTGTATAGAATGGATAACTGGCAAGGACCTGCTATATAGCACAGAAAAATCTACTCAATATTCTATAAGAACCTATATGGGAAAAAAGATATATGGATATATAAAAAACTGATTCACTTTGCTGTACATCTGCAAATAATATAACATTGTAAGTCAACTATACTCCAATAAAATTAAAAAAAATGAAACCTACCACCTAGAGAAACTGCCATGATCAATTTATTATGTCTTTCTTACTTTTCTATAGATACTTAGCCATATATTTAAAAAATAATTTTATAGACACTATTTTATAACCTGTTTATGTCAATAATATTTTGGAAATATTTTTTATATCAATAAACATATCTTTATTGATTTTAGTGGCTGCATACTATTTCATGCTGTGTATTGTGAATCAGCCTTAATCCACTGAACTGTTCTTTATTTCTTAAAACCTGGTTACAGTAAGCCAGTAGTAAACATTTTACTTTCATAAATAAGTATCCATTTTACTATCATAAAAATCCTACTTTTTAATAAAAGTGAAATCCTAAAGCATCCACATATATGTATGACTGGGTCACTATGCTGTACAGTAAAAACTGACACAACACTGTAAATCAACTATAGTCTAATTTAAAAAATAATGAGGAAAAGTAAAAAAAAAATGCTAGAGCCAAAAAAGAAGTGAAATCCTAGTTTTAAAAATTTTTATCACATTTTAAAGCTTTTACTATATCTTCTCAAACTGTACTACTTTTCTAGTAATATTTATAGAATTATCCAATCCTAATATACTCATCATAACAAAAAATGCTCAGAGTAGTATTTCCTATAGGATGTTGGATGATCTCATCTGCTCTCACTTAGTGTTGCCCAGGAAAAGAGTTTAGTTCAAAGAAGTTTGGGGGACATAATTTATTTGCCACACTGATATTCATCACCCATATTAGCATTTCAAAGACTGAGAAGTCCAGCACTAAAGAAACACATTTAATTCTGTTTAAGTCAACATTATTAGCTAGGGCACACTATTTGGTATAATATTTACTGGCATGCCAGAATATCCCTTGCTGCTTTAGAAATAATTTGAAAGTGCCTAAGATTAAATAAAGTGAGAACACAGATTTTTACTCAAAACAAGCATCATTTATATGATTTATTTAGTGATTAGCATTTGAAAGACAATTTAAGATAATTATAACCATAAAGAAATATAGTGGTAGCCTTGAATAACAGTATTATTGAAATATCTTAGTCTAATATTGTTTCACATTTTATTGACTGCTATAATTTATTATTTTTATTTTTTGCTGTTTGGGGCTGCAACTGAGGCATATGGAATTTCCCAGCCCAGGGGTTAAAACAGAGTTGCAGCTGCCGGCCACAACCACAGCAGCTTGGGATACAAGCCACATCTGCAACCTATACCATAGCTCACCACAGTGCCGGATCCTTACCCCACTGAGAAAGGCCAGGGATCGAACCTGCATCCTTATGGATACTAGTTGGGTTTGCACCTCACTAAGCCACAATGGGAACTCCCTTGACTGCTATACTTTAGAACAGCATTTTATTTTTACTATGTCTGAATCCATATGGTAGCAAGTTACATTACAGTGAGATTCTATACCATATCTAAAAATTAGATTGGGTTCAAGTTTGGCAGCACATAAACTTCAATGGCTAAGTATATTTCTTACATAGGATATTTAGAAGATGCTCTAAAATAGATCCTCAAATAAAATTAATTTCATGACCATTATATATTAACCAAAAAAAAAAGAGAAACAAAACATTAATTCATAATCAAATGCTTGCTGACCATCTTTCACTTTGATTTTGGATAATATCAACTTTTAGATAGAAATACAAGGATATATTGATCCTTTTCACATGTCAATCAAATATCTAGTTAAACATGAGTAGAACATCACATCCATATGTAAAAAGCTGCCTTGCCAATCAATGTCTTATTATACCTGTCTGACATAATAAGGTATAAGATTGACAATTAATTAGTCAAATGTGAAAAATAAATTGTCCTTTGTTTTTCTTTTCCTTTTTAAGTGAGATAGTTCTTAGCTTTTCATTCAATCATTGCTAGTCCACTTTGTAACATTTCACTTTTTACTTTGATGCCTATGCCATAATTGTCTTGAAATTTTTGTAAGATTTTTCTTACTTTGATTGGCATGTAGACATATGTGATCTACATCAATGACCCTATGGTACTAAATAAAGGTCAAATATCAGTGGATATATAGTTATATCAAAAGAACTTTTTAGTACTTCACAGATTATCCAAAAAATCAAACTGCAGAAGAATACAGACTTTGATGCTTACTATTAAAACCCTTAGCGGTCCCATGTGACAACAAATGGCATTAAACTTCTTTACTTAATCTCCCTATCTCTCAGGATCTAGGACTTTTCTGGGCCTAGCAAGATGGATCTAATCTTCAGTAGAACTTTGTATCCTGTAACGGCTTAAAACTGTCCTAGCAGTAAGACCTAGCAAAGGAACACTTGAGTAGTCACATTCGTTTGGCAATTCTGTGATTGTGAGCCATCGGTGACAGTTCTTGGGGACTGCATATATTTTGAGTAAAGCTGAGTAATCTGGAACAGAGCAAAATGATCCTATCATCTTGGTCTCATAACAACATTCCCAGGGTTTAAAGGCACCATCAGGAGTTTTTCCAGAGACAGAAGCATTAACTCAATGTCATATGTATAGGACTGATTCAGGGCCATTTAACTCAAATAAAAATAGAGTTCTCTCCTAGTGCAAGTCACACTGCTAGTCAAAGTTGGCAAGATAAAATGCCTGACTTTGAATTGTTTATTCTAATAGGAGCTGGGACAAGAGATGAAGAAATTATTAAACAAACAAAAAAAGCAAAACCTTACATATGCCCTCAGAGATGCACCACAAATATTGTGATAAATTAAAGAAGGAAGTATCCATATTTATGGCAGATAAAAAAAAATATTACTTGATCTAGCCCTCAGAGGGAAGAGTAATTTTGACTCAGGAAAAGGAGGAAGGCAAAATATGATGGTTTGAAAGCTCAAATGTACTGATTTAGGGGGAACAGTTCTATTAGAGAGAAAAGGAGTTGAAAAACTGAAAGATAAAGTTGTTCTACCCTATAAAGGGACCGAATGAAGGCTGGAGGCTACCCAGTTCATAGGTTTTCAGTAACAAAGTAAAAAGGTTTTTCCTATTGATTTTACTTTGTTTCAGTTAGGGCAAAGATGATAAGAGACAGGAAGTTCATCTGGGAAGCTGCTGCATCATTCTCAGCAAATGGTAAGGAAAATACAAATTAAAAATGCCAAAAGGAAAGTCAAGGAAGGAAAGCCGAAAGGAAAGTCAACAGAGAAGACAGCAGTGTGCCCTGCACTAGGGAGACATTGTACTTGACTCAGCAAATAACTGGATATAGGGAAATGGGGGAGGGAGATGCCAAAGATCATCTTAACCTATTGGAGTAAATAACAGAAAATGAATGTTGAACGGAGAGAGCTGGAGAAGGAATGTAAAGAGCTAAGACTGGGGGAGGATGGAGAATTCAGAAAAGTTAAAGTGATTATGCAGGTGATGAAAGAGAAGCTTACAAAAGCTAAGAGACAGACTGGATACAGAGAAAAATTGGAAATATGAAAGCAAAATACAATATATGATTGAAAATATGATATATGGTGGATATAAGTAATGACACAAATGGAATAAAAATAAAACTCTTCACAATCAACTAGCATTTCTTTGCACCTCTTGCTAACACATCACAAGCCTTCAATCTACAGGTAAATGGTTGTCTGTAGATAAAGATGCCTCCTAGTTCCATCAAAGGGAATCATACTCCACTATCCATTTCTTCTCTCCCCTCTCTTTATGTTCTGAATACAAACCCAGTGTGTGAATGGCAGAACCAATCCTCAATTCAGCCATATTCATTTTCCTCTGACAAGATTTTTAAGCTGAAAATAGAAGTTTTCAATGGAATCATGGAATAAGAAAACTAATCTCTATGGCATCTTGTGAGCATGACATGCAGACAGTATTATGGTCATCAAAGACCTTTTCACACTGAACAAAGGTGTGTTTTTCAGCCCAGCCACACATACTGTGATATCTTAAGACTGCATGTCACAAGAATATTTTTTGATAGAGTCTATGCATTTTTTAACAGCTGTGGGCTCTAAATACACTCTTTGAAAGTTAGTACATAAAAGTTTCACTTTAAGTCTGATAAAAATTACATTTTAGCAAAGATATCTTTCAAGGTACGTAATTATTTATTCTGGTATACCCTGTATTAATCTATTCTTGAACCAGGTGGCATTCCTTAAAGTAAAAAAACTAAATTATATTTATTAGAATTTAGGGAAATGCATGACATGGTCAGGTAGGGTTATTCTGGCAATATAAATATGAAGAAAGAGAGAGAGCTGAAAACTGGCAGAAAGCAATAATCTATTCTGACATGTGACCTTATCAAGTTTATAAGTGTCATCATTGTCATTTACATGTTCTGTGGCAGAGATGGTCTGTTATTTTAGGAGGTGGATTCTATTTATTAATTGAAAAAGCTTTTTGATGGACTAGTAGAAAAGAGAATTTACGGAAATAGGAAAGGAACACACAGAGAGGTATTTCAACAAAGCAATTGAATCTTGAAATCCGAGTGCTTAATTGCCATTTAATCTGCTTGAATACAAATTGAGGGCATGCAATCACTGAATATAATTCTAGCTTCAAGAAACTGTCTATCCAAATGCTAAACATATACTCCCACTTCTTTATTCTTTATAATTTTTGTTTGAATCAAATAATTTAAGTAGAAAGATGAAAATAGATTACTTCTCCTTTTTGATAAAAAGTAACAATCTAGCTTTTCTTGTATTTTTTATATGTGCTAAGTTAAATGAAGCTATTTGTTCAAGGCTTTACAAAATATATATTGCAAATGTGAGAATAAAGTTAATTCAATACATGCATTTACCCAAAATGTTATTATTACATGGAATTTTATAATTCTGATATATATATATATATATATATATGAAGTACCCAAAATTCCACTCACTATTTCATAGCATTTTTCTTTTCTTTTTTTTTTTTTTGAACTTTATGCAGCACTTGGGCCTTTAATGTTAACCCACTACAACTGGCTTCTGCATAAGCCATTCCATTTATCTAGCCTGCGCTTCTTTCTTTTTTTTTAAATTTTATTTTATTTTCCGACTGTACAGCAAGGGGATCAAGTTATCCTTACATGTATACATTACATTTACATTTTTTCCCCCACCCTTTGTTCTGTTGCAACATGAGTATCTAGACAAAGTTCTCAATGCTACTCAGCAGGATCTCCTTGTAAATCTATTCTAAGTTGTGTCTGATAAGCCCAAGCTCCCGATCCCTCCCACTCCCTCCCTCTCCCGTCAGGCAGCCACAGGTCTTTTCTCCAAGTCCATGATTTTTTTTTCTGAGGAGATGTTCATTTGTGCTGGATATTAGATTCCAGTTATAAGTGATATCATATGGTATTTGTCTTTGTCTTTCTGGCTCATTTCACTCAACTGAAGGTGTTTCAATGTTATAAGTCAGTATTGGTCAGATAAATATTTTGATTTGCTGATCTGAAGAAGTTCTGCTGAGGCCCATCAAATAAGTAGATCTGTTTTGTTTGCATGAATAAAAATTTTTAATATGCATCTAGCTAAAGGTATTTGGGGTTATCATAGAATGTATGTTCAGATGGTATGGTTGCAGATTTATACAAGAGTCATGGAACTGTTATCTGCCAGACCCTCTTCTAGGCAATGGGAATAGATTTGTGAACAAAATAATCCAAAATTCCTGTCTTCATTGAATATGATAAAGTGTCGATGTGAATGTGGTGAATAGAAAAGAATTAGGGGTGGGACATGCTGGGGGGGTGGGTATGTGGAGAGTTCTATTTCAAAGAGAGTTGTCAAGACCACCTAGGGTAAGGTTATTGTTGGACACAGACTTAAAGATGGTGAGGAATATTAGAAGAAACAGCCAGTGTAAAATTCCTGTGATAGGAACATGCCTGGCATGTTCAGTAGACAGAAATGAGTGGTTAAGAGGAGAATGAGAAAGGGAGGAGGAAGTGGGAGAAGACAGAGAGGGAATGGGGTACCAGGCCCTGTAGAATCTTATAGGCTATTGCATTTTAAATAAAATGAGGAGCATGGCAGAGTGTTAGAAGATGACTTGACTCACATTTTTAAAATTTCACTCTGGCGTTGTTGGGTGAATTGTGTTGAAGAAAGAAGGCTAGTTTGGAGGCAATTAATCTAGTCTGGATAAAAGGTGATGGATGCTTAGAAGAAGGTACAATTAGTGGAGAGATGATAAGGGTAGGTTTGTGGATCTCTCTGAATGGTAGAACTTGCTGATGGATTGGGTGGGAGGTGTTGGGGAAAGAGTAGATGTAATGATGACATCAAGGCTTTTGTCCTTGCACCTTGGAAGGATGTAGTTGCCATTTACTTTCTCCAGGAAGATCTGCTTTCAGCATGTACATGGCAAAAACAAGGTTAATAGTAGGAAAAATGATACTTCTCTGTGGCTATTAATTGATAATATATTGATTCAGGCCCGGCTAATTCAGAATTTATGATGACCCATCAGGATTGGACTGGCCAAAAACTTCCTCTGCTTTATAAAGGAAAGATTTGCAAAGAATATTGACACTGTCTATAAAATTTTAGGAAAGGAATAGAGAATTTTTTTTTTCAAGGCCTCACCTGTGGCATATGAAAGTTCCCAGGTTAGGGGTCAAATCGGTTTCCTAACCTGGGAACTTTCCTAACCTTCTAAAATTCACAGCCATAGCAAGTCAGGATCTGAGCCCTGTCTGCAACCTACACCACAGCTTACTGCAATGCTGAATCCTTAACCCACTGAGTAAGCCCAGGGATTGAACTTGCATCCTCATGGATGTGTCAGACTTGTTTCCACTGAGCCATGGTGGAAACTCCAGAAGAGAGAAATATTAAATTAACTTGGAAAAGAAACTTTGATTTTTAGAAGTACCTACTTATGTAGGAAGATTTTTGTCTGAATGGAAATCCTTAAAGAAGGGCTCTGTGAAACCTGAGCTTGGCAACACATATTTTTGTATAGCTGTGAACAGCTGCTTTGTCTGAGTCAGCCATGGAGCTAATCTGCCTCCCCTAAAGTCTAATACATACATGGGAAGACTGAATTAATAAAAAAATTCAGCCTCTCTAGTGATCAAAGCCATGTGAATTTAATCAATAATGAGATTCCATTTGACACCCCTCAAGTTAGTAAAAGTTTGAATTGTTCAAAAGAAAATCTGATTTTCAGGTTCAAGATTAATTGAGTGCCTATATTTATCTATCCTCTAAGGCAAAAATGCCATCGAAATTACAGTTGAGACATACACACGTGGATATACACTGATAATAGCAAGAGTAGTGAGTGCCATAAGCAGATAAGAGATTAGACAAACTTTTAGGGGATGAATTTCAGGTGGGATCATTTAAAAAGCTATTCCATAATAGAGAAAGCAAAAGCTCAGAATGTGCACATGAGAAGACTTCATTGAAGGTGAAAGTACTGTTTCCATCAAGGCCCTGGAGTGGTGCCAACTTTGTAGATTTGTAGAACAGATTTGTAGAGCAGCCACGACGAGCTGTTGAGATGAAATCCATATAATTAGTAACGAGGCTGTCTGTAGAACAGCTGGAAGAGTCTGGTCCACACCACCACTCTGTGTATGTATAGAAAGTTAGCTTGATGGCATTTGACTCTGAGAAGAAACTAGAGAACTCTTCTCCAAAGATGCCTAACAATATTGGGAGATAGTTGGGAAGAGGGAGAATGAATAAATTTAAAATAGGGTCACATTATTCATTGAAAAATGGCATCTATGAGAGGGAATATTATCAAAAAATACATACTTATCTCAGAAATATTTTTCCTAGTGATTATAAAACTTGATATTCATACAGAACATTCAGGGATGGAAGATTCTCAAACCTAAGTGTTCAAAAGATTACCAAAGGATCAAATTTAAAAAGTACAAGTTCCAGAAAGTCTAATTCAGTAGGTTAGCAGTGGGACCTAGGAATTTTAAACAAATACCTCTAGTTGACTATGATGTAGATAGTGGAGAAAGAATAAGAGGGAAATAAATAGCGGCCACATTTTGCATGTTCTTTGTGTTATTAGCATCTGTCTCCTCATCTCTCTTTATAGAAGGTGTTCCCTATTCCTCTGTATTCATCTCCTAACTATACATCAAAATCCAACTAAAAGTCTTCACTGCCTCCATTGAAATCTCTCTCCTCTGAATGACTATACTGCTTTCTTTTCTTTCTATCCATATAGCAACTATGCACTTTTTATCATTGAAATGTTATTGTTACATGTCACTGTTATTTTTATCATTGAAATGTTATTGTTACATGTCACTGTTATTAATACATTCCCGTTTCTCTTTTGCTCACTATACAATGTAGCTTAACCAAGTGCTTTGTATACCTTTGCAGTATCAGTATTTATTCATAGATGATTAACTTATTATCTTTATAGTCCAAATTAAGTTACTATTTCACCCTCCCCATGCTTTCCATCATATTGCTTCACATTCAAAAAATAAATAAATCAAAAATAAGGAAGCAAGTTCTGGAACCATGTTAAAAATTTTAAATACATAATTTTTAACATCTTTATTTATAATCATCTTTTAATGAATTTTTTGAATTAATTTTCAAAGATATTGAAAGATAAGTTCTTGGAACACATGAACCTATATCAGTCCACCTGCTTTTCCCAAAGTACCAGTTATGTGTACACAGGATACAACATATTACCTATGCCTCCTCAAAACTTGTAATATAATATCAGAAAAAAACAAACATCAAAAGATAAATCCAACATTAATCTCACTAATTAGAATTTAGAAATCCAAACAAAAGCACTGGTGCATTTTTAATACAAATCTCATCTTATGATGCCTGCTTAATTAGATTTTTAGATCATTTATATCATAAATTATCTTAAATTTTAAAATGATTTTTCATTTTGATTTTTAAAAAATTTTTGTTTAAGTTATAAAAGCAAAACTTACTCATGTTACTAAACAGAGACATTGAAGTCTAATATAAGTAAAAGTATTCCTCAAATTCCTCATTATATACCTCTTCTCAGAGCAAACTATTAATAGTTCATGTAAATTATCCCAGAGTAGATTTCTATCCAGTTACAAAATAATGGAGATGACATTTATGAAGTGTTTTCTGCAGAACACCTGGCTATGTGTTTTTTCTTGAACTATGTCATTGACTTTCATAACTACCCTGTGAAATATAAACCATTAAAATCTCCATTTTTGCCAGTAAAGAAACTGAGACTTGGAGAAATTAAATAACTTGTCCATAGGCCTGAAGCTAATAACTGGTTAAACCAATATTCAAATCTAAGTAGAATGGCTCCAACCTCTGGCATCTCCACAACCTTATGTGACTACCAACATATATATCAGATCATATACATGAAATACATTAATAAAATATCCTTAAAAGTATACAACTTTTGTTATATAAGTGAGATCATGTTGTTATCTATCTATCTATCTATCTATCTATCTATCTATCTATCTATCTATCTATCTATCTATCTCTATGTATGTATTTGCTAGGATCATAAGGATTAAATGGATGGGCTAAGTAAGTGCCAAGCATGGTACATAGTATATAGTCTCAAATAGTCTCTCTTCCAGTTTCTAAATACTATAAGGCACTTGACCTAAAATTATTTCTATTTATCACTACACCTGTCACTTACTAAGTGCTCAATAAATATTTCTTTCTGTTTTGTTTCACTTTTTTAGACAATCTTCAATTTAAGTTTTAAGAAAAACATCTTTTCCTTCCAATTCTATGGCAGTTATTGATTTTTGTTTGTGTGCATTTACTTTTTAGAAAATAAGTTAATCTAGGATCTCATGTTATGAGTGTTAGCCTTGAAGCCAATTTAACACACACACGCACAAATATGGCAAAGAACTTAATGATAACATCAAGAAACAAGAGCTGATGCCACCATGGTAATATATTTTTGATATATACTTTTCAGCAGAAAATATATGTATATTGGAATGAAGGCAGGAAGTTAAATGCCCGTATGTTCTGCCAGGCTTTATTTTTTAAAGAGAAGGGGTAGATGAAGAAAAGATACAAAAATTAGAAATGGATCAAATTATTGTTAGATATAGGAATGATTTCTATTTTTAGTACACAAATAATAATTTTAAAACAAAATAAATATTGGTGACCATGCTATCTTTTTCAAACAAGTTTTGACTAAGAACATTTTTTGTGTAAATGAAGATAAAACTGATCTGATCAAAACTACAGTAAATGGTTGGTGGGAAGATGGGTGAAAGGAATTTACCTGCCCTTTTGGATCTATTTCTTATGAAAGCTAAAGAGATTTCTGGAAGACCATGCTTCTATCACATTTTCAGGAGGTCACTTTAAAGTAGCAGCCACTGCTATAACTGAGGAATAGTCAGGTATTTAGTAAAGGGTGATTTTTTTTCCTCGTAGATTCATGGTCTTAAATTTACTCACTTGGATTGTAGGGAATTTAGTCTATCTGACAGTGTGGTTCATGTTCAACCTATAGCAGGATCACCTGCAGTGGCTGTTAAAAAGTGTCATTTCCTGGGCAGATGCAGAATATCTCAAGTGTGATCCAGAAACTTGCATTTTTAATAAGCATTCCACTTGAGGCTTCTGTTCCTGAAATTTTTAGAACCATTGATTCAGATTTTACAGTAGGATTATGTTGCTAGAAGCCTCAAAATGCACTGAAAAAATTTAAATTAAGCCAAACTTTTCTAATTTATAATGCAAAAATAATAGAAATATGACTTGTGCCCAGAATCTTCCTTTTGAATGAATGACTTCATTTAAATGTCTTTGTGTATGGATATAAAAGGGCGTTAATATACATTTTGATGCAACATGTCACAACTCCTCATGTCTGGATAATTTTGCCAGCAATAGCAAGTATAGCCTTCCTTTAGGAAATTAAATGTTAGATTTTTCACACTTTGTTTTGGTTTCCATAACAGGCATCTTCTCTGCGCAGGGCAAATTATCAAGTCTTCACTGGTTTGTGTTTTCCTCTATGATAAGAAATTGCAGTTTTTGCCTCTCTTACTTTAGAATGTGTTAAATCAAGTCCAATTTTTTTGAGGAAGCTGTATACAGAATGAATTTGAACTGAGTCTATAAGCAGGGAGGAAGCCCAGATTGAATCAGAACTGAAATTATACTTTGATTCAGTTATCGCACTCTCCCCAGAAAAAGTGTTCCCCAAATGGTTGGAAACAATGCTTCTAGCTTAATTTATTTCCTGTGTAAGTTTTTGCTTTCTGGCATATGGGTCCACTGAAGGGCTGACAGATGGGCTGATGAACTATGTTAAATATCAAAATTAATTGTAAAAATACTATTCTGGATGATATGAAGGAGGTAAGGTGTGGTCCCTACTCTATAGGGTTCAACAATCTCTAAGTGGAAGAAAAGCATGACACAATAGAGAAGTAAGAAAGGTTATAAAGGAGGCATTAGTAAAATGAGAGGGGACTTCAAAGAAAAGCAAGATTATTTTTAATGCAAAAGGATTATCAAAGTCATCAAGTAAAGTTGACATTTGAAATTTATTTCAAACAATTAGAAAATGTAATAAGAATCCAAATGTAGGGCTTTATCATACTAAGTGAAGTAAGTCAGAAAGATGAAGACAAATACCATATGATATCACTTATATCTGGAATCTAATATAGGACACAAATGAACCTTCCACAGAAAAGAAAGTCATGGACTTGGAGAGCAGACTTGTGGTTGCCACGGGTGGGGGGGTTGGATAGACTGGGAATTTGGGGTTAATAAATGCAAACTATTGCTTTTGGACTGGATAAGCAACGAGATCCTGCTGTTGGCACAGGAAACTATGTCTAATCACTTATGATAGAGGATGATAATGTGAGAAAATGAATGTATATATGTATGTGTGACTGGGTCACCTTGCTGTACAGTAGAAAATTGACAGAACACTGTTAACCAGCTATAATAGAAAAAATAAAAATCATTTTAAAAATGATTTAACAACTCTACCTCCCTTAATATTTTTGGTTGTGCCATCATCTCCTTGGTGGAAGAAAAGAGCCAAGCAAATAGAAAATTTCCACAATATTTTGCAACCCAGGGCAGTTACAAAAATTCTTAGACCAGGAGAACAAATTAAATCCTTGCCTAGTCATGGGCCTCTTCCTGTCTCTCAATAGGCAGTAGGTAGAAGAGGTATGGCCATATGCTAGAGCAATGCCTAGATGTTTACCTTATCAGTGAGGGACTCGAAAATCTATTATCTCAGAGGAAATCACTACTACAGACATTCTTCTGTGAATCCATCCTTTGCCTAATACAGTCCTCTCCTGACGTTCTCCCAGACATTTACTAAAGGCAGGGGTTTTTCAGTCGTGTGTTTCTCCTCCCTGATTACTGTTTATGTTATGTATGTATGGTTTAGGTCATTACAGAAAAAAAAAAGTAACCTGAAAATGAGTCCTATCACCTGACAATGTTCATGCAACTCAGTTTAAATTGTATTTTATGCACTATTTGATCAAACTTCAACTCTGATCCTGGTCCATCAAGCTCTCTTGGTCATATGAACAGAAACATTTTTCAGACTCTCCCCAGGCCCCCCAGATCTTGTCTTTTTTTTTCTATAGTACTGTTCTGATCATACATTATCTCCTTTACTCACTGATTTCACATGATGATGCTAAATTAACAACCAATTTTAACACGTTAGTAGCATAGGACAAAATATGCATATATTTGGCCCATGCATCTGTGGGTCAGATAGGTGTTGGCTGATCTGAGCTGAGCTCAGCTGAGTAGCTCTGCTGGTTTTAGCTAAACCTGCTCATGTATCTCCTTGTGCTCCACATGGGACCAGTAGGCCTAACTGGGGCATACATTACTTATGGAATGACAGAGCTATGCAGGAATGAGCAGTAACATGCAAGGGTCTTTACTGCTGCAGCTTGAAACAGGTGTTCCTGCACTTTGAGGTCATTCTCTTATCCAAAGTAAATCACAAGTCTCATTCTGTTATCCCAAGCACATTAGAAGGCTAAACATAATTCCAAGAGGCAAAGAAATATGCATTGCCCCTTTAAAAAGGAACTCTAAAGTTAGAGACCAAAATGCACAGACACACCTCACATGTGAATTAGGTATTTCAGTTACACTTCCTTAACACATTGTGCTTACTGTTAACCTAACAGCACAACATGGTTTGCCTCCCCACAAAGAGGATGATCTTCTTCAGGGCAAGTACCTTGCCATATTCATCATCACGGTATCTCCAGAACCTTGAATAAAGCCTGACATGTAGACACTAACATTTCCTGATAGACAGATGACAAGGAGGAAGAAGCTAGCCTATCCCAAGACAAGATATAATTGCGATTAAACAACTACCCTAAAGGTATAATGTGATTCTCTTTGCCAAGTTTTTGGGATTTGTTTGTTTGTTTTGTTTTGTTTTGTTTTTAAGTCTGGCCCCACTTTTTTTATTTCCCCAAGAATACTTGGAAAAAAATTCTTAATAATGTTCTTAGTAATACCTAAAATGATCAGAGATGACCAGAATATACACTTATTTTTTGCCCCTTAATTTCTCACAAAACTTGGATTAACATACTCACTCTTTAAGTCTTTTCCAGATCTTGGAAGGAGTATATCATAGTCATTGCCAATGTTATTGGATATGAGGTGTGGCAAGGAAAGGCACTCACTTTATCATTTGGCAGTAGAAAGGAATTATATATTTTTAAAGGCCACTAACGTAACAAGGTTTGGTACATTTAAAAGTCAGGATTTGTTAAGAGAGTAGGACATTTAGGATTAAGAAATGCGGATTTCTTTACAGGTCTATTTGGGTAAGCTTCTTAAAATTAAACCTCCTTAAGACTCCTTCAAGCTTCAGTTGATCCTTGTGTACAGATTTTATTACTTATGATGGTCAGTTCTTCATATTTTTGGGGTATTTTTTAACCCTAAGAATTCCAATTACTTAAAATCAGTATTACTTACCAGATAATTGATACTTTTGCTACCAAAGTTTAGAGTGCTAATAGTATGCCTGGCAAAGTGCTAGGGAATTTACATACATTATTTTTTAATCCTTAAAGTAACCCATTGAAGAAACATCTTTTATTCCTCTTTACAGAAAAGGAAACAGGCTTAGAGAAGCTATGACATGCTCAAAGTAACAGAACTACAAGAGCCAGAATTTAAACACAGATCAGTATGATTCTAAAGTCAGTAGGTTTTCTTTGTAATACCTGGTTATAGTCTGAATTTTAAAGCATTATTACTTATTTTAAAAATAAGTGCCTTTTTTTAACCCATAGAAGAAAGCCTTGAAGTTGTAGGTCATGCTGAAATTTCTAACTTGCTTCCTGTCTGACAACCTGTGAGTGCTAAGCTCACACATAGATGTTACTATTCAAACAAAATGATAACTGCTTCAAAGTATTTGGAGTGAGACATACTGGAAAGGCAAAGCACACTGACAACAAAAATCACCCTGAAATCTATGTATTAGTCAACATATACTTTAGATACAATCTTAGGATTTCAGCTCACATGTTTTTCATGCCTTTATTTTTAAAGTTCTATTTATATTTATTAGGAAAATGGGAAAATATAACAGAATGAAACATATCTAGGAAATATGGTTTATTTTAAATGGAAGATTAAGAAATCAAATGGATCATGACAGTTATATCAATTCCTAGATTTCCTAGATATCAAAAAAAAAATCCCCTTTTCTTTTTCTGTCACTCTCTGTCCCTTTCCTTTCTTTCTTTTTATTTTCCCTTTTAAGGGATGAAGGAAGAACGGTCATTTGATTTTTTAAAGTTCATTTATTTTAACAACATTCATGGAGTTGTAAATAAATGCTGAAAATCATCACACACAATCCCTTTTTCCTCTTCCAACCCCTTTTAAAGGTGAGGAGAAAATGAGATGACACAGGTAGGCTGGAATAAACACCAAATAATTATCTCTGTAATTAATTGTTAAAGTGCACAGAAAGGACAGTACAAGTCAATGAATATGTCTTAGCAACACAGTAAAAAGTCATTTAAAAGTGAACTATGATCTTTAGCCACTATTTCTTCAGAATTGCAAATAGCAAGATCAAAAAACACAGGGCAGGGAATGGCATTAAACTGGAATAAACGGAATGATTGGCACTAACTATATTTTTGTTTGTTTGTTTTCACTTGGATCAGGGCTGCCCTAGTAAGCATTTAATTTGTATAAATACACACACTGGATTCAAAATAGGATTAATTAACATGTAATCAATGACATTACAAATGCCTAAGCCCACACCGAAACACAGGAATCTACACATAAAATGGAAAATGGAAAGAATCCAGATGGGAAATCTGAGTGGCAGAGCAGACAATGACTAGACAAAGGTCGCTTTGCCACACAGTGATGGAACCATCATCAGATACCCTCAAGATGGAGAACAAGCCCAAGCAGCAAATAAGCACACAATTTTTTTCATATGTGTTACTTTAATCCTTAATACAACTCCCAGTGACACATTACTGAGCAAAAAAATATATATATTTCTCCAAAGATACAATGTGTATGCAGCAAAAATTGGATTCCAGTTATGTCTGTCTGACCTAGACTGCCATACTTCTCCAATGTCATCACTCTTTTGGGACTTTATTCTCATCTGCCATTGTATTAGCAACCCCTTATAAGAGGTTACTTTCTACAGACTTGAGGGATGAAGTCTTAATTCCTTTATCTAGGATCCTTTGGTGAATGTTGCATACAGTGAGTTTCTAACCTGAATACATAGTATCAATTACTGGCTATGCTATTGCTCCTGGTTGCCTGATTTGCTTCCTATAATTGCTACCCTTATGCTGCCTGAAAAAGGGGAATGTAGTCAGCATTATACTTAATGAATATGAGATCAGAAAACAGATTGGAATCTGAGATACAAAAAAAGATTCTTAAATGGTGGTTAGTGAAATAATGGTGAAAATAATAGGAAATGAAGAAGTATATACTGCTTGAATGCATGACATGAGCTGTGTAGGTTATCACTACCTGAAATTCAAAGAGAAACTAACTTTCCTTCACAGGTAGAAAATAAAACTGAATCCTGTATTCTTCAAGATACTCAAACACTATGTTAGGGGATTTGGCTGTCCCCCACACCTCTGTGTAGAAGGTGATGTTATCTCCAGTTAATAGATGAGGAAAATGAGGATGAGAGAGGTTAATTAAGTTGCCAAGGTCACAGGGCTAATAAGATAGAGCATGGGGCTTCCTGGAACAAAAGTGTGTATTCTCAACATCACAAATAGCCTCTCAACCAACCACTTCTGTTGCGCAGTTACAAGTTGCTTTTGGTCACGTGTGCTGTATTTGGATATGACAACTAAATAGAGCTACACAAAAATGATGAAACAGCTTCTGACACCCAAAGTAAAAATTCAGAAACACGAATGAAAGTTGAAATAATCATACCATTGGGGATGCCTTTCTTTAATCTCTATATTTGATTGAGTATCCTTCTTCCATTCATTCCTTCATTACAGCAGTCACTGCTTGACACTGAGGTTATCTGGTATTCTTACTTTCTCATTTTACCAAACTGTAGGAAGCTAGAGACCAGTGAATGTAGGATCTTATTCATCTAAAATTATTTCTAGTGAATGTGCATCACTACCTAAATGCTTACTAACTGAACTAGTTGAATCACCCCCATTGGGATCTGCAGTTTTGCCAGCATTTTAAGAAATCTCAACACTTTTAGTCCATGATGAGCTGGAAAGCCTGTGACGTACCTTCCATCTAGCAGTATGCAGTAGTAGTAGTGCCATCCAAACACTGACACTCTCAAAAAAAAAAAAAAATCAGCTCCCTTCTCTCTCTTCTATGGTTATCCTCTAATAAAAAAAATTTTTTTAAGGTAAGGAGGTTAGGGAACAGAAGTTTCTAGGCACACTAAAGCCCCTCCTTCACCAGAACAAAAGGGTCTTTCTGCCCTGCTTGGATGATGGGGCATGGGTATCCTGTGCCTGCAGTCATCAAAGCACATCTCACATAATCTCTGCAAAGGCTCTTGGAAAACCAAAGAAGATACTGAGCCTCAAGGCTCACCATCACATCACAGACAGATGTGAAATATAACTACCAGCCTCCTGAAATAAGTTCATCAGCTCAGAAAAGAACAAACGAGACTTGACAACATTCTTGTCAAGAGAATTGATAGGAAAGGCCAAGGCTTTGCCACATGAGTACACACTGATTGTTGCTCGGGGCTTAGAGAATGATGAGCAAGTAGAGGCTCTTTGCTGGGAATCTTAGCCATGAACATTCAGAGAAAGAAAAGGGTGATTAGAGGAGAAAAGTTGTACACTCTTAGATTCCATCGTACCTGAGAACTAACTTTTCTCTTGGATTTTTTTTCTTTTGACACTGATCTAAAATGAAGAAGAAAAAGAAAAGAAAAAAACCTGCACATTTTTTTTCCTTTCATTTGTTTCAATGCCAAAGAGAAAATGTGATGAAAGTGCCAAAGAAAAGAAATGTGGAATCTATAGCATTCATTGTGTTTATATAGAGATTATGCTTCTGGTTGTTAACAGCCTCCAGAAGGTAAGCAAGTGCTATATCTATGCATTTAAAATAGAGGAGAGCAGGCATAGTTCCCATTTTTCAATAGAGCAAAATGATTTGGGGGCTGAATATAATTTCCTTTTCCATAAAATAAAAACTTTACAAGAAGTTACTGAGTTTCTTTAATTTTTCTATCTTTCCTTTCTAAAAAGTCTTCATTACAAAAGGCCACAGCTAAGCAGTTTTGATATTTCATTGCAAGGATTCAACCTGAAACTGTGATACAATTAAAATCTTGGAAAGGATTAGCAGAAGTGTATTACTGCTCTGTCTATCTGTTCTGATTGTGGTCACAAGCTACTCCCAACCTTTTCCCAACACCCACCACATACATGTGTACATATTGGAACAGCCACACACACATACACACACACACAGTATTTCAGGCTTTAGTATGTCTATGCTTGATGCATTCAAAGCAAAACATAATGTGTTCCTTTTTTCAGGGCTTCAAATAAATCAAATTGAGAAACACAGGAAATGCAGATATGAATACATTACTTCAAGTAACTCCATTTACAGTACCTTCAATATTATTGCGTCAAGAATGCACCAAATGTACTGGTTAGATAAATTATGGCACAATCATGCAATGGGCTACTATTGAGGCCATTAATAATGATGTCTAAGAAGAATATGTAATGACTTTCAAAGATGTCCATGATATATTGTTGGCTGAATAAAGCAGACTACAAAACACCACCTACCAGTTTATTCCCAATTTTGAAACTATAGATACAATTATTTTTACTACTAGTCTTATCTGCATCTAATAGCAAAGAAAAAAGTCTAACCTGAAGCTCTAGAAAGTATTATTTTGACAAAAGTTTGAAGGGAAGTATATCAAAATAAATGTTTTTTCCTTTGAGTGGTAGAATTTTCTTCTTTTTGCTCCTCTAGTAAACTAAAAATGATAAATGACAAACAGATGACAAACAGTAAGACTGCATTTTTCCAAAACTCTGTGAGTTTGAAGATTTTTAAAAATAACCTGACAACAAATACGCTATCATTGGATATTTTTAAATTGAGCTATCTTTCAGTTACTCAATAGAAATTCTTATTGATCTCATCACCCTTAGATAGTAGTGATAAAATGTATAACCTAGCCAAAGTCCTATTAAGCACCATCAATACAATTTTTTAAATGATAACAGAAAATACAGAACTTTCTGTAATTTGGAGTGGTGAGGAATAGGAAAGGAAAATATGAGGCAAATGGAAATCAGTAAAAACATTCATCCCCTACAATCTATTTTCCACGTTTTAACTTCTTTGGCTGTTTTAAAATGAAATTATTTCAAAATTACATGAAAAAAAAACACATAAAGAGAAATCATTTATGGTTTGCAATGTTTCTACTTTCATCTTTTGTAAGCAGGCTGAATTCCCAACTACTATGCTTTTCCATTTTTGAACCTAAAGTAACTAAACATAACTAATACAGCTGGAGGGGAATATTATCTGATACTAAATTCTCTACTTTTTTTTTCAGTAAACCTGAATATGGATTTAAGCTAGTGCTCACGCTTATTTAGTATTCAATGGGCACTAAATGTCAACTATATAAAAATAATAACTCATTAAAACAACAAGAATAATGAAAACTACTATGTGTCTCCTCCGGTCTAGGCACATATGTGTGTGTGGTATACATATATATGCATATATGAGTTTATGTATAAACCTCATAATACTTCTGAGGTATTTTTATATCTAGCAAAGATTTAAAAAACCAAAAACTTGAGGCCGAGACTCATCCCAGTTTACACAAGCTCAACCAGCAACCCAGCAGTGAAATCTGAGTCAGGTGCTGATTTGTCTAACCCAGAATTTCTTCACCAGTCAATGATTTTATTCCTCACTTCAGGTTAGTTTTTTGACAAAAGAGATCTGGTCAGTCACTAATCCTCCCAAATGTTTTTTAAATTTAATTACTGATTCTCCCTTAATGTGAAGATGAATTTACACAGAAGATGTGGTTGGATTTACATTCAAATTATAATAAATAGGCCTAAAACTACAACTAAACTTGAGGAGTTCACAGTGATCATCAACCTAATTTTACTGGTTCTAATCCATCATAACTTGGTTCAAAACAAGCCCAATAGTCCTGTCTTGGAAATGGAATACATGCCACAAGTGGATACTAAGTGGAGGCATTATAATTAGCAATTTAAATTGTGCAGATCTGAGAACATTTGCATTCAAGGTGGTTGAAACATAGTTACAGCTGTTTATGATTTGGGAAGAAGGGGAATAGAAAAAAGATGAGCCAGGAAAAGAAATGAAAATAGGGAGGTTCATTTTTATTGCTTCCCTCTGCTTATAGCATCCGATTCGTTAATTTAAGGTTTCTGGGATGTGATCAGTTTTTTTTTTTTTAAATTCAGATTGTCAAAAGTGCAAAATAAATCAATGCTGATGTAACAAAACGAGTCAGAAAATGAGAAAAAAATGACATCTTTCAAGATCAACTGTTCCACAGAGTACAGAACAAGCTGGCAGTCTGCAGAACATCATACATTAACTAGCATAAGCACTCAGAAAATATCTGACAGTCAATGCATATCAGAGTTAGGAGGCAAAAGAATCATTTCTCCCTGGGGACTGATGTGTTGTGATAACTCTGACGGTAGGAATTTCTTAACCACATCCAAAGGTCTTATTTTATTCTTTCTACCACAGTACACATTTTGTGTGTCTCTCCTAGAATAGTATCAACAGCCATGACCGAAAAAAAGGAAAAAAACAGAAAAAAATCACATAGAAGAATATAAATAAGAGTTTGAGATAGCCAGAAAAACTGCAATTGGTTTTTGTCCATTTATGGATACTTTACAGAATGATTCAACAGTGGGTATTATGGACAGGGAAAAAAAAATTCCTAAAGAAAACGATCACTTATATAATGTTTATTCAAAAGGCCATCATTAGAGTTCCCAGTGGTAATGAACCATCATTAGAGTGGCTCAGTGGTAATGAACCCAACTAGTATCCATGAGGATGTAGTTTTGATCCCTGGCCTCGCTAAGTGGGTTAAGGATCCGGTATTGTCATGAGCTGTGGTGAAGTTCGCAGATGTGGCTTGGATCTGGAGTTGCTGTGGCTGTGGGGTATACTGGCAGCTACAGCTTCTATTCAACCCCTACCCTGGGAACTTCCATATGCCACAAGTGTGGCCCTAAAAAGAAAAAAAAAGCCATCATTAATTTCTTCCCTACTATAATATCTTCTTTGCATTAATTCATTCATTTTTTTGGCTGTTGTTTTTTCAACAAATACATATCAATAACTACTAAATGTTAAACATTTTGATAGGCTTTAGAGGTCTATTGATGCAGTGACAAACTAGATTTTACCTCCAAGGGATTCAGCCAAGTAAGATTTTTGTTGCAAATGTTGATTAATCTTGTAAGAAAAAAAGGTGTCTTAGTAATTTGGGGTCAATGTCTATTGAATTGAGTCAAGAAGAAAGAACACAAAATGAAATGGGAACCAGAGAACTTTGGAAGTGGAGGGAGGGAAAGAAAAGAATAAAGAATGAGAAATAGGGCTATGTAGAAGAATAGGAATAACTTCATACAGCACTGATTAAAAGAAAAAATATATATTGGAAACTAAAACAAGGGACACAAGAAAAGACATCAATGAGAAATAGAGGAAAGATATAAGAATAAGACAACAAAAGA
Organism: Phacochoerus africanus; assembly: GCF_016906955.1. Classification (NCBI taxonomy): domain Eukaryota; kingdom Metazoa; phylum Chordata; class Mammalia; order Artiodactyla; family Suidae; genus Phacochoerus; species Phacochoerus africanus. The sequence goes on from NC_062545.1 coordinate 201,640,686, forward strand.
AGCAAGACAGTAAGAGAATAAAAGAGGCATGGTAAATATGATAGAAGAAATTAAGAAGAAAGAAGAGTGTGAGATAAAGAAACACTTGAAGAAAAGGTACTATTAACTGGGGATGAGATATTATGGGACAAAAAACATCCTACGAAGATGCTGAGCTAGCAAAAGTACTGGCTCCTCTTCCCAAGGTTAACTGCAGAGTAATGTAGAGAGAAATCTAACTTAGGAAGAAAAAATTTTAAAGTCTCATGGAAAGTAGAGGTGAATTGGGAGGGTAGGTGAGTTGTATTAACTGATTTTCTGAAGCTGTGACTCTGGCTTGGAGCAAAGCCCATGGGCATGAGAAGATAATATAGGAATTGTTGGCATTCTTTCTTGTTTTTCCTCCACCATTACCTTGGGATAACTATTGCTTGTTTCTACAATAGAATTTCAGATCTATGGTACAAATGTGAGCAGGAGAAAAATCAGGGAGAATAAGAGCCCTCTATTAACAACTTGAAGGAATAAAGGGACAGAACAGACTAGGGCACTTGCTTTTACATTCTGTCCTCTTCGAATCCCCAGAGGTGAGAATTCTCATTTAAAAGGATTTTCCAGGAGTTCCCATTGTGGCTCAGTGGAAATGAATCTGACTGGCATTCATGAGGATGCAGATTCAATCCCTGGCCTCTCTCAGTGGGTTAAGGATCTGGTGTTGCTGTGAGATGTGGTGTAGGTCACAGAAATGGCTCGGATCCTGAGTTGCTGTGGCTGTGGTGTAAGCCATCAGCTACAGCTCTGATTCAACCCCTATCCTGGGAACTTTGGTATGCTGTGGATGTGGCCCTAAAAAGAAATAAAATAAATAAAATAAATAAAAGGAGTTTCCGTTTCAACATGCTTCTGTCAGACAGGGCTCTGATAAAGTCTTAACCTGGGGAATAGTTTTGGGGGAAGTAAAGTGAAAATATTTTCCAAGGCCAGTTCTCTCCAAGGTCCTAGTTTCTCTTAGGGCACATTTGACACCTCCCCCTGTCCAGTTCATCTGGTTGAAAAATGAGCCCCCAGTTTCCCACACACACTTTGCCTGCCATAGGGGACAGTGATCCCAGGAGAAATGGGCTCACAGATCTGAAAGCTAAGACATTTGAGGGAACAGCTGTTTTGAATTTAAAACCAGAAACTAGATTAGAAATTAGAAATATCAAAGTCTAAAGTTAGAACAGGTGCACCAGAATTTAAAATAAGCTTAATAAGAATGCTAAAAAGAATAAAAGATATTAAAGTTATGAAGAAAATATATTTCAACATATATAAATGTTTGGTCTGAGAAAGTTTTTTTTTTTTTTTTTAAGGGCCATATCCGTGGCATATGGAGGTTCCCAGGCTAGAGGTCCAATCAGAGCTGCAGCTGCCAGACTTTGCCACCACCACAGCCATAGTAACGCTGGATCCAGGCCTCATCCAGGACCTACACCATAGCTCACAGCAGTGCTGGATCCCTGACCCACTGAGCAAAGCCAGGAATCAAACCCGTGTCCTTATGGATGCCGGTTGGGTTAACCACTGAGCTACAACAGGAACTCCCTGAGAAAGTATTGTTGATAGAGTAATACAACAGATAGGATTAGGAGTAAAATGTTACCAATGTGGAAAAAATGAGCATTTAGAGATAAAATTGTAAAATTCTCCAAAAAGGAAAATGTGAAAGGAAAAATTTAGAGGATATAAAAAATAAGGTTAAGAGATTAAGGAAGAGGATTTCCCATTGAGGCTCTGTGGGTTAAGAACACATCATAGTGTCTGTGAGGATAAGGGTTCAATCCGTGGCCTTGCTCAGTGGATTAAGGATCAGGCAATGTCACAAGCTGCTGTGTAGGTCACAGATGCAGCTCAGATCTGGTGTTTCTTTGGCTGTGGTGTAGGCCTGAAGCTGCAGCTCCAATTTGACCCCTGGCCTGGGAACTTCCATATGCCACAGGTACAGCCATAAAAAGAAAAAAAGAGAGATAGGAAGATAGAACAAAAGTGCTAGTATCTAAAAGAAGATTCAGAAAAGAAAAGTAGAGAGAAAGAAATATTAAAAAAAGAATAAATTTCTCATTATTAAAAATAGCTAAAAAACAGGTTTAATGGGCCCAAAGAATGCCAGAATATAAAGCAAAGTTCTTTCAAAAAATTTACATGTAACATATAGAAAATTTAAGACTAGGACAACATTTAGAATTATTTTAATAATTTGAAGAATAAAAAAGCAGAGCACATACAAAATAATCAAAACACTGGCGCCAATAAGACATGGGGTAATATTTTCAAAATACTGAGAATAAAAATTTGAATCATGAATTTTATATTTGGCCAAATTGTCATTCAAATAGAGGGTAATAATAAAAAAATTCTTAGCCATACAAGCCTTCAAAATTCTTCCATATAAATACCCACTTATAGAACAGACTTGGATAAAGGACTTAAGATGGAAGAAAAACAAGTACGAATGATGCAGGAGATAGATGAAGCAAAAGCGAATAAACATCCAGGTGATATATGTTGTGGTCTTCAAAAATTATCTAAGATCAGGGAAAAAAATAGAAAATATAATCATAAAAAACAAATCAAAACATAATTATCAGTGCAATGGGATGGGAAAGAAGACCAAGACATGTGAGAGCTTTCTAAAATTCTTCTTATTATTGAGAGGTTATAGATTTTAGTTTTTTTAATGGGGGGGGGCTATGTGGAAATTTAAAGGAAATAAAGTGGGTCTCTTCTAAAAATTGACTAGGTAAGGTGAAGTGATGGTTTATTGAGAACCACCAAAGAACCTGACAAAATATATATATTTTTTGTATTTATTTGTTTTATTTTTAACAATAATTTGTTTCATTTACTCTGTGCCAAACACTGTTCTGAATACTTTATAAATAGGTTAATTTATTTAATTTTCATAACAATATGGTAGGTTCTATTATTTCCATTCTCAGATAAGAAAACTGAGGTACAAAGATTATGTGACTTGCCCAAGGTCATATAGATTATAAGCCATGGAACTGGTATTTGAACTTGGTTTGGCTACAACATCTGAACCATTACACCAGGCCAAGATCTAATGTTTTCAATATTTAAGTCTATCTTTCTGGGACTGATTTACAGTAGTTATTTTTACCCAGCTTCACAGAAGAGAAAAGTTAGGGTCAGGGAAGGTAAATTCTGAGTTGGAGATTCTTTTTCTACAATCTACAACTTAACTATTATTCTTTAAGGATTCTCTTTGAGTATTTCTCTTTTCAGAACCAGAGCCCAGTGCTGGACTAGCTCCAAGGGTTACAAAAAAAGGGGCTGCAGATCATTGGAGAGGAATGGAGATTACATTATATATAAATGAATGAAATGCTCCAAACGGAAGGAAGGGATTGTTTGATGTATTTTTTTTAAAGAGAGTAAAAATTTCTAATTACAGGAAAACATTAAATCTACAATTTGGAAACTTTGAAAGGAAAACGCTATATACCATCTAATCATTAGTGAAAAGAAAACTGGTACAGTCATATTATTATAAGAAATCATCTTAATTTTTTTTTTACTATAAGTATAGTTGATTTACAATGTTATACAATGTTGTGTTAGCTTCAGGTGTACAGCAAAGTGATTAAATTACATATTCTTTTTCAGATTCTTTTCTATTATAAATAGATTATTACATGATATTGAGTATAGTTCCTTGTGCTATATAGTAAGTCCTTGTTGCTTGTCTATTTTATATATAGTAGTGTGTATGCATTAATTCCAAACTCCTAATTTTTTTATTTTAAATTATATTTATTTTTATTTTTACATTATATCTGCTTTACAGCGTTCTGTCAATTTTCTACTGTACAGCAAGGTGACCCAGTTACATCCAAACTCCTAATTTATCCCTCTTCCCTCTTTCTGTTTAGTAATCATGTTTTCTACATCTGTGGGGTCTATTTCTGTTCTATAAATAAGTACATTTGTATCATTTTTGTAGATTCCACATTTAAGTTATATCATATAATACTCGCCTTTGTCTGATTTACTTCATTTAGTATGAGAATCTCTAGGCCCATCCATGTTGCTGCAAGTGGCATTATTTCATTATTTTTTATGGCTGAGTAATAGTCCATTCTGTGTGTATGTTTATATGTATATGTATATGTATGTATACACCACATCTTCTTTATCCATTTATCTGTGGATGGACATTTAGGTTGCTTCTATGTCTATGTCAAGGGCCTGAGAAAATGTTTGAAGAGATAATAGCTGAAAATTTTCCTGACACAGGAAAGAAAGCATCACCCAAGTTCAGGAAGCACAGAGAGTCTCATTTAGGATTAACCCAAAGAGGAACACAGGAAGGCACGTAGTAATCAAATGGACAAAAATTAAAGAGAAACTATTAAGAGGGATTAAATATATGTTTCTAGAAAATATCCCTTGTCAACTTAATTAAGTTTGCTTCTATTAGTTTGCTAAGAGGTTTTTCATGGAAGCATTACCAAATGTCAAAAAATTCATAATCTATTCTATTGATTATATTCACAGGTTGCTTAATGCTGACCATTACTTGTATTCCTAGGATAAACAGTAAATGTTCAAGATGTAATAATTTTTAATGTACTGTTGTATTTTATTTTTCAATATTTTATTTAAAAATTTATAAGGAAGACTAGCCTACAGTATTGTTTCCTTTTTGTGTATTTTCTTTTAAATTGTTCTTTCACCAGTTTGTGAATAAGATGACAATGTTCTCTTAGAATAACTTATGTTTCTCATTTTTCAATGTTCTGGAACAGCTCTGGAGCATTTCAATCTCTTCTTTTGAGACTGTTATACCTTTCACACTAGCTGCCTTTGTTGACAGTGAGAGGTGTCATAAATCATGTCATTATGTATTTATGTCTGTTTCTGGACTCTATATTGTTCTTTTGGTCTATTTGAACACTCTTCTGTAACTATTTTATTTTCTTAAATTACCTAATTAGAATGAAGTCTTCTAATCCATGAATATGATATGAACACAGTGTCTTTCCATTTATTTAGGCTCAGTTTTTGTCCAATAATGTGGAATCTCACTCATTTTCATTAATTCCTAGATATTATAGCTATTTTGATAATATTTTAAATGGTGTCATTACCTACTATTTCATTTCTGATCCTAAACTCCTGGTATATAAAGAAATAGTTGATCTTTTGGATTGATCTTATATAGCAATCTAAATGTACTTAATATTTTAAATATTTACTGGATTTTCTATGTGTATACATTTTTTTTTTGCAAATAAAAAGTTTTAATTCTCTTGTGGTTATACTTTTCCTTCCTTCTCTCACTCCCTCCCTCCTTCCTTCTGTTTCTCTGTCTTTCTTAACCCACTTCCTCAGATCTTCAGTATAATATTGAATAAAAGCAGTGACTGTGGATATTCTTATCTTGTTAGTGACCTCAGAGGGGGAACCACTTGATATTTTACATTGAGTGTAATGTTAGTTATCAAGATTTCTTTTTAATAGACATCCTTTAATAGATCATTTATTTCTATTCCTAGTTAACTGATAACTTCACCATGAAAGGATACTCAATCTTATGAGATGCCTTTTAGCCTCTATTGAGATGACATTTTCCTCTTATTCTGTTAAAGTGGCAAATTACATTGGTTCATTTCTGCATGTTAAACCAAACTTGCTTTCCTGTGTAAACACCAGTTTTCATGGTGTAGTCTTTTATATGTGTCTCTAGATTTAATTTTCAATATTTGATTTAGAGAGCTTCCAAATGCATGCAAGATATTGGTCTAATTTTTTTCCTGTGATGTTTGGAAGAATTAATTAGTAAAGTCATCTGGATCTAATGATTTTCTGGAGCAGAAGTTGTTTTGCTTCGTTTTGTTTTTTGCCTTTTGTCTTTCTAGGGCCATACCCGTGGCATATGGAGGTTCCCAGGCTAGGGATTGAATCCGAGCTGTGGCTGCCAGCCTACACCACAGCCATAGCAACATGGGATCTGAGCTGTGTCTGCAACCACAGCCCATGGCAACACCAGATCCTTAACTCAATGACCAAGGCCAGGGATCGAACCTACATCCTCATGGATGCTAGTCAGATTCGTTTCCACTGAGCCATGATGGGAACTCCTTGAACAGAAGTTTTTTGTTTGCTTGTTTTTTGTATGTTATTAAAGTATAGTTTGTTTCCAGTATTGTGCCAATTTCTGCTAAAAGTGACCCCCCCCACACACACTCTCTCTCTCTTTTTCTTATATCATTCCCCATCATGTTGTAGTCCAAGAGATTGGACAGATTTCCCTGTGCTATACAGTAGGACTTCATTGTATCCATTCTAAAAGTAATAGTTTGCATCTACTAACCCCAAACTCCCAGTCCATCTCACTCCCCCGCCCTCCACCCCTTTGGCAATCACAAGTCTGTTCTCCATGTCTGTAAGTCTGTTTCTGTTCTATAAATAGGTTCATTTGTGCCATATTTTAGATTCTACATGTAAGTGATATCATATGATGTTTGTCTCTTTTCTGACTGACTTTACTTAATATGAGAATCTCTAGCTGTATCCATGTTGCTGCAATTGGCATTATTTCATTCTTTTTATGGCTGAGTAGTATTCCATTGTATATATGTAGTACATCTTCTTAATCCATTCATCTGTTGATGGACATTTAGGTTGTTTCCATGTCTTGGCTATTGTGAATAGTACTGCTATGAACATACCAGTGCATGTATCTTTTTGAAGTGTAGTTTTGTCCAGATACATGCACAGAAGTGGGACTGCTGGTAGTTCTATATTTAGTTTTCCATGAGCAAGAATTTAAAGTTACAAATATAATATTTTTCTTTAATCAGATATGATACAATTCAGATTATCTTTCTTTTGCCAGTTATTTTTTTTTAAATTTACTTTATCTAAGCTGTGAAATTCCTTTTTATTTATATTATCTGAAGTGGTGCCCCTTTAAAGTCATGTCACTCACATAATTTGCATTTTATCTTTTTGTGTATGAGCAGTTTTGCTAGTGGTTTATGAATTTTATTATTCACTGTAATGAATCAATTTTAAGTTGTGTATGCTTTGTATTTAGTTTGAGTCCTGACTGTATTTTACAATTTTCTTCTTTACATTTTCTTTGATTTACTTTTTAAAAAATAAACTTGATAATATCCAGTATTTCTTTTTAATATATTCCTTGAAAGCTATATATTTCTCTGTAAATATTGATATAGGTACATCTACAAATATTGATTTGAAATATTTTATCACTCATTCAATATAGTATTTAAATTCCTGTTGTGGAATTTCTTCTTCAAGCCATAATCTGTTTAGAAATATATTTCTTAACTTACAAACAATTAGGAATTTTCTATTTATCTTTTTTGTTCCAAACATTTGGGAATTTTTACTTATCTTGTAGTTGTTATTTCCAGCTTAATTCTTCTTTGGGCAAAGACCATATTTTGTACGTTTCAGGCCTTTGAAATTAATGCTTCCTTCATTGTCACATATATGATCTATTAAAAAAATTCCAATTGTGCTATAGTTGTTTGAGCAGTATTTTATATATACAACTATGTATATTTTATTAATTACCATTTCTATAGTTTATGTTTGATTTTTGTCTGATTATTCATTTAATCACTGGGCATGTGTGTGTGTATGTATACATATATATATTACAATAAAATCAACTTTATTATTATGTTTTTCAAATTTTATCTATCCTTTCTTAGTTTTGTCTGTATATTGTATTAGTGTGTGCAAAGATAAATCTATGACTATGATTGTGGATTTATCTATTTATTTCTGTCAAGTTTTGTTTTTTATATTTTGAGACTATGTTAATAGCTACATACATATTTATGACTTATCTCATCTTTAGCAGACACTGTTACCATTACAATACATTCCTCTTTATCTCTACTTGTTTCATATTTGAAATACACTCTACTCTGATAACCAAGATATACTTACTTTCTTTTGTTTGGTGTTTTCATGTGATGCCTTTATTACATTTATTAATCCTTGTACTTGAAATAGTTCTCATAAGCAGCAAATGAAGTTAAAAAAAAATGGCCTGATGAGTTCCCACTGTGGTGCAGTGGGTTAAGAACCTGACTGCAGTGGCTCTGGTTGCTGCAGAGGTATGGGTTTGATCCCTGGCCCAGCACAGGGGTTAAAGGATCTGGCATTGCTGGTGCAAGTCACAGGTCTGGCCTGGATTCAGTCCCTGGTCCAGGCACTTCCATATGCTGTGATTGTGGCCATAAAAAATTATGGGCTGACAAATTTTGTGTTTTTTTAATGAAACAATAATTTTTTAACATTTAATGTAATTCTGAATATATTTTTATTTAAATTTAACTTATTACTATTTGTCCCATTAGTTTGGTTCTCTTTTCTATTTTTAAATTTTATTCTACCTTTGGTATTAATCATGTATTCCTTTAATTATAACTTTTGCCCTTCGGGCTTGTTTGGAAAAAAAAAATATCCAGTCTATTAGGAGTACCCTAAAGATTACACATGAAGTACTGTTTTATTTGTGTCTAATATAAACAGTACAAAAATTTGCTTTTCTTCTCTGGAAATGCTGAAATTTATCTATGGTGGTTATAGTTCTGGATATCTTGGCATTTTGTTTTGGTTTGATTTGACTTTCTTTATTCTTTCACAGTAAATTTTGGGCCATTATAATAGTTTCTAAAGATTTCCCTTTCAATAAAACAACCAAGAAGTTGTATTTGGAGATTTAAGCAATCTGCTTTAGAAATATTAGAAGTATTGAAAATTTACATAACATATCCATGGAATGTAATATTATACAGCTATTAATATTATGAGTCCTGGAGTTTCTGTTGTAGCTCAGTGACTAGTGTATGTGAGGACATGGGTTTGATCCCTGGCCTTTCTCAGTGGGTTAAGGATCTGGTGTTACTATGAGCTGTTGTGTAGGTCACAAATGCGGCTCGGGTCTGCATTGCCGTGGCTGTGGCCAGCAGCTACAGCTCGGATTCAACCTCTAGCCCGGGAACCTCTATATGTGGCAGGTGAGGCCCTAAAAAGACAAAAAAAAAAAAAAAACCCTGTTATGAGTCCTAATTAGCATAGAAAAATCTTTATAGTGGTAAGTAAAAATAAATAATTTGTGTATGTGTATATGTGTATTTTTGTGTATACATATAGATATGTCATAAAGTGAAAAATTAGAAGCAAATATCAAAAATGTGAACATGATTATTTCTGCTACGTGTTTGTTTTCTTGTTAAAACTTTATTTTTTCAATTATGGGAATATTACTTTATACACGTATATAGACACACACACACACATATATACATGGGGAGAAAAAAAGGAACAGATAATGAGAATGCAAGGAATTATTTTCCAGTCCCCAGAACTGAATCTACCATTTTTTTCTAAATTAACAACACTATTTATTTTAAACTTTGCCCTTTTACGCACAAATATGGAGCTAGGTGTGTGGAGAAGAGCCCTAATTCACTCTTACACACAATTAGAACACTTGCTAAGACATCTTTTTGTGTCCATCACAGATCAGCCTAATTTCCTTTCATGAGATGAAAAGCATTGCTCCTCCCAGAAAATCTCTCAAAAGATAAATCAGCATTTACTGCAAAGTCATTTTCTGCAGCAGCACTAAGAATGAGATGTGTGTTAGCACACCTGTTCACTCACCCCAGCAAGTTCTGGAACTGCAGCAGACAGAACTGAGATTGACACAAGAGTTTGAATTACATTCCATACTCACTGGAGAATGTAAGTCAAGTACAGCGCTGCAAGAAAGGATACAAAAGACTATCAATCTTTCCATTCCACGGAAGAATCAGAATACCCATCAAGGAATAAATGACTTTGGTTCATAACACCTAAAATGTAAAACAACAAACAATTATTTCCATTTAATAATTTGAGCTATATAGATGTCCACATTCATATTCTGACTCTTGGAGGTAGAGCCATATCCAAAGGGTTATTTGTTGTTACATTATTTATACTTTTCTTGAAATAAATCTCAGAGGTATTTATATAATCCAAAATCAACATCATAAACTTTAGTTCTCTTACAGCCTCTGCACATAGCTTGACAGTTTTTTAACTTCTAAATTTGCAGAACCAGCACTTCAAAATGATAGGAATATAGAGCCACCAGTGACACTCTCTGACAAGCCCATCCTTCACCCAAAGCACAGCCAAGGGAAGTATCATTGTGACCCAAAGCTTATGCATGCCAGTCTAGACATACATCAGAAACAAATGTCTTTCTCACACACTAGTTTTAAAAGAACAAGTAGCCATTTAAAATCAAAGAAAAGCAAGAAACGAAGCAACCATCCAACTAAGCTCAGTAAAAAACTATTTGCAGACAAGATTTTTAGTTTTAGGCTTGCATTTTCTTTAGCCTGAGTTTTCCAGATGACCATTTCATTCACTCATCTATTGTAATGAGAGTACTAGATTAAAATCTAATTAAGAAAGGATACACAAATAAATAAATCAACACACCAATGAGAGATAATATAATGAAATATGGAAATGTATAAAATACAAGTGGTGTGAATCAGTTTAGAAAAGATATGTTATTCACACAATAGGGAGTAGACAATTGGATAATTATGTGAAAAAATGATTTTTTGTGTTATAAAATAATTAAAAAGGAATTCTAGATGGATTAAAAATCTAATTATAAAATATAAAGTATTCAAAGCAAACATAGACAGTTACTCTTGTAACTCTGACATAAAGGAGGCCTAAGCATGAAACAAAACATTGATAAAATATTGATAGGTTTTACCACACAGAAATATACAGTATTCTCTAGGACAAAATCCCCTTTGAAAATAAACCAGACTACTCTTGTTTAACTATAAGTTAGAAATATTTTTTCTAGCAAATGACATTTGAGGTGGCTCAAAAATATTAACAAACATCTATTAATATTTGTTTTTAAAATACATACATCGGAGTTCCCGTTGTGGCGCAGTGGTTAACGAATCCGACTAGGAACCATGAGGTTGCGGGTTCGGTCCCTGCCCTTGCTCAGTGGGTTAACGATCCGGCGTTGCCGTGAGCTGTGGTGTAGGTTGCAGACGCGGCTCGGATCCCGCGTTGCTGTGGCTCTGGCGTAGGCCGGTGGCTACAGCTCCGATTCGACCCCTAGCCTGGGAACCTCCATATGCCGTGGGTGCGGCCCAAGAAATAGCAACAACAACAACAACAACAACAACAAAAACAACAACAACAAAAATACATACATGAAAAATTATAGAGATAAGAAAATTACAGTTGAAAATATGATGGTTTTAAAAAGTTACAAAACACACCAATAGATACTAATTCATTATGGGCTACGTGCACTGCACTGGCCTAAGCTCTCCATTACTTGAATGTCTGCTTCTGTATATTTTAAATGATCCCCAATCTCTGTTGTGGCTTAAAAGAACTCACACTTAAGAGAGGTCCAAGATGACACATAGCTAAAACACTATGTCTATATCCTTAAAAAGAGCTCAGTTTTGGCTAAGATAGTAACACTGTTTTGAAACATATTTCATGTACATTTAGATCTAATCTGAGTTCTTCTAAAACTAATATCCTCTGGGGAAAATGTGAGTGTGTTTATCATTTGTTTTGAGAAAAATCATTGTAGTATTTTCAACCATATGAGTCAGAGTAAGAAAAATTACTATGATAGATGACTTTAGTTTTCAGTGCATATTTCAATTGTCTGCAAATAACTGGACAGTCCAAAGATACTAAAACTACCACAAAAGTCCTCTGTGTTTTGCTTTTCTAAATGTGTTTTCATTAGGAAATAATAGACATCATATAAAAATAGGGATAATAAAAGGAAATGACATGATTCTACCACATAAACCAATTTCATTTCTTCTCTTGCAGTATTTTTCTCTTATTTATCTGCTTAGATTTAAGAATTCCAATATCCACTTTACAATCTTGTTTATAGTTACCTTTATGAGAAAAGGATTTTCTGAGTAGCACTAGCCCCGTTAGAGTGGGCACCAATTCTAAATAAGGAAAAGTCCAAGATAGTAAGGTGTTAGAGTATCAGAGAGAAAATCTTTGGCCCGCCATAGTGTAACACTTTTGTGTAGAAAATGCCTTGTAAGATATGCTGAACATATGGCATAGAGGTTAAAATAGTCAACAAAAAATGTAATTAAGTTTTCCTGTTACATGGCTCCCTCCGTGTTCTGTATGTTAGAGCTATCTTGACTGGTTTTTAAAGAAACATTTTTTTTATCAGATAGCATTATAGATTAATCACTTATGTAGGGCCAATCCAAAAACCAATTTTTTATATTTTGAGTTCAATTTCTTTTTCCTGTTTGCCTAGTTTGGGTGCTACGACATGTGAAGAAAATGAACCTTTTAAAAATGTGTATAGGCAGGAAAATCCAAGATACTAAACTACGAAGCTTCTGAAACTTTTTGGGCACTTAAGCAGAATTTAGTCATCTGTGTGTGAGATCTGCATATAACCAGTAGTGACATTTTACAAAAGCAACATGGTCCAAATGTTATAAAAACTGATTGCAAGGCTGTGTTAGTAAAATATTCAACTTGGTGTGAGTGAAATAACATGTTTTTTTCCCCACATAAAAAGACAGTTATACTTCTTCCAATACATGAGGAACTGTATGCAATTTCTGACTTTAAATAGAAAAATGTATATTATAAGATTTCTATTCTCTTTTACCTTTCCAACATGATTTCACATGCACATACACATGGGAATTGGGGAAGCTGAATTAATTTGTATCAGTATTTCCTAGAAATTTGACTCCCACCCATATTTCCTTTATTAATTTCCTAGTGTCATCAACAAATCAGCTGAATTTTTTGTTTTTATATTAAGAATAAACAATTTTAAAATATAGCTAATATTTTATAATAACTATAAATGGAGTATACCTTTAAAATTGTGAATCACAACGTTGTGCAAACGTTTATAATATTTTACATCAACTATCCTTCAATTTAAAACAAGAGCAATTCATTCTGAAACTCTCTGTCATACCTTAGACATCAACCCTGACTGATTTGAAAACTCAATCAACTGAAAACCCAAAGACTGAATTAGAACACCAAGCCACCCATAAGTATGCAAATGCAAAGATGTCTTACTGACATCTTCTCATAATTCCTTATTCATAATCTCTGGGAACCTGATATCGGAGGGTACAGAGAAGCCATGGCAAAAGCTGTACCCGCACCTCTTGTTGGGAAAAACATATCAGTACATTGTGGCCATGGCCTCAAGGAGTCAGTAGCCCTGGTTGCACTACTGACCAGCTGTAAGTCTGTCTTGGACTAGTTCTTTCACTTTCTGGGCTGTGAGTCTATGAAAAAGTGCTAATGCTATACACATTCAAGAACTGTTCAAGTAAAGGAAAAAAATATTAATGGCATCAAAAACTTTGAAAAATGAAAAGTCTATGGTTTCTAATGCTTTGGGGATAAACTCTTTCTCAAGTAATAGATGGAGCGTGGGCAGCTCTTAAAAGGAAATGGTTTACTAGTATTTTCTGGGGTGAGGGTGGGGAACGGGTTGATTGTCTTTTCTGATTCCAAGAAAGTGAAAAAAATCTTTCCAGAAGTTATTTCCATAGCTCTTCTTTATCTTGACTCTGGAGCTTTTCTCCCTTTCCTTTCCTTCTCTTTTGAAAAACCACTTTTACTTCAACTTTTTTCTCTAATTCTTCCTAATAAAAACATTAGTTAAAACCCTAATCTTTTCTCAAGACTGAGTTTGGATGCCTGATACCACCCGTGCTCCACCTTTTCCTACATGATGAGGGGCTGATGCTCTAATTCTGACCCATCTGGAATAGCAAAGGAAGTGTTAGTGTGGGATGGAGAGATTGAACCTATGATGATCCCTACCTGAAGCACTGTTTGGATATTTTCCTGATATTTCCATGTTATTCTATTGACAAGCAAGCTGTGTGAAAGTGGTTATTTTTTCAGAGCTTGAAGAATCATTAGTGACAGAAATGGAAACTATCCAATTTTCTTTTCCTTTTTTCTTTTTGAGCCACCAGGCAGCATATGGAGTTCTGAGCCAGAGATCGAATCTGAGCCGGAGCTGTGATCTATACCACAGCAGGCAGCAACACAAGATCCTTAAGCCACTGTGCCAGGCCGGGGATCAAACCCATGTCCCTGCTGCTGCAGGGATACAGTCAATCCCATTGCACCACAGTGGGAACTCTTATCCAATTTTCTGTTCTTCTTTCACTGAGATTCTGTGAGCAGTAGTGTTTCTCAGAATGTACCTCAGAAAATATACAGGTAGTTTGTTCACATTCAATATCATCAATTAGCTTCTATTTCAGAATGGATTTTCCTGCCTTGCAAAAAAGTCAATGCTCATTTACTTTGATCTCTTTATAGTTGTCCTTCCTCCTTCGCTAGAAAGTCTTTCCTTGTTGTTAAGTATCTGCCAACTTGGAAAGCTAAAGGACTCAAAACTGGCAGAGATACATTATTGTCATCCCCATGTTTCATTTTTCCATAACCCAGCATAAGAGAAAAAATAAAAAATAAAAATCTATTTTCATATGCAACCAACACTAGCTCAGTTGCTGAGATTAGCTCATGAGGGTGGGGGAAACATACCAGTTCCCTTTCATATATGTATCCTTTTTATCCTCTTCCATCTGCAACTCAATGGATAGAAAATGTAATGGGTTGGAGAAATCTGTTCATTCTGGTAAACTGTTTGGAGGTGTCAAGGCTAAGAATAGTCATGGGCTGACATTAAATAGTAGGGACACATGCTGAGCTGGCTCACCCAAAGCTGGTGTCTACAGCAGCACACCAAATTAGAATTTAAATGGGAGACCTTTTTTAGAATATTCTTGGATCTGATCACCCAGAGACATTTTAGTTTAGAGATGCAATGTGATCCTTGGGGGCATGAATTCCCATGGACAAGAATGATTCAGGTGCTCTTAAAAACTATCTTAAGCCAGAACATAGAGAAGCCTGTCACAATAACCTCCTATCTGTCATTCAGGAGGAGAATTTCCTTGGAACACAAAGACAGGACTCATATAAGGGCAAACAGGTTAAGCAGTAAAGCCAATTTAGAAAAAATTATAATGTTTCTAAAATTATGCAACAATCCTGTCCTTTGAAGTTTTCCAACTTGCAGATCTATCTGAGAGCTTAGCTGATTCACATCTTGGCAACCTCCATATTTAGCCTAGGTTAAATATATGTCTAAATCTATGTCACTGTAAATGTCACAATTACGGCAAAAATATCAATTTCCTTTGGAAGCCATGTTTCACTTCCAGACATTGCTCCTTTATATCACTTGCACATGTTTAGACTTGGATGGCCAAGTGGTGAAATTGGTAGATTTAGAAAAGAACAGGTCGTTCTCAAGATCAGATTTAGGAAACCATTTGTCTGTGCATATAACTCTTCTCTGAAGATTTTCCTGAGTTCTCTATTAAAAAATGGGTCTTTAACATGCCTTCACATTTTACCAAACTACTCTTTAAGTCTGTTTTCTTTCACAAACTCTCAAAACAAGTTTGTTCAAAGAGACGTGTTAATTCACAAATTCACAGGGCAAGAAGCCTTATGCTTGCGAGCTCATGTGGCATTCGAGTACATAACCCTGCCTCCAGGTGGGACCCTGCCAAAAACCTATCAAGAGAACTGAAAGTGTAACCTGTCTTCTAGTGCTGGAGGGAGGAAATTTGCAGTGATTCCAATGTTTAGATACCCCATATTGCCTCCCCGTATGCCTAAAAGGGATCTCCCCATATTGTTATTTAAAATAATTTCTTCACATTTTGTTCACCAGAAAGTTAGAACACATGTGCTCATAAACTTCTGATAATCATGCTATTTCACCTATATTATGTCAAATAACCCCCAGTGTTTTTTCCTCTCCTAATAGCTCCACATATTAAAATTTTAGTCAACATCTTTCTTTTGTGCCCTGACATTGATATGATAAGAAGTAGAAAAAAGTACATTTCCCTAACCAAATAAAATACGTCCTAGGCTCATCTATTCATCCTGCAAACATTCATTGGAAGTTCTTATGAGTTAGATAGTTCTAGGGATTGATATTAGAGATTACAAAACAGAATTCCTGCCCTCTTGAAACATAGAGCCAATCTAGTAATGGGAAATAGACAATTGAGCAAAGTATGCAAGTAAAATAAGAGATATACAGCTATAGATTGTAGTTGTTCTTAATAAAGAAAGGAAAGCCCACAGCAAGTACAAGTTTAGGAGGCAAAATTGGGATTTTTGCATTTGGACCTATGCCTATTAGATTTCCACTAGATTTGTCAGGTAAACAACTGGATACAGGGATCCAGAGTTGAGAGAAGATATGTAGGGGATATAAATTTTAGAATCAACCATTAACTAAAATTTCACTTAGGACTAATTTACCCTTAGCATTTATTTTGTAATAAGTAATCTATCATTTTCATTTCAAGCAATCTTCCCATTATACACTTCCTCTTTTAATAAGAAGTACTTAATTATTTTATTTTAATTTCCTAATATAATGTGACAAGTATCTACTGACTATATTTAATTTTGAAGCTTCATGAGTAATTTTACCTTCTCCCAAATTTTATTTTTACCAAAAATTATCATGTTGACTTTGTGTCTTATATTTTATTAAGCATTTCCTATGCACTGTCTTTTAATTCTCCAAAACATTTATAAAAATAGATATTATCATGATCTATGTTTTGTTAATAAAGAAATTGAAAAAGAGACATTAAGAAAGTTGCCTCAGGGGTTTCCATCGTGGCTCAGCGGAAGCAAATCCGACTAGGAACCATGAGGTTGTGGGTTCGATCCCTGGCCTAGCTAGTGGGTCAAGGATCTGGGGTTGCTATGAGCTGTGGTATAGGTCACAGATGCGGCTCGGATTCCACGTTGCTATGGCTCTGGTGTAGGCCTGTGGCTACAGCTCCGATTAGACCCCTAGCCTGGAAACCTCCATATGCCATGGGGGCAGCCCTAGAAAAGGCAAAAAAAAAAAAAAGTTGCCTCAGGTGATACGGCCAGAGGTCTTTCTTTAACACAATGTTACACCAGCTATGTAGCCCCCTAGTAAGTGAAAATGTTACCTGACACCAACACCAGCTTTTCCACTACTTAGAGATATGTATTTCAAGTCTACAAATATCCATTGAAGGCTCTTTTCTTCTTTTTTTTTGTCTTTTGTCTTTTTTGTTGTTGTTGTTGTTGTTGTTGCTATTTCTTGGGCCGCACCCACGGCATATGGAGGTTCCCAGGCTAGGGGTCTAATCGGAGCTGCAGCCACCGACCTACGCCAGAGCCACAGCAACGTGGGATCCGAGCCGCGTCTGCAACCTACACCACAGCTCACGGCAACGCCGGATCGTTAACCCACTGAGCAAGGCCAGGAACCGAACCCGCAACCTCATGGTTCCTAGTCGGATTCGTTAACCACTGCGCCACGACGGGAACTCCCTCTTTTCTTCATTTTTAAAAAGTTTTATTGAGGTACAGTTGATTTCAAGTTGTGATAATTCGTACTGTACAACAAAGTGATTCAGATATATATATCATTATATATATATGTATGTATGTATATATTCATTCTCTTTCAGATTCTTTTCTCACATAGATCATCACAGAATATTGGAAGAGTTCCCTGTGCTATACAGCAGTCCCCATTAGCCAATCATTCCATATACCACAGTGTGCATTTGCCAATCCCAAACCCCCAGTCCATACCACCCCCAACTATCCCCTTTGGTTACCAGAAGTTTTTCAAAGTCTGTGAGTCTCTTTCTATTCTGAAAACAAGTTCATTTATATCCTTTTTTTAGATTCCACATATAAGTGATATCATATGATGTTTGTCTTTCACTGTCTGGAACATCTATAGAACTGAGTTCAAGATAAGCAGACACCCAGAAAAAGACTTCATTAATGTCTACAGAAATCAAGGGGGTGAAAAATTATGCATTGCTAAGTGTCTTCGCAGAATTATCTTATTTAGTCTTCACATCAAACTGGAAGAAGGGTAATATTGTCTGAAGCCTCAGATAAAAATAAATCAAGTAACCAGCTAAATTCTTAGAAAATGTGAAAGCCCAGCTTTGACTTACAGCACGTCCAACTCCAATACCATATTCTTCCCACTGTGATAAGCTACTATACCACTGAAATAACAGTATGTCTTTTTAGTCTTTTACTAGAAGAATATAAATGCTGAGGATGGTTTAGTGGAAGATTAAAATGTTTTTCTCCACTACTACCATGAATTTATAATTAGCACCGGTGAGATAATAGAAAGTATATATATTGGTCTCTGTCGTTGGTTCCTAGCATAGAGCTCCTAAAACCTTTTGTGATTCTCAAAATGATAAGAGCATCTTTTGTTCTAATACTTGGTCTTTGACCCTGTCCCTGACATAGGGCTCTAAAATTCTTATAATTCCTAAGTGATAAGAGCACTTGGAACATTTTCTGTTCTATTGTGGTAATTCTGGGTGGGCTCTGGGATGGCTTCTTCATGGGAGTGCTCCCGGGAAAGACCAAGCTATAGTGAGAAACTTCGAATTTTTAGCCCCACCACTCATTCTCCAGAGAGGGGAGAGGGGCTAGAAATGAAGTTCATAATTGATTGTGCTTATATGAGGAAGCGTCCATAAAATATCAATGGTATGGTAAGCTCCCAAGTATAACACACTTATATACCTGGAGGGTGATACATCCCAACACTTTGGGGACAGAAGCTCCTGCACTGGAACTCTCCCAGACCTCATTTTATTTACCTTTCCATTTGTTTCCTTTAACATAACATACCCTTTCATAAATTGCAAACATATTTTCCTGAGTTCTGTGAGCCACTCTAGCAAATTAATCAAATCCGAGGAGGAAGTCATGGGAACCTCAGATTTATTGCCAGTCAGAAGGATAGATGACAATCTGACTTGTGGTTGGTATCTTAAGTGGAGTGGGGGAGACCAGTGGGACTGAGCCCTTAACACACGGGATCTGATGCTATCTCTAGCTGGAGAACGTCAGAATTGACTCCAATTCTAAGACACTCAGTCGCAGAATTGCTTGGTGTTATAAAAAATCCACACATTTGGTGACCAGACATATTAGAAGTGAAGTTGTCTGTGGGAGTAGTAAAAAAGACACACAGAAAGGGAAAAACTTAGGTCTTCCTATGAAGTATCATTTCTCTGTGAATGAGGGAAAGTAGCTATCATTTATTGAGGAGATAAGATATATATACTCAACCAGAAAGAAATCTCAAATGAAGAGCAATTAAGTGATTTGCCCAATATTGTACATAAAATTAAGGGCAGGACTTGGAATAAACACAGGTGTTTTGCCTCCAATTCTTTTTTCTATGCTGCCATGTATGTATATAATAGAGACATTTAACTCAAGTTATGTTATAAAACAGAAAAATCATGAGAACTAAATTAACCTTATGGTCTCAAAGCCAACATTAGCCTCTCTACTCTCTTCCTTAGTTAGGTCCCAAAAAAAGCCTAGAAAACATCTTCATTTCTAAAATGGATTAATTTGTGAAATTTATACCATATAATAAAATTATTTAGAGTGCAAAGTGACACTTTCTTTTTCCCCAATTCCTACACTTTTGAAAATAAATACACATATTATGTAATTCCTCTAAATTATTATAATGTTTAGAATTTCTATGTTGTTGGGATTTCTACTGTGAGGACAATTTCCAGAGAGGTTTATTTATAATGAGGTCATTTTGAAATCTCAGTAGCTAATCCCCTTGGATGGGTTCCAAGAAATACCTGCCTTTTGATTAATTTTTCTCTTATGAATAAAATCCTAGAATATAGCTAGGTTGCATCTGAATACATCCCTAATTCAACATATAGAAATAGATGAATTGAGAGTGAACTTTCATATGATAACTAGGACCAAACCCCCCCCCCCCACCAGGCTATGAAAGCAAGAGGAAATTAATTGTAGGAACAAAATCTCATATAGAAAAAAAGTTTTGAAAATAGTTTACAATAATTTACAGAAATATATAACTAGAAGTGCTTTTATTAAACATTCTAATCTTTGCTCCTAAAAATAATCTGATGAGAAAAATGCATGAGGTGCATTGTGTTCAAACTACAAGTGAGGAAACTGACATTGAAAGAGATAAGGTGCCAGCTTACATTCCCACCAATAGTCCAGGAGGGTTCCCTTTTCTCCACAACCCCTCCAGCACTTGTTATTTGTGGACTTATTAATGATGGCTATTCTGACTGGTGTGAGGTGGTATACCAAGGTAGTTTTGATTTGCATTTCTCTAATAATCAGGGATGTTGAGCATTTTTTCATGTGCTTGTTGGCCACCTATATCTTCCTTGGAGAATGGTCTATTCAGGTCTTTTGCCCATTTTTCCATTGGGTGGTTGGCTTTTTTGCTGTTGAGTTGTATAAATTGCTTATATATTCTAGAGATTAAGCCCTTGTCTGTTGCATTGTTTGAAACTATTTTCTCCCATTCTATAAGTTGTCTTTTTTGTTTTCTTTATGGTTTCCTTTGCTGTGCAAAAGCTTATCAGTTTGATTAGGTCCCATTGGTTTATTTTTGCTCTTATTTTTGTTGCCTTGGGGGAATGACCTGAGAAAATATTCATGAGGTTGATGTCAGAAAGTGTTTTGCCTATGTTCTCTTCTAGGAGTTTGATGGTGTCTTGTCGCATATTTTAGTCTTTCAGCCATTTTGAGCTGGTACAGCCACTATGGAGAACCGTTTGGAAGTTACCTTAGAAATCTATACATAGAACTACCATATGACCCAGCAATCCCACTCTTGGGCATATATCCGGGTAAAACTCTCCTTGAAAAAGACACATGCATCCGCATGTTCATTGCAGCCCTGTTCACAATAGCCAAGACATGGAAACAATCCAAATGTCCATCGACAGATGATTGGATTAGGAAGATGTGGTATATATACACAATGGAATACTACTCAGCCATACAAAAGAACAAAATAATGCTATTTGCAGCAACAAGGATGGAACTAGAGACTCATCCTGAGTGAAGTAAGCCAGTAAAAGACAAATACCATATGATATCACTTATAACTGGAATCTAATATATAGCACAAATGAATATTTCCACAGAAAGGAAAATCATAGACTTGGAGAATAGACTTATGGCTGTCTGGGGGGAGAGAGAGGGTGTGGGAGGGATTTGGAGCTTGGAGTTAACGGATGCAAACTATTGCTTTTGGAATGGATTTACAATGAGATCCTGCTGAGTAGCATTGAGAACTATGTCTAGATACTTACATCACAACACAACAATGGGAGGAAAAAGTATGTATACATATATGTGTAACTTGGTCCCCATGCTATACAGCGGAAAAAAAATAAAAAAGGAGAAATGTTAGTTAAGCTAAAAAAAAAAAAAAGAAAAAGGAGATAAGGTGGAGTTCCCATCATGGCACAGCTGAAAAGAATCTGACTAGGAACCATGAGGTTGTAGGTTTGATCCCTGGCCTTGCTCAGTGGGTTAAGGATCCAGTGTTGCTGTGAGCTGTGGTGTAGGTCGCAGATGCAGCTGGGGTATGGTGTTGCTGTGACTGTGTCATAGGCCAGCAGCTGTAGCTCCAATTTGACTCCTAGCCTGGGAACCGCCATATGCTGTGGGTGCAGCCCTAAGAAGCAAAAAAAAAAAAAAAAAAAAAAAAGAGAGAGAGAGAGAGAGAAATAAGGTTACCAAAAATACCCAAAGATAGGATTACAATTTATAAGAAATTTGATGGCAGAGAAGTGAGGTGAGACTTCAGACTGCAATGTAGGTCTATCACTTATCAAAAGAGATTGAAGGAAGGAGGATTAGGTAGATAGACTCTTGGACTACAGCCCAGTTTTAAGAATGTTTCCACCAAAGACCTTCAATAGAAGAGCAAGCCCATGTTCAGTCTTTGGCCAAGGGCAGCCCATATGAAGCATGGCCTCAAAGTAAACACAATGGTTAGTCCAGAGGGGCAGGATCTGGGAATATTAATCAATTATCCTCCTCACAGCTGGAGATTTGACCAGCACATTTTCACGACTGCCACTATCCTCTATGATCACCAAATAACAGAAATGGTGTTTCTGGAAATCTCCTAACATCTAGTAGAGTATTTTATACAATCTTTTTTTTTTAAATGAAGTATAATTGACTTCTGATATTTTCTTAGTTTCAGGTGTACCATATACACTACAAAATTATCACCAAGTCTAGTTACCCTACAGAGTTATTATGATTTTATTGACTATATTTTTTTGTGTTTTTATATTTTTGAGGGCCGCACCCATGGCATATGGAGGTTCCCAGGATAGGGGTCTAATCGGAGCTGTTGCTGCCGGCCTACGCCAGAGCCACAGCAATGCCAGATCTGAGCTGTATCTGTGACTTACACCACAGCTTACGGCAACCCAGGATCCTTAACCCACTGAGATAGGCCAGGGATCAAACCTGCAACCCCATGGTTCCTAGTTGGATTCTTTTCCACTGTACCATGACAGGAACTCCTATTTCTTTAATTTCTTAAAGTGATGTATCACACCGACTGATTTGCAGATACTGAATCATCTCACATCCTTGGGAGAAATACCACTTGATCATGATGCATGATACTTTTAATGTATTGTTTAATTCAGTTTGCAAATATTTTGTTGAAGATTTTTTTCATCTGTATTCATCAGTGATATTGCCCTGTAACTTTCTATTTTTTTAGTATCTTTTTCTAGTTTTGGTATCAGGGCAATATTGGCCTTGTAGAATGCGTTCAAAAGTGTTTCTTCCTCTTCCATCTTTCAGAATAGTTTGAGAAGGATATGTATTAACTTATCTTTAAACATTTGGTAGAATTAATCTGTGAAGCTGTCTGGTCTTGGACTTTTGTTTGTTGGGAGGTTTTTTTTTGTTTTTTTTGTTTTTCCTTTTCTAGGGCTGCTACCGCAGCATATGGAGGTTCCCAGGCTAGGGGTCCAATTGGAGCTGTAGCTGCTAGCCACAGCCACAGCCACAGCAACGCAGGATCCAATCTGTGTCTGCAGCCTACACCACAGCTCACGACAATACTGGATCTTTAACCAACTGAGCTAGGCCAGGGATTGAACCCGCAACCTCATGGTTCCTAGTCAGATTCTTCAACCACTGAGCCATGACGGGAACTCCTGTTGGGAACTTTTTGATTACTAATTCCATTTTATGTCTGATAATCAGTCTATTCAGATTTTCTGTTTCTTCCTGATTCAGTCTTGATCATGAAATACATTCTAGGTATTTATTTACTTCTCCTAGGTTGTCCATTTTATTGGCATATAATTGTTTTTAGTAATCTCTTATAATTCTTCATATTTCTGTGGTATCTGTTCTAACATCTTTCATTTCTGATTTAATTTATTTGAGTGTTTTGCTTTTTGGCTAAAGGTTTATCAATTTTATTTATCTTTTCAAAGAACTAGCTCTTAGTTTCATTGATCTTTTCTAATTTTTTCCCTCTATTTCATTTATTTCCGCACTAATCTTCATTATCTTTTTCTTCTTCTTCTAACTTTGGGTTTCGTTTATTCTTTTTATATTTCCTTTAGGTATAAAGTTAGACTGTTTGATGTTTTTCTTGTTTCCTGATGAAAGTTTTTAGTGCTATAAACCTTCCTCTTAAGAACTGCTATTACTATGCCCCATAGATTTTTGGATCCTTGTGTTTCCATTTTTACTTGCTCTAGGTTTTTTTTTTTTTTGATTTCTTCAGTGACCCATTGGTTGTTTAACTGCATATCATTTAGCTCCACATTTGTGTATTTTTTGCAGTTTTTTTCTAGTGATTGATTTCCAGTCTCAACCATTGTGGCTGGAAGAGAAGCTTGATATGATCTGAATCTTGTTAAATTTTTGAGACTTTTATTATGACCTAATATGTGATCTATCTGGGAGAATGTTCCATGTGCATTTGAAACTGTGTATTTTTATTTGATATTAAATATTCTATATATATTTATTAAATCCATTTGTTGTAATCTTCATTTAAGACCATTAATTTTCTCTCTCTGTCTTTTTTTTTTTTTTTGCTATTTCTTGGGCCGCTCCCGTGGCATATGGAGGTTCCCAGGCTAGGGGTCTAATCGGAGCTGTAGCCACTGGCCTATGCCAGAGCCACAGCAACGCAGGATCCGAGCCGCGTCTGCAACCTACACCACAGCTCACGGAAACGCCGGATCGTTAACCCACTGAGCAAGGGCAGGGACCAAACCCGCAACCTCATGGTTCCTAGTCGAATTCGTTAACCACTGCGCCACGACGGGAACTCCTAATTTTCTGTCTTAATGATCTGTCTGTTAAGGTAAGTTGGGTGTTAAATTCCCCAATTATTCTGTTACTATCAATTTCTTCCTTTATGTTTGCTAATTTTTTAATGTATTTATATGCTCCTATGTTGGGTCCATAGATATTTACAAATATTATATTGTCTTGTTGGATTAAGCTCTTTATCATTATGTAATGCCCTTCTTCATTACTTGTTAAGAAGTCTATTTGTTTTAAAGTCTATTTCGGCTGATTTTAATAACTGCTACACCAGCTTTCTTTTTGCTTTTATTTGCATGAAATACCTTTTTCTGTCCCTTCACTTTTAGTTTGTATGTTTTTAGATCTGAAGCGAATCTCTTGTAGGCAGTATATATATATATCTGTCCTTTTTTGTATTCATTAAGCCAACAGTAAATCTTTTGATTGGACTGAAGTCCACTTACATTTAATTACTGATAGTTACGTACTTATTGCCATTTTATTAGTTATTTTTTGATTGTTTTTGTAGGTATTTTTTGTTGTTCCTTTTTTCTTCTCTCATTCTCTTACTTTGTGGTTTGATGACCATCTTGAATGTTATGTTTGGATTCTTTTTCTTGGTGTATCTATTATAGATTTTTGAATTGTGGTAACCATGAGGTTGCCATATGATTATTTTAAGTTGATGATCTCTTGAGATCCAATCCATTCTAATGTCAATGCATTTTACTACCTCCCCCACATGCATTTAATGTTTGTTTTTCTTTTTTTTTGTTTTTTTAGGGCCACACCCATGGCATATGGAGGTTCCCAGGCTAGGGGTTAAATTTGTGCTGTAGGTGCTGGCCTACACCATAGCTCATGGCAACGCCAGATCCTGAACCCACTTGGCAAGGCCAAGGATTGAACCTGTGTCCTTACTGATAATGGTCAGATTTCATTTCCTCTGAGCCATGATGGGAACTCCTCATTTAATATTTTTGATGTTATATTTTACAACTTTTTTTGTGTGTATTCCTGAAGTACATGTTGTAAACATATACACTTGCTACTTTTGTCTTTTAACTTACTAGCTCTATAAATGATTGATCTACTACCTTTACTATAATTTTGCCTTTACCAATGAGATTTTTCCTTTCATAATGTTCATGTTTCTAGTAGTCTTTTCTTTTCCACTTAGAGAAATTCCTTTAACATATCTTGTAAATCCAGTTCAGTGATGCTGAACTCCTTTAGCTTTTCCTTATCTGTAAAACTCTCTCTCTTTCAAATTTGAATGGTAGTCTTGCTGGGGAGAGTTTCTTTGTTTAAGGTTTTTCCCTTTAATCTCTTTGAATGTGTGTGCCACTCATTTTTGGCCTGCAAAGTACTGCTGAAAAGTCAGCTGATTGTTTTATGGGAGTTCAGAACTGTTGCTTTTCTCTTTATGCTTTTAAGATCCTCTAATTTTAATTTCTGCCATTTTAATTATACTGTGTCTTGGTATAGACTTTTTGGGTTCATCTTGCTTGGGAATTTCTGTGCTTCCTATAGTTGGATGTGTATTTCTTTTCCCAGGTTAAAGAAGTTTTCAACTATTCTTTCTCTGAGTAAGTTCTCTGCCCCTTTATCTCTCCTCTTCCTCCTAGGATATACCTATAATGTGAAAGTTAGTATGCTAGAGTTTTCCCAGAGATCTCAAATGACGCTTAAATTTTTTTTTTCTTTTCAGCTTGGGTATCTTCCACTGTTCAGTCTTCCAGTTTATTGATCCATTCTTCTGTGTCATCTAATGTACTATTGATTCTTTATAGTGTATTTTTTATTTCAGTTATTGTATTCTTCACCTCTGGTTCTTCTTTTATTTCTAAGTCTTTGTTAAACTTCTCTATTTATTTATTTTTACCCTGAGTTCATTGGGCATTTTTATGATCATTACTTTGAATTAATTATCTGGTAGATTGTTTATCTCTGCTTAATTCTTCATTAGTTTTGTCTTGTTTCATCATTTGGAACATATCACTTTCTCTCCTAATTTTGCCCAATTCCGTTTTAGTTTCTATGTATTGGTTAATCTTCCAAACTTGGAGAAGTGTCTTTATGCAGGACATGTCCTGTGTGGCCCATAAACACACTCTTCTCTTATCAGTATAGCTATATGCTTTATTGGTGCCCCTATGTGGGCTGTGTGGACCATTTTGTTATGATGGAGCCAACTATTGTGGGCATGCTGGTAGGCAGGGATGGTTTTTGGCCTGGCTGGTTGCCAGGCCCTGACTTATATGATGGCTGACAGCCTTCTGGTGGGCAGGGTTTTGTTCTGTCATGGTTGCCTGTGGAGCCCTGAGTGTCCCAGGGCTGCTGGAAACACACTATCAGGCAGGACCACATTCTTTTGTGGTAGTTGGCTGCTCATCCTGGAGAGTGCTGGGGTTGGCACTGGCCTGCTAGTAGACAGTTATGCTCCTGATGCTAATAGGCTAGAGGGAGCACTCCAAAATGTTGCTTGTAAGTACCAGTGTCTTTGTGGTGGAAAGAGCTTCAAAAAAATGGCTGATTCCAGTGTCTCCATCCCCAAAAGGAGTCTCATTTGCCTCCTACGTCTCCAGAAGTCTCTCAAGATTGGCAGGTTGTTTGACCCAGGCTCTTACCAAACTACTGCCTTTGTCCTGGGACTCAGCATGTGAGATTTTGCCCTTAAAAGCTAAATCTTTTTTTCCTTAAGTTCCCCAGCTCTCCTAACATAAACTGTGCTGGTTTTCAAAGACAGACATCTGGGTATAGATCCCTTGGGCTAGGATGCCTGATGTGGGGCTCAGACCCCTTGGTCCTTGGGGCAAACTTCTGCAATTGTGATTGTCCTTCCATTTGTGGGTTTCCTCTCCAGGGGTGTGGGTCTTGACCATATTGCATCTCCACCTCTCCCACTTATCTTGTGGTATCTTCTTTACATCTTTAGTTGTGGAAAATCCACTGCTAGTTTTCCAGTCATTCTCATAGATAGTTGCTTTGTAAATACTTGTATAATTTTGGTGTATCCATGGAAGGATGTGAGATCAGGGTCTTCCTAGTCTACTATCTTGGCCAAACCTCTAGCTATATAGTCTTTAATGTGAATGATGCATGATAATAATAAATCTTTTTACAACTACAATCATGTGATCATGAATACATATATGTAAGTTGTCATGTTCTGTTATTTTTAAAGGCAAGTCTATAATAGTAATGCACACAAGCACCAAATTATAAGGTGAATCTACTGAAAAGTTTTAGATGCACAAAAACTGTCTTGAATACAAGGGAAAATCATCACATAATTTTTTTGCAAATAAAAAAGACTACCATAGATTAGTTTTTCCACGACTCACTTCCTGCTATAAATTGTGATTCAAATATATTTTACTTGCTAGGTGAAATTTTGATGGATACATAACACTTTAGAGCCTATTTACTTTCACTCATATATATGTTTAAGTGAATATATGTAAATGAGTAATTTAAAATGAAATGTCATTCCTCATAAAAAGTAAAAGATGTATTTATATCAAGTACCACCTATTTTAGTATTGCAGGGAAACCCTTATTTTGTCCTGAAAACAAGTCTGTAGATATATATATATATATATATATATATATATATATATATATATATATATCTCATTCCTTTAAAGTGCATGTGAAGAAATTGAGGCTCAGAGACATTAACACTTAACTAAAGGCCTAACAGAAAATGCCAAAGTCTTAACTTGAATTTGATTTCATTGCTTAGCAAAAAGAGGAGCAATATAGCTGATAAAAATACAGATTAAAATATTATAGCTTTATGATCCAGCAATCCCACTCCTGGGCTTACATCAAGACAAAACTATAAGTCAAAAAGATACATACATCTGCATATTCATAGCAGCACTATTCACAATAGTCAAGACATGGAAGCAACCTAAATGTCCATTGACTGATGAATGGATTAAGAAGATGTGGTACATATATACAATGGAATACCATTTAGCCATAAAAAGAAAAATATAATGCCATTGAAAGCAACAGGGATGCAACTAGAGATTATCATATTAAGAGAAGTCAGTCAGAAAAAGACAAATACCATATGATATCACTTATATGTGGAATATAAAATATGGCACAAATGAACCTATTTACAGAACAGAAACAGACTCACAAACAGAGAACAGAGGTGTGGTTGCCAAGGAGAGAAGAGCAGGAGTGGGATGGATTGGGAGTTTGGGGTTAGCAGATGCAAATTACTACATTTAGAATGGATAAACAATCAGGACCTACTGCATAGCAAAGGGAACTATATCCAGTCTCTTGGGATAAACCATGATGGATGATAATATAAGAAAGTGACTGGGTCACTTTGCTGTACAACAGACATCAGCAAAACACTATAAATCAAATATATTCTAAAAAAAAATTAAAAACTTCTATAGATTTAAACATACCCATTTGATTGCTTAGTGTTCCTCAGTACTTGACTGATACATGGTTTTTCTGTTTGTTTGTTTTGGTCTTTTTGGGCCTCATTCATGTCATATGGAGTTTCCCAGGCTAGGGGTTGAATCAGAGCTGTGGCTGCTGGCCTATGCCACAGCCACAGCAATGCCAGATCCGAGCCATGTCTGCAACCTACACCACAGTTCATAGTGACACCAGATCTTTAACTTACTGAGCGAGGCCAGGGATTGAAACTGTGTCTATGTAGATACTAGCCATTATGGGAACTGAGGTGTTTTTTTTTTTTTTTTTTTAAGTGGACCATCAAGAGATGGAAATGGTTTGGGAGTGATGCATTACCATGATTGTCTTTTAACATGGGAGAATTTTCTCTCCTTCCCCAACTATCTCCACTTTTTTTTTGTCACACTTGTGGCATATGGCAGTTCCTAGGCAAGGGGTGAAATTGGAACTCAGTTGCAGGCCTTCACCACAGCTACAGCAACACCAGATTCAAGCAGCCTATGCAACCTACACTACAGCTGTGGCAACATTGTTTCCTTAATCCACTGAGGGAGGCCAGGGATCAAACCCACATCCTCCTGGATACAAATTGGGTTCTTAACCCACTGAGTCACAACAGGAACTTCCTCCCACTTCTGATAAAATATCCTGATAGGAACCCTTCTAGGTATTGTGGATCAAAAATGATCCTACTGAATTATATTTTCGCTTATCCTCAATTTTTGGAGATTTCCAGAATAAATTAATTTTTTTACTTTAATGGTTTAAAAAATCTCCTCTATCCAAAAAATGTAGTGAATTAATCAAAATAAATCAAATGTAATTTTGTTTTTTTCCCATTCACAATATCCATGTCATTATATGTGCTTATTTTGTGCCTAAAATACTCTATTCAATTTCTATGCCATTAAAATATCTTTAAGATTCAGTTTAAATCTATCTTTTTTCCCCCCTGTGAAGCCTCTGCACCATTCCTCAATCCACCCTTCCTTATCACACCTGAAAGATGACTAAATCTTTGTATAATACCTCTACTATAGCTGTTATCACACTGTGCACTTGTCTGCATTTAGTGGCAGCCAAAGAATTCCTTGTAGACTAAAACTCATTTTTGTTCAGTTTTGTCTTTGGTGCCTAACAAATATTTGTTTGGTGAAAGCAAGACTGCATAGTATAAAGGAAGTGGCTTTAAGAAATTAACTATAGATTTTAAGAATCTTAATAAAGTGATGCCCATTTATATCTCATCACCCAATGTCCCTTTTACAAGAATAATAATATGATTCTTGCAAGGAAAAACTGACGTTAAACTTTTGTCCATTTTTATGTCATTATTATCAAAACAAACCACAGAGAATAAATCATAATTATATTCCCAAGATAACATTCAATATAATACATAGATGATAGAATGATAGGTATCTAGATGGATAAAGTATGCAAAAAGTAAGGCAGTAAATATTCGATCTCTAACACACCCCTAAATAATAAAAATTTCAAAAAATACTGACTCATATTTCATGTAAATGCAAACAGAAATAATATAATGAGTATGGCTTTATATTAAGTAAACTTTCCTCTGCACCAACTTTAAACTTGTGTTATCTTAATGGATCCAAATATTGTATACCTTTAAAATTTCATCTTTGGAACAAAACTGACTAAATTCATCATAAATCTTCTGTAAATTGTAACACAGTAGTTTTTTTTTTTTGTCTTTTATTTTGCTATTTCTTTGGGCCGCTCCCTCGGCATATGAAGGTTCCCAGGCTAGGGGTCCAATGGGAGCTGTAGCTGCCGGCCTACGCCAGAGCCACAGCAACGCGGGATCCGAGCCGCGTCTGCAACCTACACCACAGCTCAGGGCAACGCCGGATCGTTAACCCACTGAGCAAGGGCAGGAACCGAACGCGCAACCTCATGGTTCCTAGTCGGGTTCGTTAACCACTGCGCCACGACGGGAACTCCAACACAGTAGTTTTAATTTTGTAGAAGTTGCAAAAGAATAATGTAAATATTCATGTTTCATTCAGCTTAGTATTGTATAGTTTATGTATCAATATCTCTTCCGTGAATTTAAACTTCTTGATCTTACCCCTCCATATAAATTTCCCTAGGAGTCACCCAATATCTTGCACATAATAGACACTAATATATTTTAACAAAAATCAGCTATAGAAAAAAATGAAAATTGAGAGAAAAAATATAAGAATCTTGAAAACAAATTAAAAAATTACTTTGTGGGTTCTCTTCTGCCAAATAAAAGCTACCATATGTCTCAATAGAGCCCTACAATGGTTTCATCATCTCTGCCCTTCACCAAAAAGCCTTCATTTATAGAGCATTAAGCTCTTCTGAGTATTACATTATAAACCTACAACTATAGTATAGAAAACTGCTGTGTCTTGTGGTCTGATAATATCTTTGCAGAAGAACAACACAGCCTGGTAATCAGGAAAAATCACAAATCTTTCTGGGAATAAAAAGAAGGAAAATGTTTCATATTAATTCTTGAGAAAACATGACTCAGTGCAGTTCTAAGTTTATGTAATCTAAATGTGTCTAGGAAATACAGATTGTTATATGGTAAAAGCAGATTGTTACATAGAAAAGCAACAGAAAGTTGGATAAGGCAAGTCTATCCATCATTATCTATGTGACCTCGCACATAAACCTTCATTTCTCAGGTCCAGTTTCCTTTTCCATGGATATCTACCTCACAGAGTTTTCATAGGAAACAAATGAGATAATGCATATTAAACTCATGTGAACTCTAAACTAGAATACTCATAAGCTATTATTATATTGTGTTTTATAATTTCCTCATAAACACAGACACACAGTATTCACAGAGAATTGAAATATATCCATTGTATGAGAATATGGGCATTCTACAAGTAGCACCATGTCCTAACCAATTGCTGTCACATTGCATTTGTATCTGTAAGCATTAGTGCCATTTTTATATACCTGTTAAGCAATCTTCTGTTATTACTTTGCAACACATCATTTATGTCTCTCTCTTTACTAACATAGACCATTATCTTGCCATTCAGCAATGACAGATTATTCATCCAAGATTCTAAATAATACCTTCTTGATATAAGGGTGTGGGGGGGTGGCCAAGAAACAACTTTGCTTCCTTGTTTTTTTAAACAGATATATTTTTCATTTGCCTTGGATTCAGTGCATGATAAAAAGGGACAAAACATTTGGTTGCACAGACTTTCTTGATTCATTACGTCTTCTCAAAGGGGAGAAGATAAAAGAGATAGTTTCTTCAACACTTTAAAATTTTAACAATGGAGACTATTCTACATGGAGAATTCAAAATAATACAAGTTTGCATAGGGGAGGCACTGGGGGAAAAGAGTGGAAAAATTAATTTAGTAGCACAAAATAAATTCATGGCCCATTTTTTTCAGTTTGTCATCAGGGCAGAGTTGGAATGCCAAAGAAGCAAAGAGGGTTTTCCTACAGTCTTTAACACTGCGGTCTTATTTTCTGTCCCAAGTCAGTATTTGCTATCAAAGTGGGATTTTTTTCCCCTTAATTTGTAAATTTTCATATAGCCATTTTATTATCAATTATAATTAATTTGTATTGAATGCTTACTATGCACTAACCATTATATCATCTATTTTTTATCATTAAAAACTTTTCATAGCAAGAAAATACAAATGAACAGAGCATACAGAGCATAGGGAAAGAGCATATATTTGAATATAAGTGTACCTGAATTCAAAACCTCTGCTCTTAACAACTACTTTATTTGGCCTGTGAGGGAAAAATGGAAAGATTAAGTCATAGAAAAAGTATGAAATCAATCAACACTTAAGGATACAATTATCAAATACCCTTTATTGAAGAGTTTCTTTAGAAAAGGGACAAGGTGCATGTTATTGAGATTCATGTGTAAACACTGACCTCATAAGTACTCTTAAACTCTGTAGATACAAAGTCACCATCTATTGGCTCATCTTTGTATGTAGGAAGACACATGGGAACAATACAACAGTACAATACAGTCCGATACACAGAATAAGGAAAACATGCTCAGGTTCCTATAGGAGCACAAAGATGTCTGAACTGTCTGGTGGGGTTAAGAAAAACCTTCCCTGAGAAAGCCAATCTATTCTGATAGAATTCTGAAGAGAAAATTTCTAGAGAAAATTTTCTAGAGCTGTGTAGTTGGAAGGGGAGGTTTGAGAAGAGAGAAAGATTTTAAGG
This sequence comes from Phacochoerus africanus, assembly GCF_016906955.1. Lineage (NCBI taxonomy): Eukaryota > Metazoa > Chordata > Mammalia > Artiodactyla > Suidae > Phacochoerus > Phacochoerus africanus. Next base: position 201,673,719 of record NC_062545.1, read on the forward strand.
CAGAAAGAACAGAATGTGAAAGGAATGGAGGTATGAAAAAGCAAGGTGCATTTAAGATTCATGGTAGGAAGCTCCTTTAAAAGGGAGTGAATGGAGAGGAGATTTAAAAGGTGGATAGAGCTAAATCATGGTCTTATATGTCATAAAGAATTTGGAATCTAGGTTTTAGGCATATGGAGCTATTGAATGAATTTAAACAGGGCAATGAATTGAACAAACTTGCATTTAAGTTTACTTAAATCTTAGTCTAAAAGCAGACTAATTTAAAATGTTGATCAACATTTTCAATTATAACAAAGGAAGAAAGAGGAGGGGGAAGAAAGAAGAAGGAAGAGAGGTATAGAGAAAAGGGAAGGAGAGAGAAAGTGTTGTCTTGTGCCAGTAGTGTGGGTTTGATCACTGGGCTAGGAAATTCCACAAGCTACAGTTGCAGCCAAAAAAAAAAAAAGTATTTGTAATTGGATCAAAGCCACAGAACGGTAGACATGGTGACCAATGTTGCTCACACCAGACTAGATTTTAAGAGTCTATAAATATTTAAACATTTGAGAGATCTAAAATAAGATGTTTTTATAGTTATTTTTGAGCATATGAAGGACAATCTTATAATCAATTACTGCCTTAGAACCCTATTATTGCATTTATATTCCTAAAGCCAAAATGACAACGATGATCTTAGGGACAATCTTGTATTCATATTGTTCTTTTACCAGTTAATAAGATAAACTTCTCTTTTGCCATTATAATTCTCAATTGGAAAGTATTTTTCATAGAATAAGGCATTAGTTTCTTAAGTTATTTAATAAAATGACACAGATATGATATGAGAAAGATGCAATAGGCAGAAATTATTTACATACTATTTTAATTGTCTAAGGCAAATAATAAAGAGATTTTTAAATGAATTTTAAAATGAGAAAAAAGGGATGAGAAAATTTGCTTGGCATGTAGCATGTGGAAGTATAATAAACTCAAAAGAGGCAGTGCTGTAGCATCAAAAGTATAATTCCTATTATCATACCTACTAGTTAGAAGGTTACCAGTAAACACACGGTAAAAGAACTTTTCATTCATTTTGAAAATAACTGTGTGATACAACATTAAGTTGATAGATCCATTAAAATAGTCATTAAAATACCATTGTTAGAAAAGTACCTAAAATGATCATGATGAGTGACCCTCATATAAATGATAACATTAAATTGAGAATCAAAAGAATGAAGTGGACAATAAATAAAACATGTAATTTCATAATACATCTTTAATAGTAATTTTGGCACCTTGGTTTCAATAGAAATAAAAGGTCTGTGACACTATATAAATGTTATTTAAATGCTATTATTTTTCTGATTTGTTTGTATTTAATTTCTACATTTGTTTTGAGGTTTAATTGGAAATTATAAGCATGAGGGGGTTATGTTTAGCATTATCTAATGTAGTGATAAAATTTTAAATAAAAATGATGTATTTTGGATTTTTTTTCCTAAAAGGGGACACATAGTAATGAAGTTTAAGAAAAACTGTCTTACATGATAAATGAGGGTTTAAATTAAGATATTTAGGGAAAAGTTGGTAATAATCCTATATTGTTGTTTGGGAAATTGAATAGGTAAAATCATCCTTTTATTCCTAGCACAAAAATATCTCTCTTTGGCCATCCATAGTGTATCTTCCACTGTTTTCAATGTGAAGGATACAGAGATAACAGTCATAGTCCTGCCCTGGAGGAATATGGGAGTTCCACACACTGAGTGATAGCAATGTGAAGCTCAGCCCACGTTGCACTAGGATTTTATCCCAAGGTTGCTTCAGAAAGCCGAGGTGATCAGAAACTCAAGACGGTATTTTCATCGTTTCTCTCTAAATCAATGAAAAAATTTACCTGCTAGTCACTATTTCCTTTATAATTTTAAAAGTACAAGAGGCAATAGCCTAAAACAGCCTTCAGGCAAGATGAAATATTTACCAAGTCTTAACACTTTCTTTAATCTTGAGTATTCCTAGGAGATACATAGGTAGCCAAGTACAGAAAATCACAGCTGTTTCTTATTCATCCAGAAAACTGATGACTATGCTCAGATAAATGGATAAATCTTAAAACTGATGTAGTTTATGCTCATGGGTGAGTTGTGTTTATCTTAAATAAGATTTACAAATATATTTATTAACGTAATTTCCCTTTCTCTTTTAATAAATGTGTGATTTATCAACATTTTGAATTATAACAAAGGAAGAAAGAGGAGAGGGAAGAAAGAAGAAAGAGGGAGAGGTAGGGAGAAAAGGGAAGGAGAGAGAAGGAACAGGAGAAAGAGAGGGAGAGAGAGGAAGGATGAAGCCTATCAGGAAGGGCAAGTTCTTATATCTAGATACACATATCTTGAAAGTGTCATCATATAAAATCCCTATCATCTTCATCTTTGGATTGGTAGAGCAAAGATGAATAATTATTTGCTACAATCTCTTGAAATGTTTTCTTGGAGGTCATAGCCAAACTTATCCTAGTTCTTGTACTTATTACTTATCACCTCCATTTTCACTTTTCCAATGAGAAAAGTGGGCATGAAAAGGAATCTAACTCATAGGAAGGATGGGAAGATTAAGAGTAAATGCATATAAAGCACTTATAGCATTACCTTGCATGCATGAGGTGAGCGCAAATGTTTTTGTCTATTATTATGATGATGATACTATTTATTGAATGGTCATTATGAATAGCATACCATTCTGGTGGCTAAACTGAGCTACTAGAAAATTGGCAGCCAACCCTCCTCCCCTCCAGGGACAAGACACCATGCTTTGGAACCAACAGTGTGATGAAATCTTTTATAGGGTAGCTCTAGTTGAACTAATTACTACCTATACCCATCTGTGCCATTTGGATCCTTGCCAAAATCTTTTATGTTATTGTGTGGATAATGGGCATATTTTTTTATAGGTTTGATTTAAAGTAGTTGTTCCAGAGGCTTCTCTGACTGGATCAGAATCTCCTGGGGAACTTATGAAAAATATAAATACGTAGGTCCCATCCCCAAAGAATATAGATCTTGAATCTTTAAAAATTGTACAGAAACGCCATTTATGTGCATATTACTCATCTTCAGGCACAGAGAATGCAGCATAATGAAAAACATTCCAGTTTACATGCTGAAGAATACCTGGACCATAAATTAACATTATTTAAGTGGGAAGGAAATGACTCCATATCACTGTATGACTCCCAGGGCAGTGTCTGGCTCAGGCATCAAGAGGGAGCAGCTTTTACTGAAAGCTCTGCAGCCAGGCAGACTGGGTTAAATCTGACTCCTCTACTTAGCAGCTATGTGAACTTGGGTAAGTTCCTTAACCTCTCTGTGTCTCAGACTCTTCATATGTAAGAGAGGTATTATAATCATAGGGCTTATCTCATTGGTAATTGTGAAAATTAAGTACAATAAATGTGAAATACTACCTGGTACATAGTACATCTTCAACAAATGACAGTTATTATTAATATCATGAAATATTATTATTGATAATCCAAGTCCACAATATATAGTTTGTGCTTGAGCTATAAGGGATTTTCCCGCTTCCTTTTTATATTTTCAGTAATTTATTAAATTAGAAGTCTTTCTTTTGCAGCTGAAACTCAAAGTAGGCTTTAAAAAAGAGAGAATTAACGTAGAAAATAACACTTCAGTAGCTCAGGAATTAATCTTTCTAACACTACAAATATTGTTTTTAATTTGGCATGTTTTAAAGCAACACAAGGAGAGAGAATTGCTTAGCAAATTCTGAGCATTATCAGCAATTAAAAAAAATCCAGAGAAAAACACACAGAAAAATGTATCTAGAGGGATGAAAGTGGAGACAAAAATCAATGGAAAGGAAATTAACCAGTAAATCACCCTTTAGAATGAATTCCATTTCCCCCAAGTAGATTTGTATTAAAAGCAAAAAAACAAAAAAGAAAACAAAAAATTTGTTTGCTAAAAGTACACATAAAGTCCCACTCATCCTTCCCTAATAGACTCTGAAGAATTCATATACACTCTTTGTTAAGACAGCAAAGTCAGGTTAAGTCTCTGTCTAAATTAACTAATGCAAATTGGAAATCTTTTGTGAGATTACACACGTGTGAAATGCTCCTTCACAAATGCCCTCCACATTTCAAGCCCATAAATTATTAATGTGTGTTTTGGTTGTTAGGGACAATGTATGGAAATGTATCCAGATTCCAAAATCCTAAATAAAAGTAAATGGCTAAAAATGAAAAAGAAAGAAGGAAGGAGATAATTATTTTGGTCTGGTGAGAGTTGACACATTTCTACTACTCCATGAGCATTGATTTTAAAGATCTGAATGACATACAGATGGATGAATAATTCATATTTCATTTATTAGTCCACTGATCCTACACATGGCTTCATAAAATTAAAATGTTATTCTCCCACTTCATCCTCTGTAGAGTGGAGTATGCATATGTAGCTGGGTGGAATTTTTTGATGTAGCTTGCTCCAGCACAATGCATACACATATATTTCCGAATGTTATACATTCGGAAGAAAGGTTGAGATAAACAATTTCAATAACACCTATAAAGGAGACCATTTTGCCCCTACCAGCAGGTGATTTAGGTCTGTAAAAAACAATGCTGATTATCATGTAACAACTGGTTACCTGGCAACTAGAAACTAGACAATGTAGCAATACAGTTCTATGTCCTTAGTCTAGGACTGACACAAAGGAATTATTACCAAAGCATCTGCAGGGTTATATGCTAGAAGATTATGAGTTTTCTCTCATGGCTTGTTCTAAGAGTTTAAAGCCTTCTCACTAAATTTTGTTTTTTTTTTCTTTTTTATTTTCCCACTGTACAGCAAGGGGATCAAGTTATCCTTATATGTATACATTATAATTACATTTTTTCCCCACCCTTTGTTCTGTTGCAACATGAATATCTAGACAAAGTTCTCAATGCTATTCAGCAGGATCTCCTTGTAAATCTATTCTAAGTTGTGTCTGATAAACCCAAGCTCCCGATCCCTCCCACTCCCTCCCCCTCCCATCAGGCAGCCACAGGTCTTTTCTCCAAGTCCATGATTTTCTTTTCTGAGGAGATGTTCATTTGTGCTGGATATTAGATTCCAGTTATAAGTGATATCATATGGTATTTGTCTTTGTCTTTCTGGCTCATTTCACTCAGTATGAGATTCTCTAGTTCCATCCATGTTGCTGCAAATGGCAATATGTCATTCTTTTTTATGGCTGAGTAGTATTCCATTGTGTATATATACCACATCTTCTGAATCCAATCATCTGTCGGTGGATATTTGGGTTGTTTCCATATCCTGGCTATTGAGAATAGTGCTGCAATGTAAATTTTCTAACTTGGTCAGTAGAGTAGTTGGTGATGCTATTTACCAGAATAATGATTATAGGAAAAGGAATACATTTGTTCAGAGTAGGATAGATTGAGTTGAATCATTCTTTGTACAGGTTGAGTTTGAGATCTCTTTGAGACATCAATGATAAGACTATTAGGAAGTTGGAAAATTTGCTGTTATGGGGGTAAAAATATTAATTGTTTATATTGCTGCACCCACTAATTTGGAAGTCACTTATCTACAGTAATATTAGGTCATCTATTATTTCCTTTATCGATAGGGACTGTCTCACTGCCTTCTTTGGGTTAACTCCATTAAGCCAATGTTTGATACATATTTTCCAGTAAATTATGTAACAGTATTAAAATTTAAGTTTTGGCTATGACTCTGATCATAAATACTAGATATCAAAAGCATTTGTAATACAGAGTTTCTTGTAAGAGTTTCAAAAAAAAGGGTGTATGAAAAATACATGTGAGATTCTTGGTATGAGAAAATTATTACCTCCATTACAGTTGTATGAAAGCATATAAAACAAAAATTTCCTCCACACATTTGTGGTTTTTGCTGTTTTTTCTTGTTGATTTTCAGTCATATAGTGTTGTGGTCAGAAAAAATGCTTGATATGATTTAAATTTTCTTAAAGTTACCAAGGCTTGATTTCTGGCCCAGAATGTGATCAATCCTAGAGAATGTTCCATGTGCACTTGAGAAGAATGTGTATTGTGCTGCTTTTGGATGGAATGTCCTATAAATATCTATTAAGTCCATCTGGTCTAATGCTTCATTTAGGGCCTGTGTTTCCTTGTTGATTTTCTGTCTGGATGATATGTCCATTGCTATAAGTGGAGTGTTACTGTGTTATTGTCAATTTCTCCTTTTAAGGTTGTTAGCAGTTGCCTTATATAGTGAGGTGATCCTATAGTGGGTGCATATATATTTACAACTGTTATATCTTCTTTGATTGATCCTTTGATCATTGTGTAATGTCCTTCTTTGTTCAAAACCATATGGTACTGGCAAGAAGACAGAAATATAGATCAGTGGAACAGGATAGAAAGCCCAGAATTACACCCATGCACCTACTGTCAACTAATCTATGACAAAGTAGGCAAGAATATACAATGGAGAAAAGACAGTCCCTTCAATAAATGGTGCTAAGAAAACTGGACAGCTACATGTAAAAGAACTAAATTAGAATACTTTCCAACACCATCCACAAAAATAAACTCAAAATTGATTAAATAATCTAACTATAAGACTGAACACTATAAAACTCTTAGAGGAAAACATAGGCCAAACACTCTTTGACATAAACCACAGCAATATCTCCTCAGATTCACCTCCTAGAGTAATGACAACAAAAACAAAAATAAACAAATGGGACTTAATTAAACTTAAAAGTTTCAGCACAGCAAAGGAAACTCTAAACAAAACTAAAAGCCAACTCACAGAATGGGAGAAAATATTTGCAAATGAAGTGATTGACAAGGGATTAATCTCCAAAATTTATAGACACCTCCTGCATCTCAATACCAAAAAAAAAAAAACAACAACAACCCCATCAAAAAATGGGCAGAAGATCTAAACAGACAATTCTCAAAAGAAGACCACATGATAAGGTGTTCAACATCATTAATTATTAGAGAAATGCAAATCAAAACCACTATGAGGTACCACTTCACGCTGGCCAGAATGACCATCATCAAAAAGTCTACAAACAATAAATGCTGGAGAGGGTGTGGAGAAAAGGGAACGTTATTACACTGTTGGTGGGAATGTAAATTGGTGCAACCACTATTGAAAACAGTATGCAGATTCCTCAGAAAACTAAAAATAGAATTACCATTTGATGGGAGTTCCCATCATGGCTCTGTGGTTATCAAATCTGACTATGAACCATGAGGTTACAGGTTCAATCCCTGGCCTCACTCAGTGGGTTAAGGATCCGGCGTTGCCATGAGCTGTGGTATAGGTTGCAGATGCAGCTTGGATCCTGTTGTTGTGGCTCTGGTGTAGGCCAGTGGCTACAGCTCTGATTAGACCCCTAGCCTGGGAACCTCCCATATGCTGTGGTGCGGCCCTAGAAAAGACAAAAAGACAAAAAAAAAAAGAATTACCATTTGATCCAGTAATCACACTCCTGGGCATCTATCCAGAGAAAACCATGACTTGAAAAGATACACGTACTTCAATGTTCATTGCAGCACTATACACAATAGCCAAGATATGGAAACAACCTAAATGTCCATTGACAGAAGAGGGGATATAGAAGTACATATACACGATGGACTATTACTCAGCCATTAAAAGGAAATAAATAACGGCATTTGTAGCAACATGGATGGACCTAGAAATCATCTTGCTAAGTGAAGTTAGTCAGACAGTGAGACACCAACATTGTATGCTAATCACTTACATGTGGAAACTAAAAAACAGACACAATGGACTTCTTTGCAGAACAGATATTGTGCCACAGACTGAAAAACTTATGGTTTCCAAAGGAGACAGGTTGGGGGGTAAGGGGGAGGAGTTGGGATGGAAATGCTATAAAATTGGGTTGTAATGATGTTTGTACAACTATAAATGTAATAAAATTCACTAATTAAAAATATATAATAACAAAACTTACCATTTTTAATTTTGCATGAGGTTTGTTTTTTTTTGAAAGGGTACTACTCTGATCCCCACTGACCTTCAGTGGATGGGGTTATTGCTTTGCAATGTGGGTGGAGAGTTTAATATGTGTCTCCTACAGACCAGTGAACTATACATTAGGAGGCAGAACTAAGGAGCTAGAGATTACAGACTAGAAGACCAAGACTCACAATGTACTATACTCCTAGAATCTGTTGAAACAAAAGATCTATGGTTATTTTCGTGGGCCAGACATAGCTTTTATACCTAGCAGAAAGAAAGCTGGTGGTGGGCTTGTCACATCCTATTCACAGAACAATGCTACTTAAAGGACAAAAACTGATGTCAACAGAGGCGTGTTATAGGTCTCCCCAGATTCCCAGGGAATGAAGAAGGAAAAAACAAGAAGCCGAAGATGATTTTATCACCCTCAAAAGGGCAATGCAATTGAGAATTCTCTCAAGATAAACAATGTGCCTGTGTGATATGCCTAATCTAAAAAGTGTCAAAGCAAGATCACTGCAACTATACCAGTCAAATAACTATGTTACAGCTCTCTTTATCTTAGCTTTTACTGCAAAGAAGTTGGCAATCTTGAGTCATACGATGGGTAAGGAGCAGAGAATGGTGAGGTAAAGGAAAGATATGCTACATCTTTCCCCTATTATAGCAGGCTTCCCATTTGCCACAGGTCCAACATAGAAAAGGTGAAAAGTCTCAACCTTATATCACATTTGGGGTTTTATTCTAACACTGGAGAGAATATCACAATTAGGGAATGGTAATTCGTTTCTGCAACTTAAAATTACTGCACACATTTGTACTTCCTTCAAGTGAACATAGAAATCTTACTGTCTGCCCAAAATTTCATTCAGTGTTAGAAGCAAAACTAGCCCCAGTGAGCAGATATAAAGGAACTATGGAAGGCCAAATAAGTTGCTTTCTGATTGTATTACATGAGCAGTGCTTGTGCAACGTCTTTATTACCATGACAATCTCCTAACATGATCAGAAGGCAGAGGACTCTTGAGTGATCTAGTCACTGCCCACCCCATGCCATATATTCTGCTCTAGCTTTTCTGATATACCCAGCCGCTGCCCAAATACAAGTGATACAAGATGACTATTTTGTCATTTTTTCCACTTCTAATTTAAAAAAATCTTTAGTGAATTTAAATCTACTTCCCTGAATCTTCTATTAGGTTGCCCTAATTCTGCTCTTTCTAGTTACACACAATAAATTAAGTGCCTCTTTTATATAAAAGCTCTTAAAGTTCTTGAAAAGAGCCATCATTTTGCAATTTTTTTCCAGCCTGCCCTTGCTCAGTCATTTCACCACTTTCAGAGACAAAATGTCTCCAGGTTAGGGAACATTCCACCTCTCCCTAGAAATGTGAACAACACTTATTCTGCAATGATGAGCTATGATGAACATTTTCATAGGAATATACTGGTATATTCAAAAATATAAGATTTTTGATAAAATTGTACTTCTTTGGATTTAATTGTCAAATATTTGACTTATTTATGAGAACTAACTTCTCTTCCTTCTTTTCTTGGGGTTCTAAGTGGGACTTCCTAGAGTAATGCTCTTAGCCTCTTGCCTACCCCTTAATCATGCATCCCCAGAGGATGTGATTTGCCAAGTTTATGAGTGACAACTATTATTTCGGTTTTTATAACAATACTCTATTGACAGGTCATAAACAGTGGGGATTAAGTCTCTTTCTTCTCTTCCCAATTCCAAGAAAAGACAATAACTTGGAAAGAACAAATTTTCTGAGGGGAAAGAGAGCTGTCCCAAGGAGTTGACTTACAATGAGGCAGGAAATGAGGAATAGTAGGTGGAAAGAAGAGAAACTGGAAATGACATGTTTATGGTCATTTTCTAAGCCACATTCTCCAAACGGAATTGAATGTGCTACTTCCATTAAATTTTATCAATTACTGATGAAGAACAAATGGGCATAATAATTAGCCCCAACAATCTGAGTATTTGGTCCTCTGATTTGTGTTTAGGAAAATACAATGAATTGTATTTGGAGAGCACTTATGGATTTAGACTTCAGTAAACTTGGGCCACATGAGACCTTGACATTGATTGGCCATGGTAACTAACTGTGGCTAGTACTTACTAGCTAATGTTATTTTTAATGAGTTGGGGTGCTTAGAAAATTCAAGATAATAAGGAATTAATGTGTGATCCTCAGCAACTGACCTTGAATATACAGGTACAGCTTTTATCTAAGCAAAACAGCTGAGGCAGATTTAATTATATAGAAAAGACAGTTTTTGTGTAGACAAGCTTTTTAAGAATTTAGGAGAACACATTTTTACCACTTTTTTTTTCTCAGTGTTATTTGCAGACAGGGAGGCCAGGATTGCAAAGCCAGTTGAATTCTATCAGTTCCACAGAGCAATAATAAAGTTCTAGGCCCAAACTGCTAGTGACAAGGCTAGATTCTGTTTCTACTGAGACAGAATAATAACTGGAAATAATTAATTTTATAGTTTAATTTTCTTCATTTTTTTTTTGGCTTTTTAAGGCCTTGCTTGCAGCATATGGAGGTTCCCAGGCTAGGGTTCTAATCGGAGCTACAGCTGCCGACCCACACCACAGCTCCAGCAATGCCAGATCCAAGCCACATCTGCGACCTACACCTCAGCACAGCAACTCCGGATCCTCAACCCACTGAGCGAGGCCAGGGACTGAACCTACAACCTCATGTTTCCTAGTCAGATTCATTTCCACTGCGCCACGACAGGAATTCCTAATTTTTTTCATATTTTAATGCAAAATCTCAAGAAAACTTTGATTTGGAATTTTAAAGACATGGCTCTAACTTCTAAGGACTTAAACATGCAACTTGCTTTTTGAACTTTAATTTCTCTCTGGAAAAATTATAGTAGGAGTGAATTTATACTAAAATTTGGGGCACCTCTATAGTGTCAGCCTTAAATTATTAATATAACTTAATGTTGTCAAAAACTCATTTAAAAACCTATAATGACCTATTCTTGACTATAGGTATGGGAATTTTACTATGGTAACTAAGGAGAGAGTTAATTTTCATTTCTGCATACAGTAAAGTCCTGGTATGATTTAATTAATATGTTGTTCTAACCCATTTCTGAGATTTCTGGAGGCAAAATTCACACCAATAACCAGCAGTTCAAGGAAAATCCTCAGGGGAACAGGTGTTAGTATTGGGGAGATACCTCATTCGATGGAAGCAGAATTTACCCTGACTTAATATTTCAGACAAATGGGTTAAAAGAACCAATTTACTGAAGCAACATTCCTGAACATTTTCCAAACTCTTTCTTATCCTGTTACATAAGAATTGTAAGTTACCTGCTGGGTACTGAAAGATAGCCATGGGTCTACTTTTCACAGTACCTAGAATTTAGTCTACTAAAAGGACCACACATCAGTGGTTTAGTCTCTGTCCTTCTCACTCCACCTTTGACCATGAGAATGTGATGCTGGACCAAAGTATCTTCTCTGAAGAATCAAAATTTCTCTTAGATGTGCTGTTTCTACAGCTAGAGGGATAACTGAATAAGATAATAATAATGCCATCTGATCGTTTCATCTAAGCCAAAATGAGGGCAAAACAAATAAACAAAAATTGGTAAAACATGTCCTCAGCTGACATACAGTAAGAGAAATGATAAAGAGAGGGTTTTTTGTTTTTGTTTTTGTTTTTTGTTTTTTTTAGGGCCACATCTACGGCATATGGAAGTTCTCAGGCTAGGTAGGGGTCAAATTGGAACCACAGCTGCTGGCTCACGCCATAGCCACAGCAACACCAGATCTGAGCTGGGTCTGCAAACTACACCATATCTCATGGCAATGCCAGATCCTTAACCCACTAAATGAGGCCAGGGATCAAACCTACATCCTCATGGATAATAGTTGGGTTCACTAGCACTGAGTCACAACAGGAACTCCAAGAGAATTCTTAAGATAGAAGAAAATAATCCCCAGTAGGAACCATGGAAATCCAGGAAGGGATAACAAGCAATGGAAATAGTAACCACATAGTATAAATAAAAATATATCAACTCAAATAAAAGTATCACAATATACTTAATATGTATAGTTAAAATATATGACAACATGGACTGTGGGCAGCAGGTAGTAAATGAAGGTAAAATGTGTTAAGGTCCTAAAATTATTGAAGGAAGTGGTCAAAGCAGTCATTTCCATTAGACTTCACTAAGCTGAGTTTTGTAATCTTCAGGTTAATCAGTAAAATATTAGGAAAAAAGCAAAACCAAAAAAAATGCTAATAAATTAGTCAAGGAATAAAACATATTAATAGAAACATTTTAAGTACTAAAAAAAGCAAGAAAGGAGAAAAAAACCAAACACAAAGAGGTAGCCTAACTAGATATAAGTAATAAGGTGCTAGTAATAATAGCATATATAAGTAAATGCCCAAGCCAAATTATATTAATATTAGACCGGATAGAAAAGTCAAAATTTATTACATGCTAGTTATAAAAAAAACCCTCCTTAAATATGGAAATTCAAAAAAGTTGAAAATAAAAGGATATACATTAAACAAAAATAAGCTAGTATACCTACAGTAATATCAAAAAACAGATTCGAGGCAATAAATGAGATAATGGAAGACATTACTTTCCAAAGGAATGGTAGCAACAATAAACCAAATATATAGAAATAGATCCAGCAATAGATTCAAAAGGCCACTTTAGTGGAAAATATAAAATATTATTGGGAAGAAATTTTTTAATCTATATAAAGAAATCTAAGCTGGGAGTTCCCACATGGCTCAGTGGTTAACGAACCCAACTAGCATCCATGATGATGTGAGTTTGATCCCTGGCCTCACTCAGTGGGTTAAGGATCCTATATTGCTGGGAGCTGTAGTACAGGTCGCAGATGTGGCTCTGATTCTGCATTGCTGGGGCTGTGATGTAGGTCAGCAGCTGTAGCTCCGATTGGACCCTTAGGCTAGGAACCTCCATATGCTGTGGGTGTGGCCCTAAAACACAAAAAGAAAAGAAACCTAAGCTGCCCATGGAGTAGGAGGCTCAATAGTATAGAGATATAAATTATCCCCAAATTGATTTGTAGATCCAATACAATCCCAATCACAGTTCCTGAGAGTTTTTTTTTTCCCAAGACAATGACAACTTGATTTTAAAACTTACATAGAAGATAAAGAGCCAAGAATAGCTAGCATGATGTTGAAAAAACCCAAGCTGTAAGATTTATCCAAATACTAAGGCTTATTATGAAGTGATAGCAATTGTAATAGTCTGCTGTTACTAAATGGAGATTAAAAAATACCAATGGAACAGAAAGATAATCAGACACACATGAGATAGAGAGAGAGTAAAGATATAACCCCACATAAATATGGTACTCTTGTCTATAACATGGGTGATGCTACAGTACAATGGAGAAAAGATTTTTTTTTTTAATAAATGACCTGGTCAATTTGTTATCCATACACTTAAAACAAAATTTACCCTCACACTTTACACAAATGTCAATTCTAGATGGGTTGTAGATCTAATGTAAAATATAAAACAATAAAGATTTTAGAAAAATACAATTTTAAGAACCTACATATACTAAAATTTCTTAATAAGGACATGCAGCTTTAAGGAAAAAAATGATCAATTAGACTCCATTAAATTTTTGAAGATTTAAGACACCTTTGAGAGTCAGAATCATGCCACAAAGTAGGAAAGAATATTTGTAAGAAATATAGTAACAAAGGATTAATATAAAAAATATATGGATTTCCTATAAATCAGTTAAGGCAATGGCAGAAATGCACAGAAGACTTAATAAAAGAATATCTCTAAGTGTAAGTAAGCATATAGAACAGTGCTAAATGTGAGAACACATCCTCACACCATGCACAAAAATAAACCTAAAATGGCTTAAACATAAGACATTATACCATAAAACTCCTAGAAGAGAACATAGGCAAAACATTGTCTGACATGAACCATACAAATGTTTCATTAGGTCAGTCTCCTAAAGCAATAGAAATAAAAACAAAATAAACAAATGTCAAACTTACAAATTTTGCACAGCCAAAAAATAAAATTAAAAAACCCCAAAAAGACGACCTACAGAATGAGAGAGAATAAGTTCAAATTATGCCCTTGACAAGGGCTTAATCACCAAAATGTACCAACAACTCATACAACTTAACAACAAAAAACAAAAATCAACCAAATCGACAAATGGGCAGAAGACCTAAATAGATATTTCTCCAAAGAAGACATACGGATGGCCAGTAAGCACATGAAAAGATACTCAACATTAATAATTATTAAATTAATGCAAATCAAAACTACAGTGAGGTACCACCTCACAACAGTCAGAATGGCCATCATTAATAAGTCCACAAATAGCAAATGCTGGAGAGGGTATGAATAAAAGGGAACCCTCTTACACTGTTGGTAGGAAGTAAATTAGTACAACCACTATGGAAAACAGTATGGAGGTTCATCAGAAAACTAAAAATAGATCTACCATGTAATCCATCAATCTCATTCCTAGGTACATATCCAGACAAAATTATAATTCAAAAACATACATGCACTCCCATGTTCATTGCAGTACTATTCACAATAGCCAAGATATGGAAACAACCTAAATGTCCATTGACAAATGAATGGATTAATAAGATGTGGTACATATATACAGTGGAATATGTTTAGCCATAAAAAATAATGAAATAATGCCATTTACAGCAACATAAATGAAACTAGAGATTCTTATACTAAGTGAAGTAATCAGAAAGACAAATACTATATGACATCACCTATATGTGGAATATAAATTATGGCACAAATTTACCTGTCCATGAACAGAAACAGACTCACAGACATGGACAACAGATTTGTGGTTGCCAAGAAGGAGGAGGGGAAGGAGTGGGATGGACTAGGAGTTTGGTGTTAATAGATGCAAACTATTACATTTAGAATGGATACGCGATGAGGTCCTACTGTATAACGCAGAGAACTGTATCTAATCACTTGTGATAGAACATGATGGAAAATAAGAAAACAAACAAAATAAGAAATGAAAGGTGAGAAGAAACAACCAAATACTAACTACAGAAATACAAAAATCTTAAGAGAATACTATGGTTAACGAAAACCATTCCTGGATTGTGGCTCTCCCTGTTAAATTTTGTGCACTCTGTATCATCTTTGATCATAGTCCTGTTTTCCTAGTAACTTTGTTAACGTGCTGGAAAGATTGAACATTTGGACATATAGCATATGTGATATTAAACTGTAAATTACTGGGACATAGAAACATTTGAAAATATTGCTACTTAGTATCCTGTTAAGGAAAATTTGCCTTTAAGTTTTAAGCTGGAAAATCACCAGAATAACTGTTCAGAAAAGCATAACTGCAATAGGAATGTTTAGATTTTTGGAATGTAGTTAGGAATTGTGTATAAATTGAAATGTATATGTACTGATCCTCAAAACAACTAAAAAGATATCAACTATGAAAACAAACAAACAAACAAAAAAACAACCACAGGTGCAATTCTTCATGACCTTGGATTAGGCAATGGTTTATCAGATACGACACCAATTGCATAACTAACAAAACTAGAGTTCGATAAATTAAATTTCATCAAAATTAAAAATGTTTGTTCACCAAAGGATACTATCAAGTAAGTTAAGAGACAACTTGGAAAATGAGAGAAAGTATCTGCAAATCCTATATCCAATAAATGTCTAATATGGAGAATACATAAAGAACTATTACAATTCAATAAAAGACAAATAACTGAATTAATAAATGGGCAAAGAATTAGTATAGCCATTTCTCCAAAGAAGGTATGCAAATGGGAAATAGGCACAGGAGAAATTTTCAATAGCATTAGCCATGGGGAAAATGCAAGTCAAAATTACAATGTAATACCATTTCATACCCACTATAGGTATGAAGGATGACTATAATCAAAAAAAGGAAAATAGAAAGTGGTGAGGAGTTGAAAAATTAGAACACTCATACATCAGTGGGGAGAGTTAAACTATTTTGAAAAACAGTTTGGCAGTTCCCCAGAAAGTAAAGTCCAATATTACCATATGATCCAGAAACTCCACTCCTAGGTATACACTCAAGATAACTAAAAATCTCTGTACACTCAAAAACTTGTACGTGGGAGTTTCCACTGCGGTGCAGTGAGTTAAGAATCTGATTGCAGTGGCATGGGTTGCTGCAGAGGCATAGGTTCAATTTCTGACCTGGTGAAGTGTGTTAAAGGACCTGGGTTTGCTGTATGGTTGCCAGTTGTGGCTTGGATTCAACCCCTGACATGAGAACTTCCATCTGCCATGGGTTTGGAAGTTAAAAAAAAAAAAAAAGAAGGAAGGAAGGAAGGAAGAGGAAGGAAGGAAGGAAGGAAGGAAGGAAGGAAGAAGGAAGAAGAAAGAAAGAAAGAAGAAGAAGAAGAAAAGAAAAGAAAGAGAAAGAAAGAAAGACAGAAAAGAAGAAGAAGAAAAAGAAAGAAAGAAAGAAAGAAAAACACCAACAATGTGTATATGAATGTTTATTCATAATAACACATAATGGAAACAATCCCAAATTCTAACAACTGACAAAATTGTTATATCCATTCAAGGAAATATTATTCACCCATAAAGAGGAATGAAGTGCTGCTTCATGCTACAACATGCTTGAACCTTAAAAACATGCAAAATGAAAGAAGTCAGACACAAATCACCACAAACTGTATGAATCCATTTGCACGAAATGTCTACAACAGGCAATTCCACAAGGACAGAATGTAGACTAGTATTTCCAGAGCCTGGGGGTAGAGGGAAATGGCAGTAGAGTCATGGAGTTTCCTTTGGGTGTGATGAAAATGTCCTGGAATAAGATAATAATGATTGTTGCACAATGTTGTGAATATAAAGAATCACTGAACTGTACATTTTAAAGGGTGAATTCCAAAGTACTTTAATTATAGCTCAATTAAATAATATAAAATAAAACCACAATCAAGTCTACAACTCACCCATCAGGGTAATTGAAATTAAAAGGACTGACTAGTAAAATTGCTTAAAATGTATAACAACTGAACCTGTCATATACTCCTGGTTGGAGTGTTGATAACACCGAAGCTGCATCAACTAAAGCTGAAAAAGTGCATACCCTATGACCCTGCAATTCTCTCAGCATAAATTCTTCAGAACTATGAAAGTATGTTCACATGCAATATATGTTGCAAATATGATCATATAAACATTGCTCATAATATGCACAAACTGGAAAAAAATGTCCACCAACAGTAGAATGGATTTAAAATATTTTGTGGCAATGTTCATGTGTTGAAGCACAACATACAGGAATGAGGATGAACAAACTATTGTCACATGCAACAACGTGAAAAAAATCCCACTAATATACTCCCGAGCAAAATTAGGCATGCATAGGGGAGTTCCCACTGTGACACAATGGATCAGTGGTGTCTCTGGAGCCCTGGGATACAGGTTTGATTCTTGGCCCCACACAGTGGGTTAAAGGAGCCAGCAAACTGCGGCCATGATTCCATTAACATAAATATGAGAAAAAGATAAGACTCTCTTAAGGTATTAAAAATCAGGCTATCTCTTAGGGGCCTGTGGTAATGAGAAAAGTGCAGCATGAGAGGCCTTCTGAAGTTTTGGCACTGTTCTCTCTCTCTCTTTCTTTTTTTTCTTTTTGTCTTTTCCAGAGCCATACCCACAGCATATGGAGGTTCCCAGGCTAGGGGTCTAATCGAAGCTGTAGCCACCGGCCTATGCCAGAGCCACAACAATGATGGATCCAAGGCACATCTGCAACCTACACCACATCTCACGGCAACACGGGATCCTTAACCCACTGAGTGAGGCCAGGAATCGAACCCTCAATCTCATGGTTCCTAGTCGGATGCTTCAATCACTGAGCCACGAGGGGAACTCCGTATGTTCTCTTTCTTTTTCATCCGGGCTGGCTACAAAATGTGTTAAATTCATGAAAATCATTGAGGTACATATTTATGCGTGGGACGCATATCTATGTATAGTCCACATCAAGTTAACAAAGTTTCTTAGAAATAAAGAACAGAGTCAAGAGAGAAAATCATGTATACTTGTATTTTAATATATGTTAAAAGTAGCATTTCCAATCACTTGATATTTTTTGGACTACAGGTGATAGCAATAAAACTTTATATGGAAATTTATCAAAGATTTCCCTCCAAATTATGTAACAATTTAATAATGTTTGTGTAATTAGTTGACAATTAATTTAAAATGTTTACAAGAATATTGGCTGTATTTTCCCATTTCCCATTTGATCCATTCATAGGACCATGACATTCCATATTACTATTCTTCGCCTCATCTAAACTGGAAAGGAGAATAAAGAGACTTGATTTTTCTTAGTGGCTCTATGCTGGTCCCTGGGTATTAACACAGTCTTTTATAGATTTTATCGTACAGCTCAAAATATTAAGAATACTGAAATCAGAATTATTTGCCTATAGTTTTAGGAATCTCTATTACTCTGTTTTAAAAACTGGAAAAGAATTTACTAATCTCCAGTTTGGGGGGTGTTTCCATCATTTCTCAAATAGTAATAATCAGTATGATTCTATGTTAATTTATATATGTGCAAAAGAATTTACAATTCCATTTAATACCTATTTTTATAATCACCTGCTACTTCTGATCATTATGTTTAGAATGAAATAATTTTGATATTTGTAATATTTACAAGCTGTGCATCTTCTTAAGGGGATAAAAACATCCTTTTATTAGCTACTAAATTTTTTATGCTCTTAAGAGTCCACAACATTTTTCAAGGCTGAATTCAATTCCAATTCCCTGCCTTCACATTAAAGCCTACATAAACTGCTCCATATGAATAGTTATTTAATATTTTATTAGAGCTTTTAATTTTACTAGCCCCTCAGTAATTTATTCCCCTGCTTACAAATGTTATGGTCAAGAAATTCTTCTCAAGAGCTAATATAATTTTCCATTTTGTGTCTCCTACCGTTCTAAAAGACTTGTTAAATCTTTCCTGTGCTCTTGCCCATTCTACTCTAACACAGTTCCTTTATGTTCTTCCTCCCATTTCTAATGCTAACTATTGTCCCACATTAGCTATCAGAAACTGCTCTGAGCACACCATATATGCTAAGATCATCAGTGTAGAATCAGAAAACTGGGTTCAGCCTAAATCTTATTATGAGTGTCATCTTAAATTACTTCTGTCAGTCTTACGATAATCTTTTTTTTTTTTTTTTTTGCTTTTTAGGGCCGCACCTGCAGCATATGGAGATTACCAGGCTAGGGGTCAAATCGGAGCTACAGCTGTGGGCCTACCCACAGCCACAGCAACACAGGATCTGAGCCGTCTCTGCGATTGACACCACAGCTCACGGCAACACCAGATCCTTAACCCACTGAGGGAGGCCGGGGATCGAACCCTCAACCTCATGGTTCCTAGTCGGATTCTTTTCTGTTGTGCCAATACAAGAACTCCAATCTTATGATAACCTTATAATAGAAATAATGATAGTATCTATCTTATGAGGTTATTGTATGGATTATATGATATAGAATATGAATTAAGCTGATGCTTTCTTGTACTAAAAGCTCAATAGTATTATAATTATTATTATGGTAGTTAAAATGTTTTTGGTTGCTAGTCCAGAAAATGGCTAGATTAACTCAAAAAATGGGAAGGCAGGGCAGAGTATTTGAATGACACTTGGTAGAAGAGGAAAATAAGTGCTTTAGATACAAAGCAATTAGGGTCACTCAGGGTCCACAGCTGCAGGGGTCTAGTGCCACCAGCATTAATGGCATAAAATCCCAAGTGTGCTCTAGGTCTTCATTCCAAAACTCAAATTCAAGGAGACAGCACATCATGGCTCCAACATGGATCAGGATATCTAGTATTCCTGCATTCTTCAGCCAAGAACAGGAGTCCATAACATCACCACAAGAGAGCCACTACTATGTGTGAAACTTTGTCAAGAAAAGAGGCACTGGGCAACCCCTCCTCCCCATGCTGTCTTCCACTGTTAGCACAGCTACTATTCCTCTTACAGCTCCTACTTAGTGCTGTTGCTACATCTCCTTTTACTATTATTTGCAAGCTACTCTTACTCTTCATCTAGAAATAATTAAAAGTCAGATAGAAATACAACAAAAATTCTCACCACAAATCACACAGTGTTGGAAATCATCATGTTTGCCCCTTGTGAGACCAGAAAGAAAGAAAAGAAAGTCAAGCTAAGAGACATTTATTTGGAAGAACTTAAATTTATCATTTTACAGAAGGTAATTCTATTCACAGACTCATGTGAGGCCAACTCACCAAACCTGAAAAAATGCTTGACAATGATAACCAGCTTTCAGAGACTTTGTTCTGTCCTTTAATTTGCACATCATTTCTGACTTTACCTAGTACACTCTAAACAACATTAAATTCATACATCAGTTCTGCCTCTACCTGGCACAGTACTGCAAAGACGTGTTTATAAAATAAGATTCAATTAAAGTAGATTTAAATGATTCAATTTGGATTAAATTATTTATTTAAATCATTATTTACTTAAACAAGTAAATTGCCATGGCTATTGTGTTTCTGTGGGTAAATATTGCCAAGCACATTCAGGCAATGTTTACCTGAACAAATATTGATAAATAAACATTTGCTTGAATAATTATAAGGTATAATTATAATTAGGAAAATATAATTAGGAAATATGAAATTAACGTGATTGATCTAGTATTGTCTTTACTATTTCTCCTAATGGAAGGGCACCTTGCTTGTGCACTGAGGAAAAAAACCCTTTTTTTTTGATGGATTAATCCTCTTAGGAGCAGTAGCTAAAACATAGGAAGAAAAGAGCTTGCAGGTGAATAAGAAATTATTAAAAATTGTAAATACACATCTTCCTTGATTTACCTTAGGCTTACATTCCAATGACACCATCATAAGTTGAAAATGTAAGCTGAAATTCATTTAATACCCCTAAACCTACCAAATATCATAGCTTAGCCTAGCATACCTTAAATGTGCTCAAAACATTTACGTTAGCCTACCGTTAGGCAAAATCATCTAACACAAAGCCTGTTTTTACTCATTTTATTTTTTATAGCTCAAATGTAACTAATATTACCATTTTTTTGTTTTTGTCCTTGATCCTTCTGTTAAGAGTAATTAAAAATTATATTACATTTTGGAGTTTACATTTTATACCACATTTACATGTACACTATTTTTTAAAAGGTGTTTTTATTTTTTTCCTATTATAGTTGATTTCCAATGTTTTGCCATTTCTGCTGTATGGCAAAATGATCTAGCTTTACACACACACACACACACACACACACACACACACACACACACATATATATATATACATTATTTTTCTCACATTATCCTCCATCCTGATCCATCACAAGTGGTGGATTGCCCATCCATTCCAAACACAACAGTCCATATCTACTAACCCCAGAATCCCAATCCATCCAACCTCCCCCTCCCCCGCAAACATAAGTCTGTCCTCCATGTCCACACTCTGTTTTTGTTTTATAGTTAGATAATTTGTGCCATATTTAATTTATTTATTTTTATTTTTTCGTCTTTTTAGGGCTACACCTGTGGCATATGGAGGTTCCCAGGCTAGGGGTCTAATTGGAGCTGTAGCCACCAGCCTATGCCAGAGCCACAGTAATGCCAGATCTGAGCTGTGTCTGCAACCTAAACCACAGCTCAAAATTTTGTAAAAATTTGTCCATTTCTTCTAGGTTGTTCATTTTATTGGCATACAGTTGCTCATAGTAGTCTCTCATGGTCCTTTGTATTTCTGCAGTGTCAGCTGTAACTTTTCCTTTTTCTTTTCTAATTTTATTGATTGAATACTCTCCCTTTTCTCTTGATGAGTATAAAGGTTTATTGAGTTTGTTGATCTTTTCAAAGAACTAACTTTTGGTTTCATTGATCTTCTCAATTGTTTTCTCTGTCTCTGTGTTATTAATTTCTGCTCTAATCTTTATGATTTCTTTCCTTTTACTAATTTTGGGCTTACACATAGCCCATTTTATAGTAAAGTGTAGAATATCTCATGTACTTTATTGGATACTATACTCAAAGTGAAAAGCAGATTGGTTGTATAGGTACAGAATGGTTGTTAAATGAATGGTTGTTTACCCTCATGATTGTGTGGCTGACTGGGAGCTGTGGCTCACTGCCTCTGCCCAGCAATAAGAGAGATTCCTATGCAGCACGTCACTAGCCCAGGAGAAATCAAAACTTCAATTCCAAGTACAGTTTTTTACTGAATGCATATTGCTTTCACACCACCACAAAGCTGAAAAATCCTAAGTCAAACAGGAGGACTGTTTGACTCCTGTTAAGTCAGGGACTGTCTGTGTACATGTTAGCAACAGAAAAACCAGACTTTGTTGTCCAGCAAACCTGGGGTTCAGTCCTACCTCTGCCATTAATTTGTTGTGAATTCATGAACCAATTCCAAAATGTACTTGGCCCCTCAGTGTCTTCATCTGGAGAATGGGCACTACAGAACCTATTCAACATTACTCTGAGAGGACAATGCATAACCATGACCAGGTCTAGCATGGAGCACAGCATGCACACATAGTTAGGTTACTTCTTTCTTCAAAGGAAAGTGGAAACCAACTTATTTTGCAATTGACATAAGATAAAATAATATGTATAATTTAATGCTTTCAGAAGCATAAAATGAATTCCTTTAAAGTAGCACAAATTTTTATTAAAAATATTAGGCATAGCATCTCATTTGATTTCATAATGAGATTGCAAATGTAAAACCTAATTTAAAGACACAAATTAGTTAAGAGATTTGTCCAAGGCCAAAGGGACAACTAGGGTCACGTCAGAACAAAAGCCCAAGTCTTCTAACTCATAGAGTTGGTGGGAATATATATTGGTGCAACCACTGTGGAAAACAATACGGAGGTTCCTCAAGAAACTAAAAATAGAACTATATAGTCCAGCAATCCCACTCCTGGCCATCTATCTGGAGGGAAAAAAACCCATAATTTGATAAGATACATACTCCCCAATATTGATTACAGCACTATTCACAATGGCCAAGATATGGAAGCAACATAAACATCCATTGACAGAGGAATGGATAAAGATGTGGTACATATATATATATACAATGGAATACTACTTAGCCATAAAAAGAATGAAATAATGCCACTTTCAGCAACATAGGTGGACCTAGAAATTATCAAACTAAGTGAAGTTAGTCAGACAGTGAAATACAAACATCATATGATATCACTTATTTGTGGAATTTAAAAAAGGGATTCAGATGAACTTATGTGCAGAACAGAAACAGACTCACAGACTTTGAAAACTAACTTATGGGTACCAAAGAGGACCGTTGAGGTGGGAGGAGGGAAGGACTGGGGTTTTGGATTGGCATATGCACACTGAGCTATATGGAATGATTGGCCAAAGTGGGCCTGCTGTATGGCAGAGAGAACTCTACCCAATATTCTGTCATAATCTACGTGGGAAAAGAATCCAAAAGAGAATGGATGTGTATACTATATAACTGAATCACTTTGTGTACAGCAGAAAATTTCATAACATTGTAAATCAACTATACTTCAATAAAACACATAGCTATATGCTATGATGCACCCTTACCTTAGCTCCAGGTGGCATCTATTCTGGGGTTTTGGGTGAGTGCCATATCTTAGCCCTCCTCTGTACTTTAATATCAGAGTAGCAGCAAATAAAGTAGGTAGAAAATCAAAGACAGCCATTGTGTTCAGAGCAGACACAATGTGTTGCTTGTGTAAAAAACAAAGTTAAAACTGTGTAAGCAGAAAGAACAAACAACATACTGAATAAAGGAGTCTCAGTTTTAGGAGGAGGAAAAAAAAGATTATGTATATGGAGGAAAAAAACCCACTAGTGTAGTTTACCTTGCCGATACAGCATGGTCCAATCACCTCTCTATTCTGGTGCCTTTTTAACTACGCCATTTCATCTGGTCTCATCAGAATAGTTTAGTTAAAACTAAAGAAGCCAATAGACTCAGAGCATGTTCTAGTTGAAAACATACAATGTGGGGAAATGAAAGAAAAAAGACACAGGCTAATTTCCCCCAAATATGTATGGAAATCATGCTGCAAGCGTCTTCTAAAGAAAAAAAATAAAAGAGGATTATTCTGAGGTAAAAGGAATCAGGATGAGGATGAAAGAAAAACAATCATAGAAAAGAAAGGCCTTTCACAGGATTTGTACTGCACATGTGCACTTATTTTATTCAGAAGAGTGTTGCTACAGAACCCAGCAGGGGTAAACCATTATTTATCTCTGGTTATTAGCCAAGCCTAAATTGTGTAACAAAAATAACAAAAGACTTTCTTTACATCTAATTAGACATAAAGGCTAGAACAATGTTCTTGTGAAAGGATGCTTTTAAGATGCTTTTTTGGTATTGAAATAGTAACAACATTTGTTTTGTGTGGTAAACAGAAGCCTTTGGCAGTGCAGTTGCTTTCATTTTGAAACTGCCAAGAATTATTTGCTTATCTATGGAATTTCAACTACTTTCCCTGCTTATGAGTCATAGGGATGCTAATCTAGAATAAATAGGACTGCATAGGAGAACACAAGTGTTTACTGGCCATGAGGCAAAACTTCCCCCACCCCCACACATGTCAGGTACTCACAGTACCCCACTAGGAGTAGAGGGTAGAAGAAGAAAAGAAGACAGAAGAGAATGTTTAAGAAGAAAGACAGTAGTATCATCAGAAAAAAAGTCAATGAAGCAGGGAAGGACATGAGAGAAAAGGAAGGAAGAACAATGTCGGAGAGGATGACAGAATTCCTAGATGCAAAATTGAGTAGAAAGGAAAGGGTCAAAAATAAAAAGGAAGAAGGGAAGGGACAAGTGGGGGAAGGTTGCATAAGCCAAGCAGGAACATGGATGGTGTTGAGTGTAACAGGAGAAAAAAGTGAGAAAAGGCTTGGAGAGATTTTGTGAGGCAAGAATGGCCTAATATAATTTGGAAGGGACTTCAGAGTTGTCTAAATGATAATAGTATTTGATGGTTGGATATGTATTTATAGCTGTTTCCAGCTCTCTCTGAAAACTATATTGGATTATCCAGATTTTCTGAGGTTTATCACCCCAGGCATATAGGATTAACAACCTGATAAAGTCAAGAATTATTCTCCAAAGCAGTCCTTAGGCTTGTATAGCACTCTTTCCAAGCTCCCTGAGCATGGTACCTAAAATGCAAGAACCAAAGGAAAGAAAGGATGTGTACAGATGTTCCCTGACTCACAGTGGTTCACTATAGGGTCTTTGACTTTACTGTGGTGCATTCAGTAGAGATCATACTTCAAATTCTGAATTTTTATATTTTCTCAGGCTGGTGATATATGATACTCTCTGGGAAGCTCCCAATCAGCCACTTGATTTTGGCTGTAAAAAACTGATAATATTTACAACCATTCTGTACTTATACAACCATTCTGTACTTATACAACCATTCTGTTTTTCATTTTTAAGTATGTATTCAGTAAATTACATGAGCTATTCAATACTTTATGATAAAATACATTTTGTGTTAGATTATTTTGCCCAACTATAGGCTACTGTAGGTGTTCTGAGCATGTCTAAATTAGGCTAGGCTAAGCTCTGAGGTTAGGTGTATTAAATGCACTTTTGAATTAGGATGGGTTTATTGGACATAACCCCATTCTAGGTTGAGGAAGATCTGTGTACACATTTATCAATATCTAAAATTCTTCAAACTAGGCTTGAAATGTAAAAAAGTACTGTAATAGAGAAGAACAAATCTGACTCCATGTTGGATCTGTTTCTTTTCTTTAACCTTTGTATTCTATTGCTTTTGCTCTAAGTTAAAAATATTTCCTATAGCCTGAAATATAAAGGATAGTCCATTCTGGAGGCTCTGACCTTTAAAGGTATAATACTTTTATATTTATGTAGAGATAAAAAGTAGCAGAACAGCAAATATCATTTGTCTTGTTAGAGGTTTACAGGCCCATCATCACCTGACCTACCTGGAAATCTGTAAGAACAAAGGATTCTGACACCAAGAAACTCACAACAACCAACCGCATGTTCTTCTCTTTTAGTATAAAAGAAGCCTGAATTCTAACTCAGAGAAGATGGTTCTTTGGGACACTAGTCCATCATTTTCTCAGACTACTGGCTTTCTGAATAAAGTTGCTCTTCCTTGCCCCAACAACTCACCTCTTGGTTTGTTGGCCTATTGTATGGCAAGCAGTATGAGCTTGGACTCATTGACACTATCAAGTTCGGAGAAATTCCTTAAATTAACAAATGCTATTCAGTACCTTCTATGTGTCAAACACTGGAAACTCAGTGAAAAAAAAGTAGACACAGCCTTTGCCTCACAAAGCTAGGAGTCCAGAGAATAGAGTGTGGTAATGGTAAGTCAGAGGAAGTACAGAGCTACAGACAGTGGTTACAACACACCCAACGCAGTTCAGGTGGAAAGTGCTATTTGAGTTGAAAACTTAAAGGTGGTGGAAGATTAACTAGGCAAAGACTGAAAGGAAAGGAGGGATGTTGTAAGGAAACAGAAAAGGAAGGTTCAAGGCAGAAGGCATAACAGAACAAAAGAAGTCTCTCGCTATGCCTATGAGTACAACATATGATGAAATTGTCGAGACAGGTTTTTGTACAGAAAATGGAGAGGTGTTGTAAAGTACTTGTTTGCTGTGGATTTAGGGCTTTATAATCAGGACAATAAAAAGGTTTTGACACATTGTTCAGTGGGTATTAACACTACAAACTTTTTACTTTCTAAATATTATTCCTTGGAAAGTAGCTAAGAAATGGGCAAGACCAGTGTCAAGAAATGTAGTTAATAAGCTCTTACAATAACTCATATTATAGGAGACAATGGTCTGGACCAAGGCAGTAGCAATGAGGTAAGAGAGAGGGGTCTGGATTGTCAAGATATTAATTTACAGAATCAATGAAACTTGGTAATTGGCTAGATTTGGAGAGATTGAGGTGATGTTCATTCATAGTCGGTCTGAATAGCTATGTAGATGGTGTTGCTTTTCACTAATCTCTGAGTAAGAGATTAAAAAGAGTAAATAAGTAGAGGAATGTCAAACTTTTGACACCAAGAGGCATCGATCCTTAGTGTTAGTTTTGTTGACTAAAAGTGTATCTTCTTCGTTTCTCCTTTTATAGACGTACACTCATTAAGTAAATTCAATAAAGGTTTATTGAATAAATGATTGAATTCCAGAATGGATGCGAAGGAATAAACAAATTAATAAATAAATAAGTAAATGAAAGAGTGAGTAAATGGATAAGAGAAAATTCATGGAAGGAGGCAGGCAATGGACGCAATGAAGACATTTCCTTGTCAGCAAGGGTGGTAACTCTTATGCTCAAAATTGAGTCAGTCTCCTAATTTCAGAGTCTAATAAACAAGAAGCTCAGTGTAGGACAAAAATAAAAACCACAAGAGAAACAAGCCCCGATGAAGCTTCATTTAAGAATGCAAAAAAAGGAGTTCCTGTCATGGCGCAGTGGTTAACGAATCTGACTAGGAACCATGAGGTTGCGGGTTCAGTCCCTGGCCTTGCTCAGTGGGTTAACGACCCGGCGTTGCACTGAGCTGTGGTGCAGGTTGCAGACGCGGCTTGGATCCCGCGTTGCTGTGGCTCTGGCGTAGGCCGGTGGCTGCAGCTCCTATTAGACCCCTAGCCTGGGAACCTCCATATGCCACAGGAGCGGCCCAAGAAATAGCAACAACAACAACAACAACAACAAAAAAAAACAGAGAGAGAGAGGGAGAGAATACAAATGGAGGTTTACATTCTTTAAAAGAACTGATTTTTCCTAAGAAGATGAAAAGTTATAAATAACGGTATCCATGTTAATGCCTTCAAAGAAGCCAAATTTAAACTTTAAACTTCAGACTCTGGCATAAGGAGTGCTGACTTCTATCTTACTACCTTCTTAGATGTGTACATGCTTATGTAATGACCATTTTAGTATGATTTGTAAAAGACAAGTAAGGTAGCAGAATGGTTTCATTTCACCCCTGGTATCAGAGCTCTCTGGCAGTTTTAAGATCAAAATGGTGAAAACAAACAGTAAGAGCTAATAAAAATTAATTCTTGACTTGCTGCATTTTAGCACCTCTCTGGCCACACTTATACACACACACACAACTGAGGGTGGAGAAAGAGCAGCAGCTAGTGTATGCTAAACTATCAGATCATCACCTGAATAAGCTCTTCCACCCTTACATGGTGCTTTCAATGCAACTCAGAGAAACTCATTTCTCACTCAATTGTCAGCATATTTAATAATTCAGAATGGAGAAGTCTCTAGTACTAAAGGATAGAATGCTTTAGCTGATAGCAATAGCAATACGTCAAGTAAGAACTCCTAAATCTGTCAGAATAGCATAAAATCTTAGGAACTCACTACAGACTATGTGGCTATGAGTTAAAGCATAACCAACATGATTGTTCTTATGCTTAAACTATTCTGTTAATTTCTATATAGGAAGGAATTTTCATTAATAAGTCTAAAAATCCATTCTCTGTTTTTCAAAATTCCCAGAAATGAATAAAAATTTTAGTTCTTAAGTAATTAACTATTGAAAAAAAATACTCAAAACACAAGAACTTAGAAAGCATTTACCCTATATCATGATTTAACCTTTACATACCATTTCTTCCTCATTTTAAAATGGAAATAAGAATTTTTATTTTGGGGAATTATAAAAAAGTTAAATTCTTTAGCACATGTAAACATTAAAAAAACATGATAGTGACCCCAATGAGCTATGTAATAAAGAACCATAATTTTTTTTTTAAATCAGTCTGAACTTTATGGGAAACAAGCCAGGGATACTTTTTCCTTCAACTAGTTCCTTAAAACATGCCGGACTGGTTCTCTTTTCTGATCCTGGATAACACCTTAAGTGATTCCTTCAGCTTTCTGGTCACTTTCATTTACAAGAAAAAAAAAAATCACACTTTGGCAACTGAGAATTCACTTTCAGATATTACACAGCCTGGTCTAGCCTAAACCCACATTAAGCCCATGTGTGTCTCCTCACATCAATTTATATATGACCCAGGCTTAAAAACCTCCATGGGAAGACAGGTTTTCAATCTTCCCTCTTTTTTTCACTTTTTCTTTTCTGCTTCTTTTATTTGCGCCTCCTCTTTCTCCTGCATTGTATTAGGACTGGAAGGAGGCATGGGGGCAGATGAAGTGCTGTTGTAATCTGACCTTCTGTGCCCTCCGTGCAGCAGATGCCTAAATACCAGCCTTCCTGTAGAGCATGTTCCCAGCTCCTTCATGGATCCTGCAGTGACCTTCCTACCATAGAGTTTCCTCAAGCAAGCAAAACAATAACCACCTGACCACTTGCAAGACCCTACTGATCATCTCCTGCTTCCAGCAAGTATTTTGTAGCTTCATACTGCTAGGAACTCCTTACTCTAGCAGGCTATCCTCATGGGCACAGTATCATTCAAAATATCTTAAGCTCAGTTACCTTTTAAGATAGAAAACTCCTGGTTCTTGTCAAACTAGAAACCAAAGTGTCCATCTGCTTCTTACTGCCCTCCTCCCTTGGCTTATTGTCAAAGACCTCTCCATTCACTCTCCCAACTTAAGAATTCTCCAGACAGAGCCAAGCAGAAGTCTTTTTATTTACGTGTACTCTAAGCCTCTCGGAATGCACGTCAAGTACTTCTAAGAACTTCCTCCCTCACCCTACTCCTGCCTCAGAAAAAAGTGAGTAGATTAGTCTCAGAAGCTCGACAGATGTCCAACTCCAGTGTGAGATACCATTTTCCCAGCTTCAAACCACCCTCAAAACCCCGAGAAATTTTCTTGGAACCTCTCCAACATGACTTGAAGGTAAAGACGAAGAGAAAAACAAGAAATACTATACCCCTAAACCTATTTACTTCTTACTCTCATGAATTTTTTTCTTCATTTTCTATCTTCTGACTACATAGGTTGATCAGTGAATGAGAGAAGAATTCAAAGGATCTTCTTAACTCTAGATGTGGTTTCCCATCCGCAGCATTAAGATTATGGAAAGATCTTTTTTTTTGTTGTTGTTGTTTGAAGAGGCAAAGTGGTACATTGTAGGATATTTAACAGTGTCCCTGCTCCCTACCTGCTAAATGCCAGAACCTTCCCCTCCCCTTGAGGTATGACAACCTTTATGTCCCCAGATATTGCCAAATAGCTATGGGGAAAAATTGCCCCCCACCTGAGAACCAGGGGCCTAGATGTTTTGTAACTTGTTGCAGCTGGGTGTTCTCTTTAGCATGTGAAGATAATTTTGTTTGGTGTTTTTCCATGAAATTCTGAGATGACAGAAAAAAAATCTGAATAGTTATATTAATTCCCTATCCCCGGTCTCCATTAATTTAGTGGACATTAACTCATTATAGTTAAATAATAATGTTTTAACTCATATAGTTAAAAAAATAAACATTCATGTTCTGCTATGCACCAGACACTATCACAGGTGTTAACTGAGATATGACTCTACCTTCTGGGAGTTTAGTGATACTAGAGGCAACAAAGAACATCCAGCAGACAGATAATATGATCAAAGTGGGGACTCAAGGAGATTACCTGGTCATCACCCTATTTGATGAGAACAAAGGGAAATTTTGGAGCCAGGAAAATCAGTTAGGAGGCAGTTGCCATAATAAAAATTAAAGAGAGTAATGATCTGTATATGACTCCAGGTAATGAAGAAGGAAAAACTGAGAGTGAATTTGGAAAAAAAAAAGATGGAATTTCATAAGTGGTTGGATTGATGAAGTAAGAGCAGAAAGGGACAAATATCTTATTTGGTTTCCTTCATGGGAAATTTGCACAGCTTTCCTTGAAGATATGGGATTGTTAGAATAAAGAAGACAAAAACTCTTAGGCAGATTGTGGTAAAAACAAGAGTTTTTGGGAGTTCCCACTGTGGCTCAGTGGGTTATGAAACTGACTAGTATCCATGAGGATGTGGGTTCAATCCCTGGCCTGGCTCAGTGGGTTATGAAACTGACTAGTATCCATGAGGATGTGGGTTCAATCCCTGGCCTTTCTCAGTGGGTTAAGGGACTGGCATTGCTGTGAGCTGTGGTGTAGGTCGCAGATGTGGCTCAGATCCCATGTTACTGTGGCTGTGATGTAGGCCAGCAGCTGTGGCTCCAATTTGACTCCTAGCCTGGGAATTTGCATATGCCACAGGTGTGTCCCTAAAAAGCAAAAACAAACAAAACCAAGAGTTTTCATGAATTTGGTTTTGGGGTATTCTTATGTGGCAATTTTGATTTGAGGATAGATGACTTGAGGCTATTCTGT
Organism: Phacochoerus africanus; assembly: GCF_016906955.1. Taxonomy (NCBI): domain Eukaryota; kingdom Metazoa; phylum Chordata; class Mammalia; order Artiodactyla; family Suidae; genus Phacochoerus; species Phacochoerus africanus. The sequence goes on from NC_062545.1 coordinate 201,705,157, forward strand.
GTACAGAAATCCATATACAGAAATCTAAGGTGAGGACTTCCCTAGAAATGACGCATTTGTCTTCACCTCATTTTTCTCTGAAACCCTTAAGATATATACAACTGACTGAGTTCTTACTTACGTTTTGAGGAAGAGGGTTCATTACCAACTCAGATTCCCAAACTAGCATCCAGACCACCCAGCAATAAAAACCCCCAATGTAACTGCCTCAGATGACTTTACCTAAGAAGAATCAGCTGCAAGAATGAAGGAAAATCATTTTATCTTCACATATAGGAGACGTAAATTATCATAGGTCTTTACGATGATGGATATTTTAAAAACAAAAACTAGTTAGAAATGTAAGAAGTTTTCTTTTAAGTAATATGGCAAATGGCATTTTTTAAAATAACCAGGTTTCAAAGATAGTGTAAAAATATAACTCAAGTGGCTCTAGGATTGTTTAGCTTAAAAAATTAAAAAATGTAACAGAACTAGCATTTGAACCATTTCTTCATATTCCAATTTTCTCCCTTTGTTCAATTGCACTTCTTTAAATTTTAGATCAAGAAGTTGAAATTGAGGAAATTTTGTTCCTTGAAAATGAACCTATTACTTCATTATTCCTTCATCCTTCTGCCATGCTTGTTCCTTCATTCTTTCTTGTTTCCATTAATTAAATGAACAAAGATGCACATAACAAAAACAGAATTAATTTCAGTTGTTTTTCCTCTTCTCCTTCTGCTGGGTGATTTAGTAACAGGAGATATGAAAGGCATGATATACTTATTCTGCATGTGCTATTATATATTAAAACAATAGTACAACCTCAGTGGTGCCCATGAAATATATCCTCAGTCTTTGTCTACTCCACTGACTTTGTTTTCCTTTAGTATATAAAAATAAGGTATTTTCCAGATGACTATTATCATGATAATAGCATTAATTTAATCAGACTTCAATTATCCTTATACAGGTTAATACTACACAATATTATAATTTCTGTGGCTTAGACATATCTTTTTTTCTAGCAAAAGTACAGGGCAAATTTATCAACAGTCAGGAATATATATTCACCACTCTCCAGCTCAGTTGTCTTTATTCTGCTGACTTTTAAGAGTCACACAAAGTGTCTGAGTACTGCAGCAATAGAAGTCCAGTCTACCCACCACCTTACAATTTTAATTCAGAATCATGTGGTCCCTACTTAAGTCATGTACCACCCTCAGTAGAGAACTTGAAAGGGAAAATAAAGACTTCATTCAAAAAATTTACTATATTGCAATTAGTAATTTACTCTATTTTCATATCATAATGTGTTCTCCTTTAAGACAAGAGATATGTTTTAACCTTTTTTGTATGTCTAAATAAGTTGCTGGAACAAAAGATATGTTCCATTATAAGTACTTGATGTTCCATTATAAGTTCTTGATGAATGAATGAATGAATGAATGAACATTTTAAAATGAAGAGCTCTTAAAACTCATTCAGCCCTAGTTTCCAGTGACTTTTAGAATATTTTCCATGGCATAACAACAAATAGTGTCAGATTTTCTTTAGCTCTCATTATTCTGTGACAGGACACTCAGGACTAATCCTCTTCACTGGATTTCAGAATCCAGGTCCATCCTATGCCTGCTCTTAACTGAAATGTGTGATGTGTTGATTATTTTCCACTGGAGCCTCTTTTATTTGCCTGCTTTCTATTTTTCTTAAACTGAAGACATCACAGTCTAGAGCCTCTTCTAGAGCATAATTCTAAAAAATACCACTTTCAATATATCTCAGCCATATTTACACTGTTTTTACCTTCCTACAAGGCAATGTCCAAACTGCTTGGTCTGAAAATTAGGAACCACCTGCCAGTTTCCATTCCCATGCCTTGCCATTTATTAACTTATTCTTATAATCATTAAGTATTTGTTGTACATCTATTCTGTCCATGACACCAAGCTGGATCTGAGGTAAGAGATAATTTTGACCTGCTTAAAGCATAAAACCCAAAGGATAACATGTAATGATGTTTTAGAATAATGCCCTTCCTTGCTTCACTTCCAACTAAGAAACAAAATAGATATGAAGTTACAACATAAGTATATGACAGATATTCCACATAAGCAGAATTTATAAAGAGGCTAAAGAACAAGGATATATAATTTTTTCTTTTTATGGATGCATCTGCGGTATACGGAAGTTCTCAGGCTGGCGTAGAATCAGGGCTTCAGCTGAGGCCCACACCACAGCCATGGAAACATCAGATCTGAGCCACATCTGCAAACTATGCCACAGCTTGTGACAATGCAGGATCCTTAACATACTGAGCAAGGCTAGGGATCGAACCCACATCCTCACAGAGACTATATTGAGTCCTTAAGCCACTGAGCCACAATAACTCTGATCAAGGATATTTTAAAAATCAGGTTTCCACTTCTGGCCATGATAAAGTGGTACTAGACTTTCTCTCCTACCTTAAAAAACCAGAAAACTGGAAAAACTATATGAAACAACTATTTTCAGATGATGGACAACAGGTAGCAAAGAACTATTATTATCTGTTAGAGAAGAGAAACAAAGATACCCCTTGGATCATATCAGCTTTCAAAAGCCTGGAAGCACTCTCTCGACTGCAGTACTGGAAGGAGGATTCTAAGCAACACACTGTGGTTTGATGAGTTAAGGAGATAGATATTGGGTTTGGAAAAGCTGAGGTGGCTAGAATTTGCAGGACAAAGTACCAGAGAGGAGCAAATGATGCAGAGAAAGAGCTCCAGATGCCTGCATAGGGATCCTATAGAGTCCTGGCTGAATATTATGCTGTGCTTACAAAAAGTAAAGGTCTACAAGGTAGGAAAGAACCATCACCAGAGAGAAATTAAGCTGAATCGTCCTCAGAGCTCATATAGAGATGGGAAATATTAGAGATTTGACTAGCTCAAGTAAGGAAAATTTGTTGAAAATTCAGGACATTCAATAGAAGCTCCAGAAGAATCACATCATAATAGTGAACTAAACAAGCTGTAGAATACAGGTTAATCTAGAAATAACAAAAGAAACCTTAAAAAAAATAATTACTCCAAGTGATCAAGCTGAGCCTTAAGTTACTTAGTTTCCAGAAAAAAAAATTTCAACATGTTTTGAAAGAAAACAACAAATAATAAAATCAACAATGTGAGATTCAAAATGTACAGCATTCATAAACAAATAACATCAGGATTTCTGCTTCTACCCAGGAAGGAGTAACTACTAAAAGAATATTGTCCCAGAGTAAACAACTACAAACTGAAAAATATATAAAACAATTGTTTTTCAGGATTTCCAGATGAAATATAGGATGTTAAATTAAATTTGAATTTCAGACAATTTTAGTATAAGTTTGTCCCATGCAACATTTGACACACATATTGATAGTAAAAAATTGTTTGTTATTTTTTTCTGAAATTCAAAATTAACTAGATGCCCTGCATTCTTATTTGCTAAATTTAACAATCCTATTTACTTTAGAAAATGGACACAGGACTGTAGAATGTTGAGAGGAGGGAAAATAATGAGGCCAACCAAATGGAAGCCCTGGTTTTTGGGTTAGACAATTCTGGACTGTAGTTCAGGATAAAGTACCCCAAATAGAGCCCAGAAAACTTGAACCAAAATGAACCTTCAGACAAAAAATTGGATTTCAGGGAGGCCATGATGGCCAAACTTCATAAGGCATAATACCATAGTAGAGAGAGTTATGTGGAAACAGCTCTACAAATCCAGTCGAGTCCTTGGCTATGATTGCTTAGGGTAAAACTTCATGAAGCAAGGACTGTTACAATTGCTAAAGAAATATAATCAAGGGAATATAAGTTAAATAATATTCCCAGAGCTCACACAGTACCAGAGTTTCTGTCAGGGTGGAAAGACTCCAGTAAGTACAAGTCTTTTAATAAAGACTCTGGAAGGATAAACTTTTACTAGTGGGGAAAAGCTAACACTAGACTAAATTTTACTCTAGATATACTACAACAAGATAAATAACAAGCCTCAAAATAAATCAGACTCATATACAAGTACCTTAATTGCTGGCCAGACTGAAGACTGCAAAATATTCCTTGTATTAGATTACTCAGCAATGCAATATTAATAATCTTGAGCATCCAAACATTCTTAGGCATGAAAGAAGCATGAAATTATCTACTATCAAGAAAAAAAGCAATCAATAGAAACAGACTGAAAAATGACAGAGATAATACAATTAGCAGACAAAGGCTTTTACAAAGCCTTTGTAAAGATGCTCAGTATACACAAGGCTGTAACATTAATATTATGAGAGTTTTTTTTAAAAAAAGAACCTCATAAAATTTCCAGAGCTGAAAAATACGATTCATGAAAAAATTCTTGGATGTACACAACAATAAATTAAAAATATAACAGCAGAATTAAAAAGATTAGTCAACTTGATGACTTAACAACAGAAAATAGCTAAACACTCACAGGGGAAAAATGCTAAAAAAGATTCAGTGACATGTGTGACAATATCAAACACTATAATGTATAAATAATTGGATTTCCAGAAGGAGAGAAGTTATGGGATTACAGAAACAAAACAGATTTGAAGAAATTATGACCAAAATTGTCCAAACTGGATGAAAATTGTAAACCTATAACATTTACAAAGAGGAGAACCACAGAGAAAACCATATTTAGGTACATCAAGTCAAATTTCTGAGAATTAGTGATAAATAAAAGGTATTAAAATCAGCCAGAGGAAAAAGGAACACAGTACATAGAGGAAAATAGATAAGAATTTTTCCTGATTATTTGTTGTCAAAATGAAAATCCTAAGAAAAAGGAACAACTTTAACCTCCTGAGAGGGAAAACAAAACTTTAAACTTATATAAACAAAACTTCACTTATTGAGGAATCTAAAGAAAAAGGATACAAACGAACTTATTTGCAGAACAGATACAGACTCACAGACTGAAAAACTTATGGTTACTGAAGGGATGGACTGGAGATTTGGGATTGGTATATGTAATGACTGACCAACGGGGACATGCTGTATAGCACAGAGAGTGCTACCCAATGTTGTGATAATCTACGTGGGGAAAGAAGCTGAAAGAGAATGGATATGTGTGTATGTGTGATGGAATCACTTTGTTCTATAGTAGAAATTATCACAAACTTATAAATCAACTATACATCAATGAAACAAAAAAAAATTAAAAAATCATTCACAAATATAGGTAGCCAAAGAATTTTTCAGGAATATAAAATGTGAAAGACTTCATTATCAAGCAGACTTCTAAAATGAAAACTGTTAAAGTTCTTTGATAAGAAAGAATCATATGTCAGATATAAACTCAGACTTAAAGAAATGAAAAACACTAAAATGGTAAATATACAGGTACATACAGATAATACCTTGTCATATTTTAATTTCCTTAAAAGATTAATTGGGAAAGCAAAACCTCCAAAATTGCACAATATTAAATTTTCTCCTTAATAAGCAATAATAAAACTGGATAAAGCTGTCAAAAATAATAATTTCAGGGCTCTGGAAATGAACTACAGGCATACAACACATTTAGAAGTGTTTATTCAAGAAAAACTACTGAACCTTGAGCCTATTATATAGCCCCCTCTCCTGGCTTTGTCAGAATGATAATCTACCATAGGAGAGTAAACTCTGTAAAAAAGAAACTTTGCTGCCAGAAGGAGAGGAACTGATGTTTAAGTAGACTGTAGGAAAACAATATTTTCCTGAATATAGTTGGCAACCAAATAGGAAGGTCATGCCATACCTAATTTGAAATATCAATCTTGATTTCAGCAAGCAGCAGACAAGCTGAATAGCTAGAAATGTAACAGGGAGACACATGGAATGGGAATGTCACAGTAGGCTTTGAGAAGCTCCCACATACTTTGGTGGTCTGAAAAGCATGAAGGTTTACAAGGTTATGCACAAGATCAGGAGAGAGTTTAGGAAGACCCAGCCAACTATACTTCCCCTGGATGAACATGAAAACTTATGCATGGACAGAAAAGAAATGAGAGAGAAGAAAAGTCAAAGTTGGGTCAGATTTACAAACTGCCTGTACTTTGAATGCATTCCCTGATATAAACACAGATATATAAGTAAAGGGGTAGAATCCTTACTGACCTAACTACTTGAGTACAACCTTTGACTGATTAATGGCTTTGACCAACTAAGTTATGCAGACATAGGAATGACCCTCCCACCAGGAAACTAGAATTAAAAATTAAAATAAGATTTGTTCTTTTAATCTGAGCAGATATCAGTGGCCACACACTGTCACACACAATACGGGGAGAGGCAAGTCATCAAACTAAATACAGACAAATAGCAATAAAAACAGTCCTGTGAGGATTCAGATATAGAGTAGCTATAAAATACTATCAAAGGTGTCCAGCTTTTAGATAAAAAAATTTTAAGATATGCAGAGAAATAGAGACTGTGACCATGCTCATGGGGGGGTGGGGTGGGGGTGGGGAAGCAGTCAATAGAAATCATCTGAGAGGGCATAGTTGTTGAACTAAGAAGACAAAGACTTTCAAATTTTCTTGTGGTGCAATGGGTTAAGGATCTGGTACTGTCACTGTGGTAGCTTGGATTGCTGCTGAGACACAGGTCTGATCCCTAGCCTGGGAACTTCCACATGTTGTAAGTGAATTAAAAAAAATGACTTCAGAGGGGCTATGATAAATATAGTCCAGGTACTAAAGTAACCTATATGTAAAGAACTAAAGGAAAGGGCAGGATCAAGATAGTAGAAGAGTATGACATGTTTCTCACCTTTGCCCACAAACACATCAACAAAAACCCCATCTACATGCAGAATGATTTGCACAGAACACCTACTGAACACTGGCATAAGACCTCAAACCTCATATAAGAGCAAGAAACCCTCCACATAACTGTGTAGAACAAAAGGAAGAAGAGAGAGAGAGAGAAGGAAAGAAAGAAATCAGGACAGGACCAGCACTCCTGAGAGGGAGCTGAGAAAGAGGAAAGGAACCCATAGCCACCTAACTGACAGGGAGATCTGCCAAGATAGAGGGACCTCAAAGCTTCAGAGAAAAGCACAGCAGCTGGACCGAGGAGGGCAAAGCAAAGAGATAGCCCCAAATACCATCAGTACCATCATACCTGGACACCACAGCATGAGATGCTCAGGTAGGGGCTGGACACTGAGACTCAGGATCTGGAGGTCACTTCCAGGGCAAGAACTATGATTGGTGGTGTGGAGACAGCCTGAGGGAGCTAGGGAGTAGTGCTTCAAGGGCTGGGAAGCAGAGTGAACTTGGGAGGAGGTCTGGACCTGCAGGAGAACCAAGGTGCCATTGTTGGGGCGGGCAAGAGGAGGAGGGGTAGACTGCCATAGGAATATCTTTTTCTGCATATGTGTGGACTCTTGGAGGGCAGGGCTATGGGTGGCAAGGTGCCTCTTGCATGGGCTACAGTCAATGGCCCTTCTTGTACTGGTTATGGGTGGTAGCACCTCCTGTGTGGGCTAAAGCATGACAGGGTGCTTCTTGCATGGGCTATAGGCAGTGGGGGCAAACCACTGCAGTTAGCTATAACTCCAGAGGTGGACATGTCCTGTTACCACTAGGGGTTCATGAATGGGCACCATCTGCAGCCCCAGTCACCTCTGAGGTTGACACAGAGGAGGGCAATGCAACCAAGCCCCACCTGTTGTTGCTCTCACTTGCCTGGGAATACACATACCCTGCTATTGCCACTGCCAAATGCTCTGGGAACCTCCTAAACCTGCCTGAGGCTCATTGACATTACTCAGGGCCCTGAAACTAGGAGCAGACTGTGACACCTTCCCACAGGTCCTTGCTAATGTAAAGGGCCCAGCAACCAGGAACTAGCAACTAGGCCTGCCCATTGCTTCCATCTCCCTGGAAGCACATGCAGCACCCTATCAAGGGGATAATAGCCTGCACATACTGAGGAAATACACAGCAAGCATCCAAACTCTCATGCCAAAAATAAATGGTGAGCTCTCAAAAAATACCCAGGGGTGCTCTCACATATAAATAGCCCTCCAAGACTACAGTAGTTGGTTTTCCTAAACTCACAGAATAAGAAAAATAAAAGCAAAATGAAGACTCCCAGGAGTCATTTCCACTTAAAAGAACAGGAGAATTCCCCTGAAGGAGCAAACAATGAAACAGACCTTGGCAGTCTAACAGACCCCTAAATCAAAAAGGAGATTGTGAAAATATGGAAGGAATTATGGGCAAATATGAAGGAATTAAGAGCAGATATAGGAGTTCCTGTAGTGGCTCAGTGATTAATTAATCTGACTAGAAACCATGAGGTTGTGGGTTTGATCCTTGGCCTCACTCAGTGGGTTAAGGATCCTGTGTTGCTGTGGCTATGATGAAGGCTGGAAGCTGTAGCTCCCATTATACCCCTAGCCTGGGAACTTCCATGTGCCATGGATGCAGCCCTAAAAGGACAAAAAGACCAAAAAAAAGCAATATAAACAGTAATGCAAATTACTTTAGAAAGGAACTAGAAAATATAAGGAGGAACATAGAAAAATTATAAAATTCATTTGCAGAGATGCAAACTTTGAGGTAAAGGCTCTGAAGAGCAGAATGAAAAATACAGAGGAATGAATTAGCGACTTGGAAGATGGAATAAGAGAAATCCACTCAATCAGGACAGCAGACAGAAAACCAAATGACTAAACATGAAAGCAGTGATATCTAGGGGATAATATAAAGTGGGCCAATCTATACATTATAGGGATTCTGGAAGGAGAAGAAAAAGAAAAGGGGATAGAAAATACACTTGAAGAAATTATGTCTGAAAACTTTCCAAATCTAAAGGAAACATATCAAGATACAGGAAGCAGAGAGGGCTCCAAACAAGTTGAACCCAAACAGGCCTACACCAAGACATATTATAATAGAAATGGCAAAAGTTAAAGATAAAGAAAGGATTGCAAAGGAAAAAAGAGAAAAACAAAGAGTTAATTATAAGGAACTCCATAGGGCTATCAGCTGATTTCTCTACAGAAACACTACAGGGCAGGAGAGAGTGGCAAGATATATTTCAAGTTCTAAAAGGAAAAAAAATTTGCAGCTTAGAATACTCTATCCAACAAGGGTGTCATTTAAAATAGAACCAGAAATGAAGAATTTCTTCAACAAACAAAAACTGCAACAGTACATCAATACTAAACCAATCCTAAAAGAAACACTGAAAGGGCTTCTCTAAATGAAAAATAAGTAAGAAGAAATAGGATTGAGGAAATCACAATGGGGAAGTAATCACTTAAATAAACCAGTGTACAGAAATAAAAGGAAAAAAATCTATTGTAAAAGTGATGATATACATAAGGAACAGGAAAGGGATAAACATAATGTTAAAAAAGGATATCAAGATCATAAAAGAAAAGAAAGTAAGAAAATCTAAACTTTTTTGGAGTTCCCATTGTGGCACAGTGATTAACAAATCCAACTAGGAACCATGAGGTTGTGGGTTCAATCCCTGGCCTTGCTCAGTGGGTTAAGGACCCAGCATTGCTGTGAGCTGTGGTGAAGATTGCAGACACAGCTTGGATCCTGTGTTGTTGTGGCTCTGGTGTAGGCCAGCAGCTACAGCTCCGATTAGACCCCTAGCCTGGGAACCTTTATATGCTATGGGAGTAGCCCAAGAAATAGCAAAAAGACAAAAAAAAAAGAAAAAAAAAGAAAATCTAAACTTTTTTCTACAATGTGTTTGAGCCTATATGACTATCAAGCTAAAGCAAGCAGATATAGGAAGGGGTTATATTTGAAAAACAGGGCAACCACAAATCAAAACCAAATGTTACATTCACAAAAAATAAAAAGAAAAATACACAAGCATAAAATAAAAGGAAATCATCCAACCAAAACCAGAAAGGAAGAAAGGAGAAACAAAATCAACTGGAAAAGGTTTAAAATGGCAATAAACACATGTTTATCAATAATTACCTTAAATATCAATGGACTGAATGCTCCAATCAAAAGACATACAATAGCAGACTAGATAAAAAAATAAGAGCTTACATGTTACCTACAAAAGACTCACCTTACAGCAAAAGACACATAAATTGAAAGTGAGGGGATGGGAAAAGATATTTCATACGAATGGAAAAGAAAGGAAAGCAGGAGTTGCAATACTCATATGAGACAAAATAGACTTTAAAATGATGGCCATAAAGAAAGACAAAGGACACTATTTAATAATAAAAGGATCCATTCAAGAAGAGGATATTACAATCGTCAATACATATGCCCCTAATATAGGAGCACCCAGATACATATGACAAATACTAACAGACATAAAAGGAGAAATTTACGGGTGTACAATAATAGTAAAAGACTTTAACACCCCAGTCCATCAACAGAGAGATGCTCTAGATGTAAAATCAACAAGGCAACAGAGATCCTAAATGACACAATAGAAAAGTTAGACTTCATCAACATTTTCAGGACATTGCATCCAAAAAAAAAAAAAAACTCAGAATATACAGAATATACATTCTTTTCGAGTGCACATGGAACATTCTGAAGGACAGACCACATACCCAGGCACAAAACTAACCTCCACAAATTTAAGAGTATAGAAAAATTTCAAGTTATCTTCTCTGACAACAATGGACAGATCATCCAGACAGAAAATCAACAAGGAAAATAGGCCTTAAATGATTCATTGGACCAGATGGATTTAATAGATATTTATTGAATATTCTATCCAAAAACAGCAATTCTTCTCAAGTGCACATGGACATTTTCTAGGAAAGATCACTTTCTGGGGCACAAATCAAGCCTCAGTAAACTTACGAAAGTTGAAATCACATCAAGCATCTTTTCCAACCACAATGCTATACTACTGGAATTCAACAACAAGAAAAAGAACCTGCAAAAAACACAGACATGTGAAGACTAAACAACATTCTACTAAGCAACCAATGAATCACTAAATAAATCAAAGTGGAAATTAAAAAATACTTAGAAGAAAATGACAACAAAGACACAACAATACAAAACCTATGGAATGCAGCAAAAGCAGTTCTAAGAGGGAAGTTTATTGATATACAAGCCTACTTCTGCAAACAAGAAAAAGCTCAAATAAACAATCTAACCTTACAACTAAAGCAACTAAAGAGAAAGGACAAGACCCAAAGTTAGCAGAAAGAAAGAATCATAAAGATCAGAGCAGAAATAAATGAAATAGAAACAAAGAAAACCATAGAAAAGATCAATGAAACTAAAAACTGTTTCTTTGAAAAGATGAACAAAATTGACAAATCCTTAGCCAGACTCATCAAGAAAAAAGAAAGAGGACTCAAATTAGTACAATTTTTTTAGTGGTTTAGTTTTTTTGTTTGTCTTTTAGGGCTACACCTGTGGCATATGGAGGTTATCAGACTAGGGGTCAAATAAGAGCTACAGCTGCTGCCTACACACAGCTCATGCAACACTGGATCCTTAACCCAGTGAGTGAGGCCAGGGCTCAAACCTGTGTCTTCATGGTTACTAGTCAGATTCGTTTGCACTGAGCCACAATGGTAACTCCTCAAATCAATAAAATTAGAAATGAAAAAGGAGAAGTTACAATGGACATCACAGAAATACAAAGGATCATAAGAGATTACTACAAGCAACTATATGCCAATAAAATGGACAACCTAGAAGAAATGGACAAATTCTTAGAAAAGTACAATCTTCCAATACTAAACAAGATGAAACAGAAAAGATGAATGGACCAATCACAAGTACTGAAATTGAAACTGTGATTAAAAAATTTACAACAAACAAAAGTCCAGGATCAGATGGCTTCACAGGCAATTTGTATCAAACACTTAGAGAAGAACTAACACCTATCCTTCTGAAACTATTTCAAAAATTTGCAGAGGAAGGAACATTCCCAAACTCATTCTATAAGGCTACCATCACTCTGATATCAAAACCAGACAAAGATACCACAGAAAAAGAAAATTATAGGCCAGTATCACTGATGAACATAGATGCAAAAACCCTCAACAAAATACTAGCAAAATGAATCCAACAATATTTTAAAAGGATTGTACACAATGATCACGTGGGATTTATCCCAGGGATGCAGGTTTTTTTCAATATCTGCAAATAAATCAGTGTGATACACCCCATTAATAATCTCAAGAATAAAAACCATATGATCCTCTCAATAGATGATAAAAAGCCTCCAGAAAGTAGGCATAGAGGGAACCTACATCAACATAATAAAGGCCATATATGACAAACCCACAGCTAACATCATTCTCAATAGTGAAAAGCTGAAAGAATTCCTGCTGAGATCAGGAACAAGATAAGGATGTCTGCTTTTGCCACTACTATTCAACATAGTTTTGGAAGTCCTAGCCTCAGCAATCAGTGAACAAAAAGAAATAAAAGGAGTCCAAATTGGAAAGAAAGAAGTACAGCTATCACTGTTTGCAGAGGACATGATAAAATACCTAGAAAATCCTAGAGATGCTACCAGAAAACTGTTAGAGCTCATCAATGAGTTTGGTAAAGCTGCAGGATACAAAATTAATACACAGAGATCAACTGCATTTCTATATACTAACAATGAAAGAGCAGAAAGAGAAATTAGGGAAACAATCCCATTTACCATCACAACAAAAAGAATAAAATACCTAGGAATAAACCTGCTTAAAGAGACAAAAGTCCTGTACTCCAAAAACTATAAGGCACTGATGAAAGAAATCAAAGATGACACCAACAGATGGAAGACATACGATGCTCTTGCATTGGAAGAAGCAATATTGTCAAAATGACTATACTACCCAAGGCAATCTACAGATTCAATGTAATCCCTATCAAATTACCAAGGACATTTTTAACAGAACTAGAACAAAATATTTTAAAGTTTGTTTGGAAGCATAAAAGACCTGGAATAGCCAAAGCCATCCTGAGAAAGAACAATGGAGCTGGAAGAATCAGGCCTACTGACTTCAGAATATACCACAAAGCTACAGACATAAAAACAGTGTGGTACTGGTACAAAACCAGAAATCTAGATCAGTGGAACAGGTTGGAAAGCCCAGAATTAAACCCATGCACCTACAGTCAACTAATCTATGACAAAGGAGGCAAAAACATACAATGGAGAAAAGACAGTCCATTCAATAATCGGTGCTGGGAAAACTGGACAGCTACATGTAAAAAAATGAAATTAGAATACTTCCTAACACCATAACACAAAAATAAATTCAAAATGGATTAAAGACCTAAATATAAGACTGGATACTATAAAACTCTTAGAGGAAAACATAGGCCGAACACACTTTGACATAAACCACAGCAATATCTTCTCAGATCCACCTCTTAGAGTAATGATGATGAAAATAAAAATAAACAAATGGGACCTAATTAAACTTAAAAAGTTTTTCATAGCAAAGGAAACCCTAAAACAAAACAAAAATCCATCCTACAGAATGGGAGAAAATATTTGCAAATGAATTGACTGACAAGGGATTAATCTCCAAAATTTATAAACACCTCCTGCAGCTCTATACCAAAAAACCCAATAACCCCATCAAAAAAGAGGCAGAAGATCTAAACAGACAATTCTCCGAAGAGTGCATAGAAAGATGTTCAACATCACTAATTATTAGAGAAATGCAAATCAAAACTAGTATGACGTGCCATCTTACAGCAGTCAGAATGGCCATCATCAAAATATCTGCAAACAATAAATGCTGGAGAGGGTGTGGAGAAAAGGGAACCTTGTTACACTGTTGGTGCAAATGTAAACTGGCGCAACCACTATTGAAAAAGTATGGCGATTACTCAGAAAACTAAAAATAGAATTACCATTTGATCCATCAATCCCACTCCTCAGTTTCTAATCAGATAAAACCTTGATTCAAAAGGTTACATGTATTCTCATGTTCATTGCAGCACTATATACAATGGCTAAGATGTGGAAGCAACCTAAGTGTCTATTAACAGAGGAGTGGATTAAGAAGATTGGTACATATATGCAGTGGAATATTAGCCATAAAAAGGAAAGAAATAATGACATTTGCAGCAACATGGATAGATTTAGAAATTATCATGCTAAGAGAAGTTACTCAGTGAGACATCATCATCATATGCTATCCCTTATATGTAGAATCTAAAAAAAAAAAGATACAATGAGCTTCTTAGCAGAGCAGATACTGACTCAGAGTAAAAACTAATGTTTTCCTAAGGAGACAGTTTGTGGAGGGAGAGATGGGCTGGGGGTTTGGGATGGCAGTGCTGTAAAACCAGGTTGTAATGATCATTGTACAAATATAAGTATAATTAAAGTCTCTCAAACATTTAAAAAAAGATGTGGCACATATACTGAATGGAATAGCACTCAGCTATAACGAACAACAAAGTAATGCCATTTGCAGCAACATGAATGAAACTAGAGACTCTCATACTAAGTGAAGTAAGTCAAAAAGGGAAAGACAAATGCTATATGAGATCACATATCTGGAATCTAATATATGGCACAAATGTAGATAACTACAGAAACGAAACAAACTCATGGACATGGAGAACAGACTTATGGTTGCCAAGGGGGAGGAGGAGGGGGAGGGAGTATTATGGACAGGGAGTAGGGTTAGTAGATGCAAACTATTACATTTTAAATGGGTAAGCAATGAAATCCCGCTGTATAGCACAGGGAACTATATCTAATCACTTGTGATGGAATGTTCTGGAGGATAATGTGAAAAAAATGAATGAATATAAATGTATACCTGGGTCACTTTTGCTGTAATTGACAGAACATTGTAAATCAATTATATTAAAAATTTTTAAAAAGAATTAAAGGAAAGTATGAGAACTCTGGTGTAATACATAGAGAATATCATTATAGATATGCTGTTAAAAAGATTAGTACACAAAATATTTTACATTCATTTAAATTTCCTTCAATTTCTTTTATTAGTGTCCTACAGTTTTCCACATATATATCCTGTACAAATTGTTAGACTTGTGCCTAGAAACTTTATTTTTTGAAGGTATCATGTAGACCATTTAAAAAATCTCGCATTCCACATGTTATTTGATGCATGTAGGGTCAGATTTGACTTTTTAAATTGTGATCTTGCTAAACTCATTAGTTTAAGAAATTTTTGATAGAGTCTTCGGGATTTCCTATACAGAAATAATATTATTTTAATGTTTTCACTTTTGTCTTTAAAGTACAGTTTTGCTGAATAGAGAATTCTTGGATTACTTTTTCTTTCTTTCAATACCTACTACCTTTTGAGCTTCATTATTTCTGGTGAGAAGTCAGCTGTTAATTGTATTGTTCTTCCTGTATGTGATGAGTTGTTTTTCTCTTGCTGTTATCAAGATATTCTTGTTGTCTTTGGCTTTGAACAGTTTGATTATGACATTTCTAAGTATTATTTCTAACTTCTTTATTATGTCTGTCCTACCTCAAGTGTGTTGACCTCCTTGGGAGTCTAAAAAGATGCTTTCTTCAAATTTTGGAAGTTTTAAACTTTTCATTTTTCTTCAAATATTTTTCTCCCACTTTCTGTTTATCCTCCTCTGTGAATCCATTACGTATATATTCATAGTTTCACACAGGTCTTTGAGGTTTTTTCTTTATTTTTTCCTTTCTGTTTAATTTTGTTTTTCTTCAAGTTTGATGGTATTTTTTCCTACCATCTCATATCTCAAGTGAGTCTCCTAGTAAATTTTTATTTCAGTTTTATTTTTTATCTCCAATATTTATATTCGGTTCTTTTGGAGAATTTATATCTCTATTGATAATTTTAATTTACTGCATTAAAAGAATGACAAAAATATGTAAAACATTTTAATAGACAAAAATATTGGAAAAAATTCAATACCTAGTCTAGATAAAAACTCTAAATAAACTAGCATTTTCCTCAACCTGGTAAAGCATCTATGAAAAATCTATAGTCATTATATTTAATGTGAAAGATGGAATATTTTCTAATAGAATTGAAAACAAGTCAAGGATGCTCATTTTCATCATTCTATTCAACATTATACATGAGGTCCTAGCCAATGTAATAAGGCAATCTTAGTAAATTAAGTAAATCCATATTAGGAAAGAAAATTATATTTATTTGTAAGCAACATGACCTTGTATGTAGAAAATGCTAAGGGAAAAAATGCATTAGAACTAAGAAAAAAATTCAGGAAGATCAAAGGAGCCTAGATAAATACAGAAACATCAATTAACTGTAGCAGCAATGAACCACCCACATATTTACAATAGAAAAACCACTTGTGTAACAAAAATTACAAGACATTGCTGAGAGAAAAGAAAGGAGATGAAGCATTGCACATTTACACTCAATATTGTTACAATGGCAATTCTCCTCAAATTTATCTATAGATTCAAAGTAATTTCTATAAAAACACCATTAGGCTTATTTTCAAAAATTGACAATAAGTCTTTAAAACACACTGAGATGCAAGGTATTTAATATAGGCAAAACTTTTTGAAAAAGAACAGCAAAGTTGGGGGACTTATACTTCCAATTTCAAAAATTAAGAATACAGTAATAAAAACAATTTGTCACTGGCAGAATATGCATAAACAGAGGAAAACATTTGGGAGTCTAAAAGTAAATTCTTACATTTATGGCTAGTTGATCTTTAACAAATGTACCAAGGCAAATTCAATGCGGAAAATAGTCTTTTCAAACTGCTGAAACAATTGAATATTCACATGTAAAAAGATGAATTTAGACACCTCATACCAAACGCAAAAAATAATCTAAACTGGATATTGTACCTAAATGTAAAAGTTGAAACTATTACATTAAAAAATATATACGAAAGATATGTCCTCATGACCTTGGGTTAGGCAAAGAATTCTCAGATACAATACCTACAGCATGATATATAAAAGAAAAAAGTTAATAAATTGAACATGTTCAAATTAAAGCTATTACAAAAATGAAAAAAAGCCATAGACTGGGAAAAATATTTGCAAATAATATATTTTATAATCACTTTGTGTCTATAATACATAAAACAACACAATAATAAAAAGATAACCCAAAGAAAAAAATGGGAACTAAATTTTTAAGACATTACACCAAAAAATATACAAAAAAACCCCTCACCACTTTTATAAGCTTGAACACCATAGCCCCCAGAGCTCTCTTCCTGTTCAAACTCTCATTATATATTTCCCACATCATTCATTAGTGCTTACTATCTATCATGTGTTTTTAGCTGTCTTTATGCCCATCTACTTAACTGGTCCATAGATTTTGAAATGTCACTAACAGTATGTTACAAATATTTGAGGAAGCAGAGTGTAGTACAGTGCATTGTACAGCATAGCTATTAAATAACGATGATCAGGGAATCAGAAGACTGCAAAAGACCTTTAACACATATTTTTCCATGGAAGATCAAATGTAAAATCTTAACTCATATATGCTTTTTCTCTTCTTATCTACAAAGATGAAGTTTCAGAGCTTCCTTTGCTGGCTCTTCTTAGTGTTAACAACTCTCACTATCGACCAGTATTATACACAGTTGGTCTAGTACTTTTAAGTTTTATTCCAGTTAATGTAGGTTCCTTTTTTTAAAATACCAGTTTAATTTGGTCACTCGAACAAGGTTAACAATCAGCTTCAAATTCTATTCCACCATGCTGAACCAGGTAAGACTACCTACATTAAATTCACAGAGCCCTGAGAAATACTAGACAAGAGCTGGATTTTAATTCTAATATCTCAAAGATAATATAACATCCTAGGAATTCTATTGGTATGCCTAAGTGTGTGGTCTATCAAGTTAATAATTATTTTTTAATCAAAAAAGACACTCCCTCCCTGAACTGAGTATAAATACAAAATAAATAACTAATCATTAATTATGCATGACATTACATACCAATTATTTGTGAAGAAGCCTGTGAGAGTTATAAATATAACCTCATTAGTTTCCTCAAATTTTCCATAAGCTTGAGAGATAGTCATTATTATCTCTATATTTAACATATTGCTATATTAATAAAAACTAGGCTCCTTTACATTTTACAAAACACATTTACAGTTATAATTCTACTTACCCTTTTGTGAAATAGATACTATTCCATATTCTTTTTGCAAATAAGAAGACTGAAGTTTAATCACTTCCCAAGATCTTTGTAATCATTAAAAGCGACAAAAGCTAATCTTTACCTCTGAGGAAATGCCCCTGATACAAGGATTATCCTAATACAATAAAAAGTGGGAATACCTGGTTAAGTATTAAGAGTGGGGTAGTAAGGAGCAGAAAGGGAAAATTTAGAGACCAAAGCTAAGTGATATTAATCAACTGCAATGCAGTTAAGATCTAAAACTTGTTTTGCTATTGCAGTATTTGCTCCTGATTCTTTCCATAAAAATTTGAACCTATATGCTTAATTCTTGGCAGAACACTCTGGAATAGAAAAAGTCTGAGTAAATTAGCTATGTTCCCTCAAAAATCATTACCTATAGGGTCCATATAGCAAGGTTTATAGCCTTTAGTCTTCCTAAAACTGTTTTCCTCTATGTAGCTAAAACAGTTTTCACATTTGCTATTCAAAAGTCAAAAGGTTACTGTCATGCATTGTCATAGAGGTAGATATGTATAGCTGTTACAGAATGCCACTGGAGTAAGCAGCTAGAGTTACTAGTAGCAGTAAGCTAGCTATTAGTAACTAGTGTATCTGTCAATGTGAGTTAGCTCTCTCTTCATGTTGCTGACTTTTACGCTAAGCATCCTAGAATTGTTGTTGCATTGTAACACAGTGTTATTTTGGGCTTTTTGATATTTACATTGGAGTCTTAGTAGTTTAGGCAAATGATAATTATTACATCTTGAAAAAAAGTTGAAGAAAATTTGATATCATGATAACTTTTAGCTAAAAGTAGCCTCTAGTAGAGCAATTCCATAGGAAACATTGTCCAAGAAAGAAATTGAGCAAGGCAGTAGAGGTAGTATATAAACAGTTCTGCTACTACCTAACTGGTAACTATTAGCTAAAAGTAGCCTCTAGTAGAGAAATTCCATAGGAAACATTGTCCAAGAAAGAAATTGAGCAAGACAGTAGAGGTAGTATATAAACGGCTCTGCTACTACCTAACTGCTGAGGTTGGACAAACCTCAGTTTATTAACCTGTACAATAGGAATACTACTGCCATTTACTGAATCCATTTAAAATATTTTTTATATATAAGCTTACCAAAAATTTTGATTGTAATGAATAGAAGCAAAGGTCTGCAGTTCAGCTTCTGCTGTCCCACTTATTCTTTATACTGGGGGTTTTATGAATCTCAGTTTTCTCAAACAAAAAGTGAAGCTAGTCATGTCTACTTGCCTCAGTTATCTATTATTTTATTTTATTTTTTTTGGCTGTGCCAGTGGCATATGGAATTTTCTTGGACAGGGATCAAACCTGTGCCACAGCAGTGACCTGAGCCACAGCAGTGACAATGCCAGGTCCATAATCTGTGATTATGTTTTTATTTAAAGAAGCAACTGAGACAATGCTGGTGAAAGAACTGTATTGATAATAATTAAAAACTTTAATTATAGAATTATAACAATTTGTTAATTTCTAGATATCTAATGGAATCTCTCACATGTAATCAAGACACTTACTCCCTGCTAATCCTCCCAGTGTCATTCCTGTTACCATTATTTTAGAGAGGAAATGTCCTGTTCCCTTTAGATCAAGGGCAGTAGTCCTAATAAGTTCACCTACACTACAAAGTCAACATGGAGGAATGGGGAAGCAGTGATAACATGTGTATTAGAGGATTTAGTTTGAATTAATTATTTTACACACATAGTGCTTCATCCTTAACAATCCGTTTAGGTGACCACCATGCCTTTATCTATATTCTTATATGTTACTTTTGGCATTTACTACATATACTAGATGTTGAAGCATAAAAGATTTGTAAATGGGTGAATATATTTTATGGGTTTTTGTTAAGTACTCTCTAAATACATGCTAGAGATATTATCTCTAATAACTTCATTGAAATGTTTATAACATGATAATCAAGGAACATTTACAATCAAGTAGAGGAAACTTTCATTTGTTCTTTCATTCATTAAAAATTATTTTTAGAGTGCCCATTATGTTATGCATTTAGTTAGTCTCTAAATACTCATTGATGAATCAAACGGACATGGTTCCTATTCTTATAAATGCAATAGTCTAGTGGGAGAAAGACAAAGAAATTAAGCAAGGAAGTTAGCATAGGCATTGGTCAGGAAGGGTCAGATTATGCCATGGTAACAAGCAACCTACAAATCTCAGTGGATTGATACCAGCAATTTTACTCGCTCACGCAATTTTCTCAGTGAAAGAAAATAGAAAGGGTCTGCCCATTTTTGCTACTCAGGGATTCAGGCTGACAGAGGCTTTATCTTATCATGTGTGTCCTACACTCTCCCCAGCAGTGGGAAACGAGTGTGGCAAATCCCATAGAGGTCTTAAAGTTTCTGTTCATGAATGGCTCATATTCCTGCTATTTATGCTTCATTGTGCAAAGCAAGTTGCATAACCATACTTAAGCTCAAAGAGTAAAGGAGTGAAGCTCCATAATGCTCAGATGGAAGAAAAAATATTCAGTGAATAGCTGAAATAATTTTCATGATAAAAAATTTCAAATGAATATGGGCTAGAGAAAGAGAACACATAAGTTGGATAGAAGGGAAAACTACATGGGCTGTCTGAACGTTCTTTTGAGACTCAAATAGATAAGAGTTCAGCCCATTAATGAGCAGAAGAAAGAATTCCTGAAAGGATAAACATGGGTAAAAATTCTGAGGTTGGCAAGAGCTAGACAGTTACAAGGAACAGAAAAAGGTTTGGCATGATTGAAGAATAGTAGGTGAGGAAGGGACTAGAAAAAAGGGGCTGGGATGAGATCTTTTAGGGCTTCCTTAGTTAAGGAGTGTGAATCAAAGGAGAGCTTTAATCCAGAGAGTAGCATCTTCTGATTTGTGACTTCCATGTGGAATGTAGTGCTGCAGTTCAACAGTAGGAACTGTAATGGCACAACATTACTAAAAGTATATGGATCCCACAGCAACTGTGGCCCACCTGCACTAGATGGCTACTCATAGCTCATGCAGAGGATACTCCTGGAGCTCTGGTAATCAGGGGCAATGGCTGGGCCCCAGAGGACATCCACATATGGCCACTTCTTTGTGAATAGGAGATGTAGCTGATATACCTAATACACAGAAAAAAAAGTTAGGCAAAATGAGGCAACAAATGAATCAAATGAAACAACAAGACAAAACCTCAGAAACAGAACTTAATGAAATGAGGAGAGGTAATTTATCAGGTAAGGAGTATTGTCATAAAGATACTGGACTCAGAAGAAGAATGGATGAACACGGTAAGAACCTCAATAGAGAAAGAGAAAGAGGTAGAAAATATAAAAAAAGAACTAATCAAAAGAACTTAATGATATAGTAATGAGATGAAAAAATGCACTAGAGGTAATAAACATCAAATTATATGCAGAAAACAGGATCAGCAATCTGGAAGTAGAAATCACACAATTAGAATAGCAAAAAGTAAAATAAATTTAAAAAATGAGGATAGTTTAATGGATCTCTGGAGCAGCATAAAACATACTAACATTTGTGTTATAGGGGTTCTAGAAGGAGGAGAGGGAGAAAGGGACAAAAAACATATTTGAAGAAGTAATGTTTGAAAATGTCCCTAAGCTGTTGGAAGAAACAGGCATCCAAATCCAATAAGCCCGGAAAGTTCCAAACAAGATAAGCAGAGACTTGCACCAAGATACATTATAATTAAATGTCAAAATTTCAAGATAAAAAGAGAATTTTAAAGTAGGAGAAGAAAAATAGCTATAGTATGCCTTAGAAGTATTGCAGGTTTGTTTCCTAACCATGACAATGAGGCAAATATCCTAATAAAGTAGGAGACAAAGAAGAGCATTACATACTGATAAAGATATCAATGCAACAAGAAGACTTAACACTTATAAATACCTATGCCCTCAACATAGGAGCACCTAAATACATAAGCAAATACTAACCTACCAAAAGAGAAGTTGACAGTAACATAACAATAGTAGGGTACTTTAACACCCACTTACATCAATGGATAGACAATAAGAAAACATTGGCCTTAAAAGACACCTTAGAGCAGATAAACTTAATAGATATACACAGAACATTTTACCTTCAAACAGCCAAATACACATTATTTTTAATTGCACACGGAACATTCTCCAGGATAGGTCACATTGCTGAACTACGCAAATAAGTCTCAAAAAGATTTAAATCATATCAAGTATCTTTTCTGAATCTAGTAGGATAAAATGATAAAATTTAACACCCATTTATGATAAAAATTCTCAACAAAGTGTATAGAGCAAGCATACCTAAACATAATAAAGACCATATGTAATGAACCCACAGCTGACATAATACTCAGTGGTGAAAAGTTGAGAGCTTTTCCTCTAAGATGAGGAAATAAGACAAGGATGCCTATTCTTACCCTTTTATTCAACATAGATTGGAAGTACTAGCCACAGCAATCAGACAAGAAAAGAAACAAAACAAATCCAAATTGGAAAGAAGTAAATCTATCACTATTACTATATATAGAAAATCCTAAAGATGTCATCAAAAAAAACTACTAGAATTAAGCAATGAATTCAGTAAAGCTGCAAAGCATAAAATCAATATATATAAATCTGTAACATTTCTATATACTACTAATAAATTTTCATAAAGAAAAATTAAGAAAACAATCCCATTCACAATTGCATCTAATGAATAAAACAATTAGGAATAAATTTAACTCCAAGAAGATAAATGACTTATATCCTGAAAACTATAAGACAATGATGAAAAAAATTGAAGATGATACTGTTGGAGGATGGACAGAATGCAAAGTGCCCAATGAATAGAGAAGTTATCTTGGCAATGAAAAACAAGGCAGGCAGATCCACATAATCACTTGATCAGTTTATTTTAGGGTACTTTACTCACAGGGTGGGATTGGGTTTACAATGATGTGGATGCATTCACAGCTTCACTTTATACCATGGAGAGGCCATTAGGACAATTTTATAGTTAACCTAGGGTATGGTGTTAGGTGCTTATAAATTTTATGTACCATCAAGTCAAGATTTATAAGTGAGTAGCTAGTCTCATAGGTGCTAGGAATATATCAGCAAAGGTTTTCATCATTGTCTGAGGATTAACAGAGCATAGAGACCAACTGGTCCTCATGGTTATTAACCAATATCTATTAACTGCAAAGCTCTTGATGACCAAGTAATAACTTACTGCACAGTACAGCCCTCTGTAGGGTCAGTAGAAGGGCAGAAGAAACTGTAAGAACTCAAGATGGCATCAGTTATGCTAACAGCCATATGTGACACAAATAAATGGACAGTTATGCTCTTGGATTGGAAGAATTGCTATTGTTACAATTTCCTTATTACCCAAAGCAATATACAAATTCAATGCAATCTCTATCAAAATACCAATGACATCTTCCAAGGAACTGGACCAAATAATCCTAACACTTGTATAGAACGACAAAAGACCCAAATAGCCAAAGCAATCTTGAGAAAGAACAAATTGAAGGTATCACACTCCCTGATTTCAAACTATACTACAAAGTTATAGTAATCAAAACTGTGTGGGCCTGCCTGGCATGAAAAACAGACACATAGATCAATGGAACAGAACAGAGGGCCAAAATATAAGCCCATATGTATATGATCAATTAATTTACAACAAAGGAGCCAAGAATATACAGTGGGGAAAAGCCAGTCTCTTTAATAAATGCTGCTGGGAAACTGGACAGTTACATGTAAAAGAATGAAACTGGACTACTTTATTATATCATTTACAAAACTAAACTAAGTGAATTAAAGACTGAAATATAAGAGCTCAAACTAAAAAACTCCTACAAGAAAACATGGGAGTATATTCTTTGACATTAGTCATAGCAATATTTTTTTGAATATGTCTCCTCAGGAAAGGCAACAAAAGCAAAATAAAACAAACAGGACTATATCAAACTAAAAAGCTTTGCACAGCAAAGGATACCATTAATCAAATGAAAAGGTAACATACTCAATGGGAGAAGATACTTACAAATATTATATATGATAAGGGGTTAATATCTAAAATATACAAAGAACTCACAGAACTCAATATCCAAAAACAATAAATCAGATTTAAAAAAAATGGGCAGACCTGAACAGACATTTTTCCAGGGAAGACACTCAGATGGCCGAGAGATACATGAAAAGATGCCCAACAACCCTAATCATGAGAGAAATTCAAGTTGAAACCACAATGAGATATTACCTCACACCTGTCAGGATGGCTATTATCAAAAAGAATATAAATAACAAGTACTGGCAAAGTTGTGGGTAAAAGGAAACCCTTGTGCACTGTGGGTGAGCATGTAAGTTGGTGCTGGCACTACGGAAAATAGTATGGAACCTCTTCAAAAAATTAAAAATAGTAATAATATACAAATTAGCAATTCCAATTCTGAATATTTTTCAAAAAAAAGAAAACTAATTTGAATAGATATATGCACCCTTATGTTTATTGCAGCATTATTTACAGTTGTCAAGATATGGAAGCAATCTAAGTGTCCACCTATGGATGAATGGATAAAAAAATGATATATAAATACATTCACACAGAGACACACACAAAATGGAATATTACTCAGCCATAAAAATAGTGAAATCTTGCCATTTGCAACAATGTAGGTGGACCCAGAGAGAATTATACTAAGTGAAATAAGTCAGAGAAAGACAAATACCATATAATTTCAATTATATGTGGAATCTAAAAAAACACAAACCAGAAACGGACTCAGATACAGAGGACAAAGTGTGGTTGCCAGAAGGAATGAGGGTGGGGAGTTGGATAAAATAGGTGCAGGGAATTAAGAAACATAAACTTGGAGTTCCTGTCATGGCTCAGCAGAAGCGAATCTGACTAGCATCCATGAGGATGCAGGTTCAAACCCTGGCCTCGCTCAATAGGTTAAGGATCCAGCATTGCCTTGACCTGTGGTGTAGGTTTCAGATGTGGCATGGATCTCATGTTGCTGTGGCTGTGGTGTAGGCCAGTGGCTACAGCTACAATTTGACCCCTAGCCTGGGAAACTCCATATGCTTCAGGTATGACCCTAAAAAGACAAACAGTACAAACTTCCAGTTATAAAATAAATAAGCCATGGGGATATAATGTAAAGCAGGGGAAATAGAGTCAATAATATTGTAATAAATTTGTGTGGTGACAGGTGGTTAATAGATTTACTATAATGATGAATTCATAATATAAATGTCAAATCACTATGCTGAACAAGTGAAACTAATATAATTTGTATATCAACTATACTTCAATGTTAAAAAATGTTTTTAGTTACAAAATGAAAATGGAAGGAAATCTGCCAGCAGTAGAGAAAGAAAAGATAAAATTTCCAGATAATTTTTGGTGGTAGAAACAATAGGACATTCAGATAGAGTATGTATGTAAATTAAGGAAAGGATGATTCAAGAAGGACTCCGAGGTTTCCAGTGTGAATTATTGTGTGGGATGTGGTCTATTTACAAAGTTTATTAAGACAGTGGAGGAGGGTTTCATTTGATTACTGTTTTGTTTGTTCATTTTTTCATTCACTTGTTGGTTAGTGAGAGTGGCTGCATGACAGTTTAAGAGTTTAAGAGTTTGATTTAAAAGTTAATTTTAAGAAAGCTGTGAGACTTTCAAATGCACAACAGACAGGAAGTTGCCTATTCAAATCTGGAGTTGCATATTCAAGTATGGAGTCCTGGCTGGTTGTACATGTTTGGCAGTTGTCAGCGTATATGCGGGGGTAATTAAAGTCAAGGAAATAGATATCTCCTGGAGAGAGTGAATTTAAGAGAGATAGGCCTCAGGACAGAGTCCAGGAGAGCTCAAATATTTAGAGGTCAGTAGAGGAAGTACTGGCAAAAGAGTCTGAGGAGACAAAACATTGTCATATCTTAGAATCCAAGGTCAGTATGTGCTTCACCATGGAAGGACATACTGAGCTCCGAGAAAGTCAAATCAGATTAGGACAGAGAAATAGCACTGGGTTTATTCATTCATTTATCTATTCAGTGCAGGACAATTTTTCTAGCTTTGTTTCATTCTTTCATTTGATCAATATTTATTCTGTGCCTACTGTGGACCAAAAACTGTCCTAGGTTCTCAGAATATGGTGGCAAATAAGACAGCCAGGGTTTCTCCCTCCATGAAATTTACAGTCTGTTAACACATACAAACAATAAACAAGGTGAATAATAGTTTATCTAGTGATAAACAGATTAAATTTAGATAAACTTAGATTAAACTTAAATTATCTCGTGATAATTAACTAGGTAATAAACTAGCAAGTGCTGTGAAAAAAGGCAAATGTTATAGAGTATTATTAGGCCAACAATTTTGGTCAAGGAACAGACAGGGGACATTAAAAAGTATTATAACATTTACTATATAATAAAATGTATTGTAATATGTAATTATAAACAAAGTCCATTCCTCCTTGAGTGGGATGATAGCAAAAGTGATTTGGTTCAAAACTTCAAAAACCATGTGAGCATAGAAACTAATAAGAGATTTGTTCACTAACTGGAATTAAAGGCAACACTTCTAATGATCCTAGCATTGGTGCTAGTTCTATGAGTAAAACAAAGGAAGGTGTTAAAGGCAGTTCAAAGCATATAGTAGAATTCTCTGGATACTACTAATTCAGTAGGATATTTCCACTATATCACAAGAACTCTGGGATTTTTGAGGTTCATGTTACCGTGTTTTCTATCAAATATGTCTTAAGAGAAGCAAATATATTTTCTGTGTAATCTACAGTTGTGCTCTATATAATTAAGATGTGTGACAACTATCTCTATGTTGTATGTTCCAAGAAGGCAGTCTGCCAAGCAATGCAAGGAAGTAAATGTCATTTGTTCTATACTCTGACCATACTTTCAAATTGTCTATTTCTGTCCTTGCTCCATAGAAGGCCACTCAGTTCAAAGAAGAAGCTGGAAATCCAGGGGGAGGGACACATGACAGTGAAGCTGCCTGTACACTCTCCCTTGGAGAAGCAAGTTTGCAAAACTTTTCCCATGACCACCAGGTGTGAACTAAGTCTTCCAGAAACCTCGAGTTATGCAAGTACTTTTCTGATAGGACAAAGCTGGTCTTGCTGGATCCATCTGTACTATAGCAGAGTGTAAGGCAGTAGAGTTATTTTAGAAACTCTATTCTAGACTACTACCTGAAAGCAGCTGGGGTTTGAATTCAAATCAGTACTAATTAAAATTATTTCCCCAATTTTGTTGAGATGTGAACAATATAAACATTTCTGCTATTTATCCTCAAGAAATTTTAGGTCTTTAATTTTCTTCAGCTACTAAACAGCACTAACTTGTGATAACCTGTACTCTGTTATCACCTGAGATGATTTTTACCTTCATAGAGTAGATTACTAAGGTTTAAATCATTTTAATGTTCATTTGACCTGTTATCATTGCCATCAGGTCAAATACAAACTATAAAGTTGCTGTCAAGACATTAATAAATTCTTATTTCTTACTGTCAAGAACTGAATGCTAGCATGTGCCTTGAGCTTGTAAGGAGAATATGAATAGGGACTTGCTAGGATGAACATGTTCCAGTGAAAGTCAAAGTCATTGATTCGTCTTGTCTCGTGTAAGTATTTTCTTTCATATACACCTTTGCAATAACAGTGTTGTCTGGAGGCCTAAATGTTTACATAAGACTAATTTAAGAAATGATGTCTGTGATCTATATATGTTTTCTACCCATCATATATACCTTTGAAATACTCTTAAGTTATCCAATTGCCTGTTTCTCATGAGGTGTGTTGGCTTCACAAGCATAAGAGATTTTATCAAGTTCCTGGAAACTGAATTGGTCTTTTCTTATTAAGTTACCCTGAAATGCAAAGGAATGGGGAGAATGTATTGAAACCCTAAGTACTAGACACTGAATTTTTCCCATTTCACCTAAGCCCAAATCTCCATGTCCTTGTGGAAGGAATGTGACAGGAGTCAAGTTTGCTATTAGGCTTCCTCTTTTCCATTTCCCACAATTGACAGCATTCTATCAGTTCCTCTGAATATATACTGTCATCCTATCCCGACTGTGAGAAAACCATAGCCCAGAATTATTTTATATCTATATAAGTTCTAAGTCACCAAGTGGTAAAGATCACTGACTTGGCCACATACCAAGAGGAGGGAAGAGGAGAGAAGACCACTACTACACAACAGAGGTTATTTCTCTTTGTTTTACAACCCACTAGGAACCTTCAAGCAAGGTGAGAAGGGTACCTTATCAAGCAAGGCAGAACACTTATGAGCATGCTAGAGTCCAAATAACTCATCTAATTTATAAGATGTCTGACTACCTCTGAGATGGGAATCAGACCAACAAGCCAGATGCTTCTTATTAAAGCTTCATCTATGTCCTCTCAAAAGTATCTTTTTGAATTGATCAATGTTCTCCAGTGTAGTAATTAAAAAATTATACACAATTTGATCAATATTTGCAGATCTAATCTCATGTATCAGTACATACTATAAACAAGGAGAGGATCCCAATGCCTGAAAATCTCTTCTCCACACTGCCTACATGTCTCATTCCCTCTTCTCAGGTGTGAAATCCTACCAAATCAAGATTCATTGTGGTTAACAAGCCCATTTTGAAAGGTAAATAACTCTAACAGAATTAGTTTAACAATTAAGTCCTTTATGGCTAATGCACTGGCTGCCTTAAATTACTTCCCTCCTAAACTCCGGTGGAAATATTCCCAGAGTAAGGAGTACTTTAGTATAAGCAGCTTAGAAAACAGGAGAGCAATTTTGGAAGATGAGAAGGTCTTTAGAGATAAAAACACAGGTGAGAACAGCCAGAGGCATGATGAAGTAAGGAGAGGAAGAAAGAAAAAGAAGTAGGAAGACCCTAAAAACAAAATGGATAAGACTTCAAAAATTTGTCCTTCACTCAACATATTCTCAGTTTTCAGTATAATAATGCCTCTTGACTCTTCAGGTAGGATAAGGTAACAATATAACAGTCTATCCCAAAGGATAAATGTTAAAAACAGCCTTCATCTCCTCACACTCCATAGAAAGACAGATCATCTCAAAATTAACCAATTATGTGGTTTAAAAAATCTCCGTAGGACTTTATATTCCAAATTTTGATAACAGTTAAAGAAAGAAAATGTTTTTCTGATCTTTTTCAACAACCTTACTGATTTAAAAGGAAAGGAAAGTCAAAAGGAGGCCAATCAGTTTATGGAGCTGGGCTGTAGGATGGGGGAGTCATAGGTGAGGCGTTGCCTTAATGTGCTGACGCATGTTTCCATTTCTCAGACTGTTATTCTAGTCAGTCAAGGCCAGAAATTGAACCTATTTTCACTCAAATACAAACCATCTTTCCTTGAATATTCTAGAGATTTTCAGGCCTCCAGAAAACTTGTACACTGAACACAGGGGAGGCTTCAGAAAATTGTATTTTAACAGACTCAAGAGTCAAATGAAGGCATTTTAACTCTATTACTTACCTTGCAGCTCAAAGACATTTTGCCAAGAGATTATTTATAGTTGTGGACATGGAACAGATGATTTTCGAAATGGCTTGGGAAGAGTCACTTGAAGAATCACAAACCTCACTGGAGGGAGCAGTGTGGGGACTCTCAGCAGCACAGGGACCTTGTGTGCTGAGAGAGAACTCCAGGGATATCTGTTTTCATACCAGCTCTGCCCTCACAGCCTTGCCACAGGATCCTGGGCAGCCTGTTCACCTGTTTCAGCTGGACTTTCCTCCAGAGTTTGTGGGTTAATCAGCAGCCCTTGGGAGGAAACACTAATTTAAATGATTTGTAAACAAAAGTTCTGATAGTGTACAGTTAATGATAAATAGCCAGGTGTTATGCCCCTGATTGCACAAGTAAATCAGTTCCCATCACTCATCTTACTCTTAACAACATCCATCATTGGGAAGTTTTTACAAAATGCTCATGTCTGCAGCTGGACCAAGCCTTCCCAGGCCTGTGCAGTTGTAAAATTTATAGTTTTAAAATTACTACCTGAGTCCATATCCCAAGCCCACCAAAGAGGTAAAGTCTAGAATAAACAATTTTTTTTAGGGCCTACTGACTTTGTAGGGCCTAGCTACGTTGTAAGCTTCCTTGAATAACAGACTCAGAGTCAACAACAGCCAGTCCCAGCAGCTGACTGGGAATATTTGCTCATACCAAGGAAGACCTGAAAACGGTTTCAAAGCTGACGTTTCAGGGCTGAGGCATGAATATCTGTTTGTACTCTGGGCCAGGCAATATAGATTTCATCATATCTGCTCAATATAGCAGACTCAACCTTCAATCCACTAATTGACTTACATCAAATCCATGCCAGTCATTCCATTTACCTTTACAGGTTCTCAACTTTGGTGCTAGAACAATCACCATTTCACATGTCTCTATGTCTTCAATGGGTATCACTGAGAAAGGAGCAAACTCAGTAAAAGCCACATTCTGTAGCTGTTGGTACCCACCTAAACTATCCTTCTGAGACCCTTGATTTTGGTCATCACTCAAGTTTTCTCAATTCAAATTCCCATCAATATCATACTAGCAGGGACTGTTACTTTTGTGCATGTGTGTGTCTTGTTGTATCTAAGACTTTATGAAAATGATAAAGGAATTTGTTAAAATATTTCTTACATGGAAATATGTAAAAAAAACACTACATGCAATTTACTGTAGCTAACTTGAGCATACTCACATGTGATTATTATGGTGAGAGGCCTGGAATACACATTCAGCTCCTGTCTACTAAAGGTTAATGAAAAACTTTGACAGAGTGTTAAAAAGTTGTCTTAGCTCTAATTCAGCATAGTTTTCTCTACTTGCAACCTTCATGCTCTGCTAAACGTCTTTTGTGGGCCCCATGCTGTGTTTATTCATACTGCTTTGGGCTCAAAACATATTCTCTTTTATCACAGTACTTATTCATAGCTTCTTTATGAAACCTGGTCAGAATGAAATTTAAGTACTAGCTTTAATTATTGTATCTCTAGGAAGCCTTTACTTCCCACAACACGCTCTAAAGAATATCTGCCACTAATTGATTCTCATATTGTTTCCTTGATGCCGCTGTTCATCTTTCACATCTGAGCGTTGCATGTGGTTGGTGTTTGGCATGAGTTCTGCTTGTTGCTGGATGTGAACTGCGACCAATTCTGATCCCTTTAATAGAGAAAAGAGCTTCTGGAAAGAGGTTACGAACAAAAAGTGTACTCACCTATTTTGTGGAAGGAAATAAGGGCATGATAGTTACATTTATATGCCACCATTAATGTCCATTCCAATTCTCTTTTCTTTCTTTCTTTTTTTTTTGTCTTTTTGCTATTTCTTGGGCTGCTCCCACGGCATATGGAGGTTCCCAGGCTAGGGGTCTAATCGAAGCTGTAGCCACAGGCCTACGCCAGAGCCACAGCAACGCGGGATCCAAGCCGCATCTGCAACCTACACCACAGCTCACGGCAACGCCGGATCATTAACCCACTGAGCAAGGGCAAGGACCGAACCCACAACCTCATGGTTCCTAGTCGGATTCATTAACCACTGCGCCACGACGGGAACTCCCCAGTTCTCTTTTATAGCTTGCTGCAACAGTAAAACCAGTTCTCTGGCTTCTCCTGGAAGGAGCTTGTTCATATCCCAGCTTTTGTGGCTTACAGCCAAAGGATAGGCCCTCAAGTTACGTTGCTCTGACATCCAACAGAGCTCAGTGTTCACAAGTCCCATAGAACCATATTAATCAAAAAAGTTTTCAAATGGGCATGCAGCACTTTGTGCAGCTGTCTCCCCTTGGCTCAGCACAGAGCAATATCTACACCAGGTGACATCACTTGTACAATTTCTGTGAATTTCAGACATGGGTGTATTGGACAAGTGGTCACACAAAGGACGTTCAGCCTTTGACTTTCCTGTTTCTTCCCAAGTTTGTTTTTTTTCCTTGAGGTAGTTAGTGCATAAACTATTAGCAATAAAGGACTTTTAGAAATAGTCCAAATTGTTCTCAATTAAAAGCAGTTTTACCAACACTTTATAGATGCTTCCTACTCAGTGTTTCTGTAAGTGGGTCTTTCTGACCCAAGCTCTTATCCCATCTGCTCCTTTTCCTTTAACCCTCAAGCTTCCATTTGTTCTTTGGCAGAAAATGACATTTTTCTGCACATAGATCTCTTTGGCTTCAGGTTAAAATCAATGACATCATAGCTGCCTACCATGGTACACCCATGTTGCCCTCAGTTCTAAGCAATTCTGGAATCCCTGATGCCTGTCCCTGGAGACTTGATTTATCATTCCAGCTTCAGGTCAAAATTGCTAAAGTTATAACTTCCTTTATTCCTCAAGCTTAACTTAGCTCCACCTTTAGGGATCTCCTACCACTCCCCTTTCTCTAGTTGTACTAAACTCATCAAAAATATCTTAGATTTCTTATCCTTCCAACACTTGCCTGAACTATAAAGGAGAAGAGTCTGTACACAGTACCCAGAAAGAGAACATAAAGGGGAACAATTATGAGCATGTCCTTCACTTAATTCAGGAGTGAACATACCCTAAAGAGCTAGCAAGCCTAGTCTAGTGATTTTGGTCCATTTGTATTGCTTGTGAACCTGAAGATATCATGATCTTAAGACTCCAGATATTTGCATTATACCATTTATTCTGGTTGTTCCTATTCCATCTTACTAAGAGATCTTCTGATTATAGGGTGCATTCCAATATACCTTTTTGATACTGAGCACATCAGGTGACAAAAGTTTACCAATTTGCTTGAAAGCTAAATTTCTCATTATAAACTTATGCATTACTCTGGTCTAATTCATCACTTGTATGAGTCTGGTTAGTGCAGATCATCTGGAAAACATCATGTCTGAAAAATATAAACATTCAAGTTTCTGGATATGAAATTTTAAAGTCTCATAAAAGTATATATATAGTAACCAGGATTAAATGCTCAATTCCCTTATATTCCTGAGAGTTTCTTAACTCAACTGAGCACCTAGGTTCTTTGCCTTATTCTCAACTGCAATTATCACACAATTATATGCACACAAATGATTTTTTCTATAATTTCTTTGGTACTTGTGGATGAAATAGTCTTTGAGTTCATACATTTAAATTTTTTGTTTATGATCAGTATTGGCATCTTTAAAGTTAAGTCCTGAGTTGCTTTCCTTTGCCAGTAGTTTGATAAATTTGCAACAATTTTGGTTTCTTCACAAAGTCTAACATGCCCCCCAAATTTTAAGCCAAGAACTCTTCTGAGGAGCCCATTAACATTTTTATTAAGAAGGAAGTAATGAAATGTTTCCTGTTAACAAGCATAATATATTTCTAATTATCTCTTCTTTTTTCTTCAATCTTGTATCTTTCCTGATTATTGCATAAAAACCAGCTTTCTTCAAGGAATCACCAATTAAGTCAGAATGACTTACCTCAGCAGGCATCCTTGTACTGGGTTTTTCTTTCTTAGCTGTGGATCTTCGTCTGATCCTACTTCATTATTGTTTTTTTTTCCCCCCATATAGAGTCTTTTGGTAACCTTTAACCCATCAACTTTCTAGTCTTTTGCTGTCTTTGAGGAATGGTCAAAACTGGGGACTGCTGTACTGTGTAATTCCTGTTTGATGATTCTAGCCTTGGCTTTATTTTTACATGCTTCCTTTTCCAACTTCTCCCTGTTCTCAGCACATTTGTTTACTACACATGGTAAGAGGCAGGCATAGGGACCGAATTATGAACTTATATTTAAAGACTAATAGGTATAGATAATGTACCATGCCAGATTCATTTTCTCTGTGCACATATATTACACCCCCCCACACACACAATGATACCCCCACCCCCATCCCCACACAATGAAAGGTGAAAAGTATTAGAGGAGTTCTGGAAGGTAGCCCTGAGTGTGATAGAAGCAAATGCAGTTTCTAGGAAGCCTTTTTAAAAATTCTGTTTATATAAACCACATAAAAATTATCTCAGGTTGCCTCTCAGTAAACTTCTAATTCATGCTCTGAAATGCATGTGCTAACACACAACACTGGCCTTGCAATGTATTGATTCAATTCCTTTCTATACAAAGTGAAACTCAGACAAGTGGATAAGCTGTTCCACATCTGGCCTTTTCCTTTCTCTGAGCCCCATCATTTCACTGGAGCTTCTTCTCCCAGAGCCTGCTTTCTCCACATATTCAATCTGTAACAAGCTGCTAGTGTTCCCAAATGGATCTGTGTAATTACACATGTTGTTCCGTCTGCAGACAGTTCCCTTTTTCCCTATTTCCTCCCCAAACTTACTGATTTTCCAAAGTGTCTTTGTGTTGCTTCTTCTGCCTATGACTTTCCTGAATCCACAGCCATGGTAGCCTTTGCTTTGTGTCTCTAATCTACTTTATAGAGACTTCTTGGGACCCTTATAACTCTTTATTATATTCATCTGCTTACATTATATGTCTCCCTTTATAAGCCTCTGAGTTCCTTGAAGACTCAATAGATGCATGCAAATCATATTTTATCCAGAATGCATGACAGATTATCATTGGGTATAGACATACCACTCCAGGAAATTACATGTGTTACTATTGTCCTATAAGGCAAACATAATTCCACCAATCCACAAGAATGAATTCCGAATTTGTTTTTAACAATTTTTGTTCAGTTCCCTCAAGTGATCAAAACCATTCATTAGTAAGGTAATTAGCAAGGATTATGATGTGGTCAAGGAGCAAAGGGCTTCCAAGTGGTAAAGGTGACACAAAATCCAATTATAAACCCTGGGTTTTTACCAGTAGAGCAGGGTGATGCAGCATAGCCAACATACTACATGTATTTCTCTGTCTGTCTGTCTCTGTCCCTCTCTCTCTCTCTCTCTCTCTCTCTCTCTCTCTCCCCCTCACACACACACACACACATGCTTACTTCAGGCTCTGGGTACGGACATGACTATAAGCTGACATTAAAATGCAAAGGTATGGTTTAGGGCATAATATTTATCAAAGTTGGACCCTTAAATTTAGCTAAAACCATCTCAACTAGCAAAGGGATATTTGCCTGGCAAACCCCAAGTTAAATTTTTTTCAACAGTCTGATCCTCTGGGGGTCTAGATACAAAGATGATAAAGAATAATATGTTGCTTTTTACTAATTTCCTTCAAATATTCAGAAAACATGGAGATTTTGCCCCCAATTTTTTTGCACTATCCCAACACTCAGTTAAATTCAAGCTTGACTATAATCTTTTTAAAACCTGTTCTTATTTTCTTTGAACTTACTGGAGTAATAATAAGATTTTAGGGAGTGGAGATAATGTTTCTATCTTTGACTTGCACAGAATTTGTAGTATCCTTGTATGTCACAATCAATATATATTTATTGACTAAATACATACAACATCTCACTACTACTTTCTGTCCAATAGATATAGATGAACAGTGGCATAGACTGTATACCTCTAAGTATAATATAGACACACACATAAAAATTCAACTGGAGGAGAACATCGAAAAAGGACAAAATAAGCTAATTAGAACACAGTTTCTTCTTTACTATTCCAAATATCTTTTAAAATATCAGAATTCTGTGGGAATTTAGTATAGATTTTTCAGTATAGCTGACATCCCTTAGTGGTTTATTGTTAAGGTTTTCTTTGTATTCATGGTATTTTATCCCAAAGTGGGGTTTTGTCAGACTATTATTTATTTTCTTACTAATAATCTCAGACTAAATTAATAACCTGATTGCAAAAATTATCTTCCTATTTAAATTATTTGAACAATTTAAATATAAATTGAGTAAATGAAATGAGCTATTCCCATATAATAAAGATAAGTTTTGCCTGCCCCTAAATGAAATATGTCTGATAACTAGAAACTGATACCTGTGAAAGAATCCCCTGACACAATTAAATATAAGTATGTAAATAAATCACATCATATGTTTAAAGAGTCAGTTGTAAAAACAGGGGAATTTCTCCAGGCATTTCAAAGAAGGTGTTTAATACAGAGAATTGGTGCTTAAAGAATTTATAGAAGGGTTTGGGGTGGGGGGAAAGACAGAGGAAAAGACTGTGGGTTTTAGGAAATAAGGATAATGTAGATATTTAAGGAAATTGCCACAAATGAACTCAGTTGACTGTAGCACTGAAACAGAGATCTGCCTTGTGCCTACCATTGACATCTAATAAAAATGGTTCCTCTTACCACTTCCAAATATCATGCAGATGTCTCACTGGCAGAATCCAGCATAAAACCCTGTTAGGTAGGACTTACTACTATTAATAGCCAAAGGGTCTGAAACAAATGCATAACCTTTCCTCTAGGCAAGTCTGGAAAATGTCGTTTAATAAAAATACCATCTTTTGTTTTTTTAATATACAGATGTGATGGCCATTTTTTAATGGATGCAAGTTCTTTCATACCTCTCCCACCAAGAGGTATATTCTACATTCTCTCTCTCCTCTAGAATCTTGGGGTCCTTATGGCTGCTCTGAAGTTAAAGTACGAGAGAAGTGAATTCATGAGACTTGTGGGGTTGGGATATAAGACCAGAGAACTTGGCTCTTTTGGAATGTTTAGTCTCAATACTAGCTCTCTCAGAAGCCAACCACACTGCTGGGAGAGGCTCTAAAATTTAGTGCTAGCTGAGCTCCACTTTGAGTCACCCCAGCCCAGACATCAGACATGTGAATAACAAAGCCTCCAGATATTTGTCCCCACTGTACCACTAACCCCCAGCCATGCAAAGCTTGGGAAATCATAGAACAGAGACAAGCCATCCTTGTAGTGTCTTGTCTGAATTTCTGACCCACCAAACTTGGAAGCATTATAAAATAGTTGTTTAACATTACTAAGTTTGGGATGGTTTATTATGCAGCAATAGTTACTTGAATAACCCCTGAAAACATGAGAGATTAAAAAAAAATAATGAAGTGGATGGAAACTTAGAGACTGTGGAATTCATCTTAGGTATGCAAATTTGCAAATTGCCCCAATAGCCTAACAAGTACAGTTTATACACAAAGCTAAGTAATTATGCACACAATCATCTGTTATAAATCTGCAGTATTTGTCTTCCATTTTATTTCTTCTCTCAGTTATATAATCTTTAGCCTGGGGCCTAAAACCCATTAGATCTATTCATTTTTCCATTTTGCACTCAATACCATCTCTTTTTCTACATGTTTGTGTGTCCAGTGTGTATAAAACTATAGCTTGGTCCTATGGCAAGTAAAATAAGTACTGAAGACATAGTTCCTTGCTGCAAGGTACTTACTTTCTGGTCGAGATAGAAATAGAATACACAAATAACATGAAAAATGTTGACATGATAAATACAATAAAGAAAAACAAATCTGCTGTATTTATGACACAGTAAGAATAGTTTTATAGTTTGACTGGGCTTAGTTGCAGCACGTAATGGGAAATTTGTGGCTTCAATGATTGACCCAAGAAGGACTGAGCTTGAGTTCCCTACCACCTTCTTTCTACTTTACAGAGTAACTAATACATGGCAAGTAGTATGCTGATCAGTCTGCATTTTTCTCTACTTTACGCAGTGCTCAGGTTTCCACTTACAACATTGGCTAGTTATCTAAAAGACCAAGCCAAGACAACAACTTTGAGGATTTTTTCAAGGCAAGGCAAAAGAGGTGGCTCAATGGTGATCAACTGTGGAGTGGTAATGCTACAGTACAGGTAGTCAATACATTAAAAGCAGAATCCAGGTCAAGTCTTTCATATACTGACCAAATTCTATGCAATGAAATCATGCTAAATGTGGAGATAAAGGATGGCAAAGCCAGAGTCTCTGCCTACAAAGAGTATAGGTGTCACAAGAGAAGTATAAGAGGAGGCACAAAGAACAAATAATCTAACCCCAAGGGGAAGTAAATTAGTAAGGCAAGGATACAAGGTATCCAATGATCCAAGCAACTGGTTTATAGTTTAGAATAGAGCTACAGTCCCCAAAAGTAAACTAGCCAATCTAAAACCAAAACAGATGTTTGTAGTGAGACAAACAACAAGAAAGACATAAATAAGTACATGTTATGTGATTCCATTGGAAATTCAAGAACAGGCAAAACTAATACATGGTGAAAGAAATCATAACAGTAGTTGCTTCTGTAGAAAGAAGCACAAAAGAATTTTCTAGGGTGATGAAACTGTCTGTATCTGTAGCAGTTTATATCTGGTTTGACTGTTAGTTATAAGACAGGATGCATTTGTCAAAACTCATTAAATTATGAACTCAAGATCTTCTCAGTCTTTCAATCTGCTTTATGTTTGGATTCTCAGCCTTTCAGCCCTGGGCACTTAGACACCATAAAATTCCTTGAGCTTAAGGACAACAGTGAATATTTGGTTCATTTCAATGCATTTCCCTGCTCTCCAGTTACTTGGCCTCCCAAGCTCGGCAATACCTGTAAACAATTCATTTTGTGTATTATTATTATAATTTTTATTCCACTGTTTTTGTGTGTGTGTATGTTTTTTTTTTTTTTTTTTTTTGCTGCACCCATGGCACATTGACGTTCCCAGGCCAGGGGTTGAACCAGTGCCAAAGCAGTGATCTGAGCCACAGCAGTGACAACACTGGATCCTTATCCACTGAGCCACAAGAGAACTCCTTTATTCCATTGTATTTATTTTGTCCTATTGAGATGCAAGTTAGTCCGTTCAAGCCAGAAGTAAAATTCTAAAATAGATTTTTTTTGGTAATAAGCAGTGTTGTGCCAACTGCAGAGCCATACGGAAATAGGTAAAACTGAATCTGTTCTTCACACTATACACCTGTATGAATATTAAGTGGATCAGAATAAGAAATCACATAATAGGAAAAAAAGAATACATTCTTTTGTAAGCCAAGAGTAGATAAAATTTTCCTCCACTTCAAAATCTAGAAGCAACACAGGAACAACTTGACGAAATTAACTACGTGTTTTTTTTAATTGCGTCATAAAAAACTATATAGAGAGGGAAAAAATAAATGAGCTTTCTTTCCATGATGACAGGCCTCCCACCAGCATGGTAAATGTTCGTAGAAACTGCTGGACTTTCTGTAAGATGTATGGCAAGCACCACATAGTGGTACTATACAAAAAAGACAAGGATTTTGTGTATGTCTAGTTAAGAAGTCTTTATGACCAGAAGCCAAATGGTTATGGTAGGCAGACTAATCCAATTTTCCAGAAAAGAGCTCAAACTGCAAAAAAGATTGTGCTGAGGCTTGAATGTGTTGAGCCTAACTGCAGCTGTAAGA
The DNA here is from genome assembly GCF_016906955.1 of Phacochoerus africanus. Taxonomy (NCBI): domain Eukaryota; kingdom Metazoa; phylum Chordata; class Mammalia; order Artiodactyla; family Suidae; genus Phacochoerus; species Phacochoerus africanus. The sequence goes on from NC_062545.1 coordinate 201,744,549, forward strand.
GAGATGTAAATATATTGAGCTGAGAGGAGATAAGAAAACAAAGGGCCAAGCAATCATCTCATGTTTTATTATAAAGACAAGAAAATATTGAGGTTATGTTCACTTCAAAAAGTGATTAATCATAAACTGAGAAAAGTGTTTGCAACTTAGAGTTTTGATATCCCTAATATTTAAAGCACTCCTCATAATTGAGAATAAAATGATCAAGTGCTTTATACAAAAATTGACAGGAGATACAAAGAAAGCACAGAAAAAGAAATTAAGATGCATCTGTGTGTGTGAAAATCATGCTTACTTCTCAGTCAAAACTAGGGAAATAGAGATTTCAAAATAAATTCTGTAGACTTAATTTTAGTACTAATACCAGTTTTTCTTTTTTTAAACTATTATAGGTATGTTGTAGGATAACTTGGGTGAGTGATTGCTTTAATATTGGTGAGAATAAGGATTTTTAGTTAGAGAAAGGAAGTCCAAGAAATAAAAAAAACTATACCTTAAAATTGAATTAGAAGAATTAATGTAAAATTAGTTCATTTTTTTTTGTTCTTTAAAAATGCATATTGACTAGTTTCGTTTAGACCTGGAGGCACTGGCAAGTCAGGAGCAATGAGTAACCCTAGAACCCAGATTGCAATATCTAAATTCCACTCCCCATTCAAAAGAAGAAGTTCTTTGGGAAAAGATTAAAACAAAGTCCACCACAGTTCATACCCTCTTGACCAAGTGGGTGAGGGGCAATTTTTCTATAGCTAACAAGTGGATGTGTAATTTTTGAATTGGAAACTTAACATTTTGCAAGGTCTAATAAAAAACAAAACAAAACACACTTCCAAACAACTGTCATGAATGCACAGTAAAACAATTAAGAGAAAAGTTGAAGTGTTCAATAATCATTCAGTATGACCAAACATTAGAAAACTGGAGATTATGTGCCTCCATATATGAAATTGAATTAGTATCATCTATGAGATTTAGGGAAAAAATTAAATGAGATCCAATTATGCCTTTATATCTAAATTAATTCTGCAATAGTGTGGAACATTCAGGAACAAGTGAAATTATGATACTAGAAGCAAATCTAGAACATAGGAGATTAGACTGGTTGTCTTATATAATTTCTTCAATTCCTCACTAATCTTGATGCGGAGTAGTTGATGTTTCTGAATAATTAATTCACAAGAGGCAGGAAACAGATTTACAATTAACTCTTGTTACAAGAGTGTGAGGTATTATCAAATTTAAATCATATTCCCATTAAATAACTCATCTCAAGTAAACCATGAATCACTGTAATAGAAAAATCTTTCTCCATCTAAATGGAGAAAGAAAAGGGCAGTGGAGTATGCTGTCTTTAAACTAAGAAAAAATTGACAGTTTTCAATGGATGGAATCAGAACTCTGGGATAAATGGAGTAGTCCCTGAGGATGGTCAAATGTGATTCTCTGCAGATGGCTGCACAGGATGACACTTCATAAAACATCATTTCTCTGCTAAGCTGCACAGCATTTCTGGTGCTTCAAACATATTGTTTATCTCATCAAGAGGAGCAGGTTCTAAAGGTAAGAACTGAACAAGTGCCATTGCAGAGGAAATGGAGCAGATGGCCCATCTATGATGGTGTGCCTTTACTTGATGAAAGGCTGATTCAATCCCAAGCAGACCAGTTGCCAATTAAAAGAGGCCTTGGCTCAGGGAATATGCACTTTTCTGTGATAGATAATCATCTTATCCATTTCTCCAGACTCTGCCCACTATCCAGTTCCATCACCGCCCTCTCCAGAAATGAAGAAGCCCTTTTGACTAGTTCTATGAAATATTTCATTGATACTTACCAATGAATGTCTGTATTTCACCCAAACTTCTTACCTCAGTTCTAGGCTACATTTCCTTATAAGGCCCCTTCTAGCTTGATCACTAACAAAGAAATATGTCCATGCTTTGTAAAAGAACTTCAAAGACATGGGGATTATACATATAAGATTTGTTTGGACTTCCTTCTGTCACAAAAATGGGTTTTTAAACCATTCTTTCTAAACATATTTTAGAAATGTTTAGAAATTTAACATTTTGGATGAATAGAATCTATTTAAATTTTCAAAAGAATGGGTATAAAAGATATGATTAGTAGTCATATTTTAACTTTCAAGGTTGAGGATCCTGAGCTCCAGTGTTATTCAAGGAAAACAACATGAGTCTGAAGAATACCACCAAGAGCAAATGCGTAGTACCGAGAACCAGGAGTTTACACTGAGGGAGAAAAAGGGAGTTTTCTGTTCATAAGAGGATCTTTTGACCAGGTCAGTCAGCTCCTGATACTTAGTAGACAGCCTGAGTAACTTGGAGCAAGATATGAGCTACATAGCAAAAATTTGCCTCATCTGAAGAAAACCTGTGGTAAATCAGAAGAGAGCAGTGGTTTGGATACAAAGGAGTGGGGAACAAGTAAAGTATGCATTTCCAGTTCTGGAAAGAATTTGGCTCTGCATTTCTTTTATACTTTGGTACGCCTTTTTTTTCAGTTAAAGTGGGGGCACTTCCCTATCACATCTATTAGATAATAACTGTTAACTGCTAGACATTAATCCTCCTGCAAGCACACTTCATATCTATATTGTTCACTACTCTTTCTCTAATGCCTGCCATAGTGCTTGCTATCTAGCAGGAGCTCAATAAATTCCTTCAATAAAGGCATACCTAGCACATTGTAGAAACTGAATAATTAATCTCTCAAATATTATATGAATGTTGACTAATACCCTGGGCATAGCTAAGCTGGAACCCTTTTGTTTTTCTGTCTGTGTTGAATTCAGAAGAAACAGGAGGACTTCTTTCTAGAACTCAGAACACCAAGCCTGGGATTAATTCTTACTGTAACCCAGGCTTTGAATCCATTTCATCTTATAGCAGAGTGCTTGAATTGTTAGAAATTTTAGGGGAATAAAAATTTTTTTCTTTTTTCTTGTCTTTTGTTGTTGTTGTTGCTATTTCTTGGGCCGCTCCCGCGGCATATGGAGGTTCCCAGGCTAGGGGTTGAATCGGAGCTGTAGCCACCGGCCTACGCCAGAGCCACAGCAATGCGGGATCCGAGCCGTGTCTGCAACCTACACCACAGCTCACGGCAACGCCGGATCATTAACCCACTGAGCAAGGCCAGGGACCGAACCCGCAACCTCATGGTTCCTAGTCGGATTCATTAACCACTGCGCCACGACGGAACTCCAAAATTTTTTTTCTTATAAAGAAGCTTTAAATATTCTGATCCTGCATATACAATTTCTTTGACTATTATTTGACTTATTATTATTAGGTTTTTAACTTATTATTTGACATTATTTTTAGGTCTTTAACTTCTTTTTCCTGTTTCATAAAAGCCTTCAAAATGACGTCCCTTCCTCTAGGCTTGCTTCCCTGAACTTCATCTTCTACATACCTCCAGCATAACCTTGCTAAAACTCGGGTTTGATCAGGTCACTAACTCTTCTGTTCCAAAATCCCTTCATGGTTCATAATTCATGCCTTAGTGTGGCAGCAAATGCTCTTCATCTTCTATTTGCAGTCCCATCCACATCAGGCCTCTTTTTCTACAGATCCCATCCATGTGCCGTGCTCTTGCCATATCACAGGTTCCACCTATCCTGAACTCTTCCATACCGTCTCCCTTGCTCTTCTGTCTTACATGCTTCTTTCTTCATTTTCATCCTGGCAGCATCCAACTCCTCTGTCAAAATCTAGTTTAAATGCCACCTTCTCTGTGAAGCTTTTCTTGACTCATCCAGATAGAATTAATCACACTTTCTGTGTTCCCATCCCTTAATGTAGAGGGAACAGATGGAAGCAAAATTTTGGGAGCCAGGAAGATCTCATTTCTAATCCTGATTCCTCTGCTCACTGTGACCTTAGGCAAAATACTTAGGGACTCGCAACCTCTTATTTTTCATCTACAGAGTGGGTATAATAATATCAACATGTCAGCGTTGCTGTAAATTGACTATGATCATGAATACAAAATGCTTAGCATAGGTCTTGGCTATGGAATAAAACCTGAAGTCAGGGATTTATGTTGCTTTTATCACCTTATTAGTACATCCTCATTTATCACAATCTGATTGGTATTACAGATAATTGCATGACAACCTAACCACTGATACAATGATTCTCTATGCTTTGCTGAGAAAATATACCTCTATATCACAACTGTTGATTTACGTGTATGAAATCACATGTGTTACTTTAACTATATATATATATATATATATATATATATGGTGTTATGAATTTTTCTCTTTATAGCTTTGCATATAATAATCTCTGAAAAAGCAGCAGGACAGGGACGATCCATTTTTGCCTCCTTTTCATCCCAAAGTATGAAATTAACATGACTTCGTGAAGGTTTTATAAAATAATATATAAATTCACCTCTAACCTATGTTTCTTACAACATAGCTAATGGAGATAGCTTGGGCTGAAATTGCACTGAAACTCCTAAATGATTAGGTTCACTCAGTTAAATTGCTACTTAAGTATGTGCTATGCCCAGTTTATTGGGAAAGCAGGGTAGAACAGAACACAAAAAGCTTTCTCTCTAGTTCAATTAAAGTAAGCAGTAGCCTGTGCCCTGTTAAAACAACTATTACACTTAGAATGGAGAAGTAATAAGATCCTATTGCATAGTACAGGGAACTATAACCATTTTCTTGGGCTAGAACATGATGGAAGATAATGAGAAAAGAATGTATATATTTATGTCTGAGTCTCTTTGCTGTATAGCAAAAATCAGCAAAACATTGTAAATCAACTATATTAAAAAAAGCCAATAGCATCAAATGCACCTAAGATATCTAAATGCACTTTTGTGTCACACAATTGTGTAAGTCTCACCTGATCATATCTGTACCATGAATGCCCAGGAGAGGCATTCCCACTCTACCACCAGTGTAATCCTTCCAGCTATATCACTACCCAGTAATAACTCTTCTGTGGCTTCACATTTCTGACCTGCAGCATATAGTCCAAATTTTCAGTAAGACACAAAAAGCCTTGGAGAAGTGTGACCAAACCTATTTTCCTAGCCTTTCCTCCATTACCTTACTCATACTATGTTCCAGCCACATGAAATAGTCTCCTTGGACTTTCAGTTTCAACTCCAATTGAGCAAAGAGCTTAAAACTTATCATGCCTGTCATTATAATTAAAACCTGGAAAAACTAAAAATTAATTTACTTGGATCCACCAGAGAGAACCGAGGTTGTAGGGTAAATTGTAATACTGAAAGCTGGCAAAATAGGTTCATCCAGATATATACAGCCAAGATCATCTTATCTGTAGCAGAAACCCACTGGAGCCATAATATGGTAGTAGTACTTAAATGGCATTTTGATGAATTCCTGGAGGCTGAGGGTACACTGGCTGGAGAGTGGGAAACTCCTGAAGGGGGATTGGGGGTTGGGAGACACACTTCCATGGACTTTATCATCTAGAAACTCACCAGGTTCTTGTGAGGATCTGAGAAAGATCCCTTTAAAGCCCTGGCAACGGGACGGAGAGTAATTATTGTGAAATACGGCCAGAGATGTCTTCATAATAAATATCTGCACTTCAGGTGAAAAGTTTTCCAGAATGCTTTTCCTGCTGGGGAGGTGAATTCCTCCCACTTCAGTCATTTCCAGCCTTCTGGTCTCACCTAAGAAGATGAAAACATAGTGAACAGGGGTCCAAGCTTCACAAAAAAAAAAAAAAAAAAAAACCTATTGGGAATTCTGCAGCCAAGAAAAAAAGAACAGAAGGTGGGATACTGGATGAAGGAAAGCTATACCAATGGAAAAACACTTATGAAAGTCACAGCCCCAAAACACAGGCTGTGCAAAGCAGATTAAATTGATGGATTTTAGAATGCTTCTCCCTCCACCATAAAATACCACCAGACCAATAGGGCTCCAATATAATAAGAGTGGATTGCAGGTGAAAGAGCAGCAAAATTCAAACTCTGTAAGGAAGAACACTTAGAGAAGCCCAAAGGGATCAAAAAGGGAGGCCAAAACACAGACCCTAGAGGACTTTGAAGATTTTAGCAGCTAAAGCTAGAGCAAATATTAAACACAACCAAACTCTTAACCAGCTTACCTAAGTTCTCAAACCAAATACCTATAAACCTCAGTTTCCATTACCTATTATTTATGTTTTAATATAAAACACATTTATTTTTCAATAGCAACAAAATAATTATGAGATATGTGAGAGAAAAAAAGTCTGATCAGAGGACAAGATGGCGGAGGAGTAGAGGGACACGCTCGCCCTCTCCCACAAACACAACAAAAAAAAAGCACATCTACAGAATAAATGACTCGCACAGAACAGCAACCAATCGCTGGCAGAAGAACCTAAACTCCAATAACGGCAAGAAGTTCGTGACATTACGGGGCAGAACGGGAGAAAAGAGGAGAGTGAGAGAAGGTGAATCCGAGCGGGATGGGCGCTCCCGAAAGGGAACTGTGGAGGAGAAAGGGATCCCGCACCCTGGAAAGTCACCTACACGGGGGAAAGATCAAACGAACCGGAGGAATCTCCAGATGCAGAAAAGAGTGTAGCAATAAGTTGGAGTACGGAAAAGCCGATCAAGAACGGAAGGGACCATCTGAACTACGGGCACAGTCACCAAAAATTGAGACGCCTGGGTGGGGGCTGGGCACCCAGTCCTCGGCTCCAGAGGTTAGTCCCCGAGAAAGGGCCTGGGGGACGCCTGGGTGGGGGCTGGGCACCGAGACCTCGCCTCCGAGAGTTGGTCTCTGAGAAAGGGCCAGGGAACGCCTGGGTGGGGGCTGGGCACCAAGACCTTGGCTCCAGAGGATAGTCCCCGGGCTGGGGGGGCGGGGCGGAGCGGAAACTGCTTGGGAGGTCTAGAAACCATTTGAGGGGGCAGAGACTGCCTGGGAGACTAGAAAACAAAGCTGTCGCAGAGGAAGGGAGCAATACTCTAGGGGCGGGGAAGTGGAAAGCCGCATCAGAGGGAACCTGGGAAAAGAGCCTGGTCTGCGCCCGTGCTGGGGAGGGGAGAGAAGAAGGGGTGGGTCCCCATAGAATACCCCCCACGCCACAGCAAGCTTACAGGCCCACTAGCTAGCTGAAAGCTGTGCTTCCCAGTGCATCCCCTCCCCCCACCCCCGCCACCCCCTACGCTCTCACCGAACCTGGGGCTGCCTGCCATCCAGGAGGGCTGGCCTCAACAATTGCCTGAAGCCTACCATCGCAGGGGCTGTCCCTGCACAGGCCTGCTTGCCCTTTGGAGGGGCTACACTTCCGCAGAGTAGCACCAAACACCACCAGCCCCCGAGAAAAGGCCTGCAGCCCAGAAAAGCTAGAACAAGCCTAACCAGGCCGTGAATAGATCTGCCTAATTCTCGGATGGTTTTTCTGAGTCGGGCTGCCCTGGGGAGGAGCCTCTTCGGTTTCCAACGGCCCTGCTACCAGTCCAAGCCCCCAGGGGGTGCCCTAGTAGATCAGCTGCATAGGACTGCCAGCTCCAGGCAGGACACCTTGCAGCCCAGAAAAGCTGTAACAAGGTTGGCCAAGTCGGGAAAAGATCTCAGACGGTCTTTCTGAGTCAGGCTGCCCTGGGGAGGAGCCTCTTCGGTTTCCAACGGCTCTGCTACCCGCCCAAGCACCCAGGGGGTGCCCTAGTGGATCAGCTGCATAGGACTGCCAGCTCCAGGCAGGACCCCCTGCAGCCCAGAAAAGCTGCAACAAGCCTGGCTGAGTGGGGAAAAGATCTCAGACGGTCTTTCTGAGTCGGGCTGCCCCGGGGAGGAGCCTGTTGGGTTTCCAGGGGCCCTGCTACCTGCCCAAGCCCCTAGGGGGTGCCCCACTCCCGCGGAATAGCTGCTTAGCACCACCAGCCCCCTAGAAGAGCCCCTGCAGCCCAGAAAAGCTGCAACAAGCTTGGCCAGACTGTGAAAAGATCTGCCTACATTCTCAGGCCAGCCTTCTGAGTTGGGCTGCCCTAGGGAAGAGCCTCTTAGGTTCTCAGTGACCCAGATAGCTGCTCCAGCCCCCAGGGGGTGCTGCACTCCTGAGAAACAGCTGCCCAACACCACCAACTCCCTGCAAGAACCCCACAGCCTAAAAACACAAGAGCAAGATCTGCATGACCAAGTGAAATCTGCTACCATCGTGGTGTGGACCTCCCAGTCCTGTCTGCCCTCAGGAAGTCCTCCTTTGCTTCAAAGAAACACTGTTAGCCCCATCAACACTCCAGAAAAGCCACACTGCCTCAAAAAAGATTGACCAACAACGCCAGCCCTCAGGAAATATTCCACGGCAGTGACAAGGCAAACACTGCCCGATAACGGAGAGTACAACTCCCTCAGGAGAAAGAAAACAACAAGCAAGATGAACAAGCTGAGAAACTACCCCCAGTCAAACCAACAAGAGAACTCACCTAAAATAGTCAACAATGAAACAGATCTCTGCAGTCTGACAGACCTGGAGTTCAAAAGAGAAATAGTGAAAATACTGAAGGAACTAAGAGAAGATATGAACAGTAATGCAGATACCCTCAGAAAGGAACTAGAAAATATAAGGAGGAGCCAAGAAAAACTAGAACATTCATTTGCAGAGATGCAAACTGAACTAAGGACAGTAAAAACCAGAATGAATAATGCAGAAGAACGAATCAGTGATATGGAAGATAGAATAATGGAAATCACTCAATCCGGTCAACAGACAGAAAACCGAATCAAAAAACTGGAAAGCAATATAAGAGACCTATGGGATAATATAAAGCGGGCCAATCTACGCATAATAGGAATTCCAGAAGGAGTAGAAAAAGATAAGGGGATGGAAAATATATTTGAAGAAATTATCGCTGGAAACTTCCCAAATCTAAAGGATGCTGGGTTCAAGATAAAAGAAGCACAGAGGGCCCCAAACAAACTGAACCCAAATAGACTCACACCAAAAAACATCATAATAAAAATGGCAAAAGTTAGTGATAAAGAGAGGATCCTAAAGGCAGCAAGAGAAAAGCAGAATGCTACCTACAAGGGAACCCCCATAAGAATATCAGCTGACTTCACTACAGAAACACTACAGGCCAGGAGGGAATGGCAAGAAGTATTTAAAGTGCTAAAAGGAAAAAATATGCAACCTAGAATACTCTATCCAGCAAGAATATCATTTAAAATAGAAGGGGAAATAAAATTTTTTTCCAACAAACAAAAACTTAAAGAATACTGCAACACAAAACCCAGGTTAAAGGAAATATTGAAAGGGCTTCTCTAAACCAAAAAGAAAGGAAGGAAAGGGAAGAAAAAAGAAAAGGAAAAAAAAAAAAAAAAGAAGAGGAAGAACTAGGACTGAGGAAACTGCAATCAGAGAGCAGTCACTCAAATAAGCCAGCATACAGATTTAATCATGAAAAGGCCTCCAACAAAATAAAATTAAAAAGAAAAAAATAAAAAAGAGTCATCAAAACCATAAAATGTGGGCAAGGGATGTTAGGAAGTAAATAACCCTTTTTGTTTGTTTGTATGTTTCTCTTCTTAATTTTAATATAGTAATGAAGTGTTTGAACTTACAGGACCATCAGGCTAAAACACACAATTATGGGAAAGGGTTAGCATACTTAAAAAACAGGGCAACCACAAGCCAAAACCAAATATTGCATTTGCAAAAAATGAAAAAAAAAATACACTCAAGCAGATAATAACAGGAGACCATCCAACCAAAAAAAAAAAAAAAAGAAAGAAAGGAAGAATGGAGAACCATAGAATCAACTGGAACACGAGGTTCAAATGGCAATAAATAATCATCTATCAATTATCACCTTAAATGTCAATGGACTGAACGCCCCAATCAAAAGACACAGAGTGTCTGAGTGGATAAAAAGGCAAAAACTTCAATATGCTGCCTACAAGAAACTCACCTTAGGACAAAAGATACATATAGATTGAAAGTGAAAGGGTGGGGAAAAATATTTCACACCAATAGACATGACAGAAAAGCAGGAGTCACAACGCTCATATCAGACAAAATAGACTTTAAAACAAAAGACCTAAAGAAAGACAAAGAAGGACACTACTTAATGATTAAGGGATCCATCCAAGGAGAGGATGTTACTATCGTCAACATATATGCCCCAAATATAGGAGCACCCAGATACATACAACAAATATTAACAGACATAAAGGGAGATACTGATGAGAATACATTCATAGTAGGAGACCTTAATACCCCACTCACATCAATGGACAGATCCTCTAGACAGAAAACCAATAAAGCAACAGAGATCCTAAAGGAAACAATAGAAAAGTTAGACTTCATTGATATCTTCAGGACACTACATCCAAAAAAAAGCAGAATACACATTCTTCTCAAATGCTCATGGAACATTCTCAAGAATCGACCACATATTGGGACACAAAGCGAATCTCAATAAATTTAGGAGCATAGAAATTATCTCAAGTATCTTCTCTGACCACAATGCCATGAAATTAGAAATCAACCATGGGAAAAGGAAAGAGAAAAAAGCTACTGCATGGAGATGAAACAACATGCTACTAAAAAACCAATGGGTCAATGAGGAAATCAAGAAGGAAATTAAAAACTACCTTGAAACAAATGATAATGAAGACACAACTGCTCAAAATCTATGGGATGCTGCGAAGGCAGTGCTCAGAGGGAAATTTATAGCAATACAGGCCTTTCTCAAAAAAGAAGAAAGATCCCAAATGGACAACTTAACCCTCCACCTAAATGAATTAGAAAAAGAAGAACAAAAAAGGCCTAAAGTCAGCAGAAGGAAGGAAATTATAAAGATCAAAGAAGAAATCCATAAAATAGAGACTCAAAAAACAATAGAGAAAATTAATAAAACCAAGAACTGGTTCTTTGAAAAGGTAAACAAAATTGACAAACCCCTGGCCAGACTCACTAAAAAGAGGAGAGAAAGAACCCAAATAACCAAAATTATAAATTAAAAATGAGAAATCACAACGGATACAGCAGAAATACAAAAAACCATAAGAGAATACTATGAACAACTATATGGCAACACGTTTGACAATATGGAAGAAATGGACAATTTTCTAGAATCTTACAGCCTGCCAAAACTGAATCAAGTAGAAACAGACCAACTGAACAGACCCATCACTAGAAATGAAATTGAAGAGGTCATAAAATCACTCCCTACAAATAAAAGTCCAGGACCAGATGGCTTCACAGGTGAATTGTATCAAACATATAAAGAGGAATTGGTGCCCATCCTCCTTAAACTCTTTCAAAAGTTTGAAGAAGAAGGAATACTCCCAAAGACATTCGATGATGCCACCATCACCCTCATTCCAAAACCAGACAGAGATACCACCAAAAAAGAAAACTATCGCCCAATATCATTGAATATAGATGCAAAAATTCTCAACAAAATCTTAGCCAACCGAATCCAACAACATACCAAAAAAATTATACACCATGACCAGGTTGGGTTCATCCCAGGTTCACAAGGATGGTTCAACATACACAAATCAATCAGCATCATACACCACATTAACAAAAGAAAAGTAAAAAATCACATGATCATCATAATAGACGCAGAAAAAGCACTTGACAAAGTCCAACATCCATTCATGATCAAGACCCTCGCCAAAGTGGGTATAGAGGGAACATTCCTTAACATAGTCAAAGCCATTTATGATAAACCCACAGCAAATATAATACTCAATGGGAAAAAACTGAAAGCCTTCTCACTCAAATCTGGAACAAGACAGGGATGCCCACTCTCACCACTGCTCTTCAACATCGTTTTGGAAGCCCTAGCCACAGCACTTAGACAAACAAAAGAAATTAAAGGCATCCGTATAGGAAGAGAAGAGATCAAACTGTCACTGTATGCAGATGACATGATACTATACATAGAAAACCCTAAGGACTCAACCCCAAAACTCCTTGAACTGATTCATAAATTCAGCAAAGTAGCAGGATATAAGATTAACATTCAGAAGTCAGTTGCATTTCTGTATACCAGCAATGAAATATTAGAAAAGGAATACAAAGATATAATACCTTTTAAAATTGCCAAGGTGTACCTCAATACACCTGACCAAGGAGGTAAAGGACCTATATGCCGAGAACTATAAAACTTTAATCAAAGAAATCAAAGAAGATGTAAAGAAATGGAAAGATATTCCATGTTCCTGGATTGGAAAAATCAATATTGTAAAAATGGCCATACTACCCAAAGCAATCTGCAGATTCAATGCAATCCCTATCAAATTACCCAGGACATTCTTCACAGAACTAGAACAAACAATCCAAACATTTATATGGAACAACAAAAGACCCAGAATCGCCAAAGCAATCCTGAGGAACAAAAACCAAGCAGGAGGCATCACTCTCCCAGATGTCAAGAAATACTACAAAGCCACAGTCATCAAAACTGTGTGGTACTGGTATCAAAACAGACAGACAGACCAATGGAACAGATTAGAGAACCCAGAAATAAACCCTGACACCTATGGTCAATTAATCTTTGACAAGGGAGGCAAGAACACAAAATGGGAAAAAGAAAGTCTATTCAGCAAGCATTGCTGGGAAACCTGGACAGCTGCATGCAAAGCAATGAAACTAGAACACACCCTCACACCATGCACAAAAATACACTCAAAATGGCTGAAAGACTTAAATTTACGACCGGACACCATCAAACTCCTAGAAGAAAACATAGGCAAAACACTCTCTGACATCAACATCATGAATATTTCTTCAGGTCAGTCTCCCAAAGCAATAGAAATTACAGGAAAAATAAACCCATGGGACCTCATCAAACTGAAAAGCTTTTGCACAGCAAAGGAAACCCAAAAGAAAACGAAAAGACAACTTACAGAATGGGAGAAAATTGTTTCAAATGATGCAACCGACAAGGGCTTAATCTCTAGAATATATAAACAATTTATACAACCCAGCAGCAAAAATCCAATCAATCAATGGAAAAATGGGCAAAAGACATGAATAGACATTTCTCCAAAGAAGATATACAGATGGCCAGCAAACACATGAAAAAATGCTCAACATCGCTGATTATAAGAGAAATACAAATCAAAACTACCATGAGATATCACCTCACACCAGTCAGAATGGCCATCATTAAGAAGTCCACAAATAACAAGTGCTGGAGGGGGTGTGGAGAAAAGGGAACCCTCCTGCACTGTTGGTGGGAATGTAAACTGGTACAGCCACTATGGAGAACAGTTTGGAGATACCTTAGAAATCTATACATAGAACTTCCATATGACCCCGCAATCCCACTCTTGGGCATCTGTCTGGACAAAACTCTACTTAAAAGAGACACGTGCACCCGCATGTTCATTGCAGCACTATTCACAATAGCCAAGACATGGAAACAACCCAAATGTCCATCAACAGATGATTGGATTCGGAAGAGGTGGTATATATACACAATGGAATACTCCTCAGCCATAAAAAAGAATGACATAACGGCATTTGCAGCAACATGGATGGAACTAGAGAATCTCATACTGAGTGAAATGAGCCAGAAAGACAAAGACAAATACCATATGATATCACTCATAACTGGAATCTAATATCCAGCACAAATGAACATCTCCTTAGAAAAGAAAATCATGGACTTGGAGAAGAGACTTGTGGCTGCCTGATGGGAGGAGTAGGGGGAGGGAGTGGGAGGGATCAGGAGCTTGGGCTTATCAGACACAACTTAGAATAGATTTACAAGGAGATCCTGCTGAATAGCATTGAGAACTTTGTCTAGATACTCATGTTGCAACAGAAGAAATGCTGGGGGAAAAATGTAATTGTAATGTATACACATAAGGATAACCTGACCCCCTTGCTGTACAGTGGGGAAAAAAAAAAAGTCTGATCATGTAAAGCAATCATCAGAATCAGAACTAGATATGGTATAGACTTATGGATAAGCGAATTTAAAATAACTATGATTCATATGTTAAGGACTTTAATGACAAAATGAAATAACACATGGTTAATGTAAGCAAAAAGATGTATAATCCAAGAAAGAGTAAAATGGAAATTCTAGAAATCACAAAAAGTATATCAGAAATGAAGAAGGCATTTGATGAACTTATCAATAAACCTGGCACAGCTGGGGAAAGAACTAGTGATTTTATAGATAGGTCAAAATCTGAAATGCAAAGAGAACAAATAATTTCAAAAACAGAATGGAACATTCATTAACTGTGGGAAAATTTTAAAACATGTAATAAACACATAATTGGAACATTAAAAGGGGAAGAAAGAGAATGGGAGAACTTTCCAAGCAATTTCAAAACTGATGACAGATACCAAACCACAGGTCCAGGAAGCTCCACAAACACAAAGAAAAATAATCACAAACTGCATCCCCCCCATACACACACCCCTCTATGCATATCATATTAAAACTACAAAAGACCAAAGGCAATAAGAATATCTTAAAATATGCCAGAGGAAAAAAATAACTTACCAATAGAGGAGCAGTGGACTTCTCTTCAGAAATCATATGATAAAGAAGAGACTGGAATGAAATATCTGAAGTGCTAAAAGAAAAAAACCACCATCAACCTAGAATTCTATTATTAAGTGAATCATTCTTTACAAGGGAAGATGAAAAACAGAATTTCCCAGACAAGCAAAAATTGAGGGAATTCATCATCAACAGACTTGTCCTGGAATCCAAAAAGAGATTTTCATGCAGAAAGTAGATGATATATGTCAAAAACTTGGATATACCTAAAGATAAGAATAGAGGGAGGAAAAAATAATTTTGCTTTCCTTGTTCCTAATTGACTTAAAAGAGAACTGTTTAAAGTCATAATAATTACAATGTATTGGATGACCACAGCATATGAATAAATGAAATAAATGACAATAATATCACAAAGGATATAAGGGAGGAATTGGCAACACTCTGTTATAAAAAACTTATACTACTTGTGAATCAGTATAGTATTATTTGAAGGTGGAGTTGGAATGTTAAGACATATATATGTAGGAGTTCCCACTGTGGTGCAATGGGATTGGTGGTGTCTTGAGAGCAATGGGACACAGGTTCTATTCCCAGCCCAGGAGAGTGGGTTAAGGATCCAGTGTTGCCTGAGTTGTGGCTTAGGTTGCAACTACAGCTTGGGTCTGACCCCTGGCCCATGAATTCCATGCCATGTAGTGGCCAAAAATAAAAAAATATATAAATGTAAACTCTAGGTATATAAATGATATAAAAATAAGTATAATTGTAGTGCTGAGAGGAGATAACTGAATACTTTATATGATTGCACTCTTAGACCAAAGAAAACAGAAAAGGGGGGAGAAGGAAGCAAACAGATGAAAAGAGACACAGTGGACGTCAATGCAATTCTATCAATAATTACCTTAATTGTTAAAGGTCTAAATATACCAATAAAAACACACACATTGTCAAATTTAATAAATAACAAAAGAGCTAAGCATATATTTCTATTAGAAAACCACATTAAATATAAAGAAACAGAAATAAGTTAAAAGTAAAGAGGTTGAGAAAAACATACCATACTAATACTAATCCAAGGAAGCTAAGTAGGTATACTAATTTTTGACAAATCAACATTCAGAATAAGAAAGATTATCAGGGAGGCATTACATAATGAAAAAGTGATCAATTCTAAGAAGACTTAGCCATATATGTACCTAACAAGAAAGCAATAAAACATATGAGGCAAAAATTAATAGAACTGAAAGGAAAAATAGATAAATCCACTACTAGAGTTGGAGATTTCAACATGCTTCTGTTGATAATAGATCAACAGGCGGAATACTAGTAAGGATATAATTGACCTTAACATCACCAAGCCATAAAACACCTATCAAAAATAGTAGACTAGAAACCATATAAAATATGTTCTCAGATCACAATGGAATTAAACTAGAAATTAATAACAGAAATATAGGTAGAAAATCCCAGCCATTTAAAAATAACACACTTTAGAATAATACATGGGTCAATGAATTCTCAAGAGAAATTTTATATATTTGAGCTAAATGAAAATGAAAATACAATTTATCAAAATGTGTGAGATATTGCAAAAGAGGTGATTAGAGAGAAAAATTATAGTATAAATGTATATATTAGGAGATTACAAAGATAAAATCAATAACCAAATCTTCCTCTTTAGGAAATGAAAGTAATTTCAGCATAAAGCAAGAAAAAAAATTAGAGCTTAAATTAAAAAAGTTTAAAATAGGCAGGAGTTCTTGTTGTTGCTCAGTGGTAATGAACCCGACCAGTATCCACGAAGATAGGTTTGATCCCTGGCCCTGCTCAGTGGGTTAAGTATTCGGTGTTGCTGTGAGCTGTGATGAAGCTCATAGACATGGCTTGGATCCTGCATTGCTGTGACTGTGGTATAGGCTAGCAGCTGCAGCTCCAATTCAACCCCTAGCCTAGAAACTTCCATGTGCTGAGGGTGCAGCCCTAAAAAGCAAAAACAAAAAACAGAAAAACAAAAAACAGGCAAACCTCACTCATTATGAGAATCTCTAGTTCCATCCATGTTGCTGTAAATGGCATTATTTTGTTCTTTTTTTTAATGGCTGAGTAGCATTCCACTGAGTATATATACCACATCTTCCTAATCCAATCATCTGTCGATGGACATTTGATATCACATATCTGGAATCTAATGTATGGCAAAAAGGAATTTACACAGAAAAGAAAATCATGGACTTGGAGAAGAGACTTGTGGTTGCCTAGGGGGAGGGGTGGGAGTGGGATGGATTGGGAGCTTGGGGTTAATAGATGCAAACTATTGCTTTTGGAATGGATTAGCAATGAGATCCTGCTGTGTA
This sequence comes from Phacochoerus africanus, assembly GCF_016906955.1. Lineage (NCBI taxonomy): Eukaryota > Metazoa > Chordata > Mammalia > Artiodactyla > Suidae > Phacochoerus > Phacochoerus africanus. The sequence goes on from NC_062545.1 coordinate 201,761,392, forward strand.
GCACTGACAACAATGTCTAGTCACTTATGATGGAGCATGATAATGGGAGAAAAAAGAATGTATACATGTATCTGTAACTGGGTCACCATGCTGTATAGTAGAAAAAAAATTGTATTGGGGGAATAACAATTAAAAAAAAAGGCAAACGATAGAGAAAATCAATAAAACTAAAAGCTGGTTTTTTGAAAAGCTTAGTAAAATTAGTAGCAAAGAAAAAAGAGAAGACACAAATTAACAATATGAGAAAGAAAACAGTGTTCATTTCATGAACATTAAAAGGAAGGACAATCTGAATATCTCTGTGTCCAAAAATTGAATAACTTAGATTAAATGGACCAATTCCTTGCATGACATAAACTACTAAAATTCATTCATGGAGAGATAATATGGAAAAACCTATCTATTAAAGAAGTGTTAATAATAAACTTCCAAAAATAAAAGCTCTAGGCTCAAATGGTTTTACTGGTGAATGCCAAAAAATATTTAAGGAAGGAAGAAGACTGATTCTCCATAATCCAAACATTAAAAGCGGAGGGAAGACTTTTTAACTCCTTTTATAAAGGCCAACATTTCCCTAATAACAAAACCAGATCAAAATAGATAAAAATGTTACAAAAAATTATAGACAATAACACATAAACTTAGATACAAAATCCTCAATGAAGTATTATTAAATTTAATCCAATATTTAAAATAATATTTTAAAAGAATTAAATAATATAATAATATTTAATATTTAAAAAAGAATTAAACATGACAACCAAATGGAGTTCATTTCAGGATGAAATTTCAAGGATGAGTCATCAGTCAAAAAATCAATTAGTATAATCCATATATAACCAACAAGCTAGCGAGAAATCACATGATCAAATTGATAAACACCAAAAAAAGCATTTGACAAAATCTAAAGTCCAATCATGTTTTTGTTTTTCTTTTTTGGCCACCCTGCAGCAAATGGAGTTTCTGAGCCAAGAATCAGATCTGAGTTGTAGTTGTAACCTATGCTACAGCTGTGGCAATGTTGGATCCTTAACCACAGTGCAGTGCTGGGGATTGAACCCACATCCCAGTGCTCTCAAGACATTGGCAATCCTGTTGCACCACAGTGGGAACTCCTCATTTTTTTTTTTTTTGACATCAGAAAATTAGACTATTAGAAAACTAGAAGAGAATACTCTTCTTTTTCTTTCTTTTCTTTTCTTTTTTTTGGTGCTGTTTTAGGGCTGTACTTATGGCATATGGAAGTTCTCAGGCTAGGGGTCAAATCAGAGCTACAGCTGCTGGCCTATGCCACAGCCACCGCAACTCAGAATCCGAGCTGTGTCTGCGACCTACACCCCAGCTCACAGCAATTCCAGATCCTCAACCCACTGAGCAAGGCCAGGGATTGAACCTGCATCCTCATGGATCCTAGTCATGTTCATTAACCACTGAGCCACGAAGGGAACTCTCAAGAATACTCTCAACTTGACAAAGAACAATTACAAAAATGCACATTCTCTGTCATATTAATGGTAAGAGGCTAGATGCTTCCTCCATAAGATCAGAAATAAGGTACAGATGTCTTCTCTCACCATTCCTATTCAAAATCCTAATGGAGCTAGGTAATGTAATATATGAAGAAAAATATGTAAATGATATACATATTGGAAAGGAAGATGTGAAACTGTTGTATTTGACATGATTGTCTATGTCAAAAATCCGAAAGAATCTACAAGATGAGAATGTTTAGAATGATCCATGTTGTATGGATCAGAAATTGGCACATCAGTAGGAAGTAATGCTTAGCTCAGTAATGATAAGATGTTTACATACAAAAATATTTGTAAATATGTGACTCTACACTGGTGAATTTACATGTACATTTTTCTTTCTTTTGTCAGCTGAGAAAGCCTAGCAGCAATGATGTTCTGGTAGCAACAAACATACCTAAAAGCCAGATCTTGATTTCTAATACCATTCTCCAATAAAAGGAACCAGGGATCACTGGAGAAACGGCTGATGCTAGGACATAAATAGGAAATATACAAAATACAAGATGAGCTTGGAGCATTGAGTAGCATCACAAAGAAAACATGGGGGAAAAATATAATGAAAGGAGCAAGCCAAAGTGATACAGGTGCCAACCGGAGTAGTCCTCCCAAGTAGGACTGTGCATGGTGATTTTCTTAAGAGTAGAGTACAAAAAAGGGAGAAAAGGAAAAAAAAACAGTGGAGAAACATGAAAAATAGTGCCTAAGCTAGGTGATCAAGGATAGTATCAAAAATAACAGATGTTACGATAATGTCTATCAAGGAAACATCAGACATAACTCAAATGAGGGATATTCTACAAATTGCCTAACTAATACTCCTCAAAATTCTTAAGGTCATGAAAAACAAGGAAACACATTGTCATAGCCAAAAGGAGCCCAGAGAGACATGACTAAATATGATGTAGTATCCTGGATTGTATCCCAGAACTGAAAAAAAGATGTTAGGTAAGAATTATGGTAATTAGATAAATTATTGACTTTAATTAATGATGTGTTAACATTGCTGCATTAATTGTGACAATTTTATCATACTAAGATTAATATTAAGAGAATCTGGGTACAGGGTATATATGAGAACTCTGCTATTTTCACAATTTCTCTATAAATCTAAAATAGTCTATTTTAAAATTTAAAAAATTACATTTATCCTGACATATATTCCTCTCATCCCTCCTTCTCAGTATGTTTGCTTGGCCAGACATGACCTGCTTCTCCATTTGACAAAAATTTAAGATACTGCTTCTTCTATCAAGTCATCATCAACATCTCTGGACAGTGTCTGCTGTTGCTTTTTCTCTTGATGTCACAGCAGCGATTTCTTTACAGTGTAATAATGTGCTGCTTTCCACACTAGGCTGTGTTGTCGGTGGCCTCCACTATGTCTTATTATTCTAACACTATGCTAGCAAAATGTTGAACACAATGGAGGCACTCAACTAATGTCTGTGACCTAAATGAAAGATTGTGTTAGCAATGCTTTCGAATTTTTAAAGTAAGTTCACACACATTATTTCATATGTTCATCCCAACCACCTTGTGTGTTAACAGGCCATTATTTTTCCATTTTAAATGAGTAAATTGAGACTCAGTGTGGAAAAGTCTTATTCAGGTTTACTCAACTTTTATGTTTTGAAGACATTTATCTCAATTCTTATGACTTTCTGCTTCCATGTAGAGATAAGCTGAGGCTCTTCGCCTGGGTTTAAATCCTGATTCTGTCCATTGCTATCTCTCTAATCTTCAGCAATTTTAGGTGAACTCCAAACCTTAATATATTTTAATGGAAGTTAATGATAGTATTTACCTTATAGACTTTTGTGAGGATAAATGATACAATGCTTTTGAAGTAACTACTTGTCAAGAGATAAATAAATTGCAACCACTTATACAATTACTAATATAAGTGAAAAAAAAAACTACTTTAGAAACAACCAATCAATTTCACCAACACACACACACAAAACCCCAAAATGTTTAAGGACTACATTTTATTTGCTCTATTTGGGCCAATGCATAGACTCTTTTTTTTTTCCTTTTAGGGCTGCACCTGTGGCATAGGGAAGTTTCAAGACTAGGGGTCAAGTCGGAGGTGCAGCTGCCAGCCTACAACTCAGCCACAGCAACATGGGATCTGAGTTGCATCTGCGACCTATACCACAGCTCACCACAATGCTGGAAACTTAATCCACTGAGAGAGGCCAGGGATTGAACCCATATTCTCATGGATACTAATTGGGTTCTTAACCTGGTGAGCCATAATGGGAACTCCCTATCTTCTCCTTTAAAATACAAGTTCAATGACAAGGAACCACTGTTCTACTTGAAATGGCCATTTGGACTGCATGACCCCTAAGATCTTTTCTGTACATATTTTCCTATATTATTTATTTCCTTTGTAATCCCCCAAGTAATATAGCACATAATATCAGAGGTTCAATAAAGGATGGCTGACTGAGGCTTTCAAATTCCCAACACAATCACTTTCCTCTTGCCAGCTTTGATTCAGTTGTGATTTATGGGCATATGGAGTGTTTTGCATCTCAGAATTTCCTCTTTTGAGTCATGATTTGCAAATGGATATAATAACCCATAAACTGATATCAGCATTGAAACAAAACCATCCAACTTGAGTAATAAATGGCCTTTGGAGGGAAAAGATACCAGCTAATTAAGAAGGGCACAAACAAGCAGCAAAGGCGTGTGAACAATAGCCTTCATAATGTCAAGGTTTCTCAGTTCATTCCACACATTCTGCCCATTCTAAGACATTGTGTGTGATGAGTGCCTAATGCAATCGGACTCTCACTCTCCTTTGGCAAGGAAGGCCTGCAACAATAGACTAAACCTCAGCCCTGCCAACCCCAAACGGGCATGCCAGTCTGCCTCCTTCCAGATTTGTGGCTTGTCTCCACAAAGTAATAGTGATTCTCTTGTCTGTACCAATTGCAGGATGCAGATGGGTAGCCTAATGCTGTAATGTCAGACTAAATTCTCCGCAGATGAACTGGAAAATTTCCTCACTCATTCAGAAATCTGCCAGCCAGCTGTCAGGTCTCCAGGACTCCTTACTCGCCCAGATCACCAGTGAACAGACGGTGTTCACCGCAATGATTAGGCTGTGTTTTCAGTTTAAACTCTTTTCTCCTATCAAATGATTTAATCCATTCTTTCTTCAAAGACTCTGGAAAATTGTCATTGGAAATTTCTTAGCCAGAGGATTCCCCCAAAAGGTAACTGAGAAAAGTGCTCAAACTACCTTGGAGAAGGGGATAAAAAGTGTACCTTTATGAGCTATTCATTAGCCATGACCTCACTCCATGCCTGATCATTCTTCCAAGGTGTCCAGTGATGGACTCCCTTTTTGCCAATAGAGATGGGGAATTGGGAAGCAGATGCCAGCTCACTAGGTACTTGACTGTCACCATCAATAAAGGACACAACATAATTTCAGGAGACTCCAAAAGCCAAGACAACATTTAAATAGAACAAGAAATAAGTGGCAAATGGACTACAAAGAAAAAAGAAGGGAAGAAACTATTTCATTTGCATTTATAAAAATGAGAACATTGCTTAGTCTAAAAGTGTCTTTTGTGCTTTCATATATTTAAATAATAGAACTTACAGATCATTTGTGTATAGGCTTTAAGGGGTGGTTTTTGTTGGTTTTGTTTTGTTGTAGTTTGTTCTGCCTTTAGCATTCGATCTGTGCAGTCAGTTCACAAACATCTAAGTAGGCTCACTCACAGTGTATTTCTCTATAAAAAAATCCAAAAGTTCTTTCGGAATATGTTTCTCTCAACCCTCTTGTCAATCATTAGTCAAAGAGATTCACTCACAGATACTTTCCCAGTGAGCATGAGCTTTGGGGTTAAATAGGCTTAGGTTCAAAAGCTGGCTCTGTCATTTACAGTGCACAGAACATTTAGGAGTCTATTTAATTTTTCATAGCCATAATTTCCTCATCTTCCAGAGTTTTTGTGAGTTCTCTATGCATGCTGTCAAGCTACCTGTCAAAAACTCCCCAATGACTCTAGCTATATAGACTATTCCACACCTGCTCAACCTGGCTACTGATTTCCTCTTCATTTCCATCTCATGCTAATCTCCTAATACTCCATGCTCAGGAACTCTGATCCAATTTCAGTTCCTTAAATCTACCAAGAAATTTCACTTTTCAAGATCTTATGTCCTGTTTTCTCCACCTGAATCATCTTAATCCATGCTCTTTTCATACCTGGTTCCTTCTTATTCTTCAGACTTCATCTACGTATTACCTGCTCAAAGAGGTCTTCCCAAGCCACTTTATCAAATAGATCCTCCTTTCATGGTGTTTGTTGGTTTTCTTTATAGCTTTCTACAGTTTTCATTTATGTATATGTGCTTCTTATCGCCTTTCTCCTTTATGGAGGTGGCAGGTATGTCTACCTGGAAGGCTCCCGTCCTCACTTTTGGTTTGAAAATTTAGTAACCATCCCTTCTTAGCGACATAAGTTAGACTTTCTTTTTTTTTTAAGCTAAAAATTGGCTTTTATTTCAAAGAGTGCACATTAAGCTTAGTTCTTTTTTTTTTTTTTTTGAGGGTGGTCAAATTGTATTTTATTTTATTTTTTCCCCATGATGAATTGGTGTTTAATTCTTTTTTTTTTTTGAGAACTTTGTCTAGATACTCATGTTGCAACAGAAGAAAGGCTGGGGGAAAAATGTAATGTATACATGTAAGGATAACCTGACCCCCTTGCTGTACAGTGGGGAAAAAAAAAGACTTTCTAGAATAGGTTAAATACCCTCTGTATATATTCCCTTATCACTCTGTACATTGCTTGTATAATACTCAAAACACTCCTAATTACTTGATCATTTCCTCTCTTTCCTAATATATTTAAATGAGAACAGGGACAAAGTTGCTTTTGACTCTGTCCATATTGCTCAAAACAGTGCCTCGCACCTAGAAGATGCTCAGTAAATGTTACCTCCTACTGGTCCCCATGTTACATCCCATGAATATCTTAATTTGTTCATATAGTCTTTGTGTTGATGCCCCTTTTATGTGGGGATTAAACACATGTACAGTTCTACTTTTTCTCTTTCTTTATTCCATTACTCTCTTCAATTTTAGAACTACTTGGGAAAACCTAGAATTACTGATTCAGATACTTTTACAGAGTATTTGATTCAAAGAATGTATGAAAACAGAACAAATCGTAATGTGTAGAATGTGAGGTAAAAATACCCACCTGATTTTGTTTGGTTTAGAGAAGTGAACAATCATACATGTAAGCAATTACTTAGTAAATAAAACCTAAATAGTTTGTGGGCAGCTTTTGATGCTATCTTTCCTAATTTTACAGTTTCATCTTGTCTTCTTTATCATGTAGATTTTTCTCTTTTCCTCCCTCCAACTTTTCCATAGTAACCTAGTTTTGGATTTCTATATCTTCTGGCAGTGGTTATTTTCCCAAACACCAAATCCAATAGATACGCTGGTCTATACTTCTCTAATAGAAGTACTTTGCTCAGAAAATCTTCACTGGTAAAACTCGTACCTAAGGGAATAGTTGTCACATGATCAAATCAAAAAATTGCTTCCAAAACTTTGTTTTTTAAACTGGAATCTATGATGACTGTTTTTCAAGGAATCCACAAAGGCTTTAAGGACTGGAAAGTTTCAAGTTTATTTTTCAAAATAGTTCTTAAAAAATTAGTACAGATATAACCTGGCCTCTTTGGACAGCCATTTTTTTTAACCTTCCACTTCATTTGTGACCAAATTTATAATTATATTTGTAATGGCATTGTTTTAAGTAATCCAAAACAAGCTGTCATATAAATAAGACAACTAAGTGTTCTGGATCTGCAAAAAAAAGATGAAGGTATATGAACATCTATAGATACAGATAAAGTTTCTGATTATTCTTCTGGAGGGCTTCTCAAGTTCAGAGTCACCTCATCCTAAATTTTTGAGCTTTGTAATTAAATAAAGTTATATTATTTTTGATCAATTTATTATAATAATTAATAGGAACAACTATTGCCTTTTATATGTATATTTAGAGTTTTCTCAAAGAAATTCTCCTCCTATTTAGTTCCAAGCAAAATTAAATGAAAGTTTGTGAAACTGTATGACAATCAATCACAAATGCTATCCAGAGAACAATAGCAATCTTAATAATGGAAAAAAGTCAATTATCCAAACATTTGCAGAATTTTAAGATGTGAGGATAATAGACCAAATTTATTGAAATGCAGCTGAGCCTTGAAAGGTTTAAGCTCTCTCAGAAGCATAAAAAGCATTTATGTTTTAGAGATTGATCAAGATGGTAGAGTAAGTGGGCATGGACTTCATCTTCCCTGATAAACACATCAAAAATGCATCTATATGTGAAATGATCCTCACTGAAACCTGACTGGAAACTGGCAGAAGGACTTCTATATGACCAAGTCTACAAGAAAGATACACATGTAATCAGGTAGAAAGGGAAGAAAAGCAATGGAGTCAGGAGTTGTGTCCCTGGGAGGGGACCCAGGAAAGGCGAGAATACAGAGATGGACCTCCTACCCTGGGAAGTGAGTGGTGAGAGGCACAGACTTGGCATCCCAGTCCTGGGATCCTAAGATGAGCGCACTTGGCTGATTGGAGGACTATTTGGATTAACAAGTAGGCTGGGCAAAGGCTGGACTCCACCCATGAGGAACATGTTTATGGTGGCTTGTTCCTGAGACAGGGCAGAGAGAGGTCTGCTCTAGCAGCTACACCCATCTCATAAAAAATAGACTTGAAAACATAGGCTAAAATGAAGTGGCTCTTGTCACCGAGGAGGCATGGGTTTGACCCCCAGCCTGGTGCAGACAGTTAAAAGACCCAGCATTGCTGTAGCTGCTTCATAGTTTGCAGCTGCGGCTGAGATTCACTCTCTGGTCCAGGAACTCCCATATGACTCTTGTGTGGCCATAAAAAGTTTTTAAAATAAATTTTTAATTTTTAAATAAGTTAAAAAAACCCATCAATGTCATTAAAAACAAGGAAAGTCTGATTAAAGAAAACTGTTATAGCCAGAGTTGCTCAAGGAGACATGACAACTAAATGTAATACAGGATTTTGGATGGGATACTGGAACAGAAAACACATTGGGTAAAAGAAGGAGATCTAAATAACATATGGCTTTTAGTTAAAATAAAATAAAATAAAATAAAATTGTTTGCTTAAAAAAAAAGAAGTTTGGTAATCATTTAGGAGTTTAGGTAAAGGAGTATAGTATCAGTGGGGGAAAAAAAAGAGGTGGTTCAGATCCAAAGCTGTATTACACTTTTGTTTTTACCTGTATTGAGCACAGTCCCTGACTCACAATCCGTGTTTAATAAATATTTGTTAAACATAAAAAAAGAAAACAAAGGCTATAATGAGAGTCAAAGAAGGACATTATATAATGATAAAGGAATCAAATCAAGAAGGTGATATTATACTTGTTAACATCTATGTACCCAATAAAGGAGCACCTAAATATATAAAGCAAATGTTAATGGTCATCAATGGAGAAATTGACAATAATACAATAAATTTAAGGAATTTTAACACCCACTTACATCAATGGATTGATTAGAAAATTAATAAGGCAATAAAGGATGCAAAAAACTAGTTGGACGTAATAGATATCTATAGGACATTCCATCTAAAAACAGCAGAACATGCAACACATTCTTTTTAAGTGCACATAGAACATTCTCCAGGATATGTCACTATATAGGCCACAAAACATAATTTCTATTCTCTTAACTTTGTGGAGACATATCAAGCATTGTTTTCTGACCACACTGGTATGAACAAAAAAATCAACTACAGAAATAAGAATGGGAAAGAACAAACATATGGAGATTAAAAAACATGCTACTAAAAAAATTCAATTTGTCAATGAAGAAATCAAAGAATAAATTTGAAAATACACTGAGAAAATTGAAAAAGGAAACACAACACTCAAAAATCCCTAGGGTATAGCTAAGGCAATTCTAAGAGGGAAGTTTATAGTAATATAGGCTTTCCACAAACCACAAGAAAAATCTCAAACAGCATAACCTACCACCTAAAGAATTAGAAAAAGAAAAAAGCCCAAAGTCAGCAGAATAAAGAAAATAATAAAAGTCAGAGGGGAAATAAATGAAATAGAGATAAAAAAATAGAAAAAATCAAGAAATGAAGAGTCAGCTGATTTTTTGAAAAGATAAACAAAATTGATAAAACTTTAGCCAGGGTCACCAAGAAGAAAAGAGGACTCAAGTAAAATAAAGAATGAATGAGGAGAAATAATACCAGAGACATACAAAAAAGTCATAAAAGAACACTATGAACAACCACGCCAACGAATTGGACAACTGAGAAGAAATGGAATATTTTCTAGAAACATACAACCTGCCAAGTCTGATTCAAGATAAAATAAACAATTTGAACAGACCAATCACTAGAAGAGAAATTGAATTTGTAAAACAAATAAAGCAACAAACAAAATAGCTCCCAGCAAACAGAAGTCCAGGACTGGATGCCTACATAAGTGAATTCTATCAAATATATAAAGAAGAACTAATACCTATCCTCGAACTATTCCAAGAAAAATGAAAATAATGGAATTCTCCCAAATTCATTTTATGAGGCCAAGATTACCGTTACTCTGACACCAAAACCAGAAAAAGACACTACAAAAAAAGAAAATCACAGGCCATTATTTTTTATGAATATAGATACATTAATCTTCAACAAAATATTAGCAAACTGAGTCCAACAACAGAGAAGAAGGATCATACACCATGATCAAATGGGATCTATCCAGGGATGCAAGGATGGTTTGATATTCACAAATCAATATGATATATCATATTAACAAAAGAAAAGACAAAAATCACGTTTATCTCAATAAACATACAAAAAGCGTTTGAAACAATTCAACATCAATTTACAATAAAAACTCTCATTAACGTGGGTACAGAAGGACCATATCTCAACACAATAAAGATCATTTTTGATACACTCACCCACAGATATAATACACTCAATGGTGAATACTGAAAGACTTTCCTCTAAATTCGGCAACAATATAAATATACCTACTCTTACCCACTTCTATTTAACATAGTATTAAAGTCCTAGTTACAGAAATAAGACAAGAAATAAAAGTCATCAAAACTGAAAGAGAAGTAAAATTGTCCCTATTTGCAGATGACATGAAACTTTACATAGAAAAACCATTAAGTCTCCACCAAAAAAACTATTAGAATAAATGAATTCAACCAAGTTGCAGGATATAAGATTAAGATGCAGAAATCTGTTACTTGTCTATACACTTTAATGAATTATCAGAAAGAGAAAGTAAAAAACTAACCCTGTTTAAAATCACATCTAAAAGAATAAAATACTGAGGAATAAACTTAACAAAGAGGTAAAAGACCTATACTCTGAAAAGTATAAAATATTGATGAAGCTAATTGAGGATGATTTAAAGAAATGAAAAGATTTCCTGTGCTCTTTGATTGAAGGAATCACTATTTGTTAAAATGCCCATGTTACCCAAAGCAGTCTACAGATTTGATACAATCCCTATCAAAATACCCATGACATTTGTCACAGAATTAAAACTAGAACCAATAAACCTGAAAATCATATGGAACCATAGAAGATCCTGAATTGCCAAGGCAATCTTGAGAGAAAAAGAAAAAACCTGAAAGTATCACTCTCTTAGACTTCAGACTATATTACAAAGCCACATGATACTGGCACAAAAACAGACACATAGATCAATGGAACATAATAGAGAGACCAGAAATAAACTTATGCAATTACATTAAATTAATCTACAACAAAGGTGGTAAGAATACACACCAAAAAAAGATAGACTCTTCAACAAGAAAACTTGTTGGGAAAACTGGTGCCGGGAAAACTGGATAGTTAGGTATAAAATGATGAGATTAGAACATTTACTTATATAATTTACAAGATAAACCCCAAGTGAATTAAAAAGCTAAAATTAAGGCTGAAACAATAAAACTCCTAGAAGAGAACATAGACATAAAACTCTTTTACATAAATCATATTGATATATTCTGGTGTCTGTTTCCTAAGGCAAAAGAAAAGGCAAAAATAATGGAACTTAAATAAAAGCTTTTGAACAACAAAGAAAACCGTTAGCAAAATGAAAGGATGACCTGCAAAATGACAAAAAAAAAGTTTGCAAATAATATGGCCAATAAGGGTTAACATCCAAAATATATAAACAGCTCATAAAACTAAATATCAAAAAAACCAAAACAACCCAATCAAAAAATGGGCAGAAGACCTGAACAGACGTTTTTCCAATGATGACATACAGATTGCTAACAAGCACCTTAAAAGATGCCCAACATTGCTAATTATTAGAGAAATACAAATCAAAACAATGAGATCTTATCTCACACCTGTCAGAGTGGATATCATCAAAATGTCTACAAATAACAAGTACTGGAGAGGATGTGGAGAAAAGGAAAATCTTGTATTCTATTGGTAGCTATGTAAGTTGGTGTAGCCACTATGGAAAACAGTATGGAGGTTCTTCAAAAAATTTAAAAAAGAGCTAAACATGATTCAGCATTCCCACTCCTAGGTATATACTTGGAAAAATAAATAAAAATACTGATTTGAAAACATACACAAACCCTAATGTTCATAGCAGCACTATTTACAATATACAGGAGTTCCCGTCATGGCACAGTGGTTAACAAATCTGACTAGGAACCATGAGGTTGAGGGTTCGATCCCTGGCCTTGCTCAGTGGGTTAAGGATCCAGCATTGCCGTGAGCTGAGGTGTAAGTCACAGAAGCAGCTCAGATCCCGCGTTGCTGTGGCTCTGGCGTAGGCTGGTGGCTACAGCTCTGATTAGACCCCTAGCCTGGGAACCTCCATATGCTGCAGGAGCATCCCTAGAAAAGGCATAAAGACAAAAAAAATACAATATCCAAAGTATAGAATACCAAGTGTTCATCGACAGATGAATAAATATTTTTATTGAATATATATACAATCCATTATCAGTCCACCATAAAAAAACAATGAAAAATTGCCATTTAGAGCAATGTGGATGGACATAGAGAATATTATACTTAGTGAAATAAGACAGATAAAGACAAATACTGTGTGATATTAGTTATGTGTGGAGTCTAAAAAATAATATAAACAAAATCTATACGCAAAGCAGAAAAAACCTCACAGATACAGAAAAAAAAAACAGTGGTTACCAGTGGGGAGAGCAAAGGAGGCAGGGATTAATAAACACAAACTACTATGTATTAAGTAGATAAGCAACAATGATATACAGTACAGGGAATTATAGCCATTATTTTGTAATAAAGTGTAATATATAAGAATATTGAATCACTATGCTGTACAACTGAAATTAATATTTTAAATCAATTATACAGCAATTAAAAAATTTAACCATCATTTTGTTTTATTTTTGGTTTCCTTTGCTGTGCAAAAGCTTGTCGGTTTGATTAGGTGCCATTGGTTTATTTTTGTTTTTTTCTGTTGCTTTGGGAGACTGACCTGAGAAAACATTTGTAAGGTTGATGTCAGAGAGTGTTTTGCCTATATTCTCTTCCAGGAATTTGATGGTGTCTTGTCTTATATTTAAATCTTTCAGCCATTTTGAGTTTATTTTTGTACATGGTGTGAGGGTGTGTTCTAGTTTCATTGCTTTGCATGCAGCTGTTCAGGTTTCCCATCAATTCTTGCTGAATAGACTATCTTTTTCCCATTTTTTGTTCTTGCCTCCTTTGTCAAAGGTTTATTTACTGCAGGTGTCAGGGTTTATTTCTGGGTTTTCTCTTCTGTTCCATTGGTCTATATATCTGTTTTGGTACCAGTACCACACTGTCTTGATAACTGTGGCTTTGTAATATTGCTTGAGGCCTGGGAGAGTTATGCCTCCTGCTTGGTTTTTGTTTCTCAGGATTGCTTTGGCAATCTGGGTCTTTTTTGTTTCCATATAAGTTTTTGGATTGTTTGCTCCACTTCTGCAAAAAATGTCACGGGTAATTTGATATGGATTGCATTGAATGTGTAGATTGCTTTGGGTAGTATAGCCATTTTTACAAAATTACTTTTTCAACCCAGGAGCATGGAATATCTTTCCATTTCTTTACATCTTCTTTAATTTCCTTGATTAATGTTTTATAGTTCTTGGCATATAGGTCCTTTGCCTCCTTGGTCAGGTGTATTTCCAGATATTTGATTTTTTAGGGTGCATTTTAAAAGGTATTGTGTTTTTGTATTCCTTTTCTATAGTTTCATTGTTAGTATACAGAAATGTGACTGATGTCCAATGTTTACCATATATCCTGCTACTTTGCTGAATTTGTTGATCAGTTCAAGTAGTTTTTGGGGTAAGTCTTTGGGGTTTTCTATGTATAGTATCATGTCATCTGCACACAGTGACAGTTTTATCTCTTCCTATTTGGCTGCCTTTTATTTCTTTTGTTTGTCTGACTGCTGTGACTAGGACTTCCAATACTATGTTGAATAGCAGTGGTGAGAGTGGACATCCCTGTCTTGTTCCAGATTTTAGTGGGAAGGCTTTCAGCTTTTCTCCATTGAGTCTTATGTTTGCTGTGGGTTTGTCATCAATAGCTTTGATTATGTTATGTTCCCTCTATACCCACTTTGGTGAGAGTTTTTATCATAAATGGATGATGGACTTTGTCAAATGCTTTTTCTGCATCTATTGAGATGCTCATATGGTTTTTGACTTTTCTTTTGTTAATGTGGTGTATGATGTTGATTGATTTGCATATGTTGAACCATCCTTGTGAACCTGGGATGAATCACCTGGTCATGGTGTACGACCTTTTTGATATGTTGGATTCAGGTGACTAAAATTTTGTTGAGAATTTTTGCATCTGTATTCATCAAAGATATTGGCCAATAGTTTTCTTTTTTGGTGGTATCTTTGGTTTTGGAATTAGGGTGATGGTAGCATCATAGAATGTCTTTGGGAGAAAACAAAAAGACAACTTACAGAATGGGAGAAAATAGTTTCAAATGATGCAACTGACAAGGGCTTAATCTCTAAAATATACAAACAATTTATACAACTCAACAGCAAAAAAGCCAACAACCCAATGGAAAAATGGGCATAAGACCAGAATAGACATTTTTCCAAGGAAGATTACAGATGGCCAACAAACACATGAAAAAATGCTCAACATCCCTGATTACTAGAGAAGTGCAAATCAAAACTACCATGAAATACCACCTCATTTGTGGAGGGGTGTGGAGAAAAGGGAACCCTCCTGCACTGTTGGTGGGAATGTAAGCTGATACAACCATGATGGTGAACAGCATGAAGGTACATTAGAAATCTATACATAGAACTACCATATGATCCAGCAATCCCACTCTTGGGCATATATCTGGACAAAACTTTCCTTAAAAAAGACACATGCACCTGCATGTTCATTGCAGCACTGTTCACAATAGCCAAGACATGGAGACAACCAAAATGTCCATCAATAGATGATTGGATTAGGGCGATGTGGTATATATACACAATGGAACACTACTCAGCCATAAAAAGAATGACATAATGCCATTTGCAGCAACATGGATGGAACTAGAGACTCTCATACTGAGTGAAATAAATCAGAAAGAGAAAGACAAATACCATATGATATCATTTATAACTGGAATCTAATATTAGGCACAAATGAACCTTTCCACAGAAAAGAAAATCATGGACTTGGAGAAGAGACTTGTGGTTGCCCGGGGGAGGGGGAGGGTGTGGGAGGGTGTGGATGGATTGGGAGCTTGGGGTTAACAGATGCAAACTATTACTTTTGGAATGGATTAACAATGAGATCCTGCTGTGTAGCACTGAGAACTATGTCTATATACTTAACGACAGAGCATGATAATGGGAGAAAAAAGTATATGTACGTGTATGTGTAACTGAATCTCCATGCTGTACAGTGGAAAAAAATTGTGTTGGGGAAATAACAATAAAAAACTATAAAAAAATTAACCATCAAAAAATTGAAGTTTTGGTAGCCTTTAAATATACTATCTCTAAAAGTTAACATAGGCAAGTAAAAAAGGCAAGTACAGCATTTCTGAGAAGTCAGTTGTAGGGAAATATGCAGACCATGCTCTTATGGGACAATGTAGATTTTCATCATTGACCACAGCAATAAGCAAATATAGTTCTTTGAAATACAAGTATTATGTAAGTTACAAAGAACTAGACAATATTGCAAAGCTAATTTAATATTTGCTTAAGAGACATTTTCCTTCCCTTTCCACCCTCTGTTGTATCATTTCTATATGGCAACTAACCCTGCCCTTCAATCAAAGGGTCTGGATTTTACTCCTAAAAGTGCTTTTTAGTCCTAAAAAGCAAGGCACTTAAACTCTCTGAACATTAACTTCTCATTAAAATAGGTTTCAAAACCTTTTCATAAGGTTTATGTATTAAACGAGGTAAAGGATGCAAAGTTCCTGGCATAAAGCCTGGCATACATGCTCAGTAGGTATCCTACCTCCACACTTTATTTTTGGAAAATAGAAAATACGTTTTTCTTGTTACTTACGATTTTAAACGTGCCCTCTTGGTCAATCCTCACAGCACTCTGTTCAATAGATTTTAAACAAATTTCATTATAACAGCTCCAAAAAGTTTTGTAGCAGTTCTCAAAGTCAAGAAATAAATAACCAACGTTTTAAAGGGGGTGGGGGTGGGAAATAACATGAATTAACTGAAGCATAACCGTGGATACCTGAGCACTTAGGTTACAAACATATAGTGCCAAAAGTAAAAGACAATAGCAAATTTGGTCACAAATCAATTGAAAAGTTAAAGAACTGGTCATCTAACTAGGACAGGTTATGTTAGCGATTTTGAAAATCATTTTGCAAATTAAAACATGAAACTTTTAATTCCCCCATCTCTTATGGATTCCCTGAAAAGGTGTCATCATAGACACCAAAGTTTGCAAAAAAAAATTTGTATTTTTCTAAAAGGCAGATTCAAATCTTCAGGGACTGGAGGTGAAACTGAACTATATCACATTTTAAAATTGGTGTCTTTATCCCTGTATAAAATGTATTTTATTGCAAGTAAAAATTGCTGCTTTGAATAAAGCAGGGTAAAAGGAATTGTGAAAACACAATTCAGTTAATACTTTGTTCCTATTTTTGAATTTATGTTCTTCTGTCTTTATTTGATCACTGTGGACTTGGGTAATTCAGGGTCATAATCAAACCTATGCAGCTAAGCCAAGAATATGACAGAATGTATCCCCATGTGTAAGGAAATATGGGATGATAGGAACTGTAGTGAACTAAAGAGGGGGTAACTCTACGCAGTTCTCAAATAGTATTACCACAGAAAGCACATGAACCCAATGTTCCAAATTTTCCAATTCTTCAATAAGCCAGAAAACTTGAATTTTATGTAAAACTTGATTTTTCAATGATGCAACAACTTCAATTAAAAAACCCCAAACACTTTGCAAACTAAATAAACTCGATTGTGACCATTAATATTTAGGGACAATTCCAGAGTTTGGGATGGAGAAGCATAATGGAAGTTAAAGGAGATTTATAGACAGCTTAACTCACCTCTCCTTCCTACACCCCATCTCTCCTGAAAATATTCAGCCAAGTGCATGCTTTACAGAAATTTTTTCTATATTGACAGGGGTTTGATTGATCATAATAAGATATACAATTCATGAAGATTTTATTTGATTGACAGATAGTATGCTTACCAATTTCCTTATTTCTAAGTTTAGGAAACTAAAAAATCTCAGAAGCTAAGTAGTTTTGTCATTTTTTTTAAGACAACAGTTTCTTATAAGTAAGTCCCCGAAGCTAAAGTTTTGGCCAAGGGCTCTTTTGATGGCATCATTGTGACATCTGATTTAAGCAAATCACCAGAAACACCACTCCCATGGGCACTCCACTGAGGCATAACAGCGAATGGACTTTATAAGTTGTCATTTAACACAAATTATTCTGGACCCCCAACAGGTTGCCATCATATACATTAACTTTATTGCTGACAACTTTGGAATTTATACCTTAAGCGCATTTATCTTAGATTAATTCTATGTGTTTACATCCAATTGCTTGGCTAGACATTTCCACTCAGATGGCCAACAGAATTTTTTTGTTTAATTAGAGTATAGTTGATTTAGAGTGTTGGGTCAGTTTTTGCTGCACCAACATAATTTTCAAACTCAGTAATTTAATAGTCAGTTTTGTAGTTACCATCACCTTTATATCTCTTTTTTGCATTTTCATTGTTTTAGTTCAGGCTTTTTTCATGTTCACCTACCCTACTGGGAAGACTTCTTGCTACACTTCAACCAGCTCCTACCATCTCTTTGAGTTTTATCCAAGAGAATAGGTGAATTTTGTCACTCCACTATTCAAAATCCAACAGTTACCAACCAACCTCAGATAAAGTCCAAACTTGTGATTACAGCCTACAGGATCATCAAATTTATAGCAATGAGTCAAATTTATAGCAATGAGTCAATGTCATCTTAACTACACTGAGAGTAGAGGGTTATTTTTTCAAACAAAAATAGAGGATGCTATTTACAGAAAAAGAGCAATTTCTGTCCTACTTGAAGTGTATTTGGATACAGACTCATCACCTAACAATACCCCAACGGTGAAGCTATCTACAGAATTTATACATTAGGTGTGTATGCAGATCCATATGTGAAATTTTAACATATGTCAGTTCTCTCATATCTTTGCCATTTGTAATACAGCTCCCTCTTCCTCTTATATGCTTCTTTTTTAAATGGCCCTCCTTGTCTTCAAGATATGGCTCAAGTGTTACCTTCTTAAGGGAAGTTTTTCTTTCTCCGATCTTAGGTAGATGTTCCTCATGTGAACTTCTCTAGTGCTTTGTCCTTAACTATCAGGGTGTTTATATGAAACAAGAACTAACCTTTATTATAGAATTCTGGCACAGGACTTAAGGGTTCAATAAACATTCAAAGAATGAAGGAACAATAAATGGTCAATTTTTATTTAATAAAGCTAGCAACAAATCCAGTTTACCCCATCTAATCCCATATGATTCATCTTCTAACAAAGGATGTCTAGTTCCTGCCCCCTTCTCCACACACACACACATGCACATACACATGCTCTCTGACATACCCCATTTCCTCACCTTGTCAAGGGCAAACAGAACCAAACTACTGGATGGCCCATAGAACCTATTTATATCCACATGGGTTGGAAAATTGAAGTCTGTGTGATCCACTGTCTTAGCATAAGAGTATGGATGCACATGATCTCAACAATGATATTTGGTGGTTTATTTTGGCCAAATGTTAATTACTCTAAATTAGATAGGAGTTAAACTTAATTACAGACATCTTATAGCTAAGTAGCTCAGTGATCACTGCCCGGGATGATCCCTATGTCTTGGTGTCAATCAACACATACAAATCACTCATCAAGTTACTAATTGGAATGCTCTGTAGAAGTCTCTAGAGAGAAGCTAAGAAACTAAGCACTTTCTAGTTTCAGTGTACTCTTTAAGTATGCTTTCCCTGGAGATCAGAGCCGTCAAAGGGCACTTTGATGAGGAGACCATTAAGGCTCCTCCTCACTTTCTAGATGTCAGGATTTTAACAGATACACAATCTTATACTAAATCCAATGTCATCTTTTTGGTACTTATTAGGAAGCAAAATAAAATGAGCAACTAAAAATCTATGAAGGTCGATTGATTTTTCTCTACCAGCAATTATGCCTTATAATTGTTTGCTAAAAGAGAAACTGGCATTTTACAAAGCTAATGATTGGCTGGGATTTTGTGCTTACTGAACCTCTGTGGGTTCAGAGTTTGGATCTGGATAAAAACTAAGAAGTGAGCAGCATTTGAGAAGCCTCTCCAAAGCCTTTCATCTAGAAGCTGGCTGGTGAGCTCACGAGGTTTCTGACATTTCCCCACTTCCAACCAGGCTGGAACCCCACTGAATCAAAATTCACAATGTTCCAGAACCTAGACTTTGGTCCTCATTAAAAACCCAACAGACAAAAACGTCCGGGAGGCCTGCTAGCCAAACCTTTCCACACGGCAGGGAAGGTTTGCATTTGGTTTTATTTTTAAGTTAGCAGAGTAGGTCCAGACTCATTTTGAAGGCTGATGTTTTCAAAATGCTGAGAGCCCATGTTTTATCTTCTGATTAATCCAAAATTAAACAATTCAGAGATTTTGATCGCTTAGTCTTTAAAAAAAAAAAACAAAAAAACACAAACACGACAGATAATAAATAGCCTTCTCCAGTACACATAGAAGGACACATTGTGTTTGCCAGCAGGCTATTGTTGGACCGTTCTTAGGCTTATTCTAAGATCAGATAGTGAATCACAATTTCCTTTCAAAGCTGTTACAATTTTCACTCCTTATCGAAACCAAGGTATGTGTATTCTACTACTTAGACTTTACTTACCTGCTGCTCATCTTTCCAGTAATAATCTATCCTACTTTTGAAAAACATTTTTTGAAGAAGCAGGCATGTGATTTATGTAAGCCTTGTAGTACATGAAAGGGGAAAGGAATTAGGGATCTATTGCAAGGCTCATTAGTTGCATTTGAGATAAACATAAATCTTTGGAGAGTAACAAAGTATTCTGCATTTTCCAAGTTTTTGCCTGAATCAAGACTTGAAAATTTAAATATTTAAAAAACAGTAAATAGTCCCAAAGAAGACAAATGAGAACCCCAACACATCAAGCAAGATCATGGATGTTTCAGGGAGATAGATGTCTAGCCTTCCACATAAAAGTACCTGTGACCACCTGACTTTAATACCTCCACCTTCTGTGACCACCTCAGTCATCTTCACTTCCAACCTCTTCAACCACCTATTTTCAACCAAAGTAAGGAATGCCATCACTCAGGTCTCCATAGGACTTTGTCTATATTGCCTGTATATTGCATTGTGATTGATTATTTGCTTCCTTGAATGTTTTCCTCACTGTCTGTGATCTCCTCAAGAACTAAGACTTAATTGTCTTCATTCCCAGCATATAGCAGATCACCTGGCACATTTATTTGCATATGCTTTTGTTTATTTACACCTTGACTATCTGAAAAAGAATATTTTGAGGTGCTTGATAGAATAGAGCTATTTATAATTTGAATGAATAAAAGATAAATCCATAAGTAAAAGAGAACAGAGTAAAAATAAAAGGTGGTTCATCAGTGCCCAGCACAGTTGCTAGAGTTTATCAGTCAGGGTCTCAGCAGGAATCTGATGGCACAATCAAACTGAATCTATTAAGGAGAGTTTAATAAAGGGACTCTTCACAAAGGTGTTGGAAAGATGTAAGAAATGGAAAAAGCAGGTAGTGGAGTGCATTAGGGAAAATAATAGAATAAACCCCACCAGTTTTTACTACTCTAGACCTAAGAGCTAGGAGAGGAGTGGTTACTAGAACTCAGAGGAAGAACCCTATGGAAAGGCTGTATCATGGATGTCGTGGACTTGTCAAGGGAAGTAGCTAACTTGTAGTAGCTAATCTGCAGACATGGAATGAGTACCTGGTCTCTCTCTCTCCCCACCTTGAGCACCCTTCCTTGGTACCTCTCCTGGACCAAATCTAATGGAAGACCAAGGACAGAAAGTCTCCTCAATACCATCCATATGGGTCAGGTCCCAGAGGCCAGAGCAGTATGCAGGAAAGAAGAGTAATGAGAAAACATCTAACACATGGCATAAGCTTGCAAATTCAGTTATAGACATATTAGCAACCAGCCAGAACAAAATGAGAAACATAATTAGTTCCTCAAATCAGAGCATTTATCACTGATAGTATGTCAGTGGTTTGTGAAAAAGCCTGAGATAAAAATCTCCCATGGGAACACCAAGGAGTGACTTTCACAGAGTTCATTCCTGTAGCATGCCTGGAGGTACACTGAGGGCTCAGTATACAGAGAAGTTAAGAAATAATTCCATGAGGTTACAATAATATGTTCTAAACCTGCAAAGCCTGATGATGTATGGGTAAATTTTAAAGAACTTGGAGGAAATGTCAAACTGGTTTATCTTTAATGTAATTCTCCAGGAATATTAGCCACTTTCTTTTTAACAAAGATTTTGACGAAAGTTGAACAATGGACAAATAATATTCCAGGCAAAACCAAAGATTACATATGGATGATAAAGCTGCAGGCTTCATTAATCAAATGAATGGAAGATAGGGCCAGTTCCTTTTGTGAAATGTAAGGTGCCTCACCCAGATGTGCCCCCCTCTACCCCATCTACACAGTCAAGCTGATACCTGGCCTTCTGAAAAGATTCATTAAATATTTGTTTTAAAAAGCAGATACTGAAGCATGCAGAGAATGGGGCATGCTTCCAGTTTGCGCTTTCTTCGTCTTTGCTACCAAGTAGACCCTATTTTCTTTCCCCTCAACTATGTAGGTGAAAAGTCCCACAATCTGCCATCTGCAGACTGGAGAAACTCCCATGCCTAAGGGCAGGAGAAGATGAAGGTCCTAGTTCAAGGAGAGAGAATTTGCCCTTCTTTTGCCTTTTCATTCTATCCTGGTCCTTGACTGATTGGAGGATGTCTGCCTGCATTGGTGAGGGTAGATCATCTTTATTCAGTTCCCTCATTCAAATGCTAATCTCTATTGGAAAAACCCAGAAATAATGTTTTGTCAGCTCTCTGGGAATCCCTTAGCCCGGTCAAGTTGATACATAAAATTAACCATAACATTGCTCAAGTTATGCAAGATTTAAAGACCTGGCTTCCGAGAGCTCTCTTTTTAACCATACAAAATTCTAACACTCTAATTTAACATTAGACAGGGAAAGTAGGTGGAAAGTCATCTTGTGAAAGGAGGAACTTGATGGAACCAATAATTGTTGCCCAAGCAACACTTCTGGGTCAACACTTTTCAACCCGGGGTTTTATAGGATGTCTTGTTCTTTAAGACGCACTAGGAAAAGAAGGATTCCAAGGAAAATGAATTTGGAAAACACTGCATAGTAATATCCTACTTTGTCAGAGTCATGGTAAACATATTATAAGCCCTGAAAAAATACTCATCAAAGAAACTTTATTACCCAGATTCTACTAAATTTATTCCATCAATAAATTCATTCATTGCTTCATTATTTCCATGGTCATCAATGACCTCTGTATCACTACATCCAAAGGACTTCTTAGCTGCTCTAGACACAACAGAATTTGCCTTCTTTTTGAAAGGTGCTCTTCATATGGAATATAATTCTCTTGGTTTCCTTCCTTCAATATGTTTCTCATTATTCTTCCACCAGTTCATTGACCACTTGCCAGTCAACAATTGTTGGAGTCCTCAGCTCTCAACCCTAAGCTGTTTCCTCTTCTTGTTTGAGGATCTCTTCCTGGGTTATTGCACCCACATGTCATTGCTTTAATTCCATTTGTTTGCAGATGATACCCAGATTTATATCAATATTCCAGACTTCATCTCAGTTCAGGAATCATTTTTCCAACTACCTACTTGAAATCATATCTGCAGTGTTCCAAAGCACTGAAATATAGCATGTCCAAAATAGCTAGTTATTATCCTCCCAAACCTTGTCCTTGTCCTATAGCCTGCTTTCAAGTGAGGGATATAACCATGCATTTGTTCAGCAAAACTAGGACCTCATTTTGTGACTCCCTTTCCCTTACCACACATATTCATCATTATCAAATCCTGTTGATGTAGCTAAATGTCTCTCATATCTTTTTTCCCCTATTTCAACAACTACAAGCCTAGTCCATGTTACCATAATCTTTTCCTTAGACTTTTTGCGGTAATGTTAGGTTGGTGATATGTACTTCTACTCTGCATCAGATAGGGTCACCTAATTTATACTTCACCATAGAGACAATATGTCCAAATGAGTGATATTTTTTAAAAATGCTAATATAATCTTGTTCCCTTTCTACCTAAAGCATTATCAATGGCTTCTCATTTAACTTACAATAGAGAAAAACTTCTTAAGATGATCTTGAGTTACTTTCATGCATAGCCCTCATCTATTTCTCCAGCTTTATCCAGCATTTCTGTTTTCATCAATGTCTCCACTTAGAAGACATGGATATTTTGCAGTTATTGCACCTGTTTGTTTCATGTCTAGGATATTGGCACAAGCTGTTTTTTTCTACCCAGAATGTGTTTTTCTTACTCTTCTACTTAGTAACCACTCATTCTTCAGATTTTATGAGAGCATCACTTCTTCAGAGATGTTTACTTCAATTCCCAGATGAGACCAAATGCCCCTAATTATAGAATTCTATGAAACCACATATCTATCCTTTATAGTATTTGCCTTTTTTTTTTTTGTAGAATTATTGGTGCAGAATCTCCCTACTAGACTGAAAGCTACATGAGGGTGAGCAATGTCTTTTCTGTTTACTAGCATCTCTCTGGCACCTAACACAGTGCCCCAAACCAAATAGGTATTCTAGAAGCCAGCAGTGTGCTAGGTGTTATAGATAGAACACTAAAGAAACTTCATCTCTTATGTTATCTCTCATGGAGTGCTTAGTCTAGTTGTAAGAGAAAGGTAATCAATAAGTAAGTGTGATGCAATGTATGGTAGGGGTTAAAACAGGAAAGGTACCAAGGAGAACCAAGATTTGGAGGGTTAAGGAAGTTTCCCAGAAACAAAAGACCTAAATAATAGTGATCACTTTGTAGGTGCTTTATGTATAGTGATTCTCACTGATCTTCAGTTAAGAGGGAGGTAAACAGGAAACTAGCAGCAAGGAAGGTATATGACTTGCCAAGTTTGCTCAGCTAATTAGATGAGGAGCTGGATTCAAACCTAGACAGTCTGGCTCCCACTTCTGTGTTCATAACTGCACATTGCACTGAGACTTTGAGTTGCCTAGGCAAAGGAGAATCCAGAGCCAGGCAGGATTCCAAACAAAGGGTAAAGCAAAAACAATGCCTCTGAGCAAAAAAAGGATTTTACGCTTTTAAGAAACTGATTGATCAGATTGCATTTTTAGGAAGAAAAAATAAACATTCCCCTCCCCGCCCCAGACACTAGTGAAAATATGGAGACTAGACTGGGGCAAAGCAATCCAAAATTAGGTTACTCTTTTCCCACAGCCACCCATTAAAATCCTTTGGACCTAAGTTCCTTGGAAGGCTTAAGTGAATACTGCTCTACACAAACCAGAGACAGGATTAAGGCTTGCTTTCTATATGGGTCATCACTCCTTTTCAAGACCACAGACAGAAGACTACAGTGAATTAAACATTTTACCAAATACACATATTTTGGTCACAAAAATGGCCCAGAAAGAAAATCTGACTTGCTTCAGAACAAATCCATTTCCAGAAAGGTTATGCAACCTCAGTGTTTTAAAACTTGAAAGAAATTTTATCTTATCAAGTACATGTGGAACAATGAGGAAAAAAATAAAAGGACAATTACTACTAACTACTTCCCCTAAAAAAATTCAAAGAGGAGATAGTAAAAAACAAAAACAAAAAAACAGTGAGCTGTTTTTTCATCCTCACATCTTTGAAGGACTGAGCAGGGATGGAGGGTGGCAATGCTAGATCAGGAATTTTTGCACATACTACCCACAGGGAAATCTAAATCTATATCCATCATCATAAAATAAACAAGAAGCAAATCAGAAAGGAATGAATGAAGGGCAAGTGATAGCCAAGGGGTTTACAATAATCAATTATTAAAATGCCTTAAAAGAGCAAAGAAAATGCTTATCAGATCAGCAAAGCACCTTTTAATAAATAATATGATTTGGTTTTAATTAGTGGCCTAATTACAGTTTTACCCAATAGGCTTAAATGCTCCAAAGGAACAGTTTGAGTCTCTTTGGTGGATAATCTGTGTTTTAAAAAATGTTCTAATTACATATTTGCTTGAGTAAATAATGTGAATTTTACAAAACTGCTTAATGATATATTTATGTGACTGTATTTACCCAAATGGCCTCTCATTCTGTACTAATGGAGCTGGGATTACTGTGCCTGGGAGATGTGGGAAAGTGGGATGGCTCTAGCTTTCACCCTAACACCCTGTTATTCTCGTTTTCTCTCACCCCAAAACACATAACTGAAAGCATGTGACCCACTTATTCATCATCAATTTAAACAGGAAAGAAAATTCTTCCTCAGCCTTTTGTGTAGACACATTTTGCAGAAATCATATAGACTTGGAAAATGAGTATTAATGCTATATGATGCTCCATTAAAAGTGGATAATGAGACTGTGACCAAGGCGGGCCATTCAAGGTTTAAGAAGCTGCATAATTTATTCTGTTCTTTATGTAATATCTTACAAGGCATTACATAATTCAGACTCTATGTACTTGAATCAGATTGATATGACTAGAAGCCATGTAATGATCTATATTAAGTAATAGAAGTTATATAGAGGAGTTCCTCTCATGGCTCAGTGGAAAAGAATCTGACTAGTATCCATGAGGATTCAGGTTCAATCCTTGGCCTTGCTCAGTGGGTTAAGGATCCAGCATTTACATGAGCTGTGGTGTAGGTTGCAGACACTGCTCAGATCTGGTATTGCTGTGGCTGTGGTGTAGGCCAGCCACCATAGCTCCAATTTGACCCCTAGCCTGGGAACCTCCATATGCCAGGGGTGCGGCCCTAAAAAAAAAGAAGAAGTCACATAGAAAAACCGTTTAAATATCCCAGCTTTATGGTGGCATGTGTCCATTCAAGTGTTTTAAGTCATTTTCATATTTTAGCGACACAAATCCAGAAAAAGTGTATGCCTATCTATTCATAAAATTCCTTGAAGGAATTAAGAATTTCATTTCAGGAGTTCCCATTATGGCTCAGCGGTTAGCAAACCTGACTAGCATCCATGAGGATGCAGGTTGGATCCCTGACCTTGCTTAGTGGATTAAGGATTTGGTGTTCACGTGAGCTGTGGTGTAGGTCACAGACGCAGCTTGGATCCCGAGTTGCTGTGGCTGTGGTGCAGGCCGGTGACTACAGCTCCAACTGGACCTCTAGCCTGGGAACCTCCATATGCCTAGGATGTGGCCCTAAAAAGACAAAGAGACCAAAAAAAAAAAACCTACCGACCAAACAAAAAAAGTTTAATTTCACAGTTTTCATAAAATCTAACTCTTAGCAGACGTTCACTGTTTAAAATTAGGTGATGCTTCATTCACCAAAGAGTGGGGCTTAGCGAAAGAAAGAAAGCATTTACATTTGCAGTTATGCTGCAGACAAGGTGAAATGATTTATAGAATGCGTACAAAAAGGGACAAAGTAAATGGTTGAGAGGACAAGGGACTAAGGAAAACCAAATGAGAAAATAAAATGGAGGAATAAGATTAGCATCCTATCTCACGCATTCAACAATTGCCTGTAGACACTGAGCTTTCAAGAGGCCAAAGCAAAGCAGGAAACAAGATAGTTTACACAAGTCAATAGAGTCAAATAGCAAAATCTAAAAACAGTTTCTTCTGTGATCCTCAGTGAACCAGACACCCAGCTTACACAATACTTTCAACAACATTCCAATAGAAGAAAAAGGAGGAAGTTTCATGTGGTTGTCAATTACCATTGCAGGACTGAGTGCCACACTTTTTAAAAAGAGAATATATAGTAAATGTAACAGGGACTATGCTGAACACAGCGTATCCTTCTTGGGTGACTCAGAGGCATTCCAATAATTCCAAGGACACAGGGCCCTTATTATAGGCACTAATTGTGTTTTACTATAATTGGGCAAAATTGCTACTCAATTCAGGGTTCAAGCTGATAGGGTGCCAGATTTTCTAATTTTCACCTTAACGAATGTATAATTATTTATTAAAATTTTGAATTCCACCACTGATGCCCTTTAAATTACTTCTTTCTCTGAATACTCTCTCACGGAGTTCAGACGATGCCACTGCTCAGACTGAAAGATTTGTGATTCTGACTTGTGGAGTAAAGATGTTTATAGCATAGAGCCCAAAGCTCTATAATCCCCCGTTTCTTTCTTCTTCAACAGCATCTGAGGCTGCTTGCCTGCAGGAGGGCAGCAGCAGCACCATCTGTTTACTCTGGCCTCATTTGCCTGGATCAAGTCGGAAATTGAAGGCACTAAGCTGAATTTTTCAGAAACTTCACTGTAATTGAAAAGAGGGTGAAAAAGTTTGGGGGAGGGGGAAAGCTATTTGGCAACTTAATTATGCTGGTCACTGCCTAATAAAGCTAAGGAGTATTTTTGAATCAGTACCAAGCCAAGAGCAAACCATACCTCCAAGCACTTTGAAGAAGAGCCCATCCACTCAAGTAGTCATTTATAATTAGGATGTGAATCTCAGCCCTGTAGTCATTTATTATTGAAATTGCCTTAAGGTGATCTCCAAAACAACTTCATCTCTTGATTTACCTCCTCCTTCCCCTTTCTAAAAGTAGCAAATGGAATTCATGAGATTAGCCTCTTAGGAGCAAACAGGCAGAGATGAAATGCAGCCAGGAGCTAATGCTTGGCAGGACCCAGAAGGGAGGTGCCAAGAGGACACGGGTGGATCATTGGAGAATTGATTGGAAGGATTCTGAAGACAGTAGGCTTCAGTAGTTTCTCTCAAGTTTTATTGCACATTAGCAGAAACATATGCTCTGCTCATGTGGGCAGCACCTGCAGGGTGTATGTCATCTTCAGACTAAGTGGCGAGTTCAGAAGATTCTGTTTAGAAAATGAGACATAGTATGACTGCAGAAGCTGAACCTGTCCTATACTTCTATATAATATGCCTGAGTTTTTTTTTTGGATCCTATGTCCACCAAAAAAGAAAAAAAACCCACAACTTTCTATTACTCTGAAACACAAAGGAGAAAAGAATGTTTTTTAAAGAGCATGGTGGTAGCTGGAATGAGGGGGAAAAAAAAGAGAAGGGAATGTTCTTTTCCAGACTCAAAAGCAATATATCTTATCACACCCAAATCAAGTTGTATATGCCAAAATCATTAGACCTGGAGTCTACTTGTTAGGAATACATATTATACACTAGGATGAAATCACATTATATCACAGAAGCTGAGTTTCTTCAGCCAACCAGAAAAACTGTTGATAGGTAAAACTTGATAGCATCTATTCAGTGGGACAGGTAGGATTCCAAGAATCCACAAGTTTAAATGAGAATCCCTGCCATTTGCTGTGTCCCAGATCAGAACTGTGCCTTTTGGGGTAGCCCTGGATTGTCAAACTTACACTTGGGCTACGCCCTATTTGTCTCTGGTGCCCACCCCAGAACCTGCCCTTCCTACTGCAGGCCTCCCCACTGCTTCCACTGTGCTCTCACAAAGCTGCTCACAGCTTACCCATTCTGCAGCCCATCCTCCCCAACTGTTACTCCTGGCTCCGTCCCATACTCCACAGTCTTCCCTGGCTCCTCTCTCATCATCAAACCCTGGCATTTCATTGGCTGCTTTCTCAGGAATTTGGTGATATGTTAGAGTTTTTATCCTGAGATAAAGCATGGGTGTGTTGCACCCTCTGGAGAGCATCCTCAAGGTCATTAACTCATAGAAAAGCCTGCTGGAAACATGGTGGTATGGAAAGGAAACTATCTGTAACGTCTTGCAGCCTACTCCAGCAAACAGCACTTTAGCAGTTAGGATGGCTTTGGCTGCAAGTAATAAAATCTGACTTAAATTTCTATATCATTTTGACCATTCACTGTCTCCTATGAAGAGCCTCAAGAACTGAGCAGGTGCTTGGCCAACCCATGTCTCTGCTCTGCCCAACTCTGCCCATTCCTCAGCTTGTCCCAGCTACATTTTCTTATGTTGGCAAGATGTTTACCATAGAGGCATCCCACATTGACACAACCAAGACCATAAAAGTGTAGATATTTCTATTTATCAGAGAGAAAACATAATTGCTCACCGGCAATGTTCTCATCTGTCATTACCCAGAATAAGTTCATATGCTCCTTCCTAACACAGATATTGTCAAGGGCAATGCATAAATTGTGCCTGGCTTAGACTACTCACACCACCATTTAGGCACTTAGCAGAAGACAGGTCACCCAAACAAAACCAAGGTTCTTATTGAACCTAATAAACCTAGATGTCAACCTGGTCTGCTATTCCTAATGTACTTTGACTTAAATTCAGTAATTATATCTTTCCTTCTGTAGAAGGTTTTACCACACATTGAGGTGTAGGAATTTTAGTTTAAGAAAAGAGAAGGAAAAGAAGTATTAGACAAGAAATTATTTTTCAGAGTCAAAATTTTGTATCATCTAAATGATTACATGATTATTATGGTTTCCCATAACCATTTGCCTTTCCTAATAACTCAAAACTCAGAAGCAAGTGGGTGTCTTAGACTACAAAAAATCACACCAGAAGCAGGTGACTACAAGTTTTACAAGAGTTGCCTATGGTCCACTATGTTTGTGATGTAGGAAATGGAAATGATATTGTACAGTGCTGACAAGTCAAACACCATTCACAATGAAGATGATATTTTTCTGGAAGTTGAAAAAGCTATAAAATATGTATCTTAAGCCTCTGTTTCATTGATCTAGAGTGCAAAAAATCAGCCACGTTTACTGCTTTAACTGTCTAGTTTTCTTTTAAGTAGATTTCAATGATTAAAAAGTGAATTGAAACCTGAATTTTCTTCTGAAAAGTTAGTTCTCCAGGTACAATTGGAGGGTGTCTGCGCTGCTTCTCTTCATCTGCTAATGAACCTCAAAGCGCTATGACCTCCATTAAATGGCTTTCCGTAGACAGGATTGTACTATGAAAAATATTGCCTCAACTTATCTTCCATAGGGGCAAGATATCCTCATCTTTATAGCATGACCTAGTGCTTGGAACAGTGCTAATTAGTAGCTGTTAATATAAATTGAAAAATAATTGCTTGGCTTGAAAAACTGTAGAACCTGAGTTGTTTATATTGTGCTCTATTACCAGTATAGGAAAGGGATATGTCTAGAGTTTATTTGAAATATGCCAAAACAGAAAGTTTCAATCCTTAATGTTTAATCCTTTACTAATTGAAGAACCAAGACTACTGGAATAAAGACTGTGACATAGTCATGTATTATTGTATTACTGTAGTGAAAAATTAAGACATATTAACATATTAGCAATTCTGAATGGAAAGGTTCTGTTCCAGAAATCAAGTTTCTTGGACATATCTCAATACACTAGTATAAGTCAAGCAGGGTCTTTTCTAAGGGCTAGCACTGGAGTTCTGGCTTGGAAGATCTGCACAACACAACAGCCAGAAGTCAAAGAGTAAACTAAAACTGTGCTATTCTCATAGCATCTCTCTTTGTTCAGATAATGCCATGTGGATATATAGCAAATACCTCAGATATCTGAACAATTGTATCTTACTGGCTGGGTATTCATCCTTTCCTACTCATTTTGACCAGCAGTTTTGTCTCCTACAAAATTCAGTTATAACACTTATTTTTAAGGAAATTTCTGAGTGATTACCACCAAACCAGCTAAAACTTGACTTCAGCTTTTTTTGAGGAACTGCTTTACGTAACTGTTTGCCCTTCCTGTAAGTCATGTTTGGCATCTGAATTAAATAATCTGTTAGGCAAAAAAAAAAAAAAAAAAGCCTTCCTTTGCTTTAGCCTGCCATAGAGCCTGAAATTCTAACCATTAGTAGATTCACATTGTTCAATTAAACACTCATTGAGAACTCATTGCATGAGAGAACTATTAATGAGCTGTGAGAAACTTTAAAAAGTAGACACAACATCTTTTATAGAAGTGAGTATATGACCCACTGAGGGAAAGAATGAATAAACAAATAATTATAACTCAGTGTACACACACACACACACACACACACACACACACACACACACACACACACGAGGATCAAAGCTAGAAGAGATATAATCCAATTGAGAAAATCAATGGGAAAAGCAATTGGGAAAAATCTTACAGACAAGAAAATATATGCAAAGAATCTTTAAATTTGTAATGAAAGTAATAGTGATAGCATACAAGTAAAATAGGCATATGAGCAAAAGCAGAGAGACCACTTCTCCGTTTATATGTTTCTTTCAAGATGGGCAATCCAAAATGGATAAAACTGAACCCAAGGACTCTGCAGTGAACAGCTGACAGACAACGGGTTTCAGAGGAAATAAGGTAATTGACAGGGAGGTTTTGGTGGTCAAGAGAGGCCTTTGAAAGGTCCAGAACAGGAGCTACAACAGAAAGATCCTGAAGGTTCCTGGGGGCAGTAAGAGATCACTGGTCAATAAGATGGAGACCCCAGAATGAGTTTTGCCTTCTTTACTGTTTATTCTCAGACAGTCTCTAACCTCAATGTGCATTAATCTGCTTTGACAAAGCAAAAAGAAAATAAATCCAATGATGCACTTTGCTGGAGAATGTGGAAACTATATTGAGGCCAACCTTAGGGAAACGAGAAATCAGAGTGAAGGTTACAGCTCTGACAGCGACCTGGGCTGGCTGTGCTTTCATTCTTTTCTAGGTCACACTGACATGAGGCCCAGAGACAGCTTTGAAATCTGCCAAAGGAGTCAGCACATGCCAGGATGGTCTGGAATTCCACACCTCTTTGCTTTTAGTTACAAAGAACCCTCATCAGAAAGAGTCTAGTGCTTTAAACGAAGTGCCACTTAGCTTTACCATTATTATAATTCTTAAAAGCCTATTGATAGCCACAAATGGGTAAGAAAACAATAAAATAACAAATAAGTGTACTAAGGATATAAGTACTAAATACAAAGGAAAATTATAAGTAGACAAAAAGTTCTACTAATAATCAATAAAGATCAAATTAGGAAAACTACATTTTCACTGCTTAAATTAGCCATTTTAAAGTTATAACATTCTATTTGCTAAAGATGCTATAGAGCAGGAACATTGGATTTTGGCATAAAGCTTTGATTCAGTAATTCAATCTTTAGAAATTTATGCTAAGAAAATATGTTCTATCTATATTCCATTTATAGATCATATTCATATAATTATTTCTAATAATGCAAAATCAAATAGCTATAATATAAATCAAAGAGCATGATAAAATGCTCTGTTTTTTTAACTATTTAAAACCGTGGCATGAAAACTATGTAGAACATGGGAAATGCTTAGGAAATACATCAGGATACAAAATTAGATGTATTTTATGATCCCAAGACTCAACAGCATGCATAGTGACAGCATCTAAAATAAAAATAAAACAATGCTTGTTCAAACTGCCATTTGACTGAGGGAATTATTTCATCACAATTTTTAAAGTACCTAAAAGTTTGCATTTGATCCCTTTCAGTTTTGCCAAATAAGGAAGCAGCTATTACATAAGCAAGTGCACTTGGGAATGAGTCTTATTTCTCAATGCTAACTGGGAATGATCCAGTGGGAACTCACCATATCTATTCCATTCTTAGTAACACACCTTCAAGTCCCAGATACTTTCCCTGCTTATTTTAGCAACTTGACTGTGCTTCAACAAACAAGATTTGTAAATCTTAGCCTTTGTAGAATACCTGTTATTAACTAAAAAGGGCACAGGTTTCTGCATTGCCTCAGCTCTGCAACTCTATAAACTTCATTGAGTCACTTTCTGAGCCATTACCTACAAAAAATAGTAAAGATTCTTTCATGTTAAGTGGCACATGTAATGAGATGGAAAATTTATTACAGTAATGCCTGGCATCAGAATTCTTCTTTGTTTTATAAAAATACTTCATTATGATAGAAAGTGAGACCTTGAACAGATTAAAGTAATCTAAGAAAATGAGATGTTTGCATTTCTTTTTCTCATACTACCTTCCATCATGTTCTATCTCAAGAGACTGGATATAGTTTGTAGTGCCATATAGTAGGATCTCGTTGCTTATCCATTCTAAATGTAATAGTTTGCATCTACCAACCCCAAACTCCTCATCTGTCCCACTACCCTTCACCCCCTTAGCAACCACAGGTCTGTTCTCTATGTCCATGAGCCTGTTTCTCTTTTGTAGATAGGTTCATTTGTGATTTCTTCATTGCAATTTCTTCACTTTGCCATTTCTTGCATACGCTTTCACTGGGTTATCCACTCCTGCCCCGAGATTCTAGGATTCCTCAGGCTCTCCAGTAGTCTGAAGAGCTTGGGTAGGGGGAGGGAGACCCTATTTCATATATCTCTTAACTCAGTTTTGTGTTGAGTAAAAGCTTTGACCAGAGACTAGATCTCTAGGAATGACCAAAATGAAAGGAGATTTCTGTATGTGGTTCTTCTGACAGAACAGCCAGCTAACTCAGTGACCCCGTATTGTGAAATGAACAATAACACAGCTTGCCAAAGGCAGTTACTGCTGATGGAGAATATGACAGACAAATCTTCACTTTATTTCTTTCCTGTTTTTTGCCCCACAGTGTCATCAATCTCTCCTTCCCTCTACGTCTTCAAAAGCAGCACCAAGTATGACAACAGCTACTTTTTCCTTCCCTTAGGGTTTGGAACTGTTTGCGTTCAAGAACAGTTTGTACCTTATTTCACCTATTGCAGTGTTGATCAATTTCCACAGTCTCTTATACCTTTTAGTAAAGTGTGGTCCATGCCCCAGTGGCATGGCTGTCCCCTGGAAACTTGTTAGAAATGTGGAAACTTGGGCCTCACATTGCATCAGAAACCACATTTTAATCAGAACCCCAAATGATTTTCATGTATACTAAAATTTTAGATGTGCTCTATGGAAGATTGGAAGGTTGCACCTTTGGTCAATCCACAAATGACCTGTGAACATCACTACTTTGAATGGCATAATGAAGAAAGCATGGGCTTTGCAGTAGGTTGACACCTGTGTTTACCACTCAGCAGGTGTGTGTCATTGGGCAAATTATCTAACGTCTCTCGCTCTCAGCTTCCTCTCTTAAATAATAATAAATAAATAAATCCTATTAAAAGTTGTGAAGAGTAAATGAAACAATGTATCTAAAATATACAGCTAAGACTGGTCATAGTAGATAGATAGTTTAAATTATTGACTCCAAGTATGAAAAGAAGCTTTGAAAGCAAAATTTGGCAAATACCCATCTTGCCTCAATGAGCTCTGCTTCAACAATTATCTGAAGTTGATGAATATCTCATGCTTATGCCTTTACTTCAGAGCTCTTTAGGAGTTCCCATTGTGGCTCAGCAGGTTAAGAACCTAACATTGTCTCTCTGACATGTGGGTTCATTCCCTGACCTCACTCAGTGGGTTAAGGATCCAGAGTTGCTGCAAGGTGTAGTTCACAGATATGGCTTGGATCTGGTGTCGCTGTGGCTGTGGTGTAGGCTGGTAGCTGTAGCTCTGATTTGACCCCCTAGCCAGGGAACTTCCATATGCTGCTGCTGTGGTCGTAAAAAGAAAAAAGAGTTCCTTTAGATGAAAGGACTGACTACCCAAAACATTTCTCTTTTCAGACTTCCAATGATCTTGAGGTTCATTCCTTAGTGTTGTGCTACGTAATTGTGTTTTGTTTGTTTGGTTTTGCTCTGATTGCTTTGCTTTATTTTTTGTAAGGAATTCTCAAGAACAAACTTCTGTAGCACTAGAACAGGGATGCCTCTGACTAATAAACCATTCAAGGGTGATATGCACTCAAGACTCTATAAAAGGTAAAAATATATCAGTTTAGTAACCCTGAAGCAGAAAAAAGTTTAATTCTTAATTCAGAAAACATGGCCTAAGCAATGATTTGGTGGTGAGTATTATAAGAAATGGAGATCAAACAGCCTTTGCCCTCAAAAAACTTAATCTGTAAGAAGGTAATGTAATAGATGCTACGGGAAAAGGTAACACGTGGAATTTGGGAGCTCCTAGAAGGGGGTTTACAAATCTATCAGCTTACTCAGGAATAAGAAAAAGCCGGGTGGGTTTAAATCCCAACTTGGATGTTGAACAAATTATTGACCTTTCTATGCTTCCCTTCATATATCAGCACAAGAGAAAAAAAAATTAGTACATACATGGATCAGTTGTAAGAATGAAATAAAAATATATCTATAGCTGGTGCTCAAGACATACTTGCTGTTTTAGCTCTTTCTTTTTGCATAAATTGGTTTAAGAATAGCTATCCTATCTCTTACTAGAATTTCTTTGGGAAGCAAGTGGGTCAAGAATGATAGATGACTGTTAGAGTCCTCAAAGGGGTAATACCTTGCATTATGTATATATGTATCTATTTGTATATAACATATTAATATGTACATATATTGACATGTATGTGGAAAATATCTAAATTAAATTAAGAGGAGGCAGAAATGCTAAGGTAGATAGTGAGCAAAAGCCTCTGAGAAAAGTAGACCTCAAAAACAGCTCAAAGTCAACCCATCCAATATCAAACTATAAGCTCCCCAAAAACTTGCTCTCCCAGCATTTTTCACTTCAATGAGTGACAACATTCTCCAGCCACTGTCCAGTCAAACATAGGAGTCGTCCATGCAGTCTCCTTCTCCCTCTTGCCCCTGTCACTCCCATCAAGATCTCCTAAATATCTCAAAACCCACCCCACCCGCTGAATATCTCAAAACCCACCACCCACTCTTAAATTCCTCCTTCATACTCTACATCCAGTCATGTGGGCCTCAGCATGGGACACAGAGTTTGGTAGCCAGTATACTCACCGGCCCTGCTTTAGAAAACTGGATAAAGAGGCATGTGTCTTTTCATCACAAGGAGAAGAATTTTTTTCTATTGCTTTAGTTTTGTATTAAATTTTAATACAAAAATTAATACAATTAATATGAATTTAACACAAAATTCTAATTTTGTATTCATATGAGATAATGTTCACTAAGTTTATGCAATAATCATTTAATGATATTTGTAAATCAAATCATTATGCTGTACACCTTAAACTTATACAGTGCTGTAATCAGTTATATCTCAATAAAACTGGAAGAAAAAAACTTGTGAAAAAGATATTAGAAGGGAAGGGAGATGATGGACAGCATTTAGGTTAACGCTCATAGTGGGCTCCAAAGAACATCCAGAAATGGAATCTAGAAATGTTACCTTATTTGGAAAGAGAAGCTTTGAAGAAGTGATAAAATGAATGGTTTTGAGATGAGATTGTTCTACAAGATCTAGATGGGCCCTAAATGCCATCACAAGTATCTACGTCAGAAACAGGCAGGAGGAGATGCTACACAGAGAGATGAATGTTGTATGAAGACAGGGGCAGAGGTTGGAGCAAAGCAGTCATAAACCAAGGAACACTGAGGATTCCCTGTGGCCACAGAGGCTAGAAGAGGCAAGTTCCAGATTCCCCTCAGAGCCTCCAGAGCGAGCTCGGCCCTGATAACTTGATATTGGAATTATAGCCTCCAAAAGTTTGAGAGGAGAGAGTTTTGTTTTTTTGTGACACCATTTGTGGTAATTTTATTTTCCTCCACTTTATTGTGCTTGGCAGATACTCTTTTTTTGTTTGTTTTTGTTTTTTTACAAATTGAAGAAGTGTGGCAACCCTGTATGTCTATTGGTGCCATTTTTCAACAGCCTTGATTCACTTTGTGTCTCTGTCACATTGTTAATTCTCATAATATTTCAAACATTTCCATTATTATTTTGGTGATCTGTGATAGTGATCTTTGATGTTATACTGGTTTTGGGGCATCAAAAACCATGCCCATATAAGACAATGTACTTAATCGATAAATGTTGTATGTGTTCCAACTGCCTCATGGACTGGCTCTTCCTGTTTGAAATTAGGTCAATTGATAATCCTATATGGCCTCTAAGTATTCAAGTGAAAGGACTAGTTGCTTGTCTCTCACTTAAAAAAAAAAAGCTAAAAGGATTAGGCTTGATAAGGAAGGCATGGTTGAAAGAGGCTGAAAGGTAGGCCAAGTTGTGAATGTAAAGGAAAAGTTCTTGAAGGAAATTAAAACTTCTATTCCATTGAACACATGAAAGATAATAAAAACAAAATAGTCTTATTGCTGATATAGAGAAAGTTTTAGTGGTCTGGATGGAAGATCCAACCAGCCACAACATTCCCTTATGCCTAAGCTTAATCCAGATCAAGGACATAATTCTCTTCACTTCTGTGAAGTGAATGAGATGAGGAAGCTGTGGAAGAAAAGTCTGAATCTAGCAGAGACTGGCTCATGAAATTAAAAAAAAATGTTATTTATAGAACAAAAAAGTGCAAGATAAAGCATTAAGAGCTGACATATAAACTGCAGGAAGTTATCCAGAAGATCTACCTAAGATCACTAATAAAGGAGGCAACACTAAATAATATATTTTCAATATAGATGAAACAGGCCTATCTTGAAGAAGATGCCATCTAGGACTTACATAACTAGAAAGGAGAAGTCAATGGCTGGCTTCAAATCTTCAAAGGGGAGGCTGACTCTCCCATTAGGGGCTAATGCAGCTGGTAACTTTGAGTTGAAGCCAATGCTCCTTCACCATTCTGAAAATCTTCAGGCCCTTAAGAATTATGCTAGATATACTATCTGCCACGCTCTTCAAATGGAACAACAATGACAGATAACAATGAATGACAGATAACAATCTGTTTACAATATGATTTAATTCCAATGTTGACTGCTCAGAAAATAAATATTCCAATAAAAATATTACCTCTCATTGACAATGCATCTGATCATCAGAGCTCTGATGGAAATGTTCAATGAGATTAACATTGTTTGCATGCCTAACACAATATCCCTTCTGTAGCCTATGGATCAAGGAGTTATTTCAACTTTCAAGTTGTATTTCTGAAACCTATTTTTTTTTGGTCTTTTTAGGACTACGCCCATGGCACATGGAAGTTCCTAGGATAGGGACCAAATTGGAGCTGTAGTTTCTGGCCTACACCACAGCCACCTCAACTTAGGATCCTAGCCATGTCTGCAACCTACATCACAGCTCAAGGCAATGCCAGATCCTTAACCCACTGAGAGAGGTCAGGGATTGAACCTGCGCCCTCATGAATAGTAGTCAGGTTCTGCTGAGCCACAACAGCAACTACTAATGTCTATTTTTAAGGCTATAACTCTCAGTGATTCCTTTGATGGATCTGAAAAAAGTCAATTAAAAGCCTTTGAGAAAGGATTCACCATTCTAGATGCCCTTTAAGAACATTTATGATTCCTAGGAAGAGGTCAAAATATGAACATTTAAAGGAGTTTGTAAGAAGGAGACTATCACTCATGGATGACTTTGAGGCATTTAAGACTTCATTGGAGGAGGTAAATATAGATGTGGTAGAGATAGCAAGGGAATTCTAGGCAGAGCCTGAAGATTTGACTAAACTGCAATCTCACAAAAAACTTTAATGGGTGAATTGCTTCTTATGGATGAGCAAAGAAAGTGATTTCTTGAGGTGGAATCTATTCCTGGTGAAGATGTTGTGAAGATTGTTGAAATGATGAAGGATTTAGAGTATTACACAAACTCAGTGATAAAGCAGAGGCAAAGCTTGAGAGGATTGACTCCAATTTTGGAAATTACTACTGTGGGTAAAATGCTATCAAACAGCATTGCATGGTGCAAAGAACTCATTTATGAAAGGAAGAGTCAACTGATGAAGCAATATTCATTGCTGTCTTATTTAAAGAAATTGCCACAGCCACTGCAACCTCCAGCAACTACCACCCTGATCAGTCAGCAGCCATCAATATGGGAGACAAGACCTTCCATCAGCAAACAGTTTAAGACTCACCGAAAGCCTAGATGATGATTAGCGTTGCATTTTAAAATTAAGGTATGTCCATTTTTTTACACATATTGCACACATAATATACAACACTATAGTATAAACATAATTTTAAATGTACTGGGAAGCCAAAAATTGGACTTGCTTTATTGCAGTGGTCTGGAACTGAACTCAAAATGTCTCAAAGATACACCTGTCTAGTCCTAGGAGAAGTAAAATTTGGGTCATCTGTCAAAGAAATTGGGAGTGAGATATTATTTCATCACAGTGTATAAATTCCTTAGAGGTTTGCATTTAGTCCCACTTGGTTTTGCCAAATAAAGAAGGGACTGCTGCATTTAAAAAAAAGTAGCACATTTGAATGAGTCTCATTTCCCAGCACTAGTTGAACAGACTCTGGTATTTACTCACCATGCCTCTTCAAATCTCAGCAACATACCTGCAAACTCTGGTCACTTTCCTGTCTTAGCTTTATCATCACCTGACTGTGAACCACAAACATGACTTGCAAATCTTTGGCTTTCAGAGAGCATGTTCCAAACTGAAGGCACCTGAAGGCAGAAAGGAATTCCTATGTTAATTCTGCCACTGAATAATTTTATGAACTTAGGTAAGACTCCTAGTTTCTGGGTCAGGAAGGGAAGGAGATTATTTCATGTTAGGTGATACATGTAATGAGATTATAAAAAATTATTATGGTAACACTTGGCATCAGAATCCTTCTTTGTGAAGAAACTAGCTTGCTTGAAAAAAAAAAACCTCTCTGTGAAAAAGTGAGACTCTAAAAGTATCAGAGGCAGTTAATGTGCTCAGCATAAGACAATAAGAAAACTTTGAGTTTTATTTTTGATCTGGTAAGTGAGAAAGAGGGAAAAGAAAGGAGAGAGATTTGGAAAGGGGAAACCAGGTCTGGATATGTGAGTGGTTGAAAGGGAAGGATCTTCTGACCAATGGCAAGAGTCCCTTCTTCTCTGAGAGCAGCAACATCCAGCCTCAAACTGCCCTGGTCCAGGCTATCAGCTCAGGAAAACAGGCCACCCTTAGGCTTATTCTTCTGACCTTTTTCCCATCACAATATAAATAGGAAATTAGGATTTTTTCCAGGTCCATCTATGGAGCAGTAATTGTGATTTAGGAACCAAATTTAAAGGGTAAGAAGCATTAGCTGATAAAAACCAAGGCAGATGGGCTCCAAAGCAAACACGTCTTTTCATACTAATGATGCATAAAGTTCATTGAAAAGGGAGAACACATATTTTGCATTAAACAATAAAGTAGTAAAGGCTAAAATGCAATCAATTTCAAACCACAATCCTTCAATAAATAAGTAGTGTTGTTTGATACAGAAGGAAGTGCAAAGAGACACAAGACACTCAGAAGAGAGGAACATTCTTAGCAGAGGAAGGTGTGGCAAGGGAAGAGTCTGGGTATGGAAGACAGACTCCAGTGACTTCCCAATGTGCCTAAATGTGCCCCTACCAATTAAGCAGACAGAAAGCAGTCAGCAGACAGGAATTTGGAAAGAGTTTGCAGTATCAGACCATTTTCTACTACCTCCACTCTCACTGTCACCCCCTTCAAGCCACCATATCCTTTAGCATGGACTCAGCTGTGGCCTCACACAAGCTGGAAGACTTCTAGACTTCCTGCCCTAGGACTCATCCTCAGTACTGTCGCCAGGGGGATAATCACCTCTGTCAAATCATGTCTTTCTTCTATTCAAAATCCTCCCAAGGCATCCCCTCTCACTACAAGCAAGAGCGCATGTCCTTTCAGTGGCTTCTGAGGACTTAGCTGACTCACCCCAAATCTAACTCCATCTCCTCTGGCTTTTCCCTTTCAATGGCTTTTCCCTTTCATTCTCTCAGCATCAGCCACTCTGGCATCCTTACATGTTCAAACCTCCTGCTCAGCCTGAGCCCCAGCTGTCTTCTCTCCCTTAAACACCCTACCATGCTCCACCACTTCCACTAAAAATGTCCATTCTTTTACTTCTTTCAAGTTCATAACTGAATCTCACCTAGTTAATGGGGCTTCCCCTCACCACCCAAATTAATGCTCTGCTCCTTCCTCACTCTACCCATCACTGGCACTTCCAATTCCCTTCACCTCCTCTTTTTTATTTCATGGCATTAATCACTCCCCAAAAGGTTACGTTATTTGTTAACTTCATTGACTGTCTCCTTCCACTCTACCCCTGGGAATATGAAGCTTTATGAAGTCAAGGATCTTTGTTTTATTCACTGGTATATAAAATGCCTGGCATTCTGTTAGTGCTCCAAATGTATCCCATATTGAATGTTGAATAAAAATCAATCAGGAAACTTTTTTCTCTAATTAGCAAAATTAACACAGAAGAAGGTAATAAGGCAATGTTGTAAGGCATCACCACACATCTTTGTGCTATGAAACTAGCCTCAAGATGAATTACTACTACTTACCCATGTATTTAATAAATATTTGATGAGGACCTTGTCTATGCCAGGTACTGTTCTCAGTTCTGAGGATTTAACAGTTGGCAAAAAATAGCCTCAAGGAGGTTCAATTCTAGTGGGTAAGACAGACAATTAAAATAAACAGGCAAAATACTTAGAATGTTAGATGTGGTAAGTGCCAAGGACATAAAGCAGGCAAGGAGGCTGAAATTGATTAATATACTTTCCAAGACCAAAAGAGATAGTATATAAACAAATGTTTAGTGAAGTATAAGGCAATGGTTAAAAATCTTATACCATTTAAAATGTCTCATTTTTCCTATGTTCTTGTTTTACTCTAACCAAGTTTTAGATACATCAAGCCCCTCTTACCAAGTCTCTGTCTCAGTGGCTGTTGGATTAGTTTCATGTTCACTGCAGACTCTTGCTTCAAACATACAGAGAGTGCTATCCTTCCAATAGGCAGATGGAGGGTGCTCACCAAGCAGGTGCAGCAAGCAGGCCCTCACAGGCCACAAGGATCCCCACCATCTCCAGTAAGCCCTTGATAGTGGCAGAAGGTAAAAGAGGCACAGCAGAGTGGCCCCACAAGCTTCCTTCTACCACTCCAGCCACTCTCAGGGAATTTCACTCCCTTAGAGGGTTTCCCACATGGCTTTACCCTTCAAGAGCATCATTTGGTTCCAGGGCTCATGCCTATTGATTGCAGTTTCCTTAGGCTCCCTTGAAAGAAATGGTCAATGCTATAAGCAGAAAATCTATTATGGGAGTTCTGCGCTCATCATGTATACCTTCCAACCCACTCAAATCTCTTCCCAGGCTATTTTCTGGCTAAGTCCCCATTCTCTCACTTTCAGAACTCACCAGCATTCTTTTTTTTTTTAAACGTTGTTTCTTTTTTTTAAGGGCCACAGTGTGACATATGGAAGTTCCTGGGAAAGAGGTTGATTTGGAATTGCAGCTGCCAGCCTACACCACAGCCACGGAAACACTGGCTCTGAGCA
The DNA here is from genome assembly GCF_016906955.1 of Phacochoerus africanus. Taxonomy (NCBI): domain Eukaryota; kingdom Metazoa; phylum Chordata; class Mammalia; order Artiodactyla; family Suidae; genus Phacochoerus; species Phacochoerus africanus. The sequence continues at coordinate 201,804,040 of NC_062545.1, forward strand.
GCATCTGTGACCTACACTACAGCTTGTGGCAATGCTGGATACTTAATGCACTGAGAAAGGCCAGGGATCAAACCCGCCTCCTCACAGAGACAATATCAGGTCCTTAACCTGCTGAGTCCCAATGGAAACTCCTCACTAGCATTCTTGGTCAAGGACTTTTTTGGGCCAGTGAAAGTGAACAGAAGTGACATGCATTACTTCCTAGCAGACGTGTCTAAGAGCTGTATTTACCGCTACTGCAGTAAACCCTAAACATTATAGAGCTGGAGGCAGCATGAGATAACAAAGCCCCTCATCTGTCTGAGCCCCTAAAGAACTCCCATATAGTTACTTGTGAATATGTAATATGAGAAAAAAAAATGACCTTGTGTTTTAAGCCACTGAGATTTTAGGGTTGATACAACAGGTTGTTTGATACAACAGCATGACATAATTCATCCTGAGAAAAGCCAGAACAAATCCTTTTGTGAGCACATGGCAGTCTTTCCTCTCCACTTAGAAAGAACAGTCCTACAGAATTTGGTGTGTCTAATGAGAAATTCAGACATTTTTAAAAGATGAGGAAATATACACTAACATGTGAAAGAGATGAAGTTCCTGCTCTCTATCCTGGGACTAGAGAAGGTTACTTTGAGGGGCAACGTAGAAACATGCCTCTCAAATCTCTGATACATCCCAAGAGATTTTTTTTTTTCAAGTGTTTCCAGAAAGTAGTAGGCTAACTTAAAAGTTTAATTAACAGCAGAAACAGCATAAACCTCTGAGTAATGGAGGAGAAGAAAACAGGAAAAGTTTTACTGGTGCACCCTTTGTCACTTCGGCTGTTCTTAAGATGGCCATGGAAGCAAGGGCAATTACTGGTCCAACAGGAGGTCCCACGGCAACAGGAAGAATGATGGTGCCCAGCAGCATCCTTACAGAGTGAGCTGCAGGAAGGGTTTCAGCTGTTAACACCTTTTATGGCTGGAGCAGAGATTAACCCCAGAGTTTACAGCAGAACTGTATTTGCTTCAGGAAGAGCTGATGAGCTATGCCAGAATCCTGCTTAAGGGGAGGGAGTGAGGGGCCTTGCCAGAAATTCCACCATGGAGGCTCAGACACAGAATAGGATTTTATTGTCACTGTGACTGCTACCTAGATTCTTGACAGTCTTCCCATAGACTGGACTGGGAAATTAATAATTCACATAAAAAAAGTGTATAAATGCTTATAGAACCAAGCAGAAGGATCTGGAATAATCCTGACATTGCAATAATCAGGCTCAAAAATTTAAATGAAAAAAATTAATTCAGTGGATCTTGTTCTTTTTTGTCTTTTTAGGGCCATATCCATGGCACATGGAAGTTTCCAGGCTAGGGGCTGAATTGGAGCTACAGCTGCTGGCTTATACCACAGCCACAGCAATGACAGATCTCAGCCATGTCTGACCTACACCACAGCTCACAGAATGCTGCATCCTTAACCCACTGAGCAAGGCCAGGGATGGAACCTGAATCCTCAGGCATACTAATTGGGTTTGTTACCACTGAGCCACAACAGGTTATTGTGAATACGCTGGATTTTATTTTTTAAAGAATGTTGCCTGATTTCTAATTGGATTATTTTCCCCCCTTACTTCTGAGTTTAGACAGTTTTTTATGCATTCTGGATACAAGTTCATTGTTGGATGTGTGATTTGCAAACATTTCATCACAGTCTGTGGCCTCTTTCCACTTTTTTTTTTTTTTTTTTGCTTTTTATGGCTGCACTCGAGGCATATGGAGGTTCCCAAGCTAGGGGTCAAATCGGAGATATAACTGCAGGTCCACACCACAGCTACAGCAATGCAGGATCCAAGCCACATCTGCGAACTACACAACAGCTCACAGCAACGCCAAATCCTTAACCCACTGAGCGAGGCCAGGGATCCAACCTGCAACCTCATGGTTCCTAGTTGGATTTATTTCTGCTGCACCATGATGGGAACTCCTCAATGGATCTTAATGAAACTAGGGATACATGGGGTCTTGAAATCATGGCCTTTAGTGACAACTACTTGGAAGCCAAACCTATCTTTCCCCAAACAGAAGGTATCAACAGCAGTAAAATAGCCTAAATAGCGAAACTGCAGGATGCCACACCAAAAACCCATTATACTTTTAAGGCCATCTTTATTTTCAGTTATTTTCTTTGAAGTTTATATAAAATGGTACATGGAAATTATTATCCAAATACCAAACATACACTACAGACATCTCTATAGACTTCTCAAACCCCTCAGCCTATAAGTTTCTTCAGGGTAGAAATGGGTACAATGTCTAGGACAGTCATTCTAGGAATTATCTCTGAGCTATGGCTCCCATCACAGCTCACAGGCAGCAGCCTGAATTTGCTTCACTTTAATCAGAAAAGATAGATGGAATGGCTCCCACTTAGTTCATGGCTGCCAGCCCTCTGCGTCTCCCTCCCACAGACACGCACACAGGAAACCTGGCAGCTCCCTTCTCTCTTCCTGTCATTCTCACTAGGCTAAGGAGGAGGCAGATGCAGAAGGGAGGGGGAAGCAAAGGCTGCCAGAGCACTTGCCACATTCAGGCTTGCCAGTGCAGGCCCTCCCCGCTAACCCCACCCAGGGCCCAGCATTCCTCCAGAGCTCTTGCTGGTTCAAGACTGAGAAATAGGTCTGAGAACCTGAGCAGGGTGTCCCAAAGGACAAGGCAGGCCCTAACAACCAGGACTTTCTTCGAAGCAACAAAAAATGAGATGATTTTACCCTTATTAAATCATCTTATCTTTGAAAGAGAATTGGAAGTTAGGTAAGATTTTGCACTCAATACAGGAAACCTGCTTGAATGATTTCATAGACAATCAATGAACAGTTAGGCAAAGAGTGAGTGAGAGAAGCAAATGGAGAAAATACATTTTACACTGATGGACATTTTCAGGGTCCCCAGTGGAAAGAATCCCATTGGGGACAGTGACACATGCCCAGGCAGGCAGTTTTAATTGGCAAGACGAGAGACAAACTTGGGATCATGGTCTACTTCCCTTACTAATAAAGGTCCCAAATGCTCCCAGCACAAACTGTCAAAACAAATCTAGCTTTACTCTGACTTTTGTTGACAGGTGATAACACTCAACTCAATCACACATATTATAAGGCTGCTATATCAGTGTAATCTCTCCTCTTCCAACAATCAAAAATGTCAGGAAAAATCTAGAGCAGAATCCTCAACCTCGAACACACTCTGAACAGAGTGAGGAATATAGCCCCTCGGTTAAGTGACACAAGGCAAGCAAGATGAGCAGTTCAAAGTTCTCACCTAGAGCTATGGAACTGCCTTCTTTAATTTACTCAGTTGTATGTTTCTTACATGAATGTACTGTGTCTGATGTAATGGCTGTCAAGATAAATGCACTTACAGAGTTAACAGAATGGCAGAAAAAATAATAATTATAATAAAGGAGCTATGTCCCATGATAATAAGTTCCTAGAGCAGCCTAAAGCCAGAATGTCATGACAGCATTATTCAAAATAGACACAAACTAGAAATTCAAACATTGATTAATGACTCAAAAAATGTGGTATATCCATACACAGGAATATTGTCCAGCAATAAAAAGGAATGGAGCACTCATATTGCAATGTGGATGAACATTGGAAACACTATGCTAAAGAAGCCACATACTGTATTATTAAGTTTATATAAAATACCTATAATATGCAAATCTAGGGACACTGAAAGCAAACTAGTTGCTATAAGGGGCTAGAGGATGGGAGGGAGGAATTATGACTGATAATGGGTACAAAGTTTCTTTTGGAAATGATAAAACCAGTCTTAAATTAGATAAGGTTAAGTGTTGCAAAACCTTGCAAATACTCTAAAACCACTGAACTGTACATTTTAAGAGGGTGAATTTTATGGCATATGAATTTTGTCTTCATTGAAAAAATAGTTAAAGGAGAAAAATCTACCAAGCCTTTAGCTAGTTTGTACAGAATCAATCTTCCTTTTGAGGGTGTGTGTAATGTAGGAGGAAAAGCTTTGGCTTCAAGATAAGGACCGTTATTTGGCTTCTCAGGGCCATGGCTTCCTAACCTGAAAATTAGGACTCCTTCAATATTGTTATGAGTTTAGAAATAACGTATGTAAATCATCTGTTATAAAGTCAATTCTCAATTAACCATTGCCCAAGAATATTGCAAACTTTACATTGAGAGGTTCACCACTAGGATGAGATTTCCCTAATCCTCTAGGCTACCCAAACAGTATCTAGAGATGTGGTGGCCAGCTGCATGATTACCATCAAACCAACAAACAAAAACCCAAAGTAGAACTGTGATAGTGGAGGAAGTACACAGAACCTACTAGTCAAGGGCTATTATCTTCTTGTCATGACATGGCAGCAACAAAATGTTTTCTTTCTAACTTATATCTGTGCATCTTGTAAATTCCCTAACTTGTGCACCATTGTGATTTAAAGTCTGCCATATTTCATCCTACCTTTGGAGAGTCTATGCTTTGGCCAATTAATTAACTTAAAAGCAGACCTATAAGAACACTCTAAGATGCTTGATATTGGAAAGACACTGCTCAATTTCAATAAAGACTCCCAGATGTATTTCAATTGATTGATAGATAATATATTTTGCTTAGAAATAAAGAACAGGTAATTAGGAAAAAGATGCTCATACTTTACCAGTTATAGTTTCCTGATTTTTATATTTTACATCAAAAAGCCAACCTAAGATAATAACTTCATCTGAGACCTCTTTGTAGCAAATATATTCACTACAGGGCAGCGCACAATAGTAGACATAGAGTGGGAGCACAGTAAATACTTACTTGCAATGAAAATGCTTTGCATAACAGACTAGCTTCTAGCCAAGAAATTGAAATGCCTGTTATATGCACTGTTCTTCCGTGTTAAGGAAGAGACATTCAAAGTCCTCTATGATCTGGCTCTTGCGTCTCTTCGATATCATCTCTTACATTTTCTCTATGACACACTTGACTACAATCACATTAAATACTCTCCCCATCACACAGTCTAAATCACAGTAATATTTGTAGTGCTTTAAATATGCCATGTTCCTAATGATGCCATTTCCTGGCCTGCACTTTCCCTTTCATCATTTCTCTACATGGTTAAATCTTACATGTCATCTAAGGTTCAGCTACAGTGTAATCTTTAGGAAGCCTCCCTGATGTCCCCACTCCTGCTCCTCAGCATGGGTGAGGGGCCCCTAACACATCCTGATCTAGTAAACTGTCGCATTGTGTTATAATTGTCAGCTTACTTTTAAGTCTCCCACTGTAGACTGTTCCTAGACTGTGGAGCCATGGCTCTCATACTCCAAGTAGAGTCTAATGCAGTATCAGACAGTCAATAAATGTTAACTGAGCATATGAATAAATGAATGAATGAACCAATAAATTCATAGTTTAGTCATAATTGTGTTCAGCATCTGATTGCAACAATTTTTATTATTACCAACTTCAGAAATTTCCTCATTTTTAAAACAAAGTCAAATAATTACATTTGATGAGAAATTCCATTAGCTTCATTTAAATAAAACCCAGCACAATTTTCACATGTAATTTATAACAAAGTTAATTCAACTCATACTTAATGATTTGAATAATCGCTATAGTGTCCTAAATTCATTGGGCATAAAAGTCAGACAGTTACCACAAGAGCAACATTACTTATATTCATTTATTTAAGCCAAGTAAATAATTCTTGGAACCCATTGAGGGAAAAGAGAAAATAAACTTGGCAAAGAAGGAGGCTACTCCTGATTCCTTCATCAGGAGCTGAAGTTGTTTCTGAAGCAGAAGTACTTAATACCCTGCATTTGCAGGAGCTAAAGTGTCACACAAATGTCATTCTTATTCACCTGCAGCTTCACCCATTAACCCTAACCCTTGCCCAAAGGAATAAAGGGAAGATGTTGGTAACTGCTTCAAGAATCCTTGTTGAAACAAAAGTTTAATAATTTTGAGTTGATGTGAATGGAAGTCTCTTCAACATATTCATGCAATTTTTTCACATTCTATTAGCATGAGACAGTCATTCTATTTGGTTTGCTTAAATTATTTTTAAATTGGCTTTATTGAAGACTTTGTATTTGGGGTATAATTTGGACTCCCACACATCTTAATTCATTTGGGATCTAATTAAATTATTTTGATATTCTTGCTTAGCTCCCACTCGCTCACTCTTCCCATCCCAACAATTACTCTCTTATTTGTAACTACTTTGTAGGAGAGGAAGTCAGGTCAATTAAATAAGGCCACCAGAAGTACAATCAAGTGACTCTGTTCTGTTCCCAACTGACATTCCACATTGCATGAACTTGGACTCATCACCAATCCACTGTGTGTGTGTGTGTGTGTGTATCCTAATTTGGTAAAAACAAAGACTGTTTCAGTGCTTATTATTCCCTTGATCAAATGGAATATAACTGATGCAAGTGTTATTAGATTCTATACTCCTTGACTCAATACACCATACTCAATATCTCATAGGGGACAGAATAGAGTTGAATAATTTGTTTGGTTTGCCTAGTTTGCTTTTTAAGACAAATCAGTGTAAAGCTCCATAGAGAGAGTTATTGATACAAGTTTATCTTGCACAGTGTTTCTGAAGTAAATTGTGCTCAATTAAGCACATATAACCCTGGACTATTGTTTAGTTTTGCAGAAAGCAACAACAGGAGAAGTCAACTGAACAACAGAGACTGACATACTATTTAAGAGTTTTTCTTGGAAAATATGCTAGATTCTACATTTTCCTACTGGAGTGTCACTTTTCATATTCATATATTAAAGATTCCAAGAAATCTTGCATTTAAAAAGTCCTAGACTTTATGTAATATTACAAAGCCACAGTAATCAAGACAGTGTGGTACTGGTACCAAAACAGATAATATAGACCAATGGAATAGAATAGAGAACCCAGAAGTAAACCCAGATACCTACAGTTAATTAATCTTTGACAAAGGAGACAAGAATACAAAATGGAAAAAGACAGTCTTTTCAGCAAGTGGTGATGGGAAAACTGGACAGCCACATGTAAATCAATGAAACTGGAACACACTCTCATGCCATGCACAAAAATAAACTCAAAATGACTTAAAGACTTAAACAGAAGATGAGACACCATAAAACTCCTAGAAGAGAACATAGGCAAAGATTCTCTGATATCAATAATACAAATATTTTCTCAGGTTAGTCTTCCAAGGCAACAGAAATAAAATAAAAAATAAACAAATGGGACCTAGTCAAACTGACAAGATTTTGACCAGCAAAGGAAACCATAAGAAAAACAAAAAGACAACCTATGAAATGGGAGAAAATAGTTTCAAATGATGCAAGCGACAAGGGCTTAATCTCTAAAATATACAAACTTATACACCTCAACAGCAAAAAACAAAGAGCCAACAACCCAACAGAAAAATGGGCAAAAGACCCGAATAGACATTTCGCTAAAGAAGATATACATATGGCCAACAAGCACATGAAAAAATGCTCAACATCATTGAGTATTGGTGAAATGCAAATAAAAACTAATATGAGGTACCACCTTTCACCTGTCAGAATGGCCATCATTAACAAGTCCACAAATAACAAATGCTGGAGAGGGTGTGGAGAAAATGGAACCCTCCTTCACTGTTGGTGGGAATGTAAATTGGTACAACCACTATGAAAAACAGCATGGAGGTACCTCAGAAACTAAATATAGAACTACCATTTGATCCAGCAGTCCCACTCTTGGGCATATATCTTGACAAAACTTTCCTTGAAAAAGATAGATGCACCAGTATGTTTATTGCAGCACTATTCACAATAGCCATGATATGGAAACAACCTAAATGTCCATTGACAGATGATTGGATCAAGGAGATGTGATAAATATATATATATGGATTTGTAGCAACATGGATGGAACTAGAGACTCATACTAAGTGACTTAAGTCAGAAAGAGAAAGACAAATACCATATGATATCATTTATGTCTGCAATATAATGCACTGCACAAATGAACCTTTCCACAGAAAATAAACTCATGGACTTGGAGGAAAGACTTGTGGTTGTCAAGGGGGAGGGGGAGGGAGTGGGATGGACTGGGAATCTGGGGTTAATAGATGCAAACTATTGCCTTTGGAATGGATAAGCAATCAGATCCTGCTATATAGCACAGGGAACTATATCTAGTCATTTGGGATGGAGCATGATGGAAGATAATGTGAGAAAAATAATGTATATATTTATGTGTGACTGGGTCACTTTATTGTACAGTATAAAATTGACAGAACACTGTAAACCAGCTATAAGTGGGGAAAAAAAGTCATTTAACCTTGCTTTACCCCTCATTTTCTGAATTTATTGGACCACACAATTTACTTTTTTACAAGTTATATATAGTAATAACATTCTAAGTAACAAACTTTGAGAAATCTTATCATAGAGCAGATGGTTGAAGTCTGACTATCCCATTGAGAATTTGGGCCTTTTCTGATAGTTTAGGATGAGTGAGACACATTAAAATTTTTTCTCTAAAAGAGCATTTTTTTCCCCTAGAAGAGAAAATTTTATTTTGCAAAATAATAAAACTTTTAAAAATCGTAAGAAAAAAAAATTAAAAATCACAAAAAGAATTATACTTAAAAAATCATTCTTAGCATTTTGATCTACATCCTGTGGGTGAATCTACGTGTGTATATGTGTATAAATTTCTTAATCTGACAAAGGGATAGGGAATTTCTATCAGAAATCTATTGCAAATGTCATATGTAAAGGTAAATCACTGAAACATTCTCTTTTAAAAACAGGCATAGAACATGTTCCTTAATACTATAGATACTACTGGAAACTGTACTGTTAAAAATGAAATAGATACACAACAAAATTTAGAAGATAAAGAGACAAAATGATCACTGCTAATAAATGACTATTTATAAATATCAATTAACAAACTGGTGAATTATTTATAAAATTAGATAATTAAGCAAAGAGGCAACATTAAGCTCAATATATAAAAGTCAAAGACCTTGATAATAATTGGAAAATGTAGTAGAAAAAGGAACAGAAGAAACAAGAATTATAAAATTTTTAGGAAAATAAAAAATGTGGAAATCATCATGTGGAACATGAAATTTTATTAAGTAACATAAAATAACTCTTGAATATTAGAATATTTCATGTTCCTGTGTAGTAAGATTCAATACTCTAGAGTTGTCAAGTTTTTACAAATTAAACTTTAAATTCATGTAAATTACAATATATCAGTATGCTTTTCAAATATAACTTCCTACCTATTCTAAATTCCACATGGAAGATTAAATTTTTAAGTATAGTCAAGAAATTTGTTAAAAGAATCAAAAGGATAATTATTTTCTTGTCAAATATTAAGACAGAGCATATAACTATTTTAATTAGAATATTGCCATTTGGGTTATAAATTTAAGATAACTTAAAGAGACCCAAACCCAACCTATGACTATATGGAAAATATATTTAAAATATATTTAAAAACCTTCAATATTATCAATTTAACATTTTGAACAAGTGGAAAAATATCTAATAACATTCTGGAAATAATTGACTACATAAGGGTAAAACAATGTCTTCACTTTATAGACTTCAAAAAAGCTAGTTTCAAGTATATTACATACATAATTGGGAGAAGAATACAAAATAATTATTGAAGAATATATAAATTGCTTAGATGTGATAGGCCTTCTTAAATCAAAGAGAAAATCATGAAGGTAAAAGCAAACAAATTTGGCAGCTTCAAAACTAAAATCTTAAACTATGATGACACTACAAATAAATTAAAAACAGAAGAAATGTTTACATACTGTAAAACAGAAAAAGAACTAGTAATAATGATAATATAAACAAAGTCTAATAAAAGTAAAATAAACCAATAGACCATGGAACAAAGAAAAAAGATAATTCATGGAAGATAACATGCAAATAGTCAATATAGACATAAAAATAGATGCAACACAAAAATAAACTTGTTAGATAAGTTATAATAATATGTATTCCAGTTAATGTTGAAAGAAATACTATGTTTCTAATCTAATCCCTGTATAATGTTATACAGGAATACTACAAAGAATCATATTCCAAAAAATGAAGGAACTTAGGTTAAATGGAAAAAATTCCAGAAAGAAAACTATGGAAACTGACTAAGCTTTTGCATAGCAAAGGAAATCATAAACAAAAATGAAAAGACAACCTATGGCCTGAGGGAAAATATTTGCAAAAAATATGACCTACAAGGGCTTAATTTCCAAAATATACAGAAAACTCAGACAGTTCAATATCAAAAAATAAACCTAATCAAAAATGGGCATAAGACCTAAATAGACATTTATGCAAATTGAAACTACAGTGAAGTATTACCTCACACAGTCAGAATAGCCATCATCAAAAAGTCTACAAATAATAAATGCTGGAGAAGGTGTGGGGAAAAAGAAAACCTCCTACACTCATTGTTGGTGGCAATGTAAATTGGTGCAGCCACTATGGAGAACAGTGTAGCACATCCTCAAAAAAACAAAAATAGATTTACCATACGATCCAGTAATCCCACTCCTAGGCATATATCCAGAAAAGAAAAAAACTCTAATTAGAGAAGATACATGCACTTGTTTGCAGCTGCACTGTTTACAATAGCCAAAACATTGAAGCAACCTAAATGTCCATTGACATTATATACATGCATTCATGCATACATACAGACTTGTCATGGAATACTACTCAACCATAAAAAAGAATGAAACAATGCCATTTACAGCAACATAGATGGAAATAGAGATTATAAAACTAAGTAAAGTAAGTCAGAGAAAGATGAATATATGATTTGACTTATATGTGGAATCTAACATATGATACAAAAAAAACTTATTTACAAAAAAGATATAGAAAAGAGACAGAAAATAAGCTTATGGTTACCAAAGGGGAAAGGGGGGGATAAATTAGGAATTTGGGATTAACATATATATATACTATGATATATAAAATAGGTGAAAAACAAGGACATACTATGCAGCACAGAAATTTCTTATAGTAACCTAAAATGAAAGAGAATCTATAAAAGTATTATAAATGAATCACTTTGCTATACTCCTGAAACTAAGACAAACATTGTAAATCAACTACACTTCAGTTAAAAAAAGGAAAGAGCCATTGTTCTGATGATGTCATGATCTTCTGAACTAAGTTGTGTCCAAAGTTAGTGTATTTCTGGGCTTTTCTGTTAAGTGAGGGAATAAATTTTTTGATTATGAAAAAAAGAGGAGACATTAAAAAATCTGAGGAGTTCCTGTCATGGGTCAGCGGTTAACGAATCCAACTAGGAACCATGAGGTTGTGGGTTCGATCCCTGGCCTTGCTCAGTGGATTAAGGATCTGGTGTTGCATGAGCTGTGGTGTAGGTCACAGATGTGGCTCAGTTCTGGCGTTGCTGTGGCTCTAGTGTAGGCCGACAGCTGTAGCTCCAATTAGACCCCTAGCCTGGGAACCTCCATATGCTGCTGGTGTGGCCCTAGAAAAAGACAAAAAAAAATCTGAGCATGCCTATACAAGCAAAGCCCAAGCCTTGATGGCTTCACTGCTGAATTCTATCAAATGGTGGAAGAATTAATGCCAACTCTTCACAAACATTTCCAAAACATAGAAAAAGAGAGAAAACATCTCAAACCATTCTATGAGGTCAGTATTACCTCAATTTCAAATCAAAGATATCACAAGATAAGGAATAGTTGCAAAAATCCTCAACAAAATACCCGTAAATTGAATCCAACAATATATATAAAAGACTATAAACCATGACCAAGAGGAACCAATCTCAGGAATTCAAGGTCACTCTAACATCCAAAAATCAATGTAATATTCCATGTCAAGAGAATAAAGGACAATATCCACATAATCATCTTAATAGATTAACAAAGAAAAAATTCGGCAAAATCCAAATTTTTTTCATAATACAAACATTTTAAGTAGACGGGAACTTCCTTAATGTGATAAAGAGCATCTATAAAAAATTCCACAAACAACATACTTAGTAATTAATGGCTGTACTGTTCCTCTAAGATCAAGAAAAAGATAAGGATGTTTGGTAGCAACACTTGCCTTTAAGTTTTCTAGCTAGGTCAATTAGGCAAGAAAATGAAAAAAAAAATCAGATTGGAAAGGAAGTAGCAAAGTTATCATTTGCAGGTAACATGATTTGGTATAGAGAAAATTATGTCACTAAATACCTTTCAGAACTAGTAAATTCAGCAAGTTTAAAAAGCTAATATACAAAAATCGGTTGTATCTCTATACACTTGCAATAAAAATCTGAAAATGAAATTTAGAAAATAATTCCATTTACAATAAGATAAAAATAATGAAGTAATTAGGCATAAATTTAACAAAACAAGTGCAAAACTTATATTCTAAAAACTGAAAAACAGGAGTTCCCATCATGGCTCAGTGGTTAATGAATCCGACTAGGAACCATGAGGTTGCAGGTTCGATCCCTGGCCTTGCTCCCTGGGTTACAGATCCAGCATTGCTGTGAGCTGTGGTGTAGGTTGCAGATGTGGCTCAGATCCCGCATTGCCATGGCTCTGGTGTAGGCTGGCGGCTACAGCTCCAGTTCGACCCCTAGCTTGGGAACCTCCATATGCCACGGAAGTGACCTAAGAAGTGGCAAAAAAAAGACAAGATAAATAAATAAATAAAAATAAAACCTGAAAAACATTGTTGAAAGAAATTAAAGTTCTACGTGGGGATTAAAGACATCCCAGTTCCATGAAACAGAAGACTTAATATTTTTAAGATGACACTTTCCCCAGATTTTTGATCTATAGAGTTAACACAATGCCTATCAAAATTCCAGCTAACTTCTTTGCATAAATTGGTAAATTGATTCTGAAATTTACATGGATGAATCATCCAAAACAAGCTTGAAGAAAAAGAACAAATTTGGGAATAACAAATGGAAGAGGGCAGAGTAGGAAGATCCTGAACTCCCCTCCTCCCACAGACACATCAAATCTACAGCTACATATGGGTCATTTTCCTCTGAAAAAGATTTGCGAATTAAATGGACTGCTCTTCACAAAGGATATAAGGACAACATTGAGACAAGTAGGAGAGACAGAGACTTGGGTGACAATCTTTATGACTTTAGACTAGGCAATTTTTTCTTAGATATGCCACCTAATGCACAAGCAATGATGCATAGGTAAATTGTGCTTAATAAGAATTAAAAACTTTCACAGGACCAACACCATTATGAACAAAATGAAAGGACAATCCACAACCCACAGAATGGGAAAAATATTTACAAATCACATATATAGTAAGAGACTTGTATCTGGAATAAAGAACTCAAAACAATAGTAAGGAGATAATAAAATTAAAAAATGAGCAAAGGTCAGAATAGGCATTTCTCAAAAAGCTATCCACATGACCAAAAAGCAGCTGAAAAGATGCTCAACTTCACTAGCCATATTAATGCAAACAAATCACGAGACACCACTTCTCATCCACTAGTATGACTGCAATCAAATGACAGATAATAACAAGAATTTGTAAGGATCTGAAGAAATTATAACCCTCATATATTGTTGGTAGGAATATAACATGGTACAGCCTCTTTGGGAAACAGTCTGGCTGTTCCTAAAATGTTTAAATGTAGTTACCACATGACCTAGGAATTTCACCCTTAGGTACAACCCCAAGATAAATGGAGACATGTTCATATAAAAGCTTGTATATGGAGTTCCCGTCGTGGCTCAGTGGTTAATGAATCTGACTAGGAACCATGAGGTTGCGGGTTCGACCCCTGGCCTTGCTCAGTACGTGAAAGATCTGGTGTTGTCATGAGCTGTGGTGTGGGTTGCAGACGTGGCTCAGATCCCAGGTTGCTGTGGCTCTGGCGTAGGCCAGCAGCTGTAGCTTGGATTCAACCCCTAGCCTGGGAACCTCCATATGCCGCGGGAGTGGCCCAAAAAATGGCAAAAAGACAAAAAAAAAAAAGATTGTACATGAATGTTCATAGCAACATTATTCATACCAGCCAAAAGATGGAAACAACCTAAATGTCCATTAATTGATGGATTTTAAAAAATGTGGTACATCCATACAATGAAGTATCATTTATCCATATAAAGGAATGAAGTTCTGATTATGTTACAACATGGAAGAATCTTGAAAAACATGCAAGTGAAAGAAACCACACATGAAAAATCACATATTATATCATTCCATTCATATGAAATGTCCAGGATAGCCAAATCTATAGCAATAGAAAGTGGATTAATGATTAATTTCAGAGTTGAGAAGAAATAGGGAATACTTATGAATATGGGATTTCTATTGGAGATGATATTCTAAAACTAATTATAGTGATGGTTTCATAATTCAGAGTATACCAGAACCATTGGGTCATAAGTTTTAAATAAGAAAACTACTTCATATATGAATTATAGCTCAATAGAGCCATTTAAAAAAAGATAAGAATATATATATATGCATAACTGAATCACTTTCTGTATAGCAGAAATTAACAAAACATTATAAATCAACTATACTTCAATAAAATAAATTAAAAAAAAGATAAGACTGCATCTCCCACTATTTTGTTAGGTGCAACTAGCTTTAAAGTAATTTTCTACTATGCTTCCTTTATGATTTGTTGAACATATGTATTTTTTGTTTTTAAGAAGCTATAGTTCTCATTTAGCTATTAATTCATGTAACCTGAATTCTTATACATTTGATTACAAAAAAAGAAAATGAGAATAAATAATAATTTATGCCTATCCACTGGACACTCTGCTTTTCTGTTCCATAGAGATTACTCTGGGGCAAAAATTGTCAAGAGCAGAAGAAACAGGCTGAAATTTGGATGTGTTACAGCTCCCAAGGACAAAGAAGTTTCCATCTGTAACATGCAACTTTATTTAGCATAAAAGAACTTGCTTCTAAGAGGAAAATACCTCTTGAGCTAAACCAAACTGGCCCCTCCACTAGGAGAGGGGATTTGGTCTCCCACTTGACTCCCCAGAAGTGGATTTCACAAGTCTACATGCAACCCAGAATTGAGGCACATTATCTATTCACAGTAAAATAGTGGGCCTTAAGTACCCCATTTTTATTCCTTAGTCTTGCCTGCCAGAGATTCTATTGATGAACCAAATAATAGAGGAAAATGTGATGACCTATGGCTGCTTCCTTGTCAAAAAAAGAGAGAAAAAAGAAAGAGTCTCCAATTATACACATTAGCCTTAATTTTGGCCTTTGGATGATCAGATAATGTTTCTGTCCATGAAATGAATTCTTGTGGTGAGCCCATGCTTTTCAATGTCAAAAAATAAAAGCTTCCAATTAACTGTCAAAAGCTTTTCTAGCTTCTGGAAACAGGAGCAAATTGGAGTCTTTTATATTGGTAGCTTTTGATATTATATTAAACAATCTTCTAGGGTTGTCATAGTCCATTCTCCATTGTATACATCTCCATTGGTTTGTGTTTATCAATTGTTTTATTAAGCAATCTAATCTTTTAGCTCAATTTTTATCTTTCTTGTATTTGAGTGAGATCAAGGGACACTTCTGCTACTATGCAATAATCTTCAACATCCTGTTTTCAGGAGAATAAAGCCAGGGATAGTTCTTCAGAGTGTATGAGGATTTTTGGATTTTCTTCCTTTGCAAAGTCACTTCTGCAAAGGGTTATGCGTCCCTGCTTCAGCATTGGCAACCGTAGGGGGTGCTGTGTAGACAACTAATCGGATATTGTAGATTGCTGTAATCTTTTCCACAAGGAAAGGTAAATATCAGAGCTATTGATCCATGCTATGTACTTCTCTCTGAGTCTAAGACTTTCTCTTTAAAATAGAAAATGCTTCATGGAAACACTTTCCATTTCACGGTATCTTCTCTACTCTCAAGGATTTTCTTTGTTTTATATTTGAAAAGTTAATCAAGTCACATAAGTGAGCTAAGGATTTTTTATTTGCTATTAACTCTAAAACTAAGTTGGAAGCAGAGAATCTTTATTTCTTCATATGTTAATATCAGCCTATTTTCCCATTTATCTGTTTTCTTTGTTCCTCTTTCAATATGAATGCACTTACCAAATTTAACTTGTGTTCCTTTTGGATTCATAAAAGCATATTTTTATTTAATCAAACTCTGTTCCCTCTGGGAAGCTAAATATTATTCCAGGCTGAGCATATTCTGTATCAACAACAACAAAAAAATACAGTGAAATCACTTGTATTTATTTTTCAAAATACTTCTTAGCACAGTTTAGAAAGTCTTTACTTTATTGGATTTTAAAAATCATTAGTATAATTCAAATATGCAGATGGCCAACCATATAAATGTGAGACAAACTGGAACAATTGTACCTGATGAGAGGTGATGATTCATGGAGCACATGAGTAAAGAAAAGCAGTGTGAAAGCATATATTTCTTGATGCCCTTTCTACTAGCTTCCAAGTATTTTTGGGCTGAGACAAATTTATAGTTTACCTGTCCTGGTTCTTGCAGGGCCAGAAAAAAACCTTACAGGTGTATTAAGCAGTTATTTACACTAAATTACTAGGTCTCATGGGAACTAGGGTGGACAAGGTCCTGTGTGAACTGAGGAAGTGCTAGTCTGGAGCCAAAAGAAGTTATAGGTCCAAAGGCAAAGCCATAAGTACTTATCACGATAATGTAGCCAAAACC
Organism: Phacochoerus africanus; assembly: GCF_016906955.1. NCBI lineage: Eukaryota > Metazoa > Chordata > Mammalia > Artiodactyla > Suidae > Phacochoerus > Phacochoerus africanus. Next base: position 201,820,767 of record NC_062545.1, read on the forward strand.
AGGGAAGAATGGAAATGGTTCAGAAACAGTACCAAACAGATTAGAATTATTAGTTTAGTCAAGAGGCCATGAAAAAGTTGAGGTGACATCTGTGTTTCTACCAGGCTCTGGCACTACATGTTCTCAGGGGAGACATGAGGGTTTAACAGGACTCAGCAGGATCAGTCCCCACCCTTTCCTAGGCTTCTCTTCAGTCTTGACAATCAGGGGTACCCCTTCAGGGGCAGCCTGACTCCAAAGAGTGACATGCAATGTCAGGTGTTGTGGATTACTTTCTGTCCCCACTTTGCTCCAAAATAGAGCACTTTGAGCCAACGTTCAAATGTTCTAATCCCTAAAACCAGCTTGCGCTCCTCAGTCATTTGTACATGACATTCTGTTTCTAATCTGCATTTTAAATTGAATTTGATTCTGTTCCCTTGCCCTGGAATTTTTCTTTACAGTGGCATTCTGATAGAGTCTATGTCTGCTGAAGGTCTATTCAGTCTTCTATAATACTCTTCTCCACCCTTTAGTTCTGTCCCAAGTCCCTAGGCATCTTTCTCTTCTAAAAGTAAAACCAAAGTGTTAATTATGAGCATGAAAAGCTGAAATTATTTAATACCTCAATAATTACAGCTCCCCTCCATCCCTTTGGATGGAAAAATGAAATATTTTTCTCTAGAAATTTAGATTATGTTACAGAAGGCTAGTTAATTTCCTATCAGCCAGTATTCCTAAGTTACTCTTAACCCTAAAGTCTACGAAATCAGATGGGAACAAGAAGCCCATCTTTCTTTATATATTTTTAATATGAGGCAGTCATTTGGGGAAATCTATATACACTTACTGATTTTTGTACGCCAGAGTGCTTTTGATGCATTTACATGGGATGGGGTTGTTGAAAATGAAAAAGATGATGTAAAAGCTAGTATTTATTGGGTACTTACTATATGGGTCAAACACTGTGGGAACTACTGTGTTCCATGGACTATCTCATTTAAGCTCCACAACAACTATTATCCTCATTCTGTACATGAGGAAACTAAGGTTCATAGCAATTAATTAACCTGTCCATGAGAATGTGGTTGCCAAATTCAGGACTGAAAAAATTAAGGGAAAGTTAAAAGAAACAACTCTTATGAAAGGACATTACTATTAATTGAGTTAAGTTGCATGATGTGGTCAAGGGTCTTTTAGTAAACTACTAGCCTAGAAGCCTCTCTGCATAGACCTAAAGGTATGTCCCTTGATTTAAGGATGTCTCAATACTGGGTCCAGGCATTGGCAGGCTTCTCTCTGGATGGAATAAATGAACAAAGCTAAAGGGCTCTGGCAGCAGGAAGAACTTCAGAGACTAGAAATATGCTTTTCTGCAAGACCCATTTCCACTGCTGAATGCTCCATGCCCTGGATGTGGACCATACACTGAAAGGAATTGTAGCAGCAGCCAGGAACATTGACCTGGTTTAATGTTTTAAGATAAGATTGAAGGCCTTGATGAAAAAGCTCAAGTGATGGAGCTGCCATTACTTAATCAATCATGCGGGGAGTTCATGTATGGCCTTCAGCATGGGGTATAACAGAGGGAACCCACAATATTTCTTCTTAATACCGCTATCATTATCATCACCATGGAACAGTGGTTAAGAGTATATAGATTCTGGAGCCAGACTGCCTGGGGCTTGAATCTATTAAGTACTACTTAACCAGAGTGTATTATTGGGTAAATTATTTTACATTTCTCTGCCTCCATTTATTTATCCGAAAAATAGAAGTAATGATAGATCCAATTTTGCAGATTGCTCTGAGGAACTAGTATAACTAATACATCTTTTCCTTTGTCACTATTCTACAGATGACTCTCATTACTTCCTACTTGTGTTATTGCAAAATCCTCCGGACTGGTCTAAGTCCAATATCCTTCTTCTCATTGGTTTTACTTAGAAGATCAATCTTTCTGGAGTTCCCATCGTGGCGCAGTGGTTAGCGAATCCGACTAGGAACCATGAGGTTGCGGGTTCGGTCCCTGCCCTTGCTCGGTGGGTTAACGATCCGGGGTTGCCGTGAGCTGTGGTGTAGGTTGCAGATGCGGCTCGGATCCTGCGTTGCTGGGGCTCTGGTGTAGGCCGGCGGCTACAGCTCCAATTCGACCCCTAGCCTGGGAATCTCCATATGCCGTGAGAGTGGCCCAAAGAAATAGCAAAAAGACAAAAAAAAAAAAAAAGATAAGTCTTTCTGCTCTAGGTCAGAGTTTCTGTCTTATACCTTTCCTAAACCCTGGTAGACCACACACTATGGAGATGCTAAGTAGATGCTAAGTGAATGTTTTCTGAGATCACTGTGTGACTTCCCCTCATAGGATGAGAAATGGTGTCAGTAATTAACACACAAAAAAGGGGTGGTATATTGGTAGTGGTAAATTCCACTGACCAAGTGCTTCACTGTTTCCAAAGCACTCTCACATGCTCTAGGAGGGAAGTAGTGCAGATGATAACCCCATTCTTAAAATGGGGGAAAGAAACAAAAGATTGATCACAGAGGTAACATGACTCAGCCAATGTAAGACTTCATTACCTACTGGAGTACTGGATCCTGAAGGCCCTGGGTTAGTTTTACATCATCTTGTTCCAATAATTATTCAGAGAGTAGGGCCATCTTACATTTCCTGATTAATTGTGCCTAGTGTGATTAGAATGCTAATGTTATCAAAGACTGAGCACTTTCTAAGTGTCAAAAAAAATGCAGAGCTTTCTACATAGATTATATAATCTGATTCTTATAGCCACTATAGAAGCCTATTTTTCGAATGAAGAAACATGAGGTTTGCTGATATTATGTTACCAGGTCAGGGTGACTTGGCTATAGCTAAGTGAACAGAGAAAGCTGCCAGCACCTGTGCTCTCAGCAACAGCTGCTCCCACCACCCCATTATATGGATCCTCTAGCTGAGCTCTCAAGTAACGTGAGGTTACTCTAGAATATGATTGAAGCTTTCCCCACCATCAGGTCTGACACAAGAATTTTGTAACAATTTAAAGTTATATCTAAATTATGATTTATAGTTTAAAAGTCAGCTTAACCAAACTCATCTTTTTCATACCCAGATTTTTCTATTTTTTCTCCTGAGAATTCCTTTCCAAAAGGTATTAAATATAATTTCACTCCAAAAAACATTTTGTAATGAGTGTTTTTGTTTTGTTTTGTAAAGCTCTTGATTCATAATTTCCTCTTATTTGGGGTCTGATAGCATAGCCACCATCTAATGGGAGTGACTGATATAAGCCAGTGATTTTGTTGCAGTATCCTGCAATTGAACAAGGAAAAGGGCACCAGGAGGACAGAGAATGACTTAACCTTTCTACAGGGGATTCTTGAGGGGGGTGATAAAGGAAACACAGTTTAGGTGGACCATGGTATATGAATCATTCTTCAGGAGGAAAAGAAGAAAAAGCCAGTCTAGGTCTAGGAAAGAACATCTGTAAATGCTAAGAGTGTAAAAAAGGGTATTGTTTTTAAAGACCTGTGAGCATGTAGGTGGATAGCAAGTGCCTTTTTTTCTTCTTTTTTTCTTTTTTCTACTTTTTTGGCTTTCTTTAGGGCCATACCCCTGGCACATGCCATTTCCCAGGCTAGGGGTTGAATCGGAGCTGCAGCTGCCCTCCTACATCACAGCCACAACACCATGGGATTTAGGCCACGTCTGTGACCTACACCACAACTCACAGCAATGCTCCATTCTTAACCCACTGATGAGGCCAGGGATCGAACCTGAATCCTCATGGATACTACTTGGGTCTGTAACCTGCTGAGCTGCAACGGGAACTCCCTGAAGGTGCTTTTGTATAATGGCAGGAGGTGAATCTGGCAGTGTAGACAGGAGTCAGCTTGTGAAGGAGATTTTGTGTCATATTGAGGAGCTTAAAACTCATCCTGTTAAGTGATAGGGTGCTACTGAAGGATATGAAACAGGAAAATGACATAATTCACTTTGTTGAAAGATTGTTCTATGCAATAAATATAAAGATTAGACTTGGGATGGCCTATAACTTAGGGCAAAGAGGTCTCTGAGGTGTTTATTGCACACAGATCCCTGTTAAAGCAATTGTCACAGGAATGTTTTGAGCTCTCATAAAATAAAAAAATTGTCATCCAGTGTTTTCCTCTCTGCTTTGAGTGCCCAGAAGTACAAAGCTATATTTAAACCCCATTCACAGTAACTGTATTAGCCCTTTGAATCATCTTATTTTTTCTCACCTCCATTTCATGGTGTATTAGTTTTCTATTGCTGCTATAACAAATTACAACCTATTTAGTAGCTTAAAATAACACACATTCATCTCAGTTTCCATGTGTCAGAAGTCTGACACTCTCTCACTGGGCTAAAATCAGGGTATCATAGGGCTATGTTCCTCATTGGAAACCCTGGGGAATAATCTCTTTCCAAACTCATTCAGGTTGTTGGCCGAATTCAGTTCATTGCAATCATAGAACTGAGGTCCCAGTTTCCTTGCTAACTGTAAGCCATGGGCTATTCTCAGCTTCTAGAACCTACCTTCATTCCTTGACTTGTGGTCTCCTTCCTCCATTGTCAAAGGTTGGGTTGGTCTCATCCATGAAGTACCTATAACTTCCCCTTCTTCTGAAGCTCTCCAACAGACTCATGTACTCTGCTCTTCTGTTTTTAAGGCTCACAGGGTTACATTGTGCCCACCTGGACAACCCAGGCTACTCTCCCTATTTAACTGTCAAGTAGTTAGGAACCTTAATTCCAGTCTCAACGTCCTCTCACAGGATACTTAAATTAGTGTTTAATCAGCTTCCAGGTAATGAGCATCTTGCAGGGACTTCATTAAAGTTTTTCCCATCAAATGTGGTTTTCATTTTTAATTTCCATTTTAACAGTTTTGGTGATAGGCCTTAATAAAAAGCATCATAAATCTTTTTAAAAAAGATATATATCTTTATTCTCCTTTATAATGCTTACTGTTTTAAACATAAAATTAAATATTGTTACAGTAGAAAACTTGGAAAATAAAAATAGGGAAAAAACCTAATTACAACCAATCATAAGCCCTTCACTCAAATACAGCTATGATTAGTATTTATATTTTTCTTTAAGTCCTTTCTCTGTGTATATTCATAAAAGTTGAAGTTTGGAGTTCCCGTCGTGGCACAGCAGAAACAAATCTGACTAGGAATCACGAGGTTTGGGTTTGATCCTGGGCTTCACTCAGTGGGTTAGGAATCCAGCGTTGCCATGAGCTATGGTGTATGTAGGCCGCAGATGCGGCTTGGATCTGGCTTTGCTGTGGCTGTGGTGTAGGCTGGCATCTGTAGCTCTGATTAGACCCCTAGCCTGGGAACCTCCATATGCTGTGGGTGCAGCCCTAAAAAAAAAGAAAAAAAAAGTTGAAGTTCAACTGTATATGCAGTATTATATTTTGTTTCTTAATGTCAGATTGGGAGAAATTTCTGGCATTTAATATTTATATAATTGCTACTCAATATTGTAGTGTATGAATGAACTATGCTTTACCCTATTTAAGGGTATAAGGGATATTGCAAATTTTTCATTATAAACAACATCGAATTACACATTTTTACATCGTTGGCATTTTGGGTATATATCAAGGTGTTGAATTGGAGTATTATGTCAGTCTTTTTAAAAAATTTCTCGTATTCTAAAATGTATTTGCAAACTAATGTTTTAAATATGAAGTCAGAATAAGTATTTGGTTACAACTACAAGTGTTTATCATTTACAACTCCATTGTAAATATGCAAAAAATATTTCTGCAGAGTCATCTATTAATAAATCTCATTTTACAAAAATCAGTAAAGGGTGTGTTAGTCGTTATTGCTGTTCATCAAATATTTCCTGTTCTATTTACAGGTATATTGTATGATTGTACGTCCTGCTCCTTGGAATTCAATACAGCTGTGTTATTTGCTTCAGCCAAGGTAACGGTAACTGAAAATGTGTGTGCCACTTAAAGCATAGAGGCCAATATGTGATTAGACATACACTCTTTCCCCTGCCTTAGAGACTGGCTTTTTTCAGACTATGGTTACTCTATTAGCTTAGGTTCTGGAATTAGAATGAGGCAGAGCAGAGGTACTAGGATAGACATAGTGTGAGTGAGAAATAGACCCTTCTTTAAAACACTTAAGATTTTAGGATTATTTGTTATATAACATAATCTCTCCAATCTTGAGAAGACTGCATACAGACACAAACCAATAGAAATTCATACACAGAGGTGAGCTCCTACCATGACAAAAAATGTAGCATAGATTAGAAATTGTGGTGAGCATGCTGTCTCTAGCACTGGAAGAATGGTGATCATGTTTTGCAGGAACAGAATATTTGGTGAAATTTCATGTGCTATAACTTAAAAGGCATAGGATGCATCTAATAACCTTGGAGAAATAGGGGAGCAAGTAGAAAAACAAAATGTTAGTAACATGTGTTGCCTGCTATTGGCTCTATATGACAAGGTATTATAGTACAGAGAAACTGAAGAAAGAACTAGTTGGTTTACAAGCCACAATAAAAAGGAAATAGAAAGTTCACAAATTCAGGGCCTTGTAATGTTAGAGGAAATGACTATTTCTCACAGTAAAAACATGCAATTGAGAAATGTTTTTTGAGCAACAAAGGCTGATTAAGACTCAGCCTTGCAGTTTACACTAAATTAAGAAGATGGCAACAATGTTAAAAGCTAATATTAAGAGCTCTGAACAGACTCAAGATGTGTATTAGTTTCCTGTTGCATTCTGAGTCTTTCTGGGCTAAAATCCAGGTGTTTCTTCTTGAAGGCTCTAGGGGGAAATCCATTTTCTTGCCTTTTCCTTCTCCTAAAGCCTGCCCACTTTTCTTGGCTCCTGGCCGCCTTCCATTTCCAAAGCCAAGAATGGCCAAATGTTTCTCATATTGCATCACTCTTAACTCTGTCACTGACTCTACTTCTGCCTCTCACTTTTGCTCTTGAGATTATACTTGGACCCACCTGGATAATTCAGGATCCTCTCTTTGTTTTTTTTTTTTTGTCTTTTTGCCTTTTCCTAGGGCCGCTCCTGCGGCATATGGAAGTTCCCAGGCTAGGGGTCTAATCAGAGCCATAGCCACCAGCCTACACCAGAGCCACAACAACGCGGGATCCAAGCCGTGTCTGCAACCCACACCACAGCTCACGGCAACGCCGGATCCCTAACCCACTAAGCAAGGGCAGGGATTGAACCTGCAACCTCATTGTTCCTAGTCGGATTCGTTAACCACTGTGCCACGATGGGAACTCTCCTCTTCGTTTTAAGGTAGGCTGATTCTCAGACAATCCATCTGTAATGTTAGTTCCCCTTTTCAATATTACCTAGCGTAGTCACAAGTATAGGAGTTAGGATGTGGACATCTTTTGGGGAACATTATTACATAGTAAGACCTGGAAAATTCTTTAAAATGGGAAAGATTGTTTAGGGAAAACAGATGACAACTGTGGTTCTGGATACCTGATAGGCACATGATACCTCTATTAAATTCAAGAGAGGAGAGCAAGAGAGAAACAGAGGGAGGCATGGGAATGGCAAAAAGACCATTAAAAAATACCAGTATTATATCTAGAAAGGAACTGTCATCCACTTTTGGTACATGAAGCTGACTGAAGTCAAAGAGATAGAAATCCAGTGAAGTTTCTGAGTGAATTATATTTCCAAAAGAATCAGCCTGAGCTAAAAGAATATGTGATAGTTCATGACTTGAAATAGCACTGAGGTAGCCACCATTATGGCATCAGATATAAGTTATGAAGTCTGCCCAACCCTCAAGGGAGGTATGGTTCTTGATACCCACTTCAGATATGGCCAAGAAGGATCATGGAAAAGGAGCTGAACAACATACACTAATGAACCTGGAGCTCAGCTTCCTCCAGGAGGGGAGATCTTGATATCATCTGCTCAGCAGGGATTTGGAGTTGCAACAAACCAGTGATACGGTATGCTTCCCATGTGTACACTTTCCAAATGAGAGTGTTTGTTGAAATGATCCAGGCTCTGTTTTATCACTGTCTATTTGGTGTGGGGAGGCGGGTGAAGTAAGGAGGTTGATGACTTGCCTTTTTTAATTTACAGGTCTCAAGATCATCAGGAGCCATTATCTGGACCCCAAGCAAATGTCTTGCTTCATTCCGGATATAAGATTACTGGAAATTCTAGACTTTGTGCTTGATGGTATGATTGGAGGGAATTTGAGTTGTCTCCCCTAGGGATCAGAGGGAAAGGGTGTATCATTCCTGGGGAAGGAGAGAGGAGCAAAAATTTGGTAAATGAAAAGGAAGATGCTGATAGTACTGCTCACTAATATCCCTTTTCCTTCATACAGAAGACTGATGTTAGCTCTTTTTGGTTGGGTAGGGCAATGAGAATAGGTTCAGACATTGGTCCAACCAGTGTTCTGGTTCAGGTCAGAACACTGAATTGCTGGTGCAAGGTGGTCCTGAGTTTTCTGCTCCCTGCTGGACTTTGAAACATATGTGAAGATCATGCTTTCCAGAGCTTCCTGACCAACAAACTTTGAGCAAATAGTATGAGGAATAAATATGTTTGTTGTGACTGGGGAGTTATTGTTATTGTAGCATAAGCCAGCCTTTCCTGATGCAGAACACAAGGACTTTTCTTTTTTAACTCTGTAAAGGTTTATCCTGAGCTTTCTTTAAGTATCCCCTAAGATATTTTAATAAGAATTCATGTACAAGCTTTCTATTTACACATGTAATCAGGAATACAGTTATTAGAGAAAGTAAACTGTGTCTTTGTTGCCTTCTTCACTTATATCAATTTAAATAAATTTAAATATATATTTACCAGGAGATTGAGGTAAGGAATTTGTAAGAAAATAAGATTCATTACATGGGGTAAATCTGCCATTCATTGCATTAATCAAGCAAGGATTTATTGAACATTGATTATTGGCTCTATTTTATTGTAAAAAAGGGGTTTAAGGCTTGGGTCTGTCATTTGAGCACTTCTTGAAGGCTGGGTAGGAGAGATGGAAAACCAACCCCATCAAGCAGTTCTAGGTTTGGGTAACAAGGTTCAGCAATTAATTATGTTATATACCAGAAATAACAGAAACCAAGTCTATTAACAGATATAACATGGTGATGCTAAAGTCAAAAATAGGGAGAAAAGTTATAAAACTTCAATAATTGAATAACTGTAGCTAAAAAAGGTACAGCAGGTATAGCAAAAAGATGAGAAGGTACAAGATTCTCATCATGATCAGAGTGGGGCAATTGGATTCTCTATTATTGGGTACAAAGCACCTGGTCCAGGCTATATATATGTGTTTCAGACAGAAAGTGTCCAAGCTTTGAATGTTGCTAAAATAACTATGCTACTCTCCAGTAAAGCATTTAAATTTCTGCAGTGACTGTTTTAGATTGTCAACTAATATCCTGAAGACGTCTATGATTTCACTAGAAAAGACTAGTCTTAATCTAAAATGAAAAATTAACCACAGAGAAACTGAAAGAAGGAAAGAATTGTCACAAAGAGAAAGGGGAAAGGAGGGGAAAGAAGAAGAGGAGCAGGAGAAGAAAGGAGGAGAGGAGTTCCTGTTGTGGCTCAGAGAGTCAAGAACCTGATGCAGAGTCTGTGAGGATATGAGTTAGATCCCTGGCCTTGGTTAGTGGGTCAAGGATCAGGCTTTTCCATAAGCTACAGTGTAAATCACAGATGTGGCTCAGATTCAGTGTTGCTGTGGCTGTGGCGTAGGCCGGCAGGTTCAGCTCTGATTGGACACCTAGCCTGGGAAGCACCATATGCCATGGGTGCAGCCCTAAAAAGACAAAAGACAGGAAAAAAATGTGCCAAGCATGCTCTCTGGGAACTAGACTTGTAACTGTGAACCTGAGTGTAACAGAGAAGAACAACCCATTCCATATTGGATCTATTGCTTTAGTTCTGACCCTTGTGCTCTATTGCATGTGCTTAGTCATGCTGGTTCTGCATCTTTGTAAATTAATGTTGCTTCTAGCCTGAAATATACATGATAGCCCATTTTCAAGGGTCTGACCTTTGAGGGTATATATAACACTTTTCCATTAAGGCAGAGACAAAAATTTGCAGAACAGAAAATAACAACTGTCTTTCTTGTTGGAAGTTTTTAGAAACATTTGGACCAGACCTCCCTGGATAGCTATAAGAACAAAGGATTCCTGTAGGGAGAAGTTTGCAACAACTAGCTATACTCCATCCCCTTTTAATATAAATACAGCCTAAATTCTAACTTGGGTAAGATGGTTTCTTGGGATACTACCCCAGCATCTCAGTATGAATAAATTTGTTATTCCTTTCCCAACTCCTCGTCTCTGAATTTCTTGGCCTTTCTTGTGATGAGCTGTATGTGCTTCAGCTGGGTAATATCAGTTCTTAATATGCGAAAGAGTATAAATGATGCCAGTTCTAGCCCCTTCGCTGAGTTTTTTAGGAAACATAGTGAATATAGCAAGTTCAGAAAGATAAAAGTATAATGGAAATTTAAGGCATGTATTATTGGCATTACTATGATTTATTTCTCTTTTAAGTATAATTTTATAACTGAAACTCCAATGCAAGGACTCATGAAAGATCTACTGCACATTCAGGAAAGTTCGTGAGTAACTGTAAAGTGTATAATGCAGGCATCACAGGGAGCTTATGGTTGTAGAGAGAACTAAGACCTTAAAGACACTAAGAAACTCAATTATCCACAACCATTTGAGGCAAGAGATGGTGACTGGTGATGGCAAAGCTAACTTGGTGGACTTCACCAGGGAATAAGTAGAAAAAATTTCTCTAATCATCTATCAGTTCTTCTCAGACTTCTATATGCTACACATCACCTGAGAATTGCATTAAAATACCCATCCTGATTTGGCAGGACTGAGGCACAGCTTGAAAATCTGCATTTCTAGTAAACTCTCAGATGATGCCTGTACCACTGGCCCATGAATTACATTTTGAGTGGTGAAGATCTCTTCTAGACTAGTCCTAAAGGATATGTTCACCAGGATTCTAGAGATGAAGCTAGAAGACTAAAATTTTCACTAGTCACTTTAAGGAACTGAGAGCAAAATTTAGGGCTACATTTCTGTATTAAGTTAGAATGGGTAACACATTCTCTTCTGTAGCACAGGCACATGGGATTCTGGAAGAAAAGAAAGGTTTGGCATTGCTTGATATCTGATGTCAAGCCAGTGATGACAAGTGAGAATTGCTTATATTGTCAGGGCAAAATATGAGCACTCTGTGAGGTTGAAGCAGGGGACGGTCATGGACAGTCGAGAGCAAGTGAGACTTTCCAGTGATGACCTGACAATCATCATGAAGGTTAGGCTGAGGTTCCAATGATACTGATGAATGGCATTGAGTCAGAATGTTTCTTGATGTTATGGTAAGCATGGTGTCTCAGGCTGATGTCATTTGGGGAAATGTGGGTTATGTGATCATCTACATTTTTGTTGCTGATAGAATAATCCTTAGTATCAACATTCTCATTATAAAATAATGATATTTCTGAGATGGTCATTGGAAATAAAGCATTCCCTAAGCCATTCTACTTTTGTGGGCAGGTACACTCTCTCATGTTTTCTTAGTGTAAGTGAAGCAATAGAGTCAAAGTGGGGCAAAATTTTTACATATAAAACTTTTGCACAAGTAGGAAAAACAATGTCCAACAAGTAGGATATTCAGATAAATGAACATGATCTAGAATTTCAGCATTCTCATAGAAAGAAACATTGAGAGAGGGAGAAGGAGAAAGAAGAGAGAGCAGAGAGAGAGAGAAGGAGGGAAGGAGAGAAGGAGGGAGGGGGGAGAGAAAGAGAAGCAGAGGTAGAGATGAGAGGATGGGGAGAGAGAGAAAGAAACGGGGGCAGAAACAAAGAATTCAGATGACCGAGAAATCTAAAACAATAAGCCATGAGAATTTATCCACATGGGTACTTTCCTGTCATATATTTCACCTTCACAAATGGGATATTCTGTCCTAAAGAATATGCTCTCCTTTCTGTTCCTTTGTAAACCATTATATCAGAGTCATTTTCTTCCATGGTGTTTCAATACACCCAATTGCTAAATCAGTGAAAAAAATATGTAGAGTTATATTTTGTACACAGGAAATTATAAATCAATCAATCAATCTATCTATCTATCTAATCTACCTATCTAACTATAGCAGTCTGACGGTAAATTTTACTAATGAGTGTGCCCTGCACATGAGCATTATTTATTCTTTTAACCAATATTTATTGATTTCTATGTATCCAGTACTGTGCTAGGCAAAGGAGTTGTAGGAGTGAAAGTTAAAGGTGTATGCCTGCCATCATGAAGATTACAATACAGCAGTTATGGGGGCAAGAAGAAAATAAATAATAAAAATATAATAATATATCATAATATAATACTTACATTATATAATACTTGTATTATAATATTATTATATTATGTTATAATTATATTATATTATTAATATTTTATAATTATTATACTATATTATAATTCTATAATATAATTAATATTCTGTTATAATTATTACAAAAATATAATAATATAATACATAAAACATTATATATGCTATTATGGACAAAAAAAGGACCTGAGCTAGTAGCCAAAGTGTTGTTTTAGAAATGGTAGTTAGATATGTTTTCTGTGAGGATGTAATATTGACAAAGGACAGGCTAGAGATGGAGAACAAGGAGAATTTTCCAAGAAAACCGAAGATGTCTGTAGAATCCTGAGGAAGGAAAGAGACTGCCATGTTCGAAAAACCAAAGAGAAGCCAATGTGGTTAGGGATACCCAATGATTTAAGCCAAGTGTATCATGGTAGAGTATATAAGGGTTTATTCACTTGCTCTTTAATTCACTGAATACTTATTTACAAACTACTTCATTAAATACTCTATTTGATTAAGACAAACAAGCCCTCTGTCAGCTTATGTTCGAGAGTGGGAGATAAACATTTATGACGTGTCATCAGAAGTTGATAAGGAAGAAGTACTAGAAGCCATAGCAATGTAAAGGTGTGGGGGAGGTGCTTTCTGGGATACTTCTTTTAACATCACTATCCTTACAGCATACCAATTTCTTGTGGGAAAATCAGTTATATTACTTTAAAATATATATACATTGAAACATCAGAGATGCCAAATCATTCAAAAGATTGAAATATATTTTCCCCAGTTCCAACATTTCTACTCTAACTGGGAGTATATGTGAAGAATTTAAAGGAAAGCTAAGTTGTACTGACTGAATCTTAAATTTTGCTCAGCATGAGACATAGAAATGTCAGACATTCTTTTTTAATTCCACTATCATTTCACAATTTACCCATTCATTCCACAGTTTACATTTTATGTGCAAATTATCCCATCTGCATCAACATATTAAAAGCCTATTGAGGGCAAGGGTTTAGTATGCTTACCTTCCAAGTGAAACAAGGCAATGTTTTGAATAAATTAAGGTCCAGATAATTTGATTCATTAAGGCTTATAAAATATTTCAAAATATCTCCAAGGTCCTGATAGATTAAAATGTGTGATTAACCTGAAAGAACTTTCACTACTTTCTTTTCGAGTGTTTTGGACTCTGGCTGTTTCAGAGAGAAAGTGACCTCTGCACTGTCCACTCTCCTTTGGAGGAATGAAAACCAAACAGTGAAGCTTTCGCCACTAGAAAAATCTGATACTAAATCACTTTTCTTTACATTGGCATTGAATTCAGTCATTTCATGCCAATACAATTAAATAAAGGCTCTTCAATACCACTTGACACACAACTTAAAAAAATCAAATCCATATATAAGAATGTTTTGAGGCAAATCTATTTTGAAGAGATATTTTTATGGTTGATAATTTTATCAAATAGTTTTACACTTATATCTGAAGATTTTTGTAAAAAATCTAAACTAGAGGATGATTTTTAATTTTTCTCTAAACTTTGGTCAGAATAATTCATATACACATAAAGGCAGGAATCTTCCTGTATTATTACAAGCAGCATGAACACTCAGTTTGAACACTGACTGGTCTGAATAAGATAAATAGTATCCTTCATCTTTTGAACTTATATTTTTACTAAATATTGTAACTCTTTGCTCAAACAATTGCATCTTAAAATTTCCATGTGGCCACAGGCTAACTTCTCAGCAAGGCTAAAACATTTTGCATTTTAGAAGACATTTAATTTTTAAAAGGAACAATGTGCATGCAAATTGGGGATACTATATATTGACTCTGCTTTTTAAAGACATCAAAGTGAAAAACTTCTGGCAAGTATTCTGGCATTTTAATGCTACTCTTTTGAATTATGTTTAATATAGGTCTTAACTTCTGAGTTTGTGAATAATATTTTTCAATATAACGTATATAAAATCTTCAAACTTGACTTTTAGAGACTCCCACAGGTTTTATGCCAATTCTATAATTGCTGAAGAAACTATGACTATGGTAAAGAAAAGGGTTGGGTGGTGGTTTTCCTCTCCGCTCTGGCCATTTCGGTTTGCAAAGCCTGTTCTTTGAAACAGGGCTAGCAAGTTTAATTTGTCCACTGAATCAACATGGTTGCAGTCTCAGGTCAGTAGTCATGTTCCAGTTGGAGCAGCAATCACTTTGAAACCATCCTAGCTCAGCAGCTAGCTCATGTTCCAAAAAGAACTTCAATATTTATGTCTTAGATCCAGCCCTGGAGTCTTCTACAAAAACTCTCTTGGCCTCCATTTATTCATTCAACAAATATTTATTGAGCATCTACTACATGCCAAGGAAGGTATGTAGAACACACAGATAAAAACTGATGATTACTTCTCCCAAGGTGCAGTGCTCCATTGGGGGGGGATGTCAATTATTTCTTCAATTCAACACACATTAATTAAGCACCAAGCTTAATTTAGCAAGCTTGATTACACACCCTGAATATACAGTAGTGAGTAAGACTATCAGAGCCCCTTTTGCAGGAAGTTTACTTGTTAATCAAGGTAGACACAGAAATATGTGATAATGAATGTGGATGGGGTTGCCACTTTAGAGTTGAAAAGGAAAGACATCTCTGAAATGGTGATAACTGGGCTGATAACAATGAAGTCAGTCTAAAATCCTAGGGTAGGGAGCTCCTGTTGTGGCAAAGAGGAAACAAATCCAACTAGTATCTACTCGGATGTAGGTTCAATCCCCTGGCCTCACTCAGGGTCAAGCGGGTCAAGGATCTGGCATTGCCATGAACTGCAGTGTAGGTCACAGGCATGACTTGGATCCCGTGTTGTTGTGGCTGTGGTGTAGGCCTGTAGCTGTAGCTCTGATTTGACCCCTAGCCTGGGAACTTCCATATTCCATCAGTGCAGCCCTTAAAGAAAAAAAGGCAATAAAATCCTAGGGTTGCAAGTTCTTGAAAGCAGGTGGACAAAAGAGGGCAGAATTAAAAAAGAGAGAATATCAAGAGGGGGTAAACAACATATACAATGAAATGAACAGGTAAAATAACAAGACATGTTCTGGGGACCACCAAGGAATATGGAGAGCTAACATTGAAATGGTGAGCCTTGCATGTCATACAAAAAAGGTTATGTGGTAGGTGATGGGGAACTCCCGACTCAAGAATTTTTATGATGATCCACTTTAATGCATTGTCAGCCTGTCCCCCTTGTTTTCTGAGATGGCTATATAGGATGACCATATACACTGTCAATTTCTCATACCAATTCCCCATATGCTTTCTTCTACTATCATGTCACACATATATCTTCAAATTAGCACTTTTGCACTAAATTATAACAATATGCTCTGTATTAATTTTCTTCATTCATTTCCTTGGGTTAGGGACAATGACTGTTTAATCCTGCATCCTCAATATTTGGCACAAGCTTGAGCACATAATATAAACTCAGCAAATCTTTAATGGAAGGTGGATAGATGAATGGGTCAGTGGCTCAAAGTTCCTAAAATCTTTTACTTGGTCTCCAGGAATGAAATCAAGATTTTACCACTATCGCAGGGCCAAATAGCATTTAGATGATTCTGATACTATATTGAAAGTTTCCAATGCTTTTTAAGTCCACAAGTTTAGGATTAATTGCTCAGCCCCACGCAGTCTTGTGATGTTGCCTACATTCAAAGCTTCCTCACAGTTTTTTTTTTTTAAATTTAATAACAGTTGACTTACAATGTTCTGTCATTTTCTGCTATATAGCAAAGTGACCTGGTTATACATACATATATATATATACATTCTTTTTCTCACATTATCTTCTATCATGTTCCATCACAAGTGATTAGATATAGTTCCTTGTGCTATACTGCAGGATTTCATTACTTATCCACTCCAAGAGGAATAGTTTGCATCTACTAACCTCAAACTCCCAGTCCATCCCACTCTCTCCCCCTCCTCCTTGGCAGTCACAAATCTGTTCTTCATGTCCATGAGATTGTTTCTTCTCTGTAGATAGGTTCATTTGTGCCATCTATTGGATTCCAGGTATGAGTGATATGGCATTTGTCTTTCTCTTTCTAACTTACTTCACTTAGTATGAGAATCTCTAGTTCCATCCATGTTACTACAAATGACATTATTTTGTTTTCAACCACTCTCACTGTTAGTGTCCTCTTGCCTGACCATTAGTTCCTCCTAGAGGAATGTCTGGACTTAGTACTTAGCCCTACTCTTCATCATGCCTATTTTCATCTATTTACAGTGGCTGACCAGGGCATCTCTGACAACCATTCAATGATGGTTTCAATACCATTCTTTAGGAATGATACATTAGCAATCTGTCACACATCAGTGTGTTACATACAGATTACTAGTCATTTCTCAGGGTGCCTCCTTCTGCAGTTTACCCAGATATGAAAGAGATGGGAAGGAGGGTGGGGAAGGGAGAGAACAGACACAAATAAGGATGGAGGAAGGGAGGGAAGGATGGATAGAGGGAAGAACAAAAGAACAAAGATATTATGTTTTCCTATTTATTTTATTTTATTTTATTCTATTTTATTTTATTTTATTTTTGCTTTTAGGAGGCTGCAAGTGCGGCATATGGAAGTTCCCAGGCTACGGGTCAAATTGGAGCTGCAGCTTGCAGCCTATGCCACAGCAACTTGGATCCAAGCTGTGTCTGTGACCTACACCATAGCTCAGAGCAATGCCAGGTCCTTTATCCACTGAGTGAGGCCAGGGATTGAACCTGCAACCTCATGGATACTACTCAGGTTTGTAACCCGCCGAGCCACAAGAGGAATTTCTCAGAAGAATTATTTATGTTCATATGTTCACTTGTTCACAGAAATCATGGCACAGTATTATAGAACTTCTATATAGCAAAGTTCCTTAATCACAGGCATTAGGAAAAAAACCCATGCAAGACTGGATAAACTATTTTGGCCACATTTGGACAGATCAGCAGGGTGGCAAAGATGGCATAATGAACTTCAGAGAAGAGGCAATAATGAAGAAGTGGACAACACTTCCTAAAGTTTAGACTCCAAATTAGTATTGAGTAATGGATATTTTTTTTTTATCTCTGGATAGAACTGGATGGAAAAGTTCTATATAGGAAAGAAATAGACTCTGAGAGAGAGATAATTTAGTACCAATCTATTTGTGGAATATTAGCTGGAGGTTGAAAGGAAGGAAAGATTTGGTGTGCGACCCTGAGCAGTAGTTAACAAACTGTCTTTCTGTGCAGGCTCCAGGGACTTGTGATGGGTTCCCAGGGAAATAAAAGAGTGAATGAGATGGAAACACTGTACAATATAGGCATCTTAGAAGTATGAGAGGTCAAATCCATTCTGGCTTTAGCTTAATAGCCTAGTTTAACATAAAAAAGTCTGCTTATTGGATAAAAAATGTTATAAGGATAAGAGAAGCAGGTAAGAAGTATTTAAAAAAGTTAATTTCTTTCCTTCTTCCATCCCTGCCTTATTGCTATCAAGAGGCTTGAGTAACCACACACAGCCCCTCCACCCGCTCCCCTATATACACCCTTAGGATTAAGACCCTGAGGAGACTAACTACTGCATCTTTGGTCTCACAGAAGAAACCTGACCAGTGATAACCTCTTCCCAGTTGCTTCCCTTAAATAAAGTTTATATTGACCAACTGAATATATGAATGAAAAAAAGAATGAATATGTGAACAATTTAGTGAATTTCAATTTAAATCTGTACTTGACATTCTAAGATACCTTATTTAATCTTTATCGTACCTACAAAAAAGAATTCTTATCTTCATTTAGAGATGAGGCAACTGAAGCTTATAAAAATAAGTGGCTTGCTTAAGATCCCAAACTAGGAACTGCAGAGTTGAGATTTAAACCCAGATGAGATTTGATTTTAAGTCTGTTTCTGTTTCCTCTATAACAAAGCTTTGACTTATAGCTGATTTCACTCAGCCACAGCATCAAGTCTAGTCTTAAAATACAAATTTGATTGCAAGTGGTATCAGGCACTGTTAGATAGCTAACCTAAGAGTTTGTCCCAACACCTAAATACTCATATCGCACATTCTCTGAAGCCAAGAATGGCCATCTGCATAATCAGTGATTGGTAAGTGGAAGTTTGCTAGGGGATCCGGAAAACCCTGCTTTATGATAAGAGAAGCTTACTTCTCCAGCAGTATATCTGCCCCTTGACATCCTGCATGAATACAGGCATGATGTCTGGAGCAACAACCATCTTGTAACCATCAGGAAAAGGTAAAGAAACTTGCTAAGAGGCTGTCCCTGACAGTGAGTGGCTCAAACAACAAAGCAAAGCCACCTACATCCTGATTCCTTGCTATGTGAGAAAAACAAACTATTTGTTTAAAGCACTGCTAGCTGTTATTCTTGTAGTTACAGGTTAAAAAACAACTGATACAGGAGGATGCCTAAAACAATGTCTCTAAAGTGTCCAGTATAGTGAGATAACAGAGAAAAACAACTTTAATCTTACTATAACGGATGTCTATCTTTACATAAAAAGCATATTTCTGAAGTCATAATTTCCTTCTCTTAAATAAGAATCAAATATAATCCATGTTTAGTTGATCCTAAACTCTGATTAATATACATGACAAAAATTTTAATGAAAATTGAACCATTAAGATAAAGAGAGTTATTCTAATTTTTCTAAATGATATCTAGCACATAGGTAATACTCAATAAAGACTGAGTGCTAAAACCTGTGTGTTTTATGAGCAACATATCTCAGTATCATGATTTGGAAAAAGTTTTTTCCCCCTCTCTCAAATCAATATGATGATAATCAGGCAGCAGGTGGAGGATGTAAAAATGAATCATTTTTCAATAACTTCTTTCAGTGTGGAAGGTTTCACATGTCTAGACATATTTTGCTCTTGAATCCCACACTGACATTTAAAGGGTTGCTTTCCCCGTTGCATACAAAATTACCCTAATTATAGCAAAGCATTTTGCTCACATGTTGTCAACCCCAGGCAAAGAGTGAAGTCCATCTGTGTCCCTCCCTGCAGCTCCAGCCAATAAATCCAGCATCCCACCTCATCAGGTGTGGGTTGAGCAATATGATGTTTTCTCTCTGGTTTGAAGATGAACATAATAGGTTCTTTAAGTTTTTAGAATTGAGTGGAAATATTAGAAACTCCCCATGTTGATTTCTTTAAGTTTAACCTATTACTTTCTAATAAAAATGTGAAGAATAACAAATAACAAAACATTGACTTAAAAATTAATATTTAGTGAGACAAGAATGTGAAAGCACGTTCATGTTCATGGCTTCTTTATCATTCTCAGATAATTGGGTGTCAATGACTTGTAGACTTACCTCCATGTCATGTTTGAGAAATTTTCAGAAAGATAAACCCAGCAGGTTTATCTTATCCAGATACATAATCATATCATGGATGCACCTGGAGCTTAGAGGAGACAAGGGAAAGAAGAAAGAACAGAGAACTAGAAGACCTAGTTGGCTTGGATTGCAAAGTCATCTGAAGGAGGACAATCATAATTGTTCATATCAAATGATTTCTGAAAATGATTTCAAGGATGTTTGGTACAGCCCATGAGATGTTCCCCAACACACAAGCTCATTATTCTGATATATGTAAAAAACTAATATTCATTAACAAAGAAAGAAGAAATTAGGTTTTAACATTTCCAACAGGTCACAACATTGCTATTGTACATCCAGTGTCAATGCCTCACTTTTCTCCATCAGACATCTTTAACCTTGATCCATACTTGCACTTACTACTAGTAAGGATTGAACTCTATTCTGAGTTGTTTGTAGTGAACAGGTTGTCTTACCTTTTCCATGATGCCTAGTGGGATTAGGCAATTTGATACTTTGACTTGTCCAAGCAGTATTTGATGATAGTCTGCTCCTTCCATAAACAAATCATTGCTAACTCTCATTTGAAACAATGTATTCCAATGACTCTGATGGCCAAACAGGTAGCAATTTCACTGGTACAGCCCATTAACATCTAGGCAAGTCTGTGCTGGCTTTACTGCAGAAAAGATTTTCTGGAATAATAGAAACTTTGGGATTTGGTATTTTCATATGCCATGGGTTTACATCCCAACTCTTCAATTTACTAAGTGTATGAATACAGGGAAAGTACTTCACCTCTTTGAACTTCAGTTTCCCATTTCTAACTGGGATCTTGATACCTAACTCACAGGACTCTGAAAAGGTTGAATGAGAGGGTTTGTTACAGAGTGCCTGGCTTACAGTGGTTCCAAAATACACTTTCACTGAATCTGAGCTGTTTAGGTTTCCAATAACACAAAAACAAATATCAGAAACCCAGTAACTTCCTAGCATCCAGAGACTTAGGTTTTCTATGCTGATAATACATATTCTTTCATGTGCGTATATGCACTGTTATAGAAAACAAATGCCACATATCAACCTAGCAGGACTGGAATGACTGACAGATAGAATTGACCTTCTCCCAGGAAACCAAAGATTTTCAAAACAAGCACTTTTTAAAATTACATAACTATGCAGTATGAACCAGAAAAGCATGAGGCTGTGTTTGCTTGTTTTATCAATGCTTCATTTTCCATAGCTTCCATCTTCTTTTTATTGCTCGGCCAGCTATTTCCCTCCATAAAGGAGGAAGGCTACTGGGATGTTTGTTATAATCGTCTGCTTAAGGTTCTTTGGCAGATCACATGTTTTACTTAATTAAATAATGTCCCAATTAATTGATTTGTTTGTAGACATTCTTAATTTAGTAAACGCTGAGCAGAATGCTAAAAATACCATTATATTTCTGACAGAGGCACCACTAAAGTCTGATAATTGATAGCTTTGCTGTTTTCTCTGATGGCCTGAAAAGCTTTTAAAGCTAAATTCTATAATCATGTTCATCTTTGGAAATTAGTTTTGTGAAACCACACATTTAGTTCTTGCTGAGAAATCTCATTTTAGTCATTTTAACATAATTTATAATGCATAAACTAAATTAGCTTTTGTAGCTAAGCCAGCACATTTTTCTTTAATTTTTATCTCATCCTAATATATTTTTGACCTTGAAAACTGTAATGTCTGTTGGATATTGAAGCCTCTGAACAAAGAAAATCATTTCCATTCCATCACTATGGTTACACTTTCTTTGCTCTCCAGCACTGAACAGTGCTGAAAGTGTTGAATCTGGATTCCTCAGGAGGGCAAGGGGAACTTCATGTAATATCATTTAGTTCTGATTAAATAAACACATATACATAATGGAATCCAAGAAAGGAGCAAATTACTTCACTCTGTTTACATTGCATATGATATGACTGATGGCAAGGGGCAATATATTACCTAGTGTTATTTGCTTCAGGTTCTGTTGTGTGTGGTTTTTTCCCCCAGGCAGTCACACATACATATTCGTCTCAAAAAACACAGTCAAAATGCCAGGCAGCTCCTAACACCTCTAGTACTCCTGAATTCAAAGTGGTTTTATCCCTTTCTAACAACAGAGAACTTCAAATGTGAATCATACAGTTCCCTGTCCACCAGAGAAATGTTCAGATGAGCTTGTGACCTCTCCCACCATCCTAAAATGGATGGGCTGCTCTACCAAAGCAAGGTAAGGAACTGGTCATTCAAGTAAAGACTATACCTGCTGCCTCTGGCAGGGAAAAAAATACTCTTTTACACACGGCACCATTTGGTAAAATGTTACTTGAATTTCTTTTATTACAAAAGATTTTCTGTATTTACTTCTCTTTAGTAGTTCTCGTGTCAAAGTCGTCTTGAAAAAAACTTTTGGCAATAGTCAGCATCTTCAAGTAGCCACAACATTTAAGAGTATATCCAATCAGTGTTGTGGCAAATCAAATCCATATAAATGCAAATGGAATGTCTCATTCCTAAAATTCATATGCACACAAATTTCCAGCTACCTTGATTGGGTTGTACAAAAGCAATGCAGAAATATTAATTTCAGCAACAAATGATTTTTTTAAAAGTAGAGTGAAGGAGGAAACACTTGATAATATGCAAAAACTCAGATAGGAGAGAAAGCTGCATCTTCAACAGCCATCAGTAATGGGGACCACAGTAATCACCTCTGTGACCTGGCATACGGCTTGCCTATAGTGAATAGGCATCAAGGGTTTGTGGTATGGAACGCTACATGGATGGATGAAAGGGCTCGCTGTTTCATAAGATTTAAAGATTCTTTGATGGCAGAACACAACACACTGAGACAACACACAGACACTCAGATAGGATAGATGAAAGGCAGAGTCCCATATAACTTACAGTTCAAAATGAGAGAAGGGGTTCAGACAAGGTCTAATACACAGGACAGTATAACAGCAAGCTGGAGCTAGAGGGGGCAGCTTATGTATGGCAAATGGAGTGTGGTTAGCTAGCTTTCCTGGACTCCCTAATGAACTGGCTAATTTAAATGATTCTGTGGACTCTAGGACACAGGGATTAGTGGTCTTGTATTTAGTCCCTGTGTAATTAGGGCTGATACATAGTGGCCTAGGGACCCCATAGTATAAGAACCTGATAAGGGAAGCTGATCAATCAGCCACTCAGGGAAGGGAACTGACTCGCCTGTAGCTGAGATCTTAAAACTGGATCAAGGCATTTATTTTTTTTTAAAACTCTGTATACTTGTCTGCTCATAGAAGGAGAGAACCCAATCAAAATTCAGGAAGGCATACTGAGGTATTAGAGCAAATTACCACAGAGTCCTGTAATCTCACTCCTGGGCATATGTCAGGAGACAACCATAATTTGAAAGGATACATGCACTCCAATGCTCACTGCAGCACTATTTACAATAGCCAAGATATGGAAACAACCTAAGGTTCTTTGACAGAGGAATGGATGAAGAATTTGTGGTATATATACACAATGGAATATTACTCAGACATAAAAAGAATAAAATAATGCCATTTGTAGCAACCTGGATGCATCTAAAGATTATCACACTAAGTGAAGTAAGCCAAAGACAAACATCATATGATATTGCTTGTATGTGGAATCTAAAGCAAATAATACAAATGAACTTATATACAAAATAGAAATAGGCCCACAGACATAGAAAACAAACTTATGGTTACCAAAGGAGAAATGGGGAGAGAGTTAAACTAGGAATTTTGGATTAAGAGATACATATCACTATATATAAAATAGATAAACAAGATCCTACTGTATAGCACAGGGAACTATACTCAGTATTTTGTAATAACCTATAAGGGAAGAGAATCTAAAAAAAATAGTTATGTATGTAGAACTGAATCATTTTTCTGTACACTTGAAACTAACCCAACACTGTAAATCAACTATACTGCAATTAAAAAATAAAATAAAATAGGGATTTTTATCCAGTATAACTTCTAGAGTTCTTAAAAAGATGAGGGAAGGAGAAGGCACCGTCAAAGTGATGAGATATGAGGTCTCAGCTGCCCTTGCTGCCTTGAAGGAGAGAGAGGGCCCTGGCTTAAGAGTGTGAGCGGCTCTAGGTGCTGAAAAGCCAAGGGGATAATTTCCCCTTGAACCTCCAGAATGCAGTATTGACCTGAATACATCTCATTTTTAACCCAGTGAGACTCAGGTTGGACTTCTAACATGCAGAATTGTAAGATAATAAATTTGTGGAAACCACTGCATTTGTGTTAATTTGTTCCAGCAGTGAATCAGAAACTAATGACCAGCCAACATATGAAACCAATGCTTCTTTTTTTCCAGATTTTCTTCACCTCAAATTTTGTTTACTGAATAAACAAACTCTCAATGATGCAACCAAAGGCAGCTAATTTTTGTTTTTGTTTTTCTTAGGCAGTCACACATACATATTCATCTCAAAAAACACAGTCAAAATGCCAGGCAGCTCCTAATACCTCTAGTACTCCTGAATTCAAAGTGGTTTTATCCCTTTCTAACCATCCTCACTTTTCTCCCTATCTAGCTGTCCCTCACTATCTGTATGAATTGGTTCCAGGAGCATCTAAAAATACCAAAATTCACAGACACTTGAATTCCTTATATAAAATGGCATAGTATGTACATATAAGCTACTTATATCCTTCCATATACTTTATTTATTTATTTATTTATTTTTATTTTCCCACTGTACAGCAAGGGGGTCAGGTTATCCTTACATGTATACATTACATTTTCCCCCCAGCCTTTCTTCTGTTGCAACATGAGTATCTAGACAAAGTTCTCAATGCTACTCAGCAGGATCTCATTGTAAATCTATTCTAAGTTGTGTCTGATAAGCCCAAGCTCCCGATCCCTCCCATTCCCTCCCCCTCCCATCAGGCAGCAACAAGTCTCTTCTCCAAGTCCATGATTTTCTTTTCTAAGGAGATGTTCATTTGTGCTGGATATTAGATTCCAGTTATACTTCCATATACTTTAAATCATCTCTAGATTACTTATGATACTTAATACAATGTAAATGCTATGTATAGTTGCCAGCAGATGGAAAATTCAAGTTTTGCTTTTTGGAACTTTCTGGAATTCCTTTTTGAGTATTTTTGATCCAAGGTTGGTTGAATCCCAGATGCAAAATCCACAGATATGGCAATTTAGGGCTGATGTAATTAATGCAACCTTGTTCTGAAAGCATTTCTATTCACGTACCATTCTTTAATATCAACTTTCATTGAATATTTTTATTTAAAAATAAAATCTAATCTATTCTGATTTTTCAAAATGTGAAACTGGAGCAGAAGAAATTTGCTTCTGAGACTTTGAATACTTCAACTCTAATGCCAAATAATATTCAAGGAAGATAGCCATAAGTTCTGTGTGTTAAAGTACAGCATGCCTCATTTTATTGCACTTTATAAATATTGCTTTTTTTTCTTTTACAAATTGAAGGTTTGTGAAAACCATGTATTGAGCAAATATATTGCCACGATTTTTCCAAAGCATTTGCTCACTTCATGTCTTTTTGTCACATATTGGTAATTCTTGCAATATTCCAAACTCTCCACTAGCAACAAGATTACAACTCATTGAAGGTTTGATGATGGTTAGCATTTCTCAGAATTGAAGTATTTTAAAATTAAGGTATGTGCATTTTTAAGACATAATCCTATTGAACACTTAATAGATTATAGTGTAGGGTAAACAGAAATTTCATTTATAGTGGGAAACCAAAAAAATTTCTGCAACTTGCTTTATTGCAGTGGCCTGGAACCAAACTCAAAATATCTTTGCGGTATGCCTGTAACAATAAGTTGTTTTCCTTTCCTTTTTCTTATGCATTCTTGTTTACTTAAAGGAATACACTTCAGATTAAAACGCCCGAGAAGTGGAGGATACCCAAGTTTATGATGTGTCTTGAATGGAACACATTGAAAGATAAAAGAGAAGTGGTTTCAAGGTCAGGGTTAGAGTTTGATGGCATATAACAGTGTCTAGAAATATGCAAGGTAGCTATGTTGTCATAGCCTGGATCCTTTATGGGCAGGCATTTCCCTAAACTGGTAACCAAGTTTATGGATAAAAATCAAGAGGTGCATTAATCTAGAGAGCAGATCCCTGAGAGGAGAGTGAGATCAAACTGCATATTAATGCCACCTTCATTCCTGAGTAACCATGGGCAGTTTTCATGTAACCTCCCTGTTTCTGGGTGACCTTCTTCTGTTTCCACAGCTAAATCAAAATGCTTCTGTATCTTGCAGGGATACCCGAGTCCCTTTACTTTCCACTTGTTTCCTGTAATGGAGTTTTGATTCTTTGATCTGTCTCTTCTGCTTTATTCCTTTCTGAGTTCAGAAAGCTTGAGTATATGATTTCCCTCCCCTTTTTCTCTCTTATCCTTTCAATCTGATTTTTAAATGTCAGTTTCAGTCAAGGGTATTTCTGCTTTCATATTGGGCTTGTCTTCATTTACTTTGTTCTTGAGAGGAAAGGTTCTTTAAAAAAATCTACTTTATAACTGTTGTTTACTTTTGTTGTTGTTTTTAATAACAGAACTTTATATCTCAGAGGAAGTAGCAATAATAAAATCTCTAGAGGCACATTTACTCCTTTTAGTGTCTTTTCTTTGAATGCCTACTTAACTTCATGATAAACTTTAGGGAGGAAAGATTAAAAGAGATGAATAAGGTTGTCCCTACCCTTAAGAAATCCACAAACTAATAAATAAATAAAACAATTATATTATGGAAAATAAATAAATGAATGCAATGATCAATTCTCAAAGGACCTGATTTGATATGAAATGATGCTTTCCCTCTCTGCCCTTACCACCATTTTCAGACACTCAAGGTCGTGCACATCAGCCCAAATGCCATCATTTGAAATACAACCTAGCAGAAAGGTAAACAAGCAGGTACCAATCCCAGCAGTGGCCCACAAATACCTGAACTCCAAAAACTTCACGAGAAAGGCGACAAGGAGTACTAAAGCATGATAAATAATTTCCTCTCACGACTGTTCTCAGTATTCTCACAATGCCAGAGCACCCTTTGAAGATATTGAAACTTCTGCCCAGGGGGAAAAAAACACACACACACACACAAAGAGGTTGCTATATGGAAAAAGTGAATTCTGACTACTGGAACCTTCAATCAATAGAGAAACTTTCTCCACTTCACAGTGAAAGAAAAATGTTTTTAAGTAGATCTTTGAGAATCATCCTCTATACTTTTATTCCCATCCCTAAGCCTTTTCCTTTCTGTATGCATTTGTTTCTTCAGTTTTTCTCCTAGAAAGTAGGCTAGTCTCACAAATACATCTTCAGTTTCTCTCTTTATCTCACATGACTCTTTCAATTAGTCACTGACTGACCCTGATTCTACTTTAGCAATGCCCAAATTTATCCCCTCCTTTTAACTGCTAAGTAAGCTTCACTGTATGGATATAACATAATTAATCCATTTTCTTGTTGGTGACCATTTGAATTGTTTCAGTTTGGGGCAATTATTAATGAAGCTCTGTACAAATTATATAAAGATCTTTTTGTAGACATATGTTTTTATTTATCTTGGGTAAATACTAAGGAGTTATTTGATCATAAGGTAAGTAATATGTTTTGATTTATAAGAAACTTCTAGATTCCAAATTGGTAGTACCATTTTGCACTTCTACTAGCTATGCATGAGAATTCTACTTGTTTCACATCCTGGCCAACATTTATTGTTGACAGCCTTTTAAAATCCAAGCCATTCTAGAAGTATAGTAATATTTTAATATTGATTTGTACTTCCCTTTTGACCAATAATGTGCAGTTTTCAAATGCTTATTGGTAATTTATATATCTTCCTTTTCAAAATATCTAATTTGCCTATTTGTTATTGAGATGTCTTTTTATGGTTGAATTGAAGGTGTCCTTAAATAGTTTGCATACAAATCCTTTGCCATAATTTGTATTGTGAATATTTATTCCTATGCTTACCTATTCATTTCCTCAGTGAATACTTTCCATGAGCTGAAGTTTATAATCTTTTTTTTTTTTTTGGCTTTTGTCTTTTCAGGGTCGTACCCATGGCACATGGAGGTTCCCAGGCTAGGGGTCTGATTGGAGCTACAGCTGCTGGCCTATGCCAGAGCCACAGCAATGCCAGATCTGAGCCGCATCTGTGACCTACACCACAACTCACAGCCATGCCAGATCCTTAACCCACTGAGCGATGCCAGGGATTGAAGCTGAAACCTCATGGTTCCTAGTTGGATTCGTTTCCACTGTGCCATGGTGGGAACTCCAGAAGTTTATAATTTTGATAGCAATGTATCAATATTTTCTTTTGTGGTCAATGTTTTCTAAGGTCACATTACCTAACCCAGGGTTATGAGGACATTGCATTAAGCTTCTGAATCAGATTCACAAATGTGAATTTGCTTTAATGTTTACTAGATTTCACTTATGTATTTCCCATTCTTTTTCTGTAAACTTGTTTTCCCATTTTTCAAAACAACTAATGCCTGCTGTAAAAGGCAAACAACATAAAAATGAATAAAAAGTAATAACTTCTCTTTTTCCTACTCTACAAAGAAAATGGTTAACCACTTAGTATGTACTTTTACTTTTATATTTAGTTTGTATGATTTACTTCTAGACATATACAAACATATCCTATTGATATTATTTTATATATTCACATAGGTCTCTGTGCCTTGATGGACATAGTACTATTTACTTACCAACGCTTAACACAGTACCTATACCCTCTTTATACATTTTGGAGTACACAATATGGTATTATCAATAACAGACACAATACTGTACAGCAGACCACTAGAACTTATTTATCTTGAACTGACTTAAGTAGTATATAAGGTAACAATAAATATCACATTGAAGGATTGAAGGACTCTTTTATATTGATTTTCTCATCATACCTGTATGCCATTTTGAATTTTACAGATATTTGTTTTTATTTGTGTATGATTTTGTATTTATAATTCCATTCAGGGATAAGCCCTCAAGAATAGCAATGTTTTGAAGGGCACCATGATTCCTGTGAAAAAAATAAGTTGCCCTGTAGTATTTGAAAGTTGATAACTATGAAATAGCTGGTATAAAATATAAAGAAATCTTAACCTTTTTTTTTATAACAAGTGTCTTTATGAGAAGAAAGTATTTGTAAATAATATAGCCACGAGCAAGTCATCCCATCTTCCTTTCATAGAGATAAATGTCATAATAGATCGGTGCTCTGCCTCTATTTTATATATTCAATGTATATTTTTTCCTCCTCAATTCTTTGGGATCGAAATTACTTCAGAGAGTAGTCAGAGAAAATTGAGAATGTTTTGGAATGTGTGGGAATAAAAAGTTCTGACTGCAGTGAAACCTTTAATAACTTGTGAATTATGTCATCTGTGAAGTTACAAAAATGACAAACTCAGCTGTGTGGAGAATAAAAGCATCGTTTTCTTAAAAAAAAATCTTGTCTCCCCTTAGTGCACCATGAAATCTATCTTATGTGCAATAAAGACAACATCTTTAATGGAGTCTAGAGTTAAAATACCAGTTTCTAAAATGGTAAGTGCTTGGGTGTTCTCATGTTGGGAAGGAATTTAGGATTTATATACCTAGGTTGTTTTACTAATTTACTAATTGACTAGCTCTGCCTTGTGTAGATTAGATTTTCTGATAAACAAAGAGGTTTCCTACCAGAAATTCACCAGATATTATATCTAAAACTGCCCATATGATATTTATTTCCTCTTGCATGACCAATAAACATCTCATTCTGGAAATCTCCAAAACAGATCTCTTTAAACCCCAAATCGCCTTGGCAGTAGAATTCAGTGGCTCTTTAATATTTCATTTTCTGAAGTGTTTCCTTTTCTATTGAATATACAATTAAACTTTTGAAAGTCATGTACATGGAATGTTCTCTGCTAAGAGATTCTCATCTTTTTCTTTTAGCTTTTAATTATCAGATACTCTAACTGCTTTAAAAAACTTGCTTCATTGGCTTATAGCTCTATGCTCCGTTTGGCAGTCAGATTGTGCATATCTAAATACCCAGAGAATAAAGTGTCTCAGTGAAATTTCAGGTTAGAAGAAATCCAAGTGCATCATGTAATATAGCAACAAGAACAACAACAAAAATTAAACTTACATGTAGCAGCATTCTGTTTGTTAAACATTCACCAGAAACTTGATTCTGGTTCACTGTGTGAACTTGATTTCTTGGAAATCTCATTCCAAATAATCTGTTCTCTGTTTGAGTCCTATTTATTTTCCCCTTAGGAAAAATGACCCCTCTTCTTTCTTTTTTGGAACATAAGAGTTTATAGTATGTGATTTAAGTTACATCTTCTACTCTACAATATTATAATTTCTCAAATTCAGTATTTTCTCTTGCTTACCTTCAAATAGCCCTCCATAAAATCTTAAAAAACAGTCTGTAAAGAGGCATATTATTTATATGATTTAGGAAATAGATTTTATCCATAATCTTAATCAAATTTATAAAACTACAGTTACTTTTTGCATATTCCCTTCTTGTCTTTTTTCATGTGACAATCTATTTACATATTGTCACATTTTATCCTGAGTTTTCACCAGGCAACATTTAATAAGCCTTATACTATAGTCTTTATAATGATCATATGTAATTTTAATAACTTTCCTTTTGACTTAGCATTATCTAATAAGCCTAAACTTCACAATAATTACTTTAAACATTTTAATTCCTGATTAATATTCCACATAGTGAATATTCTATAATTTAAGGAACCATTTCTCTGATGCTTGTAATTTAGAGTCTTCTAGTTCTCTCCATTATAACTTATGCTCTAATGAATAGCTTTTAATATCTATGTGACAGACATACATAGAATGACAATGTGTAAAATGTTAACATTTGGATAACTTGGGTGAAGGATAAAGAGGGGTTCTTTGAATTATTTATGCAACTCTTCTATAACTGAAATTAAATCAAAATAATTTAAAAGAGTACATTTGAATAAGTGGAATTATTGAATCAAAGTTATACATGTTTTAAAAGCTGTTTTTACATTGTTATTTTATACCAATAAGTGGTATAGCAATATGCGAATATATGTTTTGTTGCTCAATTAGCAAGTGATCTATGAATAATCCATGTGGAAGAGAGATTGTACTCTTTACTAAATTCATATGCAAGTTCTGAATCAAAGAAGAGAGACTGTGGAAATGTTAATAGTGTACAGATAAGGGAGAGAGGGAAGAGACACTTTATTGAGAGGAACATCCTCGTCAAAATTTTTTCCAGTTATCTTTGGAAGTACTCACACAACAGACCAAGAGTGAAAATAACAATAGATTGTTTATTGTTTTGTGGGGATTTTTCCCTCATCAGTGAGTGTCAGGGATATGTGATCTGCAGAATGACTCCAACATTGTTGGTGAGATTTGTAACATTAGTTTATGCAAAGTGACAGAATTTAATATTTAAAGCTGGAAGGAAACTTAGAGATTTCCCAACAGAAATCTTGCAATTTTACAGAGGAAAATCTGGAAATTTAAGATTGAAGAAAATGGTTAATTTACAAAACCAGTGAGTAATAGAGCCATTTCTATGACAAAATTGTCTTTTTAAATATTCCTTGGGATTTTTTTTATAGGCATCATAACTTTAATGTATAGAATGGAAATATATCCTGTGATTTTCATGTAAAACTGAGTGACAATTACTAGAATGTTCTTTTAGTTTTTGGTACTTAGGCTTTAAATCAATGGAATACCCAAATTACCAAAATTTCTTAAGATACTATGTGAAAGAGTACACAGACAAGTGTTAATTCTGGACAAAATTATTGTTATTATTACTATATTTTGTAGAATGATATAGTTAACATCAGAAATATTTAAAATTGAAGAAATTTGTCAGAGATAACTTATGGATTTCTTTCACAAACATATACTCCCTGATAATTATGTATGACATGTTCTTTTTCTAGGTGTTAGGAAAGGGGATTCAACCTTAAAAGAAAATCTAGGTTTCATGAAACTTTTGTTTTATTGGGAAATTCCCATTCAATAGCATATCAGTTTAATTTGAACTAGATAAATTGCTCTTATTTGTAATAGAAGTTAATTGTAAAGATACTTTCAATGATCTTTGTCTTGAGAAGAAGACCATAAATCTACAGGGATCACTGTGTTTGAGATCATAATTTGTAAAATATAAGCATGAGAAGAAGAGAGAGAAATATATTTTCATGGTAGCCAGTTGCTATGCATTTTATAGCCTTAAGTTTACCAGTTCAACACCAAAGATGTGCTCATTCATTCATTAATTTTTCACATTTTGTATTTTCCCTTCCATCTGAGGATAGAAATGTGGCTTACTGTCTCCTGGCCCAAATAGGAGGATATTCTCACTTGAGATCTTTCTGGTGACTGAATGCTTAACCGTACTAGATTTAAATCTCTGATTAGAGAAGGATCAAGATGGCAGAGGAGGAAGATGTCATACTCACTCACCTTCTCCCACAAACACATAAAAAACCCACATCTACAGGTAGAATGATTGCACAGACTATCTACGGAATGCTGGCAGAAGAACTTAAACCTCCAAAAAGGGCAAGAAGTCCTCCACATAACTGGATAGAACAAAAGAAAAAAAAATAGAAAATGAATCAGGATGGGACTAGCGCTCCTGAGAAGGAGCTTCTAAAAAGAAAAGGAGTCCACGACCCAGGAAGCCACCTAACTCAAGGGGAGCTCAGCCAAGACAGAGAGACCTCAAAGTTCCCAAGAAAAGTGCAGAAGCTGGACTGATGAGAGCAAAGAAGAGTGAGAGCCAGACAGGTCATGTGTATCACCCCCAAGGCACACAGCCTGAGATGCTCAGGTGCGGGCTGGGTGCTGAGACTCAGGCTCTAGAAGTCAGTTCCAGGGAGAGAACTAGGACTGGCTGTGTGGAGACAGCCTGAAGAGCATGGGAGCAGTGTGCTATGGGCTGGGGAGTGGAACACAACAGCCAAGGGCACCCAGGAGGAGGTCGGGGCCATAGGAGAAGGAAGTTGACATTATTGGGGAGGGCAAGAGGAAGAAGGGTGACCACCATAGGAATCTTTTTCTTCGAGTACACACAGGCATTAAGAGGGCTTGGTGCCTCTGGTGCAGGCTCCAGGTGGCAAGAGGCCACTTGCTCAGGCTATGGGAGACTGGACACCTCTCGTGGGGGCTAAGGCATCAGGGGGCTAAGTGCAATGTGTCACCTCTTGCATGATCCACAGGCAGTAGAGAAGAACCACAGCAGTCATCTCAGAACCCAGAGGGAGGCATGATCCACCACCACCAGGGGTCTGTGAATAGGCTCCACCTTTGGCCCCAGTCACCTCAGAGGATGGCCAAAAAAAGTGGGTAGTGCAACCAAGCAGCACATGTTATTGCTCTCACTCGATGGGAACACACCCGCCCTGATGCTGCCACTGCCAAATGCTCCAAGCAGTCCCCACACATACCTGACCATTGTCACTTCTCAGGACCCTGCAACTAGGAGCAGCCTGTGCAGTACTTCCTATGTGGGCTAAGAGGGATGGGGTGCTTCTTGTGAGGTCTACAGGCAGTGGACCACCACAGTTATCTCTGACTCTAGAAAGGGGTGTGGCTGGCACCACTAGGGGTCTGTGAACAGGCACCACTTGTGGCCCCAATCACCTCAGAGGGCACCAGAGAGAAGGGCACTGCCACCAAATACCATCGATTATTGCTCTCACTCCCCTAGGAACTCATACATCCAGTCACTGCCACTGCCACTGCCAAATGTTCCAGGCACCATCCAAATCTGCATAAGGCTCATTACCACTTCTCAAGGTTCAGCAACTAGGAGTAGCCTGGACCACCTTCCTGCAGGTCCTTGCTACGCTCAATAGCCCAGCAACCAGGCACTGACTACTAGCCATACCCATTGCCTCCTTCTCCCTGGAAACACATTCAGCACACTCTAGAGGGGATAACAGCCTGATCACACCAAGAAAGAGATAGTAAATATACAAACTCCCATGCCAAAAATAAATAGTAACCCTCCACAAAATACAAGTGGGTGCTCTTGCATAGAAATAGCCCTCTAAGACTACAGTAGTTGGTTTCCCTAAACTCACAGAAAAAGAAAAATATAAATGAAATGCAGAAGCTTAGGAATCATTCCCAGTAAAAAGAACAGGAGAATTCACCTGAAGCAGCAAACTATTAAACAGACCTCTGCAGTCTAATGGACATTGAGTTCAAAAGGGATATACTGAAAATACTGAAGGAATTAAGTATGAATATGAAGGGATTAAGAGCAGATATAAACAGTAATGCAGATTACTTTAGAAAGGAACTAGAAATTATAAGGAGGAGACAATAAAAATTAGAAAATTTATTTGCAGAGATGCAAATTAAATTAAAGGTACTAAAAAACAGAATGAATAACCCAGAGGAATGAATTAGTGACTTGGAAGATAGAATATTGGGAATCACCCAATCAGGACAGCTGACAGAAAACCAAATGAAAAGACATGAAAGCAATATAAGAGATCTAAGGTATAGCACAAAGCATATGCCACAGCTGCAGCCCTAAAAAGCAAATAAATAAATAAATAATAAAAATAAAAATATGACAAACTAGGTTAAATAAAATTTATCCCTGGGGTTTTAATTTTAAGCATCAAATTCTATGGTTTCTAGAACTACAGTGGATGGAACTTAAATGTCAACAATGTAGT
Organism: Phacochoerus africanus; assembly: GCF_016906955.1. NCBI lineage: Eukaryota > Metazoa > Chordata > Mammalia > Artiodactyla > Suidae > Phacochoerus > Phacochoerus africanus. The sequence goes on from NC_062545.1 coordinate 201,855,358, forward strand.
GATGGGTCAGACAGGAAAGAAAAAAACAAATGTTTAATTTACTATGCACAGACATAGAACAAAACAAACTTGCAATTATCATGTGGCTGCTGAAACGTTACTGCAAGCAAGGACCAGAGAAGTAGAAATTAACTGAATAGTATCCATTACTAATTAAAGATTTATAAAATTTTATTAATAGTCTCTGTTACAAAAAAAAGTAAAAAACCACATGATCATCTCAATAGATGCAGAAAAAGCATGTGACAAAGTTCAACACCCATTCATGATAAATTCTTACCTAAGTAGGTATAGAAAGAACATATCTTAACATAATAAAAGCCACTTATGACAAACCCACAGCAAATATAATACTCAATGGAGAAAAGCTGAAAGCCTTCCCACTAAAATCTGGAACATGACAAGGATGCTCAATTTCACTACTTTTATTCCACAAGGTATTGGAAGTCCTAGTCACAGCAACAGACAAAAAAATAAATACAAGGTGTCCAAATTGGAAGAGAAGAGGTAAAATTGCAGATGACATGATACTATATATAGAAAACCCTAAGTACTCCACACAAAAACTACACAAACTGAACAAAAAATTTAGCAAAGTTGCACGATTATAAGATTAACATTCAGTTACATTTCTGTATACTAACAATGAAATATTAGAAAAGGAGTACAAAATACAATACCTTTTACAATCACACCCCCCAAAATTAAATACCTAGGAATAAACCTGACCAAGGAATTGAAAGACTTATATGCTGAAAACTATAAAACACTAATCAAGGAAATTAAAGAAGATGTAAAGAAATGGAAAGATATTCCATGCTCCTGGGTGGAAAATTAATATCCTAAAAATGGCCTTACTATCCAAAGCAATCTACAGCTTCAATGCAATCCCTATCAAATTACCCAGGACATTTTTCACAGAACTAGAACAAGCAATCCAAAAATTTAGATGGAACCATAAAAGACCCAGAATTGCCAAAGCAATCCTGAGAAACAAAAACCAAGCATGAGACTTCAAGAAATATTACAAAGCCACAGTCATTAAGACAGTGTGGTATGGGTACAAAGACAGACATACAGACCAATGGAACAGAAGAGAGAACCCAGAAATAAACCCAGACTCCTATGGTCAATTCATGTTTGACAAAGGAGGCAAGAATGTAAAATGGGAAAAAGTGTTTTCAGCAAGCATTGCTGGGAAACCTGGACAGCTGCCTACAAATCAGTGAAACTGGAACACACCCTCACACCATACACAAAAATAAACTCAAAATGGCTGAAAGTCTTAAATATAAGACAAGACACCATCAAACTCCTGGGAGAGAACATACGCAAAACATTCTCTGACATTAACTTTACAAATGATTTTTTTTAGGTCAGTCTCCCAAGGCAATAGAAATAAAAGCAAAAATAAACCAATGGGACCAAATCAAACTGACAAAGTTTTGCACAGCAAAGGAAACCCTAAAAAACCCCCAAAAGACAACCTACAGAATGGGAGAAAACAGTTTCCAATGATGTAAGTGACAAGGGCTTTATCTCTATAATATATAAACAACTTACATACCTTGACAGCAAAAAAACCCAACAAGCCAATTGAAAAATGGGCAAAAGACCTGAATAGATCTTTCCCCAAAGAAGATATACAGATGGGCAACAAGCACATGAAAAAATGCTCATCATCACTTATTATTAGAGAAATGCAAATCAAAACTAATATGAGGTACTACCTCTCACCTGTCAGAATGGCCATCATTAACAAGTCCACAAATAACAAATCCTAGAGAGGGTGTGGAGAGAAAGGTATCCTCCTACACTGTGGGTGGGAATGTAACTTGGTACAACCACTATGGAAAATAATGGGGTACCTCATAAAACTGAATAGAGATCTACCATATGACCCAGCACTCTCACTCTTGGGTGTATATCCAGACAAAACTTTCCTTGAAAAATATACATGCACCAGTGTGTTCATTGCAGCACTATTCACAATAGCCAAGACATGGAAACAACCTAATTGACTATCCACCAATGAATGGATTCAGAAGATGTGGTATATATACACAGCAGAATACTAAGCCATAAAAAGAACAAAACAATGCCATTTGCAGCAACATGCATGGAGCTAGAGACTCTCATACTAAGAGAACTAAGTCAGAAAGAGGAAGACAACTTCCATATGATATCACTTATATCTGGAATCTAATATACGGCCCAAATGAACCTTTCCACAGAAAAGAAACCCATGGACTTTGAGAACAGATGTGTTTGTCAAAAGCAAGGGGTAGAGGAAGGGATTGGGATGGCCTGGGAGTCTGTGGTTAGTAGATGTAAACTTTTGCATTGGGAGTGGATAAGCCATGAGATCCTGCTGTATGGCACAGGGAATTGTCTAGTCACTTGTGATGGAAAATTATGGAGGATAATGTAAGAAAAAGAATATGTATATATGTATGACTGCATCATAAAAAAATAAACCTCTGCTTAATGTAACCAGATTTACATTTATACATTTTTCACTGGTGGTCGTTTTTCCTGGAGCCCCAGTACTCTATTACAAACAAATGTGGTAACTGTCATTTTTGTGTTCATATACACAAGAAAATTCATAGAATAAATTCCTACAAGAAAGATTCTAACTTGAAAGTTTCGTCAATTATTAATTTGATTGGTATTGTCAAATCAAGATGTTATCCTTATAGGGGAACCAATTTACATACTAACCAAAAGTATATGAAATTGCCAGTTTCTCCATTCACTTGCCAATATTGTATGTGTTAAAACCTTGTTCTTTAATTGAAAATGGTTTCCTAATACTTTTAAAATTTTATTTATGCAATTATAGGTAAGCCTAAATGTTTGTCACTTGATGTTTGAAGAGATCCAGAATTTATACTCCTGGGTAGTTGGGCAACTTCTGAAAAACGGAGTTCTTTAGATTATGGATTTGGAGCTGCATTTCTACTTACTTCAGCAAAATAAACAATGTTAAATTTAAAATAATACAGACTTATCATATGAGAATACTTTCAGCATATCTCTTCTCTGACAAAAATCCTTATTTTGGATATGTTGGATATTTCTAGTGACTTTGGTTTCATAGAAGTGTGTGGGTGTTTTTCTTCCATGGATAAGAATGATATGAGTTCATTTTAAATTATTGAAAGAAAGATGGTGTCTTCCGTACACAAAACCAATCTTTTAATTTTCTTGCTATCTTATGCTGAATCATTGTGCCAAGGCTATGGAAAAATGTATTAAACTTATCCCCTTGGGATTTCTTGGAGGGGATTATTTTCTGAGAGAATTGTATTCCATTTGGCACACACCTTATTTTGAGAGAGAGGAACTTAGAATTATTTTGGCTTTCTGTGAGTTAGATAGTTATCTTTTGTGAAATTTGAAGCCTCATCTACAAGTAATGACACCTGCTTAATTCTACTATATGTTATTTTGGCGGCAGGCAGCTATTTACCTAGAGAGTAAGCTACAATGTGCAGGGTAAATATGTTATATGGATTAAATTGTACTCTTAACAAAACAACATTTACAATTTAATATAGTCCATCACAACATTCTTAAAGGTTAACATTTATGTATAAAATGTACTGATTATATTTTATGCTATTATTTGTGGATTTCATGAATTAATATAAAAATATATTACATTATTCATTAGCTTTGGATGGCAACTGTACTATGAAGCCTGATTTCAGTAAAATTGAATAGGAGTCATGTCAAAATTCATTGAGAGGAATTATTAAGGTTAAAGGTAGCATTTTGATTGACAGGTGAAAATCACAAGAACATCGCTATGGCAAATAAAGTGGTCCACTTTGATATTTTGAGGTGTCATATGGATGGCATAGCATTTTGTTGTAATATTAGTAATTATAGAGGAGAACATATTTCTTTTGAACCAGGAGGTTTTGGAATTATTTGCCACTTGAGAATTCATGCTTCCCTAATTAATATCTTTATTTTTCTTTTGGTCAACAAGCCATGTTTAATGTTCTTTTTTTTTTTCACTTTCACACTCCACACATTACCTGATTTTTTTTTCCTTTTAAAAAAGAAACATTGGGAAAACATAACATTTATTGGGTGCATACAACAAAAAAGAAAGCATTGTGCTTGGCTCTTAACTTGTTTTATAGGTGAGATAGCTAGGTCTCAATACATAAAGATAACTTGTAAATGATTAAGTATATAAGTGGTGGATTCATGATTTGAACTCATGACTGTTTGACTTTAAAAGTCAATCTCTAAAGGTTATACAATATTACTTCAACCAGGTTTGCTAGTGGGGGAAAGGGGCAAATTGCCATCTGTTTGGACAGGTGAATGCAACTGCCTAAACTTACTGTATCTTGCAGTGCATTTCAGGAACCTACAATTTTGTAACTGGGGCAGAGAATCAAGTGATTTTCCCTTCTAATATATCATCTGGGCTATGATGTCCTTAAAATCTTATTACAGATAAAAGGAAATATGCATTTGTTGAAGTTCTTCTACATTACAGTCATGCTATATATGATCACATTTTAATCCCTGTTTTAAATCTGTGAGGTAAAGATGGAGAAATTGAGGCCTATAAGCTTGTCCAAATGGCCTACCCACAGCCTAAAATTCAGAGGTTCTCATCAAGCCCATGTGGTCAGTATAAGGTTAACCAGAACATAACCACTTTTTCCTATACAGAGCAATATTATAGTATTTTTTGTGCTTGACCCAAATCTCAAACACAGTAAAGTTTTTAAGTACTTGATTCAAATATAAAAAACAAAGTTTTCACCATTTTCTATTTTTGAAGACTTTTTTTTTTTGCTTTTTTTAGGGCCTCACTTGCAGCATATTCCCAGGCTAGGGGTCTAATCAGAGCTACAGCTGCTGGCCTACACCACAGCCACAACGATGCCAGATCCGAGCTGCATCTGTAAACTACACCACAGCTCACGGCAATGCCATATCCTTAACCCACTAAGCGAGGCCAGGGATTGAGCCTACAACCTCGTGGTTCCTAGTTGTATTCATTTCTGCTGTGCCAAGATGGGAACTCCTATTTTTGAAGACATTTTAACTTGAGTTCTCAAGTGAGAAAAATGTGACATTTTTCCTGCTATCTTAAGATTGTAGGAAATATAGAAGTAATGATCCCATGACTCTGCCTTTTCCCACCAGAGTAGACCTACTTTTTAGGACCAAAATATCATTATTTTACCAGTGGGAGATTTGGGAAAATGTTTTAGGTAACGGAATAGCTTATTTTGACTCATGTCTCCATTATTCCATTTCATATACACTTTGGGTCAAACACATTTCTTTGAAACACTCTCCCAAATAAATGCCCTTTATAGAACACACAAAGAAGAATTGGATGTCTTGTTTCCTTAAAACCCATACCAAGGAGACAATATATTTTGATTAGAATACATGTTTATGAATTGAAATGGGCTGAAACCATTTCAATGGGCTGAACTTGATCAATAAGTATATTATTTTGAGAATTTACCAAAAACTACAAGCAAAGGAACTAAAAATTTTTAGGCAGTTAGAATTTGAGCTTAATTTAGTTTTTTGAATTTAAAAGAAAGTGATATTTGGAGATTTAAGAAATGATCTTGTCATTCACATTAAAATAGTGAGTTAAACAATCCAGATCCAACATGGTAAGCTTTGGAGATGGGAATCACGACCTTCCTCCACTCAGTATTTAAATATCCACAATAAATATAGCTTTTTCTGTACAGTCTCAGTCTATTTCCTTTAACAAGAATTAAGTGTTCTGTACTTGTTGTGATGTGACTTCTTTTCTGTTATGATTCCTTGTCAAGTCGTGTGAAACTTATAGGAGTTAAGCTATGTTAAGCTATGCTAATTAGTTCAAATAGAGTCACAGTGGCCAATATGATCTTACATATTAGTTGTTTTGAAATGTCTGCTGTAGGACTGTGAATGTCTTAGATTGATAAACTAAGAGTACTACTTAAAAAAAAAAGAGTATTATTTTAGCTAAGTTAGATGGGCCATGTACAGTCACTGCGACAGAAGAAACAACTGATAGATTCAAGATCCCCTCCCTGCTCCCCCGTGCCCTGGTTAACTTACTTCTTAAAAAGAGACCACTGAGTGACCTGAAGGACTCCAGGCTGCTAAGAGGTCTTTCAGAAGGATGCTGCCAGAGGCCCTGTAGGCACAGGTGATTTCCCACTCATGCTTGTTGGGAGACTCTTTGACAGCCTGGAGACCACTGCTTGTGCTGAGATGCCTTCTCCCTAGGCTTCTCTGTGAGGTGATTATTACCCTCTTTTCCCTGCTTTGACTAATCTGTGTTGTGTGCTAATTGTGTATAATAAGCCGAGTGATTTATGAATTGAAAACTGGCTACCATTTCATATATCTACAATAGCGTGATTCTTACCTGCCCTTAATGCTGAGCCCTGAGACAAACAGTTCTCTTTGGCTATACCAGGTATCTGGGTTTCTTTAGGAAGTGTGCCTTTTTTTTTTTTTTAATTTTATGCCTTCACCCATGGTATATGGAAGTTCCCAGGCCAGGGATTCAATCCAAGCTGCAGCTGTGACCTACATCAAAGCTGTGGCCATGCTGTAGCCTTTTAACTCACTTACAGGCTGGGGGTTGAATCCACATCTTGGCAGTGACCCAAGCCACTGCAGTTGGATTCTTAAACCACTGCATCACAGTGGGAACTCCCAAGTGTGCTTTATTTATACCATTTGTTACAGGTTGTCTCAGAGATGGGACAATTATTCAGAAACATTCTCCCACCATAAGATTTCTTAAAATAGAAGAAACTGTGCACAGAGAATTAAAAGGTAGGAAGTAATGATAATTTTTGAGAGATATCAATTTAACATGTCCTATGTAGGTAAGAATTTTATTACATGGGGATTTTAGTATTAAATGGTTTCTCCAACCAGGATTACAAAATAAGAAAACTCTTATTCTCTTCTTCCTTATAAAAAGAAAGAACCATTTCTGCAGTAAGCATTTTACATAACTTATGTTCTTTCTTCATTAAACAATACCATGAGATAGAAATTGTTATTCTTGGTTTATAAATGAATAAGCTGAGGCTTGGTAAAATTCAGTAACTTGTTTGAGGTCATAAACATAATAAACAACAGAGTTAAAATTCCAAAATACTGAGTAAATGCTTAGTGAAAAAAAATGGATAAACAAAGTTTGCATCATGCTTATTCCACACTATATCCAAACCCAAGACACAAGTTTATATTCTGAGATGGTGATATAATTTGTATCCCTAGGATCTTTATTCAGTGTAAGAATATGCATATGAACAGAGGAGAGAAAAAATCCAGATCAGTCTGGAGGTTCATCCTCCATCTGTTTAGAGTTGCTTAGTAAAGACCTGGCTTACCTGACCTGGGTTAGTTTAGTGGAAGAATGAGCTGATACCAGAGGCTTAATTCCAGAGGCTCTTCCCTAGTACTCCCATCATTTCTGTTCCAGATTAGGAAGCTTCCATTGTTGTGTAGTTGCCTGGGCTCTTCCTGCCTTCCTGGTTCTTATACCTGTGACATTTCCAAAGGGCAATTTCCCCTCAATGGGAAAACATCCGGCCCAGCTATGCTCTTCTTAGCAGAAATTGGGCAACATTACAACTAGCAGATAGAAAGAAGCTTTAAAGAGCTTCAAAGAAGGAAAGTTTTTAAAGATAGTAAGTGGGAGGGACAAGGAAGTCACAAACAAAAGAGGGGGTTATTTCAGGAAAGATCATCTTCCTTTTGGGGACGGCAAAGGTCTAGCACAGGGATTACCTCCTTAGAGCTAAAGCAGAAATTCGAGACTGATTGTTGAAGATCACCTTTCTAGGAGAGGCTGAAACTATCATTAGATTAAGTATTAAGTCTTGGTATACTGCCCTGGGGATTAGCACAAGCGACTCCACTTTGGCCTGCTGTTTCTTTTTAACATGTGTATAGCCACATGTTCCCTTTGCACAGCACTGGAGTATCCGGTAATGTTTTAAATAAAGCTAATTGTGTGTAACTCTTTGTTCATTTCATATGTCATCACTTCAAATAGGAATTCTTTGAAGCTGAATATTTTGTAGTATATTCTATTACCATTCATTCTCATCTTAGTATTTTGTTTTCTGCTGACTTACACCTGATGGTCCCCTAAATGTGAACCCAGGGATCAGCTTCATCAATATCAAAACAAAATTCAGAACACAGTGTCATACATGGGAATTATTTAGTGTGAATCATCTACGTCAGGAATAAATATTTGTAAGTAAAGGGAATCCCTCAAGGAAATTAAAACAGGCCATTTCACACCAGGATTCCTTTCTATCCCTTCGTTTTACTCACCCCACCGACATCTTTTCCTCTTCCTCTCCCTCCATGGCTATTCTCTCTCCTTGATTCTTCTTTCTCTAGTGACTATGCTGTCAAAAATGTACAAATGCACAATAAAAATTAATTTTTAAAATCAATGTAATAAAATCTTCATGACAATGAAATACATCCTGTGATGTGATAAAATATATTTCTTATTTGTAAATTCATTTAACCATCCTTAGTGACTATGTCATTTTTCTTTTTAAGACAAATATTCAATTTTCCAGAAAATTCAATATATGGGGTTCTTATATAATTCCATGATGATTTGTTAAGGGAGGTGTAGAAAATGCACAATTCATAATAGGGAGAAAACCTATCTTTTATTTAATTTCAAAAGATTTCAAACTGATTTTTTCCTCACTTTTTAAATGTCATATTTTGGGGAAAAAACATAATTAAATACATGAAGCATAAAACCATAGTTTGTGATTAATGAACAAACCTGGTGCACTCATCTGTAACTATAATTTTTATGTTCAAACCCTCATATTTCTGCCATTTATTACCAATATTATTTATCATCACATTCGTAATATTTTAATAAATTAAATAAGAATTTTAAAGGTTAACAATATGAGTTTTGGAGAAGAATAAAGGCTGCAGCTGGCTCAAATTTCACCAACAGTGTACAAAGTGTTGGTGAAATTAGAATTGGATGAAACATATTCTCCAATGAATCTGGCAATATTTACCAAATTTGAAATATATGTGTATATATATATGATAAAGTGCATCAATATACTATGTAAGAACAAACATAGCCCCTGTAAGTAACTGTAAAAAAGTACAGTTATGTCAGTCTGATACAGACACTGAGGCATGATGTAGACAGGTAGATGTTGATTTGAATAAAAACCTTCGAGATGCCTTAAATGACAAGTTTGGTGTAGAAAGGTTAGTATAGCATGGTCTAAAATTTAAAATTTTATGTTTTAAAATTGAGATATGTTTGGAAATTGTTTCTAGACTTATAGACAAGTAGCTATTAGTAGTAGCTCCCTTTGAGAAGAGAGACTTTGGAGTATGGGGTTGTGAAAAGCTTTAACTTATTATATACTTCTCTGAGAATTTATCATATCTAATTACATACAACTTTGTTTTTTTAAATATCACATAAGCTAGTGAAATTATAGCCCAAATAAATATAATTTAGAAAATATTAACTTGTGGCTGACAGTAAAATGTAATATAAATCGAGAACTTAATATGTATGTTCTATAAAAAGGAATCTTAATTTGAAACTAGATGTTCAGGATTTTTGAAGCAGGTTTCAGAAGACTGACTAGAATTGGATATGTGGAACTCGGAAAAATTTCTTGGTGACAAGAAAGAATGGCCAATTACTAATGTGTGTTTTCTCAGGCCACAGCAGCCAGGACAGTTCAATCAGGTGCATGGGATCATGGAAAGAAGCAATCTCCTGTCATCTGGGCTGCCACTGATATAGACTCTAAGCCTGCTTTGCTTCTGGACCTCTTGGCAGGCCCCTGTGGACTCTTGCCCAGGAACAGCATTTAGTGTTCCCTTGACCCATGGAAGTATCCACTATACCTCTTTTAATGTCCTGGTGCTCATTGTATGGATAGGTAGGTCCACAGTTACTGCACTGTGGGCCCTGGTCCTGGCCAGAATTGCAGCCTAGCTGTCATTTCCTCCCGGTACCCATACCATGTATGAGGAGGCTGGATTTCTCAGTGTCCCTATTGAGATGGGAGGAAATGCACTATTCTTATCTGTTTTGATTTCAACAGTTAGGTCCAGAACAGAGTTCACAAAACAATTCAGATCATACCAAGCATGAAGCAGTCAAAAATCATTCTTGTCTTCTGACATCATTCCTTTTCTTCTCTCTACACTAAAGCTGTACTTGTATACCAAGAAGAACTTTATTCTCAGTTTGAACTACATTCCACCTGAGATATTAGAGGTGAACTTGAATTCTTGGTATGTCAACTCTGGAAATCTGCCGTCAGCTTTAATATGTATCTCATTAGATTTATTGTGCTTTTCTAAAATTAAAATAGTAACTCTTTTGTCTACACAAGTAGAATGGTGTATATTTGTGACATCAAAAAATAACTGTTTTTTGAGGTCCAAAGCAGAAGGCTACTTATCCAGATAATAATAAAACATCCCACATTTGATATAGATTGACTTGGAGTCAGTATTGTTCCATAATATAGTAGTTAAAAGTGAAAGGCTTAAGAGTTATGGGTCTGAATTCTGGCTTTTTCATTTACTAGTGTGTAATCTAGTAAAAGTAAGTTATCAAATATCTTTGAGTCTTGCTTTTCTTTCTTTCTTTCTTTGCTTTTTTTTGTCTCTTTGCCTTTTCTAGGGCTACTCCCACGGCATATGGAGATTCCCAGGCTAGGGGTCTAATCGGAGCTGTTGCTGCCAGCCTACACCAGAGCCACAACAATGCGAGATTCTAGCCACATCTGCAAGCTACACCACAGCTCACGCAATGCCTATCCTCTTGCTTTTCTTATATCTAAGAGTTGGTGTGAAGAAAAGATAATAATTGTAAAATACTTAGAACACACTACTTAGCACTTACTAAGAGTTTTACAAACATTTACTTATTTATTGTCTTTTTAGGGCCATACCCATAGCATATGGAAGGGGTAGAATTGGAGCTGTAGCCATTGGTCTATGCCACAGATACAACAATGCAAGATCCGAGTTGCATCTGCAACCTACACCACAGCTCATGGCAATGCCGGATCTTTAATCCACAGGGCAAGGATTAAACCCTCATGGATACTGGTTGGGTTCATTAACTGCTGAACCACGATGGAAACTCAACCATGATGGGAACTCCTAATAACATTTAGAACTTGAATTGCTATACTTTTTTTTAAACTCATTAATGATACCATCTTACACAGGTCCCATAGCTAGAAACATTTGAATATTGTCAAAATTCTTTCACCTTCTAAATTCAATCCATCATAATGGACTCTAGAGCCACCTTTGCCTCTTACTAGCTGTATGAGTTTAGGCCGGGTAATTAACTTCTCTGTCCTTTAATTTCTTTATTGGTGAGGTGGACATAACACCTAGCTCACAGAATTGTTTTATTAAATGAAATCATGTGTGTAAAATATGTTACAAAATAAAAATTGTATAATAATAAATCTGTAACATAGTATAAAAATCACATATTTTATGTAATGTTAATTTTGTATAACTAATTTATTAATTTTATACTTTACATTATTTAATGGTTAATGAATAACTATTATAGAACTAATAATTATAGGGTATGGGATCAAAATGGCAGAGGAGTAGGATGTGAAGCTCACCTTCTCCTACAAAAACATTTAAAATACATCTATGAGTAGAACGATTCACATGGAATATTACTGAACACTGGCAGAAGACCTCAGACATCTGAAAAGCAAGAAAACTAATGAGGTTGGGTAGGATAAGGGAATAAAGAAAGGAAAAAAAAGAGAGAGAGAAAGAAATCAGGATAGGGCCTGCACTCCAAGGAGGGTGTTGAAAGGGAAAATAAGTTCCTGTGCTGTGGGAAGTCCTCTCACCAGTGGGGTGAAAAGCTGGATGGAGGGGAACTCTGGAGCCTATGGGAAAGAACAGCAACTGGTTTGTGGAAGGCAAAATGGAGAGTAGGCTTCATAGAGGGTTTGCACTGCCATGCTATGCTCCTCATCCTTATCTCCCCAAGTGAGTGGGGGCTGGTAGCTGAAACTCAGGCATCAGAAGTTAGACTCAGGAAGAGGTTCAGGGTTGGTTACTCACTGATAGCCTGAAGAGACTGGACTGTGTTAACATATGGAGTCCTCAGAAGAAACCTGGTATCACCAGACTGGCAAGTCACTATTGTCTGGTTGTATGAGAAGAGAGGGACGGGACTTCCATGAGAGTTTCTTCACCTGTGAGCACTCTAAGGCAATAGGATACCACCCACAAAAAGTCTGGGGGCAGGTATGAGCCTCTGTCACCATTGTGGGTTCCAGGGTCAGGCAACTTCTAAGAGGCCTGAAAGCAGGTGCTGAGCCCTCCCTCCACAGTCCTAGAAGTGCCTGGGCCCCATATATCACTGAAAAATCTGTGAGTGGGTACCAGACCCTGCCCTTACTGTCCCAGAAAAACAGTAAGCTCTAGACACACCTAGAAAACCTGCAGGCTGGCACTGGGCCCAACCCATCTGTCTTGGGAGTACAGTGAGCCCCAGATATGCCTGTGAAACCTGAGTGGGCATCCTTACAAAGAGATAATGACCATAACACACTGAGGAAAGAGACAGAAAGCATCTAAACTAAAAGCAGCTCCTCAATTCAGGACAAGATGATAGAGTAGAAAGATTTAAGCTTACTTCCTCTCATAAAAACACTAAAAGCACAACTAACTGTTGAACAACTATTGACAAAAAAGACTGGAAATTACCAAAAAAGACATTTTTCATTCAAGGACAAAGAAGCCAATAGAGAGGGTATGTAGGAAAGGTACTTTTGTGACATAACCAAATCCCATACACATTGGATGGGCAACTCATAAACTGCAAATAATTATATCACAGATGTTCTACCACAGGGGTGAGAGGTCTGAGCCCCATATTAAGGTTCCCAGCCTGAGGGGCTTGCCTCAAGAAGATAAATGCCCAGAAGATTTAGCTTTGAAGGCTATCAGGGCTTGGATGCAGGAGCTCCACAAACTGGGGTGAACAGAGACTCCACTTTTAGAGGACATATACAGGGTTTCACAGGTACTAGGACATGGCACAAAGCAGCAGCTCCATAAGAGCCTAATGTAGACCTACCTATGGGTCTTGGTGGGTCTTCTGGGGAGGTAGAGGTCAACTGAAGCTCATTAGAGGGGCAAGAACACTGGTGAGAGTTGCCACAGAGAATACTGATTGGTGTAAGCTCTATAAGTGGTCCCCATTTTGGCACCAAGACTTGGCTCTACCCATTAGCCTGAAGGCTCCAGTATGGAGCATTTCAGGCAAACAACCAGAAAGATAGGAACAGTCTCACCCAACAAGAGACAAGATGTCTAAAGCTATACTGAGCTCACAGCCAGCTCTAAACACAGGCCACAAGAGGGATTAGACCTAGCTCCACCCACCAGTGAGAAGACACCAATTCTTTACAATAGGAAGCCTGCAAAAAGTCCTAGAACAACCTTAATCACCAGAGGGCAGACACCAGGAGCAAGAGGAACTATGGAACTGCAGCCTGTGGATAGACCATGAATACAGAAAGTTAGACAGAATGAGATGTTAGAAAAATATGTTTGAGAAGAAGGAACAAGGTAAAAATCCAAAAGATCAACTAAGTGAAGTAGATAGTTTATCTACTGAAATAGAATTCAGGGTAATGATAGTAAGGAATATCCAAGATTTTGGAAAAAGAATAGAAGCACAGACTGAGATATTGCAAGAAATGTTTAACAAAGAGCAAGACTATAAAAGAACAACGAAACAGAGATGAACAATACAATAACTGAAATGAAAATACATTGGAAGGAATCAATAGCAGAATAACTGAGGCAGAAGAACTAATAAGTGAGCCAGAAGACAGGGTGGGGGAAATAATCACTGTGGAACACAATAAAGAAGAAAGAATGAAAAGAAATGAGAATAGTCTAAGAGAACTCTGGGACAACATTAAATGCACCAACATTCCTATTTCAGGGGTCCCAGAAGTAGAAGAGAGAGAAAAAGAATCAGAGAAAATATATGAAATAATAATAGATGAAAACTTCTTTAAATTGAGAAAGAAGACAACTACTCAAGTCCAGGAAGTGCAGAGAGTCCCATACAATATAAACCCAAAGAGAAACACACCCAGACATATTTTAAGCAAACTGACAAAAATTAAAGACAAAGAAAATATTAAAAGCAACAAGGGACGTTTAGATTGTTTCCATGTCTTGGCTATTGTGAATAGTGCTGCAATGAGCATACGGTTGCATGCATCTTTTTCAATGAAAGTTTTGACCAGATATATACCTAACAGGGGGATTGCTGGATCATATGGTAATTCTATATTTAGTTTTCTAAATCAAAAGAGGAATGCCATTTGCAGCAACATGGATGGAACTAGAGACTCTCATACTAAGTGAAGTAAGTCAGAAAGAGAAAGACAAATACCATTATGATATCACTTATATCTGGAATCTAACATAAGGCACAAATGAACCTTTCCACAGAAAAGAAACCCATGGACTTGGAGAACAGACTTGTGGTTGCCAAGGGGGAGGGGGAGGGGGAGGGAAGGGGATAGACTGGGAGTTTTGCGTTAATAGATACAAACTATTGCATTTGGAGTGGATAAGTAATGAGATTCTGCTGTATATCACAGGGAATCATGCGTAGTCACTTGTAATGGCACATGAAGGAGGATAATGTGAGGGAAAAAATATGTGTGTGTGTGTGTGTGTGTGTGTGTGTGTGTGTGTATGACTGGGTCACTTTGCTGTATAGTAGAAATTGACAAAACACCATAAATCAACCATAATGGAAAAAATAAAAATCATATAAATGTAAAAATAAAAAAATAAAAAATAAAATAAAAGCAACAAGGGAAAAGAGACAAATAACATACAAGGAAACCTCCATAAGGTTATCAGCTGATTTTTCAGCAGAAAGTCTTCAGGCCAGAAGGCAATGTCAGGATATATTTAAAGTGATGACAGGGAAAAACCTATAAGTAAGAGTACTGTACATAGAAATGTTCACTTTCAGATTTGATAGAAAAATAAAAAGCTTTTCATACAAGCAAGAGCAAAGAGAATTCAGCACCACCAAACCAGCTTTATAACAACTTCTAAAGGAAATTCTCAGGTGGGAAAGAATAGGCCACAACTAGAAACAAAAAATTACAAATGGGAAAGCTCTCTGGTAAGGATAAACGTAAAATAAAAGCAGGAAATCATCCACTAACAAAATGAGGAGAGTACAAATTCAGAAAATTGAAAATAGATTTGACATTAAGAGACAAGTAACCTAAAACAATACCATATATATGTATATCTACACACACACACACACACACACACACACACACACAATGCTGTATCAAAACTTCATGGGAACAACAAACTATAAAACTGCAATAGACACACAAACAAAAAAGAAAAAGCAATATAAACACAACACTAAAGATCATCATCAATAGAGTGCCCATTGTGGTACAATGGAAATGGCAGTATCTCTGGAGTGCTGGATCGCAGGTTTGATCCTCAGCCTGGTAGAGTGCCTTAAGTATCCAGAATTGCTGCAAGCTGGAGCATAGTTCACAGATTCAGCTTGGATCCAGTGTTGCAGCAGCTGTGGTGTAGGCTCCAGCTGGAGCTCCAATTTGACCCCTGGCCTGGGAAAATCATGCTGTAGGTGTGGCCATGAAAAGAAAAATGAAAAGGAAAAAAAAAAAAAACACTTCCAAAAACAAAAGTCCAGGATCAGAGGGCTTCATAGGTGAATCTAGCAAACATTTAGAAAATGGTTAACACCTAGCTTCCTGAAACTCTTCCAAAAATTTGCAGAGGAGAGGACACTCCAGAGCTCATTCTATGAGGCCACCATGACCATGATACTAAAACCTGACAAAGATACTACAAAAATTCCCCCAAATTATAGGTAAATATCACTGATGAACATGGATGTAAAAAATCCTCAAAAATAGATTAAAAAAAAACCAAATCCAACAATACATTGGAAAGATCATACACCGTGATCAAGTGGGATTCATCCCAGAGACGCAGGATTTTTTAATATCCATAAATCAATCAATGTGATACACTATCATAACAAACTGAAAAGTAAAAGCCATCCCAGAGTTCCCATTATGGCTCAGTGCTTAATGAATCCAAATAGGAACTATGAGGTTGCAGGTTCGATCCTTGGCCTTGCTCAGTGGGTTAAGGATCCGGTGTTGCCATGAGCTGTGGTGTGGGTTGCAGACGTGGCTCAGATTCTGTGTTGCTGTGGCTGTGGCATAGGCCAATGGCTACAACTCTGATTATACCTAGCCTGGGAACCTCCAAATGCCTCAGGAGTGGCCCTAGAAAAGGCAAAAAAAAAGCCATTCCTTCATCTCAGTAGCTGCAGAAAAAAGCTTTTGATGAAATTCAACACCCATTTATGATAAAAATTCTCTAGAAAGTGGGAGTAGATGGAGTCTACCTCAGGATAATAAAGGCCATATATGACAAACCCATGGCTAACATCATTCTTAGCCATTCTTTTCATTCAATGAAAAGTTGAAAGTATTTCTGCTAAGATCAGGAATAAGACAAGGATGTCCACTGTTTATACTGTTATTCAACATATTTTTGGAAGTCCTAGTCGCAGTAATCAGAGAAGAAAAAGAAATGAAAGAATCTAAATTAGAAAAGAATAAGTAAAATTGTCACTATTTATAGATGACATGACATTATACATAGAAAATCCTAAAGTTGCTATCAGAAAACTTCTAGAGTTCATCAGTGAATTCAATAAAGTTTCAGGATACAAAATTAATACATAGAAATCTGTTGCATGTATGAACAATGAAAGATCAAAAAGAGAAATCAAGGTAACAATCCCAACTACCATCTAATCAAAAAGAATAAAATACCTAGGAATAAACCTACCTAGGAAGGAAAAAGACCTACACTCTGAACTCCATAAGATGCTGATGAGAGAAATTGAAGATGACACAAACAGATAGAAAAATATACCATGTTCTTGGATTAGAAGAATCAATATTCTCAAAATGTCTTTACTACCCAAGGCAATCTACAGATTCGATGCACTTTCTATCAAAATACCAATGTCATTTTGATCAGAACTAGAACAAAAGTTTCTTATATTTATATGGAAACATAAAACACCCCAAGTAGACAAAACAATCCTGAGAAAGAAAACCAGAACTGGAGAAATAAAGCTCCCTGACTTTAGAATATACTACAGAGCAACAATAATCAAAACAGTATGGTACTGGCACAAAAACAGAAATATGGATGAGTAGAAAAGGATAGAAAACTCAGAGAAATTGTACTGGGGAAATAACTATTTAAAAAAAGAAAAGAAAAACCAGACAAAAACTCACACACCTATGGTCAACTAAACTGTAATAAAGAGGGAAAGAACATGCAGTTGAGGAAAGACAGTCTCTTCAGTAAGTGGTGCTTGGAAAACTGGACTGATACATGTAAAAGAATGAAATTGACACCATACACAAAAATAAACTTAAAAAGGATTAAAGACATACATTTAAGACCAAATACTATAAAACTCTTAGAGGAAAACATAGGCACGACACTCTCTGACATAAACTGCAGCAACATCTTTTTGGACTGGCTCCCAAAGTAACAAAAATAAAAACAAAAATAAACAAATGGAACTTAATTAAACTTAAAAGCTCTTGCACAGAAAAGGCAACCATATACAAAAAGAAAAGGAAACCTACAGAATGGGAGAAAATATTTGCAAATGCAGGGACCAACAAGGGATTAATTTCCAACATTTATAAACAACTCATTTAGCTCAATATAAAAAAACAGCCCTATCAAAAGATAGGAAGAACATCTAAATAGACATTTTCCCAAAGAAGACAGACAGATGGCCAAAAAGCACATGAAAAAATACTCAACATGACTAGTTAGAGAAATACAAATCAAAATTGCAATAATGTTATCACCTCACACAGGTCAGAATGGCAATCATCAAAGCTGAGAAACAATGTTGGAGAGGGTGTGGAGAAAATGGAACCCTCTGACACTGTTGGAGGAATGGAACTTAGTACCACATCTAAGGAAATTAGTTTGGAGTTTCCTCAAAAACCTAAAAATATGTATTATTGAATCACTTTGTCGTACAGAAGAAATTATTACAACATCATGAGTCATTGTTCTTGAATAAAACAAAAGAACCCCTAAAAATAGAGTTACTATATAATCCAACAATTCCACTAACAAGTATATATCTGGAGCAAACCATATTTGAAAAGATACATGTACTCAAATGCTCAAATGTTCACTGCAGTTTTATTTACAATAGCCAAGATATGGAAGCAACCTAAATGTCCATCATCAGAGCAAAGGAAAAAGAAATTGTGGTATATATACAATGGAATATTACTCAGGCCCCAAATGAATGACATGATGCCATTTATAGCAACACGGATAGACCTAGAGGTTACATACTAAGTGAAGTAAGTCAGACAGAGAGAGACAAATATTATAGGATATCACTTATATGTGTAATTTTAAAAAATGATGCAAATGAACTTAGTTCCAAACAGAAATAGACCCACAGACTTTGAAAACAAACTTATTGTTACCAAAGGGAAGTATGGCAGGAGAGGGATTGATTGGGTTTTTGGATTGGCAAATGCACATTTTTGTATATGGAATGTATGATCAATGGGGATCTGCTGTATAGCACAAGGAAATGTAATAATGCATATGTGTATATATATCCTGAATCATTTTGCTATATATTGCAGAAATTAACATAACATTGTATCTCAGCTATACTTCAGTAAAATTAAAAAAAACAAGAAAGAAGAACTCATATTTAAAACATAATCATGTAATGTAAAATATTACATGCCTTTTCTATAAAAGTGTTATAGAGAAATTATTAACTGATTTTATGGGAAGTTTTTTTTTAAATAAGAAATTAAATTTCATTGATAGTGATATTCAGGTTTTGTGTTTCATCTTGTGAAAAATAAGATAGCAAATTATTATAGAGAAATAAGAGTTAGAGAAATAAAGTAAGAATGAGCAAGAGTTGAAAAAATGCTGGGTAGAGATGGGTCTTGCAGGGGAAGCATTTAATTGCTATATGGTCAGAGAGTTAGTGTTTTAGTCTACAGAGGTATAGAAATGGAAAACACAGATCATTCCAGATGCACGAATAGAAGAAAATGTAAGATTAAATCATAAGAATAAGAAGCTCAATGTAGAATAATCTATCATTCACTAAATATTGGAATATAGGAGGGTGTTGGTATAAAACCTGAGAAAAAGAGGAATTGTAGAACTCTAGACAGGGAGTATATGAAGACTCATTCAAAGGAAATATTTGAAGGAATATGCAAAATAAGAAAAATAAACATAAACATCCTATAAATAAAAAGTGTAGAGCACTGACATGAGGAAAATCTGTATGAAAATCGATTATGCATGAACTGTTTGCCTTTGTGGCTTATAATAATAGTAAATAATAGGAAAATAGACAGAGATGGATTTATGTTTAATTTATTCACTATTATAAAATATATGAAATTTATGTGAGAAAATATATTTTCATAAGTATGACTTGGGTAGGGGATACAACGGTTTTTATAATATTCACCTCTAGAATGGCTATATCAAATTAATTGGCACCAATAAATGATTCACTGATGTTATTTATAGTATCAGGTCAAATTTTGTGAAAATAGAAATCAACATAAGGTCCTGCACATCAAAAGACCAAATATAGACATACAGAATGGTGGAAAAGGCTTAGTTGCAACTTACATGAAAAGAACATTAGTGTTGTAGTGAGTGGACTTTAGGAGATATTGACATATTGCGGAAGTGATCATTTTTATAATTACTTCTATTCGTGACCCAAATTCAAAGTAAGAGAAAGCAAGAAAATTGAAAAAAACTATTGACTGATTCTTGGGTTTTCCATTTATGTGGGAATATATTTCCAATAATAGTTTAGTTTAGATTTAAGCTGGGTCATGCTTTCTTAGTAACAGCTGGAGTGGCTTTTTTTTTTCCCTTAATATAAGCCCAAATATTTCCTAAAAAGTTCACATCCATCATTTTACCCTAAGAGAATTCAGTATTAACCCCTACCTTAAATATATCAGCATAGCAATTCATTCAGTCTTTGGAATTGTCAGGAACGCTGATGGTATTCAGCTGTGATGCACCATGACTCTCTCCCTGCAGAGCAGAGCTGAGTTTGCTGGGATTGATGCCGGTCCATCTCCATCACAAAGGACAGATTCTCACATCCCCTTTTGACTTTGCCTCTCATCCTTGTAATTAAGACTCTTTTGATTTTGTTTGGCAACTCACCATCCGCAGAAAAGGAGGGCAAGCCCAGAAAACTGGAGCTCTCACAATTTCACAGGGTCCTTGATTAAACTACGTTTAATTCTGAGAATCTTAATCAAGGTAATTATCTGGCTGAGGGTGTCCGCATCTGCACTGGCTCCTTTAATGGGTCCCTCCAACAGCTGGAAGGAACTCTGGATGTGGCAGCTCTCCACAATGGGCCCACCGTGGAGGAGCAGCATGTGGGTATCAGCAGCTCTCTTTAGCACAGTCCTGAGTGTATGGCTGTATTGATTTGTTTTTAAAACCTTCCAAATGTGTACAAAGCAGGCTGCTTATTTTGTGCCAAAAGACTAGATTAGCTAATTTGCAATAATGCTGAATTCAACCCTTTAATATATTTCTCCATAATTCTCATAATTCTCACACCAAAGTGCACTAATTACTTCTCTATCACACTCACTGCCTTCCCCAAAATACAATGGGAAATTCAATCCAGAGAAAGGCCAGAGGGCATCAGTCATTTTATGCCATTTCAGGTTTAAAATGATAAATATTTCAACTTTGTTAACTAGCCAATGTTGCTGAAAGTACGCAGTAAAATAACTTATGATAAAAGAAATGTTGCTTTCATGGAAATTTGAAGTTCTGTTAGTCAATATAGTTCCGAGAAGTACTGCTATGTGTAACTGCTTAGCTCAGCATTTTGTTGTGTTAACCGTGTTTTGTCCAAGAAAGTTTATCTGGGGTTGGGGGTACATAGATTTTCTTAAAAATAATCCAGTCTTTTCTCTTTGATTTATACCTCATAAGTGAATAACCAGAGTCATTATATATCTTCCCTTTTCCACTTCTTTCCATCAAGGCCTTTACTTTGTGGGTGAAGGAAAGATGAGAATCTTCTTGTCAGGGCATTTCAGGACAGGAAGGCTTAGAGACACTCCAATCCAGTATTTCTCACCCCCCCTTTTTTTTTCTAACTTGCTAAACTCTTTCATAATAAAATAATTCTAGTAAACTACTGGAGAAATTTCTCATTAGTTTCAAGCTTTTGGTGTAAATTATATAGATTATAAGCCAAATACTTTAATCCATATCAATATAGTATAAACAATAGCCAACATATCCACAACACATACAATTATATTAGCTCTTCCATTTGTTAAATAACATTAAATATGTAAGAAAAAATAGTTTTGATGACAAAGAAATGTAACAGGCTCTCTTTTATATTTTGCATGTTTAGACTAAACATATTTTTGTCAAATAGATAAAAACAGCTTTTATATCTTTGTGTTTGGAATTTTAAAGCAATAAAAATATAACTTTCATATGTTATTTTAGATAATAAAATAATGGAAATCATGCTATGTACTTTTTGCAAGCATTTTCCTATAAAAATATATTACTGATGAAAATAATTTTGTATTCTATTTTCTGAATTTATTTATAATGTATTTATTTGTCATAAATGAAAATTCCAACAGAAATGTTGCTATGTATTTTTTAAACATTAAAGTTATCTTGATGTGCCATATGGAAATTTACTAAGATGAATTCAATTTATTGATCTGGCAAAGATTATCTTGACATGAATTTCCAGTATATCACCTACCTTATATTCTTCCTCTAACTGGTTGCTTTTTAATATTTGAGTTGTCCATGTTATCTTCTTTAAAATAGTTATTTTTCAGTAGAATAATATGTGACTAAAAATAAACATTTCAAAATTATGTAATAGATTTAAAAAATAAGATGAAAATATATGAGACATTCATGAGAGCAGTAGCTTTCATGAGCAGGACAATAAAGTCTCTGAAGGTAAGGGGAACTCTATAATAATATTTTATTTCAAATTAAAAATAAACCACATATTTATGACATAATAATGGTATTACTCAGCTATGAAAAAGAATGAAATACTGCAATTTGCAACAAAATAGATGGATCTAGAAAAAATTATGCTTAGTGAAATAAGTCAAAGAAAGACAAATATTATATCATTTATATGTAGAATCTAAAAATTAATACAAATTTATATTCAAAATAGAAACAGACTCACAGATACATAAAACAAACTATTGGTTGCTATGTGGGAGAGGGTAGAGGGGAGGGGCAAGGGATTAAGAGAAGCAAACAAAAAAAGGGAAATAAGAAAAAAAAATATAAAATAGATAAGTAATAAGAACATGTTGTAGAGAGCGGGAATTATCGCCATTATCTTCGGACAACTTTTATTAGAATAAAATCTATAAAAATACTGAATCACAATTGCTATACCTGAAAATAATACAACATTGTAAATCAACTTCAATTAAAAAGGACAAATATCATACAATTTCACTTACATGTAGAATAGAAAAAAAGCCAGATGATCCAAAATAAATGAATAAATCAAATCAAACAAAGAAAAAAACACATAAATACAGAGAACATCATAATTTTTACAAGAGAAGAAGAGACTGAGGGTAGTGCAAAATGTGAGAAGGGTAACAACTGTATGGAGATGGATAGAAACTAAACTTTGGATAGTAAGTATTCTGTGGGTCTTTAGAAATAGGAATATAAAGTTGTACATTTGAAGCTTATATAATGTTATAAACCAATGTTGCTTCAATGAAATCTGAAAATAGCCAATAGACAGAAACAACCCAAATATCCATAACTGAAAAAAGGATAAACAAAATGTGATATTATCCATATGATGGAAAACTACATAGCAATAAAAAGAAATATATCGGGCAGACTGTGAAAAGATCCGCCTACATTCTCAGGCCAGCCTTCTGAGTTGGGCTGCCCTAGGGAAGAGCCTCTTAGGTTCTCAGTGACCCAGATAGCTGCTCCAGCCCCCAGGGGGTGCCGCACTCCTGAGAAACAGCTGCCCAACACCACCAACTCCCTGCAAGAACCCCACAGCCTAGAAACACCAGAGCAAGCTCTGCATGACCAAGTGAAATCTGCTATAATTGTGGTGTGGACCTCCCAGTCCTGTCTGCCCTCAGGAAGTCCTCCTTTGCTTCAAAGAGACCCTGTTAGCCCCATCAACATTCCAGAAAAGCCACACTGCCTCAAAAAAGATTGACCAACAACGCCAGCCCTCAGGAAATATTCCACGGCAGTGACAAGGCAAACACTGCCCGATCACGGAGAGTACAACTCCCTCAGGAGAAAGAAAACAACAAGCAAGATGAAGAAGCTGAGAAACCACCCCCAGCCAAACCAACAGGAGAACTCATCTAAAACAGTCAACAATGAAACAGATCTCGGCAGTCTGACAGACCTGGAGTTCAAAAGAGAAACAGTGAAAATACTGAAGGAACTAAGAGAAGATATGAACAGTAATGCAGATACCCTCAGAAAGGAACTAGAACATATAAGGAGGAGCCAAGAAAAACTAGAACATTCATTTGCAGAGATGCAAGCTGAACTAAGGGCAGTAAAAACCAGAATGAATAATGCAGAAGAACAAATCAGTGATATGGAAGATAGAATAATGGAAATCACTCAATCCGGTCAACAGACAGAAAACCGAATCAAAAAACTGGAAAGCAATATAAGAGACCTAAGGGATAATATAAAGCAGGCCAATCTCTGCATAATAGGAATTCCAGAAGGAGTAGAAAAAGATAAGGGGATGGAAAATATATTTGAAGAAATTATCGCTGGAAACTTCCCAAATCTAAAGGATACTGGGTTCAAGATACAGGAAGCACAGAGGGCCCCAAACAAACTGAACCCAAACAGACCCACAGCAAGACACATCATAATAAAAATGGCAAAAGTTAGTGATAAAGAGAGGATCCTAAAGGCAGCAAGAGAAAAACAGAATGTTACCTACAAGGGAACCCCCATAAGAATATCAGCTGACTTCTCTACAGAAACACTACAGGTCAGGAGGGAATGGCAAGAGATATTTAAAGTACTAAAAGGAAAAAATATGTAACCTAGAATACTCTATCCAGCAAGAATATCATTTAAAATAGAAGGGGAAATAAAAATTTTTTCCAACAAACAAAAACTTAAAGAATACAGCAACACAAAACCCAGGTTAAAGGAAATATTGAAAGGGCTTCTCTAAACCAAAAAGAAAGGAAGGAAAGGGAAGAAAAAAGAAAAAAAAAAAAAAGAAGAGGAAGAACTAGGACTGAGGAAACCGCAATCAGAGAGCAGTCACTCAAATAAGCCAGCATACAGATTTAATCATGAACAGGCCTCAAATAAAGTAAAATTAAAAAGAAAAAAATAAGAAAGAGTCATCAAAACCATAAAATGTGGGCAAGCGATGTTAGGAAAAAAATAACCCTTTTGTTTGTTTGTTTGTATGTTTCTCTTCTTAATTTTAATATAGTAATGAAGTGTTTGAACTTACAGGACCATCAGGCTAAAACACACAATTATGGGAAGGGGTTAGCATACTTAAAAAATAGGGCAACCACAAGCCAAAACCAAATATTGCATTCGCAAAAAATGAAACAAAAAATACACTCAAGCAGATAATAACAGGAGACCATCCAACCAAAAAAAAAAAAAAAAAAAAGAAAGAAGGAAGAATGGAGAACCATAGAATCAACTGGAACACGAGGTTCAAATGGCAATAAATAATCATCTATCAATTATCACCTTAAATGTCAATGGACTGAACGCCCCAATCAAAAGACACAGAGTGGCTGAGTGGATAAAAAGGCAAAAACCTTCAATATGCTGCCTACAGGAAACTCACCTTAGGACAAAAGATACATATAGATTGAAAGTGAAAGGGTGGGGAAAAATATTTCACGCCAATAGACATGACAGAAAAGCAGGAGTCGCAACGCTCATATCAGACAAAATAGACTTTAAAACAAAAGACCTAAAGAAAGACAAAGAAGGACACTACTTAATGATTAAGGGATCCATCCAAGGAGAGGATGTTACTATCGTCAACATATATGCCCCAAATATAGGAGCACCCAGATACATACAACAAATATTAACAGACATAAAGGGAGATACTGATGAGAATACATTCATAGTAGGAGAGTTTAATACCCCACTCACATCAATGGACAGATCCTCTAGACAGAAAACCAATAAAGCAACAGAGATCCTAAAGGAAACAATAGAAAAGTTAGACTTCATGATATCTTCAGGACACTACATCCAAAAAAAGCAGAATACACATTCTTCTCAAATGCTCATGGAACATTCTCAAGAATCGACCATATATTGGGACACAAAGCTAAGCTCAATAAATTTAGGAGCATGGAAATTATCTCAAGTATCTTCTCTGACCACAATGCCATGAAATTAGAAATCAACCATGGGAAAAGAAATGAGAAAAAACCTACTACATGGAGACTAAACAACATGCTACTAAAAAACCAATGGGTCAATGAGGAAATCAAGAAGGAAATTAAAAACTACCTTGAAACAAATGATAATGAAGACACAACCGCTCAAAATCTATGGGATGCTGCGAAAGCAGTGCTCAGAGGGAAATTTATAGCAATACAGGCCTTTCTCAAAAAAGAAGAAAGATCCCACATGGACAACTTAACCCTCCACCTAAATGAATTAGAAAAAGAAGAACAAAAAAGGCCTAAAGTCAGCAGAAGGAAGGAAATTATAAAGATCAAAGAAGAAATCCATATAATAGAGATTCAAAAAACAATAGAGAAAATTAATACAACCAAGAGCTGGTTCTTTGAAAAGGTAAACAAAATTGACAAACCCCTGGCCAGACTCACTAAAAAAGAGGAGAGAAAGAACCTAAATAAACAAAATTATAAATGAAAAAAGGAGAAATCACAACGGATACAGCAGAAATACAAAAAACCATAAGAGAATACTGTGAACAACTATACGGCAACAAGGTTGACAATCTGGAAGGAATGGGCAATTTTCTAGAATCTTACAGCCTGCCAAAACTGAATCAAGAAGAAACAGACCAACTGAACAGACCCATCACTAGAAATGAAATTGAAGAGGTCATAAAAACACTCCCTACAAATAAAAGTCCAGGACCAGATGGCTTCACAGGTGAATTTTATCAAACATATAAAGAGGAACTGGTGCCCATCCTCCTTAAACTCTTTCAAAAGGTTGAAGAAGAAGGAATACTCCCAAAGACATTCGATGATGCCACCATCACCCTCATTCCAAAACCAGACAGAGATACCACCAAAAAAGAAAACTATCGCCCAATATCATTGATGAATATAGATGCAAAAATTCTCAACAAAATCTGAGCCAACCGAATCCAACAACATACCAAAAAAATTATACACCATGACCAGGTTGGGTTCATCCCAGGTTCACAAGGATGATTCAACATACACAAATCAATCAGCATCATACACCACATTAACAAAAAAAAAAAGTCAAAAATCATATGATCATCTCAATAGACGCAAAAAAAGCATTTGACAAAGTCCAACATCCATTCATGATCAAGGCCCTCGCCAAGGTGGGTATGGAGGGAACATTCCTGAATATAATCAAAGCCATTTATGATAAACCCACAGCAAATATAATACTCAATGGGGAAAAACTGAAAGCCTTCTCACTCAAATCTGGAACACGACAGGCATGCCCACTCTCACCACTGCTCTTCAACATCGTTTTGGAAGTCCTAGCCAGAGCAATTAGACAAACCAAAGAAATAAAAGGCATCCATATAGGAAGAGAAGAGATAAAACTGTCACTGTATGCAGATGACATGATACTATACATAGAAAACCCTAAGGACTCAACCCCAAAACTCCTTGAACTGATTCATAAATTCAGCAAAGTAGCAGGATATAAGATTAACATTCAGAAGTCAGTTGCATTTCTGTATACCAGCAATGAACTATTAGAAAAGGAATACAAAAATACAATACCTTTTAAAATTGCACCTCACAAAATCAAATACCTCGGAATACACCTGACCCAGGAGGTAAAGGACCTATATGCCGAGAACTATACAACTTTAATCAAAGAAATCAAAGAAGATGTAAAGAAATGGAAAGACATTCCATGTTCATGGATTGGAAAAAATCAATATTGTAAAAATGGCCATACTACCCAAAGCAATCTACAGATTCAATGCAATCCCTATCAAATTACCCATGACATTTTCCACAGAACTAGCACAAACAATCCAAACATTTATATGGAACCACAAAAGACCCAGAATCGCCAAAGCAATCCTGAGAAACAAAAACCAAGCAGGAGGCATCACTCTCCCAGATGTCAAGAAATACTACAAAGCCACAGTCATCAAAACTGTGTGGTACTGGTATCAAAACAGATGGACAGACCAATGGAACAGATTAGAGAACCCAGAAATAAACCCTGACACCTATGGTCAATTAATCTTTGACAAGGGAGGCAAGAACACAAAATGGGAAAAAGAAAGTCTATTCAGCAAGCATTGCTGGGAAACCTGGACAGCTGCATGCAAAGCAATGAAACTAGAACACACCCTCACACCATGCACAAAAATACACTCAAAATGGCTGAAAGACTTAAATTTATGACCGGACACCATCAAACTCCTAGAAGAAAACATAGGCAAAACACTCTCTGACATCAACATCATGAATATTTCTTCAGGTCAGTCTCCCAAAGCAATAGCAATTACAGGAAAAATAAACCCATGGGACCTCATCAAACGGAAAAGCTTTTGCACAGCAAAGGAAACCCAAAATAAAATAAAAAGACAACTTACAGAATGGGAGAAAATTGTTTCAAATGATGCAACTGACAAGGGCTTAATCTCTAGAATATATAAACAACTTATACAACCCAACAGCAAAAAAACCAATCAATCAATGGAAAAATGGGCAAAAGACATGAATAGACATTTCGCCAAAGAAGATATACAGATGGCCAGCAAACACATGAAAAAATGCTCAACATCGCTGATTATAAGAGAAATGCAAATCAAAACTACCATGAGATATCACCTCACACCAGTCAGAATGGCCATCATTCATAAGTCCACAAATAACAAGTGCTGGAGGGGTGTGGAGAAAAGGGAACCCTCCTGCACTGTTGGTGGGAATGTAAACTGGTACAGCCACTATGGAGAACAGTTTGGAGAGACCTTAGAAATCTATACATAGAACTTCCATATGACCCCGCAATCCCACTCTTGGGCATCTGTCTGGACAAAACTCTACTTAAAAGAGACACGTGCACCCGCATGTTCATTGCAGCACTATTCACAATAGCCAGGACATGGAAACAACCCAAATGTCCATCAACAGATGATTGGATTCGGAAGAGGTGGTACATATACACCATGGAATACTCCTCAGCCATAAAAAAGAATGACATAACGGCATTTGCAGCAACATGGATGGAACTAGAGAATCTCATACTGAGTGAAATGAGCCAGAAAGTCAAAGACAAATACCATATGATATCACTTATAACTGGAATCTAATATCCAGCACAAATGAACATCTCCTCAGAAAAGAAAATCATGGACTTGGAGAAGAGACTTGTGACTGCCTGATGGGAGGGGGAGGGAGTGGGAGGGATCGGGAGCTTGGGCTTATCAGACACAACTTAGAACAGATTTACAAGGAGATCCTGCTGAATAGCACTGAGAACTTTGTCTAGATACTCATGTTGCAACAGAAGAAAGCGTGGGGGAAAAAATGTAATTGTAATGTATACACATAAGGATAACCTGACCCCCTTACTGTACAGTGGGATAATAAAAAAAATTATTAAAAAAAGAAATATAATACAAATACATGCTACAGCATGGATGAATCCTGAAAATATTATGCTAAGGAAAAGAAGACAGTCACAAAAGTTGACATTAATACATTTATAAGAACAGAGCTAAATAGCCAAATCTATAGAGATAGTATACTAGTGGTTGCCAGAGGCTTGGGGAAGGGAAAAATGGGGAATGACCTCTCATGGATACATTTCTTTGAGGGGTGATGAATACATTCTAAAATCAGTAGTGGAGTTTGCACAATTTTCTGGATATACTAAAATGCATTTAATTGTACACATTAAATGGCTAAATTGCATTAGTATGTGAATTACATGTCAGTAAAGTTGCTTTAAATAAAACAAAATATTAAAAAAAATCCCAAAACCAAAAACTTTCTGCTAAGTGCCTGACCCAAGTAGAAAATCAAAATATCAGTTTCTTGTTCTCCTATTCTTATCTCATTCTTGCACTATTATGTTTACAAAATTTTCTACAACTCTATGGCTTTTTTTCCCTCTGATTCCTCCATGTGGCTTTAAATATCTCCCTATTACTACTTCACAGCCCATTCCAGGTTGGTGTAAATTATCTTCCATCTCTCACCTTGACAACCTCTTCTCTGTGAGTAGTCCAACAATGACTTTAAAAGTCACTTTCTTCCTACACCAACAAATGACTCAGAATACTTTGAAGACTAGTGTGTTTTTTGTCCAATAATAAAAAAGAAACTACAACTCAAAAATTGATTTTTATGTGTTCCAAAAATTCTTCAAGGGTCCAACCATTTAAATTGTTTTGTTTGTTTGTTTGTTTGTTTGTTTTTTTCATTTTCCACAAGAGAGTATACTTATGCTTGAGGAACTGAAGCAGGAAATATGAGGATGCTAATAGAATGAGGGAGTCAGTGTAACACAAGGATGACTTTTTTTTTAACTATGATAGGTTTTATGTAATTACTTAAAAATAAACCAGTGCACTCTATTCTGTGTACATTGTTACTACCATTACATTTAATAATATAGAAAACAAAAACTTTTCATGCTACAGATTACTAGAGAAGTTCTCTTTGTTTCAGTGGTGGTCTCTGAGAGGATATTTTTCCTTCTTTCACATTTGTGAATTTTCAAATTTTCTATAATTGACCATGTGTTACTTCTGTAAAAGAAAAATTATCTAAATGTTTAGAATAAGAAAATGGGTAGTATCTTAGATAACTTGTATTGAAACATATTCGTGCACACAATGAATGGAGGTGTCACTCATGAATAATAGTGGGGGGACTTAGTACAATGAATATAGATGTATTTGGGTGCCACTATCAGCAGTTGTTGCTAGAGACTCCCCACAAATCTACAAGGCATGCAGTGGCAATTCTTAGAACAAGCAATCGAAGTTATTTCAGCAAGCAGCTGTCTCACAAACACCTCCAGGATGCCTTTGAAGGCTGAAGGATGTTGATCAAAGCAAAATATCCTGTGAGATTTCTTAGGCTTTTCAGCAGGACATTAAAACAAAACCAGGGAACTGACATCAATTTAACTCCCCACCCTGATGTGGTTTGTGCTATTGGCACCATGCCTCTGATATTATGCATACACAAGGATTTAGAAGACAACACATTGCTGTCACCACAGCAAAACCAGCATAATATCTATTAAAGGATACTCCACGGTCCGCAAATGTTTAGGAAAGTTAGCATCACATTTACTATGATTAACTTCTTTTTAATGGGGAAAAATGGGTACCTCTGAAACTTTGTCTTTCCCCAAGGAAAGGCTAAGGAAAGGTCATCCAGTAGCACTACAGAATTCTGCTCTGTAACAGCTTTCCCCACAGGAACAGATAAAGAGATCCTAACTTTCCCATCCCTATCTTGGTCTCCTGAAGACAAAAACTTCACTCTGTGTTAACTGATGGGAATCAGCAAGGTAGAAAAATATTGATTTCAAAGGCAAAGTTTTAAAACTTTCTAGTGAATAGATTTGCAAGTGTGAAAATTATTTTCTTTTCCACATTCCATTGGACACATTTAAAGTACTACAGATACACATTACAAAGTCCTATCAACATCATAACATTCCAAAACAGCCGTGAGAAGGGAATATATTGGAAGAATGAACAATTAGAAACCTTGAATTCTTTCAAGATGCATATCATAAAATGTTAATTTTTATTTATTTTAACATCTTTAAAAAATTAAAAATAAGGTGTTTTCATTGTTATTTCCCCAATACGATTTTTTTTTCTACTGTACAGCATGGTTACCCAGTTACACATACATGTATACATTCTTTTTTCTCCCATTATCATTCACCATCATAAGTAACTAATAATTTTTAAATTCTAATTTCTGTTTCCTCTTCTTTCACCATGTTATTGTTTCCCTGAACAAAAAGATTTACTCAAAATCTTCACAAGGAGAAAATACTATATCCTATTACTATGGACATACTTACATACTAACGTAATACAGGAAAAAGGGGAACCATATCCACTTACATACTCTCTCTTTTACACAGACACATACACACATACATGAGCATTATGTGCACCAGAGAACTCTCTGATTTATCTAGCCCTCCTTCATTTTTTTCTTCATTTTTATCCTTCAATGTATGGGAACAGAATCAGAAGTGTGAAAAACCTTGGTTTCACATCTCATTCACTTAATTTTCAAGGGAAATTGGATATCGTTTCAACCACCAGTAAGGTAATCTAAACTTTGAAGCTAAGGTGAATGTAAGAGTAAAGTTGTGGCTTGCTATACCTCATGACCTAGAGTTCTGTGTATCTCTAAACTAAAAACTATTTTTTTTTTGCTTTTTTAGGGCTGACCTGTGGCATATGGAAATCCCCAGGCTAGAGGTCAAATCAGAGCTGAAGCTGCTGGCCTAGGTCACAGCAACAGCAATGCCAGATCCAAGCCACGTCTATGAACTATGCCACAGCTCACAGCAATGCTGGATCCTTAACACACTGAGCAAGGCCAAGGATCAAACCCACATCTTCATGGATACTAGTCAGGTTCATTACTGCTTATCCACAACAGGAACTGCCAACTATAAACTTCTTGAGAGTAAGAACCTATTATTATAAAAAGTATATTATAGCTGTTAATGCTTATTGAGTTTTTTTTTTTTTTGTCTTTTTGCCATTTCTTGGGCTGCTCCAGCAGCATATGGAGGTTCCCAGGCTAGGGGTCGAATCGGAGCTGCAGCTAACCAGCCTATGCCAGAGCCACAGCAACGCGGGATCTGAGCTGCATCTGCAACCTACACCACAGCTCACGGCAACGCGGGATCGTTAACCCACTAAACAAGGGCAGGGATCAAACCTGCAACCTCATGGTTCCTAGTCGGATTCGTCAACCACTGCGCCATGACGGGAAATCCCTTATTGAGTTTTCTTAAATCGAGTTCTAAACATCTCTAAGCTCTAAACTTCTTGAGGGCAAGAACGATTTATTATTAGGCATATTAAGATAATGAATCCTGGAGTCACATAGACCAGAGATGATAACTAGTCTTTGCAACCTAGAAGCTGTTTGTAGAAGTTTCCATTTTGGCACAGCAGAAACAAATCCAACTAGTGTCATGATGATGCAGGTTTGATCCCAGTGAACTGCTGTGGCTGTGGTGTAAGCTGGTAGCTGTAGCTCTGATTCCACCCCTAGCCTGGCAACTTCTATATGATGCACATGCTGCTTTAAAATGCAAAAAAGAAAAGAAAAGAAAAGAATAACTGTTTGGATTTGTGCAAAATTGTTAATCTCTCTGAGCCTCAGTTTCCTAATTCGTGCCTCAGAAATATATCTGGCATGGTTGTATTGAATGTTAAACACGATGGTGCATTTTAAACCTCTTATGACAGTAGGAAACTATAAATACTATTATTACTATCTTTTTCGCCCCAGAGTGCTTAGCATAGGGTTAAGGTCATATTGAATCCTCAGTAAAAAACTGTTGAATGAATGAATGAATGAAAATTCCTTTTTAAAAATCACTGAAATTTCTCACTCTTTCTTTTTTTTTTTTAATTTGTGAAAACTAAGGGGAGATAACTAAAAAAGTAAGTTGTGGATACAAGAAATAACTCTGTGGAAATACCCACAAACCAATGGGGAGCACTATAAGTGGTGAGCTGGATGAATTTCCTCCTAGAGGCAATTCCTTGAAAGAATAAGGAAATGCTGATATGCATAGAATATTGTCCAGGTGATGAATAGACATTTCTCCAAAGAAGATACACAGATGGCCAGCAAACAC
Organism: Phacochoerus africanus; assembly: GCF_016906955.1. NCBI lineage: Eukaryota > Metazoa > Chordata > Mammalia > Artiodactyla > Suidae > Phacochoerus > Phacochoerus africanus. The sequence goes on from NC_062545.1 coordinate 201,888,730, forward strand.
ATGAAAAAATGCTCAACATCGCTGATTATAAGAGAAATGCAAATCAAAACTACCATGAGATATCACCTCACACCAGTCAGAATGGCCATCATTCATAAGTCCACAAATAACAAGTGCTGGAGGGGTGTGGAGAAAAGGGAACCCTCCTGCACTGTTGGTGGGAATGTAAACTGGTACAGCCACTATGGAGAACAGTTTGGAGAGACCTTAGAAATCTATACATAGAACTTCCATATGACCCCGCAATCCCACTCTTGGGCATCTATCCGGACAAAACTCTACTTAAAAGAGACACGTGCACCCGCATGTTCATTGCAGCACTATTCACAATAGCCAGGACATGGAAACAACCCAAATGTCCATCAACAGATGATTGGATTCGGAAGATGTGGTATATATACACAGTAGAATACTCCTCAGCCATAAAAAAGAATGACATAATGGCATTTGCAGCAACATGGATGGAACTAGAGAATCTCATACTGAGTGAAATGAGCCAGAAAGACAAAGACAAATACTATCTGATATCACTCATAACTGGAATCTAATATCCAGCACAAATGAACATCTCCTCAGAAAAGAAAATCATGGACTTGGAGAAGAGACTTGTGGCTGCCTGATGGGAGGGGGAGGGAGTGGGAGGGATCAGGAGCTTGGGCTTATCAGACACAACTTGGAATAGATTTACAAGGAGATCCTGCTGAGTAGCATTGAGAACTATTCTAGATACTCATATTTCAATAGAACAATGGTGGGGAAAAAATAATGTATACATGTAAGGATAACTTGATCCCCATGCTGTACAATGAGAAAAAAAAATAAAAAAAGAATATTGTCCAGGTGAGATAAGGTCATTAGTTTTGTCATTAACACTACCAGGAAGCCCAGCTGCTAAAGCTCTGTCTGAGAACCCTCACAGAATCAGATGGCCTCAGATGCACAATAACAGCCAGTGTACACATTAAACCAGGCCCTCAGTCTGGAGGAGTTCATTCAACCAGCATATTCTTGTTTGGACTGTGATGCCATGTGTAAAAGAAAGGAAAATCTTGGCTTTATAGATGAAGAAAAACTAATTACTTATGCCACATGTGACTATATAATAAAGCAAGAACACCCTAATGATTGAAAGTAAACTGGAATAGGAATTGTCTAGCCAATGGAAACTGAGTTTTAAAAAGATAAAGAAAAACCTTTGAAGGCATTTTTTAAAATTAATCTTAACTTTAAAAGTAAATTTAAAGATTATTTGAACTACAATTCCATAGCCCTCACCAAGATTTCTGACACCACCTGGGATTATGATCTGCTGATCACTTCTATTTCTGGGCTCTTGCTTTTTTTTTTGTCTGTGTAATCTCATTCTGTATAACACTAATCTGGCTGTTAAACTCTGCCCCTTTGCTGTTTTCTGCAAGACTGTGGATTTTCAATTTATGGTCTACTTGGGCATCATGAAGAGGGGCTGCAATACCACAATAAGCACTGAAGAGTAAAAGGATATAATATTTTACATTAAACACTCTTCTCCTAAGAAGATGTTCTCTCATACCACCTCTGAAAGCAGAGCCTGGTTTTTATCATCCCCAGCTTTTTGTCATTTTTCTCGTTCTTTATCTTCCTACTTATTTTTTCCCTAAGTTCTGCCCCCCCCTTTTTTTACTGGAAAAACAAATAATAACAAACATCTACAAAATTCTTCTTTATCAGATGAAGTCAGAATTGCATGCTGGTTGAGGCATAGACCATGGATTGAGGCTTCCTTGGTTCAAATCTCAGCATAGCCACTAATAGTAATGTGACCTTGGATAAATCGCTTAACTTTTATACCTCTGTCCCCTCATCTGCAATATGAAGGGTAAAAGAATTCTTATCTTATAAAAGTAGTTAAGATATTTAAATGAGTTGATATGTATTAGCACTCAGAATAGTTCTTGACATAGAGTAAGCAAAAAATGTTTATTATAAAATCACCTCCTTTGTTATTATTGCTTAGATGCCCTCAGCACCTTATCTCCAGTCTTCAGTGATTTATCAAGATATTTTCCGGCAGGAGAGCAGACAAAATGTTGGAGTAAAAATACCCTAAGCTTACCTTCTCTCATGATCACACATAAACCATAACTCTTTTCAGAACAACGATTGGTGAAAAATACTGGAGCCTACCAGAAAAGATCTTCTACAGTTAAGACACAAAAAGGAACCACAATGAGATGGGGAGGGGCAGACTTGTGATACAAACAAATCCCATATAACCTGGATGGGAAACCCACAAACTGGAGAATAATTATATTGCAGAGTTTTTCCCACAGGAGTGAGAGCTCTGAGCCCCATGTGAGGTTAACCAGCCTAGGGGTATGGTACCAGGAAAATAAAACCTCAGAACCCTTGGCTTTGAAGACCAGTGGGCTGCACAGGACTAGGGGAAATAGAGAGCTCACTGTCAAAGGAAGAACACAAAATCTCACATGCATTAGGACCCAATGCAAAAGCAGTAATTTGATAAGAACCTGGGCCAGACATACCTCCTGGCTTTAGATAGTTTCCTGTAGAGGCAGAGGCAGCTACGTCTCATCTTGGGGACATATTTGGGAAAATTCAGCCCCATGAACACTGCTTCTGGTGCCAATGACATCTTTGCTCATTAAAGCCAAAACCTTCCTTGAAAAAGACACATGCATCTGTATGTTCATGGCAGCACTATTCATAATAGCCAAGGTATGGAAACAACCTAAATGTCCATTGACAGGTGAATGGATTATAAAGAAGTGGTATATATACATAATGGAAATCCACTCAGCCATAAAAAAGAACAAAATAATGTCATTTGAAGCAACATGGATAGAACTAGCAACTCTCATACTGAGTGAAGTTAAGTCAGAAAGAGAAAGACAAATACCATATGATACCACTTATATCTGGAATCTAATATATAGCACAAATGAAACTTTCCATAGAAAAGAAAATCATGGACATGGAAAGCAGACTTGTGGTTGCCAAGGGGGAAGGGGAGGGAATGAGATGGATAGGGAGCTTGGGGTTAATAGGTGAAATCTGTTGCCTTTGGAATAGATATGTAATGAGATCTTGCTGTATAGCACTGGGAATTATATCTAGTCACTTATGATGGTGCATGATAATGTGAGCAAAAGTAATGTGTATGTGTATGTGTGACTGGGTCACCTTGTTGTACAGTAGAAAACTGACAGAACACTGTAAACCAGCTATAATAGAAAAAAATCATTAAAAAAGAGGATATTATATTTATATACCCTCAATCTAGGAGCATCTAAATACATAAAAAAATACCTGTGTGAAAGGAGAAATTTATGGGAATACAATAATGGTAGGAGACTTGAACACCTCACTCACATCAACTGACAGATCTTTTAGACAGAAAATCAGCAAGGCAATATAAATACAATGATATACTAGAACAGTTAGACATAATTGAAATTTTCAGAGTATTACATTCATTAAAACCAGAATACACATTAAGTGCACAAAGTACAGTCTCTAAGATTGACCACAGACTAGGACACAAAACAAGCCTCAATTAATTTGAGGCTATACATTATTTCAAGCATATTTTCTGACCACATTGGCATAAAACTAGAAATGAACTACAGAAAGAAAAATGAAAAAAAAATAATATGGAGACTAAACAACATGCTACTAAAAAACCAATGATCAATGATGAAATCAAAGAGGAAATTAAAAATTACCTTGAGAAAAATGACAATGGAAACAAAACCATCCAAAAGGTGTGAAATGCAGCAAAAGCAGTTCTCAGAGGGGAATTCATAGTGATATAGGCCTTCCTCAAAAAATCTAAAATAAACACCTAAGCTAGCACTTAAAAGAATTAGAAAAAGAAAAACAAACAAAACCTTGTCAGCAGAAGGAAGGGAATAGTAAAGATCAGAGAGGAAATAAAAGAAATAGGATTAAAATGACAATCGAGAAAAATTAATAAAACCAAGAGCTGGATTTTTGAAAGGGTAAACAAAAATGACAAACCTCTGGTTAGGCTCACCAAGAAGAAAGGGGAAGAGAATCCAAATAAGCAAAGTAAGAAATAAAAGAGAAATAACAACTGATATCACAGAAATACAAAAAAAATCATAAGGGAGTATTCTGAACAATTATGCACCAATGAATTGGACAAACTTGAAGAAATGGATACATTTCTAGAAACATACAATCCACCAAAACTGAATCAAGAACTAGATAATTTGAACAGACTGATCAAATGGCATTATTACATTTTTAAATTTATGGTCCTATTTTATAGCACAGGGAACTATATCCAATCTCATGAAATAGACTGTGATGGAAAATAAGATTAAAGAATGTGTATATATATTCTTATATATATATATATATATATATATATAGCCACTTTGATGTGCAGCAGAGATTGGCACATTGTAAATCAACTGTAATTTAATAATAAATAAATAAATACCAAAAAATATATTAAATAAAATTTGCAGAAGAATCACAAGAAGCCTAGAAAGCATTCTAATTACCTTCAGCAAATTCACCAACTGACACTATTCATTCCATTTGCTTGTCATCTATGTGAGTGTTTTCTGAATCATCCATCTGAAAATAAATTATTGACATCATACACTTTAACTCTAAATACTTCAGAGTATGCTTCCCAAGAACAATATGATTATCAAACTGAAGAGATATGGATATATTAGCACTATCACACTCAGATTTCACCAACTTTCCCAGACATATTTTTTATTTTTGTCTTTTTGCCTTATCTAGGGTCGCTCTCACAGCATATGGAGGTTCCCAGGCTAGGGGTCTAATCGGAGCTGTAGCCACTGGCCTACACCAGAGCCACAGCAACGCGGGATTGAAGCGGCATCTGCAACCTACACCACAGCTCATGGCAACACTGGATCCTTAACCCACTGAGCAAGGCCAGGGACTGAACCTGCAATTCCTAGTCGAATTCGTTAACCACTGCACCACGAAGGGAACTCCCCCAGACATATTTTTATGGAAAAATTCTGTCATCCACACTGTGTTTAGTTTTCATATTGATTTTCTCTTTCTTGAATGACATCAGCATTTTCCCAAAGTACAGAGCAGCTGTTTCATAGAATGTTCTCAATTTAGGCTGGCCTGATGCTCTCTACTGATTATAGTCAGGTTATGCATTTGGGGGTGGGGGGACAGAAATGCCAAATTTGGCAGAAATGCAAGTATTCGTGCTATGTCCATGGTATTTCGTCTCACTGTTGGTGGTGATAACAAGTAAGAATTTTCTTTTAAGCAAGTTCATTAGTGCTTCCTCTGGTTCATATTGTGACTACAGACCCTTGTTGATCTCATAAATAAAAGAATGACTCACATGTTTAAAAAGTACAGCATTTAGTATATACCTGACCAAGTAGGTGAAAAACATATGTTGCGAATTATAAAGTACTGATAATGGAGAATGAAAATGATTCAAAGAAATAGAAAGATATGCCAATGCTCTTAGATTGGAAGAATGAATATTGTTAAAATGACAATAGTATCCAAGGGAATCTATAGATTCAATGAAATCCTTGTCAAATTTCCAATGGTATTTTTCACAGAACTAAAACAAAAACATTCTTAAATTTGTATCACTCTTGAGAAAGAAAAACAGAGCTGGAGAATCAGGCTCCCTGATTTCAGAATATACCACAGAGCTATAGTCATCAAAATACTTTGGTACTGGCACAAAAACAGAAATATAGATCAATGGAACAGGATAGAGGGCCCAGAAAAAAATCCACACACCTATGATCAATTAGTCTACAACAAGGGAGTCAAGACTATAAAATGTAGAAAAGACAATCCACTTACCAAGTGGTTCTGGGAAAACTGACAGCTACATGTGAAAGAAAGAATGAAATCAGAACATTCTTTAGCACCCAATACAAAAACTAACTCTAAATGTATTAGAAACTTAAATGTAAGACTGGATACTATAAACAAGAGGAAAACAAGGCAGAACACTCCTTGACATAAATCACAGCAGTATCTTTTTAGATATATCTCTTAGAGTAATGGAAATAAAAACAAAAATAAGCAAATAGGGCCTAATTAAACTTAAAAGCTTCTGCATAACAGAGGAAACCATGTACAAAACAAAAAGACAATTTACAGAATGGGAGAAAATATTTGCAAGTGACTACTCAATCAACACGGGATTAATCTCTGAAATATGCAAACAGCTCATGCAACTCTGTATCAAAGACCCACTCAAAAAAATGGTCAGATGATCTAAATTGACATTTCTCCGAAGAAGACATACAGATAACCAACAGACTCATGAAAAGATCTTCAACATTGCTAATTATTAAAGAAATGCAAATCAAAGCTACAATGAGATATCACCTTGCACTGGTCAGAATGTCCACCACCAAAAATTCTACAAATAATAAATGTTGGAGAGGGTGTGAAGAAAAGGGAAACCTCCTTCACTGTCAGGAAGACTATAAACTGGTGCACCCACCTTAAAGAACAGTATGGAAGATCCTTAAAAATCTAAAAATAGAGTTACCATAATATATAGCAATCCCACTAATAGGCATATATCTGGAAAAGATGAAAACTCTAATTCAAAAAGATACATGCATTGCAATGTTCACTGCAACAGTATTTACAAATGCCAAGACATGGAAGCAATCTAAATGTCTATTGCCAGATGAATGGAATAGAAGATGTGGTGCATATACATACATACATACACACACACTATGTAATTTTTACACAGCCATACAAAAAGCTTGAAATAATGCCACTTGCAGGAACATGAGTAGATCTAGATATTATCATACTAAGTGAGGTAAGTCAGAGAAAGACAAACATCATATGCTATCACTTACATAAAGCATATAAAAAATTATATGAATGAATTTATTTACAGAACAGAGATAGACTTATAGACGTTGAAAACAAATTTAGGATTACCAAAGGGGATAAATGAGTGGGATTAACACATACATACTACTATACATAAAATAAACAGCATAGGAAACTGTATTCAATATCTTATAATGTTATATAATAGAGTCATATATATGTGTATACATAAGTATAACTGAATTATTTTGATATATATCTGGAACTAACATAACATTGTAAATCACAACTATACTTCAGTTAAAAAAACAAGTTTTTGGCAAAACACCTTTTCCTTTCTAAGAGGCATTCTGGTGCTAAATGTTCAGAGAACAGTGGTTTCAAGTTATTAGGGATGTGTTCGTCGTAAAAACCATTTGTAAAATATTGGTGTTGGCTTTTTTTTTGGTCAGTGCTACAATTCTACAACAAACAGATATTTACAAACTGGTAACTAACCTAACCCTTTATGAGTCTTAAATCTATGGAACATAATTCCATAGGAAGTGTGATAATTATAAATTGGATATTGTATAATATTTTTCTAAAATGTTATTAAGGGGAGCAAACATTTTCAAATTCAAAGGGAACATCTGAAACAATAATTTTACTTTGGGCTGTACCACATAAAGACTATTACCCAAAGCAAAAAATGTTTCCTTGAGATGCTGAAACAAAACTGTTTATAATCCAGCAATGTATGGGGCATGACAAAGACCCATAGACCAGATCTTGCCTCTGTAGTGGAGTGTTTCCTTCAATGAAATGATAAGCAAAACTATTTATGGCCATCTCCTGGGTAAAGAAATACCATGTGAACAATAGCTTGCTGAATATTTTTAAATGAAAACGGACATAAAAAGAGGCATTGTTAAAAGTAGGGCAGAGTAGTGGGAAGGGGGGAAACTGATTAGATTAGTGCTAAATTATCTAAGGACCAAAGCAAACTCAGCTGGGAATACTGACCTCTAGCTGCTCCAATTGGCCATCAGCACCACCTGGGACTTTGTTAGAAATGCAAATTATGGCACCCCCTCCTAGGAACACTCAATCATACTTAGAATCTTTGCAAGTGGGATCCAGGAATCTGTGTTCTAACAAGTTCTCCTAGTGATTCTTACACATGCTCCTTTGAGAAACACTGAGGAATAGGCATTTTTGAGTTGCCTACATTCTCTTAAATAATTTAAGTGAAAATTTTGAGAAAGAGGAAACAATTTGACTTTTTATTGTTTTCTTTTAAATTTGCTGTTCAATCTCCTTGATTAAGATGAGCATCTTTTTTAGTTTACTTACTCTGGAAGTAAATTGGTTACACAAAAGATAGTAACTGCATGTGGAATTCTAGGATTATTTTAGTAAACTGTTAACTTGAATAAATAAATTTCCATCAAATTTAACATTACATTGGCAGGAAGTCCTGAGCAATTGGATGTCAATTTCTGTAAAACAACTCTATGTCCTCTTTATTTATCTGTGACATTTCTAGCAATCTATGTGGAACATGAAGGTATAAGAGGACTGAGAACAGATGGTCATTTTACCAAGGATTCATTCTACGGATGCTGGTTTTAATCCAGGTGGAGAGTAGTGGGTATTTTGTTAGTTCAGTGAAGGTCCATTAATGTATAATATGGAAACTGATTCTTCGACACTAAAAGAGATAGATTTTTAAATACTGAGTGACAAGTGTATACCAGAAACAAGAGTTTCAAAATTTCTTCTTAGTAGAATCTAAGTTTGAATAAAATGGTATAGAATTATTTAAAAAGGAAAATATAGCCAAATAAATGATTTGAAGATGTGAATGCTTAGCATTTGTTAAATAATGAATATACAAATGATAAATATAATTAAATTGTAATGAAATAGTATAGGTTATTGATTTCAAATTTAAAAGCTAAACACTTTTACAAAGTTTTCCATTTTCACAAATTTGATTATATATCCCATCTTTGCTATACTGAAATAGTGCTGTGTTTATATTACGGTGGATGTAGAATATTAGATTTTTCTTTGGAATATAGCTTTAAAATCTGTCAATAATCCTTAAAGTAAAAATGCAGAAAAGTAATCTCACATAATTTTTAAAATTCTAGAATGGTTCAATTTTTGGCCAGTGGGAACGTTTAAGTTGGCTCTTGTGTCTTTTTGATATGACCCCAATGGTCTTTGACAAATTTGATTTCTGGTGTGACAAGTTTTCCTGCCATAGACCAGGCAGTCATTTTTTTCCCCAGTGTAGACTGATTCTTTTTAGTGGTGAATAGTTTTTAGAGACTATATCTGTGGTTAGGGATGGCTATGAACAATTATTTGGATAAATATTTATTTAACTGCTCAAAAAGGGATTTTTAAGATTTAGTGTTGGTATTAATTTGGTCTTCCTTGCTCACATCCAAACTGGTTATTGTCATTCTAAAAGACTCTGATCTTGGAGTTCCCACGTGGCGCAACGAATCTGACTGGGAACCATGAGGTTGCGGGTTCGATCCCTGGCCTTGCTCAGTGGGTTGAAGATCCAGCGTTGCTGTGAGCTGTGGTGTAGGTCATAGATGCAGCTTGGAGCTAGCATTGCTGTGGCTCTGGCGCATGCCAGCAGCTGTAGCTCCAACTGGACCCCTAGCCTGGGAACCTCCATATGTAGCAGGTGTGGCCCTAAAAAGACACAAATCTTCACTTTGGTTATGTCTGTCTCTTTATTTCAAAATGATTTATACCTAAGTCTCACTATGATGTGATTTGTAATTCTTAATCTTTTTGAGGGCCTGAAACTAGTCCCTGAAATTCAAGTAGTAGAACTTCAATCCTTTGAGTAAAATATTACTTCCTGCTTTTAAAACACACATTAGGGGGAGTTCCTATCATGGCTCAGCAGAAACAAATCTGACAAGTATCCATGAGGTTGCAGGTTCAATCCCTGGCCTTGCTCAGTGGGTTAAGGATCCAGTGTTACTGTGTGGTGCAGGTTGCAGATGTGGGTTGGATCTGGTGTTGCTGTGGCTGTGGCTATGGCCTAGGCCAGTGGCTACAGCTGCGATTTGACCCCTAGCCTGGAAATGTCCGTATGCCACAGGTGGGGCCCTAAAAAAATCCCACCCACATATTAGATACATTTAGCCATTATTATAAAAATATGACACAATTGTTATGGTGATATAATAATAACAAAAATATTACTATGCATTGCCATATACATATATATGATATTCTATTTTGTAAATGATATTCAACACATTATTTGAAAGTGTTATATTAATTAACACCAGCAGAACTATAACATATAATGAAGTAACATTTACTGTGAAAAAAGCTTTGCTTGTTCAATCTAAAAATTTAAGAAGCAGAAATTAGAAATGCATTCATAGGTTTCTATGAAGCAATCAATCATGCATCTTGAATTTTCTTGGTCATGATTTTTAATATCCTATTATATTGATTCTAAAATTATATTCAGAGTTGTCAAAACTCAAAAATCCCAATTTTTAGTCATCAAATATTAACATTATTTGTATTTAGGAATCATTATGAGGCTACTTTGTAAATTAGGAAGGTTTATGGAAAGAGATGCTTTCATTAAAAACTGAAAATTGAACATACTTCAGGATTAAATATATTAATATTGGAAATTCTTTGTTGAAAATAAAGCCACCTGACTGTTGTAAAGAGAGCTGTAGTAGATGGAGAATGCTAAGAAATTTATAAAATATTACTTATCCCTCCCTACACTGACAAGCCAACCACCACGGATGACATTGAGATGTCTGTTACAGAGTCATTTTCACTTTCTAATGAATTTTAAACTGTACAAATTATCAGAGAATCCTATCTGTGTATGATAGAAGCTAGTTGTACAACTAAAAGCATACAAAATGATAATATAGGTATTAGCAGATCATTTCTTGGTTTTACTATTTAATAATATGCAAGTTGAATTTATGCTTGAGCCAAAACATCTTCAAATTCGCCAAGAAGCTATGGAGAAAACCGAACTAAAAACTAAATTTTCTATTGTCATGAAAAATACACAATGGTATAAACCAACAAAGCAAGATTAGCTTAAAAATTGAGCTTTTACTATTTTCTGTGCAGTCATCAATTAAGATTTAATCTCATGTGAGATTGCACAAATCCATTATTTATAGTAAAAGATAAATGATGCTTTTTCCCCACATCTTCAGGATAACAAAAAATGTGTTTTTAAATGTGTTTTCTTCATGCTATTCAGCTGCTTTAGGGACATTTCTGCTTTCAATACTATTCTCCACTCCCAATACCCGCAAAGCACAAATTTGCTATATTAAAAATGAAGATGCAAAAATGTTATCTTTTCAAAATTCCCTGATACTATAAAGACCTATATGATCTAATACCCAAAAAAGATACTAAAGTGTCAAAGGAGAAGCAAATACAAATAAGTCAAGTATTGACTATTTTTATAATGTTACTATTGTCAAAAGTATAGCAAGGGAAAACATTAACAGGCAGGATTTGAATCATCACTAACTAGAGCAGAGCTATGAAGAAAGGACTTGGAGATCTGCATTAGTTAGTAGAATGTTTCAATTGCCTAGGCAAATGATAAGGAGAAGAGAAATTAATCATATTATGAAAGTATTATGAATATAGAGAAGGTAACAAGTTAGCTCAAAGAGCGTAGGCAGAAGATGGTGTTACTTATATCATCAGTTAGCTCACACAGGTTATGGAAATATTGAAACTCTTCCATAACCTTTGTTACATAGCTACTGGCCCAAGCTCCTGATGTTTATACTCAGCACATTTCCTGAAAACTCCAGATTTCCCTATGAGCCAAAAAAGTGTTGTCAAGAATAATTTAGTTAATGAGGGAATCCTGAGTCCTGCTTTAGCACTAAGGCTCACCTGTGTCAGATTGTTAAATACTTTGTTTCACTTCTGCCTTTGAGAAATAGATGGAGACTTTTTTATTAATCATGCACAGCATAGCATTTCATATGCTTTTTCAATGTATATGTCTCTCCTCAAGAAGATTCTTAGCTAATATCTCTTCAATGATACTTTTTTCCTTTTTATTCTGCTTTCTTTTGCAACCCCTATTGGATGACTTTTTAATCTATGAATCTTCTCTAGATATCTCAGTAAGATTTTCCTATTTTAAATACAGCTAATTTTATATCATTAATATAGCACTATTTAATATGCACCTTTAAAAGTCATTTTTAATAGTCTATGATTTTCATTTTTTTCCTAGAGTCTATTTTCTTGTTGATTTCATTGCTTTGCTAGCAATAAGTTTCATTCATGTGTTTTAAATTGATCATCAGAAACGAAACCTACTTTCCCTTCCCCTTCTTTCTCTTTTTTCAAACTCTACAATGTCTAACACTTTTGTAAATGCTTCTACCTGTCTTGTTAGGAGTCCCTATCCAGATAAGATCACATCTTGGTAGTTCAGAGAGCTTGCTGAGGTGATAATTTGGGACACGGCAGCCACTGAGAGTTACTAGCTTCTTTCAAGTATTTATCTGCCAAGATGTGTCTCACTGTCTTCTTTCCTGAGTTTTCAGCTTCATGTAGGCATCCATAATTCCAGAGTAAAGTTGAGAGGTTAGTTTTCTTTCTCCTTCAATAGGCAGAGAAGGGAAGCTGCAGCCACACATTTTGTGAAGGGAATCTAGATTCTGTCCGCTTTACCCTCATGTGAGCAACATTTAACCCCCATTATCCAAAGTACTAGTAACTCCTTACTTCCAAGTTTGAGGTTCTATAAATTTGTTTTTCAGGACAGATTATTACTCTCGTGTCCCTCTATTACTGTTATAACCATAGTAGTGCTTATCTTCCCATTTGGACACCAATATTCCATTTCACTTGTATCATTTTATGCTTTATTATTTCTCTGTGCTTAGAAGAAGGGGTTATGTTGCTCTTTATCAGTCACAGTTCCAGAAGAAAACAGATGGTATCCTCAAATTAGGATAATTCAAGGCAAATTTTAAAAAGGGACCATTGAAAAAGATGTTTTCGGGGTGTAGGAAATCAAAATTGATACTGTCACACTCCAGAACACCGTCATATTCTAATATGGAGTAGGGCCTGAAGACATGAGGAGAGGTAATGGTTAATGGAGGCAAGAGATAAAAGGACAAGACCATCCTTTATGTGGACAAAGAAAATATCCAACTATGTCCCTTCTCCACACATGCACAAAAATTTATGGAACACTCATTTGGGGTGATTTTTGCCATCTGCATCTTACCTTATTGTTGGGCCGCACCCCACAGGCCTGCAAGCCTTGTTGTTGCCCAGTCTTGAGACCAAAGAAAGAGCCCAGTGACAGAGGCATCAATGGTTTACAGGGTCTTAAACAAAGGGTCCTGGAGTAATGCCCCATTGAGAATTAAAGACATCAGGCAAGATGTGGAAGCGTCTTTGCTACTGGAGGGTGGAGGCTACCATTTATAGGGGGGATTGATGTCAGGTGTGCTCATTAGTTCCTAGGGGCTAAAATTAAGCCCTATAATTAAAAGGATTGGGTAGTCATGTGAGTGAAGCAGGGAATGGTTGAGCAGAGATGTACAGAGAGCAAGAACAATCTTGAGTGGCTTAATCATACACTTTTCCCTAAAACTGGCTTAGGAAGAGGTCACATATATGGGTCCTTTATGTATGAAACAAGACGGAGAGAAAAGCTATGCAAGCTTATACAAGTTCATCACTGTGAAGACTCAGAACAACCTAAAAAGGTGGAAATGATAAAAATACAATATGCACTTGAGAGAATGCTTGGAGACTTTTAGTCAAGGTGATGCTCCACATTTATGTCCACATTTATGTTTAGTGCATTGGGCTAGATAACTTCTGTTTGCCACTTCTATGGCAGAAAGCAGGGTAAAGAAATGTGGATAAAGATTTGAGTGTTTCATAAATATGTGTATGAGTGTGTTGCGTGTGTGTGCATTTGTGTGTAGAGGAAACAGGTGCAGTTGGATTTATTTTTACTGGCAGTAGTGTGATTTCTATACATGAATAATGACACAGGAGATGTTGCCTTTCACCCAAACTTTTTAAAAATGTAAGTTTTCCTCCCTTCTTTCCCTGGTTTCTATCATCTCCTGTTCTTCCCTTCACTGTTTTTAAGTAGAGACTTGCCTAGGTTTTCTTTAGTAATTGATAATCCAGGACATAATAGGCAGAGACAGAAAGACTATTGGTCTTAGAGTAAAAGATTTGCTGTTTGACTTTGGACATCCAGTTTAGGGAATTAAACTCTCCGGATATTAGAATCTTCATCTTTACAGTGGGGGTGTTTATGTCCGTCTTTTCTCAGAAGTTCAAAACCAAAAGAAGATAACATTTGTGAAACTTCAGATTAAAAATGTTTTATTGTCAAAAAGGATCAGAGGAAAAAAGATTATATCCTAAAGCCTAGACTGGGCCAGAATGGGAAACTTAAGAGCTAGTGTTCTGGTTAGGGAAGAACAAAGACCCTTGAAGGCAAAATATCTCCAGTGAAATGTTTTCCTTGTATTTATTCATCGTGCCAGACATTCTCTCACTTTAGGTTCTTTGCACTAGCTGGTCCCTCTGCCTAAAATGCACTTCCCACAGATGCTTACTTGCTTGGTAAACTTTCTTATCTCTTTCAAGTCTGCTCAAAAATCATCTTAATGGGGCTTACAATAATGACCTTATTTGATATTGCACCTATAGCCCCCAGCATTCCTAATCACCTTTCCCTGATTCCATTTTTCCATAACACTCATCACATTCTAATGTATTCTATAATTTACTTGTTTATATTTTATTTCATTTTATTTTATTTATTTTATTTTTTGGTCTTCTTAGGGCCACACCTGGGGCATATGGAAGTTCCCAGGCTAGGAGTTGAATCGGAACATAGCCATTGGCCTATACCACAGCCACAGCAATGCCAGATCTGAGCTGCATCTGTGACTTACACCATAGCTAACGGCAGCCACAAAATCCTTTAGCCCACTGAGCAAGGCCAGGGATCAACCGGCATCCTCATGGGTACTAGTCGGCTTCATTACTGCTGAGCCATAATGAGAACTCCCAATTTACTTGTTTATTATATCTATTTTATTTTTGATATGTGAAAAAAAATCTCATCGTCCCTATACCTGTGCTAGAATGCAAGCTCTATGTTAGCAGAGATTTCTGTCTGTTCATGAATGTATCCTAAGCACATAGGAGAGTGCTTGGGACATAACATGTGCTTCATAATAATTTGTTGAATGAATAAGTGTGTCACTTTAATAGTTTGAAGCAGCCATATCCAGATTTCCATGTCCCTGGTCACCAGCTGAAGAATAGCATGTATCATAATTGAGAGATTAGATGGAATCTGACCTCAGGGAATGACCAAAGAAAGGCCTTTTGGAGTCTTCAGTGATTGAGAACCAAGTTAGAGAAAATCCATATGTTACTCTACTATACCTTTCTTCTTTTAACTCACCATCAAGGCAATTATATCCATTGTCTGAGTATAGAGTGAAGTTCTTAGAATGGACTGCCATTCCAACCAGCAGTCAGATAATGTCCCCTGAGGAAGACAAACACACGTAATTTTACATTCTAAAGACAGTAACAGCTTACTGTTTCATCCTTTTGAGGCCGTTCTGAATTCTCACAGTGGGATAAAGTAATTCTGTTGTGAAAGTTCACACAGTTATCTCCCTCATGTTTCATCATATAAAGGATCCATACATGTGACCTATTCATAAGCCAGTGTTAGAGGATGTTTTACATGAATTATTCTTTAAGCATGTTAAAATTTTTAAAAATATGGAAATGTTAAACATGTTCAATGCAAGATATTAGTTGCAAAAAGCTAGTGGTGTGTGTGTGTGTGTGTGTGTGTGTGTGTGTGTGTGTGTGTGTTGGGGATAGGGGAATAAAGATAGCCATTAAACCATTGTGTATAAAGACGATGAAAATTAAGGCAAAGTCTTGAGAATTTAGAAAAAAAATTCTCCAAATTTGAATAAGCTGCACTGGGGAACAGACAAGACATCTCAGGCTGTAGCCACAATGTAGAGCCTGTAGAGGAAGACTCCCGAAGCCTGAGAAGGTCCCATTGTGTCAGAAACATAGTAGGAGTTAGTAACCCAAGTCAGATGTGTTTGCCCTCAAACACTCAGTGTATTTGGACACACTACTTCAGATAAGAAGCTGTTCTTCCAGGTTCACAAGACCACTCTTCCTCAAAAGAAGGAATAAATTTAGGCTTCCATTACAGAAATATGGAAATTTGTAAAGGCTGCCACTTAATTCCTTTGAAGATATACTCTCCATCTCTCCAGAGGGTACCATTCCCTTAGACTGGATGTGAAAACCTGCCCCTATGACACAGTGGAATCTGTATAGTAGTACAGATTCCATACAATGCAGGTACTTGGTTCTCAGGCCCTTCTGATAACTCTGAATTCAACTCTGGGTGCTAAAATATATTTTCTTATGTCTACATACTACATCCATTAATTAATAGGAAATATGGCTTCTTAACTTTTCTATCACTGAACTACAGTGTTTATATCATTTAATCTAAATTATCACCTCTTTTTTTTTTTGCCTTTTCTAGGGCTGCTCCCACAGCATATGGAGGTTCCCAGGCTAGGGGTCTAATCGGAGCTGTTGCTACTGGCCTACGCCAGAGCCACAGCAACGCCAGATTCAAGCTGCATCTGCAACCTACACCACAGCTCACAGCAATGCCCGATCCTCAACCCACTGATCAAGGCCAGGGATCGAACCCGCAACCTCATGGTTCCTAGTCGGATTCATTAACCACTGAGCCACGACGGGAACTCCAATCACCTCTTCTTTAAATTCAAAGCCACATGTTTTATGTTTAAATATGTATTACTGCCTCATCTTAGACAATTCTTTTGTCTGTTACATTTGAGGTGGGCATATGGACCAAAGACCTGCAAGGTTCTATCAATCATGGACTATTCAGAAATTTATAATTGTGCCTTGAGTGACACAAGTGAGGAAACTGGCCTCTTTCACACCAATTATCTGGTTTCCAAATTTTAATAAACCATGTAGAAAGAGCCATTATCTACCAGCTTTCTAGCTCTGACTGAATTTTTAGTCATTTAATGTCAGTTATACGAAGCAAAGACAAGGACTCTGGGATAGATTATTGTGAGTACTAGATTATTATGAGCATCAAGTGATCTAACATTCTGGAGAATGCACATATTGTAGAAAGGGGATTTTTATAAGGGTTGTGAAAGGCACTTGGATCATTTTATTTGCTTTAAGAGACATGAGAAAAATGGGGATTCCTTTTGAATGTTATATTGCTCCAGGCATTCAAATTTGTTGTGAATTATATCACATTAAAATTAGATTAGTCATAGATCTTTAAAATATTATATTATTCATAAAATTCTTTCTCTATAGTTTTTCCTCATTCCAATTTCCTTACGCTTTGATCTGTTATTAAATTCTATGTTCCTTAGGGCTTTTTCTCGTGATTTTTTTTTCTATAGTAAATAATTACATAATTCACTTAGTTTATTATTTCTTTTTGCTTTATTAATTCAAATCTTTACTTCTTTAAAAAAATATAAGACAAATGTTTCTATAAAATGTTTATATTTATATGTTTACAAATACGTGCATGTACATATGTATGTCTGTATGTTTATAAGCATATATATATACATATGTGTATATAAGCATATAAACATATATACACACATATATAGCTAGAGTTTATCATAAATAATGAGTCCTCTTGTCTTCTTTCCCACCTCTACTCATCTCCAATCTCTATCAATTTCATCACTTTTAGATATTTCTTCTTATATTTAATTGATCATTTCTAAGTAAATATGATTAGACTATTATAGTTTTATTTTCTAATATTATACATAATGATGCAATTTATTGATACTTTATTGTGGAAAGTTAGGACTGACCCTTTATGACACCACCCTCTGTTTCTACACACACATATACACACAAACACCCTTCTTTCTCCAAATCTCAAGATGATGATATCTAAAATTTTGGTTAAATCACTATTTAGTACTTATAACCACATAAGTATACATCAGCACTAAGCTATATAGTAAACTACAGATATATGTATTTCTTGTGAAACTTTTTTTTTCCTATAAGTTAAAAGGGGTTGTTTTTTCTCCTGTGAAATTTTTATGTGAATAGATCACTAAATATTCCTCAAGCTCTTTGACAGATGAGACAGATTCTTTTCATTGAGGTAAAACACATCAACAAACTGAAGGTTCCATGTTGTTCTGCAAGATATAACTTCCATATTTTTGCTCCAAGATGGACTGATGGTTTGG
Source organism: Phacochoerus africanus (assembly GCF_016906955.1). Taxonomy (NCBI): domain Eukaryota; kingdom Metazoa; phylum Chordata; class Mammalia; order Artiodactyla; family Suidae; genus Phacochoerus; species Phacochoerus africanus. Next base: position 201,906,954 of record NC_062545.1, read on the forward strand.
TAGGTCCTGTGCATTTATCAAATGATTTCTCTTCATTATTTTAGGAATTTCCTTTGCTTTTTTAAAAAACTGTTGTTTGCCATTTTTGTGGATCCCATTTCTTTCTCTTTCTAGATATACTCTCTCACTTTAGTGAGCACATGCCTAAGTAGTTAACACAAGATGGGTAAAAAGAAGGCATAATTTTTAATTCTTTGCATGACTAAAAATATCTTTATTCAACCCTTGATTAAATGTTTGGTTATATACAGATTTCCACTATTTCATTTACCAGTAACCTCACCCAGTTACTTTGCTATAGACCTCGCATTTATTTTATTTTGGAAATTTCACTGTAAATGAGCATTTCTCAAAAGTTAGGCATTGCTCATAAGCATAAGTTAGGCATTCTATGAGTTTCTGTTTTTTTTTTTTTTGTATGGTTCAGGTGGGTATCTTGGTTATATCTACTTTAAAATGTCTCGAGAATAAAAGTTTTATAACTATGTGTATGATATAAGCCCTTGGGTACCAATAACATATGTAAAATAATCAAATGTGTTAACTAGGGAGGTAGGCTGAAATTTTTATATATAGAATATATGGCTATATTTTCTTTATCTGGGTAATGAGCTCTACTGGCAAATTATCATAGAAAGAATGACTGCTATTCTAAACCCAACATTACTTTGGGTGTATATTCAGGTTTACAGTCCCTGGGCATGTGGGATCTGTGAAGAACTGTCAGGAGATAGGCCATAGGCTGGTATAAAAGAGATTTTGGAAAGTTGAACTGAAGTTGAGGGAAGTGTCTAGGAAGTTAGAGGCTGGGTTGGGTGCCCTCAGTACCACTTTGATGATTTGCTATAAGGATTTACAAAACTCAACATGTAGTTGTACTCATAGTTAAGTTTATTTCAATGAAAACAAAATCATCAAAGGAAAAATGTACATGGGGCAAAAACTGGAGGAAAATAGGTACGTTCTTCCAAGAGTCATCTCCCTATGAGTCACACAGGACATTCTTAATTTCTCCAGAATTAAATTATGACATGTTGTCTATAAGGAAGGCTCATTTGAGACTCATTGCCCAAGGTTTTTATTGGGGCTTAGTTATATAAACACCCTCTGCCTAGCAGGGATGAAATTTTGAGATTCCCAGAAGAAAAGTGTTTGTCCAGCATCAATCATATATTCGGCACACTTTAGGCACCGTGAGTCATATTATCAGGGATGATGGGAACACTAATGAAAGGCAAATTCCCAGCCAGTGACCAACCTCACAAGCAGGACTTGATAGCAGTCTCAGGTTTGCTCTGTTAACTCTTATCTGAAAAAAAAATGGTGAAATAAGGGATTTAATTTTGTCTGGTCTGCGTTGAAATCTTTGATAGGAATTTTTATATCAGTAGCGCATTTAATTTTCATGAAATCTCCATGGGGTACAATGGCAGGAGGGCTGAGGCTGAGAGGTGAAGAGATGTAATAAGGAGCTCCCTTTATCCAAGCCTTCAATTGCCTAAAACTCTGCTTTATCTATTATGGCAATTACACAAGTCCAGACTTGCCACTCATTCCCACCCACTGGGTTTCAGGACTCATCTCTTGACTTGGGGATTCCCTTTTTCCTATGGACTGCATTGGGTCACATTAATTTTTCCGTGAATAGTTAAAACTGGTTTCTATGCTGTCTTCATTCAGTACAGAGAGCACCCATCCTCTTGTTTGGGGTTTCTAAGCTTTCTGTTTTTTTCTTGGCTTTTAGACTTCCTATAGAGACTGTAAACACGCAGAGGTAGTTTTATATTTTTCTATGGAATGGGTACATTTTGTAAATAGCAGAGAAATCAAACACATACAAATGTGTTTAATTTGATAAATTTTATCCCCAACAGCTGGCTGTATTGGCACAATAGGATGTATCAGTGATCAATGGTTTCTGTCATCCCCACCCCCTTAGATTTCTTTTGATAACCATATACCCTTATCATTACTTCTCCCACCTTTTGAGAAACTCTTTCTCAAAAGAACCATTTTCATGCGGTTCAAAGAGGGTCTGACATATATAATATATTACTCAATGACCATAGACAGTGTTGAACCTGTGCTCAGGCTAAGCCATTCAGAATCTATCTCTCTCTCTACCAAAGCTGTTGGAAGTAGGGTAAGAAGAGCCCTTTTCTCTCTGGAGGGTTAGTGAAAGGATGTGAGCTTAGAAGCTCTTGGTGACATGTGGGGTAGGGGAGGGAAAGAAATAACCTTCTGTTCCTAGTCTATCTCAGGTCTGCTGCATCCTCTGTATGTTCATGAGCTTTTTTTTAATTGGCGTAATTCAAGGCACATCTCTGCCTCTACCAACCACAATGGTCTTGACAACTTGAAGGGTCTATTGTGTCTAAAAAGTATTCTTGGAGAGAAGGAAATTAAACTTGGAATTCAGTTTCTCTAAATGGAGTAATAAGGAAGGTTATTCTAGGAATACATATTCATGAAGAGAATAGAGATAAATCAAGACTACTGGGTCAGGCCTACTCTGTCTGAAATATCTCAGGAGATGAATGAGTTCCTGTTGTAGCTCAGTGGATTAAGAACCCAACTAGTATCCATAAGAATGTGGGTTTGATCCTCCACCTCCCTCAGTGGGTTAAGGATCTGGGCATTGCCACAAGCTGAGGCATAGGTCATAGATTTGGCTCAGATCTGGAATTGCCTTGGTTGTGGCATAGGCCTTAGCTGCAGCTCTGATTTGATCCTAGCCCAGGAACTTCCATATGCCACAGGTGCGGCCATTTAAAAAAAAAATCTCAGGCGAGATTTCCTTTTGTTTGAAATTCTAGATCAGAAACTTCATTGCAGGCCTGTGTGAACTAGTCCTTATGATATTGAAGAGAGGGTCAGGTCCCAGACCACCTCTGACCCTGAGGTGAGTTTGAAACCCAAACTTTCCTATGAGATGTCTATATTCTTGGCAGAAGCTTAGCATGTCTTAAAAATAATAAGAATCCTTCTCAAACAAGGTGAATATATATTATACTTTTATTTTGTTACCTTTATGATCTTTTTAGTATTTATTTCTGTAATAAATCTGAAATATGCTTTGTTGCCTGGTATAGGAATTTATTACGAGGCAAAAAATTTGTACAAACACATAGAAAAAAGTATTCTGGATATTTCTTTTAGAAGTATTTTAAAATATGATTTCATATTATCTCTGCAGATGATCTGGAAGAGAATTTTGTACAACTCTTTTGCAAGTAATAGGAAGAAATTACTCCACCCTGTTTTCGTATCATACAAGAGTGTCTACCTCTTGGGAACATATTGAGGATGATTATTTCCAAATAATACTTGTTTGTGCCAAAGTGAGTAGGTATTTTTTTGCTCTATTTTCTAATAGAAAGAGCTGGTAAATGCAAATTGTGTTTAGGTAGACATCAATATTTTGCTGGAATAAATGCTGGCAGATTTAATTTCTCTTGGAAAATGGTAATCATATGACATTTCTAACTGATTAAATAAAAATTTGATTATTTGGAAGTAATAGCAAAAATCCATCTTTAATTTCATGCATTTTGGTGAGGAGTCATGCAGTTTTCATGCTGGGTTAATGGGAGTTTTCTCACCTGAATGACAAATTAAAAAGGCACCTCATAATGTAATCAGAATGGTTGAGGTAGATTTCCATTCACAAATTCAGATATTTAGGTAGTTGAGCTGAATTCTAAAAGTGCTTTCAGCCAGTAAATGTTATGATAACTAGCCGTCAATTTTGCTTTTGCTTTTTATTTTGTTATAAGTTAGTTTGTTATCCTCCAATTTCCTAACCCACATTACTTTCTATTCTATTAGTTTCTTTGGGCATAATGGACCAGTATCTGCCAATCTGTGAATGATTTATAAAATTACATTTTCACTGATACATGTGTAACAAACCACAGAATAATGCAGCGAGATTATGTACTTTAAGAATTTATTTACAAATTATTCTGACTTCTGTGTCATCCTGAATGCCACTCTGTTTCTATCTGCTCCTAAATAACTTGGGAGAATTGCCCTCTTTCTCCCTGTTGTTCAGGAAGGCATTTTCCCCTCTAACGTGCTACTGCAAAGTAGCTGGAGCTGGTTGCTGTGGGATGTTTGTGTGTTTGCATGGTGCATATTTTTCCCCTGACGACTGCTGTCATATTGCCTCACTTTGGTAGTCAAAATAAGTCTTTTAAAATGTTTTTCTATACACTTCAGATTAATCCAAACCTAAAACAATCAAGCTGACTTTGTTTGCCTCTTTCAGCACCAGCAACATCAAGATAGCAGACAACACTTCCAGCTTCAAGAATGATTACTGTTGTCGAAGATGTGAAAGCCTGATAGGATGAAGCTTGACTTTCATAAAAGAAACTGTCTCTGGAGGGCTTAGAGTGGCTCAGAAAAAGCTTGCCTGGGGAATCAGGAAAACACTATCAATGGCATAGACTTGAGGTGCCATTTCACAAAGAGATTCTTTTTCTCTTTCTTTTTCGCTCTCTCCACCCCCACCAATGTTGGCAGAAATTCTTGCTAAGTTATAGAATGAAGGTGAACAGGACAAAATTAGTAGATTCATGTGAGTCATGACAGTTTCAACACAACCCCTAGCTGTTCTTCATGTTGAATTACAGTATGGGGTATTTTAGTATGTATGGGGATGATTAACCATAGGGCAGGCTCACCTCTAAGGTGGTACTTTATGTCACTGAGCAATATAAATTGAGAGAAAAATAGAGATTGGCTAGGGGGCCAAATGATTTGAATTTATGTCATTTTCATCTCATTATCCTAATGTATGGTACAGACGGCAGACTTACTCACTTCAAACCTTCCTCTTAACAAAAGAGATCCGTAATGAGTCCTGAGCTTCACAATGCCAATGCTCAAATGGCCCAAAAGACCTTTCTTAAAGATCCGCTATTAACTGTGGGACATGACATGGCATTTAAAACAAAACAAAAAGAAGTATTTTTTCCAGAATGAAGCATCACAGTGATCTCTCACAATCAATGAAGTTTAAGAAGAAAGGATAATGCCCTGACTGCTTGATATAGAGCTGCATTCAGACAGGAAGGAAGATTTTTTTGTTTTAGTTGTCTCAGTGAGATATCTTTGAAATAGCAGTAGCTAACACTTATTGAGTTCTTACTGCATGCCAGATATTATGCTAATTATTTATACCAATCCACAGTAGACTCGCATCCATTCTATGAGTTAAGCATGTACTTAGTATGCCCATTCTATAGACTAGGGAACTGAGGCATAGATGAATTTCTTTGCCTAAGGCCATATTACTAGTCTGTGGTGAGAGTTTGCAGGTTTTTCCCTCTCTTCATGGGGAAAAACAATAATGAGATCTGTCCTGACTTTGGAAATGTAAAATCGTTGATATAATTTAGACGCAGAACTCTATGGTTCATCTTGCTGCACTGAGTGCCCTCACTAAAGCGGAGCCCCAGTTTTCTAAAGCAAGCTCACCAGTTTCAAACATAATTTTTGTTTGGCTGCAGATGAGAAATATGAATGCATTTGTTTCTGTTTGCACCCTTTTCCAGCTGAAAACCTCTCTTGTTAGCTGTCAACAATGTCACTTCCACATTTTCATGTGATGGGTTTCTACTGCTGCTTATTTTGAAACAGAGGTGATAATTAATCTTCCCACATTCAAGCACTGCAAACATATTTCAATTTCAAATGAGATAAGACCCAAGCCGAAACGCCCACACTTGTATTTTAGATAGCTTTGTATCATGCATTGTAACTGGCCTGAATTTTCTCTCTGGCAGTCACCTTATCAATGATGAGTGCTGAAGTATTATTTCTAAAAGACAGCATCAGCAGAATAGGGTTCGGACACATTAGCAAAAGACAGAAGGAGGAAAGGGAATGGGAATCAGGTTAATGTTAGTCATTTTGCTGACCCTACACACTTCCCTGATTCTTTTACTTGTCTTTAAGTAGCAGCATAATTTTGAAACTTACCTGTAGCATCAGATATATCATCTCTTCCTGTATTCAACTGTCACTGATTTTGAAGTTGGGTTTGGTCACAATATAGAATCAGAACTGTAGGACACCTGTCAGTCATAGTTTATTTTTACGTGTATGTGTTTGAATCCTGATTTCTAGAGTAGGATTTTAGTAAACATTATTTATAAGGAACTTCATATCACCAGTTAGAATACTTTCATCTCTAGCCATTAGAGTAAAGAATAAAAATTTTAAGGGGTTATATTATCTTTTTTTGTTTTCTTTTTGGCCACTCCCACAGCATGCAGAAGTTCCTGGATCAGGGATTGAACCTGTGCCACAGCAGTGGCCTGAGCCTTTTTTTGATAGGCCACCAGGGAAGTCCAAGGGGATTACATTCTAATAACTTCTGTTTATGGATTTTACACATGATTCAGTTTTTTTCATGGAGTTTCTCTTGAAGGAATCACAAATCCTATTTAGAAGCCTAACTAACATGAATATTATTATGAGTACATATTCCTAAAAAGGCCAGCTCAGAGTCTTATAGGCATTAACACACAGTTCTCACAGGCACACATTCTGGGTTCTCATATTTCACAAGCAATGATGAAAAATCTACCCTTCTTTTTCTCATTTCCTTTTGTTTCCTCTGATCTTTTATGTGCTTCCTGGCTGGAAGTGGCTTTCAGAATATCTGCAGCCACTCGCAAGTCATGTAGGCTACTTGGTAATGGTTGGGGACCCAGCAACTTTATAACACCTGTAACAGGAAGGGCCCATTTTCTCACTCTGAATATTATTATTACTAGAAATTCTTGAGATTTTTCTGGTAAATATATTTTCTTGATTTGTAGATATGTACACATACATATGTAGATTTATGAATATTTATTTACAAAAACAAAGATGTTCATTTACTTTCAGAACCATAACTGAGTGAAACAAAATGGAAATATCAAACAAAGGAAAGGTTAAAAAAAGGCAAAATATAAGTTGTATATATACTGCCTTTCCTTACTTGTCCTATGACCCAGTATTTCTAGATTAAGAAATCTTGCTTAAGTCCTGCTTCTAGATTAAGTTTTAAGATATTCATGTTAATATAAAATATTATTAATAATTTTCTATTTAGGCATTAGGTTTTTAATTTTGTTTAAAAAATAAATGAGCCTATTCTGAAGAAAAAATATCCCATTTGGGATTTGTTTTCTTAGCATATTCTGACTTGAAATTTTTTTCTCTACACCTAGAGAATAATATAAGAAAAAGGAATGATATAATGGGCCAGGAAATAAGAAAAGAGGGATTTGGAGGATACATATTGTGAAGTTTGGGACATGGTAATTTGAGGTACTGTTTTTGATCTAGGAAGACCTTCTCAACATAAATTAGGAAATATGAAAATAAAATCTTTGAACAGAATTGAGAATTTGAAATCTTAATTTAAAAATCCATAATCTACAAAAGGTGACATTTAAGGACTAATAATAATGGCTGATACACATCGAACACATTTTGTATGCTAGGGCCTATCCTAAGTCCTTTGTATAAATTGACTCATTTAATCCACACGACAACCCTGGAAGGTAGATATTATTACTGTGCTTATTTGACAGGCGAGGGAAGAGGGGAACAAAAGGTTAAGTAAATTCCATAAAATCACTCAGCTGGAAAGTGTCAAAATCATAGTTTCAAACCCCGGGGCAATCTATTCACAAGGCCCAAATTTCAGCCAGTACAGAGAATGGTAGAGAAAGAGAAGTGGGTTATGAAACATTATGGCATAATTCGTATGGATGGGCCTAGTGAAGTCAGGGAATCTGTGAAGAAGAGAGAAAAAGAGAGCATGACTTGGAGAGCTAGTAGGAAAATCTGAATTGTGTAGTTTCTCAATATCCAGGATAGAAAAGCATTTATAAAAGGTAAGATCAACAGTGATGGGGGAAATCAAGCACAATGAAGACCTAGTAAGGTCCAATAGCTCAGGTGAATAGGAGGCATGGTCTCTGTAGGATAGGTGCTTCTGGAGCATCTTGGATTGGAGAAAAGTGGCCTTCTCCATGACCACACTGAAACAAAACAAAGTCTGCATTCATTCCATAGAACTGAAAATTCTAATGGTTGTAAGTAATAATAAGAAAAAAAGCCTGGTTTGGTAGAAAAGTACTGAAAAGGAGTGAGGAGATAAGTACATGGCCCACTTCACTTTTTTCAGTTTTCACTTAAATGTTAGTAAGGCCATCCCTGAAGACACTACATAAAAATAGCAACTTTCTCTTATCTCCCTTTTCCACTATTCCCTATCAGCTACTTTATTTTTCTTCATTGCACTAATCTATCTCATATATACCATACATTTGTGTACTTTTGTCTCTTCCTCCTGCACAAAGCAAGCCCAATTGAGGTAAGTTGTCATTTTGTTTACTATTTTATTCCTGAAACCTAGAGTAGTGCCTAGGATAGCACAGATAGTAAATACCTATTTACAAACGAATGAACCAGATCATAATTAGGCCCTGACTTAATTGGTGTGGCTCAGATTAGATCAATCGTTGATTTTGGGTCTGTTTTTTCATAATCTATAAAATAAGGAGGATACCTGAGATCATTTTTAAGTTTCTTTACTCAATATACTCATGATTCTAAAAGTTTCCACCTTTTCCCTCCACTCCATTTTATTTCAGAAATGAGAGGTTGTATCCTATGTCAGTAAAAATTGAGATCCCAAAGGCTAAATTTGAATCTCCTCAAGATGTCAAGATGCCTGGATGTGATGTCCTGCACCTACTGTTGGTCCTGAGTCCACATAAATTGTTCTGCAGAATATGAAGACGGTCTTCTGCTGCAGTGTCTCAGGCAATTTCCTTCAACATGGTTTAGTCAAGCTAAAATCTTTGAAGCTGGAGGTGTGATTCCTTTCAGAAACTATTCATCATTTGTTCACAGCCATATTCATATTGTATAATTTTATTTTTGAAGCACAATTTTCATTATCAAGTGGCAAATCCATTAACTCAAAGAAGCTGGGTACTTCTAAGCTCCCCAGTTCCACAAACTGAGTTGGCAAACTTCAAAAAGTTCGAAAGATTAAGGTGCTTTATTTTCTGGAACATGTACACTGGGTGCCAAAGAAGCCACTTTTTGTTCTTAAGGTTTTATAGTTAATTATACTGTGAATGGTTTCCAGGTCTTCTTTTCTTTCTTCTTCTTCTTTTTTGTCTTTTTCTCTTTTTAGGGCCTCACCTGTGGCACATGGAGGTTCCCAGGCTAGGGTTCCAATTGCAGCTGTGGCCACCAGTCTACACCAGAGCAACAGCAATGCTGGGTCCAAGCCATGTCTTTGACCTATACCACAGTTCACGGCAATGCAGGATCCTTAACCCACTAAGCGAGGCCAGGGATTGAACCCACATCCTTGTGGATTTTGGCTGGGTTCATTAACTGCTGAGCTATGATAGGAACTCTGGTTTCCAGGTTTTTCTTAAACAAATATACCCTCTAGAGGAACCAAGTTTCAAGTTTTACTTTCTAGGACTTTCTAGATACTGCCTGGATATCCTTTTTCTATTTATATGATTGAACTTTATACAGTTAAGATTTCTTCTCAGAAAAGGAGCAAAAAGAGAGGAAAGTAAGCAAGAGAAGGAGTGGAATGTGCCTATAATTACTTCCTGTAGAGGAGAGGCAAAGAGGCAGGACTGACTGCAATATTTCCGGGTGCTTTTTTGTTCCTTTATTTGAACATCAGAGGATTATAGTGGGTTATAGCCCAGTTATTCCGGGTTTGGAGAAAGTTTATTCATCTTCCTCAATCCATTGGCATGATGTATCATGATAATGCAGGATATTTTACAAACATTTTATTGGTTACTTAAGGACAAAGTAGGAAGTGTCCTTAACTTTGGCTGCAAGCTTAACAATTTCACCCCAAGAATGCTTCTGAGTAAATTAAGTCACTCAAATTCAAAAGCAGGTAATAAATGAAGAAAGGATTCATGTCATCCTGGAAAGTGGCTTTCAGTATTGTAATCCTTAAATCATTTAAAAAAACTGTATTCTGTACCTAATAAAGACTTAGAGAACTATGTTGTAATTATGTCCTCCACTAGATAGGCATATAAGACTGTTTCTTCTTCACATTGAAACGCCTGGTGTTTAATAGGAATGATTTTCACTAAACTATCCATATGGACAAATTGTAAAGAATGTGGAGCTCATCCTCCAAGTGCAACTTATTTTGAGACCGACACTTTGCTATTGTTCATGATATCAGGAGCATAATCAGAGTCGATATACCTCTTCATAAACTCTCAGCAACGTCTGACATATATATCTGTGTAAATATGAGATAATGAAGGAAATATAGCAAAGGAGAGAGAAAGAAAAAGAATGGGCAATTCAATTTATAACTTCAATTCTTATGAGAACACTTGGGAAAATGACTATGTCCATTTGTAAAAGTCAGAAAAACAATATGATCCACTACCTTAACCTTTTTCACTAAAATAGAATGTTTTCTCCTTGTATTTGTGTTCATCTTCAACTAGAGAATATTAATCTGAATGTCAAAATACAATACAATGTCTTGCACTAAAATAACATTGCTTATCAATAACACATCTTCAAAGGCATGCTCTAAAAGGTATTTTATTTCCACTACATACTCCTTAGAAATATTTTCTGGTGATCAAACACCTCATTTGGATCTTTTCTCTGCCTTTCTGTAAACAAAATTGGAAAACAAAAGAATGGAATGTGAAGGGAGACTGCATTGAGAACAGAGGGAAATAGCACTAGGCAAAATAGAAGGGAAAAGTATAAATCAAGTAGTGGAGGGATATAAATGATTTATTTTTTCAGAATATACCTCCTTGATACGCATGAGAGCTCTGATTGAAATCTGACTGTTAGATGATTGTAATACATGGCCAAAGCAGCTAGAAACTAAGCATATTTTTTTCACAGCTACTCACATGCTATCACTTTCTCCAGTAAAGTCTTTAGGGTAGCACCTGTAAGTTTCCAAAAATCATAGCCCTTCCTAAGAAAGAATCCACAAAGAATATAAGTTATTATGTTTGGACTTTTAAATGGTAAGAAGTAAGCAATTCAATTCACTTCTAGATGGCTGTGGATTTGAGCTACTGAAGATTTTCTGGTTAGATACAAGCAATGTTGCTATATATATATAAGGAGAAATAATAATTATTTGTTAATGTTAATTATAGAGCATACAAAAATTATACCTGGAAAAAAGAGGTTGCTGCTTTTGCTTTTTTGGAGCTTCTCAACAATCGATTTTGGATCAATTCTGAAACCTTTTCAAAACATTAAAGACAGGAAAGAAAAACACTGGTAAGATGGAAATGAATATCACAGTTTCCTTACTTCAATTTGAGAGTTCATATATTAATTTGCTACTAGATTTCTTAAAGATCATTCTGAAACTCTTAATTTATAGTATTTGTTTACAAATACATAGGAAAACAATAAATGTCTCAAACACCATCTGCCTGTATTTTCCCTGAAGGGCTTTGCATATTTTCAGCAAGAAACAAGTCTAAATATCTTGTAATTTTCACCAAAATGTTTCATAATTTCACAGAAGCCCTGCTAATGAAGTACAGTATGAGCCCTTATAATAAGCCAAAATGATTTCAAATTGCAGACAGTGCCTCCTAATATTGTGGAAACAGCAAGAATTGCTGGGGAGAGTTGTTTCCTGTTTTGAGCAGAGAAGAATGCTGAAAGGAAATTTCATTTTGAAAAGAGAATGAGGAAGACTGATATGTGTATCCACCTTAGATGAAGTTCAAGGAACTCAGAAACTTGGAGAAATGAGTCTGAGAGGACGCAATATTAGCTGTGAGCACTGAGATCTAGCAACAATTTTGGGGATAGATACCAGATCATTTCCTCATATGTGGTGTGTGAACATCGATGTAGAAAATCAACATTTAGATACCTGAAGAAAGGAATACTGGAGATTGTAAAATTGAATCTGAATTTAATTTCCTGGTTTGCCACAGTCATAAATCCGAGCTGTCAACACAGAAGGGAGATAGGACAGGACATGAAGGCTTATTAGGTAAGACTGGATTCATGGCATCAATATTAAAAAATTCTGACCAAGTAGAAATGCAAACACAAGGACACGGAAAGCTTATAGCAGCTAGTGGGTCTATAGTGAGTCTAATTTACTGAGTACCTACCTTGTGCCCAACACCAAAGTAGTCCCCTACATAGTGTTAACTTCTTATAACTCTCCAGGGTAAGCATTACCATCTTCACTTTGCAGTGAAATATGAAGTTCAGAGAATGTTATGTATTTGCAGTGATTTAAAGCTAGTATGTGATGGAAGTAAGAAAAAGATCTCTTCCTATATTGCATGTTCACTGTATACACTAGCCTCTGTAATCATCAAGCCAAATGGTCATTTGGTGTTAATTACTCCTTATGTGGAATGGAAAATGTGTACTGCAAGTGAATGAAGAGGATATTATAGATGGTATTGGCTTCAAATTCTATTATTTTTATATTTATATGTTTATCTTAATATGTATTATACAAATATCGGTAGCATACTATAATTTGTATTTAGCTATACCATTTTTTTTATAAGGTAGAGGCATTCTAATCCAGTTTACATAGAACACATGAATTAGCAGTATGGTACTGAGGATGACCATAAATGTTTCAAGTGTTAATAAATTTTAGCTGAACGTCTTCTGAGAAAGATGGTGATCTAAATCTATTATCTATCTATCTATCCGCCCACCCATCCATTATTTACATATCCATATATTGTCTATCTCATCTGGGTTTTCATTTCTGAATTTCCAAGCCCTTTACCTTATCCTTTTCATCAGTGCATCAAAATCATCTTTAGTGATTATCAAATATAGCAAAATACACGAACTATGGTATAAGGGATTAAAGTTTGAGGAAACTAATTGAATCCAGTGTATTTCAGACTCTGTTGATGTACCAATCAAGAAAATTAAATTATTTAAAAAAGAAAATTAAATTGTTATAACTATGTAAATATGTATATTTATGTATGTATATCATTTAATATGACATACAAAAATAGACAACATAATAGATTTCAATAATAAAAAATAAATGTGAAAATTCTGATTATTTTCCTAATGCAATGGAATCTGTTTTCACCCTCCTTCCACCAATATGCATATATTACTTTCAATGCCACTGACTCTTATCTCTTACAAATGTATCTTAGTAACTAGTATGTACGAAGTAACATCACATACTTTATTATTTAAAAATAAAGCAAATTTATCATCAAATCTTTCTGTCACAAATAAAGTTACAAATAAAGATAAGTTTTCCAGGAACCTCTTTATTGTGTTGAATATTCTAGGTTCTCGTGGGTAGTGGGTAAAGGGTGATAACTATGCTCTAAACTGAACAAAGGAAGACATTACAGTTGGAGTTGGAAAAAAACCAAATAGATTGGCATGAGATATTATAGCTTGGATTACCATAGAAGGAAGAATAAAGTAATGAGGGTAAGACACTTGAAATATGTAGGAACCATTTACATCCCTATAAGGAAATCATGAAAACAGAACAGCTTAAAACAGCAAATGAAGCATTTAAAGTGAACTTCCAAAAGGTAAGACATCTGTCCAAATTGTGGCAAAATCTACCAGTCCCATATTAGTTGGATTAGTAACTTAGTGACAAATAAAAAAATCTTGGAAAAAAATTACCATCATCTTCAAATAGTTTCTAATCATCATCAATACATATGGATGTACATGTGCTTCCAAAACTAGGAAAATTCACTTAGCAGTTTCAAACATTTGAACATGTGAGCTAACTGTTATTCCATAAATATTGTTACCAAGTCAGAATAATTTAAAAATTCAAAATGACTTTGTAATGCGCATATTTTTTCTTAGAGTTTTAAATGCAAAATTCTCCAAGATAAATGCTTTACTTTTTCATAAAAGTTAGTAAAATGTGCTGCCTGAGTCTGTGATGGAAATTTTGTCCATACCATTCTTAAAAATCATTGCAAACTCTAAATAAAAGTACATGCCAGCTGCAGGCCAAAGTGATGAAAGAATCGAAAGCCCAAACAAAGGGAAAATGTTTGGTTTGAAATGAATATACAAAACAACCACTACCATAAATAAAAAAGACAGTAGGCAGCAGAGGCAGAGAGTTCAATTGTAACTATGTTAAGGGAAATTAAATCCCTTCCATCTTTTACTAATGCAAACTTAACTTCCCACATTCTTGAACCTAGTTTGCTATTAAATGATGGTGATGAAAATAATAGTATAGCATGTTAGAAATGAAATTCAATGAATAATTGTGGCTCAAACAGTAAGTCTGGTCCTATTGTTGATGAAAATGAGAATAAAATGCAGTCTAAGGAAGGGTTTTTTAATAGTTCTGAAATATCATGTGGACACTAGGGTTTAGATTTGATTTACATCTCTCTCTTCTGTATTGCTTTATGTTGATATTACTTACAGAATCAGCAGTATAAGTTTATGTGTCCATATCCTGCATCAGTACATGACTCCTTAAAGCCAGAGTTATTTTTTTATTTTGTGTCTGTAATACAAGGCATAGAGACAAATGCACAGAACAGTGATAAATACTGTATCAGTGTGGAGGAAAAAAGTCAACAACCTTTTCCTGCTGAAACTTCAACATATGTGTTAAATGCATTACATGGACTTCCCCAAATACATTTGGAAGAACTGAGAACTTGAAGGGGCTGGTATCAATTCATTTAGAACCACCTTTGGTAGCAAATCACTTAACAATTACAAATACATTAAAAAAAATGTTTGCTCTAGAGGAAAAGCAACTGACTTGAATATCTATAATCAAACAGGGTGTCCTTGAATCAGATCAGTGTTTTTTGGTGTTTTAATACAATTAGGTTCTTCTCTCTTCTAAAGGCAATTTGTTTGAACACAGAACTGTAAAGACATAGACTGAAAAAAGATTTCAGTGGTTACTCAAAGTTTATGTTAAATGAGACTGTTCCATCAAAACAAGGGTATGAAAAAAAGGGTATGAAATAAATAAACAAGAAATAGAATTTTTTATCTTAAATATGATCAAAATTCCCAATGTTGGAATTTCCATTGAGGCTCAGCAGGTTAACGTTTCTGTGAGGATGAGTCTTGATCCTTGGCCTTGCTCAATGGGTTAGGGATCTGGTGTCTCGATCTTTGGCCTTGCTCAGTAGGTTAGGGATCTGCAGGCTGTGGTATAGGTTGCAGATATACCTCGGTTTCCACTCTAAGCGCGGGAACTTCCATATGCCACAGATGTGGCCATAAAAAAAAAAAGTTATCAATGTAGATGACAAGAAGCACATAGAAGTGCTTAAGGGGACTTGAGCTGCAAGGTTTCAGACTGAGAAACCAGACGAAGATCATAACTTCCTCCTGAATCAAGTAAGACAGAGCTAAAGCCAGTTATAAAGGGTAAAAGTACTTACCTACAAATTAGGCCTATTATGGCAAAACTGAAAAAAAAAATCACTCTACTAAAACAAAATATAAGCTATCATGAAAATGAAATCTAATGATCAAACTTCAGTAAATACAGAACTGTGATAAGCCAAGTGTTATACCAAAAGAACAGGCTGATTTAGATTTTTAGATATTCACAATGTGCCTGGTTGCTATACTTTAAGTCTTCTCAAAGCAGTTTCATTATAAATAACTAAAGTCTTATTAAAGTCTTTACATAACATATTATATAAAATTTTTAATATAGTAATTATATAAAAAGTTACTGTTAAATTACCAATATTTCTCATAACCAAGGTAATATATACTCTTCTTAGAAAAAATACTGGAATGCGTAAAGAATAATGTATATCCACTCTGATTCTATGAACCATGGAAAATTCCATTAACATTTTGTTAACATTTATATTGTCTTCCAGAAATAAAATGTAAGCACATAGATATAATTTACATAATACTATATAATTTAAAAATCCTGGTACATATTTTATATATGGTATTTTTGTATTCAATATTAAATGGTGACTAATTTCTTGTTATTAAAATGTTTAAGAAATTATTTTTAACTACAGCAAAATATACCAGCGCATGTCTGTATGACGATTTATTTACTCATTTTCTACTGGGAGAATTCATGTTTTTTTCAAATTTTTGCAATAATAAAGCACTGAAAGAAATTTCCTGATATACAAATCTATGTCACATCTCTGACTATTTTCTTATGTTATATTTCAAGGGGAGGAATTACTGGGTCAAATGATTTGATAAGCTTTAAGGCTCTCTGTTTGTATTGTCAAATTTCTTTCCATGGTACTTTTATGTGATTTCTCTCCAGTTGTTTATTATGAAAAATTCAAACACAGAGTAATGTGTGAATTTCTCAAGGGTAAAAAAGATGAATCCCCACATATCCACATATTAGCTTAAGCAACTATTAACGCATTACCATATTTACTCTATATGTATATGTATATCATTTTTTGGCTGAACCGCTTTAATGTTTAGTTGCAACAACATCATGTCACTTACTCCCTAAATACTTCAGTTTCCTAAAAATATGCACATTCCATTGTATAACCACAATAGCATTACCATAGCTGAGAAAGGATTCCTTATATAATCTGTTTTCCAATCCATATTAAAATGTCTCTTTACAGAGTTCCCCTGTGGCACAACAGGATTGGGGGTGTCTTGGGAGCACTGGGAAGCAGGTTAGATCCCCAAACAGTACGGTGGGTTAAGGATTCTGCGTTGCCAGAGCAGCTGCTTAGGTTGCAACTGCAGCTCAGATCTGATCCCTGGCTCAGTAAAACCATCTGCCTTGGGTTGGTCAGAAAAAAAAAAAAAAGCCTCTATGCCATCAAATTGTTTCATGTATCATATTTACTTGTCACATTTCTTTAGTCTGTTAGCTATTATATTGTTTTAGTCTCAGTTCATCTAAACTTTTTTTCTCTAGAACATTAACTATAATAGTTACCTGATTGATGTGTAACAAATTACCTTCAAACTTGATGGCTTACAATGACAAACATTTCAGTTTCTGTAGGTCAGGAATCTGGGAGCAGGTTAGCTGGGTGATTCTGGCTCAGGGCTGCCACGAGTTTCCAGCAAGATGTAGATCAGGGCTGTAGTCATCTGCTAATCAACTGGGGCTAAAGGGTACTCTTCAAAATTCACTCACATGTTCACTCATATATTTGCATGTTGTTGGAAGGCATGGCGACTTCCCAAGAGGCCTGTATTGCTAAGCATATGGGGCTCCTTAAAGGACCTCTCAAAACATGGCCGTTGGCTCCTTCAGAACAAATTACCTGAAAGAGAGAGAGGCGTGTTATCTTTGATGGGCTAGCACCATTACCCCACTGCACGCTACTCCCTGTGCAAAATTCCCTGCTTCTCTCTGCCAGTGTGGACTCTGGATCCAGTTCTGTTGATATTAAAAATCTTGTAATCATGTGCAGTGCTATCTCCTAGACTAGATTAGACATGGGTCTTAGCTATTTTTTTTCCCTACTTGTAATTTTGCAGTATTTTTGGATAATGTATGGAAAAATTAAACTTTAGGTAGCCACTTTTGTCCTACAGAGATCTGGAATACCCACATATGTTTCAATTATGACAAAACTCTTCTTATGGTTAATTTTAGAATTTAATAGTTTTTGCATCTGATCTTACTAAACTATGAAGTATGAATTGTACCACAGACATTATGCAGTTGAGCTCTGAAAGATACTTTAAATATGGTATAAATGTATTTGTTTTTTACTCTTTTTCAAAAATGATAATTTCTATGTTGTATGCTATTTTAATGTAAACTTTTGAAAGTACATTCTATATGTTACCTGTGGTGCTTTAGTTTATGCAGAATGAGCCTGCCAATTATGTCGTGGTGGAGAAAATGATAATTCCTTTAAAAAATAAAAATTCTGCTAAGTTAACACTCTGTGAGGCAAATCTTAAACAATATGGTAAAATTATCCTCACAGAATTATTTTAAATAAATTTTTAGTCTGATAGTGATTGAAATTTTATTCAGGAGTGCATCATGGACTACTCTTTTCTTTATTTAATATTGTAAACCTTCTATGAGAGCAAAGGGCAACGTAAAGTTATTAGAATATCCAGGGAAACATATATGGTGATTTAATTGTCTGCACCGGCTCTCATTTAGTTCATCATTTCACATAGGCAGAAATTTGATCCTTGCTTCTCACTTGGGCTGATTACAATATTAAAGAAGTTCAGTTTGCTTTCCAAGAATCACATTTTTACTACAGTCATTTTGTGACAATGGAAGTTGAGGTGGAAACTAATAAAACGAGTGGAAAATTGTGGTGGTTCCTTTAATTTTCATAATAATAATAGACTGGGATGTTTTTAAGAGTTCTATGATGTTAATATGTTCTGTACAGTGTCTTCCATCAAGGTGCTAATTTGCTTGCTTTCAGTAAAAAGAAAAAAAGAATAAATAAAAGTGACAATCTCTTATATCCAACTATTAGGTTATCAAAGGAAGCAAAATAAAAGGAAGAAATAAAGTACTGTATATAAAGAGAAAAACATGCAAAGTGATAATGAAATGAAAAATTATATACCAACTTGGAAATTAGTACGGAGAAAAAAAATGACAGCTAAAATTCATGTGAGCTTTGTGTGTCCCTGTCAATGTACAGTAAACAATTATTAGGGTTGGAGAAATGTTATACTTAACCACTGACCCCAATATTATAAAAAAAATATAGATGTAACATCAAAGCCACCGTGTGGTAGCAATCTCCTGGAACTTAACAACATCTAGGAGTAGGTGCTCAATACATTTTTTTCTACTATTATATTCCTAAAATCAGATCATTACCCCCAGGAAGTAACACCAAATTTCTCAATATTTTATGATAAACATGATAAGTTATAAAATTCAGAATAATAATAAACAGATAGTATTCAAATATTTTTAAAATATTAGATACTATCTGAAATAAAAGAAAGACAAGAAATATACCAACATAAAATAATCTGTAGTTCAAATGATTAGTTATAATTACATTAGATTTTTATAAAATCAAGGGAAACATGTGAGTAAAAAAAAAAAAAAAATCTATCCTTTGGAGTTTCCTTGTGGTGCAAAGTGTTAAGTATCCCGTGTTGTCACTGCTGCAGCTGCAGTGTCAGTCGTTCTTGTGGCGCAGGTTCTATCCCTGGCCTGGGAACTTGTGCATATTGTAGGTACAGTCAAAAAAATCAAAAAACAAAAAACAAAAAACTCTCCCTCTTTACAGTCACTTTTTATTCTATTCGATAATGTTTTAGGGACCAACCAATAGGGACATAGTAACAGCCTAAGCAGGCTTGCTTCCTAGATCTACCCAGTGGGCAAGAATATTTCTGTATGAGGATACTGGAGTAGGCAGAATAGAGTGTCATGGAAAAACTGCTAATAAAATTTTATTATATTCATGGAGGGTAATTTTAGGGTTACCCAGGATTTTAATTTCTTATTGTCTAGTCCTAGCAAGATATTTTTCTTAGGATGCAATCTAAAGAGTGCATTTTGAAGACAAATAGACATGCATTCAAATTTTGACTCTGCTCCATTTACTAGCTATTTTATTTTTAGAAATTTATTTGGTTATTTTGGGCTACATTTTCCCCACTGTATAAAATTTATTAATATTTTGATTATTAGATTCCTATTAGAATTAAAAGCACCAATATGTGTAAAAAGCCTAGTAAAATTCTAAATCTTTATTGTTAGGTCCTTTCCTTTTGTTATTGACAGCAAGAATTCTAGTGGAAGAAAACATACCATATTCTACTTATTTATCTAACTTATTTCACCCATGGAAGTACTACATGTTTTAAGAATTACCTTTAAAAATATCAATGTAGCAGGATTTTATCAAGTAAGGCTGGAGTTCAATAATAGAGGTAATTGTACTACATCAAATTCAATGTCTCAATATTCTATGCAAATAATCCTAATTCTCCAAATTCCATGCAAGTCACATTATTCCCTTTAAGTCATGAGTCCCTAAAGATCAGGAATCATATTATCTTTTGTTGTATTACTAAGAGACATCTAGAATATAGACAAGATAATGAAACACAATATTATCCTCTTTTCTCTCTCATTTTATATACATGAATCTAGGTTTTACAAAGCATTGATTACATTTTTCCATATACCACAGGAATGTGTCTATGCATTTTAATATTAACCTTAAAGAATGTTTAGGAGAGAGAAAAACATCTTTACTTGTAGTTTTGCAGTAAAATATTAGCAAACCAGACACTTGAACTCAGACCCATCATGTTAGTGCTATAACATGTTGGTATAGCCTAGCGACAGGGATGGAAATTCTGCCTGGAAGAAAATGTAGCTAGTCCAGATGTGTTACTCCCTGCCTTGCCCGGGACACTTGTAAGCAGTTCAGATCAGCTGAAACAAAGCTGACAGAATAGGCAACCAAATCCAAAATATTAAATACTGCTGCAAAAGTGAGTTAACATCCAGGTAAGCAGGTAAGGACAAAAGTAGGCAAGCGTCTGGTTGGAAGACATTCATAGATACTAAACATCCAATGGACAGCATGTGGAGTATATGTGAAGTAATAATCATGCAGATCCTAGTAGAGGGGAAACATGTTATTTCAACCAGGAGGATTCCTGCTGGGGCAGGAAAAAGTGTTTGGGCAGGATGATAATTTGCATCTGTAGGAAGGGGCTTTGTGGTGTATGTATCTTGTACATCAAATGCTCAGACACAACTGAGATGCTTTCAGCTGACCATCTACTGTCAGGAACAAAACAATCATGAAATCTGCCTAAGTTCTCTTATCTTTATTTTCTGAGTCAGAAATGCCTGGGGTGAAAAGACTTTCTGCAAGATTAGCTCCCTTTCTAGGGTTTTGAGGACTTTCCTCTAGTTTCTTTGTTAAAGGTGGTTTATTTGACTAAAATCTCCATGATGGCATAGACTGAAACTTCCCATTCTCACTTTTTATTATGAGTATCTTTTATGATGATGCCAAATGTAGTTGTTGCTCAAAACATATTATCAAAGACAATAGTTATTTTTGACAAGGAAAATGTCCTCTTATTGCTTGTATTTTCTGCATCTAAATAGAAGTCTTTGATTGGTTTGAAGGAGTGCAGAATAGATTTTTTTGAGTGTGTTTAGATTATTATAAAATATCAAATCTCTACATTCATTTTTTTATGTAGCATAAGAGCTAATGCTTTTTTGACATATGAAAACCAAACACTGGTATTCTGATGAATAGGTAGAACCAGGTCATTTATATCCTACTTAGTAACAATATATATATTGAGATGCTAAATGTTCACACACAGAAAGATAAAAACCTTAAAAGAGAAATTCTAAAAGAAGTCTTAAGGATTTCTATTCTGCCTCTCTTAGGGAAAGGTATTGTTTATTATGTTTGTGAATTGTTTTGGTGATGAAAGCAGATAGAATTAGAAAAAGGATAGGGCAATATGCAACAGTGTCATCTCCTGTGATTTATTTTCTTATAGGGGCAGGAGGAATACAAGAGGGCAAATCATGCATATACTATAAAATAGTAAATAATAATAATGTAATAAAATGATTAATTTTGATCTCTTTTTAAAATGCCATTCTGCTTCAATCAGAGAGATGATCATGCAAACAAATTAGGAACCAGATGATGCAACTTTTCAAAAATAAATTATTGGTATAGGCTAAATAAGTACACATATTCATAAAACAAGTTGTGTTTTCTTTAGCTATGTATATAGAAATTTATGGTGAAATATTATAATATTTATAAGACCACACATGCAAGGAGAATTGCTGAAAACATAGAACATTGTAATCTAGACTGCTGCCTTGCATTTGGGCCAGTATTTTTGGGCTTAAAATGGTTAATTTTATGTGTCAACTTGGCTTAGGCTATGGTTCCCAGATACGTGGTCAAGCATCAGTCTAGATGTCTCTGCGAAGGTATTACTTTCAGGTAAGATTAACATTAAATTTAAATCAGCCAACTTTGAGTTAAGCAGATAACCGTCCATTATGTGGTTGGGCCTCATCAAACTGTTAAAGACCTTAAGAGAAGAAGACTGAGGTTCCCAGAAGAAGGAAGAATTCTGCTTTCAAACTGCCTTTGGACTCCAACTACAACATTAATTCTTCCTTTAGTCTCCAGTCTGCTGGACTGCTCTGCATGTTTGGACTTGCCAGTATGTTGCAGAATGGAATGACATATTTGAAAGTCATAAATTATACTGTTATCATTCATTCTTGGATATGAATCCTTTTACTTGTTAAATTGACTTATTGTCATTTAAGACTCTTTCTTTACTTTAGTGCCTTTGGAAATTTTAACTGTAAGCAGGAGTTATTTTTTTGGTGGGGATTCCTTATGCTCTGTAATTTCAAGTTCAAAGTACCCCTACCAGGCATTTCCAAGCTTTCCTTCCAGAATCTAAGCATTTTCACTGGTTCCAGACCAGTTTTTACATTAGGCTTTATTCTGGGATGTATAGTATCAATTCAGACTTCATGCTGAGGCATACCCTTGGCATTCTGATTTTCTAAAATGACCAGATTTCCATCTCTGTATGTGTAGGACTTAGCTAATTGCTCTCGCAAAACTTGTATTCTCAGTGGTACACAGATATTAAGGAGACACACAACTCTACATATTTCTTTGTGATAAGGGACATTTGAGAAAGGAGTGAGGAAATCTACCACGCAGATACCTGGGTCAAGAGCCCTAAGGTAGAGGGCACTACAAATGCAATATGTTTAGAGTGTTGGAGGAATAGCAAGGAGCCAAGTTGGCTAAAACATGCTGAACATGAGTGTGAAATTGGTGAGATGATGTCAGGAAAGGTAGTAGGAGCCAGTTCATGGAAGGTCTTGTATGCCATCCTTGTACACAAGGATAAGAGCAGAGAGGGAAGATGGTGACTTGACAGTGGAAATGGTGAGAAGTTTTCAGATGGGAGATATTTAAAAATTAGATTTTGCTATTGAGATGATTACAATTTTGAAACAGAGAGGGTTTAATTTTAGGAGTTTTATAGCTATGTGGCCTTGGGCTATTAACTTTAACTTACATAAGTATGTGTTCTCATATTTAACTTCCATTTTATAGTAGCTACTCACTACATGCAAACATGGTTATTTAAATTAAAATTAAAACTAATTAAATAAAATTAAAATTCAGTTCAAGAACAGTTTTAGGCACTTTTCAAGTGCTCAATAGCCACATGTATAGAATGTTTCTATCACTGCACCAAACTTTATTGGAATGTGCTGGACTAGAATATTTCTAAAGGCCTTTCTACTCAAAATTTAATAATTGAGCAATGCTAGTGGAAACATAGTGGACTTATTGCTATTTTTCAGTTTACTTCTTTTGGCCAATATATAGGCTTGTTTAGGTTGTTAGTAATTGTGTATTGAATTCAACTGAACCGAAACCAGTATAGAAAATCAGAAGGAATATCTCAGTGACCTGAAAATAAAGGCTACCAGCAACAACAGAAAAAAAAATGGGTGGAGGGATGTGAAACATCAAAAAGAAGAATGGTCAGATCTTGAAAACTGATTGGTTTGGAAGTTGAAAAAGATGTAGAGGACAATGGGAAGTTTACAACTAAGGGAGAAAGAGAAAATAGGTCAGAATAAAGAGCAGTAGTGGGCCAGATTGGAACTTGTAACGCTCATGGTGCAGGTATGTACTCTAAATGCTAAAATCCCATCTTTAGGTTTTACTGCTCTGAAAGTGACAAGGAAGAATAATAAACACAAAGAGAAATGAAGTAAAGTGATTGTTTGATTTTATGGAAATCATCATAATTATCTGAAATTGCTCTTACTCTAATATAGTTACCAGAAAATACATTTCCTCCTATAATGGGGGCATTTGACAACCTACAGAAAGAAAATGTTGAGGTCAGCTTGCAGAACTCATTCATTTAACAAAGTAGCGGTTCAGGCCCTAGTAATGACAGTTGTACTAACATTTTCTATTATTAGCAAATAATTACCATTTTTCCCTGCTGGTAGAGGGATAACTTACCAACTATATAAATTATTCCTCTTACTTCTCCTGTTCTTGTTATACGTTGGCCTCCATGTTAAGTTATAGCTCTATTATTCATCTTTGGACAGCCTTAAAAGACAATCATTTAAGAACTCCTTATAATCAGTATTCTACCTTAAAACTTCAAATAAAAGGACTGAATTCAATGCAGGGAATTTCTGCCCACATGGTAAAAACTGAGGCTAAGAGTTGGAAGAAACTTAGCAGAAATGATCTCCATTTTACCTTTCATTTTACAGATGGGAATCCTAAGACAAAGTAAGTGTAATATTTTATCCTAGTTACATAGCCAGCTCATGACAGAACAGAAGCTAAAACTAAATTTTCTTGACATCTACCCACTCAAATAGTTTGCTACCAAACCACTTGTCCAGGAGCTTACAGATAGCATCATCATCACCATCATCAATTATAGTTTTTGAGTGCTTACCATGTGTTAGTAAAACTCCCTTTCTAGTTTTAACTTATGTACAAGCTAATTTCATTCTCATAAAATGTTATGAGGTAAATCCTATCATTTTACAGTTTGTTAAGAGATGGGGAAACTGAAGCATGGCGGGGGGTGAATGCTAAAGTATAATGATCTCTATTCTGCACATTTTCTGCATATATTCATAATCTCATAATTTCCTTCACTCTGTTTCTCACAGGGTTTACTATTTCAATAAATAATAATAATAATAATATCTTATCCATTTCTTCAGCAGAATAAGATGTATTCCCTAATTCTAAGGAAGCTACATACTACTGGGGCCAACATTTTTACCACTCTACATGTTTTAGAATACATTTTTATCAAGAGCATGTATGAAATGCAGAAAGTGAATTATCTTGATAGCTGGGGAGGTGGGGAAGGTGCCCTTGAATTTTGCTTTGAAGGAAAGATGGACAGAGATGAGAAGTGGGGAGAAGCATTCCAGGCCCCAAGATATTGAAGAGGTTGCCAAAATTATCTCATCTGGGCAAGGTGCGCATAATAAGATACTTGGTAAAAGAAATGAATATGGAACAAATTTTGGGTGTTCATATATTTTTCTTCATTAAATTCCTGTGTATTCAGTTACTTCTGTACCCTTAAAACACATACGAAAATGTACACATTGTATAAATTATTGCTGAACTAAATTGAAAACTGATTGATTGAATGCCAACTATATCTGTACTTTTCCCTCAAATTTACATAAGGGTATGTGTGGAAATATTTTAGTCTAATAGACAAAGAAAAACTTTATAATCCTTAAACTAGCTTATGCATATTAGCAATAAATTATGCATTTCCAGTTTGCATCTGTTTATTAAATAATTCACTTAGTTTAAATTTTGCCTAAATATCTTTCCCCAATAATGTATAAAATCTCTTGACATCAATTAAATGAAATAAGCCAAATTCATTTTCTCTTCTTACCCCTCCCTCGCTTTCTATTCCTCTCAGCTCCTTTTACTCACTTCCTTGTCCTCCAAGAGATTATAATAGAAGGGGTTTGAGATATACCAAAGATATTAAGGATTTATTCTGTGTTATATAACAGTGTCAGAATTGATAGAACATTTTAGATGAGTGAAATACATGATTCATATATTTAAGAGCCCTGGGAAGTTTTCAACAGAGCTCTAATTAAAGAAAAAGACTAAAACTCGCCTTCCTTGCTTTTTTCTGCCATCTGCTCCCCAGTTCTACCTTTACTGCTGAAAAAATTGAGGAAAATACTTTCTAACTGAGATCACGCAGGGCTCTCTCCATTATTATTGTCTTGATAACGCAATTCCAGAATATACCATGTGGTTTTGGTCTTCAGTTATTTTGAGGGGAGGCACACTTGGTGAATTAGCTGTCAAGTATTTTCAGAGGAGCCACTGCTTGTGCCTTGATAGAGATGAAAGTGCAGGACCCACATGGTAAATATTTAACAATGGGGAATTCTCTTTCTCTTGCTTTTACTCTGGCACAGATTTGTAATGCTAATAATCAGCTTTAATTAATAGGTGGCTGTGCCTAAAGTCACAAGCCTCCCAACAACAACAAATTACATACACATCTTATTAAACCTTTTATTGCTAATGCCTCTTTTGCTGCAATAATGCACTCACCCCTTGATATGAGCACCAAAAACATTGCCTGATCTCTCATGGATGCTAAAAAATTGTTGAATGAACAAATGTATAAATAAATGAAACCTGAACTCTACAATATCTTTCTGAGTGATTGTATTCCATTATTTACATAAGAATAATACTGCCAAGTTTGATGAGGATAATAATAATAACAAAGCAAATAGAGTGCACTGCAATTTGCAAAATATTTTCACATATTAACTCTACCAATTTTTATAGAGAAAGAGGGATGAATTCACATATGTTTTTATAGATGGTTGGTATTGGTAGCTTCCATCCAGGTCAGATTTTTGTCATTTGTTGGCGGGGTGGGGGAGTATATGGAAGTTCCCAGGCCAGGGATCAAATCCTAGCAGCAGCTTCGACCTACACCACAGCTGTGGTAATGCGTGATCCTTAATCCACTGCACTGACTGGGGATTGAACCCACGCCTCTGCAGTGACCAAAGCCACTGCAGGCGGCTCCTTAACCCATTGCACTACAATGGGAACTCCTCTTTTGTTTAGGGCTTCTTTAATTATACTTAACTGGGACCATACTGTTTTATCTTAAACTCCAAGGTACTGAGGAACAAGGAGGTTTCATGATGTTAAACAAGTAAAGTTTTATCTAAAGGAGGCATTAGGAGAAAAGAGAATACAGTCATCAAAAATATTAACTATCTACTTTTATGATGCTGTGTAAATACTATGCCAAGCAAATGTACTCCTTGGATAACCTACGTTCTATTACCAGGATCATACCATCAAGGGCAGACCCAAGAGAAAGAAAGAAAAGTTACTTTTGAAAGCAATAATTATATACTTTAATGTTCTATCTCTGGCAGTTTACTGAATATTTATTTGAGAGAGAACTTGTTTGCTCTCACAAGTTTAAAGTATCATTTCCTAAAGTATATTATGCAGGATGGAAAGAAGTATAAGCAAATGTGATTAACATGGAGATATGCTGTCTTCAAGGAAGGACTTGTGTCTGAGCTATAGACAGTGTGGGGGCAGAAGGTGGTCATCAGACTGCCCCCAGCTCTCAGCTACTTCATGGGGTGGGGGCTCAGTTCAGAGAACTGCCTTCTTGGTCTCCCTTATCTGGTGACTGAGGAAGGACATGTCCCCGGGCATCCTGAACTCCATCTCAACATCTTTATCAGAGCACACAACCCAGGACACCAGAAAAAAGGCTCCTTACTAAATGTTTGGGAAATCATCCAGGTTTTCACTTTTGAATTCTTAGAGCTTATAACATTTTCTTATGCATTATGAATCTCTGAATCCAGACTCCACTGTGCAGCATTTCCCAAACTTGATAGGCACTGTTTTCCCCTAGGAATATTTTACCAGACTATTGTGCAGAAAATGGGTTAGAGAATCAGCATAGCAATTCTCCTGGTCCACTATAGGTTGATTTCTCAGCCATGAACTTAATAAATATTTTTGACCATATTACATTTTGCTGTACCATCTGTTAGAGAATAATAAGTTTTCTTTCTACCCATTAAAAAAATGTATCTGATTTTTTCCCTTATATCTATCTTTGTAGGCCACAAGGGGACCTTCTTTATCTTATACTTTTATGTCCCCAGGATGAATTCAGATTCTTGGTGGTTCTCTGCATTCCAAACACCCTATAACTCCCTTCCCCACTCCTTGGTTACAGTGCTACTGAACTATAGCTATATTTACATTGTCTTTACTACCATAATTTTATTTTTTATTTATAAGTTTTAATTTCAAACTTACAGAAAATTTACAAGAATAGTACAATCAAATTCATCCATATACTGTTTTCCCAGATTTAGTTACTACTAATCTATTGCCCCATTTGCTTGCCACATGCCCCCCACCTTCATTATTGTATATGTAGCATATAAGTATAATACATATATGTGTGTATCTTTTTCCTGAACCCTTTGAGAGTAAATTATTTACATTATGATCCTATACCTTAAATGTTTGAGTCTTTATTTCCTGAGTAATAAGCATTTTCATATATACCCACACTATAGTTTCTAACTTCAATGAATTTATCATTCACTCATTAGCATTATTTACTATCTGTATTCTAGTTTTGTCAATCAATCCACTAATATCCCTTATAGTATGTTTTCTGAGTGAGAAAACCTTTTTCAATCATGGCAAAATTAACAGAGATAGGGATAAGAATTCCATAACTGCTTTTTATAAATTGAATCTGGAGAGAAATCATCATAAACTAATATACCTTAAAGAGTTGGCAGGTAATAGGCACTTTTACAAAGATAATCTCATTTAATCCTCTCAATAAGGCTATAATGTTGTAGTAACCCCATTCAGTAAGTTCTAGAACTGGAACTCAGGGAATTCAAGTGGCTTGTCCAGAGGAGCAAATTAGAGATGACTAACCCATTAAACTGGCCCTCTGGGACTATACCATTTCATCTTTGCCTGTGATACAGGCTCTGTAGATATAAAAAAATTAATATTATATGTTACAATAGCTGACTGAATGGACAGTCAGATGAAGAATCAGCACCAAGGTGAGGCAACAGACTCTCTAAGTCCACATTCAATGACAGACAGTTAGAAGAGGCTTGTATGCCATCTTCTGAGTGTGTTGCAGTATTCTGCGATACAATGATGATGATTTGCTGAGAAAAATTACTTTAATTATGGAAAATTCTCTACCAAGTTGTATTTCTTGAGATGTGTTATATTTTATGAAGAACTGCATTTCTGGGTCACTGGATTAATTTAATATAATTGTCATGTTCTTGTTAGGATATGCTCCAGCCCTATGTATAATGAAACTCAGTAAACAATTCAAAACATAGAAAATAATAACAAGACAAATTGAAATAGGGATTAAGAAGGAATAAATTAATCAGATTATTACAAAGGATACTCCTCCTCTAAGTGGAGGGCCTTTTATTTTACTAAGGAGGAATTATTAATTATTTTAATCATGTATACTCAAAGAATAGCCAAGAACTTTTAAAGGAGGGTTTAAGCAGATTCATATGTTTTTTCCTCCCTGAAGAACTTAGAAATTTCATAAATCAGCAGCTCTTAAAGTCTGTGTGTGTGTGTGTGTGTGTGTGTGTGTGTGTGTGTGTGTGTGTGTGTTATGGTAGTTTGCACAAAGCACCATCATTATTGAGGTGACAATTTTAGATTTTTTTTGTCTCAGTAAGGGAATAGTTTATTAATGGACACTATGTGATTTTCTAGAAATTGCCCTTTGGCTCCTGGATCCAATCTGGCTGTGTATTTCCTTAAATGAGTCAGAACTGTTGTATTCTTTTCTTCCTATTCTATTTGTTCTGTTTGAAAGTGGGACTACAGTCATTTCTCTTGCACTGCTCTGAATATGAGTAAATTGAATTCATAAACCCCCACTGTTGTACATCTCTGTGGCCCTGCCCCTTAGAAATAACACTCAGGAGCTCTTGTTTTTGAGACTGTTCTTCCTGCATTCAGATTCAGGTACAGCAGGGGATGGAAGAAGCAATTTTCAGATTCCATGGTGGGCTGGATTAAATTACTCCACAGGCCATATGTCTCAGAGACCTACTAGAGTGGATTAAGTGTTTTGCTTCCTCTTTGAATTTGAATATTTTTTTCATACAAGAAAGAAAATGTTAATGCAGCCCTGGTAGGGGAGAGAGAGAGACAAATAAATAAACAAATTCAAATAGTAAAGAAGCATCCAGGATATTTCCTGTTGGTGTAGGTCAGCCAGGATTAGATGAATTTGAAGATGAAAAGGTTGAAGCAAGACATTCAGGTGAGAATACATTAACAATTAATATATGTTTCACCAAGGACAAAGAGTAACCAGAAAGGTTGGGTTTTTTGTTTTTTTGGGTTTTTTTTAAACCCTTTCTACAGTTTTATGTCATAGATTATAGAACTTAAAAATAAAGATTACAATATATCTATAATTGCCTATGGAGGAAAAATACAGTTCAGAGTTATAAAGACAGGGGTCGTGATTCACCAACCATATGAACTCTGACATATTATTTAATACTTTGAGTCTTTTATTTTTCAGTGGTAAATTGAGAATAATAATAGCTGTCCTAATACATAATACTAATAGATTTATTGTATAGTCACTAAATGTCCAGTACTTCGCTTGTCATTTCATTCTCCAGCAGGAATCTGAAGCTTGTTATATTGTTTTAGAGATAAAAAAATTGAAATTAGATAAAGAATCCTGGGTTACACAGTGAGGCTGGGATTTGAATCCTGTTTTGTTAACTCTTGAACACAGGTTCTCTACCACAATCCTGTATTTCACTTCTGTAGAAAATGAAAATAAAGGCTCAGAACCTGTGATTTTAGCTTTCTTCCTTTTATCAGATTTGAAATGGTAGGATGCTATAGGAGTGGGAGAAGGAAGGAAAATGAATACAGCGGAATAATTTTTTGAGATTTCTAGATGTTTCTGTTATTCTTTATTTTAGGCCAAGAAAAGATAGCAAAGATGAGTTCATCACCTACAAAGAAATAGATCTCAAATCACAACAGAGCATTTTCTCTGTGGCCCTCATGACTTTCCAAGGCAATCGAGTGTAAAGAGGAAAACAGAAACATAAATTGAAAATAACAGATTAAACAGAAATAGAGTTTGGATTTTTTTAAAGAAGAAAAACGCATATTGATGATATAATTGATTTATGTTAATGAGTGCTTGTGTTCTTATAGAGAAAGTCAACCAATTCATTAGAGGATTCTCCACTGTGGGCTCCTCCAATACTAGCAGTGTCTTTAGCACGTGATGTTTCAAAAATGAACCTGAAGGTGCATTTAAACATACTTTCCCTATGACCACCAGACATGATTTGGTGGGATAACTATTACTCTAAAAAAAATCTATTTTTGGGATCAAGAAAATGAGAGGTCTTTCTAAGATTATGTAAGTAATAAGGATAGTTGCACCTCCTAGATAGGGAGTCTGGGGCTTCACTTTTGTCTCCCATACTACCACTCAGAGACTATTACATCAAATAAAGGAGTATTTCTCTTCAGGTTCCTCTGAAGAGATTAGCAAGGTCAAATACATACACCTAATTAGCGGAATGTGAAATAAACACTCTTCAAGGTCTCTAAGCCCTATGATGGGGTAAGCTGCCAGCCAGAGCAGTATATGACTTAAGACACAACTAAGCAGGACATTTGGACAAGTGTCTGCACTAGGTTTTGCTTAGCAGCAAAGGAAGTACTAAATGAATTTTAAGTCATCCGCAGATTAGACATTAGTCAAAGAGGCACTGACTCTGCATATTTAGTGATTTTTACTTTACTACCAAATATCCTAAATCTTTCTGTGGTTTAAATTCTCATAATAGGGTTGAAATTAGAGGATGGCAAAATGCTATTTGGTTAACCCATCGCTCCCCATTCTTTTTAATATCATAGCAAACACATATTATGTATTAAAAATAGCAGATATTGTTCCAGATGCCACTGAAAGGAGTTATCACTTGCAAAAAAAAGCACATATTTTAAATGTGAGGATTTGTGGTAGTACAATGCATGCTAAGAGCCTGGCCAGTGTTTTTCCTGTCCCCTACATATGAACCCAACTGCACATACCCCAGGTTGAAATGCAGTGTTACTTAAATTGGAACACAACTTCCTTTAGCAAAGGCTTGGCTGCCTTGCTTGATGGAAGATGGTTTACCTTCAGCATTGATCTGCTGTAGGAGCATCACACTGCATGCACACCTAAGGAACAGCAAGTGCTAAACATAGCTTACAATGTCTTCTGCCTATCAGTCCACTCTCCAAGAATTCCTTGCTAAGTATTTTTATAACAGGTGTTTACCAACCCAGGAACTCTGCCTACTCTAGGCCCCATCTGGTGGTTCCAAAGATGCACTGGCTCAGTATTCTGTATCACCCCTTTAAGGCATCCCACATGAGCACAGATGCCTTTCACGAAGCATCTATTTTTCATCCCTGTAATGCCACCTTAAAGCCAGGGTAACAATGTCAAGAATTAGCAAGTAAAATGAGCTCTCCACTATTTAGTCTGTTGCATAAAGGATCTCTTGTACTAAACATTCTGTGTGGAACAAGAACAATGGAAGCTGCAAAGTCACAGAACTTAAAACTGGCTCAGGTGAAGGAATAGTTTATGAATTGCTTCTATTATATTATAGTAGGCAATATGTCACCAGAACCTGACAAGGTTAGGAATAATCTCATAATTTACACTCCAGGAGAACTCACAAAAACATTCTGAGGTTGAGAGTTCACTGGAAGAGAGAAATAGGTTCACTTATAGTGATCTGAGTTAGAGGGCTATAAATCACTATAGAAGTTAACAGATTATTTTCTGGAGTATGTCAATTCACTCATATAATATTTATTAATAATTTTCTTGAATTATAGGAAATTGTAGAAATAGAAATGAAAGTTAATTAAATATTATTCATAATTCAACCACCCAAGAAATAACTATCATAAATATATTGGAGAACATCCTTCTAGTCATTTTTCTATGAATATACATATATATATATATATACATATATATGTATATATGTATAAAATATTAAGACCTTTTATTTGCCAGTAAAAGTTCTAGCCATCAATTTCAATGGGTGTGGGAAAGTTTCCATACCACCAAGCAATTCTCTGACACCAGTGGGGTGTCCTACAGTTCAACTCAATTGAGTTGGCACTATCCACCCAGAAAAAGCATTAGATTCCACAAGGTTAAGGGCTCAGTCTTATAAGACTGCCCCCACCTCCGCTTAAGATGCCAGTCACAAGCCCAGGTTATCCCCTCTGCTTCTGACTGACCAGATATATTCTAGAAATTCCAATGACCCCCTTCTTGGTTTCAATTATTGTGCTAGAGAGGTTCACAGAAGTCAGAGCAACATTTTACTTACTAGATTACTGATTTATTGTAAAAGGATATAACTCAGAACAATCAGATGGAAGAGAGACAAAGGGCAAGATATGGGGAAAGGGCCAGGAGCTTCAATGGTGAAGGAGGGGGTGACTCCAGTTGCCCCACTCTCCTCAAATCTCCATGTGTTTACCAACCTGGAATCTCTCCAAACACAATCTTTTTTTTTTTTTTTCTTTATAGAGGATTTATCATATAGGAATGATTGATGAAATCAATGGCCACTGGAGATTAAACTCAATCTCCAGCCCCTCTTCTCTCTATATATTCGGGGGGGTGTAGAAAGTTCCAATTCTACAATCACCTTGTTGGTTCCCTGGCAATCAGCCCCCAGGCTTTGGTTACCTAGGAGCTTTATAAAAGTCATCTCATTAATATAAAAAAGACACCTTAGGAAACTCCAAAGGCTTTAAGAGTTCTGTGCCAGGAACAGTGTTGAAGAACAAATATGTATTTATTATTATAAATCATAATACCATAGCTGCTGTCTCCCTTCTTTATTATTTTCTTATAGGGCTGTGAACTGAATTGTGTCCTTCTCAACAAATTCACATGTTGAAGCCATAACCCACAATGTATCTGAAGCTAGACAGGTCTTTAGGAGGTAATTAACACTAAGTCATAAAGGTGTGCCTCTAACCTGATGAGACTGTGGCCTTGTAAGAGGAATAGATCTCTCTCTCTCTCTCTCTGCCATGTGTGGATGCAGTAAGGTAGCTGTATAAAGGTCAAGAAGATAGCTCCTTGGGGGGTGGGGGGATGCACTCAGGGTTTGGGATGGAAATGCTATAAAATTTGGTTGTTATGATCACTGTACAACTATAAATGTAATAAAATTCATTGAATAATTAAAAAAAAAGAAGATAGCTTTTACTATAACCAGACCATGCTGGCAACATCATCCAAACTTGTAGTCTCCAGGACTGTGAGAAAATATATTTCTATTGTTTAAGCCAGTTTATAGTATTTGTCATGGAAGCCCAAGTAGACTAAGACAAATAGACCTAATTTATTTATAGTTTCTAGTTATCTTTGGTTATCTCTTTCCTTAACTAGTTCCTTTTCTTCTGCTCATAACTGACTGCTATCATGATACTTGGGTATTGTGTTATGTTCTCTTTCTCAAAGAAAGAACCTCCCCAAACTGCCTGAGGGGTTGAAAGGGAAATCTTGGAACTTTCTTGAAAATGACTTGTGTGTATCTTCTAGATGAGGGATATGATATAGCATCTAAAACATGAGAATGAGTCCCTTAAATCATAGATGGTCAGTGATTTTCACTGTGGCAGCATACTTGATAGATAAAGCAAAGCGTTTTTATGTCAACTTTAACTGTATTTGTTAGCTGAGGTATGAAGAAATTACAGAAATATTATGGAACACATGAGAAAGGAAATGAGAGTGACTTCTAATGGGAAATCACACATTTGTAGGACACAAATGTGTCCTTGTTAATGGTGGGCTCTGGAGACAAGAGTAACCATAAGATATTTTATTTATGATTTGCTTTGTTTATTAACAGACTATTTTCTTATTTGTATTTTAAGTAGTAAAATGAGTTTGCTTTCTTCGGTTTACATCAAATGGCATCGAAGGGGAGCAGTTTCCAGAATGTGCTGAAAGAATGGGCGAAGGAAAATCGTGCTAGAGTTTTAAAACACTCTAGAACAGGGTACAAAGTAAAATCTCTCCTTAGGATAGTAGATTATTAGCAGTAGTCACATTAAAAGTCTATTCCTAATGCCGGTGTCTATTTCTCAGCTTTATGTTGTGAAAAACAGGGAAAAGAATGAATGCTGAAGGAAATATGGAGAAAAGAACTGTTTATAGGTAATAGCTTATGGAGTCCTCACCATGGAATTGAGGCTCCTGAGGCGCAAATCAGGCGAGAGTCTGCAATCCTCAAAAGTTAAAATGGAGGAAACAGAATCCCAGGTTGCTAAACAATTTTTCCAAGGTCACCCAACTAACAAGGAATCCAGCACCAGATTTAAACTCTTCAGATGCCTGAGTTTAGTTTTGTTTCTACTCCACACAATGACAACCATAACATTCCAAATTTGCAAGTGTGACAGTTTTCATTTGTAAGATTTCAAGTCTCCATTTTACCGAATACACTTAATCCCAAATCAAAATAGAAAGATAATCTAAAAATAAAACTGATGATATTTCTTATTTCCAGTCTTCCTTTCCTTCTTTTTCTTTGTGGTCCTTAGTCTTTAAAGACATTTATAGAGAATGTTATTTTCTGGGAAAAATATAATACCTCCAAATCCCTTAGTGAATATTCTTCGTCAATTAATTTGGTTTCATAAGCACTCTGGAAGGAATACAAATAGCACCTGTATTTAGAATTGATTTTTTTTTTCCTGCAGTGCCTTGGCAGGGAGGGGAAAGTTGAAAGAGTGGGACTATTTGGTAAAACTCTTTGCCCTTTTCTTTTTGTAAATGTTGTCTTTTTTGTAAATGTCAAGTCCAAATTATAGGTGAGTATTGGCAGAGTTGCACAGACTATCGGAGACCCATTACAGCCTCTGGCATTTGTGCTACTAAATTTATAATGAGTTGCAGGTGTTTGTGATTGAATTTTGTGTTGCCTTTGTGATTGGCTCACTGCTTCACAGTCCATTAAGGCTACACTTTTTTTTTTTTCTGTTATTCATGTTAAAATTGTGGTGATACAAAGACTCCACTTAAAAGATAAGGTAGGTGGTAATAGTTTTAACTTAGAGAGAAAGGTCTGTATTACACAAGTGTTGATTTTCACAGTAATTCATGGGGACAGTTGGCCGTTCAAAAACATATGTCAAATATAATGATAATAGTTTGACATATTTCATTAAGGATTAAAGTTGGAAGATACCATTTAGACTATCTTTTACTCAAGCAGTTCTCAGCACTTAAATATGGCTGAGAATTACCTGAGAAATCCTTCTTTAAAAAAAAAAAAAGATAATTCTTTTGCCTCCTTTTCTTTCTCTAAGATTCAAACTCAGTAGATGTGGGTGTAGAAGTCAGCAATCTGCATATTTGCCTTTTACAGCTGCAACCTCAGCATATGGAAGATCCCAGGCTAGGGGTCAAATTGGAGTTGTTTCACGGCAATGCTGGATCCTTAACGCACTGTGCAAGGCCAGGGATCGAACGTGTGTCCTTGCAGATTCTAGTCAGGTTCGTTACCGCTGAGCCACAGTTGGAAATCCAGCAATCTGTATGTTTAAAAAGCAAGTTCTTGGAGTTCCTGTCATGACTCAGTGGTTAATGAATCCAACTAGGGACCATAAGGTTGCAGGTTTGATCCCTAGCCTCGCTCAGTGGGTTAAGGATCCGGTGCTGCTGTGGCTGTACTATAGGCCGGTGGCTACAGCTCCGATTAGACCCCTTGCCTGGGAACCTCCATATGCTGTGGTGCGGCCCTAGAAAAGACAAAAAAAAGATAATAAAATAAAAAATAAAAAAATAAAATGTACGATCCTAGGTCATTCCTAATAAGTATTTTAAATAGGACTCTTTGAAAACCACTATATCTGGTTTATTTCCTTTGCTTTATAGGTGAGAGATGAAGGCCAGAGATTATAGGAAAAAAAAATTATCCGTGTTTCCTCAAGATTTCATGGAAGAGACAAGTTTATTCAGCTTAATTCCCACTTCAGAATTTTTGTTGTTTTTCTATTAGTTTAGATTATCCACAGACTTCTAAGTACTGTAGAGCTTAGTAATTATCCTGGATAAGTACAGAGGTAGTTTCTCAACTTTTAGATATGTGAATATCTTTCAGGATCTTACCCAGTTTCAGGATCATCACTAATAACACTCACATCAGGAGTAAGTACTTTAAGAACATTTACCATGCTCTTTTGATGAGCACTTGGTATGTATTATTTCAGTTTATTATCATAACAGCTTTATGAAGCCAGTACAATTATTTATTTAATCTTTTTCTGACAGGTGAGAAAATTGAGACTTGTAAAGTTTAAGTGACTTGTCCAAGGCCAAAGAGCTAGTAAGATGTGAAGCTGGGGTTTGAACCTGAAAGCTCTGGTTCTAGAGTCAGAGCCCTTGAGAATCAATGCTCTAATGCTAACCTGCCATGGATATGTATGAAATTACTGGAGTATGGACCAAGAGAGCTGATTACCAGGGGGTGCTGCTTGATGAAACAAAGATTAAATAAGCACTATTATATTTGCCTCATCTGAGTCAGTACTTCATTTGTAGATCATGCCAGTAAATGCATAACTGCATATATATAAATTCATATCTGCAGTTTCATAAGCTGCAGCTCTGAGTAAGAATCAAGCATAAATAAAGCTATTTATGTTTGTATATATACGTGTATGTATCTATTTTCTATTTCCAGGATATCTGTATAAAGTCAATAGGAACACCAACAGCAAAACACAAGAACACAAATCATTTGCTCCATTTTCTTAACCCATATTTTAATTTGGTGGTGCTTTATTTTGAATTTTAATCTTGCCTAAAGCTTTGCTATCTAATTTAATTAAAATATTTACATAAGAATCATGTATATATGCTAAATATAAGTAGTGTTAAGTGCTTAGTGCCTGATATGCAGTAGGCACTCAATTTTTTTTCCTTTTTAGGGCCACACCTGCAGCATATGGAAGTTCCCAGGCTAGGGGTCAAATCAGAACTGTAGCTGCCAGCCTCCACCACCACCACAACAAAGCAGGTTCTGAGCTGCTTTTGTGACCTATGCTGCAGCTCAGGGCAATTCCAGATACTTAACCCACTGAGTGAGGCCAGGGATCACACCTGTATTGTTATGGATACTATCTGGTTTTTAACCTGCTGAGCCCCAATGGGAATTTCATTAATATTTGTTGAAATAAAATATATGTTAGGCAGTATAGAAAATTCCCACATGCAATATCTATGATAGTCATGGTCCTGGCAGGAAACAAATGCTCACTTAAGGGTTTAGGTAAAGTTACTTAAGGAAAGGACTATTTACAAAAGTTTGGGTAGTGAGGTATTCAGGCACTAACAACAGCAGGAAGACATCTGTGAAAGGGCAAGAGGAAGGAATCGAGTTACCAGTGCCTGATAAGAGCTGAAACTAGGAAAAGAAGAGCTGCTAGGCAGAAGCTGTTAACCACAGTCAGTTAATGAAGAAACCATAACTACATGGGAAAAAGATAGGGACCTGACGGGAAGAGGAAGTTCCCCTCACTGTTGGATCTCAAAGAGAAGCCTAAAGGAAAGTGAGTCTAGGTGATACATATCATGGACGCCAGGCATGCCAGGCAGAGAGCAGAGTGGAGGAGGGTACAAATGGATCTGAAGTGGAGACAAAGGGAGAATAAGCTTTACATCATTTCAGGCCATTTTCTCAATAGTAACATTTCTTAGTAATTATCTCCACTACAAAGAGGGAAAATCACTCAGGGAAATAAAATGACTAACTAAAGCTCACTTAGAAATAGGCAGGAGTTTCCACTGGGCTCAGTAGTAAGGAACCGGGGATTAGTATACACGAGGATGTGGGTTTAATCCCTGGACTTGCTCAGTGGGTTATGGCTTTTGCGTTGCTGTGGCTGTGGTGTAGGCTGGCAGCTGCAGCTCTGATTCAACCCCTAGAACTTTCATATGCCACAGGTGCAGCCCTGAAAAAAAAAAGAGAGAGAGAAAAGAGAAGAAAAGAAATAGGCAGAGCTACAATTAGTGAAGTTTTTATCCAACAAGGACAGTGGTCCACACTTCACTATATAAAAATATTTTTATTTATTTAATATTACCAAAAATATGTATTATGTCACCCAATACCTAGTCATGGGAAAAATTTACTTAACAGGAAAGTCAAAGTCTGTGCTATCACTGAGATTACCTTCTAGAAAATAAGACAGAAAATCTAAAAAAATGAATGGAAATCACTTCGGATAGGTATAGGTTCTGTAAGGACAGTACATTATGGTTTTCTTATGATAGTTGCTGGGAGAGGGGTAACTGAGAGGGTGAAAACTTTCATTTGAGTGAGAAGGAAAGGACTCTCTGAGGAGCTACTATTTTAGCAGAGACCTGTAGGATATGAAGAAACTATAAAGAGAACAAAAAAGTGCTCCAGGAAAAGATAACAGAAACACAAATGCCTAAAACAGGAAATAGGAACAAACTTTGTGGGTTATGTGAAGAACAGGTTATCAATGGCAAAGTGCCATGTGTTTGGTGAATAAGGAGGAGGTGGGGGGCAAGATAACACAGGGCCCAGGGATGAGTTTGGATTGCATTTATAGGACAATATAACTCCCTTGGAGGATTTTTGAGCAGGGAAAAGATGCTACCTGATTTATCTTTTAAAAAGATCACTCAGGTTGCTACACTAAGAATGGATTTTAAAAGGGCAAGAGAATAGGCATGAAGACCTACTAGAATACTTAGAAATCTATAGACTTAAGATGTATTTTTGTTTGTTTTTTAGTGTCAACATTCTTTTTTTTAATCATTTATTTATATACTTATTTTTTCTACTATACAGCATGGTGACCCAGTTATACTTACATGTATACATTATTTGTTTTCACATTATGTATTCCATCATAAGTGACTAGACAGAGTTCCCAGTACTACACAGCAGGATCCCATTGCTAATCCATCCCGAAGGCAACATTCTGAAAACAAAAAGACAATTTACAGAATGGGAGAAAATAGTTTCAAATGATGCAACTGACAAAGGCCTAATCTCTAAAATACACAAACAACTTGTACAACTCGACAGCAAAAAAGTCAACAACCCAAGTGAAAAATGGGCAAAGGACCTGAATAGACATTTCTCCAAGGAAGGTATACATTCTTAAGTGAACAGTAATGAAGGGGGAGTGGGAAGCAAAATAATCACTATGGCTTTGGTTTGACTAAAGTGAGTGACAGTGACACTCCATGTGAGTGACTGAGAAGGGGAGATTGAGATAGTCCTGGGTGAGAAAAATGAAGAGAATTCTGATTGGTGCATTTTTATGTTTAAGAAATTTATGAGATAATCCACGTGGAGTTTAAAGCCAAGGGGCTGGAGATGGATTGGATTAAAGAGGAGGGGGAGGGGGAGAAGACCGGGAGGGAAGGGGGGGAGGGAGAAATAAGAGAGTTGAGCACAGAACTGTCTCCAAATTAAAGTCCTTTTAATATATGGCATTCTTTTGGATGCCTTAACTCAAACTGATGGCTAAGAGAGATTTTATTTCTCACTAGAATGTACTTAGGCTATAAATCAGTTGTTTTCCAATTTATTTATTTTTTAGCATCAGAAATTCTCTGCAAGCCAAATCTTGTGAAGGAAAACACTATATAAAATATATTGAAAATGTTAATTACATAAAGCTGAGTAATGGGTATATGAGGGTTTATTACAATGTTCTCACCACTTTTTAATTTGTTTAAAATTCTCCATTTAAAAAAAGCATAAAAAAAGTTAAGGTGGAACTGTCCTATTGAAGTAGGAGATGTAGAATCTCAGACCTCATCTTAGCTGCCCTTCTATGGAAACTTTATAATTCCTCAGAATAAACTTTAAAGTTCTTACCATTGATGAATACTTTTGAAATCTCTAAGAAAAATTAATTAATTATGAATAAGAAATTTTGCACAATCAACTACCATGGAAAACATTTAAGATTATTATCTTATTAATGCTTATGACCATCTTATATAATGGGTACTAGTAGCACCCTCCTTTTGCAAATAGAGCAGCTATGGCTTAGAGAGGTCATGTAATTGGCCCAAGTTCAAGTAGCTGGTAATTGGAGGAACTGTGATTCAAGCTCATGCTGCCTGACTTCACATTAATAACTACATTAATTACAGTAGTTGACATTCAAATTAACTTCAACAACAACAAAATAACCACAAATTCAATCAGTCTTTTACTTAGGATGAGAATTTTCCAATTAAGAATAGTAAAGATGTTAAATCCTGTCTCTACATTTCTTTATATCATGAAATTTCAATGCATTGTGTTTCTCAGAGCCACACATTTTTACTCTTTTCTCTTTCCATTTACAAAATATTAGTATAGAAAACTAATGTCAAATAAAGCAACAGTGACTAGCATTTACTCCTAACTCAGTGACAGCAGAATATAGAAGTTCAAAGAAATGATTAATTAACTCAATAATGCACCAACCACGTACAGTAACACCAATTCAAAGGCATTTGTACCAGATTGCTTTTCCTTGACGAGACTATTATCACTTTATTTTAGCTGAGATTTACGTCCAAATCAGGCAAAACTTTGATCCTGATATTTTTTGGAGATCAAAGTTTCACAGGTAACACTGAGCTTTACAAGGTCTCAATGTAATGCACACTGTTGTAAAGTATGAAACTAACACAAAAGAATAATTTGCATTGGTTCTGGGATATGTAACTTAGATATATGCAGGCACTCCGATGCTCTATTATAAACAATAATCAAGTTGTAATATGGAAAGAAAAGTGAATCTTAACATATATTAAGTGAATCTATAACGACACACTTCATTCCACCCTTCCCTTTTTCTTAGTCTTTTGCTCATAGATTTTAAAAGACCAGTTTGCCTGTTTGTGTGTGTGTTAATTTGTTTGTGCTTTTCATTGCTTTTTCCTAGTATTTGTTGGGGGAAGGGGGAATTTTCATAGTCCTTATTCTTTCTTGTTCCTTTTGTTACTAAATGATGCAGAATATACATATTATTTTTTAACATGGATTAAATTCATGTGTAATTTGTCCAAGTAAATGCTATATGCATCTTGTCACTGCCAACCTCATAGTTTAAGCCAGCAGAATGACTTTTTAAATCATGATGATCACAGCAGAGCTTCGATTCTTTAGTTGTGAGAGGAGACAGAGAAGCCTTTCCCATCTAAAGTAATTGCACTATAACCATCTGAACACTGATTTTGAAAAATAAAAGCTGTATATGAAATGACATCTTTCTAATCAAAATGATTCTGTGACCTTAACCTTCTCTCTCTCTCCACCCCCCATCTCTTCCTCCATTTTCTTCATTCTTCTCTGCCTTGTCCTTCTATTTTCCTCATCCTATATCTTTCCATCTTTTCCTCTTTTTCTCTCTCTTCTCTCCACTGTGGTGTAAAGTACTGGATAAAGATAGATTTAATTAGTCACAGTAATGACACAAAATTACTCAAAACTGTTTTTGTAATTCATTTTGAATAACAGTATTTAATAAGTCTGGTTCTTCAATTGTTACTGTGTCTACACTTGGAAGAATATCACATTAAAATAATTAATGAATAAGCTTAAAAATTATGGACTTTACACTTTGGGATGTAAATTATACCAAGATAGCAGATCTGAAATTTTACTCCTTCCAACCTGGGGGTCTAGACAAAGTAAAATAAAACCAACAAAGAATATCAATACCTATCAAACAAAAGGTAGGTTACAAATTTATCTCAAAATCTTTAAAAGTTTTGCTAGTAAAAAAAATAGTGGAAATTTCTGTATAGTTTAGTGAGGATACTCTTCATGATGCCAAGACATAATTTGATGGGGAAACATGAGTTTCCTAAATTGGGGAAAAATGAACTAATGTCTTTCAACTTGGGGAGAATGGGTCTCTCTTAACTCAGGAGTCATTTGGAAATGACTGCTTGGCAGAAGTAATGAAGAACATTAATAGTCAGTGCAAAGACTTTTGTCAGACACAAAGCATGTAGTCTATTCCACATGACATGAAAAATTTGAAACTCAAGGAAATCTCATAGAATTATAGTGTTCCCATCACAGAAAGTCAACCAATAAGATTGTACAGAAAGAACCTCAAGTACAGGTCCTCCAAGCAAACATCTCCACAGTTAAATTCTGCTAAAGTTAAACTCTTGAAGTATCTTGTGAAGTTTCACCAAATACTTGATGAATTTTTTAAAAACTAGGATTAGTTGGATTTCAAAGACTAGTTTGAGAAAAACTGCTGTTATCCAATATTGTCTTTCATCAATGAGATATTTATCTTCATTTTTTTAGTTCTTTAACTTTTATCAAATATTTTATAGCTTCTTGCATCTATATCTCATACTCTTCTGGTAGATTTGCTCTTGAGTATTAGATAATTTTGATGCCATAATAAAAAGTATGTGTTACAAAATTTTATTTTCTAACTTGTTAATGGTATATAAAATTGTATTGAACAAACTTGTTAAGTGTAATAATTCATTTTAATATCATTTCTGAATTCTTTTGAATTTTCTATAGCCACTCATATCTTCTGCAGATAATTAGTTTCATTTTTTTCCCTCACTAGTCCTTAAACGATATGTTAGTTTGCTTGCTTGTTTGCTTGTTTGTTTTGCTTTACAGAACTACTACAACCTCAGGTTGAGTACTGAAAAGCAATGGTAATCCTGGTCACCTTGTTTTTGTTTCTTATTAGAAAGAGAAAATATTCAATATAATTAAATATAACATATATGTGATAGATTTTTGGTATAGATTTTGTAATAAGTGATATAAATTTTTTTTTGCAGATTTTTAACCCATATCAAGAAAATTCTGGAATTACCACTGTGGCTCAGTGAGTTAAGGACCCGACTTTGTCTTCATGAGCATGCAGATTTGATCCCTGGCTTTGCTTTGGAGTTGTTGCAAGCTGTGGCTGTGGCATAGGCTGCAGCTGAAGCTTAGATTCAATCTCTAGCCTGGGAACTTACATCCATATACTGCAGGAGTGGCTATAAAAAAAACAAAACTAAACAAAACAACAAAAAAAGAGAAGGGAAATTCCTTTCTATTGTTAATTTCGTATGCATTCTCTTCTTTTTTACTAAAATATACTAAATTTTATCAAATAGTTTATCAAGCTTCAGAACTGGACTCAGATATGTTAGAGATTTTGGTGCTGATAGAAATTTAAGAATTGATAGAAATTGCTACACTAGCTATCTGTGCTTCAACTTTTCTTGTATGTAAATATTTTAAAGAAACATAATTTCTTTAATAGTACTA
The DNA here is from genome assembly GCF_016906955.1 of Phacochoerus africanus. NCBI lineage: Eukaryota > Metazoa > Chordata > Mammalia > Artiodactyla > Suidae > Phacochoerus > Phacochoerus africanus. The sequence continues at coordinate 201,951,034 of NC_062545.1, forward strand.
GATTATCCAGATTTACCTTATCTTCTAATGTCAGTTTTGTTTATTTTTCACTCTTAGGAATGTCTTAAAATTTATATTTTTCAATTTATTGCTATTAAGTTATATATAATATCATATTATACTAGTTTATTTATTTATTTATTTATTTATTTATTTTAGGGCCTCACCTGTGGCATATAGAGGTTTCCAGGCTAGGGCTTGAATCAGAGCTGTAGCTGCTGGCCTACACCACAGCCACAGCAATGCAAGATCCAGGCCGAGTTGGTGACCTACACCACAGCTCATGGCAATGCCAGATCCTTAACCCACTGAGCAAGGCCAGGGACTGAACCTATATCCTCTGGATGCTAGTCACATTCATTAACCACTGAGTAATGAAAAGAACTCTTATACTAGCTTTAATAGCTATGATTTTTCTTTTAAATTTTTAAATTATAGTTGATTTACAATGTTCTGTCGGTTTCTGCTATAAAGTGACCCGATTATAAGAGAAATAACATATGATATTACTTATATCTGGAATCTAATGTATGGCACAATGAACCTATCTACAGAAAAGGAAAAAAAAAATCATGGACATGGAGAACAGAATTGTGGCTGCCAAGGGGGAGAAGGAGAGAGTAGGATGGACTAGGAGTTTGGGGTTAGCAGATGCAAACAATTCCATTTGGATTGGATAAGCAATGAGATCCTGGTGGAACATAATGGAGGATATATGTAACTGGGATATTTTTAGTAGTGTTCTTCAAAAAATAAAATCTCAGTATCAGTTATTTGTACCTTCTCTTTATTTTATTTTATTTTATTTTATTTTATTTTATTTTATTTTATTTTATTATTTTCCCAAAGTACAGCAAGGGGATAAAGTTATCCTTACATGTATACATTACATTTACATTTTTTTCCCCACACTTTGTTCTGCTGCAACATGAGTATCTAGAATGGTTCTCAGTGCTACTCAGCAGGATCTCCTTGTTAATCTGTTCTAAGTTGTGTCTGATAAGCCCAAGCTCCCGATCCCTCCCACTCCCTCCTTCTCCCGTTGGGCAAGACACAAGTTTATTCTCCAAGTCCATGATTTTCTTTTCTGAGGAGATGTTCATTTGTGCTGGATATTAGATTCCAGTTATAAGTGATATCATATGGTATTTGTCTTTGTCTTTCTGGCTCATTTCACTCAGTATGAGAGTCTCTAGTTCCATCCATGTTGCTGCAAATGCCATTATGTCATTCTTTTTTATGGCTGAGGAGCATTCCATTGTGTATATATACCACATCTTCCGAATCCAGTCATCTGTTGATGGACATTTGGGTTGTTTCCATATCCTGGCTATTGTGAATAGTGCTGCAATGAACATGCGGGTGCATGTGTCTCTTCTAAGTAGAGTTTTGTCCGGATAGATGCCCAAGAGTGGGATTGCGGGGTCATATGGAAGTTCTATGTATAGATTTCTAAGGAATCTCCAAACTGTTCTCCATAGTGGCTGTACCAGTTTACATTCCCACCAACAGTGCAGGAGGGTTCCCTTTTCTCCACAGCCCCTCCAGCACTTGTTATTTGTGGATTTATGAATGATGGCCATTCTGACTGGTGTGAGGTGATATCTCATGGTAGTTTTGATTTGCATTTCTCTAATACTCAGGGGTGTTGATATTTTTTCATGTGTTTGTTGGCCATCTGTATATCTTCTTTGGAGAAATGTCTATTCATGTCTTTTGCCCATTTTTCCATTGATTGATTGGCTTTTTTGCTTTTGGGTTGTATAAATTGTTTATATATTCTAGAGATTAAGCCCTTGTCGGTTGCATCATTTGAAACAATTTTCTCCCATTCTGTAAGTTGTCTTTTTGTTTTCTTTTGGGTTTCCATTGCTGTGCAAAAGCTTTTCAGTTTGATTTCTATTGCTTTGGGAGACTGACCTGAGAAAATATTCATGATGTTGATGTCAGAGAGTGTTTTGCCTATGTTTTCTTCTAGGAGTTTGATGGTGTCTTGTCTTATATTTAAGCCTTTCAGCCATTTTGAGTTTATTTTTGTGCATGGTGTGAGGGTGTGTTCTAGTTTCATTGCTTTGCATGCAGCTGTCCAGGTTTCCCAGCAATGCTTGCTGAATAGACTTTCTTTTTCCCATTTTATGTTCATGCCTCCTTTGTCAAAGATTAATTGACCATAGGTGTCAGGGTTTATTTCTGGGTTCTCTATTCTGTTCCATTGGTCTGTCTGCCTGTTTTGACACCAGTACCACACTGTTTTGATAACTGTGGCTTTGTAGTATTTCTGGACGTCTGGGAGAGTGATGCCTCCTGCTTGGTTTTTGTTCCTCAGGATTGCTTTGGCGATTCTGGGTCTTTTGTGGTTCCATATAAATGTTTGGATTGTTTGTGCTAGTTCTGTGGAAAATGTCATGGGTCATTTGATAGGGATTGCATTGAATCTGTAGATTGCTTTGGGTAGTATGGCCATTTTTACAATATTGATTTTTCCAATCCAGGAACATGGAATGTCTTTCCATTTCTTTACATCTTCTTTGATTTCTTTGATTAAAGTTTTATAGTTCTCGGCATATAGGTCCTTTACCTCCTGGGTCAGGTGTATTCCGAGGTATTTGATTTTGTAAGGTGCAATTTTAAAAGGTATCGTGTTTTTGTATTACTTTTCTAATGTTTCATTGCTGGTATACAGAAATGCGACTGACTTCTGAAGGTTAATCTTATATCCTGCTACTTTGCTGATTTTATTAATCAGTTCAAGTAGTTTTGGAGTTGAGTCCTTAGGGTTTTCTATGTATAGTATCATGTCATCTGCATACAGTGACAGTTTGATCTCTTCTCTTCCTATATGGATGCCTTTTATTTCTTTGGTTTGTCTAATTGCTCTGGCTAGGACTTCCAAAACGATGTTGAAGAGCAGTGGTGAGAGTGGGCATGCCTGTCTTATTCCAGATTTGAGTGAGATGCCTTTCCGTTTTTCCCCATTGAGTATTATATTTGCTGTGGGTTTATCCTAAATGGCTTTGATTATATTCAGGAATGTTCCCTCCATACCCACTTTGGCGAGGGTCTTGATCATGAATGGATGTTGGACTTTGTCAAATGCTTTTTCTGCATCTATTGAGATGATCATATGATTTTTGACTTTTCTTCTGTTAATGTAGTGTATGATGTTGATTGATTTGCATATGTTGAATCATCCTTGTGAACCTGGGATGAACCCAACCTGGTCATGGTGTATAATTTTTTTGGTATGTTGTTGGATTCGGTTGGCTAAGATTTTGTTGAGAATTTTTGCATCTATATTCATCAATGATATTGGGCGATAGTTTTCTTTTTTGGTGGTCTCTCTGTCTGGTTTTGGAATGAGGGTGATGGTGGCATCATCGAATGTCTTTGGGAGTATTCCTTCTTCTTCAACCTTTTGAAAGAGTTTAAGGAGGATGGGCACCAATTCCGCTTTATATGTTTGATAAAATTCACCCCGAAGCCATCTGGTCCTGGACTTTTATTTGTAGGGAGTGATTTTATGACCTCTTCAATTTCATTTCTAGTGATGGGTCTGTTCAGTTGGTCTGTTTCTTCTTGATTCAGTTTTGGCAGGCTGTAAGATTCTAGAAGATTGTCCATTTCTTCCAGATTGTCAACCTTGTTGCCGTATAGTTGTTCATAGTATTCTCTTATGGTTTTTTGTATTTCTGCTGTATCCGTTGTGATTTCTCCTTTTTTCATTTATAATTTTGTTTATTTAGGTTCTTTCTCTCCTCTTTTTTAGTGAGTCTGGCCAGGGGTTTGTCAATTTTGTTTACCTTTTCAAAGAACCAGCTCTTGGTTGTATTAATTTTCTCTATTGTTTTTTGAATCTCTATTTTATGGATTTCTTCTTTGATCTTTATAATTTCCTTCCTTCTGCTGACTTTAGGCCTTTTTTGTTCTTCTTTTTCTAATTCATTTAGGTGGAGGGTTAAGTTGTCCATTTGGGATCTTTCTTCTTTTTTGAGAAAGGCCTGTATTGCTATAAATTTCCCTCTGAGCACTGCTTTCGCAGCATCCCATAGATTTTGAGCAGTTGTGTCTTCATTATCATTTGTTTCAAGGTAGTTTTTAATTTCCTTCTTGATTTCCTCATTGACCCATTGGTTTTTTAGTAGCATGTTGTTTAGTCTCCATGTAGTAGGTTTTTTCTCATTTCTTTTCCCATGGTTGATTTCTAATTTCATGGCATTGTGGTCAGAGAAGATACTTGAGATAATTTCCATGCTCCTAAATTTATTGAGCTTAGCTTTGTGTCCCAATATATGGTCAATTCTTGAGAATGTTCCATGAGCATTTGAGAAGAATGTGTATTCTGCTTTTTTTGGATGTAGTGTCCTGAAGATATCAATGAAGTCTAACTTTTCTATTGTTTCCTTTAGGATCTCTGTTGCTTTATTGGTTTTCTGTCTAGAGGATCTGTTCATCGATGTGAGGGGGGTATTAGGTCTCCTACTATGATTGCATTCCCATCAGTATCTCCCTTTATGTCTGTTAATATTTGTTGTATGTATCTGGGTGCTCCTGTATTTGGGGCATATATGTTGACGATAGTAACATCCTCTCCTTGGATGGATCCCTTAATCATTAAGTAGTGTCCTTCTTTGTCTTTCTTTAGGTCTTTTGTTTTAAAGTCTATTTTGTCTGATATGAGCGTTGTGACTCCTGCTTTTCTGTCATGTCTATTGGCGTGAAATATTTTTCCCCACCCTTTCACTTTCAATCTATATGTATCTTTTGTCCTAAGGTGAGTTTCCTGTAGGCAGCATATTGAAGGTTTTTGCCTTTTTATCCACTCAGCCACTCTGTGTCTTTTGATTGGGGCGTTCAGTCCATTGACATTTAAGGTGATAATTGATAGATGATTATTTATTGCCATTTGAACCTCGTGTTGCAGTTGATTCTATGGTTCTCCATTCTTCCTTCCTTTCTTTTTTTTTTGGCTGGATGGTCTCCTGTTATTATCTGCTTGAGTGTATTTTTTTTTCATTTTTTGAAAATGCAATATTTGGTTTTGGCTTGTGGTTGCCCTGTTTTTTAAGTATGCTAACCCCTTCCCATAATTGTGTGTTTTAGCCTGATGGTCCTGTAAGTTCAAACACTTCATTACTATATTAAAATTAAGAAGAGAAACATACAAAAACAAACAAAAAGGGTCTATTTTTTTCCTAACATCCCTTGCCCACATTTTATGATTTTGATGACTCTTTTTTTTTCTTTTTAATTTTATTTTGTTTGAAGCATGTTCATGATTAAATCTGTATGCTGGCTTATTTGAGTGACTGCTCTCTGATTGCGGTTTCCTCAGTCCTAGTTCTTCCTCTTCTTCTTCTTCTTTTTCTTTTCTTTTTTCTTCCCTTTCTTTCCTTCCTTTCTTTTTGGTTTAGAGAAGCCCATTCAGTATTTCTTTTAGCATGGGTTTTGTGTTGCTGTATTCTTTAAGTTTTTGTTTGTTGGAAAAAATTTTTACTTCCCCTTCTATTTTAAATGATATTCTTGCTGGATAGAGTATTCTAGGTTGCATATTTTTTCCTTTTAGCACTTTAAATATTGCTTGCCATTCCCTCCTGGCCTGTAGTGTTTCTGTAGAGAAGTCAGCTGATAATCTTATGGGGGTTCCCTTGTAGGTAACATTCTGCTTTTCTCTTGCTGCCTTTAGGATCCTCTCTTTATCACTAACTTTTGCCATTTTTATTATGATGTTTTTTGGTGTGAGTCTATTTGGGTTCAATTTGTTTGGGGCCCTCTGTGCTTCCTGTATCTTGAGCTCAGTATCGTTTAGATTTGGGAAGTTTCCATTGATAATTTCTTCAAATACATTTTCCATCCCCTTATCTTTTTCTACTCCTTCTGGAATTCCTATTATGTGTAGATTGGCTTGCTTTATATTATCCTATAGGTCTCTTATATTGCTTTCCTGTTTTTTGATTTGGTTTTCTATCTGCTGGGTGATTTCCATTATTCTATCTTCCATATCACTGATTTGTTCTTCTGCATTATTCATTCTGGTTTTTACTGCCCTTAGTTCAGTTTGTATCTCTGCAGCAGAATTTTCTAATTTTTCTTGGCTCCTCCTTATATTTTCTAGTTCCTTTCTGAGGGTATCTGCATTACTGTTCATATCTTCTCTTAATTCCTTCAGTATTTTCACTAGTTCTCTTTTGAACTCCAGGTCTGTCAGACTGCCGAGATCTGTTTCATTGTTGACTGTTTTAGGTGAGTTCTCCTGTTGGTTTAACTGGGGGTGGTTTCTCAGCTTCTTCATCTTGCTTGTTTTTTTATTTTTCCTGGGGGAGTTGTACTCTCCGTTATCAGGCAGTGTTTGCCTTGTAACTGCCATGGAATGATTCCTGTGGGCTGGCATTATTGGTCAGTCTTTTTTGAGGCAGTGTGGCTTTTCCAGAGGGTTGTCAGGGCTGACAGGGTCTCTTTGAAGCAAAGGAGGACTTCCTGAGGGCAGACAGGACTGGGAGGTCCACACCACAATGATAGCAGATTTCACTTGTTTAGGCAGAGATTGCTCTGATGTTTTTAGGCTGTGGGGTTCTTGCAGGGGGTTGGTGGTGTTGTGTAGCTGTTCCTCAGGAGTGCAGCACCTCCTGAGGGCTGGAGCAGATATCTGGGTCACTGAGAACCCAAGAGGCTCTTCCCTAGGGCAGCCTGACTCAGATGTACCTTCTCTTTACATCTTATTGATCAGCAGTCCTGCAACATGTCCATTTTATTGTTCTTTACCAACACCCAACATTTGTATTTGTTGATTTTTCACTGTATACTTTTACCAGTATTTTTATCTTCATTTCCTTCTTTCTAATTTCTTTGTATTTAATTTGTTTATATTTCCAAACTCTTGAATTGGACACTCATTTTTTTCTGCTTTTTCTCTTTTTTTAATATATGAATTTAAGGCTATAATTTCCTTCTAAATGTAGATTAACATTGTTAAAAAGTAGATGCACCTTGATTATCATTTAGTTGTATATACTTTCTCATTTTCATTTTAATTATCGATGTTGCCCTAAGTTATTTAGAATTTTTTTTCCAATTACTGATATGTGGGGATCTTCTATTTACATATTTATTTCATATCTATTTACATTTTAACTTGATGTATTTGAGTCAAAGAATATTTTTTACACTATTTTAATTCATTGGATTTTTTTCATTGGAATTTTTGACAATGTATTTTAAGTACATTGTGGAAATATCTCATGTGTGTTTGAAAATGATACGTATTCTACAGTTGCATGCAGTGTTATATGTATATCAACTAGATCAACTTTGTTAATTGTAATGCTGTAATAATCAAAATCTGAAGGGAGAAATTTGAAAGGCCTGTGACTTTTGCACATTATTAGTAACACATGAAGATTTGGCCCTTGTAATCCTACTTGTAACACTAAGTCAAAGTTATACAGGAGTATACTGGACTCAAGATAAATCCTATATAGTAACCGAGCACATGAAACTCATTATTAAGTTAGTTTACTGAGTAATTTGTAATTGATAGGTAGGCAGTAGTTAATATGATACAGTTGACAGGAGTTTGCATAAAATTAGTTTTTATTTTGTTCTTTATATCCACTAATAATTCTTTCTGAAAGTCTCCATAAGGAATAAACCATCTCCCAGGGGGCACTGCTTTGCTTTTTAGGTACCTTTGCTAATACTTATAGGTAAATGTTTCTGAGGCGCACTCCTTGAGTGGCCAGACTTCTAGGATGTTCTAAGTGCTATTTCTTACATTATTAACTTGCACATTTTCCTGGGGATTCTGATCATACCTTTTATTCATTACTTCTTAGTTTAGAATATTTATGAAAAAGTTTCCACCTTTCCAGAACTATTCTTTATGTTTTTGGCTATAGGACTTGCATGAATCTGATCCATATCTTTCTATATTTTAGGAATTTCTAACAGTCTAGGCCCACAAATAACATTTTCTATTTCTTAGCACTAAGCATTTATTAATTTTAAATAAATATTCTTAATGTTCAGAATTTAGCCTTTGTGGCTCAGTGGGTTAAGGACCTGACATTGTCCTTAACTGTGAGGATGCTGGTTCAATCCTTGGACTGAGTGGGTTAAGGATCAGGCATTAACAGCAAACTGCAGCATAGATCACAGATGTAGCTCGGACCTGGTGTTGCTGTGGCTGTGAAGCAGGTCTCAAATGCACCACTGATTCGACCCCTGGCTTGGGAACTTCTGTATTCCACAGGTGTGGCTTTAAAAAGAAAAAAAAAAGAATTTTGGATATAAGGATAGGCCTGTGTACTCAGGCATCCATCATCTTGGTCCATCACTTAGTTTTTTCTTCTTCTGAGTCTTTGCCAGTATCTATTTTGATAAGAACTGGAGAATTCTCCCTGTTTCTAAAGACTCACTGTCCAGAGGAAAGTGCAGCATGGACGTGCTATCATAGTTACTAAAAGTGGCAAAGGATATCATAAAATGCCATCCCCCAAAATATCACTTTTCCTGTATTATTTTGAGCTTAAGGCCATTGAAAATCAGCAGGTATAGAAAGAAGACTTCTCAGAGCTTCCCTTATCTGACTGATAGCAGAAACCTTTGAGGCATGAATACTGCCATACATTCCCTCTCCAGGGGAGTTTTATTGCTATGAAAAAAAAAAGAAAGTCAGCACTGAGATGGGCCTGCACAGACAAACTTGACTAAATAACCCTTATCTTCCACTGGTTCCCCCATATATTTGCTTTCCCACAATTTACTACCCCTAGAAGCTCAAAATTATTTTCATTTCTCTTGTCACTTCTCCATAGATTTATTGTACTTTGTTAAAATAGTAAATAACCTCCTGGTCTGATTGCCTCTTTTGGGTTTTTCATTTCATTTCTGTTAGTCCCTTATATGGTAGATATCCCAATAGACCTGGTGCTGTAAAAGAGGGCCCTGATACAAGGATGCCTAGGGTTGATTTCATTCACATTCACAGCTGTTAATCTGTCTTGTGTCAGTTCAATTTGCAGGGCTCCAGGTACTGACAAAAGAGGACAGAGGAAAAAGTTTTTTCCTCTCTGTCAGTGATGTATCTATAGTATGTGAAAATATGGGGATCCCAACTTTCTGAAAGTTCATTTTAAGACACTTCACTTTTAGGATAGCCCTACCTTAGTACCTTCTTTCACTAGCCAAAAGAAAATCTGAGGAGTATTTTTCCTTTTTTAAAAAAGGAAAAAACCAAAAACAGTGTTCTGTGTTTGTTTCTCAGGGAGCCTTTATAGAGGCAGCATGCACCAAGAAGTGAGAGTAGCTCCACCAAGCTCCTTCCAGGAAACTACACTCAGCATCAAGCCACCATAGCTTTGAACTATGGTTATCTTGATTAATTTTGTGCATCTGTTAGGAAGATGCATCCTAAGGCAATTGCTTCTTTGCTTTATACCATTTTGGCTTATAAAATATTTCATAAGAATGCTCTACTTTCAGATAGTATGGGAAACTGTTATAGGTCTGTGAAGTACTTACAGCCTCACAGGGTAGATGGCACAGTTGTCATTTCCAAATAGGGGCTTTGGGGCCAGAAATGTTGATCATTTTAGTCAAGGAAAAGGAGGGAGGCAATGGAAATAAGATAGGAAATTAAATGATACATTTAAGAGGTAGTGGGACCCATGACATTTTTCACAGAACTAGAACAAATAATCCTAAAAGTCATATGGAACTGCAAAAGACTCCAAATAGCCAAAGCAATCTTGAGAAAAAAGAACAAAGCTGAAGGTATAACCCTCCCAGACATCAGACTATAACACAAAGCCACAGTAATCAAAATAGCATGATGCTGGCACAAAAAACAGACACTGATCAATGGAACATAATAGAGAGCTGAGAAATAAAGCCACACATCCATGGTCAACTAATTTACAACAAATGAGACAAGAGTATATAATGGAGAAGACAGTCTCTTCAACAATTGTTTCTAGGAAAACTAAATAGCTATACATAAAACATTTAGAACATTTCCTTACACTATATGCAAATATAAATTAAAAATGGTTTAAAGATCTAAATGTAGGACCTGAAACCACAAAACACCTAGAAAGGAACATAGAAAGAACATTTTTTGACACAAATCATAGTCTTAGATCAGTCTCCTAAAATGAAAGAAAAGACCCCCAAACCAACAAATAAGACCTAATTAATCCTAAAATCTTTTGCACAACAAAGGGAAATATTGACAAAATAAAAAGACAACCTATGAATGGGAGAAAATATTTGCTAATGATGTAAGTGACAAGGGGCTAATAGCCAAGATATACAAACAGTTCATACAGCTCAATATCAAAAAAAAAACAAGCAACCCAATAAAAAATGGGTAAAAAACCTGAATAGATATTTCTCCAAAGAAGACATAAAGACATAAAGATGGCTAACAGACACATAAAAAGATGCTCAACATTGCTAATTTTTACAGAAATGCAAATAAAAACAATGAGATATCACTTCACACCTGTCAAAATGGCTATCATCAAAAAGTCTACAAATAACAAGTGTTGGAGAGGTCGTGGAGAAAAGAGAGCCCTTTTATACTGTTGGTGAGAATGTACATTGACGTGGCCACCATAGAAAACAGTTTGGAGGTTCCTCAAAAAAGTAAAAATAGAACTACCATATGACCCAGCATTTACACTCCTGGTTATATATCTGGAAAAAGTGAAAATACTAATTAGAAATGATACATGCATCCCAACATTCACAGCAATACTATTTATAAGAGCCAAGACATGGAAGCAACCCAAATGCACCCAAAATGAATGAATTAAGAAGATGTGGGAGTTCCCGTCGTGGCGCAGTGGTTAACGAATCCGACTAGGAACCATGAGGTTGCGGGTTCGGTCCCCGCCCTTGCTCAGTGGGTTAAGGATCCAGCGTTGCCGTGAGCTGTGGTGTAGGTTGCAGACGCGGCTTGGATCCCACGTTGCCGTGGCTCTGGCATAGGCCGGTGGCTACAGCTCCGATTCAACCCCCAGCCTGGGAACCTCCATATGCCGTGGGAGTGGTCCAAGAAATAGCAACAACAACAACAACAACCAAAAGACAAAAAAAAGAAGATGTGGTACATATACACAATGAAATATTATTTATCCATAAAAAGAAGGAAATACTGCCATTTGTAGCAATGTGGATGGACCTAGAGAATAGTATGCTTAGTGAAATAAGTCAGAGAAATACTAATACTGTATGATATCACATATATATATGAAATCTAAAAAAAAATACAAATGAATGTACATGCAAAATAGAAATAGAGTCAGATATAGAAAACAAATTTGTGGGGGAGGGAGGGGTAAATTAGGGGTATGCGTTTAACAGTTACAAACTACTATATATAAACTAGATAAGCAACAAGAATATACTATATAGCCCAAGGAATTATATCCATTACCTTGTAATAACCTAAAATGGAATATAATCTGCAAAAATACTGAAGCACTAAGCTATACATCTGAAACTAACATAATATTGTAAATCAATTATACTTCAATTTACAAAAAATGGTAATGGGTAGGTCAGTTTGGATAAAACCAAGATTCATGGAACAAAGGAATTGAAGATGAGGCTACTGAATTGAAACCAAGCTGTGTAAATTGAATTATGTCACTCCTTTGCATAAAACACTTCTCTTCATATAAGCAACAAAAGCCTTAACTCAAGAATTCGAATAACCTGAACTTTGCCAACTGTACAAAGCTGAACTCCTGATTTTCATTACCTTTATTATATGGCCTCAGCTCACTAGCCTTCTTTAGGTTATTCAAAAATGTTTTGCCCCTATAAGATATCTTCATGACTTTCTACATACTGTTCCCTTGGCCAAACCCTACTTTCATTTTTTTTTTCAATCAAAGTTAATTCTTCAGCCCTAGGCTACATTTTTACCTTTCTAAAAAACAGGTTCTGATTCCTCTATTTAATAATTTGAGGAAACCCTATCACACTCTTTGATAATACCCTGCAACTCTATTTCATAGCACTGAATACACAGCATTGAATAATTGCTTCTGTAGTAATTCTTTTAAGTTGTTTCTCTACTGATAGAGAAGCTTTGTCAGGGCAGGAATTATGGCTGTCTTACTTACTGAATGGAGATTATAGAGAACAGTTTGAATTCCAATTGAAAGGAAGTTCTGAAGCATCAAACTCAAACCAAAGACATACTGATAAATAAAAAAAAGACAATTAAAAATAAGATGATAAAAAGGAACATAAAAATTTGGAAATCAATCTCTTATCTATACATTTATCTGCCATATAAAATTTTAAGTTAATTGATAGAGACTATCCTTATTTTATTTTTGATTATAAACCTGAAAATCTTTTATAATCAATTTTTAAAAACATTTTGCAAGTTTTGGGTAGTAAAAGAGAGGGAATTAGAAATTACCTCTTTCAGGCACCTTATATCATTGTCAGAATGTGAGGTTTGAATAAAGCCATGTATGTAAATTGTTTTAACATTTTAAAAATATTTTAGTGTTACAGTTATTATCTCACATCCTGAAGTATTTAAAAATTGTAATCATTGTATTAAAAATTCAAGTTTTGTTATCAGAAATTTCCTCAAATATTTTTGATTTGCACATATCTTCTGGAGGTGAATACAACTTTGAGTTAGTAAATTAACAGACCTTCATATTATTATTTTTAGTATATTCTTGATCCTTACTTAAAATATCTTTTCCCACCTTGACACTTTCCAAAGAATTACTATATTGCTATTTTTGTTTGTTTGAGATTATTTTTGGAGCCTTGGGTATGTATGTCTTTATTGGATCATGGCACACTCAACTGTGAATGTGAATGAGATCAATCCTGGGCATCCTTGTATCAGAGTCCTCTTTTACAGCACCAGGTCTATTAGGATATCTACTTTACATCCAGACCATACTTCTAGTATGTTGTTAAAGGTGAATGTTGACCTGGGCCAACAATGTTATTTTCTGCTAATTTTTTTCAGCTATTTGCACAAGATAAGGAGTATATCTCCACACATCAACAATAGCCAGAAGAAAAAAGATATATTCTGTTTCTCACTAGACTTCTTTCAATGAGATGTCAATCAAAATAACGTTGGTTGAGTTGTCAGTAGCCACATTAACATCGAAATAAGCGCTAAGCTTTTACAAGACAATAAAGACAAGTTGGAGATGCACTAGCAAGTCACTGATTTTAATCTTAGATTAAATATTCATTTTGACAAACTGAAAAAAATGTATCTCAAAAAAATAACAAAAAAGTTGCTTTTCAGGCCATTCCTCTAAAAGATAAAGGGAGAATGGACTGGAAGCTATTCTCCTTAACACTATTAAATATTCTAACTATTCTATTCTATTCTCAACACCTTAGTGTTGGTAGTTTGCAAATATGAAGGATTTATTGTTTGATTTTTGTGCCTTCCTTACAACCTAAGTTTGGCAGAAACCCTACAGCATATTCTCAGGGAAAAAGAAAAAAAAAGTAGACATTTCAACCATCTGCCAGATATACCTATCAAATTATTCATTTCTCAGGCTGCTTAAGGTTATTTAAATTCATAGCTTTTCAAACTACTGACAAGGTTTGCACACTGTGAAGAAAATGAATATTGTTAAGGGTTAAATGGACAGCTTCACACTTTAAATGCATTATATATTCACCCCAGGCACTCTCCTACTGATTTTTCTCTTTATTATTTTATTTTACAATCAGGGACTCTTCATAATTGTGGACCATGCTGACAATCTGGAAGAAAACAGAAAGATTCAAACAAAACTGACCCAGGTATAAGACAATAGTTGCTTCATACCTTCAAGGAAACAAGCTTTCACATAAATTTTAGATATACAAACAATGCTTACAGAAAGAAAGATACACAAAATTGAATCCACATTCTCTCTTGCTGGGCATATGTACCCTACTCTATGCAATTTGCATGACCTGACATGAAAACAGGCAAGATCACCTTTAGAAGTGGTCATCATTAAAATGCAGGCTGTCTATCAAGAGAAATGGTCTCCCAGAAATCAATACCTTAAAAACCCTTGTGGCTAACTGTTCTGCCAGACACTTTCAAATTTTTATAACACTGAAAATAGTGTAGAGTAAGTAGAGGTTTCATTTCTTTGATTTCTTTTTATCACATTCTGTCAGTCCTCCATCAAATTTCATAACTCAAAGACATACATTTACCACCAGGGGTAGTTCAAAGGGATGTTGACCTTTGATTTACAAAATCCCTTAGATTTACTCTGTGCTTTTCCTGAGAGGTTCTCCCTTTCCACATACCACCAGAGTTATACAAACAAGAAAAGGCCTGCTGAGTTCAGGAAATGGTTTTGGACTGAGATGGACCTTGCTCCCCCTGGTGGCCAAGAGGTCATACTTCATGATTCTTCTTTGGTTTGCAAAATTGGTTTGGGGAGAGATTGCAAAGAATTTTAATAAACTGTAATACATGCTGTAAGTAAGTGTCTGACAAGAATTGCATGTTTGTAAATAATTACACTTGGACCACGGGATTTGGATTATGAGGTCCCTATCGTAAAAACCCTGCTCTTTCCTGTTGGACACACTTGGCAAAGGACATTCTGATCTTGCTTTAGGATTAAAGTCAGCTCAGCCAGTTACTTAATTTTTTGAGCTTTGATGTTTCTTACCTGTAAAATGGGGCTAATAATTCTCTCCAGGTCCTAGAATTCATGGGTGCAATAAATGACAAAACATATTAGAAGGACTTAGATCCATGATTTTGTAGTGTTGGAAAAATGACTTGAAAATGAGAGTTGTTATATGATAGTTGATATGATAATATCATTATTCAAAAATAATTGCTATAAGGATAACTGATACTTGAAGGGATAGTTATTACCAGTTTTATGTAAAATAGAGTTAAACTTAATTTATGAATTGTGAATATTGTTCATTTACTAGCAGTCCTAGCGTTCAGATATATAGAAATTGTTTTTAATTTTCCCTCTGTCCAAATTGAAACAAGATCGCAATTACAAAGAGCCAAGTCCAGGCAAGTTCACACAAGCCTGAAACTAAAATTCTGTCCCTCTGCACCGAAAACAATAGAAAATTGTGTGGTTGTAATAGCACTCATTAGATCAAAATACTCAAGTTTTGTATAAAATATGCCCTGTTATATTAGATATTATTGTTTCAGTAAAATCTGAATTACTTAGGGGATGATAAATAAACAAAAAAAATTTTGCAAAGGTTGAGGACATTTAGTTGCTTGCATAGGCCTTGGATTTTAGAGGCAGTAGAATACATATAGGTTCTGTGTCAGATGTTCTGAGTTTGGATTCTGGCTCCATCACTTGAGGATGACTGTGTCCATAAAAAGATTCCTAAATATCTGCTTCCACATCTGCATTAGAGGGATAATAATAGTTTCTATCTCGTAAGGTTTTGTAGAGGAATACATAAACTCACATGCATAAGTATATGCAAGATAACTGACAGTCAACAATAGTAATAATAATACGGGCTATATGTTCTTCCTCCATATGCATTGTCTGATGGATGTCCGGTGACATATTTAAAAGTTAAATAACATATTAGTTGAATTGTTGAAGTGCTAAGACCTGGGATTATGGTTACTGATTGATCAGTTTCAGGATAATGAGGAGAGAACAAATAGATGTTCTCTTCCACCCTTTAGCCTTAAAAATAATCTTAATGTAGAGCAATAAGGCTTTGGTTAGATGCAAATAGGATCTCCTAATCCTGGAATATCTTGTACATTTAAATGTAATATTGACAGAAGTAATAGAATATATTTCTTAGAAGAATTTAAAAATGAGATTGTTAAAATTGAGAAGGATGCTTTGGAAGCTGATTATATCTGAAGGCTAATGGATGAAAGATTAGACTTTCTTACTTTGCTTTTGATAACTCATCCTCCACAGCAGAGCAGACTGGGAAGACTTTAGATCCTAGACTATTTTCCCCCATATCCTAGGGCAGATACTCTGGACACAGACATACATGTAGCTTCTCAAAACCAGCAGAGGAGAATGCCAGGACAGTGTGAAGTGGGGAGTTTACTCTCTGATGTAACTGATATTACATGATTGCAGGCTAGACTGGGAAGCAGTGTTTCTATAGTACTTATCCACTTTATCCCTCCTTTATCCTCCCCAAAACCATAAACAGCTTATAAAAATACACTCGAGTCAGCAAGATAAAAGCAAACTAAAAATAATTAGGTGAGGCTTTCTGGACTTTGGGGAGATGAACTTGGTAGAGAGAGTCAGGGAGGAAATTACTGCAAAAAATATTGGCTGTGTGGTCCTGCATAATTGATAGAAGTAGATGCTAAATTTTTCTAACTGCTATCAAAAGACAGAAAACATAGTCAGTTACATAATCCAGGTGTCCAAAAAATACAAACAAGCCAATAAATAAAAAATAATGAGTTTCACATAAAGTATAATTGGTTCCTCTTTCTAGATTCAAACAGCAGCCTTCTAGTGCTCACAGAAATGGATTTCACAGAATTGGCTGATTCTTATAACATCCTTCAGTGTTGGCTAACGGACAAAGCAAGCCAGTGCAACATGATAATGATAACATAAGCCACTGGGCAAGGGTTGGTCTGTCAGCAAGCACCAAGCGAGCACATTCTCTTCTCTGTTTAGAGGACCATGATGAACAAAGCAACGGTGCCTAATGATATTAGAGAATTTCTCAGATGATAAAAATAGGGACTAAAGTAGAGGAAAGGAGACGTAAACCCAGTTATCCAAACTGGAATACAAAAACGGAGATGCTGTGTGAGGAACATTCGCTAAGTCCAATCATAGGTCTTCAAGACAAAGTCAGAGTCAAATCAGAAACTAGAGATTCAGGATGTATAGTTCCCAAATGGTTGGGAAGGATGTATTATTCCATTCAGAATCAAGTGAGAATAGGGCTAGAATTCCAGCGACCCTAATTGGAAGGAGTGACAGCATATTATTGTAAGATATTATGAGAATACTTGTTCTGCCTTTCTTTCAAGACAAGTCTAAAATCTCAGCAGATTCAAATAGAGAATATTGTAAATGGACATAAACACATTAAAATTTTTAGAAGGCAATTTGAAGTTATTCCTCTGTCATTAAGTTGTTTTGACTATTTGTTTCGAAGCTCCAATAACTTTGATGTAACTCCAAGATGTGGTATTTCGGAAACTGTATAACTTTCTCATTCTACATTTCTATTATGATTTCAATTTGCCTTTTAAAGCCCTTTAGTATTTTTGCTATTTCATTGCTTCCCTTCCCTACTATTTATTCTATAAATTATCTTCTTTTTGTACTTTGACCATATTATTCTTGCTTACAATATAGGGCAATAAAATTTATTTATTTAACTCAGATGAAAATATTAAAGCATCTGTTTTCTATCACATTATATACTGTCATCCTTAATATTTTAATTATCTCCAGGTGCTTTATGTATATTGTGGTGGGCTGTGCAGAAATTAATACAAACCAATAGATACAATAATAAAGAAAAATACGTTTATCTAATATATTGAAAAACTATTTATATCTTCTGAGGACTGATTAACAAAAACAAAATGGAAAACTCAAATATCTATTTTGAAATTGTTGTCATCAAATAGTTGACACTGGTAGCAAGGGAAATCATTTTGTGCTTTAGAAAACAATTGTCTGCTGTTACTTTTTCTTTCTTGTGCAAGAAAATTCCCCTGAAGGTATACATATGAGGGTGAAGTTCAATAACATTTGGAGTTGCCTGACTTGGTGTCAGTTTGAAACTTTGGATTTCTAAATAAAATTGACAAAGTCATTTATAGAAACTTCACATTTTTATCCTTGGGACTAATAGCAGCAGGGAATAGAAGCATCTAACCAGCAAGATAGAAAGAAAGGTCCCCTGGTGCTTTGTGATTTTTAAATGAAAATAATGGAAGATGAAAGCAAAGCTTCATTTTGTCTTGTTTGTGAAGCCTAATAATTATGCTTGAGGGGATAAAAATACTCATTGAAAAAAAATTTAAAACTCCATAGGCTAAGCATTGCCGATTCAGGCTTGACCACAATTCTTTGTTAATCCTTTTAGTAAAGGACCTTCCTTCTCAAACATCTCCCTGAAAATGGTTTAAGATTGGGTTATTTTTATTTTCTGGTAATTCATTTGTTATTGAGCAACATTTTACAATTACTATTACTACATGCAAAGAAGCACTGTGGAAGATATAAGAAAAAGATATGGTGAGATAATGATGTCTGTTTTGTCCACAAATGAGACTATATATTCTTATCTTTGTAACCTAAGTACTTAGCATGTTACTTGTAAAGCAGGCACTCAAATTTCATTGAATTTTAGTGAAAAATCTCAGTCTGGTAAGAGAAAAGAATAGTTATAACATGCTAAGAAAAATCTGTAATAGTATGTGTGAAACACAATGGGGACACAGAGAAAGTACATGTTCCTGCTCAGAAGTCAGGGAAGGCAGCCTGCATAAGAAGATGGCTGAGCTGAGTTTTATAGGAGGTGGATGTGTTTATCCACAAGCTCAAGGAAGGGAAGGACAGGCCAAGAGGGGGCATGATATGCAGGATGCTTGTATTGTAAATTCATATTGTATTCATTTTATATATATATATTCATTATATATATGTATTCATTGACTTTTAAAATTTAGAAGGTTATCTTCTAGAATAAAGTGAAAATATATGACAACCTTATCATATTTGGAAAAAGATGAAAGAGGATTACAAAAACAATAATAAATGTGCTTAACAAGTAATACAACATTCAAGGTAGAAAGAAAAACACAAACCAAGACAAATGAGATGGCATTTGCAAGTACTGACAAGAATTTTTAAATCATAAATCCAAGATTGGTTGAAAAAAGACAATAAAATAGAAAACATTGCTGGAAGACATTTTGTCAAAATAACTTACAAATCTTAAGCATATTTTATGCAGTAGTTCTACTTCTAGAAATTATATAAACTCAGGTATGTGCCAATATTTATATGACAATGGCATCAGTGAACATTTATAAAAAACTAAAAGCTCACAAAATATCCCATACTAACAATAGTCAATGAATTTGAATATTTCATCTAGGGAAATACTACCCAGAACTTGAACATTATGTTTTTTAAAATATCTGATGACAGAGAAGATTGCTTGAATTATAACATTAAGTAAAAAGGATACACAACAGCATATATGTGATGACATCAATGATTTCAAGCAATTATATCTACTGCAGTGCCCACTCTATTCAGCCAACTGCAATGGTCTTGACTTTAGATTCATGAGACAAGATTCAGTGTCCTCAGAACCAAGATGACCTTGAGTTAAAAAAGGAAATAAACAAGGCACCACAATAAACTCTGGATACCTAGAGACCAAAGATTTTCCCCTCACCCCACAAATGAGCTCCCTCTCTATATATACATGCCATTTCTCTAATCAAGAGGTGGATCTATATCTTTTCTCCTTAAATTGGTCTGAACTGCTTTCTGATGTTCTGGGATTTTGTCTTGACATCATGAAAGTCTGGCAGGTTATGCGTCTTCCTCATTGTGACCTGACTACTAAGAAACTACATGGATAGCTGCATGTCATGGATCAAGCTGCCAGGATTTAGAACCCTGGCTGAGTTTTTGGGGAACATTAGCACCAGCCATGTGAATGTCAAAACTCCAGGCTCAGTTGAGATGTCTTGGATGATACCACAGAGGAGCAAATTTGGACTTTCCTCCTGTCTTGTCCAGATAGCAAATAAGTGGTGCTGATTTAAACCACTAAGTTTTGTTACATAGCAACGGAAAACTAAAACAAGTGACAAGTCCACAGTGGAAATGAGATCTAAATTCTCTTCCATGAGACTTCTGAATGTCCCATCCACATCATCCACTTTGCACTTGGGATCTGCATGGATACAAAATTCTAGACTGGGTATCAACCACCTCATTTCAGGGATACTAACAGATCTGTGGTGCCTTCAGTTTTTGAGCCTTGTAATTATGTCATCTCTTGAGGAATATGCGACTAACTTCCAATTACTAGTATAATCATATTTCATAACTATCATTACTCAAAAATAATCTGGGCAACAAGTTTATGATACTTGAAGATCATGTACATGCCACCTTGGCCAGCTTCTCATTTTTCTAGGATCTTGTTACATTTCAAAAATTTCCTTGACTTATCATTGAAAGGAATATTTAATCAAAGGAAAAATCCTTGAGTGTCTTGAGGTAAAGGAAGGTACATAACTGCAGCTTATCCTTTCTTTCCATCTATCTGTGTTTATATTGAAAATGGGGTGCTTGGGTTAATAGATACAGACTATTGCCTTTGGAATGGATTAGCAAAGAGATCCTGCTGTGTAGCTCTGGGAACTATGTCTGGTCACTTATGATGGAGCATGATAATGTGAGAAAAAAGAGTGTCGACATGTATGTGGAAGTGGGCCACCATGCTGTACAGTGGAAAATTGACAGAACACTGTAAACCAGATATAATGGAAAAAAATAAAAATCATTACTATATATATTAAAAAATATACATGCTGTAATCATTGGATTGCTGAGGATTTTTATTTTTTTTGTTTACACTTCCAAATTTTTTATTTCTTTAATATAATACTATAATAAAACTTAAGTCACATTCGGAAATGGCAATGGAAGCCAGCATTTAAGCTCCTTCAGGCTTTCACTAAGTGACCTTTCTCAGATTCATTTTTTTCAGGAGGCAGTCACTTCTTTTCATTTTTAATTACTCAATTTATTACATTTATAGTTGTACAATGATCATAACAATCCAATTTTATAGGATTTCCATCCCACAACCCCAATACATCTCCCCACCCCCCAAACTGTCTCTTTTGGAAACCATAAGTTTTTCAAAGTCTGTGAGTCAGTATCTGTTCTGCAAAGAAGTTCATTTTGTCCTTTTTTCAGATTCCACATGTCAATGAAAGCATTTGATGTTGGTGTCTCATTGTATGACTGACTTCACTTAGCATAATAATTTCTAGGTCCATCCATGTTGGTAAAAATGCTGGTATTTTGTTCCTTCTACTGGCTGAGTAATATTCCATTGTGTATATGTACCACATCTTCTTGATCCACTCCTCTGTCGATGGACATTTAGGTTGCTTCCATGTCTTGGCTATTGAAAATGGTGCTGCAGTGAACACTGGAGTACATGTGTCTTTGAGAGTCATGGTTTTCTCTGGATAGATGCCCAGGAGTGGGACTGCTGGATCAAATGGTAATTCTACTTTTAGTTTTCTGAGGAATCTCCATACTGTTTTCCACAGTGACTGCACCAGTTTACATTCCCACCAACAGTGTACTAGGGTTCCTTTTTCTCCACACCCTCTTCAGCACTTACTGTTTGTAGACTTTTGGATGATGGCCATTCTGGCTGGTGTAAGGTGGTACCTCATAATGGTTTTGATTTGCATTTCTCTAATAATGAGTGATGTTGAACATATTTTCATGTGTTTTTTGGCCATGAAACACATGGAAACTTATGTACCTACATTGTTAGTACCCAATAGTAAAACACTAGTGGACTTTTGTGGGGTTATTACTATTACCTAGATGCTGAATAGATTACCAGACTGGTAGGTTAGGGAAACATGTCAGGCATGTATTACATAGCCTTTCAGTCCCATTTCTCTAACATGCTAGGAGGACAGCAGGAAGCATTCTGCTCCTCCTTGTTGGAATTTGTCAGAATAAACCCCACTACATGGGAAGGCCTGTGGTGATACCATACTACCTGTGACTGTATAGACATGTCTGTTTAATTATAAGTTTTCTTATTATGACGTCAAATATTGTCCTACATCCAGGAGACAGTCTTCAATATAAATTCTAGCTGGGGTGACCATATATTTTGTTGCCCATACTTAGAGAGTTTTAAGAATGAAAGAGGGTGCCAAATAGAATAAACAAGTGTTAACTGTTTATGCAATATCACCTTTACTACCAATAAAGTTGATATACGTATTCTGTCTGATTTGCTCTTGTGGATTATTACTCAATTGAGTCAGTCCTTATGATGGGAAGAATAGGGCTAATTTTGGACCCCTTAAAATCCTAACATTGATGATTTCTTAGAATTTTTTAGTTTTAAGAGCAATGCCTTCCAAAAGGGAATTGTTTAAACTAGTCAGAGTGAAAAAAAAATCTGGAAAACCATACACAAAATACATTTTGCTTTTCTTTGAAGGGTAAGAGTTTAAGCTAATTTCAAAAATTATATATATATATATATATGTATATGTGTATGTATGTGTATATATATATATGAGATTCTGTGTTTGAGTTTTCACAAGCATTTCATTTTTTACAAGTATTTCTTTGATAATTACCATAAGAAAATAAAAAAGTCTTATGATAACTAGTGGGTATGCTTATTATGCAACAAGCCTTACATTATTTCACTTAATCCTATTAAAAACATACAAAGTAGATCTTATTTCCCTGTCTTATTAGTAAATACACTAACATTCTGGTGAAGCCAGAATTTGAATGCAGGCCTACTTAGGCCCACAGTTTATGTGGTTAATTGTGGTGTTATGCTGCCTTACTGCTCAGCTCACCATGGCTGATAATTGAGTTGGGAATTGATAGCTCATTTCTCATTTTACTCTATGTTATATGGATGGTTCATGTGTGAAGACAAGTGCACCTGAGCTCAGTTCTCAGATCAACAGTGAACATTAATTTATAATTAACAAGAATATCTACTATCATATTTTTGTAGTCATAGAACAATTCCTTCACATATAACAGCCATAGTCCTACCTCAGTGGAAATTTTACTACTTTACTTCGGATGTCTTGCTTTCTATTTAGTCCTCGTAAAATTGCTTTACATGTCTTGGATTTAGCATTTTACACATTTAGCCATCTCTCCATTTTGTAATATTAAGCACATTTTCTGATAGTTTGTTTTGTTTCATAACTAACTATAGAATCAACAAATGAGTGGATGTACATGAGTACAAGATTGATTAAGGACAATGTTCTCCATTCAATTGTTTGTGCTGACAACTGGAATTAACTTTCACACCAAATCTTGTTTTTCATGTAATAGCTCACTTATCTTTTTAAGGGAAGTTTTACTTATGCTGAAAAAATCAGCTCTGAATTATTTAGATTTAGAGAAGCCAGAATGAAGGCCTATGAAAATGACTGTGTGATCTTTTACCTATACTACTGAAGTTCTTCATTAAACCCTAAACATATACTTCTTTAAATATACATATATATATATATATATTTATAGTGATATATATATAGTGAGGTTTATTAAAAACAAGATGAACTTGCCCACTAGGAAAATATGTATTGATTTTTAAATATTAGTATTTTAATTAGCATTGAAATACCCCATTTTGAACTCAAAATAGGAAACTGATCTTACTCTGAAGAGATGCTATGTAGTGAGCAGCTCTGAAATAAAGTGGTGAAAATCAAGAAAAGCTGCTAAGAGGAATGATACTGAAAAAATACAATATCAGTGGTAACACAAATGCTTCCTGTTGGAAAAAGAACATTTGGGAGGCCTTTCTAGTTTACTTACTGAAATTCTTACTTAATCTATACCTTGATTTTATTCATTATAAAGATGATAATAAAAGATATGTTCCATAGGAAAACTTTAAAGAAAATACAACTGTCTTGAAAAGTTCTTATGGTCATATGTAGCACAAATCTTCACTAATATATTGATATTAATTTTTGAAATAGAAGTAAAACAGTAATAGCTATCCAAAGATTGGGTCCTTTTAACTAATTTGTCTAGTAAGATTAAATATAGCCCATTGTTAGATATAAAAAAGTTCTTATAAATTTCTATAAAAGATTATGACAAGCATACTTAGAAATGTATTTTTCTTTAAGTGGTAACATTTCTTATTTAGTAAACAGATATCCAATGCATTCCTTTGAACAGTATGGAAGACAGAATACACATAAAGAGAAAGGGTATAAGTATCACCCTGTCAGGAGGAAAAATGGATTCCTTACGAATGAAAACTGCTTAGATTTCTCTAGGTTGAAGTAATCTGAAACTCTTATTTCTAGAATGATTACACAACTTGAGAAATACTGACATAAGGTTAAACTCCTATGCAATTCCTACTAATAAAAACGTAAGTTGCCTATGTTCAATATAAAACATTATATATCAAAGTAGAAAAGTTCACCAAGTGCCAAACACTTAAAAGTTTACAAATGTTTTGGCATGATGAGCTAGGGAGTAGATGGTTCACAGTAAAGGAACAATATGTATTTTTCCCCTTGTACTAAACTTGCATTGGTGTTTATGGTTTAGTGTAGAATGTTTTTAAAAATATGATGAAAAAAATGAAAGCATTCTATTTTCCAAAGCATTTTACTTTAGTCTTAGATCTCAGCTTTACAAAAGAACCTTGGCATAAAAATTATATTAATAATTCATGGACTATATTAATGGCTGAGTTAAAACTTTAACAAGTTGGTGTTACAAAACTGTCAAAAACGTAACAGCCCTGCCTTCTTTAATTTCAACTGCCTCTGATGAAGCGTAGGGAAATGCCTTATTGGTGTGCAGTGTTACCAATTATCTGACAGAGCCAGAGTGTATTTCCAGCTAATCAGAAATAAGAGTGCAGAATTAAATCTCCCGTGTGAAACTCATCATTTACATATTTATGATTCAGAAATGATAATAAGGCTAATGAGAAACTCACATACTGCCTTTAAAAGTCAAGTCAATCTTACAGTTAATTTTGAACAGATAAAGCTCCTGATACATGGTTGTCATAAGATGATGTCTGTTGATAACAATTTATTTTAATTAAACATTACAAGTTATTTGTATGGGCATATCCATACATTATATAGGGGGTTTGTTTTTTAAATTGCCACCTTTGGGCTAAGAATAAGACATAGGTTAATGGAAATAGGTGTAACACAAGGAGTTTATACAAGTAAAAGCATTGGGGAAAATGGTGATAATATATGCATGCATGCACACATCTAAACCTAGCACTACTATATGTATCTAGGAGGATCAGAAAGGAGGTGACCAGGTGCAGTTTGTGAGCGCTCTTTAAAGCAGTTAAGAGCTTGGGGTTGTGTGTTGCATATACATTTCTGAGTTGAGGCAATACGTCATGTACTGTGATTATGCTCATTAAGTGGCACTATCTTCAGAGCCAAGGCATTTGAATATACCCACTGCTGCAACATCATTAACTAAAGAGGAAACATGTGCCCACACCCAAATCCACTCTTACTGAGAAATTCCTTACAAAAGTCATCAATTTGCTGATGCTGGCAGATGACCCTTTCTGTATATGGTATGGGTTTTATTTCACTGTGGGTGTTCTTATTTGTGCAAATATTTGGAGCACTCTAGCATTGCCACAAACTTTATTTTCAAAGCATACTTTTTCCCCTCTGAGGTGGCTTTAAAATAAACTTGAACAATTTTAGTGCCATAAAATCTGTTTATTTCTATTTTGCTTTCTTCTTAAACTTATTTCCTAAGAACTTTTTTTTGTATTGAATAACATTGCTGTGTGAAAAAGAACACAGACTTAGTGTGTTTCAGCTCTGTTACAGTGGTGTTTAATGCATTACTGTTATTAAAATAATTATGATGATAATAATGTAAATAAGAATGATAAAAAATAACAAAAGCAATACAATAGCTTATATGGTCATGGTAACAACACAGGGCAACTACAGCTCTAGAAAAGGAAAACATCATCATATCCACATTGCTGTATTAGTTTTCTATTGCATAAGAAATTATAACAAATAGTGGTTAGACAGTACAGATTTATTACTTCACAGTTTCTTTGGGTCAGAAGTCTGAGCACAGCCTAACTTGGTTCTCTGCTCAGGGCCTAACAAGCTGCAGGAAAGGTGTCTGCTGGACACCTCTGAGGCTCGTTGTCTCTTGCAAGATAAAATGTTGTTGACAGAATTCAGTTCCTTTCAGTTAAAGGACTGAGGCTGTAAGCTCCTAGAGGTTATCTACAGATCCCTTCTACGTGGCCCTGCTCCATAGACAGTTTACATTATGGCAGGTTGCTTATTAGAAGTCAACAGAGGAGTCTATTGCTCCAGTCCACGAAGACAGTCTTATGTAATGAAACATTATCACGGGAGTGACATCCATCACCTTTACCATTTTCTACTGGTTAGAAACAAGTCAAAGGTCTTGCTCTCACTCAAGAGAACAAGTTTGTGAATCATTGCGGGTAACCTTACAATGTGTCCATTTGTCCACCATAATTGCTGAAAGGCAGCATAGAGCACTAGTTAAGAATACAGACCCTAGCTCACACAAGTGCAAATATTAGCTCTATCATTTATTGGCTATGTGATATTTGGAAGGTACTTAACCATTCTGTGCCTCATTGTTTTAAGGTTTAAATGAAGGCTAACGGGGAGTTACCATCCATGGCTCAGTGGTAACAAAACTGACTAGTATCCATGAGGATGCAGGTTTCATTCCTGGCCTTGCTCAGTGGGTTAAGAATCCTGCATTGCTATAAGCTCTGGTCTAGGTCACAGATGCAGCTCAGATCCTGTATTGCTGTGGCTGTGGTGTAGGCCAGCAGCTGCAGCTTCAATTTGATCCCTAGCCTGGGAACTTCCATATGCTGCACCTGTAGCCCTAAAAAGCAAAACATAAAAATACAAAGTAAAAGAAAAGAGAAGAAGGCTAATGAGATCTGTGCCTAATATTGTTGTGAGGATTAAGTGCATTAATTTATTTTAAACACTTAGAACACAGCCTGGTACATAGCAAGTCCTCAATAAATATTCCTGTTGCTGACAATTACAGTGGAATAAATGATTCTCATTTCCATATTCTTTAGGAAAGAAATAACATGATATATATAGATAAAACCACCCAGTGAAATGACAAAAATCATACTTTATCATTAGATTATTTCCTTTGTGCCTAAGAAGATATCTATAATTTAATTTTTGAGATTATTTGTGTTACACCTTTGTATATTGACTTTTGGAGAAGGGACACAGTGATAAAGTTTATGCCTTGAAACCACCTTTGCTATAAACATAGCAAT
Organism: Phacochoerus africanus; assembly: GCF_016906955.1. Classification (NCBI taxonomy): domain Eukaryota; kingdom Metazoa; phylum Chordata; class Mammalia; order Artiodactyla; family Suidae; genus Phacochoerus; species Phacochoerus africanus. Next base: position 201,978,154 of record NC_062545.1, read on the forward strand.
GTTAGATGAAATTAAAAGAAAAATATAAACAACTAAGACCAAAATGACCCAAGTAGAGTAAAACAATAATGCCTAGGGGAAAAAAAAAACAAAACACAAAAATACAAAAAAAAAAATAGAAAAGGCTTGGAAAATGATTAATGCCAAGAGGAATCACTTTATAACCAGAAGCAGGAAGAGATATCTAAAATATGACTAATATGGACCAAAGATGTCTGAAAACATTCTGTGTAAAACAGGGTGCTGAAGCTAGGCTAGGGTCTTGAAACTAGGGACTGAGTTTGGACTTCTGCTACCTCACTATCATGGCAGTTGAAGAGAAAAAAATTCTATTTTCTATATGGGAAATAAACTAAAACACATACAAACACATAAGTTAGACAGGCAAAAGGAAAGGCGGACAGCCACTTTCCATCAGAATCTTAAAAACAAAACAAAACAAAAACGAAAACCAAAATACTTGATGGCTCTGTGTTCAGATCTGCAACCTTCCCACTAAAACACAAGGCAATAGAAAACCTGACCTGGAATTATAAGATTTGCCTATGGAAAGGGTGCTTGGAAGAATGGTGGAAACAACTGAAGAGTCACCTGGCCATTGGAAATAAGCACAGAGGGAAAGATACATCTACTTCTGATTATTCTCATTTTACAAATAAGGAAATCAAAGCCCTGAGAAGTTAAAAGACTTCCCTAAACTTAAACAGCTATTAAAAGATACTTATCTTATGCTTAATTTGAATTTGAGTAAGAGTTAATTTTATGAGTAAGAGTTCAAGATCATGTAAAAGAAAGAATTTAGCAACCTAAGCCATTCAAATAACTCTTAGAAACTGCACTTAATTAAGAAGATGGGAGTTCCCATCGTGGCGCAGTGGTTAACGAATCCGACTAGGAACCATGAGGTTGCGGGTTCGGTCCCTGCCCTTGCGCAGTGGGTTAACGATCCGGCGTTGCCGTGAGCTGTGGTGTAGGCTGCAGACGCGGCTCGGATCCCGCATTGCTGTGGCTCTGGTGTAGGCCAGTGGCTACAGCTCCGATTCAACCCCTAGCCTGGGAACCTCCATATGCTGCGGGAGCGGCCCAAGAAATAGCAACAACAACAACAAAAGACAAAAGACAAAAAAAAAAAAGAAGAAGATGAGTGAACCCAGAGAGAATACACAAGATATAAGAAAGAACAGAAGAACAGAGCTTGACAAATGATGTCAGTAAATTTGCTTTATTATAAATTTAATTCACAGTCAAATTTAATTGACTGTAAAAATAACTATTTTCTGAGTTTAAAAAATAAAAGTTCTAAAATATTAAGATGTGTTGATTGGGATGGTGGTTATAATGGGTGGTTAGTTTTACTGCCATTTGGGGAGGAAGACAACAATACTGAATGACAATTGACTTTATTAGAGAAACAGGTCAGAGATTTATATTAAAATTATCTTCTATAATATATATTACAGCTCACATATATTATAGATTATAACTTCCAAGGCAGTAAATGGATAAAAGGAGATTATGGGTTGTAGAAAATAGGATTAATTTAATAGTATCAGAGAAGAAAAAAATAACATAAATATAAAATGGGGGAAAAGTTACCCTATATCATCACAATAAATGTAAATGGATTATATTTATCTACTAAAGCAAAAAACCACTTTAACAGGAAAAAACTTTTCTAGCTATTGTCTGCTTTCAAAAGATACATCACAAATAAAACCACATTGAAATGTTCCAAACAAAAAAATGGCAAAGGATATATTGAACAAAAACTTTTCAGAAGAATGCTATTTGCCAACAAAATAATAGAAAAAATTAAGATTAAGGCAAATGTATTAACATTAATAGGTATATGGCATAACCATCAAAATAAAACTTACACAGAAGATATACAAATTATAAAATTTTCTGTATATAACAACATAATCAAAAATCAATAAAGTAAAAATTTCACAAGTCACTTATAAACCAAATAGATAAGGAAAGAAATTCTTTTTTTTTTTTTTTTTTTTTTGCTTTTTAGGGCCTCACCTGCAGCATAAGGAACTTCCCAGGCTAGGGGCTGAATTGGAGCTACAGCTGCTGTCTTACACCACAACCATAGCAATGCCAGGTCTGAGACATATTTACGACCTACACCACAGCTCATGGCAATGCTTCACAGCAATGCCAGATCCTTAACCCACTGAGCAAGGCCAGGGATCAAACCTGTGTCCTCATGGATGCTAGTTGGGTTTGCTAACTGCTGAGCCACGATGGAAACTCTTCAAGAGATAAATTCTTAAACTTAGCATAGTTTCATACAAAGCTGTCTTTAATTTCAAAGAAATGATTATTCACAAACACATTTTTAACTGCAAGCCAATTAAAATAGAAACGAACCCTTAAAAGATTGATTTAAAAAATAAAACATGCTTCAAAATTTTAAAAGCTTTCAGAAATAACTTATAGTTTCTTTAAAACTATGTAGTTGAATTCTTTTTATAAATCTTAAATATAAATACAATATTTCATATATTTTTTTCAATTTCACCTTGTTAAACACTTGGCCTTTTTGTTTCAACCTGACAAGATCATTTTAGATATTAACTCTATAACCAGTATAATTTTTATTCCTCCATGATTATTTATTTCTATATTAATAAAAGTGTCTTCCATACACTCCTTTGAGTCATTTATAAAAATTGTAGATCTTTTAACACAAAGGACAGAAACTTAAACTCCTAATGTATCTAATTAATTGCTATAATCCTTCCAGATTATATAGGTTTGTATTTTAATTATCTCTCTTTTTAATTATCTGATACTGCATTAAGACAGTAGTAATATAGCTTCCCTACAAAACTGTGCCCAATTAGGACCTAGACCTTTTTTTTGTTTTTATCCATAACATGACCAAGAAAACACTAATACATTAAAAAAAGAAAAAATATTTTGCTAAAGGCTTAAGGGAGTAAGGAAGAAATAAAAAATAATACAAGCAACTTTTGATGGGCAGATATAATTTGTTTTTTGAGGCACACAGATTTTTCTTTGTTGAATTAAGATATAACAAAAAGAAAATTTTCCAGAGTACTGACTCTACTATTCCTTGTTTCTCTACTTGCAGATAAGTATTAACCATAAATTTCACCTCTAAGGAATATTCTCAGAGAGCTCAATCCATTAGCAAAGGCCAAGAAAGAGGACATTTTATCCTACACTCAATTTTATATATATATCTTTTTTCTTTTTAGGGCTGCACCCAGAGCATATAGAGGTTCCAAGGCTAGGGGTCGAGTAGGAGCTACAGCTGCTGGCTTACACCACAGCAACGCTGTATCCCTGACCCACTGAGCAAGGCCAAGGATCCAACCTGCATCCTCATGGATACTAGTCAGATTCACTTCCAGTGCACAACAACAGTAACTCCAGGATCTTAAGAGATGAAAATAACAACAATATTCATATCAACGGAGTTCCACTCATATGGTCGTGGAGAAAATTATTCCAGAAATATAGTCCATTATTTAGGTGTTAAGGAGCCTGGTTACCAATCATCACTGGAGTCAAGCACTGTAGTGTGTTAGATCGAGAGCAAGATCTTACCCTCTGTGGGCATAAGAGTATATTCCTTATCTCCAAGTAATGGGGTTGGAATTTGGGTATAAGGCTTCTTGTTCTAGTCTTTTGCTGGGCTATGATCTTCCCCACTTCAACCCATCTGTTCAAAGCTTTGCTCCCCATAAAACTCAGAACAACATTCTCTCTCTCTATTTCAGCTATTTAGAAATGTTTTTCCTTCTTCTTATCCTTCTTCTCCTTTTTAAGGTACTTCTTCCCAGGCTAGGGGTTGACAGCCACTGGCCTACACCACAGCCACAGCAATGTCAGATCCAAGCTGCATCTGCAACCTACACCACAGCTTATGGCAACACAGGATCCCTGACCCACTGAGCGAGGTTAGGGATTGTACCTGCATCCTCATGGATGCTAATCAGGTTCATTTCCACTGAGCCATGATGGGAACTCCCTCTTGTTTGTTTCTGACTTAAGCTCATGGTCTTCTTCTCTTAGTTGCTTAGGTCTCCCTTTTCATGGTTATCCAATGGTGTATCTGGTTTCTCTGTAGCTATGTTTAGCCAGTTGGTGCTTTTTTTTTTTATTTTCTTGATAGAGAGTTCCACTCTAGCCTCTCAGTCCTTGTGAGGCAAATCGGGATTTTCTTTTATTGCTTGAATCTTCAGTAGGATGGTTTCTGCTATTTCCCTAAGAGTATTGAAGGTAGGTTTTTAGTCAAATGCAATTATTTTCTAGTTCAATTGGCTCCATGACCTCAATCTTCTTGAGGCATATCCTTAGCCTACAGTGCTCTGCTGACCCTGAAAAGCTGTTTATAATCCTTTCTCTTAAATATTCATTTCCAGAGCTGTCATTAACTTTCCACTCAAATAGCTGAATCAATGACTTTTGTTCATAAACACTAAAGGACACCAACTATCTGACATAAGTGTTCAGGTCCTTGTTGCATTAGGTGATATCCTGAACATTTTGTGGAATTTTACTTCCTGGTCATCTCACTCTTTATTATGCTATGAATTGATAACTAAATCTAAGAAGGTCAATTTGCCATTTGGGAGATTTATATATTCGTATAGATTCTAAAATTAATAAATTAAACTGTAGCAGCTATTTTTTTTTCCTCTCTTTTACTTTAGGGCCACACCCATTGTGTACGGAGGTTCCTAGGCTAGAGGTCTAATTGGAGCTGTTGCTGCTGGCCTACACCACAGCCAGAGCAACATCAGATCTGAGCTGCATCTGTGACCTACACCACAGCTCACAGCAACTCCAGAAACTTAACCCAATGAGTAAGGCCAGTGTTTGAACCCGCATACTCATGGATACTAGTTGGGTCCATTACCGCTGAGCCATGACAGGAACTCCTGTAGCAGCTGTTTTTATTTGCTAGTGAAATATATACATTGTCTTAGAGGGACAGTGACATTTTAACTTGGGGTTTAAGAATGTAGTACATTAGAGGGAAAAAGAATTTCAGGATATAGTATAAGAATAAATCTGTTGTGCTTAGAATGTTTAGAGAAGTATTACATGATGAGGTTAAAATAATAGGCTGGAAAATGTTATCAAATATATAATTTTAAAGAGTTATTCAGGAAAGTAACATAGTGAGGTTTGTGTTCTAGAATGATCATGAAAAAGATAAATATGAGGGAAAGGGACTGGAGGTAAGTTAAAGTTAGGAAATATGAACTGAGGTAGTGACAGGGGTGAGGAGAAAAAGATACTTATAGGACTTGGTAATTATCAGATATGGAAATGACAAAGAGATGTGTGAAGAAATTAAGAGGGTAAGGCCATGTCTTATATTTAGTAATTATCATAAATGGAAAATTAAAGAGGTGTAGGTTTATGGGAACCAAGGCAAGACATGGTTTCATCTTTAGTGGTGTTGAATTTAAACTTGCCAATAAAAATGTGAATCTTAGGAGAAAGGTGAGATGTAGAATTACTGAGTTTGAAAGGTAGTTGAAAAACAAAAACAGTTTGCATTAATAATTATGTCTATAAAATGAAAGGCAGTCTTTATGGATAAAGAACTTTTAAATAAGCAAAATCATTTACATTTACTTCTTAATAATAAAGACAACTAAATCTGTAAAGGTAGTAATTATATGTTCAACTCCTAGAATGTACATTTTTTTAAGCTCCATATTATTAGTGTCCTCAGCATGCTCTAATAACATATTTTCATGGTTATGTTTAGCCACAATATTTAAAGTAAATTAGTGAAATACTTAAGTAACTATAGTGAGTGAGGATAAATTACATATTAAAACTATTAAACACCATATAATACCAAGATATCATTAGTTACTTATTGTATTTTAACCAAGACATTCTGTCTTTAGAAATTTTGACTAAATTCAACTGAAACTTAAGAGAAAAATGTAGTGAAGTTTTATTATAATAAAATATCTGAAGTTTTATTCATTTATTTGTAATATCTGAAGATTTATTTATTTATTCATCTATTTATTTATTTTTAGAGTGGCAGGGAGTTTTGGTTTCTGTGTTTCAAATCCCTGAACTTAAGTCTTGATGATTTCTTTGACTTGTGCCTATTCTATTTTTCCATGTTTATTCATTCTATTAGATCCAAATTTTTTGTCTTTTATAAAGAATGGTAGCATAAGGCTTGGTGTAAGTAGAAGCATAACTATCTACTGATTTTTTGACACAATAGAAATAACATCACATTGCTAGACATGTAGCACATTAATATTACTAATATCTTTAATTAACATTCTTGAAAAGTCTTTTACCACTCCTCTTCTCACTCCTTCATATAGCATCCTGGCCTACTGCACACTTTTTGTTCATCTTCTATCATCCCAACCTTGATAAACCACAACCAATCACCTCAAATCATATTGATCATATTTGTGTATTCACCAGAAAATATTTTTATCTATTTCTTTGTGTCTCATCTCAATCTTTTAGGATATACTCACAGAGCCTCAAGTTCACACTAAATATGCTCATTAAAATATGTCCCCCAAAAAAGGATACACAAATTTTTCTCCCTGGGGAAAATTCTGGGGTTGACTTCTTAAAAATAACATTTTCCCTATCAGTGCTAATATGATAAATTATTCATCAGTCTCATATGGAAAATTATAGTGAATAAAAAATCTATGAAATTCTATTAAGTGGCTTTTCCCATTAAATTCACCCCAAAATTAAAAACAAAAGGATCACTTAAATGATTCATTTTGGGGGAATAATGTTTATTGTAAGAAACATCCTCTAAGAAACTAATAACAAAAATATAAAAGTGGTTATGTCCTTTCAAGAACAATTATTGTGTTCTTTAAAATTGTGATGAAAGATTTTGGAGATAAAAATCTTTTGATAAGAGATTCTGGAGTTGTGACAGAGATGTTCATTTAGGGAATAACCCACAAACAGAAACTGTCTCTTAAAATGTGTAGAGTTCAAGAATACAGCAGATGTGAGAAATGGTGAAGAAGAATGCACTGAAGAGGAAACAATCTTGCCTAACATCAGTGATGATAATGCACACTGAAAGTACTGTGACTTTGTGTTGTCCTATCTGCTTGAAGTATTCTAGGAATCAGGATTATGCTCTGGCATGAATACTATTTCATCTAGGAAAGATGGGAACATTATAGATGAATTGTCTCAGTATAAGACAGTTCTGCATCTTGGAGAATCTTGTCAACCTATGAAAGAAAAATATCTAATGAAGACAAAATTATTGAAGACCAAAAGCTCTAGGGAGAAATATAATTCTGCAAACACATAGGAACAAGCCCTCTAAAAAGAAGAGAGAGCTCATTCTCAAAGAATCAAGAGCAGTTTAGAACAACCTTGGAGCCCTACAGGTGAAAGCTCAGACAGAAATGGAGTGTCTAAAAACCATTTTCTCACAAGGAGTTATCCATGGTACTGACCACCCCATGTCAAAAATCTTTTAGGATTAGAGGAGGTCTTAACTATTCCCGGAAAAGTGTTCATTCTGCTAGGACTTGATAATTCTAAAACATAATTTACTTAAAACATTTTAATGATATATTCATGTATTTAGCTCCTGTTTTGCCCCAGATATGTATGACTTATTTTTAATTGTCATAATATTATGAAACTAAGATTATCAATAACTAATTTAATATTTAGTATATAACCTGCCAAATGTTATAAAAAAACTAACTGTATGCACTGAGATTTGAATCTAGGTCTATATGAACTTAAATGCCATGGTCTCTCTTACATGGTTATAACTTGCTTTGCCTTGATAGAATAAAGGGCTGGGATAAAAAAAGAAGGAAAAATTCATTAAATGATTCATAAATTTTAAGGTCAATTAAGACTTTATGTTATGTAATATTTAAGTTTTCTGCTACATAAGGACTGGAGAATTCCTTCACTTTTAAGAGATTGAGGCCATGGATAAATATTGTAGAGTGAGATAATATGGGCAGGGATTTGTGCATATGTCTAGGGTCACACTGAGCTTTTGGTTTATCCAGGATTTAGGTATAGAGGAGATAGCACATTGAAAAATTGAGAAAGGGAGATACTCTGGGGAGTTAGGGACAAGTTCGAATATATATGAGAATGAAGCTCTATAGATTCGATGACATCAGAAGTACTAGACAATTTTGCACAGGGAAGTAACAGTTTGTTTAGTTGTTTATGACATGCTTGGTCTCATCTTCGGACATTTTTAATGGGATATCAACTATTTCCATGCTTAAAACCTACAGTGGCTGAAGCAATGGTTAGTTGTCCAGGTCTTTTGAGTATACAAGGTTTACGTGGCAATTTTCATATGTAATTCCAATGGGAACTTTTGCATTTTATGATTATAATACTCATCATGATCACAATCAACATAAAGTGTAGTTTTATTAAATATAAAATTATGAAAAGTAAAGCTTAATTTATATGTATTTTAATATATTAATATTCCCTAAGATATATTAACGGTAACAACCTAAATGTATAATAAATTTGTAAAATTTTGAAAAATACATTTTTCAGCAACTGAGAGATATTCAGATCCATACGTTCAAAAAGCATGTTTTTACTTTATAGTTTACTTGCATATGCAGTCAATGCCATATTTAAAAAATATTTTAAAATTATTGACAAAAATATCTATTTCCTTATCATCATTCCTATATATAGGTGGAATATTCTTCCTAGTTTGGAAACTGAAATCATTTTAGGCTGTAATGTATATTTGTGAGGTTTGAACACTTGTTGAAAATAATGTATGTTTAAAATTCTTAATATAAGATCTATATCAGAAGCTTTTAAAATAATTTGATGCTGTATTTAACCACCTGGTACTATGCTGATAAATGCTCTTTATAGATGTTTAATATAATGTGACAAAGTTAACTATTTTAAAGTAAAAATGATTTTTTTTGTCAAACTGCTATTCTTTTATTAAGTTCAATCTCTGTGCTATGGTAAAGTGAAAAAGGTATTTTTGATCTTCTAGAAATAAGTACCATGTTCCATGCCACCATGAAGGGAATTCAAATACTACTTTTCTCTATAAGCATTAATGCTATGCTAGTAAGCAACCAGATGTCTAGAATGAGCTGTTAAAATTATTATCAGTTTTACTCATTCACCGTGTGTAGGCTAGACAAAGAAAGAGATCCAAAAATCTGCCTAGGTAGATTGAATCTCTGCCTGAATACAAGTCTGTGCATGAAAAGGGTAAAACCCCTCTGTTGGAGAAGAATAACTTATGAAGAAAGAATACTTAATAGGATTGCTGTATGGAGAACAATTCCCAAAGTAAACATGGAGGTGGTAATCATTTTTGTTGCACCCAAGCCAGAGTGGAAAAAGCTCACTGACTTTGCAAAATTAAGGAGGGACTACAGAAGGCCATGTGAAGAAATGAGGATAAATTAGCTCAAAGATGAAGGCTAAATTTGATCTCCCCCAAACAAAACATCTCAAAATTTGTGAAATTTAGCTAAAAAAGTATTTAGAGGGAAATCTATAGCATTTAAAGCTTAAATTAGAAAAGAATCATCTTAAGATGACTGATTTAAACTTTCATCTTAGGAAACCTACTAAATAAAGTATTTAAACTTTGATCTTAGGAAACCTACTAAATAAAGTATTTTAACTAAATAAAGTATTATAACCTACTAAATAAAGAAGTCAAAGAAATAGAAAACAATTCAATAGGAAACAAATCCATTATATCGAAAGTTGATTCTTATAAAAGATCAATAAAACTGATTAATCTCTAGACAGACTAATCTAGAGGGAATGTTAAAAAAACACAGATTTTAAAAATCAGCAATGGGAGAAGAGATATAGCTATAGATTTCACAGACATTTAAAATTATAAGGGAGGGAAGAAATAAAAAGAGACATAAAGAAACTTTTGGAATGATAATGTTTGTTCTAACTACTGAATTTCACACATATGTACAAGTGCTACAAAACTTATCAAATTGTAAACATAAATATGTACAGTTTATTATATGTCAAGTACATCTCGATACATATTTTTAAAATTTTAGTTATGCCTATCCATAAAAATATGACTGGACATATGTTGTGGTATGTGTGCATATGCATGCACATGTATATGTGAGTGTTGTGTACATCAATAAATACACATTGCAGTTTTACTAAGAATTACTTGAGCATTTACTTTTTAATGATCTTTTCCTATCATTACCAAGAATACATGCTATCTCCTTAATTATTATTATCTTACATTACAATGTAGTGGTATAGCTTGGGTTCCAGTTTTCTAACCTGAAAATTATCAACATAATTAATATTTTAACTATATATTATTAAAACATTGTTTTTTCTGCAGTAAATAGGAATTTCATAACTGCAGATGGCTGTTCCATGGAATAATTTATATTTATTATGCATTAAGTGACAAAAACAATGCTAATTTAATTAATGAAAACTCCTTTGTGTTTTTTTTTATTATCCAATTTTATAATTAAGGATTCTGAGACAGAAAAGTTAAGTAATTGCATGAGCAACTGCACATAGCTGGTAAATATTAGCAACTAGATCTGAATGACTCAGGGCCTGCATCTTTACCTACCACTCTATACTGCCATTGCCACCATGGCAGATGCCTGTAGTTGGGTATTTTAGCTGGGGTTGCAACATGTGGAAAGAAATTAAAATCATGGAATGTTAATGGAAATTGACCACATTCAAGAAACATTTATAGAATGTCTGCTATATTTTATATATTGTGCTAGACCAAAGAACCTAGAAATATGTTTTCATCTGGTTAGGTACAGAATGAATGATAAAATGTTCAATATACACATATATACTTTGTTATCATTTTATTTGTAAATAGAATTAGTAGCATGTGAAACTTTGATGTAACTTTTCCTAGTTGCTGGATTTTTTTTTGTTGCCCCTTTTCATTGCATATGTTTTATTTAATTAGCTGTTATAAATGTAATTGTACTAAAATTGCTTCATTTCTTTAGCTTATTGTTATTTTTTCTTTAGCTTATTGTTATTTTTACCTCTGGTACTTGTATCCAAAATAGTTGTGATTGTCATTTATTTATGAATATAATTTCTATAGTCTTTGATTTCTGCTGGTTCTTATCATTCATACAGATAGTTCACTAAAGTCAAAGGCTAAAAACATTCTTAAGTATGTGAGTCAAAGGAAGCATATTTCAAAATCAGTTTCTGAAGCATCTGCATAAATGTCTCCTAGGATGCACATTAAAATGCAGATTCCTGGCTAATCTCAACTCAATAGAATCTGTGTTTGCAATGGCCAAGAAAATTCCATTTTATCAACCTCCTCAGGTCATACTACATGAGAGAGGTCCAGGTCAGAGAAAATGACCTCAAGAACCAAAATCTACTGACCTCAAAATAGGTTATCAATGACTCCCTTATTTCTAAAAGCTACTTCTATAATGGTAGCTTCCTAGATCTTGTTTCTAGAAGTGTCTTCTTCTTGCTTTCTCTTTTAATATTTATGTCATCTAGATGCAACCTACTCATTCTGCAGAATGCTACACGAGTCTAATAGCTTTTGTCACTTCCTAGAAATAAAATGCATTGCCATTCAGTTATAGGTTATTTTTATAGGTCAAGAGAAAACAAACAGGTGCTTGAATATTCCTTCATCACTCACCCTCCCCTTAAAAGGACTTTTCTTTGTGTAATTTTACAACCACGACAGAGAGCTGTGAGGTATCAGATTTGCTTTGAACAAGAAACTTTTCCTACAGCTCTAATTAAAAGGAAGTTTCAAACTACAAATTAACAGTTTTAATATGCTGTTCCTGGTGATTAACTGCTTCATTTTAACAGGCATTCACTGTTAACACTGCAACTGTTAATTTTAACGGCTTGATTTTTAAATTCCAAGGGGAGTAAAACTAGTTCAAAATGATTCCTATAATTTTTACCACTGGCCTAATAATCTTTATTTAGAAAGTCTTCTTGAATAACATTATTCTCCTTTCAAGCAATTTATCTCCTTTACCTGGAATAGAATAGACACTTAGATGCAATCGCTTCCTCTTCTTTTTTTTTTTTTGGTCTTGTTTTTTTTTTTCTTTTTCTGGACTATATTTCAAAACTACCTTTGTGTGTTACTATGCCTCTGAAGATTGGGTGAGAAGAAAATGTTTTAATGAAACTCTTCCCTTTAAATCAAATATTTATATTTGTATTACATTTGTACCAAATATTTACATATGTATTACATTATGTATTTTTAGACAAAATATTGCAGTTTTTACAAATAAATTTTAAAAGTTGAGCCACAATATAACCAATTTATAACAACAGATATTACAATATGTGACAAATTAAATCTCTTGAAAAATCTAAAATAAATGCGTGAGTCTAGTTTTACAGAAGCTGACTTCTAACTTACACAGTTTTGCTTGTTCATTTATATCGTGAGAGCACACAGAGTTCCTGATTATTAAGAATGATATAAAATCCACAAATAATCCAAGAAATTTCTGTAGTCTCTAGTTTTAAAGATTTCCTTAAGGAAATCCTTCTTCAAAGCTGCTAATCAGCAGCTAGAGTGGCTGATTTAAAATGCATCTCAGATAATTGTAACTTACATATTTATACCAAATGTCACATTCTAGTATCCATTCTTTTCCATTTTAATGTCTCTGTCATTTTTAAGCATATTTCAACCTATATACTACAGGAAACCAATCTCATTCATTTATTTTTTTCTTTTTCATATTCTTTTCTGTTATAGTTTATCACAGGCTATTGAATATATTTCCCTGTACTATATAGTAGGATCTTATTGTTTATCTGTGCTATATATAATGGTTTACATTTGCTACCCCCAAACTCTCAATCTTCCCTCCCCCAACCCCTTTCCTCATGGCAATCCCAAGTCTGTTCTCTATGTTTGTGAGTTTGTTTCTGTTTCATGGATATGTTTACTTGTGTTGTATTTTAGATTCCACATATAATTGATAACATATGATTATTTTTCCTCTTTCTGAATTTAGTATGATAATCTGTAAGTCCATCCATGTTTCTGCAAATGACCTTATTTTATTCTTTTTATTTTTTGTCTGTAGAGACTGATTACATTTTATTTTAAGATAAACAAAGATTGCAGATAGTGGAAACCTGACACAAAATTCACAATTTGTTCTAAAAGTCTAAAAGATTTTTTTTTTGACATTTAAAAAATTGTAGTTGATTTACAATATTGTGCCAATTTCTTCTGTACAGCAAAGTGATATATACATATATAAGTATATATATATATATTCCTTTTCTCATATTTTCTTTCATCATAGTCTATCCCAGATGATTAGATATAGTTACTTGTGCTATACAGTAGGACCTCGTTGCTGCTTCATTCTAAATGTAACAGTTTGCAACTACTATCCCCAAACTCCCTGTCCACCCGACTCCTTTCTTTCTCTCCCTTGGCAACCACAAGTCTGGCCTCCATGTCTGTAGGTCTGTTTCTGTTTTGTAGATAGGTTCATTTCTTCCATATTTTAGATTCCAGGTATAAGCAATATAAAATGGTATTAGTCATTCTCTTTCTGACTTTACTTAGCATGAGAATCTCTAGTTGCATCCATGTTGCTGAAAATAGCAATATTTCATTCTTTTTTATGGCTAATATTCCATTTTACATATGTGCCATATCTTCTTAATCCATTTATCTATTGTTGGGCTTTTAGGTTGTTTCCATATCTTGGCTATTATAAATAGTGCTGCTATTAACATAGTGCTGCATACATCTTTTTGAATTAGAGTATTTTTCTGGGTATATGACAAGGAGTAGGATTGCTAGATCATATGGAAACTCTATTTTTAATTTTTTTTGAGGAAATTCCACACTGTGTTTCACAGTGGCTGCATCCACCAACAGTGTAGGAGAGTTCCCTCTTTTCCACACCCTATCTAGAATTTATTATTTGTGGACATTGTAATTATGGCCATTCTGACTGGTGTGAGGAGGTACTGCATTGTGCCTTTGATTTGCATTTCTCTAGTAGTTAGCAATGATGAGCATAATTTTATATGCCTATTGGCCATCTGTATGGTTTCTTTGGAGAAATGTCTATATAGGTCTTCTGACCATTTTTCAACTGGTTAGTTTGTTTGCTATTGAATCATAGAAGCTGTTTATATATTTTGGAAATTAAACTCTTATTGGTCATACCATTTGCAAATATTTTCTTCCAGTCCATAGGTTGTCTTTTTGTTTTATTTATGGTTTCTTTTGCTGTGCAAAAGCTTGTAAGTTTGACTGGGCCCCACTTATCTATTTTTGCCTTTATTTCCATTACCTTGGGAGACTGATCTAAGAAAACATTGGTACAATTTATGTCAGAGAATGTTTTGCCTATGTTCTCTTCTAGGAATTTTATGGTGTCATGTCTTATATTTAAGTCTTTGAGGCATTTTGTATTTAATTTTGTGTATGGTCTTAGGGTGTTTCTAAATTTATTGATTTACATAACAGCTGTACAACTTTTCCAAAACCACTTGCCGAAGAGACTTTTTCCCACTGTATATTCTTACCTCCTTTGTTGAAGATTAATTGTCCATAGGTGAGTGGGGTGTTTTGATTACCTTAGCTTTGTAGTCTGGGAGGTTTATGTCTCTTGCTTTGTGCTTTTTCCTTAGGATTGCTTTGGCAATTCTGGGTCTTTTATGGTTCCATGTAAATGTTTGGATTATTTATTCTAGTTCTGTGAAAAAAATGTCATGGGTAATGTGAGAGGGATCACATTAACCCGGAGATTGCTTTGGGTAGTATGGACATTTTAATAATATTAATGCTTATTTTTCCATTTCTTTGAATCATATTCAATTTAATTTATCAATATTTTATAGTTTTCAGTATCTAGGTCATTTACCTCCTTGGTTAAATTTATTCCTAGGTATTTTATTTTTTATGTAGTTTTTAAAATGATTATTCATTTACATTCCATTTCTGACATTTCATTTTTAGTGTTCATTCATTTCTAATTTATTCTTTCTGTTTGTTTCTATATACAAATTAGGGTTCATTTCTTTATAAAAAAGAGCACATATATACATACCCACATATTTACATATTTCATATAGAATTTAAATAATTGTATATTATATGAATATATTTATGTACTAAATATACATATATTTTCTTATATCTTTCTTATAAAATGTAATGCTATAAACATTATTTTGCCCTTTGCCTTTAGAATATATATCTTGAAAACTCCTTCATATCAGTTCACAGACCTGTGCCTTATATTTTATTATCATTATTATTATTATTATCTTCATCATCACCACTGCTTTTTAGAGCTGCCATCTGCAGCATATGGAAGTTTCCTGCCTAGGGATTGATTCAGAGCTCTAACTACTGGCCTCTTTCACAGCCACAACAACATGGGATCCAAGCTGCATCTTGGCCTACACCTCAGCTCATGCAACACCAGATCCTTACACCACTGAGCAATGCCAGGGATTGAACCCACATCCTTATGGATACTAGGTGGCTTGTTACTGCTGAGACATAATGGGAACTTCCTGCCCTATACTTTCTTAAAATAATTGCACTATACATTGTCGTGGGTGCTAACATTGATTCAACCACCATTCCTTATATAGACATTTGTTTTACTTTCAATCTTTTGCAATTACAAATAATACTATAATGAATAACCTTGTGTATATATATGTTTCCACATTGCTGGATGTATATCTTCAGAACAAATCAAAATGGAAGTGTAGGATCAAAAAGTAAGTGTGGGAGAGGCAGATCAAGATGGCAGAGGAGTAAGAGGTCGTGCTCACCTTCTCCCACAAACACATCAAAAAAACGCATTGACATGTAAAACAACTTGCACAGAACATCACCTGAATGCTGGCAGAAGAACTTAAACCTCCAAAAAGGGCAAGAAACTCTTGGCATAACTGGGTAGAACAAAATTAAAAAAGAGAGAGAGAGAGAAAAGGAATCATGACAAAGAATCATGATGGGACTAGCATTCCTGAGAGGGAGCTGTGAAGGAGAAAAGGAACCCACATCCTAGGAAGCACCTAACTGATCAGCCGAGTTGGCAGGACCTCAAAGTCGCCGAGAAAAGCACACCAGCTGGACTGAGAACAGCAAAGCAGAGTGAGAGCTGCACAGGTCAGCCGCACAGCGTCAGCCTGGACGCCACAGCCTGAGATGCTTGGGCGGGGGCTTGGCGCTGAGACTCAGGCTCCAGAGGTCAGTCCCAGGGAGAGGACTGGGGCTGGCTCTTTGGGGACAGCCTGAGAGGCTAAGGAGCAATGCGCCAAGGGCAGGGAAGCAGTATGCCACAGGCTGAGGAGGGGATCGCCATGGCAGAGGGAACCCAGGGGAAGGTCCAGACCTGTAGGAGAGGCAAGGTGCCATTGTTGGAGAGAGCGAGAGGAGGAGGGGCAGGCCACCATAGGAAACTCCCTGCACTGGAGCTGCCCATGCCCATGGGCTCAGAGGGTGGGGAGGCTCTGGACCAGGCTACAGGTGGTGAGCAGCCTCTTGCTCATTTAAGGAAGATTGGGTGCTTCTCATGCAGGCTGCCAGTGGCCAGGCTACCAGTGTGGGCTAAGGGCATCAGGGACTAAGTGCAACGTGGTGCCTCTTCCATGATCTACAGGTGGCAGGGACAGAATGTGGTGGTCATCTCAGAGGCCAGAGGAAGGAATGGCTTGCCTCCACTGGGGGACTGTGAGTGGGCTCCACCTGTGACCCCAGTCACCTCAGGGATTGGAAAAAAGAAAAAAAGAGGGCATTGCAATGAAACACCATACGCTGTCTCTCTCACACCCTGGGAACACACCTGCCCTGCAGCTGCCACTGCCAAATGCTCTGGGTAGCACCCAGACACTTGGTCACTGTCCCTTCCCAAGACCCTACAACGAGGAGCAGCTAGTGCAGTACCTCCTGCGTGGGCTAAGTGGGACAGGGTGCTTCTTGTGTGGTCTGCAGGTGTTGGGGCAAACCCCTGCAGTTATCTCTGACTCCAGAGGTTGGCATGGACCACCACCACCGCTGGGGATACCTGAATAAAAATCACTTGCAGCCCCAACCACCTCAGAGGGTACCACAGAGAAGGACATTGTGATGGAACACCATCTGTTGTTGCTCTTGCTCCCCTGGGAGCACACCCAGCCTGCTGTTGCCACTGCCAAACACTCTTGGCAGTGCCCAGATGCTTGATTCATTGTCCCTTCCCAGGAACATGCAACTAGGATCAGCTTATGCAGCACCTCCTGTGGAGGCTAACCAGGATGAGGTGCTTCCTGAATTGTCTACAGGAGGTGGGGGTAGAGCACCACAGTTATCTCTGGCTCCAGAGATGGGAGTGGCTCGCCAACACTAGGGGTCCATGTATAGACACCACTTGTGGCTCCATTCACCTCAAGGGCACCATAGAGGAGGGCACCATGACTGAACACCACCTGTTGGTGCTCTCACATCCCTGGGAATACACAATCCCTGCTGCTGCCATTGCCAAATGTTCTGGGCAGTACCCACATGCCTGATCTCTGTCACTTCCCAGGATCCTGCAACTAGGAGCAGCCTGCACAGCACCTCCCATGTGGGCTAAGTGAGACGGGTTTCTTCATGCATGGTCTACAGGTAGTGAGGGCAAAACACTGCAGTTATCACTGACTCTAGAGATGGTCATGGCCTGCTCCTAATAGGGGTCCCTGAACAGGCACTGCCTGAGGTTCCAATCACCTCAGAGGAGGGCACTGCAATCAAACACTAGCTGTTGTTGCTCTCACTCCCCTGGGAACTCACACACCCTGCTGTTCCTACTGCCAAATGTTCTGGTCACCTTGAACATCTGCCTAGAGCTTATTACCACTTCCCAGGGCCCTGCAACTAGGAGTAGCCTGTGCCACCTTCCTGCAGGTCCTTCCTGCTATTGAGAGCCCAATGACCAGGCACTGACTGCTGGCCCTGCCCTTTGCCTCCTTCTCCCTAAAAACACAATGAGCTTCCTGGGAATAACAGCCTGCTCATATCAAAGAAAGAGACAGCAAATATTCAAACTCTCACAACAAAAATAAAAAGTACCCCCCCCCAAAAAAAAAATACAAAGGGGTATTCTTGCATAGAAGTAGCCTTACAAGACTACAGTTTGGCTTCCCCAAACTCACAGAAAAAGAAAAACATAAATAAGATGAAAAAGCTCAGAAACCATTCCCAGTTAAAGGAACAGGAGAATTCACATAAAGCAGACAACAATGAAACAGACCTCTGCAGTCTGACAGAGAGACAGCTCAAAAGGGAGGTATTGAAAATACTGAAGGAATTAAGAGAGGATATGAACAGCAATGCAGATTCCTTTAGAAAGGAACTAGAAAATATAAGGAGGAGCCAAGATAAACTAGAAAATTCATTTGCAGAAATATAAACTGAGCTAAAGGCAATAAAGAGCAGAATAAATAATGCAGAGGAAGGAATTAATGACATGGAAGATAAAATAATGGAAATCACACAATCAGGACAGCAGAAAGAAAACCAAATGAAAAAACCTGAAAGCAAAATAAGAGACCTATAGCATAATATAAAGCAGGCCAATCTATACATAATAGGAATTCCAGAGAGAAAAGAAGAAAAGGGGTTTGAAAATATATTTGTAGAAATTATGGCTGAAAACTTTCCAAATCTAAAGGACACAGGAAGCACAGAGGGCCCCAAACAACTTGAACCCAAACAGGCCCACACCAAGATTTGTTATAATAAAAATGACAAAAGTTAAAGATAAAGAGAAAATTCTAAAGGCAGCAAGAGAAAAGCAAAGTATTAATTATAGGGAGCCCCCATAAGGCTATCAACTGATTTTTGTACAGATACACTGCAGGCCAGAAGGGTGTGGCAAGATATATTTAAAATGCTGAAAGGAAAAAATTTGCAACCTAGAATACTCTATCCAGCAAGAATATCATTTAAATTAGAAGGGGAAATAAAGAATTTCTCCAACAAACAAAAGCTAAAAGAGTACAGTAATACTAAACACATTCGAAAAGAAATACTGAAAGAGCTTCTTTAAATTAAAAAAAAAGAGTGTGAGAGAGAGAAAAGAAATAAAAGAAGAATTAGGATGGAAGAAAGCACAATTGGAAAGCAGTCACCTAAATAAGCCAGCATACAGATCTAAACATGAAGATGTTAAAAAAAAGACATCAAAATCATACAATGTGGGGAAGGAAAGTAAGAAAATATAGATTTTTTAAAAATTTAAATGATGTGTTTGAGCCTATATGATTATCAGGCAAAAGCAAGCAGTTATAGCAAGGGATTAATGTACTTAAAAAACAGGGCAACCACAAATTAAAACCAAACATCACATTCACAAAAACTGAAAAGAAAAGCACTCAAGTATAAAATAAGTGGAAACAATCTAACCAAAAAAAGAAAAGAAGAAAAAAGAAACATAGAAACAACTGGAAAACAAAGTTTAAATGGCAATAAATACACATCTATCAATAATCACCTTAAATGTCAATGGACTGAATTCTCCAATCAAAAGACACAGAGTGGCAGATTGGATAAAAAAAGGAAAAACCTTCAATATGCTGTCTATGAGAAACTCACCTTAGGGCAAAGGACACATCGAGATTGAAAGTGAGGGAATGGGAAAAGATATTTCATGCCAATGGACCAGACAGGAAAGCAGGAGTTGCAATACTCATATCAGACAAAATGGACTTTAAAACGAAGGCCATTAAGAAAGCCAAAGAAGGAGTTCCCGTCGTGGTGCAGTGGTTAATGAATCCGACTAGGAACCATGAGGTTGCGGGTTTGGTCCCTGCCCTTGCTCAGTGGGTTAATGATCCGGCGTTGCCATGAGCTGTGGTGTAGGTTGCAGACGCGGCTTGGATCCTGTGTTGCTGTGGCTCTGGCGTAGGCTGGCAGCTACAGCTCCAATTAGACCCCTAGCCTGGGAACCTCCATATGCTGTGGGAGCGGCCCAAGAAATGGCAAAAAGACAAAAAAAAAAAAAAAGAAAGCCAAAGAAGAACACTATTTAATGGTTAAAGTATCCATTCAAGAAGAGGATATTACAATCGTCAATGTATATGCCCCTAATATAGGAGCACCCACATACCTCCAACAAATGCTAACAGACATAAAAGGAGAAATTGATGGGAATACAATCATAGTAGGAGATTTTAACACCCCACTCACAACAATGGACAGATCCTCTAGACAGAAAATCAGTAAGGCAACAGAGATCTTAAGGGACACAATAGAAAAGTTAGACTTAATTGACATTTTCAGGACATTACATCCAAAAAAATCAGAATATATACTCTTCTTAAGTGCACAAGGAACATTCTCAAGAATTGATCACATACTTGGGCATAAATCTAACCTCAAAAAATTTGAGAGAATAGAAATTATTTCAAGTATCTTCTCTTACCACAATGGCATGAAATTAGAAATCAACCACAGGAAAAGAAATGAGAAAAAACTTACTACATGGAGACTAAACAAACATGCCACTAAAAAATCAATGAGTCAATGAGGAAATCAAGAAGGAAATTAAAAAATACCTCGAGATAAATGATAATGAAGACACAACCACTCAAAATCTATGGGATGCTGCAAAAGCAGTGCTCACAGGAAAATTCATGGCAATACAGGCCACCCTCAAAAAAGAAGAAAAATCTCAAATCAACAACTGAACCCAACATGTACATGAATTAGAAAAAGAAGAAGAAACAAAACCTAAAGTCAGAGGAAGAAAGGAAATCAGAAAGATCAAAGATCAAATCAATAAAATAGAGGTTAAAAACACAATTGAGATAATCAATAAAACCAAAAGCTGGTTCTTTGAAAAGATAAACAAAATTGACAAACCTCTGGCTAGACTCACCAAGACGTGGAGAGAAAAACCCCAAATAAACAAAATCAGAAATGAAGAAGGAGAATTCACATCGGATACTACAGAACTACAAAAAACCATGAGAGAATACTATGAACTACTGTATGCTAACAAATTTGGCAACCTAGAAGAAATGGACAACTTTCTAGAAACTTAAAGCCTGCCAAAACTGAATCAAGAAGAAATAGATTAACTGAATAGACCCAGCACTAGAAATTAAATTGAATATGTCATAAAAACACTTGCTGCAAACAAAAGTTGTGGACCAAATGACTTCCCAGGCAAATTCTACCAAACATACAAAGAGGAACTTAAACACATCCTCCTTAAACTTTTTCAAAATGTTGAAGAATAAGGAACACTCCCAAA
Source organism: Phacochoerus africanus (assembly GCF_016906955.1). Lineage (NCBI taxonomy): Eukaryota > Metazoa > Chordata > Mammalia > Artiodactyla > Suidae > Phacochoerus > Phacochoerus africanus. Next base: position 201,999,462 of record NC_062545.1, read on the forward strand.
GACATTCTATGACACCATCGCCACCCTAATTTCAAAACCAGAAAAAGATACCACTAAAAAAGAAAACTATAGGCCAGTATCTTTTATGAATATACACGCAAAAATTCTCAACAAAATTTTAGCCAACCAATTCCAATAACACATAAAAAGATTGTACACCATGACCAGTTGGGATTCATCCCAGGTGCACAAGGATGGTTCAACATACGCAAATCAATCAATGTCACACACATTAACAAAAGAAAAGTAAAAAACCTCATGATCATCTCAATAGATGCAGGAAAAGCATTTGACAAAGTCTAACATCCATTCATGATCAAACCTCTTACCGAAGTGGGTATAGACAGATAACTCCTTAACGTGACAAAAGCCATTTATGACAAACCCACAGCAAACATAATACTCAACGGAGAAAAGCTGAAAGCCTTCTCACTAAAATCTATAATAAGACAAGGATGTCCACTCTCACCACTGTTATTCAACATAGTACTGGAAGTCCTAGCCACAGCAATTAGACAAACAAAAAAAATAAAAGGAATCCAAATAGGAAGAGAAGAGGTAAAACTGTCACTGTATGTAGATGACATGATAATATATACAGAAAACATCAAGGACTCAACCCAAAAACTACTTGAAATGATCAATAAATTCAGCAAAGTAGCAGGATATAAGATTAACATGCAGAAATCAGTCACATTTCTGTATACTAACAATGAAATATTGGAATAGGAATACAAAAGTATAATACCTTTCAAAAATTGCACCCCCAAAAAATCAAATACCTGGGAACAAACCTGACCAAGGAGGTAAAGGACTCATATGATGAGAACTATAAAATATTAATCGAGGAAATGAAAGAAGATGTAAAGAAATGGAAAGATATTCCATGCTCCTGGGTTGGAAAAAGTAATATTGTAAAAATGGCTATACTACCCAAAGCAATCTACAGAGTCAATGCAATCCCTATCAAATTACCCAGGACATTTTTCACACAACTAGAACAAACAATCCAAAAATTTATATGGAACCACAGAAGACCCAGAATTGTCAAAGTAATTCTGGGGAACAAAAACCAAGCAGGAGGCATAACTCTCCCAGACTTCAGGCACTATTACAAAGCCACAGTCATCAAGACAGTGTGGTACTGGTACCAAAACAGACAGACAGACCAATGGAACAGAATAGAGAACCCAGAAATAAACCCTGACACCTGTGGTCAATTAATCTTTGACAAAGGTGGCAAGAATATAAAATGGGGAAAAGACAGTCTTTTAAGTAAGTTGTCCTGGGAAACTTGGACAGCTGCATGCAAATCAATGAAACTAGAACACACCCTCGCACCATGCATGAAAAGAAACTCAAAATGGCTGAAAGACTTAAATATAAGACAAGACACCATCAAGCTCCTGGAAGAGAACATAGGCAAAACACTCTCTGACATCCACCTTACAAATGTTTTCTCAGGTCAGTCTCCCAAGCAATGGAAATAAGAGTAGAAATAAACCAGTGGGACCTAATCAAACTGAAAAGCTTTTGCACAGCAAAGGAAACCAAAAAGAAAACAGACAACTGACAGAACAGGAGAAAATAGTTACAAATACTACAACTGACAAGCGCTTAATCTCTAAAATATACAAACAACTTATACAACTCAACAGCAAAAAAGCCAATCACCCAATTGAAAAATGGGCAAAAGACCTGAATAGATGGCTATACTACCAAGGAAGATATACAGGTGTCCAACAGCACATGAGAAAATGCTCAACATCACTGATTATTGGAGAAATGCAAATCAAAACTACCACACGATACCACCTCACACCAGTCAGAATGGCCATCATTAATAAGTCCACAAATCGCAAATGCTGGAGCGGGTGTGGAGAAAAGGGAACCATCCTGCACTGTTGGTGGGAATGTAAGCTGGTATAACTACTACGGAGATCAGTATGTAGGTACCTTAGAAATCTATACATAGCACTATCATATGACCCAGCAATCCCACTCTTGGGCATACTCCCAGGCAATACTTACCTTAAAAAAGACACATGCACCCGCATGTTCATTGAAGCACTATTCACAGCAGCCAATACATTGAAACAACCCAAATGTCCATCAACAGATGATGGGATTAGTGAGATGTGGTATATATACACAAATGAATACTACTCAGCCATAAAAAAGAACAAAATAATGCCATTTGCAGCAACAAGGATGGAACTAGAGTCTCTCATACTGAGTGAAGTAAGTCAGAAAGAGAAAGAAAAATATCGTATGATATCGCTTATATCTGGAATTTAATATACGGCACAAATGAACCTTTCCACATAAATGAATATCATGGACTTTGAGAATAGACTTGTGGTTGCCAAGGGGGAGGGTTGGGAGTGGGATGGATTGGGAAATTGGGGTTAACAGATGCAAACTATTGCCTTTGGAATGGATTAGCAATGAGATCCTGATGTGTAGCACTGGGAACCATGTCTAGTCACTTATGATGGAGCATGATAATGTGAGAATAAAGAATGTGTACATATATGTGTAACTGGATCACCATGCTGTAGAGTATAAAAAAAAAATTGTACTGGGTAAGTAACAGTTATAAAAAAAACAATAAAACAAGCTATGATAAAAAAATGTGTGTAAGAGAGTCCAATCTTGTCTAACAGACAACTATAATTTTTATTGATTTTATTAGGAATTTATTGTTGTATGTTCTAATTTTTGCCAATGTGATATATTAGAAATATCTCATTATAGCATTAATTTATATATATCCAGTGTGACTGAGATTAAACATCTTTTTATATATTTAAGATATATTACATATGCATAGTATATTGTTTGTTCATGTCTTGTCCCTTTTTTTCGGTTGAGTAGGGCAGTTTTTACCTCACTGTATAAATATTCTTCACATAGCAATGAAATTGGCTCTTTATATGTGATATATTGTGTCAAAAATTTCCCCTAGTCTATTTCCTTTTGCCTTTATTGACTGTATGTTTTGCTTTGGAAAGTTTTAATTTTGTTGTTTTTGTTTGTTTTTATGGTTGCACCTTTGGCATATTATTATGCAACTTTTGTGCTCCATCTATATATGTGATTGAACCTGTGCCACAGCTGCAGCAGTGCTGAATCCTTTAACCCACTGCACCAGGTTCAGGATTATACTTGCACTTTCGCAGTGACCTGAGCTGCTGTACTTGGATTCTTAACTCACTGCACCATGGTAGGAACTCCATTATGGAAAGTTTTAAAACATATATTTTACAGTTGAGTTTGTCAATATTTTCACTGATTGCATCTGGATTTTGAATCATAGTTAGAAAACCATCTTCTACATGTGCCATCAAATAATTCATCCATATTTTCATTTAGAATTAGCATTTTTTCATTATTAATATTATTTCACATTTAGATCTGGAATTAATTTAAAGTTTATTCTTATGTATGATATGAGGTGTGGGTCTCAGTTCTTCTTTTTCCAATGGCTAACCATTTGCCATGATTTGAGATATGTTTTTTTGTTTGTGTTTTAAGTCCATTTTTATCCCAGTGACTTAAGATGTCAACTTCATTATGTAATAAATACTTATACATACTTGGGTTTACTTATGAACTTTTTATCCAGTTCTACTCTTTTCTTTGTCTATTCATGCACAAATAACATACTGGGGTTTTATTGCATGTATTAATGGTTAGAATGCTAGTATACCATCACAGCTTTTTGTTTTTAGTGTTTTCATGGATATTCTTGAATGTTGTTTTTCTATGTCAATTTTAGTATCAACTTATATAGTTTGATTGAAAAATCAGATTTGTTAGTATTTTTATTTGAACTGATTTCAACTTATAATGTAAGGATGACTTTGTACTTGTTACTTTCAATTAATTTTTTCATACATTTCTTGTGTTCTTATTAAGTTTATCTTGAAATATTTAATAGTTTGTGCTACTCTTATAGACATATGATTGGTCTCTGAGGTGGTAAAGTGTGGGATAGTTTTATGCTACCGAGACCCTAGCCTTTGGGGTCCACACTAATTCCAAGTAATTAGTGTCAGAATAAATTAAATTGGTTTAGATGGTGACCACAAAAAAATGGGGAATTTCTTGGTATGAAAATCCCACACATTTGGTGTCAGAAGTGTTGTAAGGGTGGAAAAAAATAGGTTTCCTTTTACTTATATACATGGAAAGTCTAGAAAGCCTTATAGTGCTTCATTTTTAAGAATGAGTACAAAGCACAGACCAAAATTCACTTTTAAAAAGCCTCATATGTCTGAAAAGAATAGGTGTGTGTGTATATGTTTAACAATCACTTTGTTGTACAATAGAAATTATCAAAATACTGTAAATCAACTATATAGCAATAAAACTGAAAAATGACAAAAATGATAATTACAAAAATAAAAACAAAAAACAAAGGGAGGGGAAGAAGAATATTGTTAATTATTATAATTAATATCCTCATAGGGACAGGAAGATATTGTATCCATGCAATAAGAACAGAAGTTATTGCAAAGGAACAGTCAGAGAGTAAACCATAGCCCTTGAAAATTAAAATATGTAGGCAGAAATATAGAAATTTAATTAAAAGCTCAAACTATATGTAGCTGAGGAAAAATCTTAAAATGGAACCAGAAAGGCAAAGGCTGTAAAGCAGGGTATAAAAGTGAAAATCAGTCATTGCAAGAAGCACAGATCTGATCAACTAGAGCTAGAGAAGGAGAAAACAATATGCCTGTCAGGGGGTAAATTGTCTTAAGTAAGAAATTTCCATACTTAAAAACTCTGGGTTTTCATAATAGAAAACCATTAAAATGAATGAAATTTTAGGATACCAGAGAGAAAATTGTCTTTAAAAATTTCACAGAGATTGGATTCATTGCTTTTGGCTCTTCTGTTTTGTTTGAGTAAAGGGAAGTGATATTATTATGCAACTTTCGTGCTCTTATGATGCTCCGTCTATATATGTTTTTAATTTCATGTAGTTCTTACTGTTTTAAGACCCATGGATATCCCCAATTTGCTCTGTTCTTTGTCACTTTTGCTACAGAATAACTGTGTGTCCAGAGTATAATTAACATATTATGCTTCCCAAACATAATAGCAAACGTATGGGGACATATGGCATTGTGATAGAATGCAGGCTTAGATTTGAATCTCTGTCCCCAATTCTTGCTGAGCCAGTCAATTATTTCCATGAATCTCAGAATAACAATACTTTCCTTTCCTTGCCTTTGCTCACAGATCTTTTGTATGAATTGATGACCATTAAATCATTTTAAAAGAATTATATACAATTATTCTTTTACACAAATAATATAGCACATATTAATTTATCTTAAAATATCTTCAACTTAAAAGATCAATCCAGAATAGATAAGACAGGAGACTGACCTTCCCCAAATCACCCTCACCCCAAATCCCAAATTAGTTTATATTCATATGTCACTTTACCAGCTGCACTGTTAGGAAATTGCTTCTGTCACCACACTGATTTTCCCCCCATTTTCCATTTCTTTCTGTTCTTTTTGTTGTTGCTGTCTTTTAGGGCCACACCCACAGCATATGAAGGTTCCCAGGCTAGGGGATGAATCAGAGCTGTAGCTGTCGGCCTGCATCACAACCACAGCAATGCCAGATCCAAGCCACTTCTGTGACCTACACTACAGCTCATGGCAATGCTGGATCCCAAGCTCACTGAGCAAGGCCAGGGATTGAACCTGTGTCCTCCTGGATGCTAGTCAGATATGTTTCCACTGAGCCACAATGGAAACTCTATTTCTTTCTGTTCTGTTAAACATTTTTGTAAAGTCCAGCTATGGTGGTGCTTCCTTATTGATGCTATATATCCCACACTAGGAGGATTTTACCTCATTGTCCCTGACAAGCAGCTCATAGTATGGTTCATCTTCATTTTGTCAAATTCTGACCCATTTGAAACAATGAAAAAAGGGCAACACCATAATATTTTGTTACAATGAGTCAATTCTAATGTAGGAAATGATTTTGTGAGAGAATAGAAAAACTATATATTGGTCTCTGCTCCTGGCACAGAGCTCCTAAAACTCCTGTAATTTCCTAAGTGATAAGAGCACTAGGAGCATTTTTTTTTCTATTAAGGTGACTCTGGGTGGGCTCCAGAATGGCTCCTGGATGTGGGTCTGGTTACCAGAAAGGCCTAAGTGATGATTATAGGCCTGCAGTTTTCAGGCCCTCTCCCCCATCCTGTACTCAGAAAGCTCCTGTGTATTCAAGACTCTCCCAGGCCTTGCTCTATGCATCTCTTACTCTGGCTGTTCATCTATACTCTTTATCATTTCTTTTAATAAACTGGTAAGTGTAACTAAGTGTTTCCCTGAGTTACGTGAGCCTCTCCAACAAATTAATTGATCCCAAGGAAGGGACTCTTGGAATTTTGTTGGAATAGCTGATCTATAGCTGGTTAGTCAGAAATACAGAAAAAAAATCTAGTCTTTGCATTGGTGTCCGAAGGGGTTAAGGGGAAAGGTTGTGGTGGGGAGAGATTCCTGGGACTGAGTCCTTAACCTGTATAATATGATTCTATCTCCAGGTTGATAGTGTCATAATTGAGTTAAATTTTTGAACACTCTGCTGGTGTCCTGAATTGCTTGTTGTGGGGAAAAACCTCCACCTGTTTGGAGAACAGAAGTGTCAGAAGTGAAGTGTTCTGTGTGAGTAGTAAAGGAGACTCAGAGAAGAAACACAGAGGGGAAGAACTAGGTTTTTTCCTATATTTTTTCTATTACATTTTGTTTGTAGTCTATCCAGAAGCCAAAAATATCCTGACTTTTATAAAAGATTCAATATAATGCAGCTTTAATTTCCAGAAAATCTCAACATTCAATAAATCTTACTGGTTTGGACCTGTAAAGTAAACTTTTACAGCCTGGGTGTTTGCTTTCTTTTTATCCCTGGGGAACACATTTCCATGTATTTCAGGGTAATTTCTGTTTTTCATGCTTACATTTACTTGGCCAATATATTATCAGTGTTATTTTTGAAAGTTAATGTCTCATATAATATGTTTCTACATAGCAGTGTTGCATTGTTTCTAGAGTCGTGTTGACATATATCTGATCTAATAAATTAGCATAAGCATATAGCAGGCAGTAAATGAATTCATATTCTAAAGCATGGGCTGACATATAATTTTTGTAAAAAGTATCATATATTATATTTTTATATTCAAAACACTAAGCCTCAGTATTTCCTTTTCTTATTTTCTTATAGCAACAATCCTGATCTATGCTAGAAATTGCCACTCAATGGGGAAAAAGGAAAGAGCCACAGGAATATGAAAAGAACGGAACATGAACATCTTTATGACAAGTTAATCTTATATTTTTAACCCATTTAGGTGCAGAAAATTATTATTTCTATACTTTACTCAAGTTATTAAGTTCAAATGATATTTTTTCTCCCATCTGTGAAAAGTGAAGTCCATTCTTTCAGAGTAAGTCCTCCAAAAACTATTTAAATGATCAAAGCATCAGACATAAAGAAAATCTTATATTAGCACTATGAAAATAAGCATAATGAAAATTAATATTATTAAGGATTTACTGTGAGATATAGGACAGTTGGGGCAAGATTAGAGGACATAATTTAGAGTGATTCATAACTCTCCTTCTCGAGAAAGCAGAACAATATTTCTCCCAGAAATAAGTACTCAAGGGCAGGGATTTCATCTGTTTTGTTCACTACTGTATCTCCAGTGCCCAAAACGTTACACAAAACCAAGCAGTTTCTCAATGAATGATTATTGATTTACTAAATTTCTTTTTTTTCCCGCAGTTTACATTAGAGTTCCCTTTTTTTAAAAATTTTTTTTCTGTGCTTTCTTCATCTCTATAATTTTTTTTCTCTTTTTTATTACTCAATGAATTTTATGACATTTATAGTTGTACAATGACAATCACAACCAAATGGTATAGCATTTCCATCCCAAACCCCCAGTGCATCCCCCCACCCTCCAACTTGTCTCATTTGGAAACCATAAGTTTTTCAAAGTCTGTGAGTCAGTATCTGTTCTGCAAAGAAGTTCATTGTGTCCTTTTTTTAGATTCCACATGTAAGTGATAGCATTTAATGCTGGTGTCTCATTGTATGACTGACTTCACTTAGCATGATAATTTCTAGGTCCATCCATATTGCTGCAAATGCTGTTATTGATTTACTAAATTTCTCACTAAATATATAAAACACTGGGATGAGTGAGTGAAATTCATGGATTATAGGTCTAAACATTAGCAGAATTTACCAATTATCCTATCATTTGGAGGATTAAGACTGGAATTTTTACTAAGGGGAGGCCTTTGTCATTGGGAATCCTCTTTCAGTGATAGTCAACACTTGGTGGGAGCTTTACCTGAGATTGAAAAGAATAATTCCATCAAACCCTAAATCCTTAAGTTGCAGAGTTACCTTTTAAATATAGCTTTTCCACTCTGAACAGCCACATTTTGTTTTTTCCCAGTGGAGCACAGTCATCTCTTAATGGACCAGGCATTCTCCAGCTAAAAAGGAAATAGCACTGGAGAGATTGCGGTTTTAGACGTAATGGAACATAGCATAGATCCCAGGTGACATTGAAAATTAAATATGGAAAGCTTGTCACTGACTCAGCAGTTGAGACTATCAGACAAATAATATAAATCATTAATAGTGTTAATAGCATCAGACTTTCACTCTCAAGGAAGTGGATGACAAAACAGGCAATAAGACCTGAAAGACTAAATAACGAGCTTGCACACCAACATGAAAAGAGAGCTATCAGATTTAGAGACATATACATTGGTATTTTGTGTTCACGTATGCAGAGTTCTTGAAAACCCCTTTCCTTCTTTTTTATATTTATAAATACTTGATTAAGTAAGGTATTTTTTCCCCTCAAGTCTCAATGGTTTATTGATAAATTTCTATAGTGAAAATTGTTTTGTGTTGGTTTAAAAACAAAGCGATAGCCTGTTTTTGGTGTCTGGGTATCTGTGTATGAGTGAAATCAATTTAAAATTAAGAGTCTAGCAAACCACTTTTGGGAATTCACTAGAGAGCTTTACTTCATATGTCAGATAAAATACGATGAAAAAAATAACTTTAAAGCATATGTATTGCACTGGCAAAGTAACATTTAGTCGGCTTCATAAACCTACCAGTAAATCAGGGATCCATCATTTAGGTAGGTGCCCTTCAAATTATCAGCCATTTTATATGTAAGCATATGAGTGCATTTGGGACTAAATGCAAGGGATTTTGAAAGCATAAAGTATATTGGAAAGAAATTTATTTTATATGATATAGGTGGACTATTTTTAATGTGACAAATTTGCCTGGTATGGAAACATGGCTTTTTTTGTGGACATGAATGTAAAAATGGAGGTGATGTAAAGTTCACAAATAAGCATCTGTAACTATATTAATGAAAGTTTCCAAATATTTCCCATGTCAATTTTTATATTTTTTCCTTTATTGTCCAAATTCATCACTCTGACAAGAGTCAAATAACTTTCTTTATCACTCTTTCCAATCTCTAGCAACATATGTATCTAGAAAAGTCAGTCATTCTCACTGATCTATATACTCTAAAAAAAATCTTTCAGAATGAGGTTGACATTCCCAATATAGATTTTGTAACTGATATATAGTCTCTGTGCCTCTTCACTGTGGATACCAAAAAGAGTTCATTTATAAGCAGCCTTTAAATTAACAAACAAGAGTTGGGTTAAATAATAAGTTACATAGGTCATTATGGCAAAGCAGTGGATTCTTTTAAGAGCTTGACCTGAAAGTGAAGGCAATTTAACTATGTGCATGTATTTGTTTCTACATGTCTACAACATATATATATTTACATGCACATATATATGGATATGCACAGATATTCTCTTTTAAATAGATACTCAGAAATGACCGAGGCCTTCTATTTAAACAATTCAATATATCCATGACCACTCAGGAAATGATAGAGTCATTTGAGTATTAGTTCTTTAAAAAGATTTTTAATGAAATGATCCTAAAGGAGTCTTAAATTGCAGAAATAAATCAATGAGAAAATATGGATAAAACTAATTGAAACCATGTAGGCACTAAAATATAAGATGGCTTATTCTATGAAGAAACTACAACTAGGTTTTGCTTTGAGGTTGTTGTTTTTTTTTTTTTTTTTCCTGTGGCAACTGTCCAGCATTCTTGTGAAACAATGTAAGTACTCTGTTTTCAAAGTCAAGAAAAGCGCTCAAGGAAGCTAAAACCATGGTGGCCACATTAAAGGTAACATCTATAACTTCAAAGCCTTGTAAAACTCACTCATAGTAAAATAAAGAGCAAAGTAATTGGAATTGGTATGATTCTTTCTCCAGTTTAATTCCTTTTGTGAAGATAAAATTACTCCTTTCCATCATCATGCTTTATTTAATTGTAAATACAAACCATTTATCATTCAACAAATATTTATCATGTTTATCACCTATGAGGTACTATTGTTTGCACTGGATACATTAGTGAAGCAAACAGATAAAAGATCTCAGCTCTTGTGAAATTTTGTATTTTTGCTAAAGGAGGCAAACAATAAAACACAATGAACATGTTAAGTGAGATTTGGAGTTCTTTCTTTTATTAATTATTTATTTATTTATTGGTCTTTTTGTCATTTCTTGGGCCGCTTCTGCGGCATATGGGAGGTTCCCAGGCTCGGGGTCTAATTGGAGCTGTAGCCGCCAGCCTACACCAGAGCCACAGCAAAGCGGGATCCGAGCCTCGTCTGCGACCTACACCACAGCTCACAGCAACGCCGGATCTTTAACCCACTGAGCCAAGGGCAGGGATCGAACCCGCAACCTCATAGTTCCCAGTCGGATTCGTTAACCACTGCGCCACGACGGGAACTCCTAGAGATTTGTAGTTCTAATGGCTTGAATCCACTTGAAACAGAGAGGTACAGGTAGGCTACTACTACATTGCTCAATTCACTTATTAGTTCTAGTAGAAAAATTTTATATATAAACAATGCTGTTATATGTGAATTAAGATAATTTCACCTTTTTCCTCCTTAATATTCATACCTTGTATTTCGTTCTTTTGCTTATTACACTGGACAGAGTCTCCATTATGATGCTGATTAGAAATGATGAGACTGGATGTCCTTTTCCTGTTCCTGTAAGGGATAACGGTTCAATATTTTACCATTAAGTAAAATGTTGACTGTATGTTTTCTGATTCCCTTCTATATTTGGAAAACATGCCATTTTCTAAACTTTTTAAGAACATTTTTATGCATCTATTAGGTTCAATTTTAATATTTAAACTAACGTTGCATTCCTAGGGTAAGTCCACTTGGTCATTATGTTTTATGTGTTTCTGGGTTCCACTTATTAATACACTTTATAATTTTTCTATTCATGTAAATGTTGGCCTCTAATTTTCTTATCTTAATGCAATATTTTTGCCAGATTTTAGTGTCATAGTTGTGCTGGATTCATAAAAAAAAGTTAAAAAATACTTCCTTCTTTTGTGTTTTTGAAAGAGATTTTTTGAGATTTTTGTGGTACTATTTCTTAAAAGTTTATAGAATTCACTAAAGAAATCATATGGCATTGTAATATTTTTATTGAAAGTTTTTATAATGAATTTAATTTATAAAGTAGATACAAGAATATATATATGTATACACTTGTTTTTTTTTTTTTTTTTTTACTGCTTTTCTCTTCCCCTCTGGGACTTAGCCTTTACCTAAGTTTCTGAAGTCCTCAATTGGATTGTCTGAGAATAAAGAGAAGAGAAAATAAAAAGGAGAGAAATAGAAATCATTTTGTTGATTAGGGCCATGCTTTCTGGTGACTTGACCTTGACTCTCTACTGCTCACCAGTAACTGGAAAGAATTTGCTAGAGACCTAGTTCTAAAATCCAAGGAGATGGTTCTAATCAGTCCAGCATGACTTTACAAGGGGCATTCTAGATTTCCTTTATAAAAATAGGTAATTTTAATCCCTGGGGTATCACATTATTTTGGAAGAAGACTAGTATATTTTCTCTCTGTACAGAAGGGACACAAGGGAGCTACCAGAAGTAAGACATTCTCATAGATATTTTAATATTTGTCTAGTACTTATCTTTAAAAAAATCACCATATTTAGAACATTGAACCAAAGAAAACAAGCAACTTAAAAAGGAGATTTAGGTCACAATAGCTGAAGAATTTCATTGAAAATAGTCAAACAAGGCTGATCCACATCATATGCTTTGTGCCTGCCTCTTGGGACTTACTCAAAGCTGGCAGTGCAATTTTTCTCTTCCAGCTTGACCCACTTGTGCATGGTGCTGGTAATTATTTCAGCCAAAATTCAGTATTTTAAAAAGCCTTCCAGGTTTTGAATACTGCTGCATAAGATGATAATCATTAAAAAAGACACAAGTATCAACTTTTTTTTATGGAAAATCAAATAACATATATGATAAAATATCTGTTTTTGAAGCTTGTGCTTAAGAAATCTGGGGCATCCATCAGTTTATGTGTTTGGCCCTTTATTTTTCTCATATTAGCTACTAAGCCAGGAAAATGTTATGTACCATACTGATTTTTCCTGTAAAACTAGCAAAAATTATTTCTTATAGAGGGTCATTTATTTTTAAATGGGGCATAACAGTTATTGCAAAAGGCAAAAGTTGACTTTGAAAAACTAAATGAAAGAAAAAGAATTAAAACTTCCAAAAGCACAAAACTTAAACTATAATTAAGAAACTAAGTTTTCCAAGTTAGTAATTAAAAAGTTATCTACATAGCCCCAGTGTAGTATTTTAAAATCAATAATGCCCCTAATTCTTGAGATTGATAAGAATACTGAAAAATTCTTATTTTAAGTAATTCAAAATTATTTTATCCATAACTCAAGAATATGGAGCTGTAGCAATAAAAATACATGATGTCCATTAGTGAGGCAGCAACATAGTGAGTCATGTAATGCATAATAAAACTGATCATTGGTTATTGGCCAAAAGTTCAACAGTTTCATTAATTTTAATTTTTTGCCATTAAGAAAAATTATGTTAAATATTCCAAAATATTCCAAATTAGGGAAGTAACATTAACTCAAAATTTTCCACATGATGATTACTAGGAAAAAACTTAATGAATACTAAGACATTTTAATTAAGTCCTTTGAAAAATTGAAAAGAGGAATGTAAATAATTTAATAGTAGGTAGATGGACTAAGATAAAGTCAATGAAAGTAAAAAAGTGAAATATGGTTATTAAGAGTTGTGTCATTGACTGACAGGGAGAGTAGAGTCAGCACTAAAAGCTGATAAGTGCTTTTAAAATTAATAAAGCATATTACTTAACAAAACTAATAAGGGAAATATGAATACATGTTTTATTGTTCATCATCCCAAAAAGCTATCATTTTGGGGAAAAATTACAATATGCATATAGAGTCATTCACATATAAACATAAGTAGATGTATATACATATATGTGTGTGTATATATGTATAGCAGTTATAAAAATTCAACAATTTCTGAAGTTAAGGCTCTAAAATTGTCATGAAATCCATAATTTCTCTGACATACATATTATTCCAGATTGTAATAGATGGACATTTTCTTTAAATTAATAAAATTGTAAAATTAAATATAGGCAAAATTGTGCAAATCTGCAAATAAAGAATTACTATTCTCATATTTTTTATTTTATAAACATATCTTAATATAAAAATTAACTAACAAAATCAACAAGTTAAAATTATACTGAACAATGAACAGAGGTTTTATTAAACTTTTGAAAAATGATTTTTATTAAGAAAGGTAATAATATAATTTATATATCTATACTTTATAAGAGAAATAATGATCTTTAAAGAGACTGAACAAACTTTCTGATTACAAAACAAAACAAAAATGAAATAAATTGTATTTAACCAGGAATGAAAAGATCTTAAAGAATATACTTAAAAAGACACAATTTTGTACCTGATAATGAATGAAAGATCTTCTTATTGAAGCTCAGATCTAGAAAACATTAAAATATATACCATGATGACAACGGAGAAAATAATAAAAAGATAGGTTTTGTATGCTATAAGGACAAATATAATGTCAATACACAGATTGTTTACTTAGAAAATTAATGAGAATCAACTGAAGACAAGTTAAAGATATGGTAGAATTAAGACAAATAATACAAGAGGTGAAAATAGCAATATTTTACATACGTATATTAACTATTTTATGTAGCTATAATAATTTCAGGAATAGGACATCAATGTATGGTTAGGTATATCGATAACTAAAATAAAAGAATATCTTCCTCAAATGCCTAGTGTATTAAAATATAATAAATATTAAAGATCTCACTTCAAATAAGTGAATAAGCCTGGATATTTTCAATCAATGGTTGAGAAAAGGAATTAATTATTAGATAAAATAAAGTAATACTCTTATTCACATCAAGCAGTGCATTTTCTGGGTTTACTAATAATGTTTTCATATAGAAATATAAAACAATTCATGACATATATATAAGAAATATAATTTTTATTTATTCACTATCAAAGTAGTTAAAGACTTTCTGACATAAAAGGAAAGAAACTATGAATAAAATATTTTATAGATTTGAAGACACATAAAAAAACTGTCCAAAATACCAAAATCAATGAGACGGCAGTGGAAAGTGAGCTTTTCCCCCTATATTAATGGAAAAAAGCTTTAAAAAATGTTAAGGATATGTCTCCCAGTTTGCAAAATAAATTTTAAAAGAATCAATTATTTGGTAAAAACAAAACAGTAAAATATGTCACCATTGTTCAGCTATAAATTTACAAAGATAAAAAGCAATGAAAATCAATGTTTTCAAGGTTTCAATGCGAAAGTGTTACTTACTCTCAAATTTTGTTTTAGCAGAGACCACAATAGTGATCATATATATTCCTCTCATAAATCCTACCTCTAAAATAGATAGTAGTATCCTTACTTTAGAGAAAAGGAAACTGAGTTTGGTAGAGTTTAAATGACTTGCTCATGATCACACAGCAAGCTGGAGAACAACATTAGTGCTGATACCTTAGTCCAAAGTCCTTACTTCCCCTGATCCCCATATTGGTTCTCTTAGTGAAAGCACAGGAGAGGCAACAATAAAGTGGTAGGGTTTCTAATTTGAACTGCTAACTGTAAATCCTTCTACTTCTTCACGACAAATTCTTCTTTACAACAATTAAAATAACAAATAGAATAAGGGAGCAAATTCATAATGTAGAAAAACCATGAAGAATGCCACCAGCTGATCAGAACTATGAGGAATTTCTGGAACCTATGACAGTTAGATTTAGTCAGAATTCTATGGAACTGAGGAGTCTCCAACATGACAGAAATGAAAGTGGGAATTAGAGTAAAACAGTGAGAAGTCTCAGAAGAAAAATAGGATATCTTTAGAATTAATGGTAGCAGGGAATGGAAGGGGAAAACAGAGGTCATATGAAGTCATCAGTTTAAGGAATTAAGGGGCTAAGCTTCTAAAACAGATTAATCCTATATTTATACAGATGTTAAAACAGCGCAGCTTTTCAAATGAAAGAAGAAATCCAGACCCCGAGCATTTTCTGAAGATCTATTGAGCAGAGAAATATTAGGTCCAGAGTCAAATAACAGCCACTACTAAAGACTGAGAATTCCTTCAGTCCCCAGACCAGCTAATCTCACATCCTGAAGACTATTCCTCTGGCCACATGGTATGCACTTGCTCCCTACCCCCAACTTTGCAACCACAGAATGAGGACTAGAATACCTCTTAGAAATGTATCTCTCACTGAAATTGAGCCAAGGAATTTCATGTGAGCTTGGGGAAATATGCTCAAACTACTAATATTGATCAATAGAGGCCATTATTTTTTTTCATGCCTCAAACTACTTTTGATTTGCAACTATATGATTTCACACAATTCTTCTAAATAACATAAAACAGATTTTTTTGTGTATAAATAACTTACATAATCTCCATAAAGTAAAAGCTCAAAGGTGCTAGAACAGATTGCCCACTCCTGCAGTATTCTCATACACAAGTCCAACATTAAAAACTCAGGCACTTGACTAACTTTAATAAAGCTTCTCAAACTATATCAATGTATCTAAAGTGCATATATATATTTTTAAAAAGATTATTCCCAATAACTTCTCTATAAAAATAAGTTTGATGGTTTGTCCCATCTAACTTTACTACTTTGAATGTGAATTTTTAATAAGTAGTCAAGCTTATTCTACCTTTTCTCAGCATGACACCAACAGAATCAAAAGCAGCTAGTGGGGTGCTAACATGTGAGGATTAATCCAATGATTTGGGTCACGATGCATTCCAAGAGGAGGTACCCATGCTACTGGAATTGGGTGATACATTTATTCTTCCTTCCTTGATTTGAATAACCAAATGGAACAGGAGTTGGGTAGTGACTTTGATGACCATTCCCTTGGTACACTCCTGTTTTTTTTTTTTCCAGGCAAAAGGTTCCACATTGGGAGAGGCGGGAATATCAGTTCTGAAATCTGGTACACGGGGCTAGGGGTCACAGTCACTGAAATGGGTTTCACTTCTACTTCCTTACTTGTTTCTTCATCTGAAGAGGAGGATCCTGAATGATAATCAGAGGTAACCTTATCAAGGGCCCTGGTGGTAACTTTCTTGGAAATCTCATCCTTGTTCTCACCCTCATTTTTATTTTTATTTAAAAAATTTTTTTTTAATTCTCACCCTCATTTTTAAAGCTGTCAACAGTGAATGCACTTTTTCTCTCCATACCAACAGCACACCTCACACGGGTCCACCATAGAGTAAGTCCCCCTGGCAAGCCCAGGTCACTATATAAGATGCAGCTGTTCTCACAGGCTTTCAGGACATTAGGATCAACTCTGAAACTTATTGACCGGAATGCACCTGTAGGCCTGTCCTTTTGATGGTTTTTCCAGATACCAGTGATTTTTATATTTTTCTTGAAGTATTAGAATCAATTTCTCAGCAAACCTTTCAACTGCTTCTTTTTTCAACTTGTGTTTTTAGAACTAGTCTTGTGAAAAAGAAGACTATGGCAGCAATTTCATTCTTCATATTTCTCAATGCTGCTGCTGCTGCCTCCGCTGCTCTCAAACTATAGATTTGGCTGCCCGACAGTCACCTTCCTGAGAACCAGGACGCTGCCTTAGCTGGCAGGCCTGGGAGACAAAGAGCGCAGGGATCCTCTTCCAGTGCCTGCAGCTCCTGCGTCATCTGGCAGCCCAGCATGCTCTGAGAGGGTGGGAGTGTGTGAACGATCTAGCTAGCGGGGCTCTGAAGTTAGAGGCCTTTATTTTAAACATGGTTCCCACCACAGCAAAGAATCACCAAGTTGTTAGGAAATCAGGATCATGAAGAGGAGACAGAACCAATCACAAAAAAGGAAAAATTAACCTATGGAATATTAGTGGATATTAAAGAAAAAATAAATGAACGTAATTCAAATCCATTGATAATACTGAGAAGTGGTCAAATCAACAAAATTAAAGAGATCCTGTCATGGCTCAGTGGTTAACCAACCTAACTAGTATCCATGTGGATGCAGGTTTGATCCCTGGCCTTGCTTAGGGGGTTAGGGATCTGGTGAGCTGTGGTGAAGGTGACAGACATAGCGTGGATCCTCAGCTGCTGTGGTATAGGCCCAGCAGCTATAGCTCTGATTTGACCCCTAGCCTGGGAACTTCCATATGCCCTGGGTACAGGCCCTAAAAAGGCAAAATACACACACACAAAATTGAAATTTACCTTTATATAAAAAAATGAAACAAAGTATTGAAAATTAAAACCAAAGAAAGGTGAAATTTTAAAAGCAGATAGACAATAAACAAAAAAATCTGAACAGGCTGACAGAGTAAACAGCTAAAGCCTAAACCTTTGCTCCTGTACATGGAGTCAATAGGTTATCTCATAATACATTGTGTAGAGATAATGAAATAAGAAGATAAGAGATAATTAGATAAGCTAATGAGATTATGATAGCATCAGAAGTTGGAAATCTGTCTAACAGGCATTGTAGAAAAAGTGAATAAAGGAAATGGAGAAGAGGAAGTAAGAAATAAATAATTTTCCTAAGTTTAATAAAATCTCGAGCATGGGTCTTGGCGTTGGTTGTGAAGGAGACCTGAAGACCTAGTGCAGACATTTAAGAATCCCAGAGTTAAAACGGTTCCTAATAGCTTCCAATGAAGATAACAGGGAAACAAGGTGACTATGTCAAAAGTGTTAGAATTAGACTGGTGTCAGATATATGTTCTGTATGTAACTCAAGATGTTTGAAATAAATAGAAAAATATTTTTGAATTCCAAAAGAAAATTGTAAATGTAAACCTTTAAATACTTTAAAAATACCATTCACTTTAGGGGCAAGAAAATAACATTTTCAAAGTTGAGGGGGTTCAGAAAGTCTTTCAGAAATGATTAATGATACACTCCAAAAATTAAAAAAAAATTGTCAAGAACTATCAAATTTATGTAAAAAAGAGTTGAGCAAAGAAGCCAGAAAAAATTAGAGTTAAATACATATAATGGTTGAGAGTGTGAGTGTAAAGCTTAAGAAAATAAGTTATATCTATAAAAGTAGAATCATATTAAAATATAATACAAACCAGAAATTAAAACTCCTAAAGATTTCAAGAAAATATGGGATAGTGGAAGGAAATAGAGAAAGTGACAGCTTGAAAAAAAGTATTTTTATTTGGAGAAAAAAGTTATAGTTGCTGATTAGTTCACCATGTTGATAAAGAAATACGTTTAAATATTTAATATAAATGTTACATATATAATGGTGGGTTCACCATATTAGCACTGGATCACCAACCTCAAGACTTTTTTTAATATGAGAAAAACAAAACAAAATGTGTGTTTTAAAAGTACTTATTGCTATATGGACTGCAATGTCATCCTGACCAATATATTTTCTATTTGTGTGAAAAAAAAAAATAACCTCACCATGTTTTCTGTTTTTTTTTGTTTGTTTGTGTACTTTTTTGACCATTTCCATGACATATGAAAGTCCCCAGGCCAGGGATGGATTGTATCCAAACCAGAGAGGCAACCTACACCACAGCTGCAGCAGTGCTGGACCCTTAACCTACTGTCCAGGGCTGGGGCTGGAACCAGTGCCTCCACAGAGACAAGTCTGATGATTAAGCCATTGCATCACAGCAGGAATTCCTCACAGAGTTTTTTTTTTTTTAAACATTTGAGATTTTTAGCTTCAAACTTATATTTTTTATTAACAGGTCATTTTTTTCCTCGCCTGGTTTTTCATCATATTCCATTTCCTACTGGATATATATTTTTTGCTAAAATGCACCTTTAAAATATTTAAATATCCAAGGTCTTTGCATTTCTATACAAGATTTATATTTTCTTCATCACTATTAATAATAGCTTAGTAATCATTGTTTCTATAAATACATAAAATTTGAAGTTAAATTTTTTATAACAGTACTTTGAAAACAATGTCTTCTTAAATTCAGTGCAACACATAAGAGTTTAAGGGCAATATGATTTCTCTTACTTAAATAGTCTATTACTTCTTATTAGGTGGCTTCCATAATTTTTTTTATTATTTTATTTTTTTGTTATTTAAAAAAATTATTATTATTTTTTTTCCACTGTACAGCATGGGGACCAAGTTACACATACATGTATACATACTTTTTCCTCCCATTGCTGTGTTGCAATGTAAGTATCTAGACATAGTTCTCAATGCTACACAGCAAGATCTCATTGTAAATCCATTCCGAGAGCAATAGTTTGCATCCGTTAACCCCAAGCTCCTGATCCCTCCCACTCCCTCCCTCTCCCCCCAGGCAGCCACAAATCTATTCTCCAAGTCCATGATTTTCTGGCTTCCATAATTTTTTTCTTTTATTTCAGGTTTCTAAACTTTTGCTATGATATGTGTAAGAGTGTTTTTAGCTATTTATCAGCTTGGGACTTGGTGTGCCCTTTCCATTTGAAAATTATGCCTTTTAAACAACACATTCTTTTAAAAAAATTACCTCATTTGTGCTAAGAACATTTAAATTCTACCCTCTTAGCAAATTTCAGTTTTATCTTCAGGGCTAATTATAGTTGATGACAATAAATAATACATTTCTTGTAAGATTTATGTTGAGAGAAGGAAAACCAATTGGCCTAATTCTTCTTGAACTGGAAATTCATCATCTGTACTTTTAAATAAGTGGATATGTATGGTCAAATTTCCCTATGAAACATGCCATGTCTTGACTTTTGTTCCAAAGTAACTTGAACTGACATGGCAAGCAACCCAAATGTACAGACATAGAAATTCTGGATAATACAACAATTTCTAAAGGAAATAACTTTATTAAAATAAAGTAAAATTCCAAGTGCTAGAAATTCCGAGAGCAAAATCAAAACCAGTTCAGAAAATGAGAGCAGGTGATACCACATTATTCAGCAATCCCAGTCCTGGGCATATATCTTGAAAAGATGCAAACTCTAATTTGAAAATATACATGCACCCCAATGTTCATGGTACCACTATTTACAATAGCCATGACATGGAAGCAACCTAACTATCCATCTGAAGAGGAATGGATAAAGATGCAGTATATGTATATACATATACACAATGGAAGGTTACTTAGACATATAAAATAATGAAATAATGACATTTGCAGCAATATAGATAGAACTAGAGAATATCATATCAAGTGAAGTAAGTCAAAGAAAGACAAATATCACCTATGTGTGGTATCTAAAAAATAATAAAAATGAAATTATTTACAAAACAGACACAGAAAACAAACATATGGTCACCAAAGGGAAAGTGGCGGGGAAGGATCAATTATGAGTATAGGATGAACAGATAAACACTACCATATAGAGAATAGATAAAAAATAAGGATTTAGTGTATAGCACAGAGAACTATATTCAATATCTTGTAATAAACTATAATGAAAAAGTATCTATAAATATGTATATAAATAATTGAATTACTATGCTATATACTTGAAACTAACACAATATCTAAATCAAATATATGTCAATAAAAATTTCAAATTAAAAAAATACTAAAATCAATGTGAAGGTGTGGTTTGAATACTTACAACAAAACTTTTAGGCAAAGTTTTGAAGTATAGAAGATTATCTTCATGCTTTTTGTCTCGATGAAGTCAAAATAGTTTTTTCTCTGAAAACCTTAACATAGCATTTCCACTATCTACTTTACTAATATATACAAGTAGGCAGTTTAAATTATCTGACCATGAATAGCAGATATTTGTAGCATTAAAAAATTGCTCTTGAGTCTGAAAATTGGTAATATTTTATGAAAATGAACCAAGTATTTATAAAGCAGGGATTTTTCTCAAAGATTCAATCATTTTCTCTTTTCCTATTTGTTGTGTCATTTTTTTGTGTACTTAAGTAATAGTTCAATATATTGAAGGTTAAAGCAAATTGATGCTTGAGCAGAGTGGCTTGTATAACATTCAAAAGTATTTAATAAATAGGAAAGCAATAAGGAAATATATTCAAATTGAATTTTACTTTCTGTCCATTAATTTGTTAAAATTAGTTTTTCTCAGGAAAATGTTCTTATGTTTTCATAAAAGTAATGAGGCAAGAACGAATTTGGTTAAAACAGCTAAAATATTCAAATCAGGATTGGTCAAAATTAGAGGATAGCTGGCCTAGTGACTCTTTAAAAAAATCACTATATACAGTTAAAGGAATGTTTTACCTTGATCTACTACATATATAGAAAGTTACATATATGGATGGGAAAGTAATTTTCATAATACTTTAATTATCCTTATATAGATGACACCCTGCCAAAATTGTTCTTCTATTCTACTTCATTTTTTAAATCCTTAAATGCTGGGGGACAGGATCAAGATGGTGGAGGAGTAAGATGCTTCACTCACAAATTTCCCACAAACACATCAAAAAAACACATCTACATGTAGAACGATTTGCACAGAACATCTATTGAATGCTGGCAGAAGAACTTAAACCTCCAAAAAGAGCAAGAAATCCTCCACATAACTTGGTAGAACAAAAGAAAATAAGAAAAAAGAGAGAGAAAAAATGAACAGGACAGGACTAGCATTCACGAGAGGGAGCTGTGAAAGAGAAAAGGAACCCACACCGTGGGAAGCCACCTAAATGACAGAAGAGATTAGCTGAGGTGGAGGGACCTCAAAGTCAGTGAAAAAACACAGCAGCTGGACTGAGGAGGGCAAAGCAGAGTGAAAGTTGCACAGATCATCTGCACCACTTCCCCAGACACCACAGTCTGAGATGCTCCAGTGGGAGCTGGGCACTGAGACTTAGGCTCTGGGGGTCAGTTCTGGGGAGAGGACTATGATTGGCTATGTGGAGACAGACTGAGAGGATAAGGAGTGGTGTGCCATGGGCTGGGGAGCTGAACACCACAGCCAGGGAACCCAGGAGGAGGTCTGGGGTCACAGGAGAAGCAAGGTACCATTGTTGGGGAGGGGTGGACCACAATAGGAATCTCCCTGAGATCCTGCAGGCTCTCAGAGAGTGGGGCACCCCTGGTGCAGGTTACATGTGGTGAGAGGCCACTTTCTTGGGCTACTGGACACTGGGTGCTTCTTGTGCAGGATATGGGTGGCTGGGCACCTCTTGTGTGGGCTAAGAACAGGGGGGACTAAACTCAATGAGGTGCCTATGTGAGATCTATAGGTGACGGGGACAAACAACAACAGTTATCCCAGAAACCAGAGGGAGGTGTTGACTGCCACCAAAAGGGGTCTGTGAACAGACTCCACCTACGGCCCCAAACACCTCAGAGGTCAGAAAAAAGAGGGCACTGCAACAGAGCACTGTCCGTTGTTGCTTTCATTCCCCTGGGAACACATGCATCCTGCTGCTGCCACTACCAAACACTCTGGGCAGCACCCAGATACTTGATCACTGCCCTTTCCCAGGACACAGGAAATAGGTGCATCATCTCCTGCATGGACGAAGCAGAACAGTTGTTTCTTGCATGGTCTACAGGTGGCAGGGCAAAGTACCACAGTTATCTCTGACTGCAGAGGTGGGCAGGGCTGGAACAACTAGAGGTCCATGAACAGGCACAACCTGTGGCCCCAATTTACTTCAGAAGGCACCACAGAGGAGGGCAGTGTGATTAAACACCACCTGTTTTTGCTTTCACACCCTGGGAACACACCCGCCCTGCTTCTGTCATTGCCAAACACTTTCAGCAGCACCCACATGTTTGATCACTCTCCACTCCCAGGACCCTACAAATAGGAGCAGCCAGTGCAGCAGATCCCACGTGGGCTAAGCAGGATGAGGTACTTCTTGCATGGTCTAAAGTTGGTGGGGGCAAACCACAACAGTTATCTCTGACTCCAGAGGTGGATGTGGGCTGCTACCATGAGGGGTCAGTGAATAGGCACCGCTTGTGGCTACAATCACCCCAGAGGGCACCACAGAGGAGGCATTGCTACCGAGCACTATATCTTGTTCCTTTCACTCCCCTGGGAACTCATACACCCTGCCACTGCCACTGCCAAATGCTCTGGACACCTCCTAAATCTTCCTGAGGATCATTAACAGACCCCAGCATCCTGCAACTAGGAGTACCCTGTGCAACCTTCCTACAGGTCCTTGCTACTGTCAAGAGCCCAGCAATCAGTCATTGACTACTAGCCCTATCCATTGCCTCCTTGTCCCTGGGAACACACTAAGCACCCTGGGATAACAGCCTGCTCACACCTAAGAAAGAGACAGCAAATATCCAAAATCCCACACCCAAAATAAATAGCAACCCCCTCAAATACAAAGGGGTGCTCTTGCATAGAAATAGCCCTCCAAGACTACAGTTTGGCTTCCTTATACTCACAGAAAAAGAAAAATATAAGCAAAAATAGGAAGCTTGGGAATTATTCCCAGTAAAAAGAACAGGAATATTCACCTGAAGCAGGGAACAATGAAACAGACTATGTAGTCCTCAAAAGGGAGATAGTGAAAATACTTAAGGAATTAAGGATGAATATGAAGGAATTAAGAGCAGATATAAATAGTAATACAGGTTACTTTAGAAAGGAAATAGAAAATATAAGGTGGAACATATGAAAATTAGAAAATTCATTGGGAGAGGTGAAAACTGAGCTAAAGGAACTAAAGAGCAGAATGAATAATGCAGAGGAACAAATTAGTGACTTGGGAGATAGAATAAGAGAAATCACCCAATCAGGACAATAGACAGAAAAACCTAATGAAAAAACATGAAAGCAATATGAGAGATCTAAAGGATAATATAAATCAGGCCAAACTATGCATAATAGGAACTCCAGAAGGAGAAGAAAAGAGGATTTAAAATATATTTGAAGAAATTATGTCTGAAAACTTTCCAAATCTAAAGGAAACAGATATCAAGATACAGGAAGCACAGAGGATCCCAAACAAGTTGAATCCAGACAGGCCCACACCAAGATAGATTATAATAGCAATGGCAAAAGTTAAAGATAAAGAGAGGATTCTAAATGCAGCAAGAGAAACACAAAGCGTTAATCATAAGGGAACCCACATAAGCCTATCAGCTGATCTCTACAGAAACATTACAGCCCAGGAGAGAGTGGAAAGATATATTTGAAGTTCTACAAGGGAAAAATTTGCACCCTAGAGTACTCTATTCAGCAAGGACATCATTTAAAATAGGAGAAATAAAGAATTTCTATAATTAAACAAAGCTAAAAGAGAACAGCAATACTAAACACATTCTAAAAGAAATACTGAAAGGGATTCTCTAAATAAAAAAAAGAAGTAAGAAATAGGATGGAGGAAATCACAACTGGAGAGCAATCACTTAGAAAAGTCAGTATACAGATCTAAAAGGAAAAAAAAGAAAAACCTACTGTAAAAGTGATGATAAATACAAGAGACAGCAAAGATGTCAAAAAAGGACTTCAGAATCATAGAATGTGGGGAAGGAAAGTAAGAAAATCTAGACTTTCTCTCTCTCTTTTTTTTAAAAAAAATAATGTGTTTGAGCCTATATGACTATTAGGCTAAAGCAAGCAGATATAGGATATGGTTAACATACTTAAAAAACAGGGCAACCACAAATCAAAAGCAAACATTACATTCACAAAAAAAAGGAAAAGTATACAACCATAAAATAAATGGATGTCATCCAACCAAAAGAAGAAATGAACAAAGGAGAAACAGAATTAACTGGAAAACAAGGTTTAAGATGTTAATAGATACATATTTGTCAATAACTACCTTAAATGTCAATTAAGTGAATGATCCAATCAAAAGACACAGAGTGGCAGATGGGATAAAAAAGCAAAAGCCAGAGTTCTGTTCATAGCTCAGTGGTTAACCAACCCTACTGGGATCCATGAGGATTTGGGTTTGATCCCTGGCCTTGTTTAGTGGGTTAAGCATATGGCATTGCCATGTGCTGTGGTGTAGGATGCAGACATGGCTCAGATCCCACATTGCTGTGGCTGTGGTGTAGGCCAGCAGCTGTAGATCTGATTCAACCCCTAGCCTGGGAACTTCCATATGCCATGGGTACAGGCCTAAAAAGAAAAAAAAAAAAAAAAGCAAATCCTACAATATGCTGTCTACAAGGGACTCACCTTAGGCTGAAGGACACATATAAATTGAAAGTGAGGGGATGGGAAAAGATATTTTATGCCAATGGAAAAGACAGGAAAGCTGGAGTGGTAATACTCATATCAGACAAAATAGACCTTAAAATGAAGGTCATAAAGACAGACAAAGGAGGACATTATTTAATGATAAAAGGATCCATTCAAGAATAGGATATTACAATTGTCAATATATAAGCCCCTAATATAGGAGCACCCAGATACATACAACACATACAAATAACATAAAAGGAGGAATTGATGGACGTACAATAATATTAGGAGACTTCATTTTTTTATTTTATTTTTTTTGTCGTTTTGCCTTTCCTAGGGCAGTTCCCATGGCATATGGAGATTCCCAGGCTAGGGGTCGAATTGGAGCTGTAGTCGCTGGCCTATGCCAGAGCCACAGCAACACGGGATCCAAGCTGCATCTGTGACCTACACCACAGCTCCTGGCCACGCCAGATCCTTAACCCACTGAGCAAGGCCAGGGATCGAACCCATAACCTCATGGTTCCTAGTCGGATTCGTTAACCACTGTGCCATGATGGGAACTCCAGGAGACTTTAAAACCCCATCAATGGATAGATCCTGTAGACAGAAAATCAATAAAGCAACAGAGATCCTAAATGATACAGTAGAAAATTTAGACTTCACTAACATTTTCAGGACACTATATCCAAAAAATTCAGAATATACATTCTTTTCAAGTCCACATGGAACATTCCCAAGGACTGACAACATACTGGGGCATAAAATTAACTTCAACAAATTTAAGAGTATATAAATTCTTTCAAGCATTTTATCTGACCACAATGACATCAAACTATAAATCAACCCACAGGAAAAGAAATGAGAAAAATAATACTACATGGAGAGTAAACAACATGTATATAAAACACTAATGGGTCAATGAGGAAATAAAAAAAGAAATTAAGAAATACTTCAAGGCAAGTAATAATGAAGAAACAACCATTCAAAATCTTCGGGATGCTGCAAAGGCAGTGCTTAGAGGAAAATTCATAGAAATTCTGGCCTTTCTAAAAAAAGAAAAATCTCAAATTCACAATTTAACCACCCCTAAATAAATTAGAAAAAGAAGGGAGTTCCTGTTGTGGTGTAGTGGTTAATGAATCTGACTAGGAAACATGAGGTTGCAGGTTCGATCCCTGGCCTCACTCAATGGGTTAAGGATCCGGCATTGCTGTGAGCTCTGTTGTAGGTCACAGATGTGGCTTGGATCCGCATTGCTGTGGCTCTAGCATAGGCCAGTGGCTATAGCTCCGATAGACCCCTAGCCTGGGAAACTTCATATGATGTGGGAACAGTCCTAGCAAAGGCAAAAATACTAAATAAATAAATAAATAAATAAATAAATAAAATTAGAAAAAGAAGAACAGAAAATCCTAAAGTCAGCAGAAGGAAGGAAATCATAAAGATCAGAGAGGAAATCAATAAAATAGAGATTCAGAAAACGATAGAAAAAAATCAATAAAACAAAGAGCTGGTTCTTTGAAATGTAAACAAAACTGACACACCATTGGCTAGACTCACCAAGAAGAGGACAGAAAAAAAACAGATTAAACAAAATAAGAAATGAAAAGTAGATATCTCAATGTATATGGCAGAAATACATAAAACCCATAAGAGAATTCTTTGAACAATTATATGCCAACCAATTTAACGACCCAGAAGAAATGGACAACTTTCTAGGGATTTACAACCCGCCAAAACTGAATCAAGAAGAAATAGATCAACTGAAAAGACCATTCACTAGAAATGAAATGGAATATGTAATAAAAACACTTCCTACAAAGAAAAGTCCAGGACCAGATGACTTCACAGGCAAATTCTATCAAACATACAAAGAGGAACTTACACCCAAACTGCTTAAACTTTTCCAAAAGTTTGAAGAAGAAGGAACACTCCTAAAGACATTCTGATAAGCCACCATCACCCTAATACCAAAACCAGACAAAGATACCACCAAAAAAGAAAATTATAGGCCAATATCTTTGATGAATATAGACACGAAAATTCGCAACAAAATATTAGCCAACCGAATCCAACAACATATAAAAAAGATCATACACCACAACCAAGCTGGATTCATCCCAGGTTCACAAGGATGGTTCAACATATGCAAATCAATCATCATACACGACATTAAAAAAAGAAAAGTCAAAAACCACATGATCATTTCAATAGATTCAGAAAAATGAATCAACAAAGTCCAACATTGATTCTAACAAAAACTCTTATCAAAGTGGGTATAGAGTGAACATACCCTAACATAATAAAAGCCATTTATGACAAACTCACAGCAAATATAATACTCAATAGAGAAAAGCTGAAAGTCTCCCCACTAAAATCTGGAAGAAGACAAGGATGCCCATTCTCACACCTTTATTCAACACAGTACTTTAAGTCCTAGCCACAGAAATCAGACAAATAAAAGAAATAAGTGGTATCCAAATTGAAAGAGAAGAGGTAAAATTGTCACTCTATGGAGATGACAAGATACTATATAAAGAAAACCCTAAGCACTCCACACGAAACTACTCAAACTGAACAAAAAATTCAGCAAAGTAGCAGGATACAAGATTAACATTCAGAACAACATTGGTTGCATTTCTGTATAATAACAATGAAATATTAGAAAAGGAATATAGAAATACAATGAATTAAAATTTGCATCCACCAAAATTAAATACCTGGGAATAAACCTGACCAAGGAGGTAAAAGACTCATATGCTGAGAACTATAAAATATTAATCAAGGACATTAAAGAGGATGAAAAGTAATGGAAAGATATTCCATGCTCCTGGGATGGAAGAATTAATATCGTAAAAATGGCCCTCCTACCCAAAGCAATCTACAGAGTCAATGCAATCCCTATCCAATTACCCAGGACGTTATTCACACAACTAGAACAAACAATCCAAAAATTAATATGGAACCACAAAAGACCCAGAAATGCCAAAGCAATTCTGAGGAACAAAAACCAAGCAGGAGGCATAACTCTCCCAGACTTTAGGCAATATTACAGAGCCACAGTCATCAAGACAGTGTGGTACTGGTACTAAAAAAGACATACAGACCAATGGAACAGAATAGAGAACCCAGAAATAAACCCAGACACCTATGCTCAATTAATCTTTGACAATGGAGGCAAGAATATAAAATGGAAAAAGACAGTCTTTTCAGCATTTGGTGCTGGGAAAACTGGAGAGCCACATGTCAATCAATGAAAGTGGAACACACCCTCATACCATACACAAAAATAATCTCAAAATGGCTTGAAGACCTCAACATAAGACAACACATTATGAAGCTCCTAGAAGAGAACATAAGCAAAACATTCTCTGATATCAACCTTACAAATGTTTTCTTAGGTAATTCTCCCAAAGCAACAGAAATAAAAGCAAAAATTAACCAATGGGACCTAATCAAACTGACAAGCTTTTGCACAGCAAAGTAAACCCCCCAACCCCAAAAATAAGACAACCTCTGGAATGGGAGAAAAGAGTTTAAAATGATGCAACTGACAAGGGCTTAATCTCTAAAATATATAAACATCTTATACATTTCAACAGCAAAAAAAAAAAGCAATGACCAAATTCAAAAATGTTCAAAAACCCCTAATGGACATGACTTTAAAGAAGATATACAGATGGCCAACGAGTACATGATAAAATGCTTAACATCACTGAATATTACAGAAATGAAAATCAAAAGTACTATGAGGTACCACCTCACACTGCTCAGAATAGTCATCCTTAATATGTTCACAAAGAACAAATGCGGGAGAGGGTGTGGAGAATGGGGAACACTCCTTTGCTGTTGGTGGGAAGGTACATTTGCACAACCACTATGGAAAATGTTTGGCGGTACCTCTGAAAACTAAATATTGAACTACCATATGATCCAGCAATCCCACTCCTGGGCATACATCCAGACAAAAGTTTCATTGAAAAAGATATATGCACCTCTATGTTCACTGCAGCACTATATTCACAATAGCCAAGACATGGAAACAACCTAAATGTCCATTGACAGATTATTGGATTAGAAAGATGTGGTATATATACACAATAGAATACTACTCAGCCATAAAAAGAATGAAATAATGCCATTTGCAGCAACATGGATGGAACTAGAGACTCTCATCCTGAGTGAAGTCAGAAAGAGAAAGAAAAATACCATATGATATCACTTATACCTGGAATCTAATATATGTCATGAATGAACCTTTCCACAGAAATGAAAATCATGGACTTAGAGAATAGACTTGTGGTTGCCAAGGGGGAGGGGAAGGAAGTGGATTGGACACTCGCAATATGGGGTTATTAGAGGCAAACTATTGCTTTTGGAATGGATTAACAATGAAATCCTGCTGTATAGCACTGAGAACTACATCTAGTTACATGTGATGGAATATTATGGAGGATAAAGAGGAAAAGAATGTATACATGTATGTGTGACTGTGTTACTTTGCTGTACAGTAGAAAATTGAGAGGACACCGTAAGCCAACTATAATGGAAAAAAAATCATTAAAACATAAATCCTTAAATGCTGATATTTCCCACCTAACTCTATGATTTACTAACAGGCCTTATAAATGAGTTATAAAAATCACTATTCTACATTAATCTATTTGTTTTACAGGTAGAAAAGTAAGATTTTTGACACATAAACTCACTGTTTTGAGCATTCATTCCAGAATTTCATGAAATATAGTTTTTTTTTAATTCTTGTTTCCTTTATCTTTCCCAGAAGATATTATTCAGCTCTATTGGAAAGCATAAACATAATAAGAATATATGTAATTTATTTTTTTCATTATTTGGAGATATTGCATAATACATTTCTGAAATATAAGGGGCTGACCTCTTGCAAGTTAATAGTGTAAAATAGCATTTTGTAGACAAGTTAAGTCTTTTGCATTTTTAACTCCAGCCACTCATTTCAGAACAGGGTTGAAGTTACTGTAAATTTTATTCCAGGGAGTCTACAGGATCAGAGAAGGTCAAGCCATTTTCTTTTTGCAGTTTAAGGTTTTTATGCCTTTGACTCATTCCCATCTCTGAGGTAAGACAAGCTTAGTTTTGACATACTAAACGGGCAGCCTCTTTCTTGTTCTCAATGTATTCAACACTATTGAATTCTTATTGAATGTTAAGCTAAATACTACAAAGACAGTCATGACCATGACATGGGCCCTATCCTATAATAGTTCATTGAATTTGGGGGCAGGTCTTGAATTTCTTAGATCAGGTTGCCTGCAGACAATATTCCTTATACCCTAGTCTCCTCCAAATGTTCCTCTCATACACTTTCTCTCCTGGTGTGAGTTAGCCTCTCTTCAGTATTCACTTGGAGAAGAAAACATAAGAGAAATGATTATGATTATGATTACACACACACACACATACACACATATATTTAATAAAGGGATTGAGAATGTTTTATTTGAAAATTCCTTTCTTATGACACAGTATATTGTAGTGAAAGCAAGATTATGGAGGTCATTTCTACATCTACTTCTCCTAGACTACTTATGTTAAATATTTTAAATCAGATGATTCATTTTTGAAGGGAGTGTAGAAATCAACAGAAGGAGGTTGACAGATTCTGTGCAGAGCTAATATATTTATAAAGAAAATGTTTCCATTTATAAGGGGAGTGAATGGGCACCCTCTTTAACTACCTATTCAAAAATAGTTTTTATACTTGATAATAACAAAGAAGGAGGACAAAAAATTGGTAAGAAAAATACAAAATTAGTAATGGGGATATTATTGATGATAAAGTACTGAGTCTGTCATATAACAAGTAAAATAAAATGACAAAGTGAAACCTCAATTTACATACAAATGTAATGGTATAGATGTAGGAAAAAATAAGCTAAGAAAGAAGATAAAATAATCAAAAACTACATAAATAAAAACCTATAAGTAGGTTGCTATCACCTAAGACAAAGAGCAATATAAAAACATTAACAAAAAGAAAAAAATGCAGCAGGAACAAAAAAACTTTTAAAAGTTATATAACCAAACTAGCTAACTGAGCGAATTAAAAGAGAATGGAAGACAGAAGGACAAATATGGTATCAGAGGAGGACCCTAGGTGTTTTTGAAGTTAAGGACCAAGAGCAGTTATGTAATTGTCTACCAAATCTGAACTAATGATAGATTCTCCTTAAGGAGAATCTAAAAAATGAAATTCAACTCATTTAAATAATTTAATGTTTCTTCCTTTTTAAATGATACAATACTTCAAAGAGACATGAAACATTCAAGTTTCCTCATAAAATAAAATGTTCCAAATATAAAGAGTTACATAACAGTATGCAATTTTTTGTATAGCAACATACCAAATCTTTCTATTATCTATATTTGCTTCAGATCAATATTTTTAAAAGATATGAAACACTAGAGCTAAGACCAGAGTTATTCCTAAGAGATCTTGTTTCCCTCAATCAAATACTAGAAATAACTACTTTTTAAATTGTGGTTATATATTTTATTACAATGTTTACTTTCATTTTTACTCTAGTGTTATAGACTTTAATAATATATAATATTGGGATTTGTTGTACTTTATGAAAATGTGTATAAATGTAACTATATGCCATTATTTTGTAATTTGTAACACTGAGTTAACATGTATCCATTGTGTACATATATATATATATATATATATGTATATATATATATATATATATACATATGACACTCTAACTAGAGCCTTCTATCTTAATATATGAAAAATTAAAAAACTCCCTACAAACAAAAGTCCAGGCCAGATGGCTTCACAGGCAAATTTTACCAAACATACAAAGAAGAGCTTACACTGATTCTTCTCAAAGTCTTCCAAAAGATTGAAGAGGTGGAAACACTCCCAATGATATTCTATGGAGCCACTATTACTCCAACACCAAAATCGGACAAAGATACAACAACAAAAAATTCCAAGAAAATATCTTTGATAGATATAAACACAAAAATTCTCAGCAAAATTTTGGCCAACCAAATCCAACAGCATGTAAATAAAATCATATACCATGAACAAGTGGGATTCATTCCAAGTTCAGTAGGAAGTTTCAACATACACAAATCGATGTAATACACCACATTAACAAAAGAAAAATAAAAAACAACATAATCACCTCAATAGATGCAGAAAAAGCATTTGACAAAATTCAACGTCTATTCATGATAAAAATTCTTACCAAAGTGGGTATAGAGGAAACATATCTCAACATCAAAAAAACCATTTACGACAAACCCACTGCTGAGATAATACTCAATGGAGAATATCTGAAAGCCTTCCCACTAAAATCTGGAACAAGACAAGGATGTTCACTCTCTCTGCTTTTATTTAGCATAGTATTAGAAGTCCTGGCTGCAGAAATCATACCAGAAGAAGAAATAAAATGTATCCAAATTGCAAAAGAAGAGCTGAAATTGTCACTATACTCAGTTGACATGGTAGTATATATAGAAAACTCGAAGCACTTCATACAAAAACTACTCTATCTGATTAATAAATTCAGCAGGTAGCAGGATACAAGATTAACATTCATAAATTGGTTGCATTTTTGTATACCAACAATGAAATATCAAAAAAGGAATAAAAAATAATATCTTTTAAAATTGCATCAAGAATATAAAATACCTAGGAATAAACCTGACAAAGGAAATGAAATATACACTGAGAACTATAAAATATTAATCAAGGAAATTAGAAAGGATTCAAAGAAATAGAAAGATATCTCATGCTCTTGGAATGGAAGAATTAATATTGTTAAAATGGCTGTACTACCCAAAGTAATCCACAAATTTAACAGGATTCCTATAAAATTACCCATGACATTTTTCACAGAACTAGAATAATCCAAAAATTTATATGGAATCATAAAGGACCCAGAATTTCCAAAGCAATCTTGAAGAACAAAAACCAAGCAGGAGGCATAACTCTCCCAGATTTCAAACAATTTTACAAAGCTACAGGAATGAAAACAATATGGTTTTGGTATAAAAACAGACATATGGATCAATGGAACAGAATAGAGGCCAGAAATAAATCAAGACACCCATGGTCAATTAACTTTCAACAAAGGAAGCAAGAATATAAGATAGGTAAAAGACAGACTCTTCAGCAATTGGTGCTGAGAAAGTTGAACAGTTGCATGAAAATCAATGAAATTAGAACATGCTCTCACACTACACACAAAAATAAACTCAAAATGGCTTAAAGACTTAAATATAAGACATGACACCATAAAACTCCTAGCAGAGAACATAGATAGGCAAAATATTCTCTGATATAAATTGTACCAATGTTTTCTTAGGTCAGTATTCCAAAGCAATAGAAATAAAAACAAATATAAGTGAATAGGTCCTAGTCAAACTTACAAGCTTTTGCACAGCAAAGGGATCCATAAACAAAACAAAAGGACAATGTACAGAATGGGTACAATAGTTGCAAACAATGTAACCGACAAGGGCTTAATCTCCAAAATATATGAGCAACTGATACAACTCAACAACAAAAAAACACCCAATCAAAAAATAGGCAGAAGACCTAAATAGACATTCCTCCAAAGAAGACATAGGGATGGTTATCAGGCATATGAAAAGATGTTCAACATCACTAATTATTAGAGAAATGCAAATGTAAACTGCAATGATCTATCACTTCATACAGGTCAGAATGGCCATTATATTAATAAGTCTACAAAAAAATGATGAAGAGGATGTAGAGGAAAGGAAACCCTCCTACACTGTTGGTGGGAATGTAAATAGGTACAACCACTATGGTTGTAAATAGGTACAACCACTATGGAAAACAGTAGGTAGGTTCCTCAGAAAAATAAAAATAGAATTACTATATGATTCAGTGGTCCCATTCCTGACAATACTATAATTCAAATAAGATTATATTGTATCCAGACAATACTATAGAATACTGTAATATAAACAACACTACAGTATAGACAATACTATAATTCTAAAAAGATGCACGCCTATGTTCATAGCAATACTATTTGCAATAGCCAAGACATGGAAACAACCTAAATGGCCACCAATGGATGAATAGATTAAGAAGATATGATACATATATACAATGGAAAACTACTCAGCATATAAAAGAACAACATAATGCCATTCACAGCAACATGGGAGCAACTAGAGATTATTATAACTAGATTTCAGATATGTGATATCATATGGTATTTGTTTTTCTCTTTCTGACTCACTTCACTCAGTATGAGAGTCTCTAGTTGCTCCCATGTTACTGCGAATGGCATTATTTAGAAAATCATGGACTTGGAGAATAGACTTGTGGTTGCCAAGGGGGAAGGGGAAGGAGTGGGATGGATTGGAAGTTTGGGGTTAATAGATGCAGACTATTGCCTTTGGAATGGATTAGCAATGAGATCCTGCTGTGTAGCACTGGGAACTATGTCTAGTCACTTATGAGAGAGCATGATGATGTGAGAAAAAAGAATGTATACATGTATGTGTAACTGGGTCACCATACTGTATAGTAGAAAAAAATAATGTATTGGGAAAAGAAAAAAGAAAAAGAAAAAAAGAAAGCTATCAACAAACTTCACTATTAAAAAAAAGAGATTATTACACTAGCGAAGTAAGTCAGAAAGGGAAAGACAAACACCATATGATATCACTTATATGTGGAATCTAAAATATGACACAAATGAACCTATCTAGGAAACAGAAACAGACTCATGAACAAGGAGAATGGACTTGTGGTTGTCACTGGGGAGGGAGAGGGATTGGCTGGGAGTTTGGGGTTAGTAGAGGTAAACTATTATATTTAAAATGGAAAGTTGATGTTCTACTCTATAGCACAGGGAACTATATCCAATCTTCTAGGGTATTATATATATATAATATGTGTGTGTGTGTATTATTGAGTCACTTTGATGTACGTTGTATGCATTGGTATAACATTGTAAATCAGCTATACCTTAATAAAAAAATAAAAGCTTGTCAAGTTAAATTTTACTTTCTTAAATTTAAGAATAATTTTTACATTTCTCATAAAAAATGCAAAGTAATATACATTTTGCTCTGATACATTAAATATGAGGCAAATAGAAGTTTTTGCAGGAAGATTCACCCGTGTTGCAGTAAAACAACATTTTTCATAATGTACAAATCTCTAGTGTCCTTTCTCTAACAAATTTAGGCTACTCTATATTCGATATCTGTCGTCTTTTTTTTCTACATAAATAACATCATGTTAATCACATTACTATTGAATTTGCTTATTTCTGCAAGTGAACAGATTAGAGCTATAACATTTTTTCTTGCATATCTGCAAAATTCTACTTCATAAGGAAGTTGTACAATACAACCTAATATTTCCCTACTTCGCTTCTCAGCCTTTTGGCTAAAATCAACTTAATCATTTTCCTACTAAAGCACATTATACTTGTTTACAATTCAAACATAAAGTACACACAGGATGATCCTTTTTTTTATAATTTTTTTTTATTTTCCCACTGTACAGCAAGGGGGTCAGGTTATCCTTACATGTATACAATACAATTACATTTTTCCCCCACCCTTTCTTCTGTTGCAACATGAGTATCTAGACAAAGTTCTCAATGCTATTCAGTGGGATCTCCTTGTAAATCTATTCTAAATTGTGTCTGATAAGCCCAAGCTCCCGATCCCTCCCACTCCCTCCCCCTCCCATCAGGCAGCCACAAGTCTCTTCTCCAAGTCCATGATTTTCTTCTCTGTGGAAAGGTTCATTTGTGCTGGATATTAGATTCCAGTTATAAGTGATATCAGATGGTATTTGTCTTTGTCTTTCTGGCTCATTTCACTCAGTATGAGATTCTCTAGTTCCATCCATGTTGCTGCAAATGCCATTATGTCATTCTTTTTTATGGCTGAGGAGTATTCTACTGTGTATATATACCACCTCTTCCGAATCCAATCATCTGTTGATGGACATTTGGGTTGTTTCCATGTCTTGGCTATTGTGAATAGTGCTGCAATGAACATGCGGGTGCATGTGTCTCTTTTAAGTAGAGTTTTGTCCGGATAGATGCCCAAGAGTGGGATTGCGGGGTCATATGGAAGTTCTATGTATAGATTTCTAAGGTCTCTCCAAACTGTTCTCCATAGTGGCTGTACCAGTTTACATTCCCACCAACAGTGCAGGAGGGTTCCCTTTTCTCCACACCCCTCCAGCACTTGTTATTTGTGGACTTATGAATGATGGCCATTCTGACTGGTGTGAGGTGATATCTCATGGTAGTTTTGATTTGCATTTCTCTAATACTCAGGGGTGTTGATATTTTTTCATGTGTTTGCTGGCCATCTGTATATCTTCTTTGGAGAAATGTCTATTCAGGTCTTTTGCCCATTTTTCCATTGATTGATTGTTTTTTTTTCTGTTGGGTTGTATAAGTTGTTTATATATTCTAGAGATTAAACCCTTGACACCTATGGTCAATTAATCTTTGACAAGGGAGGCAAGAACACAAAATGGGAAAAAGAAAGTCTATTCAGCAAGCATTGCTGGGAAACCTGGACAGCTGCATGCAAAGCAATGAAACCAGAACACACCCTCACACCATGCACAAAAATAAACTCCAAATGGCTGAAAGACTTAAATATACGACAGGACACCATCAAACTCCTAGAAGAAAAGATAGGCAAAACACTCTCTGACATCAACATCATGAATATTTTCTCAGGTCAGTCTCCCACAGCAATAGAAATTAGAGCAAAAATAAACCCATGGGACCTCATCAAACTGAAAAGCTTTGCACAGCAAAGGAAACCCAAAAGAAAACAAAAAGACAACTTACAGAATGGGAGAAAACAGTTTCAAATGATGCAACACACAGGATGATTCTTTCTACCTCACTGATGGATACAATAAGCCAGGTTTTGTGTGTGTGTGTGTGTGTGTGTGGTTGCTGTGACATCAGAGTACTACAATTCTACACTGTTTACAGAGAGTTGATATACACAGTTTCTGTCTATATTTGGTTATGTAATTCTTTGATTTGAGTAAACGGAATCCTGAAGCACCACTAAATGTCAACTATTTTATTTCATTGTTTGGTTGCATTTTGTAGTTCTTTGTTTCTCTGAAGAAATTCTACCATATTTCCATTTGGCTCTGAGACAGCTCAATGCCTCCTTTCAGAAACTTAAATCATTATTTTTTCTAATTTGAATAAACAAGAGTCTTCACTCCATTGCACATGTCACTAAGGTTGTAGCTAAGGTTTTTACAGCCTGACTGCATTACGTATTTTCTCCACATTCTTTCTTCTTGTCAAATATTTAGATATTTCATCTGAAATAGTTTTGTAAATTTACGTTCCCAAAAACATTTTTATTCAGAGCTTACTCAGTAAATCATTTGCTTTACTCTTTGCAATGAGTAGGAACTGCAAAGGTTTGTCTTAATTACTAGGAAATCAACAATTACAGAAATCATTTATTGCTCTCAATAACAAAAGTAAAAAACCAAATATTTTAATATTTGTGAATTATAAAGTTTAGCTCTTGATTGAGAAAAGGAAGTTGTAAAGATATAGTGAAGTGCTATTTAATAAAACATACTGATATAACAGTCAATTTGTAATAAAATAAGAAGTCATGCTATAATTGGCTTTATGTAATAGTCACCTCTAGATTATTTTTGCTGTGTAAGTAGACATGATCACTGTAATGACTCTTGTTTTCATACATACTCAGAAACTCCAAATAGTTTTTAATATCTGTTTATACTAGGCATAAAATGGGCATTGAGCTTTGTAAATCTATTTTCAATGCAGATGAATCAAACAGAAAATTCCCGAAAATGATGAATTATTTTCTTTTTTTATTGCTTTAAAATAGTTTTGGCTAGTATTATATGTGTTTCACTTAGATTCTATTTTTCAACGGCATACAAAAGATGATAGTCTAAGGTGTAGGGACATAAAGCCCTCTTAAAGTAAAAATTAGGGAATTATGCCTTGGATTCATAATTTTCATCTGAAAAACATTATGTACCACCACTTTGACTTCTAAAATTATGGGAGAGGAGTTCTTTCGTGGTGCAGTGGTTAAGGATTCAGCATTGTCGCTGTAACAGCTTGGGTGGCTGCTGTGGCCTGAGATTTTCTACATGCCACCACTGCAGCCGAAAATAGTATGGGCTATCTAAAACTGAAACTCTATCAAGATTCTCCAGAAACTGATGGTGTCATGAAGGAGACAGCTTTCCCAAGAAACTTGAATCAATCAGCATACTAACAGGTATGTATGTATAGGTTTAGCCCAAAACCTTCAGATCAAGACCTGTAAATACCAGAAGGCAATGACAACTACATTCCTCCTTTCCTCTTTATCTTCCTTTTTTTTGTTGTTATATTTTCTTACTCTATTGGTTTAAAGTTTGTATTAAAAACTTTTCACTGGGAGCAGGAAAAAGGGGCAATTGACACACATCTATTTGGTATCTATTTGGTATTTAATAAACTGGGATCATGTTAAAATGCAGATTCCGATTCAGTATGTATAGAGTTATACCTAGAGATTCTGTGTCTAGCTTCTAGGATGTACAGATGCTGCTGGTCCATGCATATCACTTTGCAGAGCAAGAATCTAGAGAATTTTGCATTTGGTAATACAAATGTGAATAGCAAAAGCAGTAAAAATTAGAGTTAGTATAGTTTTAAGTTCTTATATTAAATTTTCCTCTCACAATACTATTCAGGCAAAATATAACAAATATAAAAAAGAAACTAAAAAGCCCAACATAAAAGTATCCCTTTAACTAACTAGAATTTTATCATGATTCCATATAACAAGTTATTCTTATATACCAGGATCTTACCCTTGACATGTTGTTCCTAATTATTGTATTAATCAAAAGAGAGACTAAGTTTTTGCCAGAAAATATTGCTTCTTTATGAGCCCTCTTAAGGTAATTATCTTGTAATGCAGTAAACTCTGTCTTTAATAGGGAATGGAATATTAATGATCAAAAAGGATATAGCTCCAAAATTTAATTACATTTCAGAATTCTAGGACTGCTGATTCTGGTTAGGTTTGCACAATAGATACAAAATATCATTGAAAATTCTATCAGAACCAAAAAAATTGAGAGAATCAATTCAGTACCAAATCATGAAATTAATTATGGTATTATCTGGCTCAGCATTAATTTTATGGAGCTATAGATATTATGATCTGTTTGATGATATCCTAGAAAGTTAACCATTAAACAAATGCCATAATTGAGTCCACAAGACCAGCTAAAAATGAAATAAGGAAAATAACAGGCGAGTTCATTAATTCTCTGTTTATATTTCTAACCACAGACACATTCTTTAACTAAGAGGTTGTACAAGTATGGGCCATTGGTGATCATTAATCTATGAAACAGTTCTTGAATTTAACAAGTAGGTTTGAATTTCATGAGTTGCATTTCACATCAAAGAGTCAAGATTATTCACCACTTTCATATGCTAACACCAGTGATCAAGGCAGAAAGGCTGATGAACTAGTATTTAACACTTTGTATAAACACATAAGCATGAGGATTAGTCACACATTTGCCGATTGCTGTCTCCTGCTGAGAATATTATTTGATATTCATAATATATGCTCATGAACCTTGAAAATGTTTGCTTACTCCCTGATAGCAAAACTATGAGTATTAAAATGCTTGTGCCCATGATCAAACCCAAAAGGAGAAACCAAACTCAAAATTTAGGATAGCATCATTTTCAAGATGGGCAGGTCAACTCTATGCTTTTTCTGAATTAGAAAGAAAGCACATGTATTTTTCTTAAAATTTTAAAATAGATGAAATTCTGGTATGCCTAAACATTATAGGTATGATGTCTATGGATTTTGTTTGTTTTTAGCGAAATTGGTATCTTCATATCTCCATTGCTTGTTTCATGTTTTATATAAGACTTTAAGTAGAAACAGCATTATAGGATGGACCCTATTAATAAGTGAGGGAGTTCTTAATAATAGACGTAGTGGTTTTTTGTGGTAGAAATTGAGTAAAGTTCCTATTTGCTTGATTGCAAAATCAAAAGTCTTTAGTTATATAAGTCCCTAACTACATATAAACATAATAATTAAACCACATAAATAATAAGTATATATTTTAAATCATAATACCTACATAATTACTTATATTTACTGCTTACATTATCTTATAATGTTTGTATTACTGGGATAACTTGAATATATTTTATATAAACTTAACCAGTTGACTTCGTATACTTTTCTCTGATTCAGATATTTACAATATCAACTAACACTTCATATTAAATTAAATTGAGGGAAACTTATTTTAGCTGATCCTATCTCTTCCCAATCAGAGAAGGGACCATTCAAACTTCATATTCCAGTACTGCTTCACTGGCCAATGTCTTAAGCAGAAACTGTGTCCTAGGACTGTGTAAAAGAGCTTTCTTCAACAAGGACACCAATGGTACATAATGGGGAAAGGATTGTCTCTTGAACAAATGATGCTGGTAAGCTGAATATCCATATGCAAAAGAATTAAGTTGAGCTCTTCTCTTATACCATACACAAAAATTAATTCAAACTAGATTGAAGACTGAAAATAGGACTGAAACTTAAAATTCCTAGAAGAAAAATATAAAGGAAAAGGTTCATGTTAATGGATTTGGCAATTATTTCTTGGCCATGATACCAACGGCACAGGCAAAAAAAGTATAAGTAGACAAATAGGACTACACCTTACTTAAAAAGTTCTGCACACCAAGGAAACAACCAATAGAATGAAAGGCAATCTACTGAATGGGTGAAGATTTGCAAACAATATCTCTGATGGGGGTTAATATCCAGAATTTATAAAGAACTTCTACACTCAACAACAACAAAAAACAAATAATTCAGTTTAAAAATGGGCAAAGGACTTGAAAGCCATTTATCCAAAACATATATACAAACGGTCAACAAATATATGAAAAGACACTCAACATCACTAATCATCTGGGAAATATGAATCAAAACCACAATGGGATAACACATCACACACATTAGGATGGCACTATCAAAAAAGGGGAAAATATCAATTGTTGGCATGGGTGTAGAGAAAATGGAACCCTTGTGAATTGTTGGTTAGAATGTAAATTATACAGCTGTTATAGAAAACAGTATGGTAGTTCCTCAAAGAATTGAAAATAGAATTATCATATGATCAAACAATTCCAGTTCTGGTTATATATTCACAAAAAAAATGGAAAGAGAATCTTGAAGAGAAGTTTTTACTCATGCTCATTGAAATATTATTTGTAATTAATACATCCACTGAGTATCTTAAATGTCCACTGAGATGAATGGAAAAACAAAATGTAGGATAAGACAGACAACAAAATTGGCAGAGTAGGAGGATGTGAGGCTCACCTCTTCCCACAAAAACATCAAAAATATGTCTACATGTGCAATTAATCTCACAGAAAGTTTACTGAATGCTTGCAGAAGACCTCAGGCTTCTGAATGAGCAAGAAAATCTCCGTGTAACCATAGGAAAAAGAGAAAAAGAAAGTGAGAAGGGCATTAGGATGGGACTCATACCCCCTGGGAGGGACCTGTAAAAGAAAAAAGTTTCTGTGCCCTGGTAAGTCTCCACACCAGTGGGGTGATCAGCCAGGACAGAAGGGGAGCTTCGGAGCCTTGAAGAGGAATGCAGCAACCAATCTGCAATACCATACTGGAGACAGACCTTCAGTGTCACAACCATACACCCCCCCAGCCTGAGATTCATATCTACCAGTGCAGCTGGGGGCTGGGGGTTGAAGCTTGGCTCTGGAGATCAGACCTGGGGAGAGGAATGGGGTTGAATACTCAAAAATAGCCTGAAAGGACTAAAGTCTAGTGAGATGACATCTGATGGTATACGTGAAGGAAGTCCAGTTAGCCACTGAAGTTACGTGCCATTATTTAGGGGTGCACATGGGGAGGGGTGGGACCACCTCTTACAGCCTTGTTCCTTGTGCGTTCTCTCTGGCAGCAGAACTCAGCTACATGAGCTCCAGGGAGGTTGTGAGCCACCACTACCACCTAATACCCCATGGACTCCAGGAGCAGGTTCAAGCCACTGCTGGGATTTATGAGAGTTTGTGAGATGCCACCACTCTCCAGGACTCCAGAAGTGGTCACAATCCACTTCTGCTCTCATCACATGCTCTGGAAGTATGCATGAACTGCCACTGCTCTTGAAAACTCCAGGATTGAGCACCAGCTGCCACATCTGCACATGCAGAATCAAGGGGATAATGGCCAGAACATGCTTAGGAAAGAGGTGACAGGCATCCCTACTAAAACATCCCTTGCAGCCAAAATAGAGATACTCCCACATACAAATAGCCTTACAAGACCACACTAGACAATTGTTTCTCCTAAACTGATATAATAAAAGAAACGTAAGTAAAACGAAGATGCAGATGAACCATTCCTAGTTAAAAGATCAAGAAATTCCCCTCTAACAACAAACAGCAAAATGGACTTCTTCAGTCTAATAGATACCAGTTTCCAAAAACAAGATAATGAAAACACATAAGAAAGTAAGAAAGGTAATTGACAGAAGTGTAGAGTAATATAAAAAGGAACTAGAAAATATAAAGAAAAACAAAGAAAAAATTGAAAACTAATTTCCTGAGACTGAAGCTGAGCTAACGGCAATGAATAATGGAAAGGAAGGAATAAGTGAACTGGAAGATAGAATAATGGAAATCAACCAATCAGGACAGCAGGCTGAAAGCCAAATAAAAAAAAAAGAAAGCAATGTTAGAGACCTATGGGATAATATAAAGCCTGCCAACTTATGTATAACAGGGATTCCAGAGGGGGAAGAAGATAAAATGGGTTCAAATATGCATTTGAAGAAATTATAGCTTAAAACTTCCCATGCCTAAGGTAGAAAATAAATATCCAAATATA
Source organism: Phacochoerus africanus (assembly GCF_016906955.1). Lineage (NCBI taxonomy): Eukaryota > Metazoa > Chordata > Mammalia > Artiodactyla > Suidae > Phacochoerus > Phacochoerus africanus. Next base: position 202,043,117 of record NC_062545.1, read on the forward strand.
GGAAGAACAGAGGGTCCCAAACATGATAAACCAAAAAATAAAATAAAATAAAATAAAATAGCCTACCACAATATAGATGATACTAAAAATGGTAAAAATTAAAGATATAGGATTCTGAAGGCTGCAAGAGAAAAACAGTGTTAATTACAAAGGAATCCTCATAAAACTATAGTTTTTCTCTATAGAAATACTGCAGGCAAGAAGGGTATGTTGAGATATATTCACAGTTCATAAAGGGAAAAATCTGCAAACTAGGATACTCTACCTAGCAAGATTATCATGTTATACAGAAAGTGAGATAAATAATTTCCTAGCCAAGCAAAATCTAACAGAGTACAGCAATACTAAACCTATCCTAAAGGAAATATTGAAAAGTCTTCTCTAAATAGAAAATAAATAAGAATCTATAGAAAAGGGAAAATCACAATTGGAAATTATATTAGTTAAATAAGTTAGTATGCAGATTAAAAAAATAAAAATTCTGTGAAAGTAATGATAACTGCAATGAACAGAAAAAGGATGAATGTAAAAATGGAAAAAAGACATCAAAATCATAAAATGTGGGGGTGGAGAGTAAGAAACTACAGATTTTTTTCCTAGAATGTGTTTGAGCCTATATATGACCATTATAATGTAAGTCGATAAGGAAAGGGTTAACATACTTGAAAGACAGGGTAACCATAAATCCAAAACGTACAATAGCTTCACAAAAAACAAAAAGAGGGGCACATATGTATGATACAAAAGAAAATCATCAAGCCACAAAAAAAAGAGAGGTACAAATAAATATAAAATCATCAGGAAAGAAGTTTAAAATGGTAATAAATACATATCTATTAATAATTATCTTAATGTTGATGGACTAAGTGCTCCAAGAAAAAGACCTCAGATTGACAGAATGGATTCAAAAATAAGAGGCTACAATATGCTGCCCACAAAAGACCCACTTTAGGGCAAAGAACACACATAAATTGAACACGAAGGGAAGGAAAAAGATATTTTATACAAATGGAAATAACAAGGAAGTGGGGTTCTAACTCATATCAGACAAAATAGACTTTAAAACAAAGGCAACAAAGAAAGATAAAGAAGGACACTAATTTATCATTAAAGGATCAATTCAAGAAGAGGATTTTTACATTCATCAACATATATGTACCTAATATAGGAGCACCCAAATACATAAAACAAATACTAACAGACATAAAGGGAGAAATCTATGGGAATAAAATAATAGGATAGTTTAACACTTCCCTCATATCAATGGATAGATCTTCAAGGCAGAACAGCAAAAAAATAAGAGAGAGTATTAGTGATACAATAGAATAGTTAGAATTAATTGATATGTTCATACCTTACATCCAAAAAACCCCAGAATACATTTCTTTCCATGTGCACAGTGAAAATTCTCTAGGACTGACCACATATTAGGGCACAAAATAAGCCTCAAGTAATCTAAGAAAATATAAATTACCTCAAGCAAGTTTTTTGGCCACAGTGGTATGAAACCAGAAATTAATCACAGGAAAAGAAAGGAGAGAAAAAAAATGATTATTTGGAGACTGAACAAGCTAAAAAAATGAGTCAATGACGAAATCAAAGATGAAATTAAAAACATACCTTGAGACAAATGACAATGAAAATACAATCATACAAATTCTATGGGATGCACCAAAGCATTTCTCAGAGAGAAGACTGTAGTGATACAAGCTTTCCTTAAAAAAAACCCAAAAAACCAAAAAAAGAAAAACCAAAAAACACAAAAACTCAAGCAAACTAACCTAACACTTAAAAGATTTAGGAAAAGGAGAAAAACAAAACCTAAAATCAGGAGATGGAAGGAAATCATAAAGATTAGAGAGGAAAGGAGTAAAATAAAGATTTAAAAAATAATAGAAAAAATCAATTACACAAAGAGATTGTTCTTTGAAAGTATAAATAAGATTGACAAACCTCTCACCAGGATCACCAAGAAGAAAAGAGAGAGAACACAAACACAAAAAAAATTTAAAAATGAAAAAGAATACATAAAAACAAACACCACAGAAATACAAAAAAAAAATCATAAGGGAATAGTATGAACAATTATATGCCAACAAATTTGACAACCTAGAAGAAATGGACAACTTTCTAGAAACATACAGATCACCAAAACTGAATCAAGAATAAATAGATAACTCGAATAGGCCTATCAATAGAAGTGAAATAGAATCTGTGATTAAAAAATTCCCTACAAACAAAAGTCCAAACCCAGACAGCTTCACAGGTAAATTCTACCAAACATACAAAGAAGAAGTTATACCAATCCTTCTCAAACTCTGCTGAAAGATTGAAGAGGAGGGAACACCCCCAATAACATTTTATGAAGACACCATTACCCTGATACCCAAACCAGTCAAAAACATCACCAAAAAGGAAAATTACAGGACAATATCTTTGATAAATATAGATGCAAAAATTCTCAACAAAATTTTAGCAGCTGAATCCAGCAACACATTTTTAAAAATCATACACCATGACCAAGTTGGATTCATCCCAATTTCACAAGTATGGTTCAATGTAGGCAAATCAATCAATGTGATACATCACATAAACAAAAGACAGAAACCACTTGATCATAGTGGTTTCTAGTCACCACTTAGAGATGCAGAAAAAGCATTTGATAAAATTCAATATCCATTTATGATACCAAACTGGGTATAGAGGGGACATATCTCAATATAATAAAAGTTCTCTCTGACAAACCCAGAGCCAATATAATACTCAGTGGTGAAAAGCTGAAAGCTTTTTCATAAAATCTGGAAAAAGGCAAGGAGGGTTGCCTTAACTTCTTCAATTCAATACAGTATTGGAAGTCTTAGCCACAACAATCAAATAAGAAAAAACGTAAAAGTTATCCAAATTGGAAGAGAAGAGGTAAAATTGTCATTATATTCAGATGACATGATGCTATATATATATTTATTTATATATATATATAAAACCTTATAGACTCCACATAAAAACTATTAGACTGGATAAACAAATTCAGTAAGTTATCAGGGTACAAGATTAACATAGAAATTGGATGTACTTCTTTGCACTAACAATGAAATATCAGACAGGTAATGTAGAAAATACCTTTTAAAATTGCACTCCCCAAAATGAAATACTTAGGAATATATCTGACCAAGCAGGTGAGAGACATATGCTGAAAACATTAATAAAATATTGATTATTAATAAAACATTAATAAAGGAAATTGAAGAAGATTTAAATAAATGGAAAGATATCCCATGCTTTTGGATTAGAAGAATTAATATTGTTAAAATCTCCATACTACCCAAAGCAATTCATAGATATAATGCAATTCCTATCAAATCACCCATGACATTTTTCACAGAACTAGAAAAAATAATCCTAAAATTTAAATTGAATCATAAAAGACCCAGAATTGCCCAAATCCTGAATAAAGAGAACAAAGCAGGAGGCATAATTCTCCCAGACTTCAGATAATACTACAAAGCTATAGTAATTAAAACAGTGTGGTATTGACCCAAAAACAGAAATGTGAATCAATGGAATAGAATAGAGAGGCAAGAAATAAATCCACACATCTAAGGTCAATTAAACTTTGACAAAGGAAGCAACGATATAAAATAGGAAAAAGTCTCTTCAGCAGTTGATGTTGGGAAAGTTGGACAGCCAGATGTATATCAATGAAAGTAGAACACACTCTCACACACTGTATAAAAAATAAACTCAAAATGTTTTAAAGAGTCCCATACAAGACATCATATCCTAAAATTCCTAGAAGGGAACATAGGTAAAATATTCTGACATAAATGGTACCAATATTTTCTTAGGTGAGTCTCCCAAGGCAACAGAAATAGAAACAAAAATAAACAAATAGGACCTAGTCAAATTTACAAGCTTTTGTACATTAAAGGAAACCACAAACAAATTCAAAAGACAACCTATGAATGGGAGAAAATATCTGTAAATGAAGGAACTGGAAAGGGTTCAATTTCCAAAATATACAAATAGCTTATACAACTCAACAACAACAACAACAGAAAAACCAGGTAACTCAAGTAAAAAGTAGGCCCATGCAAAAATGCACAATATGACAAATAATTAAAGAAATGCAAATCAAAACGGCAATGAGGTACTACTTCACACCAGTCAGAATGGCCATTATTATGTCTACAAATAACAAATGCTGGAGAGAATATGGAGAAAAAGGAGCCATTCCTTTTACACTGCTAGTGGAAATGTAAGTTGGTAAAACCACTATGGAAAACATTATGGAGTTTCTTCAGAAAACTAAAGACAGAGTTACCAAACGATACAGCAATCCCACCCTGGGCATATATCCAGACAATACTGTAATTCAAAAATATACATGCTCCCCTATTTTCATGGCAGCACCATTCACAATAGCCAAGACATGGAAACAACCTAAATGTCCACTGGCAGATGAAAGGAATAAGAAGATGTAGTGCTTATATTTACATGGAATACTACTCAGTCATAAAAAGAACAAAATAATGCCATTTTCAGCAACATGGATGTATCTAGAGATTCTCATACTAAGTGAAGTAAGTCAGAAAGGGAAAGACAAATACCATTTGATAGCACTTGCATGTGGAATCTAAAATATGGCACAAATTAACGTATCTAGGGAGCAGAAACAGACTCACGAACAAGGAGAACAGACTTGTGGTTGCCAAAGGGGAGAGGGGCTGGAGTGGGATGGACAGGGAGTTTGGAGTGAGTAGATATAAGCTACTATACACTGATGAGATAAACAACAAGGTCCTACCTTTTAGCACAGAGAACTATACTAAATACCATATGATAAACTGCAATGGAAAAGAATATTAAAAATACTGCCTGTGCATATGTACAACTGAATCACTTAGCTGTTCAGCAGAAATTAACACATTATAAATTGACTATACTTCAAAAAAATTAAAAATGAGCATAACTAAGTAAATATAAAATACAATGTAACAAAAAGAAAAAATATAGGAGATACATTCTTAAATGACAGCTGCTCTACGATGCTACAATTTTGGATGAAAGTAGAAGACATTATGCTAAGTGAAATAAGCCAGTCACAAAAAGAAAAAATACTGCATAGTTACATTTATATGAATTATCTTCAGTAGTCAATTCTCAGAAACTGAATATGGGAAGATAGTTCACAGTAGCTAAGAGAAGGTGGAAAAGAGGAGTTGTATAATGAATATACAGTATCAGTATTATGAGATGAAAATGTTCTAGAGAGCTACTGCCTGATAAGGCATATATATTTTACTGTATGTATATATACTTTACTTCACAGTACATTTAATGTTGGTGAAGATGGTAAATTTCATGTTAAGTGGTTTTTTAAAAATAAAATAGAAAGGAAAATAATTTACTGTCATATGTAAAGCTAGTCATCAGATGGATTTATTTGGGGAAATTGAAGGAAATAGACATTAATAAGTTAAAAAAAGACTATTGTCTCCAACAGAGATGAGTGAATCTTCTATTTATATATCTATATTATCTAATTAAATAAATAACAAGGAACAATAACAAATGCTATATAAAACAATGAGTGAGGTAAGACTTCATAGAAAGCCAAATGAAAGGTTATACAATTTAAAAATAATTAAATATTTGACATATAATGCACCTGTATGTACTGAATAATTAAGGCAATATTGGAATTTTATAAGTTTGAAGAAATTTGAATACATTAATTTTTATGGTGCTCTAAATTCCTATGTTAGCAAAGAGATTAGTGGCAATTATTTAGAAAATACACGTTTTTCTTCTTTGATTTTTTTTACCTAGTATAGCTGCTCAAAATGAATGTTTGAAAGATACAAAGAAAATGAATATTCATTTCCCCTAAAATGATGTGAGAGTACAGAGAGACTTTAAAAAAATGCTTTAGACAATGAATATGAAAACATTAATAGATTGGTATATGTGAATTTTAAGTAATAGGATACACATTCATTAAAAATACTTAAGACTACAGGAATATTCCATTCCTGTATAAATGAATATTCCATTAATAGACATTTAAAGCCCCATTTAATCAGGACTAGGAAGATAGGAAGAGATAGGAAATAATGATAAATTCTACTGTTTTAATTACTTTATTTGACTTCTATTTTTTCTCTGTTACTATTTTATCCTTTTAATTAGTAGAAATCTAGTTTTATAATGATTAACAGTATAAATTAATATAAGTTGTATAGTTTTTCTTTGGAATAAAAAACAAAATTGTCTTGGTGTTTAATAAATCCTGACACCTATGGGCAATTAATCTTTGACAAAGGAGGAAAATATAAAATGGGAAAAAGACAGTCTTTTCAGTAAGTTATGCTGGGAAAACTGGACCACTGATATAAATCAGGATGTGAAACTAGAACACATCCTCACATCATGCACAAAAATAAACTCAAAATGGCTTAAAGACTTCAACATAAGACAAGATACCTTCAAACTCCTAGAGGAGAACATAGGCAAAACACTCTTTGACATCAACCTTGCAAATGTTTTCTTAGGTCAGTCTCCCAAGGCAACAGAAATTAAAGCAAAAAGAAACCAATGGGACCCAATCAAACTGACAAGCTTTTGCACAGCAAAGGAAATTATTTAAAAAAAAGAAAAGACAACCTACGGAATGGGAGAAAATAGTTTCAAACAATGCAACTGACAAGGGCTTCATCTCCAAAATATACCAATAATTTCTACAACTCAACAGAGAAAAAAACCAACAACCCAGTTGAAAAATGGGCATAAGACCTGAATAGACATTCCTCCAAAGAGGACATACAGATAGCCAACAGGTGTATGAAAAAAATGCTCAAAATTTCTAATTATTAGAGAAATGCAAATCAAAACTTCAATGAGTTACCAATTTACACTGGTCAGAATGGCCATCCTTAATAAGTCAACAAATAAATGCTGGAGAGGGTGTGGAGAAAAGGGAATACTTCTGCACTGTTGGTGGGAATGTAAATGGATAAAATCTCTATGGAAAACAGTATGGAGGTAACTCAGAAAACTATATAGAACTACCATGTGATCCAGCAATCCTACTCTTAGGCACATCCAGACAAAACTTTCACTGAAAAAGATAACATGCACACCTATGTTCATTGCAGCACTACTCAAGAAAAAAAAAAAAAACCTAAATGTCCAAAAACAGATGAATGCATTAAGAAGATGTGGTACATATACACAATAGAATACTACTCAGCCACAAAAAGAACAAAATAATGCCATTTGCAGCAATATGGATGGAACTAGAGACTTCATTTTAAGTGAAGTAAGTCAGAAAGAGAAAGACAAATACCATATGATATTATTCATATCTGGAATCTAACATATGGCACAAATGAACCTATCTACAGAAAAGAAACAAACTCATGGATTTGGAGAATAGACTTGTGTTTGCCAAGGTGGAGGGTCAGGGAGAGGGATGGACCTAGAGTTTGGGGTTATTAAATGCAAACTATTGCCTTTGGAATGGATTAGCAATGAGATCCTGCTGAATAGCCCAGGGAATTACATCTAGTTATTTGTGATGGAATATTATGGAGGATAATGTGAGAAAAAGAATGTATATCTATATATCTATATATCTATATAGATAGATATACATATGTACACATCTGAGTCACTTTAAAGCAGAAATTGACAGAACATTGTAAATCGCCTGTAATGAAAAAAGTTTAAAAAAAAGAAAAAAAATTTCAAAATTAATTTTTATACAGAGTGAAAAGATAGGAGTAATCACTGTATTTCCCAAACTGCTAAAGGCAGTTTAATTGAGATTGAAAATACTGTATTATAATAGCTGAGTATATGTATGTTTTGATATTAAAATCTTAATTTATGGTATTTGCCTATATTTTTATTTCTTCTTTTAAAATTTTTAAATTTAGTTGTTTTTTTTTTATTTTTAGGATCACACCTGAAGCCTATGGAAGTTCCTGGGCTAGGGGTCAAATCAGAGCTGCAGCTGACAGCCTATGCCACAGCCACATTAATGCCAAATCTGAGCCTCATCTGTGGCCTATGCCACAGCTCACAGCAATGCTGGATCCTTAACTCAATGAGGGAGGCCAGGGATCAAACTTCTATCTTGATGGATACCAGTTTGCAACCCTCTGGGCCACAGCAGGAACTCCGTAATTGCTTACATTTTTAAAGTGGAGAGGATTTAGCTTCTGTGAAATATTTATTTTGTAGTATTTGTTTACAATTGATTAAAGCAGTTTGCAGTGTTTCTGTTGTTAATTTACAGAAATACCTTATTCATCCCCTTGCTATAAATAAACTATTTTGTGTAAAGATCTTGATACAGTTTTCATAATTAAATATAAATTTATTTCTTCTACAAATATTAATTTTCTATATACAGTCACATAATATACAATCTTTTGTATTGTGCTTCTTTCACTTAGCATAATGCTTTAAGGTTCATCTCTGTTGCAGTACGATTTAACATTTTATTCCTTTTTACTGTTAAGTATGTCACTAATTTTGGATTTTATCAGAGATGTGATTTTAGCTACAGAGATTCTCAAGTCTATTGTATTCCTCCAAAAATATTAATATTTTTATTTTAGTAAAAATTGAATTGGCTAAACCCAAAATGCAGACTGTCATATCTGTGGTGGTCAAAAGCTCAGATCTAGTTCAATTCTTTAAGACTTAGTTGCAAGTTGCTTTCACTTTGTCCCACACATATTCAAGTAAGAGGACAAGAGAGACTCACATTCAAGGAGAGGGCAAGATTTTTCTGAAATTTTCTTATCTTGCTCCCTATCCCACTGCTGCCAAAGTTTTCCTCGTGATAAAGCCATGGGATGGGAACGAGGAGCAACTTACTCTGTGATTGCTGCTTGCTCCTTGATGATACCCTTTTAAGATCTGCTGCTTTTTTTCTTTTTTAATGATTTTTATTTTTACATTATAGTTGGTTTATAGTGTTCTGTCCACTTTCTACTATACGACAAAGTGGCCCAGTCACACATACATATATACATTCTTTATCTGACTATCCTCCGTTATGCTCCATCAAAGTGACTAGGTATAGTTCCCAGTGCTATACAGCAGGATCTCATTGCTTATCCATTCCAAATGCAATAGTTTGCTTCTAATAACCCTGTCTCTCAATCCATCCCTCTCCCTCCCCCTTCCCCTTGGCAACCGCAGACTTGTAGTTGCTTTTTTTTTTCCCCAGTCTTTAGAGCCTCAGATAGTTTATTGCGTTTATTATTATTTTGTATTTTATACAAAATTTAGAGATTTTTTTTTTAGCAAAATTAGTTTGTAAGAACTGCATATCAGGAGCATGAACAGTGAATAAATTCTTAATCATAAAAAAGTAGTTAAAATGAATCACAGGGTAAGAATTTTTCAAGTTTTTAGGAGAGAGATTATTATTACTATTATTATTTTTCTTTCTAGGGCTGCACCTTAATCATGTGGAAGTTCCCAGGCTAGGCTGAATTGGAGCTGCAGTTGCTGGCCTACTTCATAGCCACAGCAACCACATCCAGAACTGAGCCGCTTCTGTGACCTACACCACAACTTATGGCAATGCTGGATCTTTAACCCACTGAGCAGGGCCAGGGATTTAATCTGCACCCTCATGGATACTAGTAGGTTTCATTACTACTAAGCCACAACAAGAAATCCTGAGAGTGATCATTGTGAAAATAAAGCAAAAGAGAAGCAAAAAAAAAAAAAAAAAAAAAAAAACCAAGAAAGAAAATAAACAACAAATAGAACGCATATAAACTAATTTTTTTATGGCGACAAATTTGGTTAAGAAATTTTTTAGTGTCTGGAACACAGCAAACCCTTATGTGTGATGACAATGACAATGTCAATGGCTGTTTCTCACAATCTTTTCTTCTTTAGTGCTATTATCTCACATTTCTTCTCTTTTTCCAGCGTCTACTTATATATCTACAGGTAAATTCCTGACCATGTGACTGGACTTTGCACCTATCACTTTGTTTTCTGGTATGTGCATCCTTTGGTTCTTGTTTGTTTAAAAGACTTTTTGATCTGCTGCTTTACCATAGCCTTATTTTTGATATATTCTTTGATTCTGGCTTCCCTACCTGCTACTGATTCAAGGCTTTTTTTTTTTTTTTTTTTTTGCAGAAGTAAAATCTTCATTCTTTAAGGATTTCTCAATTCTTCTTTCCCAAGAAGCTTACTCTGTAGTCATCACTGATAAAAGGAACTACATTGACCAAGTGTCAACTGTGTGCCCAGTAGTGAGATAAATGATATATACATAAAAATGAAAATTTACAGTATTCTGCTGCCACCCTCAGCATGACAGACTCCCTGATTCTAATGAGCTATGTGTTTGGTAACAGGTTTCATCATTTCACTAGTTGCCAAGTGTCTCATGCTTCTACCTACCAACAAAGCAGTTTTTCTTTACTATATGCTAGCAATAATTGTCTTCAGTGTCAATCACTCTATCCTGAGTCATTAAATGCATGGTATTGTTATTACTATAATTATTGCTATTGTATGTCATGTTGGAATGCAGAGGGAAATTCTGAAGTAGGAATATTTTGAAAAGGATGGTACTGACACATTCACTAAAAGGAAATGAATTATGCTAAATGTGAGTCAAATTTTGAGTCACAAAAAAGGAACAAATTTTGTGTGCCTTGTTAGAATTTTTCTGGCTAGTAATTATGGTATCATTCCTTTTCTGAGCTGCTTCAGAATCAATAAGATGAACTTGTTAGAATCTCTGATTGGTCCTCTCCCTGTTGCTGGCCAGGTAAATTTAAAAGATCAGGGTATATGGCACAGACCAGTCATGCACAGACCAGACCCTAGACCTTTACATGTTCAGAGTCCATTCAGACCTAAAATACTTGAAGATCACTCATTTCAGGTTGTAATATTTTGCCATTTGACAAGATGCTCTCTCTAGGAATATGATTTTCGATTAAGACCTTCGTACTTGATGATATGAAAATAACAAAAAGAGTGAAAGAGTAAGAAACCAAGAGAAAGTGAGAGAGAACCATATTAATTTTAGGTGTTTTTAGGAACATTTATGGCTCACCCGGTGCTAATTATAATATGATTTCAAATGTGTTAAGTTAACATTTCATGAAGTCCTTTTCATATGCCAGCCTTAGCAGGTCTTATTTTTGCTTCCTGAATATTTTCAGGCACTGAGATAAGTAGTTCATATTCCTTCTTTTCCTTTTATAACTTTTAAAATATGTGTGCACTCAAACATTATTTCTTAAATGGATCTGTATTGCTCCCCTTCCCTCTGCAAGCTCAGATATTTTAATTATACCATTTCCAATATATTCAAATTCAAAAAGCATATGAAATGTGTCAGTCTTCACATTGAATTTATAAATAAGTCTGGTCACAGTCAAATAATTTCACACATTGCCCAGCATAAACGTCAATTTAAAATATGAAGCTCATAAATAAAATGAAAACTGTTACCCAGTGGATCTAAAAACAGTTATTATGTCAGAGTTAATCTTTGCATCAACTTATGGTCTTCCTACACACTGCTTTAAATGTGAACCCCTAAATACCAAGGGTCCTGCATAATAAATCTTACTATGTTAACTCATTTGCAAATTTAAATTGGGAAAAAATTATCATCTACCTGAATTGAATTTAACCTGCGGAAAAGAAGGTAACCGTATTTTGTAAAGGATGAAAAAATAACATGAGATGATGCACTTTCACTGAAAAATAAGCAAAGTGTCATGAAGTCTTAGAGAGTGCTCCACAAAAATCATGGATGCATAACCACAGCCTAATGACTCTTTTCAAGGATTGGGAAGCAAATCTGGTAGGTCTCAGACTTGGAATCAAATCATCAACACCTGACATTCACTGCACATGTGTAAAATACAAATGGAAAACAGGACTATAGCAATTGATGTTCTGCTTATGAAGGGACCTACAGGGTAAGTACATATTTTTAGGAAGAAAGTGTGGTAGGTCTCAGACGTTGAACCTACCAGACTATTTATTCTACAGCCTCCCAAGGAAAAACGGAAATAAATATACGTTATTGGCATCATGGAGCTTACATTCTATGTGAAGGAATGAATAGAGTAAGTTCTAAAAGTGCTGATGGGAAGTTGCCTATGTTAAAACTCTGTATGGCCTCATATAATAAATATCTATACAATTTTTTCATGAAAAATATTTAACTTCTATTGCTTTTTTGTTTATTTCTATAATAAGAGCTATATTTTGTAAATTATATTAATAGTGAATTTTCCACCTAGGGTTGCTCCAATGATGTCTACAGAAGGTATATATTTTGTAATTGTTTGGAAGTGCATAGATGTCTCATAAATTTTCAAGTGATTATAGCTTGATTCGTTGTAACAATTTTTGTTGTGCAAATTTCCAAACACTTTTATTTTTAGCATCTATGAAAATAATATTTTGTTGTTGCTGTTTTGGTGGTGGTGGTATTTCTTATCTCCTATTTATATACTTAAGTAACTATTATTTTCTTGAACTGTAGTGTTTCACCAGATTTTCCTTTAAGGTTGTAAATGATTCATTTAACCTAGAACACTCTAATCCCTCTCCAAAATATCCAAATCTGGTTCTTTCTCCAAGTTCTGATTACTTCTGTGCCTCAAGATCCTCATAGTAAAATGACATAGCACTAGTTCATGGGGCTTTTTTAATGAGTTACTATATGTACAGCATTTAGGACAGGAAGTGATTTAACTGCTGTTTTAAAATTGTTTCTTCTGACTTCTCTTTTAGCAATTTACCCTAAATGCACAGTGAATATTAATGTTCTCTCCTAAATATTTGTCATCTTCTGTCATTTACTGAGATTTCTATGCACCAGATACTTACTCAGTTTGCATAATTTTTAATCTGTATTTTCTCAATGGTCCTATCAAATAAGTATAATTTCAATTTTACTTAGAAGGAAATTTTGAGTAATGACACTAAATAACTTGCTGGAGGTTAAATAGTGTCTGAGCTACAACTCAAACCAAGGTCTAGCTGATTTCATAGCCTAGGTTATAGATTGTAGGTGTGTATTTTATCACTATCTTTTCCTTCTTTAGTCTCTCTCTGAGTGTATACTCCTTGAGTCTATTATCTGTTTCGCTGACCTAGATTTCTTGAGGATTGGTTTTCCTACACAATATTTCCACTGATGATCACATTTATTCCATCAGTAAAAACAAACAAATGAAACACTCATTTTTTATTTCATGGAAACAATGTTCCTTTTCCTTTCCTGGAGAATAGATGGCAGCTATTTAAAAAATCTTGCTGTCCACACTGTTGCTAAAAAGATGCCACTCATTTTTGCTGTCTTTGTACTTTTATATTGTTGAACTTGTTCATGATTTGTGCTAAATTTTGTTTCTTCTGCTTACTTAAGTTTCCTTGGAAAATAGTCTCTGAGGGACATGGCTCTACAATCCTGATAATGGTGATATTTCATGATAATATAAGCTTTCAGTGCTAATGGTGGGTGAAAGGGCTAGGGCTCCTAGAGGTATTTGAAAATACTGGTACAAATACTATAAATTTAATTCTATAGTTGGTGGGAAAAATTGGATATAGGAGGAGAGTCACAATGATTTAGCCTCCAAATAATGACCTACAGCTCAAATCCAGTTAGCCAGGCAAGGATCATCAACAGCATCTTGCCTGGATTTGGAATTGAGGAGTATGACAAATGATACAGAGTATTTAGTGCCTTGGATTTTAGACACTTGTTTCAAGAGAATTTTCTTCTAAGAGTTCAGATGAAAGCAGAGTGGCCTTTTAAAATCACAGTGGTTGGTTCGGAGTTCCCGTCGTGGCACAGTGATTAACGAATCCGACTAGGAACCATGAGGTTGCGGGTTTGATCCCTGCCCTTGCTCAGTGGGTTAACGATCCGGTGTTGCTGTGAGCTGTGGTGTAGGTTGCAGACGCGGCTCGGATCCTGCATTGCTGTGGCTCTGGCGTAGGCTGGCAGCTACAGCTCCAATTAGACCCCTAGCCTGGGAACCTCCATATCCTGTGGAAGCGGCCCAAGAAATGGCAAAAAGACAAAAAATAAAAAATAAAATAAAATCACAGTGGTTGAATTCATATGGACTTTGAGAATAATTAATTGATTCTATACCACCAATTCTAAAAAATGGCAGAGATTCTTAAAGAAATAAATCAAAGTCTAGACCTTAAAACCCTGGCCTCAGAATCATCAGAGAAGATACTTCTACTGAATCAGAACTTCTGGAGCTAAAAAATCTTTTGAATTTACCCTAAATAATTCTATGGCACACTGAAGTCTGAGAAAGAAAAATGTCCAGTAAGAACATGGAATGTATTCAATTATTTTATCTCTGGAGATATTATAACTTTTTTTCAAATATTTAAGAGTTTTACAAAAAAGTGGTTATAGAAATTCTACTTATTCTATTTTTAGGAAATCTCAACAGGGAAATTTTATAGTAAAATGTTGTCAAGTATAGAAAAGAGTGTTCATACCTAAAATGGAATCTTTTCTACAGACATGGACACAGACTTGTGGTTACCAAGGGGGAGGGCAAGGCAATGGGATGGACTGGGAGTTTGGGGTTAATAGATACAAACTGTTATATTAAGAATGGACAGGTAATGAGGTCCTGCTGTATAGCACAGGGAACTATGTCTAATCACTTGTGATGGAACATGATGAAAGATGATATGAGAAAGACTGTTAAGAGATGTATTACTGGGTCACTTTGCTGTACAGCAGAGATTGACAGAGCAATGTAAATCAACTATAATACAAATTTTATATAAATAAAATGGAGTCTTCTCATTTGCCAGCAATAATCACTTGCAGACATAAACCAAGTTTTGGACCTCACTCAAAGGAACTCATTTCTCTTAATGTTTTCTTCAGTCAGCCAGGTAGATAAGAGAAAATAGGGAGAACTAAAAGAGTTATTAATCTTTTTGCCATATTTGTTTATCATTCAAACAATAAAAAGGAATTAAAGTCTTCAGATTAAAAACAATGACACATCTGAATCTTAAGAACATCTTCAATAGGTGCCTTTTTAATGTGGCATTGCAATTACATTGTATCTTAAAACATCTTTTGTTTTAAAATATCTTTCTTTGATAAGTTATGTGAATGCAAAACTATTATAGAATGCTTCTCACATTTTGAAAGGTAGTTACTTATTTCTGTAGCTATTAGGTTAACTAACAATTTCATTAGAAACCAAAGCGCTTTTTTTAAACACTCCCAATTTTAGAAAATATACATATATGTATATTTATACACATATACATATATGGAGATATGTTACATATATAAACAATATGAAAGTAATTTAAGCATTCACAGAATGACATACTACAGGAAAATGAAAGCAAAACTAAATATATTTTGTTTCTGAATTTAGGTTTTAATTAAAGGAGAAATATTTGACCTATTTGGTAATAATTAAAAGTTTTATATGATTTTTAACATGTATTTTGAATGTGGCTAATCAATAAAAGATTGTGTAGAGTTTTAAGATTATCACTGTGCTAGAAATCAGAAAACATGTGTCCTCATCTCTCACTCAGGCAAATGACTTTAGGCAAGCATTTTACATGTTTAAATTTAATGTCAACAAAATTAAATAACTTTTAATTAATGACTTCTAAAGCTCAAGCCAGTTTACAATTGTAGAGTCTTTCACCTGATTCTGATTTCCAATTATGAGAGATGGGGTGACAATTTAGCATAGTGAAACAATAAACATTTTATGACAAAAAGAATTGTTAAACATACAAGGAAACTAATAACAGGTATCATATCCTATAAAGAATATTCATTTAAATCTTTTAAAGCATTTTTGATTTTTTTACTACCACATGTTTAGATATGTGTCTAATGCCTTAAAATGAAAAGCTGAATTAAGCAAAAATTTTCTTGCTATGTGAGGTCTAGGTTATGATGAATATTTATTTTTATATAATACAGAGCTGTCCTCATTTATTTGCAAAATTAAATAATTATATAATAAACATTCATATACCTACTACCTAGACTCTACAAGTAATTTTCACAATATTTACTTAATTATATAACTCTCCACTTATTCATTTCTCTATACATCCCTCTGTCAATGTTTGTCTTGTATTTTTTATGGATATGTCAAAGTAACATGCAATCACTGATACACTAGTAGGGTTCAGGGCATGCTACACAAAAACATGGCAGTTGGCATACTGAGTGTCTTAAATTGAAGGTGTTTAGCAGAATGAAAGAAGCAAGAAAGTCACTTTGACATTTCCCTTCCTCTCCCTTCTTTCCTGAAAGCAGGAGATGAATGTCCCACATGAACGGTACCTGCCTGTACCAGGAGGAAAAGAGATATTCTTATCACAAGAGACTGGGAATTAAGGGCTACAAAAGTTCTATAAACAAATCTGGTTACTTTTCCACTATTTTCCTACCCAGGGCCCAAAGCCCTTTGTACTGTCAATTTTTTACCTTTTTTTTTTTTTGGTTCTTTGTCTAAAAGGTAGAAATCTTCTTGCTCTTGTTATTTTTTGGAGGTCCTCATTCTCTTGGAAGTTTCCCAAGTACATGTAAAAAAATCATTAAATTTGTTTTCCTACTATTCATCTGTCTTACATCAGTTTAATTTTTAGGTCTTGTCAGAGTCCCAAAGAGGGTAGAGGAGAAATTTTCCTCCCCTAAATCACCATCACTTTACCATTAAATACTTCAGTATCCATAGCATTAACTAGTTTCATATTTATTATATTCTTTTTTTTT
This sequence comes from Phacochoerus africanus, assembly GCF_016906955.1. Taxonomy (NCBI): domain Eukaryota; kingdom Metazoa; phylum Chordata; class Mammalia; order Artiodactyla; family Suidae; genus Phacochoerus; species Phacochoerus africanus. Next base: position 202,059,933 of record NC_062545.1, read on the forward strand.
TTTTTTTTTTGTGTGGGGAATATGTATCTGTGTGGCTATTTATTTCCCCAATTGCATCCTAAAGTGCTGTTTTGTTTAATATAACTCTTAACACGATTGCCCATAAACAAAATATCTAATAATTATCATGATTTTTGCTTTTATTTTTAAAAAAACTTGATTGACTCTTGGTTTTCATCTCCCCTTCCTCTTTAGAGTACAGCTTTCCAACACAAATTTCACCCTGATTATCCCATGTGTGAAAACTGTGGAAGTTCTATAGTGTGAACAGCAGGAATGAGAAAGGGAAAGAAGTGCATGGGAGAAAAACACTGAGCCACAGGCATTGTCGACAGAAAGAGGGACCAAAAATATCAGTAGGAAAGGAATAAAAATTTGTACCTCTAGCTCATAAATAGGTAATCAATAAATTCTCTACCTGGTTTGTGATTAATATGGGATGATCCTTGTTTCATTCAGAGATCTTAGGTGCAGACCTCTCTAACTTATAAAAACATAAAATGAATTTATTAGAGGGTGTTAAATGTTTCACAGCTTCTCTGGGAACATGGCATACAGAGGTGATCCAAGGGAGTAAACCAAGAAGGGGACAAACACACAATCATACACATTGAAACTTAGATACAAGTCATTGCACTGAAGGATTGGTATGCTGGATGGTTTGAGGGAGGGAGGGAGGGAGGAGGGGGAGGGAGGGAGGGGAGGGAGGGAGGGATGGAGGGAGGAGGGAGGGAGGGAGGAGGTGAGGGGAGGGGAGGGAGGGAGAGGGAGGTGGGGAGGGGGGAGGGAGGGGAGGGAGGGATAGAAGAGGAAAGGAGAGGGAGGGAGGGAGGAGGAGGGAGGGAGGGAGGGAGGGAGAGGGGCTTTCCTTCCTTCCTTCCTTCTTCCTTCCTTCATTCTTCATTCTTCCTTCCTTCTTTCTTTCGTTCCTTTCTTTAATTTCTTCCTTTCCTCCCTCCTTCTTTCCTTTATCACAATAGGTTTGGGGCTTATCATATACTTATAGCATTAGGAGGATAAACCAAACATTTATGGATGTCACTGAACAAAATAGGTGATATAGTTCTTGGAATTAGTCATATTGCCTTTATCTCCTTGAATATATGTGGTAAAATGAGATAATCAGACACATCTGAGCAATAAAAGAAAGCTCTCTGGTTATTATGAAATAAAAACTTAAAAATCTTGATGTTTCAATTTTATTCAGCAGTTAGGAGTTGTTAAGAATTACCAAAATGCTTCCATCTAGGGTGAAGAGGATTATCTTCTTTGAATATGGTGAGATGTCTCATTTTCATAAGAAGGAAGATCTAGCCACTGGATAGAAGAGGGGATTTATTTACATTTGTGAAGCTTTGAATAATGTACCATGTTAACAAAGGTTCAGTATTTGCAACAAATCACAAATAAAAGAAATGCTGAATATTTATATTTTAGAAAAGTAAATAAGTACAATAGAGCCAAGAAGCAAAATATAAAAATTATTTGCTCAAAGAATTGGATGAAAAGGCATGGACTTTTTTTCATGGAGTTGCTGGATCAGTGATTGGCCCATTTTCCCCTAGTTTAAAGAATTTCAAAAGGAGAATAGGATGGTAATTCTTAATCTCACTGAAAGTGAGTAGTTCAAAGATAAAAAAAAAGAATGACATCAATTAAGAAAACCATTGAAGATATTTGCCACAAACCCAAACAATCTCAGATCATGTCACAAGATCCTACAGATACTGATCAATGGAAAAATCAAGCTCAGGTTTTCTGGCTATGAAAATAGGTAATACTGAGAGTTGAGGCTTAAAAGGTTGTTAGAGTCCTTGACTCTCAACAGATAGCTATTAAAGAGACACATCTTGTAGCATATTTTTCATCTATTGAAATTATTTATTCTAGAATATAAGGGACAAATTATAGATCATATTATTCTATAACAAAAGAGACAGAGACTACCTGTCTGTTTTGTGTATATTTATTCCTTTATCACAGCTCAATGATATGCTTATAATCAAAGGTAAAAGCTACCAATTAATGGAAAATGGGAAATATTAGTTACTACATTTCCTTAAGTAATCAGAATTTTCCATTTCCTACTCTGTAAAATTATTAATATTGCGTGAGATATTTCGATAATCATTAGTTTTTAAAAAATAATTCATTTCATTAAGACCTAAGAAATCAATGTGAACATGAGGCATTAGACTTAATATGTGTGAACGTTTCTTAGGAATTTCCCCTTCTTTTTGTATTCACTAAAAGAAGTCTCTAAACATCAACCTTAAATTACTTTTATTTTTTTCCTTTTACTAGAATGTCAACCATGTTAAAAGACCGATATCAACTTATGTTGACGTTATAGGATACACTGGAAAGTTATATCCTGCTTTCAGAAGCATTTGCCCATTGGTCCTTTATGTAATTAAATCAGGACACAGATGAATCTGGTGAGGAGTCACTGTGGATATATGATCATCTTCCAGTTACCAAAAAGTCACAGTGGAGACAGGTAATACGGCACCGGAAGAAACAACATCCACTAACTTCTAATGTCATCACATTTTAACATCATATTTATTACCCCTGTTAACTTGGAGAGTGGAAAGGGAATTAGCATGACCTTTATCGGTGCTATTTTTCTTTTCTTTTTTTGTTAGAGTGTAATTCCCATATTGTCAGGAAGAAATATTAAATATTAAAGATTTGCAATCTTTGCCCATTGTTCTGTAAAAGCTTCTCCATAGTGCTTGATATTACAGACCTTTTGCTTTTGGAATTTGACCAACACCCACCTACGTGGACCTTCTTTTCCTGAATCCTCTACAGAAAAAGTGGAAAACATTCTAGAATACTGAAAGTGGAGGTTCTGACTGACTGGCTATGTTTATCAAATAAAAACTCATTCAAAACTTTAGAATAACTTGACAAAGACAAGAAGTAGCTGAACCTTACATCATTCTGGAGGAGGAAAAGCTTCAGACCCCAGTGTTTCTGTGGTTAATTGTGACACCTCCTTCTCTAATTTCCTCCAAATCCTCAAAGGCATAGCTATGTTCTATTTCCTGAGTCTTAGAAAATATAAAATGAAACAAATTGACTATATATGCTGCAGCTGAAATCAAAATTGGATTATTTTTGAAGGAGGGTGTCCTATTTATACCTCCACTAAAATTGTAATCATTAGGAATGAGGAATTTCTTGTTCCTAGTCAGGGAGTCAGGTGTTCTGGGTTCTGTTAATCACAAGCTTTAAGATGTTGAACATTCCACTTGAGACTTAGAAATCTAAACGAATTAATTTGGATCTTCAGATTTCTAAATTTCTTCATTAAACACTTTCTATCTGCTTCAACAGAACCATTAATTAATTTAATATTTACTGAGCATCTACTGTACACCAAGTACTTGTCTAGAGTCTAGGAATATGACAATGAATAAAAGAAGCATAAATGGTGGAGTTGGTGTTGTGGCTCGGCGGTTAACAAATCTGACTGGCATCCATGAGGACACAGGTTCAATCCCTGGCCTCGCTCAGTGGGTTAGGGATCTGGTGTTGCTGTGAGCTGTGGTGTAGGTCATAGATGTGGCTTGGATCCCGCGTTGCTGTGGCCCTGGCATAGGCTGGTGGTGACAGCTCCAATTGTACCCCTAGCCTGGGAACCTCCATAAGCCATGGGTGTGGCCCTAAAAAGACAAAAAGACAAAAAAATAAAAAATAAAAAAAAATAAAAGAAGCATTAATGTTCTAAAGAAGCCTAACGTAGTTGGGAAAAACTATCCTATTTATTATAGTTGTCAATTATAAACATTGCATTAAACCCTACAGGTATAAAAGCAAGTTATTGTCCATTTTTATTTGCAAAGCCTCTTCAACTCTTATCATCATAACTCTGATAACAAAAATGCCAAATACAGTAATATGTCTCAAAACCTCAGCATGGTCTGTACCTTTCCCTTCTCCCTGCTGTACATGTCAGTTTGATACCTGCTTCTACATTATGTCATCCTAACAATGAGGTGTCACTTCAACCCTAAACTAGCTATAGCATTTCACCCTTGTGCCATCACTGTTTATGACTTCAAACCTTTTTATATCTTGCTGTTTTTGACCTCTACCAATCTAACAACATATCAATTGGTCTCCTTGCCATTTCATCCTATACACTATAACCTGGAGAACAGTCTTAATGCATAACCCTGTTTATGTTGTTTTGTAATGTAGACGGAATTATGGTTTCTAATTTCCTTCAAGAAATCGTTCAAAATTCTTAGGTTACTGAAGAAAATTCACCTGAGCTGGAAATCATTGTACTATCAGCATTTCACATTATCTCTGTTGGAAGGCTAGAGTTTAGCCTTAGGAATAAAAGAAAGAACAAAATGACGCACTTACTTGCTGAAATGTATGTAGGAACTGGTGTAGAAGTGTTATTTATTTTGGGGAATATGTTAGGGACATGCTCCTAAATTTTTTGTTGTTCTAATGCCTTTAGAATCTTAAAAGCTATTGAGAACTTTGGATTATGGATATGTCCATCAGTATTTAAAGTATTAGAAATTCATACTTATGTATCTTTAAAATATTTAGTTATCAATTCATTTAAAAAATAACTATAATAAATCCATTACATATTAATGTAAATAACATCTTAAATGAAATTTAACTATATTTTCCTAAACAAATAAGCAAAAAGAAGACTGACATTGTTTTACATTTTTTTAGAGGTCAAAAATGTCTTCCTTCATAAACTTCAGCTAAATTGTCTTATCTATTTCTACTTTCAATCTGTTGTGATATGTTGTTTGGGATGAACATTATCAAGAAAACCTGGCCTCAGTGGATATGTAGTTGGAAAAGGGATGAATATTCTAAGTTTTTTCATAGAATCAAGAATATTCCTTCTTTATACTACATTAAAACTCAATTATTAGTAAGTTCTTATAGCAGGTTGAAATTACTATAAAAATAAATCTTTACCTGATGAACTGCCTGAAAGAGCCTTAAGAATAACAATATAGGAAAAAAGAAACTATTGCATTTGGATTGGATAAGCAATTAGATCCTGCTGTATAGTACAGGGAACTCTATCTAGTCACTTGTAATAGAATATGATGGAGGATAATGTGAGAAAATGAATGTATATATATATATATATATATATATATATATATATATATATCTACATCTATCTATATCTATATCATCTATATCTATATGTAAGACCAGGTCAATTTGCTATACAGCAGAAATTCACAGAACATTGTAAATCAACTATAATAGAAAAAATAAAAATCTTTAAAAAAATGATGTATCCATCAGATTTATTGACACTACATACTTCAATTTCAGAAAAAGTCCTAGTTCTTCCATTTCTTTGCAACATGACCTAAAGTGTCTCTACACAAAACTTCCTCCCTCTAAAGCAGGGATGATAATAATGACATTAATTTTAAAATATTTTATGTACTTAAAGAATGAGGTCACACATACAAAATGAGTAGCACAGTGGTTGGTCTATTATAAATTCCCAGTAAATATGCTCTATTATTATTAATAAATTCATAATACATAACAGAATTAAAAATTAATAAATAATTGAAAATGAATAAAAATATAAACTAAACAATTTTATGTATGTGGTCTATATTTTGGAAGAAGTTTTCAGCCTTCTAGGACAAGAATTCTGAGCTCCAGGGTATCTTTGGATAAATAAAGCTTCCAGAGCATCCATATGGCCCAGAGTAGGACTGAATTATCACAATAAAAAAGGCTCAGTGAAACAAGTCTTAGGATGCCTGAAAAGAAGATTTTTGCCTCAACTAGAAACAAAACAAAACAAAATATGCTTATGTAGCTATAAGAATAACTAACAGAGAGATTGGGAAAACAAACAAACAAACCCTCGACTGAAACAGTCACAATGGAAGTGAACTGGACAGTGTTTGCCTTGTTTGAGAGAAACATTTTTCTATCACCACATGGAGTACATAGTCCCATGTGATTAGCAAAATCATCTTGAAACACTGGCATGCCTTGGCCACAGATGAAAAATTAAATGGCAAATTTAAATTCCCACCCCTCATCTCATTTAAGAGAGAATGTTGTTGCACTTGGATTCAGGTCTGTCTAATCAGGCAGCACATTTCCTATCACGTCTAACACCTGGCTGACTCCCGTGTGCCAACTGTGCCCAGTGCAATGATATGTCTGGAAGTAATTATTTCTATCACCCACATAAGGACAGGGGATATGAGACTCATCACATGCTTACCTTTTACACAGACTTCATTTTTCATTTTAAATGCTTATGTGAGTTGGCCCATGTGGACTCACCTGAGTCCCTAAAAGAGAAATTTCCCCCTAAATTGCAATTGGAATGAGAAGTAACAGATATCTTCCTGCAAAGCAAATATACACATATAATTTTGATATTGATATTTTTTCTAAGTGAATGAAGATCACAACAGCTATACCCATGGCATAATGGTTTACCATAGTCCTATAGTCTTATGTTTTGAAATGACGTTTTTCTCAGGATAAAATGCCCTGTGAACAAGAAGGCACCCACGACATTGCTCTATGCTTACTACTAGATTTGATCAAATTTTGGTGTTTGTGTAAATTTTTGTTCTTTCTCTAGTATATGCATTATAGAAAATAAAAGATAAATTGATATGGATATCATATTTTTGGAATCAATATAATTGTACAAACTTAAATCTTCCACATTGGCATTATACTATTCAAATACTTTAACTTTTGCTAAACCTATGTGCTGCAAATATCTATTAAATCATCTCGTCTTTCAGGACCCATGGGTATTTAGATTATGATAGCTTTGGAGTCTTGTTCTGGCATTCAATCAATGTATGCAAGAGAATATGTTGTATCATATTTAGCAGACTAAGCTCTCTGAGGAAAGGATTAGTGAATAGTTACTGAGTACATTTTAAAAGCAGATTTTCTCTGTAATATCTATGTCTATTCTTGGAACATATAACCGGATATGTTCAAAATACAGATGCAAAAAGGAGACATCCTAAATAAAGTGTATTCATTTGATATGCATATTTTGAAAGACCTGATTCTTCCCTGTTTTCACATTTTAGTTTTATATTTTAATTAGAGCTTTGCATAATTTAAAAATGAGATAGATAATCAATATAAAGATCAATTCAGCACTAAATTTATGCACGAGATCACTAAAATGCTACGTAAAACTAGTTGTGTCTCCATTATTGGCCTTAATAAATAAAGGTAATTTATTAAAATATCTTTTAATAATAATATATAAGGATGTAAAATATATGATAAAGAAGGAAAATCAGAGGAAGAACAGTACAATCTTATGTGAAATAAAAAGTGATTTTTTATATAGTAATATTAAATTATATGTATATTGACAAATTAGAATTGCCATAAAGAAAATGCCTCTCCCTTGTAGCCTTCCATATCCCATTTCTCACCTGGTGATCTCTGAATCCTTTAGCTACAGAGCCACTCATCCAAAAGCACTCTCACCTTGATTCATTGAAAAATTATTTTATTAAAGTATAGTTTATTTACAATGTTCCTTTGATTTCTGTTACATATCTAAGTGACCCAGTTATATATATGTGTGTATATATATATATACACACACACATACACACATTCTTTATTTAATACTATCTTCCATTATGTTCTAACCCAAAAGATTGGACATAGTTGCCTGTGATGTACAGTAGGATCCTTCTTCTTATCCCTTCTAAATGTAACAGTTTGCATCTACAAACCCAAACTCCCTGTTCATCCTACCTCTTAAAGAAAGAAAGTGGCCTCCTGTTTTAGGCAGAAATATAACAGAGGCATGACTCTATTAACCACACCGGGGTGGGGGGTGCATTTTGACATTAGCTACTGTCTTCTCTGACCAGCAGAATTCTTACGTTCTTATGTTGTTGTTCTTCTCACTGATGGGAGAAGGAATTCCATGACAACAAATGGCATTAGTTGACTTTTCATCTCAGGAATCATATCTCAGGAGATTTGAATGTAATATTGCATTCCAATTTAAAGTAGATGACACTTTTTGTCATATATTACACAAAATATAATTAATGAAAAGTCATTTTTCTGTTTATAAAATCATGGTATAGAAGGAGAATTTACTTATCAATTTTCTAAAACTGTTGAATTTGCTTACAAGTTCAATGTATCAAAAAATGGTAATAGCTACAGAGATGGAAACTAACTGGTGGTTTCCAAGGGTTAAAATGGTATATGGTGGGAAGAAAGTAGATGTGGTTATTAAGGGGCAAAAAGAGGGATTCTTGTGGTGCTGGAAGTATTGATTGGGGTGGTAGATACACTAATCTACACATGTAATAAAACTGCATAGAGCTAAACTTATACACACAGACAGATAGAAATGAGTATAAGTGAAACTGAGGTGACCTGAAGAAGAACAAAAGATAGTATCAACGTCAATACACTCGTAGTGAAATTGTCCATAGTTTTGCAAGATGATATTTGAAGGAAACCAGGAAAAGAGTACACAGGATATCTGTACATTACTTATTACAACTATATGTGACTCTACAATAATTCAAATTTTAATTTTTTCAAAAGTATATAAATGTGCTTACTGGATGTCTGTCCTCTTTGGAGAAATGCCTATTTAGAGCTGTCCATTTTTTACTTTTTTTAAAAATATAAATCTCTATGAGATGTTTGTATATTTTTGAGTTTTTAGTCCTTGCTGGTTGCTTAATTTGCAAAGATTTCTGAGTTGTCTTCTCATTTTTTTAATAGTTTCCTTCACTGTGCAAAAGCTTTTAAGTTTAATTAGGTCCCATTGTTTTATTTTTGTTTTTTTCTTTTCATTATTCTAGGAGGTGGATTAAACAAGATATTGCTATGATATATGTCAAAGAGGTTCTGCCTATGTTTTCCACCAGGAGTTTTATACTATCTGGCCTTACATTTAGGTCTTCAATCCATTTGAGTTTATTTTTGTGTATGGTGTTAGAGAATGTTCTAATTTCATCCTTTTACATACAACTGTTCAAGTTTCCCAGAACCACTTATTGAAGAGCTTGTAATTCAATTATACTTCAACAAAATCCAATTTTAAAAAAGTAGCAAGTATATGGAAACAGAGAGTTCTACTAAATGCAAAAAAATTCAAATAAATTATTCAAATGAGATACTAACATCACTATTGTGGTAATTTAAAAATATATCTATGAAGTCCTTTGATATTCCTCCTTTCAAGAGATGAAGTCCACTCCTTCTCACTTTGCCACTGGGCTGCGCTTAGTCACTCACTTCTAAGGAAAAAAGGAAAGCAGAAGTGACAGGGTGTGACTTTGGAGACTAAATCATAAAAGTCACTGTGGTGTACCCCTTGATTGTTCTCTTGTCTTGCTTGCTCTGTGGGGATCTACTGCTACCTTCATTTCAGCCCTGGGGAAAGGCCTATATGATGGCAACTGAAAAATTCTGTCAAAAGCCAAAAAGGAACTGAGGCTTCTGTCCAAAATCTGGTGAATGGGCCTCTGCTAGCTCCAGTCAAGTTAGCAGATGACTGTAGCCTTGTCTAATAGTTTGACAAAAACATCATGATAAACTCTGAACCATAAAACCCAGTTAACCACTGCTGGATTCCTGATCCTCAGAAAATGTGGATAAGAAATGTTTATTGTAGCATGCTGCTACATCTTAGAATAATTTGTTACATAGCAATAAATAACGTCATTTTGGAGACAAAAATCTATTGATTTGTCATCTTTGCGTAATATAAGAATACAATATTTTGTCAAAACCCATTTATCCTTGTTTTGGTGGTCAAAATATTTCACTACTAACTACATATTAGTTCAAATTCAACTCTAGATGATATGTTGAACTTACTAATGGTAGAGGACCTGTCATATTCATCTTTGTATACTTTGCTGTTCTTGATACTGTATCCTCTGTATAGGCTGTGTTCTATAAACATCAGTTGAATAATGGATAGAATGAATTAATTAATGAATAAAAGAATGAGCAAATAAATTATCTGAAACCTCCCAAAGTGGACTGGTGAGTGGTGGAGGGATGGATGGGAGGTTTGGGATTGGCATATGCACACTGAAGTATATGGAATGACTGGCCAATGGGGACCTGCTGTATAGGACATGGAACACTACCAAATATTCTGTGATAATCTATAGGGGAAAAGAATCTGAAAAAGAATGAATGTGTGTATATGTATAACAGAATCACTTTGTTGTACAGCAGAAATTATCACAATACTGTAAATCAACTATACTTCAATAAAATTTAAAAAAATGAAAAAATTCATAGATATAGCTATGGCAAACATAGATGAAAAAAACCCTGAAGAAAATATTAGTGAACCAAATTAAACAATACATTAAAAAGATCACACAGTATAAGCAAGCAGAATTTATTCTAGGAATAGAATGATCATTCAGTATACACAAATCAATCAAAATGGTAAACCATATCAAAATTCCATTTTTAAAATGTATACCTTAAAAAGGGAAGACAGAAAAAAAATGGAAAACAACCAATAAATGAAACAATATCAAGGACAGTGAATATAAGTAATTATGGTAGCAACGAATGCAGTAGGATATTAACCCTACTATACCTGTAATCACTTTAAATGTCAATGATTTAAATATATCAATGAAAACACAGAGCTTGTCAGAGTGAATTAACGAAAAGAACCAACTATATATTGTCTAAAAGAACCCATTTAAAAAATAAAGACACAGGTAATAAAGGGATGGATAAAGCTAGACCATGCTGACACTAATCAAAAAAAAATCTAGAGTGGCTATAATTCAAGAGAAGCAGAATTCAGAGCAGGGAAAACTATCAGAGATAAAGAGGGATATTACATAATGATAAAAGGATCAATTCTTCAAAAAGACATAATAATCCTTGGAGTTCCTGTCATAGCTCAGCAGAAATGAATTTGACTAGCATTCATGAAGATGTAGGTTCAATCCTTGGCCTTGCTCAGTGGATTAAGGATCCGGCGTTACCATGAGGTGTGGTGTAGGTCACAGATACAGCTCATATCTGGTGCTGCTGTGGCTTTGGCATAGGCTAATGGCTACAGCTCTGATTCGACTCCTAGCCTGGGAACCTCCATATGCCATGGGTGTGGCCCTGAAAAAAAAAAAAGAAGACATAATAACCCTTAAAGTGTATTCATCTAAGGAGAAAGTCCAAATACATGATGAAAAAACAGAACTGCAACAAGAAATAGACAAACTCACTAGTACAGTTGAAGACTTTAATACCCTTCTATCATTGACAGCTCTGGCAGGCATAAAATCACTAAGAACATAGTTGAAGTTAAAGTACTATTGATCTACTGGATCTAATTGACATTTATAGAATATTTCACTTAGAACTAACAAATTTCACATTCTTCTCACTCACATGGAGTGTTCACTGCAAGAGAACACATTTGAGGCCATGAAACACAACTCCTTTAACAAACTGACAGATATAATAGACTAGAAATCATGAAAAGTATGCCCTCAGATCCCAACAGATTTAACTAGAAATAAATATCAGAAAAATAGGTTAAAAACACAAAATAATTAGAGATTAAATAATTACAGACACATCTAAATTACATTATGACAAAGAAAAAAATCTCCAAGGAATTTTAAAATATTTAAATAAATTAAAACATCTTATCAAAATGTGCGGGTTGTAGAAAAAGAAGTGTGTAGATGGAAATTTGTAGCACCAAATGCATACATTAAAAAATGAGAAAGATCTAAAATCAATAATCTAAGATTCCAGCTAGGAAATTAGAAAAAAAGAACAGATTAAATCCAATGTAAGCAGATGAAAAGAAATAATGAAGATTAATGCATAAAGTAATGAAATTTAAAACAGTAGATCTGTAGAGAAAGTAAAGTAAAAGTTTGATGTTGAAAACATTTACATTAAATTAAAAAAATTAAAAATATAACAAAGAACCCCTTAAATATATATCATGCCAGGAAAAAACAATTAAAGACACAAATCACAAATATCAAACATAAATGAGGGAGAAGGATCAAGATAGTGGAGGAGTAAGATGTCACATTCACCTTCTCGCATAGCTACATCAAAAAAACAAATTTGGAGTTCCTGTTGTGGCACAGCGAAAACAGATCTGACTAGGAAATTTGAGGTTGTGTGTTTGATTCCTGGCCTCACTTAGTGGGTTAATGATCTGGCATTGCTGTGAGCTGTGGTGTAGGTCACAGACGTGGCTCAGATCTGGCATTGCTGTGGCTCTGGCGTAGGCAGCAGCTGTGACTCTGATTAGACCCCTAGCCTGGGAACCTCCATATGCCAGGGGGTACAGCCCTAAAGAGACAAAAGACAAAAACTAACAAACAAACAAAAAAACACATCTACATGTAGAACAGTTTGCACAGAACATCTACTGAACACTGGCAGAAGAATTGAAATCGCCAAAAGGGTAAGAAACCCTCCACATAACTGGGCAGAACAAAAGAAAAAAAAAAGAGAGAGAGAAAAGGAATCAGGATGGGACTAACATTCCTAAGAGGGAGTCGTGAAAGGGAAAAGGAACCCACACCCTGGGAAGCCACATGACCTACGGGGAGATCAGCTGAGACAGAGGGACCTCAAAGTCACTGAGAAAAGTGCGGCAGCTGGACTGAAGAGGGAAAAGCAGAGTGAGAGTGACACAGATTATCTGCACCCCCACCCCAAACACCACAGCCTGAGATGCTCAGATGGGAATTGGGTACTGAGACTCAGGCTCTGGAGGTCAGTTCTGGGGAAAGGACTAGGATTGGCTGTGTGGAGACAGTCTAAGGAGTTAAGGAGTGTTATGCCTCAGGGTGGAGCAGAAACCCATGGGCTAGGGAGAGGAATGCCACAGCCAAGGGAACCTGTGAGGAGGTCTGAGCCCAAAGGAGAAGTAAGGCCCCATTGTTAGGGAGAGTGAGAGGAGGGGCAAACCATCATAGGAATCTCTCTGTGCACTCTTGGGCTCTCAGAGGGTGAGGCACCTCTGGTGCAAGCTATGGGTGGCAAGAGGCCACTTGCTTTCACCAATTGCTTGGGCTATGGGAGACTGGATGCTTCTTGTGTGTGCTATGGGCAGCCAGCACCTCTCGTGTGGGCTAAGGGCGGTGGGGTCTAAGCATGACACAGTGCCTCTTGCATGATCTACAGGTGGTAGGGACAAACCACAGCAATATGTTAAAAACCAGAGGGAGGTGTGTCCTGCCATCACGAGGGGACTGTGAACAAACTCCACCTGCATCCCCAGTCACCTCAGAGGTCTGTAAAAGAGAGGACACTGAAACTGAACACCACCTGTTGTTGCTCTCACTCTCCTGGGAACACACCTGCCCTGCTGCTGCCACTGCCAAATGTTCCAGGCAGCAACCACAGACATGCCTGATCACTGTCGCTTCCTAGGACCCTGCAACTAGGAGCAGCCTGTGCAGCACCTCCTGTGTGGGCTAAGTGGAAGGGGATACTTCTTGCATGGTCTACAGTTGGTGGGGGCAAACCACCACAGTTATCTCTGACTCCAGAGGCGGACATGGCCCACCACCACTGGGGATCCTTGCACAGGCACCTTTTACAGCCCCAATCATCTCAGAAGGCACTAGAGGGCACTGTGACTGAACACCACCTGTTCTTGTTCTTACTGCCCTGGGAACACACAAACCCTGCCACTGCCTGAGGCTCATTAGAAGATCCCAGGGTCCTGCAACTAGGACTACCCTGAGTGACCTTCCTGCAGGTCCTTGATACTGTCAAGAGCCAAGAAACCAGGCACTGACTACTAGTCCTACCCATTGTCTCCTTCTCCCTGGAAACACACTCAGCACCCTAGGAATAACAGCCTGCTCACAGTGAAGACAGAGATAGAATATATCCAAACTCCCATGACCAAAACAAATAGTAATCCCCCACAAAATAAAAAGGGGCATTCTTGCATAGAAATAACTCTCCAAGACTACAGTTTGGTTTCCCTAACCTCACAGATAATAATAATAATAATAATAATAAGCAAAATGAAGAAGCTCAGAAATCATTCCCAGTTAAAAGAATAGGAGAATTTACCTGAGGCTGCAAACAATCAAACGGACCTCTGCAGTCTGACAGACACTGAGTTCAAAAGGGAGATAGTGAAAATACTGAAGGAATTAAGGATGAATAGGAAGGAATTAAGAGTGGATATAAACTGTAATATAGATTACTTTAGAGAGGAACTAGAAAATATAAGGAGGAACATAGAAAAATTGGAACATAAATTTGGAGAGAGAAAAACTGAGTTAAAGTCCTAAAGAGCAGAATGAATAATGCAGAGGAACAAATTAGTGACTTGGAAGATAGAATAAGGGAAATAACCCAATCAGGACAGTGGACAGAAAACCAAATGAAACAACATGAAAGCAATATAAAGATATAAGGGATAATATAAATTGGGCCAATCTACACATAATAGGAATTCAAGAAGGAGCAGAAAAAAAAAAAAGGATTGAAAATATATTTGAAGAAATTATGCCTGAAAACTTTCCAAATCTAAAGGAAATATATACAAAGATACAGGAAGCAGAGAGGGCCCCAAACAAGTTGAACAAAAACAGGCCCACACTAAGACATATTATAATAAAAATGGCAAAAATTAAAGATAAAGAGAGTATTCTAAAGAGAGCAAGAGAAACACAAAGTGTTAATCATAGGGGAACCCCTATAAGGCTATAAGCTGATTTCTCTACAGAAACTTTACAGCCCAGAAAATAGTGGCAAGATATATTCAAAGTTCTAAAAGGGAAAAAATTGCCAGCAAGAATATCATTGGCAAAATCCCCATAAGGCTATGAGCTTGTTTCTCTACAGAAACATTACAGCCCAGAGGAGAGTGGCAAGATATATTCAACGTTCTAAAAGGGAAATATTTGCCAGTAAGAATATCATAATCTACCCAGCAAGAATATCATTTAAAATAGGAGAAATAAAGAATTTCTTCAACAAACAAAGCTAAAAGAGTGTAGCAATACTAAACTCATTTTAAAAGAAATCTTGAAAAGGATACTCTAAATTAAAAAGAAGCAAGCAGAAACAGGATGGAGGAAATCACAGTTAGAAAGCAATCACCTAAATAAGCCAGTATACAGATCTAAAAGGTGTGTGTGGGGGAACTACTGTAAAAGTGACAATAAATACAAGGAACAGCAAAAGGACAAACATGAAGATGTTAAAAAAGGACTTCAATATCACAGAGTGTGGGTAAGGAAAATAAGAAAATGTAGACTCCATTTTTAAAAAATAACATGTTTGAGCCTATACGACTAAAGGCTAAAACAAGCAGATATAGGAAGGAGTTAATGTACTTAAAAAACAGGGCAACCACAAATCAAAACCAAATATTACATTCACAAAAACTGAAAAGAAAAGCACTCAAGCATAAAATAAATGGAAACAATCCAACCAAAAAAAAAGAAGAAAAGAGAAACATAGAATCAACTGGAAAACATGGTTTAAAATGGCAATAAATGCATATCTATCAATAATCACCCTAAATGTCAATGGACTGAATGCTCCAATCAAAAGACGCAGAGTGGCAGATTGGATAAAATAGTAAAAACCTTCAATCTCCTGCCTACAAGAAACTCACCTTAGAGCAAAGGACACATATAGATTGAAAGCAAGGGGATAGGAAAAGACATTTCACACCAATGGACAAGACAGGAAAGCTGGAGTTGCCATACTCATATCAGACAAAATAGACTTCAAAACGAAGTCCATAAAGTCCATAAAGACTTTAAAACAAAGTCCATAAAGACTTTGTTCCATTAGGATGCTATCTAGTGATAAAAGGATCTACTCAATAAGAGGATATTACAATTGTCAATATATATGCCCCTAATACAGGAGCATCCAGATACCTCCAACAAATAGTAACAGATATAAAAGGAGAAGCTGATGGGAATACAATCATAGTAGGAGACTTTAAGACACCACACAGATTAATGGGAAGATCCTCTAGACAGAAAATCAATAAGGCAACAGAGATAATAAATGACACAGTAGAAAATTTAGACTTTGCTGACATTTTCAGGATATCACATCCTCCAAAATCAGAATATATATTCCTCTCAAGTGCACATGGAACATTCTCAAAGATTGACCACATACTGAGACATAAAACTAACCTCAACAAATTTAAGCGTATAGAAATTATTTCAAGTAACTTCTCTGACCGCATGGCATGAAACTATAAATCAAACATAGGAAAACAAATGAGAAGAAACTTACTACAATGAAACTAAACAACATGCTACTAGAAAACCAATGGGTTAATGAGTAAATATAAAAGGAAATTAAAAAACTTTGAGACAAATAATAATGAAGACCAATCAAAATCTACGGGATGCAGCAAAAGCAGTACTTGGAGGGAAATTCATAGAGATACAGGCCTTCCTCAAAAAAGAAGAACAATCTCAAATCAACAACTTAACCCACAACCTAGATGAATTAGAAAAAGAAAAACAAATAAAACCTAAAGTCAGCAGAAGGAAGGAAATCATAAAGAGAGGAAATCAATAAAATAGAGATTCAAAAAACAATAGAAAAAATAAATAAAATCAAACCTCTGGCCAGACTTACCAAGAAGAGGAGAGAAAATAACACAAATAAACAAAATAAGAAAAAAGGAAAAAGCACAGTGGATACTGAAGAAATACAAAACACCATAAGAGAATACTATGAACAATTATATGTCAACAAATTTGACAACCTGGAAGAAGTGGAGAACTTTCTAGAGACTTACAGCCTCCAAAACTGAATCAAGAAGAAATAGATCAGCTGAACAGACCAATCACTAGAAATGAATTGAGGAGTTCCCATTGTGACTCAACAGAAATGAATCTGACTAGCATCCATGAGGACACAGATTTGATCCCTGGCCTCCCTCAGTAGGTTAAAGATCCGGTGTTGCTGTGAGCTGTGGTGTAGGTTGCAGACATGGCTTGGATCTGGCATTGTTGTATCTGTGGTGTAGTCCAGCAGCTATAGCTCTGATTCGACCCCTAGACTGGGAACCTCCACAGGCCATGGGTGTGGCCCTAAAAAGACAAAACAAACAAATGAAAAGAAATGAAATTGAATATGTAATAAAAACACTTCCTACAAACAAAAGTCAAGGACCAGTTGGCTTCATAGGAGAAATCTACCAAACATACAAAGAACTTATACTTATCCTTCTTAAGCTTTTCTAGAAGGTTGAGGAAGAAGGAACACTCCCAAAGACATTCTATGAAGCCATCATCACCCTAATATCAAAACCAGACAAAGATACTACCAAGAAAGAATATTATAGGCCAGTATCTTTGATGAACATAGATGCAAAAATTCTCAACAAAATTTTAGCCAACCAATTTCAATAACATATAAAAAAAGGTGATACATCACGACCAAGTGGGATTCATCCCAGGTTCACAAGGATGGTTCAACATATGCATATCAATCAACATCATACACTGCATTAACAAAACAAAACAAAAAAAACTAAAAAACCACATGATCATCTCAATAGATGCAGAAAAAGCATTTGACAAAGTCCAACATCCATTCATGATAAAGATCTTACCAAAGTGGGTATAGATATAATATACATTAACATAATAAAAGCCATTGATGACAAACCCACAGCAAATATTATACTCAATGCAGAAAGCTGAAAGCTTATCCACTAAAATTTGGAAAAAGACAAGGATGCCTACTTTACCACTTTTATTCAACATTGTATTAGAAATCCTAGCCACAGCAATCTGACAAATAAAAGAAATAAAAGGTATCCAAATTAGAAGAGAAGTAAAACTGTCACTGTGTGCAGATGACATGATACTATATATAGAAAACTCTAAGGACTCCACACAAAAACTACTCAAACTGAACAACAAATTCAGCAAAGTAGCAGGATACAAGATTAACATTCAGAAATAAGTCACATTTCTGTTTACTAACAATGAAATATTAGAAAAGGAATACAAAAATACAATACCTTTTAAAATCACTCCCCCTAAAATTAAATACCTGGGAATACATCTGACCAAGGAGGTAAAAGACTCATATGCTGAGAACTATAAAATATTAATCAAGGACATTAAAGAAGATATAAAGAAATGGAAAGATATTCCATGCTCCTGGGTGGGAAAAATTAATATCATAAAAATGGCCATCCTACCCAAAGCAATCTACAGATCCAATGCAATCCCCATCAAATTACCCAGGACATTATTCACACAACTAGAACAAACAATCCACAAATTTATATGGAACCACAAAAGACCCAGAATTGCCAAAGTAATTCTGAGGAACAAAAACCAAGCAGGAGGCATAATTCTCCCAGACTTCAGGCAATATTACAGAGCCACAGTCATCAAGACAGTGGGTACTGGTACCAAAAAAGACATACAGACCAATGGAACAGAATAGAAAACCCAGAAATAAACCCAGACACCTGTGGTCAATTAATCTTTGACCAAGGAGGCAAGAATATAAAATGAGAAAAAGACAGTCTTTTAAGTAAGTTGTCCTGGGAAACCTGGACAGCTGCAGGCAAATCAATGAAACTGGAACACACCCTCACACCATGCACAAATAAACTCAAAATGACTTAAAGACTCAAATGTAAGACAAGACACCATCAACCTCCTGGAAGAGAATAGGCAAAACATTCTCTGATATCACCCTTACAGATGTTTTCTCAGGTCAGTCTCCCAAAGCAACAGAAATAAGAGCAAAAATTAACCAATGGAACCTAATCAAACTGACAAGATTTTGCACAGCAAAGGAAACCAAAAAGAAACCAGAGACAACTTACAGAATGGGAGTAGATAGTTTCAAATGATGCAAATGACAAGGGTTTAATCTCTAAAATATACTAGCAATAAACAATTGGAATTTGAAATTAAAAACATAGTACCATTTTCTCCAGTGAAGATATATAGATAGCCAACACGCACATGAAAAAAAGTTAAACATCATTAATTATTAGAGAAATGCAAAACAAACTATAACAGTTACCACCTCACACCAGAATGGCCATCATTTATAAGGCGACAAAAAATGCTGGAGAGGATGTGGAGAAAGGGAATCCTCCTTCAGTTCTGGTGGGAATATAAATTGGTACAACCACTATGGAAAACAGTATGGAGGTAACTCAGAAAACTAAATATGGAACTACCATATGATCCAGCAATCCCACTCTTGGGCATAAATCCAGACAAAAATTTCAATGAAAAAGATATATGCATTCCTACATTCTTTGTAGCACTATTCACAATAGCCAAGACATGAAAACAACCTAAATGTCCATTGACAGATGAATGGATTAAAAAAATGTGGTATATATGCATAATGGAATATACTATTCAGCTATAAAAAAGAATAAAATAATGCCATTTGCAGCAACATGGATGGAACTCTCATACTAAGTGAAGTAAGTCATAGAGAGAAAGACAAATATATGATAGCACTTATATCTGGAATATAATATATAGCAAAAGAGCCCATTTACAGTAAAGAAACAAACTCACGGACTTGGAGAACAGATTAGTGGTTGCCAATGGGGAGGGGCAGTGCGTAGGATGAACTGGGAGTTTGGGTTAATAGATGTAAACTATAGAATTTGGAATGGATAAGCAATGAGATCCGGCTATATAGCACAGGGAATTATATCTATCACATGTGAGAAAAATTATATATATAAACAAATATATATATGAATGGGTTACTTTCCCGTAAAGTAGAAATTGACAGAACATTGTATACCAACTATAATAAAAATAAAAACGATACCATTTGAATTAGCATCAAAACATGAAATGCTTAAGTATAAATCTATGTGAGGAAAACTATGAAATTATGATTAATTTAAAAAGAGCTAAAAAGATATATTCTGTACAGATGGGTAGAAATAGTACTGCCAAACTATCAGTTCTTTCCAACTCTATTTATAGTTTTACTACATTTTTTTTGTCTTTTGTCTTTTTAGGGCCGCACCCTGAGGCACATGGAGGTTCCCAGGGTAGGGGTCTAATCAGAGCTCTAGCTGCTGGCCTATGCCACAGCCAGAGCAATGCCAGATCCGAGCCATGTCTGCAACCTACACCACAGCTCACAGCAATGCCAGACACTTAACCTATTGAGTGAGGCCAGGGATGAAATGCACAATATCATGGTTCCTACTCAGATTTGTTTCTGCTGTGCCGTGATGGAAAATCCATTTTTACTACATTCTTTATCAAAGTCTCAGTAAACTTTTTTTTAATACGGATATTGACATTTTCTGAAGTTCTTATGAAAAGGCAAACAACTCAGGACAGCCAACACAATACTGAAGGGCAAGATGAAGTCAGAAGATTAACATCATCCAACTTTAAGATATATTATACAGCAACAATAAACAAGAGAGTATGGCATTGATGAAAGAATAGGCAAGTAGATCAATGGAACAGAATAGAAAGCCCAGAAATAGACTCACAACATAGTTAACTGATCATTAACAAAGGACCAAAGGCAATTTGATGAAAGACAGTCTTTTTTTTTTTAACAAATGATGCTGCAAAAAAAATAGACTTCCATATCCAAAAATAATTCAGACATACATTTTATACATTTCACATTTATTGAGAATGGATCATAGAATTAAATGTGTAACAAAAACTATAAAACTCAGAATATAATATAGAAGATATCTATGTGACTGAGTTGATGGTGTTTTTATTTTTATTTTATTAAATTTTAATTTTATTTTCATTTTTGCTCTTTTAGGGTTACACTCATGGCATATGGAAATTCCCAGGCTAGGGGTCTAACTGGAGCTGCAGCTGTTAGCCTACACCACAGCCACACAATGTGGGATCAGAGCCAGGTCTGCAACCTACACTGCAGCTCATGGCAATGGATCATTAACCTACTGAGCTAAGTGAGGGATTGAACCCGCATTCTCACGGATGCTAGTCGGGTTCATTACTGCTGAGCCACAATGGGAACTCTGAGTTGATGGTGTTTTTAGATAAAACAGCAAAAGCATGATTTATGAAATAAAAAAATGATTGTTGGATTCATAAATACTGAAAACTTTTACTCTGTGAAAGAAAATGAAAGCACAACTTACAGACTGGGAGAAATCTTTGTAAAACACATATCTAATGAAGGATTGGTATCTAAAATATACAAAGAACTCAAAGTCAACAGTAAGAAAACAAACACAATAAGTGAGCAAAAGATGTGAACAGATGCTTTATCAAAAATATACAAATGGCAGATTTCCCATTGTGGCTAAGTGGGTTAAGAACACAACACAGTCTCTGTGAGGATGTGGGTTCGATCCCTGGCCTTGCTCAGTGGGTTAAGGATTCTGTGTTGCCATAAGATGCTGTGTGGGTTGCAGATGTGGCTTGGATCCAGAATTGCTGTGGCTGCAGCTCTGATTCACCCCCTAGCCCAGGATCCTCTATATGCTGCAGCTGTTGCCATAAAAAGAATATATATATATATATATATATATATATATATATATAGACAGCAAATAAGCATTTTAAAAGATATCCAGTATCATGTACCTCGAACTGCAAGGTAAAATACTAACAATATACCACTATACACTATTAGACAATCTTTACCATTTGACAAAACTAAATACTAGTAAGGATTTGGAATAACAGGAATCTGAATTCATTGCTAGTGGGAAGAGCCACTTTGGACGGTAGACTGGCAGTTTCTTACAAAGCTAAACATACTCTTACCAGATGATTCAGGAATTATACTCTATGGTATTTACCCAAATGAGCTGAAAGTATGTGTTTACAGAAGTTCCACATGAGTATTTATAGCAGCTGTATTCGGAATTGTCAAAACTTGGAAGTAGTTAAGATATCCTTCTATACATGAATGGGTAGACAAACAATGGTACATCCATGCAATCAAACATTATTCTGTGATTAAAAAGAATAAATGAACTATCAAGCTATGAAAAAATATGCAGGAACCTTAAATTACATTGCTAAGTAAAATAAGCCATTCTGAAAAGGCTATATACTGCATGATTCCAATTGTATGATATTCTGGAATAAGTAAAACTATGGAGACAGTAAAAAATTCAGTGGTCGTTTGTGGTTTGGGTGGAGAGAGGGATGAATAAGTGGAGAAGAGGGGAATTTTAGGACAGTGAAATTATTTTGTGTGGTACTGAAATAGTGAATTCATGTCACTAAACATTTGTCAAAACCCATAGAATGTGCAACACAAAGGAAATCCAAATCTAAACTATGGATTTTAGTTAATAATAATAATGTTTCAATATTGCCTCATCAATTGTAACAAAATGCACCACACTAATGCAAAATGTTAATAATAGGGGAAGCTGTCTATATGTGTGGATGGGGAAGGTTTTGGGAATTTGTGAATTCACTGTACTTTCTGATCAATTTAACTATAAATCTAAAATGGCTTTAAAGATAAAGTCCATTTATAAAAAGTTTAGTAGCTTAAATGTTACATTAGTTAAGAAGCTAAAGGATCATACCCCAGCAAATACTTGATTATACATTCCAGAACTACATATAACAGAATAGGAGATCCTGAGGAAAATATTTTTTCACATAACATCTTTACATACATAAACAGATTAAGTTTAACTGTAAATCAAACCACTGCCAAAAAAAGTAAAGGCTTGGTATTTACTACTGTGAGTATGGAAGGAAAGGGTACAGTTTTTCAAAATACATATCATAATATTTTTTAAATTATTACTATTTTTATAGTAAAACATTTTCTCTAAAGAGCATGTTTAGTTTGCTAATTTAAATTATTTGAAAAATGGAATAAAAACATCACATAGAGTGTGTAGAAAAGGATTCAGAAACACATTTAGTCTCATTAAGTAAGATAGATGTTTATATCCCTTTGCTTTAATGAAAGCACAGAGCTCTATTTTAAAGAAGCAACAGGTAAAAGCCCAACACATTTTTCTTGCAAATTACTTAGTTCTTTTCCACCTATGGTGGGCCAAGGGAGATGCCATTTTCGAAATTTTAATTTATGCCAGTCTCTAATGCTAAGTAATTTAATATGACTATATTTCATTATCACAAAAATGCTGAAATATGAGTTGTTTCCTTTAAGGAGATGAAAGAAAACTTCAGTGAATTTGTGAGCCTGAGATTTGAATCTAATTTATTTGATTTTTTAAGAGGTTGTATTTAACCATTATTCCTTGCCTTTTTAGTAATTTATTTAACTAATAATAACTGATCTTAGATGATTTCTACATAGGAAATTATATTTTTGAAATTTTCAATGGGTTAAATAATTTTTGTACAAACCTAAAAGTCAGTGAAGCTACAAATTCAAATAAGATTAAGAGAATCTAGAAATATTAACTTTTTAAAAATAAAAATGATGATTTACAAGAAACTTGGCTATGTATCATTAATATCATGAAGGACATAAAATTGGGTCTGTAATTTGACCATACACAAAATTCAACTGCAGGTGGATTAAAGATTTGGATATTAAAGTTTTTAAAATGTCAACTTTTAGAGGAATATAAAGCAAGTATATCTATTTTTTTGTACTTAGAGTAATAATCTAGTTATTTATTATTGCACCACAAACTACTCTAAAATGTAGTGATTTTGGAGTTCCCTCGTGGCCTAACAGTTGAGGATTCAGCCTTGTCACTGCTATGGTTTGTTGTCACCACAAAACCTGTGACTCAGGTTTGATCCCTGGCTGGGGGACTTCCACATGCTACAGCCCTGCCCCCCCAAAAAAGATGGTTTAAAACAGCAGTTTATTATCATCTCTTACAGCTGGGTTGTTCTCACCTTAAGTCTCTCATGTGGTTAAAAGAGATGAGCAGATAGTGAAAGGGCTGAAGTTTTCTGAAGGCTTGACTTGGCTGGACACATAAGATGGATCACTGACCTGGACAGCAGCCACTCCTGACTTTGGTAGGAAGGTCAGAGTGCCTACAGATGGCCTCTCTTTGTGGCCTAGGCTCCCCAGAGTCTAGAGGCTGGTTTCTGAAAGTTATCCCAAGTGGGACCATTGGAAGAGACTAATTCTATGTCCTTGCCAAATAAGTCCTAGATTGTCACTTCTTCACAGAAAGTTACTAAAGCCAGCCAGCCTAGATTAAAGGCAGGGGAATAATATTGCACCACTTGATAGGAAAAGAATGAAATCACATTATGGGCAAGTATGTGGAATGAGACTTCTTGTGTGCTCATCTTTTGAAAATGCAATTTACTGTAAATCAAGGAGTACTTAACTTAGGTAAAATAAATACACTAACCATAAAATAATACACAAAACCACATTAAAAAGAAAAACTATATGTTCATTATGGTAAAATCAGTTTGGAAAATAATTTGTTATTATCTTGAAAATATGAAATTTCCCACATACCTACCCTACAACTTAGCAAATCTTCATTCAGGTATATACTATCAAAAGATTAATAACTCATTACACATTAATAATTAGGAAAGGTGTCCAAGAATGTAAATAGAAGCCTTGTTCATAATGACAAAAATCTTGGGAAAAACTGAATGCCAGCTATTAAAAATGGATAATTTGTGATATATTCATTCACACAATGAAATGCTATTGTAGTGACATGGAGGAATATTCTCATTATTATAGTATTGAAAAAATTGAAGTTAGTCCCAAAAACTACATAGTATAATCTCAATTTTGTAAAGTCCAAAACAAGCAAAACTAAGGAACATATTGTTAAAAACCTTAATAATAATATTTTAATGTCAGTTTAAAAATAAAAACCAGACTTAAAAAGTCAATGATAAATATCAAAATTTCAAATACAAACAAAATCAGATTATGCAGTAGCATGTCTAGCCATATTGAAGTCTGAAGCAAATGAATTGGAAAATTCTTTCCTTAGTTGGCAAATCTCACCATTTCCTTTTTAAACATAACTCAACACTATCAAGCAAATTTTAAACTGTGAATTAACTTTTGACCCAGCAACCTTGCTCTCAAGAGTCTATTATAAAGAAATGTTTGCATATGTACACAAAGATGTACACTGATATTTTTTGCAGTAAGTATTCTTCCATAAGAAGAAAATAAATTATGATAACATAAAACCAATGTTATGATATATAAAACAATATCCAAAGATTATCATTAAATGATAAAGTACAAAATATGAACTATATTGTTCTGATTTTTTAATTTATGCATATACAGAAACTTTAACTTTAAAAAAATTTATTTTTAAATTTTTTTCCATTATAGCTTGTTTACAGTGTTCGGTCAATTTTCTATTGTACAGCTTGGTGACCCAGTTACACATGTATGTATACATGATAATGTGAGAAAATTTAACTATTTAACCTGGAAAATCTACTTCAAACTTTTAACGGTTGTTACCTTTGGGGAAAAGACTGACAAAGAGTGAGAAAAGGGGCTATTCCCATTCTCCCTACTGACTTAAATATTGTTAGAACTTTCTACAAGGGGAGTATATTGCATGATAACAAAAATAATAACCCTAAATTAGCATTATTGGAAATAAATTAATAGAAATTACAAAAATAGATTAAAATTAGGAATACTGAATTAGAAACAGCATTTTTATTTTGCTGATTACTCACAATCAAATGACATTTCAGGAAAACTATATTATCTACTAAATCTACATTTTAGCAGGGTTGGTTCTACAGTCGCAAAATTCAAGATGGCTTTTGGCTAGTCAAAGTTTCTAAGATGTGAATCAATGTTATTCTTAACAGAAGTCTAAATTTTGGTCCAGAGGTGGGTCCCTTTATTCTCCACTAGTATTTGCATGTCTATGTTGATAATGAAATTAAACATAAGCCCAATGGAGTTCCTGTTGTAGCACAGTGGTAATGAATCCGACTAGTAACCATGAGGTTGCAGGTTTGATCTCTGCCTCGCTCAGTGGGTTAAGGATCTGGCATTGCCATGAGCTGTGGTGGAGGTTGCAGACCTAGCTTGGGTCCTGCATTGCTGTGGCTGTGACGTATGCTGGTAGCTGTAGCTCTGATTCAACTCCTCACCTGGGAACTTCCATATGCTGTGGCTGTGGCCCTAAAAAGCAAAAACAAAAAAAACCAAAAACATAAGCAAAAAAAGCCCCACTTTTCCTATTTAAAAACTGTAGCTTTTGACATATTATCATTTTTTCCCATAAATTATTTCAGCAAAGGAAGTCAGAAACCTAAATCTGAGGAAAGGAAATCACAATGACTTGAAATGTTTTTATAATTATATTTGCTTTAGACCAATATGTTTATACTTTCAATTATTACTCTAGGCCAATAATAATAACAAAATCATAAATTCATATCCCATCTGAAATTCTAGCAGTTGCACTGATACACTCTTAATAAGATAGAGAAAAAAAATGAATAAATATATATATATATGTATATATATATGTACATATAAAGATGTAAGTGGGAGGAAATAACATGCTCTCACAATAAGAGAGAAATCATTTTATTCACTCAAATTTCTTTTTGGAAAGGAGTATATTTAAATAAGTGTTGTAGAAAAGGATATCCCAATATAAATGTGTGGTATAAAGTGGGAACCCAGTTGTTTTACTTATATGGGAAGAAAACTATGCTTCTTTCTAAAACAAGTCAGGGAGAAAACTAGCAGGAGGGGAAATGAGGATTGAATTAGTGAGATGGGAAAGACTATATGCTACATGATATAATTGTATTCAAAGTCACTTTTCCCAGGGGCACAAAAACCTTCAATAAAATTATCAAATTAATTTCTTTGGGGGAATCGGTAATGGGGCTGGAATTTACATCCAGATTAATTTGGGGTGGAATAGAGATAGTAAATGCATATTGATGTAAGAGCATAAAAAGAGAGAAAAACGTGATTTCTCGGAAATACATGATTTCTCATCTTGCAAATATGGAATTTACAAGATGGTTAATTTCAGTTCACATCAAATTTAACCAGCTCACCAAAGGCCAGGTGATTCCAAGCCAGTATTGAATTACTGTGCAATTAAAATATTTATATATACTTGTTTATAATTTCCCCTCTTTTTAGCACAGAAAATTCCAAAATGATATGTATATACAGAATGACTACATGATTCCTGACCACCCCCAAATGTTTTTAATGCATGAAGGAACAGTTAGCTGAAGTCTACAAAGCAGCATAAGAAGTGAATCCACATCAAACTGAGGTGATTAGAAAGAGAATGTAGTGGAGATTTATGACATTATTTACTCTTTCCTGAGTTGATATCTCCATCTCCAAATTTTGATTATTTTATCTGGATGATAGCATTCTACCCAAATAACCAATATTATCCTCTGTGATCCTGCAGCCTCTGGTAAAACTGAAAAGAATGAGTTATCTTCAGGTTTCAGCACAAGTCAGCAAGTTTAAGGGACATTTAAGTTTCCTTAGATGGTCACAGGTTTTTTCTGGAACCATGCTGATTGCTCTTAGCCTCCTCCAATGCCTCTTACAATGCTTAGAGTTCATATTTTATGGCACATACCAGGCATTCTTGCGCATGCAATACAGTGATAACAAAAGTTTACACTTTGAGCTTCTGAGTTTGAACTCCTATTTGCCTTGCACTATCTATTTGATCACATATACATCATTTCATTTTCTTAAGCCTCAGTTTTCTCATCTGCAAAAAGAAGAGGCAATACATATCTCATAGGTTTGTGGTAATAATTATATGCAGTAATTTTATAAAACTGTCTTACACAATCTTTAACACAATAAGTAGTCACTAAGCATTAAGTACTATGTGTTTGGCCAAGTTATGGCTAGTATAGCCAGCCTATGAACACATCCTTTCCTTTTTCTGTGTATCAGAGGCAGTCTAACATTTTTAGAAGTATCATACTAAAAATACATTTTATGTCATACACCTATATTTATGTTTTTATCTATCATATTAGTCTTTCTATTGTCATTATCATATTTTATCACATTCTATGTGTTTTTAAGTTTTCTATTGTTTATCCATCCACCTATTTACCATTTAACTCATATAACTCAAATTTTAATCTGTACATATTCATTCTACTTTCCAGACTCCAAAGAGGTGACACTGTCTATTCTCAGGCTCATATTTCCATGTCCATCTACCTTCATGCCAACATATGTAGAAATAAGAAAAAGAGGCCAAAGAACAAAAGAAAAAGTTTAGATTGGAAGCATTTCCTTTGATATTGTTCACTGTATTTGAAGTAAAGTTTGTGTTTACTTCAAGAGCAAAGAATATTTTGTTTCTTTTTACTCAGTTGTTATATTTGGAAAGAAAAGGGGAAACACTGTATATCTTATTTTTTCCAGCCCATCAAAGCTTGCATAAAGTCTAAGCACTCATAGGTGTAGATCTGGGGTTGGCCAGCTATTCCCTGCATGTGGATAGGTGTAATGGCTTCCTGGGTTCCCTCAACCTAAAACACACTTTAAAAAAATGCTGTCAGAATACATGGCACCTGCCATGTCACATATGTCACCAGCCATCTGGAATGCAGCATAACCAAGTCCTTGACTCAATATTTCACTTACTCCAGTTTTGCTGCAAGGAGCTTACAAAATAAACTCTCAAAAAAAGACTTAAAAGTAGTATATATTTTCATTTTTGGAAGCCATGGGATGCCATCAAAGATGTTATGACCCATAAAATGTATAAAATAAATTTATATTTTAAAAACACTAAAATATTTGTGATTTTTTCAGAAAGAGTAGATACTTCATATTTCCAAGGATATTCTAGGCCCTGAAATATGTATAACTGTACTTCAGAAAAACTTTTTGACTTCTTGAGAGAATATCGGGAGTTCCCATTGCGGTTCAGTGGTTAATGGACCTGACTAGTATCCGTGAGGATGCGGGTTCAATCCTTGGCCCTGCTCAGTGGGTTAAGGATCTGGCATTGCCTTGAGTTGTGGTGTAGGTCGCAGACGCAGCTTGGATCTGGCATTGCTGCGGCTGTGGTGTAGGCCAGTGACTACAGCTCCAATTTGACCCCTAGCCTGGGAACCCCTATATGCCATGGGTGTGGCCTTAAAAAGAAAAAGACAAAAAGAAAATATCAGTTTTTACCTATGAACAGTGAAGATATTGATTATTTTAACACCTCAAAATATATAGGTTTTGAGGACATGGAATGCTTATAGAAACAGGTTTAATGGGCCTGAACTTTTTACTAGTTCTAGTTTTTACTAGTCAAATATTCAATGAGCATAACCAACATTTATATATAAATTAAGCAATATAAATTTTTGATATACTCTTGCTATTTTTGTAGCACAGAGCATACTGCATCATTTTATCAGAGGAAAATTTAAGGGAAGTATAGTTTTACTTCTTTGAGCATAAATTAAAAAAAATAGATATCTAAAAATGAGGTTAATTTATTGATTACATTTCCGGGGGGAAAAAAACCCTTGAAATTATCCCCAAATGTCTCTGACTTGTACAATTTTTCTGTTTCAAAAATAAACTTTCAAAAATGTATCTTTGAATATGTGTGAATCAGATTTTTCTTTTGGTTCAAAGGAAATATTAATAGTAGCATAAACACATGAAGGTACAGTAGACATAACAGAGTGGATGCTGCTGCTACGCTTGTAGTTAAAATGAGTGCTTACCAGGTTCATACTAATGAATTAGCAATAATATGTATTGTAACTCTAAAATTGAATATACTGTTGTTTAGTGTAGATACACACATGTAATATAAACTGTGTACCTTAGACAAATTACACCCACTATTAGTTAAAGATTCTTAGCAGCAAAATCACAACTATATGCGTTTTAAAAGTCACCTTCAGTGAAGCACTTTTACTTCCATCAATTTAATCTCACCAATCACTAGGTTCTGTGGATGGCTGTTCTGATATTAGAATCCTTTTTCTTTCTCTTGTCAAAATGTTTTATATATTTTTGTCATTTTATTAATTTCCTGCTTTGGGAGTAATTTTACTGTCAATTCATGAGAACTTTGAAATGTCATGAAACTTTTGGAAAGTATACTACTACTAATTAAAATTTAACCAGAAGTGCCTCTGACAGTATCATTTAAATGTGCAATTTCTTCATATAACATAAATGAAGAGAAAATCTGTAAAAAATGAATAGAGTTTTGACAGCAAATATACATACTATATAGCACATACTTATACATCTCAAAATGGTAGCTTCTGTAACATACAAATACATTGGAAAATGAAACACACAGGGACATGAAGCTACTAGATAGTGCAGACTGTCATTTTTCATGTTAACAGAGTATTCTGTCAGCCTTATCCAGCAAAAACTCTGATATATAAAACAACTTTGCTAACAGATCTGTCATCTTCTGTTCTTCTTTTTTACTTTACATATACATCTCACAGTTCTCTAAAGGGACATCTCACAATTCTCTAAAGGGACATCTCACAATTCTCTAAAGGGCTTGTCTCCCCATTTAGCCTTTCATGAAATCCCTGAGCTGTCTTTTTCATCTGGAGCCTCCATGCACAACTGTGAATAAAGCATCTTTCATCTCACCTGATAGGTGAGGCTTTCCCAAATCCCAGGTAACTGTTAGAGGACTTGAGGAATGCTTCATGAGAAGGAAATCATGAGAGAAGAAGAATATTCTGCTCTCAAGGGGAGTCACTGAAGAAAAAAACCAATCATGTGAATTAAGAGCTTTTGATGAATAAATAATTCATACACACTAAATTAATTAACCAATATCCAAGTCAGGCTTAGTATAGCTTTCTAGAGTTAGCTAGCATTGCATCAATTGAAATGTAATCATTTGGTTTTGCTTTATATGATTTTCAAATACAAAATGACTGTGCCGATTGAAAGCTACCATTTAAGAGACTGTAATAGCCAAAACCAGGTGGTTGGGCACTCACTTCTCAATGCATAAACCAGAGACTAAAACAAGGCTTTCTTTATAAACACTCTGACCACTGTATTTAATAGTGTTGACATTTACATAAATGGATTGCAGTGTAGTTGTTGAACATATACTGGGATGATTCCATAATCCTGTTTTAATTAGATGGATGTTGTGAGCATAGAAAAATCACAAGCTGCACTCCCTGTGGTGATGCCATACTGGCAAGGAATCAATCACCACGGCACTGGTTGCCATAGAAACTGATAGCTCCTGCACCACCATCTAAGTGGCAAATGATTGGTGGTATACTCATAACACAGGGAGAGCAATGAGTTTTTCTATCCTGTCCAGCAGCTGTGCCAGAGAGTTAATTAAAAGCAGAGAACATGAAATAAATCTAAATCTGTGAAGAAATGAAATGTACAGTACAAATTGAATTCCCATGTTGAACAGAAATTAATATGCAGCGCAAACCACAGAGCTGCCTGAACAAGCAGCAGTTGGGAATCTTGGGAAATGTTGCCTCTGAGGCAGTTAGAGCTGAAATGTGGAGAGGGCACCTCCTTATCTTATTACCTAAACAAGCACTTTGTTCAGCATTTATGTTGACTGATGCATGCAAATTGCAGCCTCAAATGTTAAGAGTTCCCGTTTCTAAGCAGGAAGGACAAAGCTTAACTAAGATTTAATTAACAAACTGTTAGCAACTGCAGTTTATCAGCTGTGAACACAATGTAAGTAAATGTTTCTACTCCTGTACTAGAATTCACCAGACAACCTCTGTGAAAGTCAATGTGTTTTTATTGATAAGCCACAAATTCAGAATTCATATTTCAAACACTGCAAGCTGAGGAGCAAATATCTGAAATGCTTTCCTAAGAAATAAGAGAAGCTTGGCATAGAAATAAAGTTTATTTTCTTTTTTCTATAGAATGAGCTACAACAGATTAGGCATGAAATATTTACTGAGAGAGCCATGGTTTCTTGGTTTAGTCCACCCCGCATTCCAGGATTTCAGTGTTATCATTTGGAAAATTTAGTGTTCCAGCAACCTGCTCTCTGTGTGAAGACAACCACTCTTAATGGACAAGTAGGACAAGCCAGGGGCCACACTATGTATCTTTATAGATGCCAAATGTGTGTATCTATAGGAATTGGAGGAAAGGATAAAATCTTAGATCATGAAATTTACCCTTCTTCCCCAACAAGACAAAATCAGGGAGTGAGCATGGCTCACGATCAAAGAGTAGATTCTCAGAATTTATATCATTACCACATATTCATATTTACTTAAGGTCCATCTAATGATTTGCTAGAGCTTTTATTTTATCAAGATGTATTTTCATCTGGTTAGTCCTCTATTTCCAATGGCAACTGAATTGCTCATCTAAGGAGAATTACATAATTCTTCCAATAACCTATTTTAAGTAAATTTTCCAGTGTGCTAAATAAAACAAGAAAGAAAACACCATGCCTTTATACACTTGGTTTTAATTATACATCTGTATGAATCATATTTTCATTTGTAAAAATTAAGAACTGTTTGGTTTGAAGATGTATGGATGTCATGGCATACACAGCAATGTTCTGAAGTAGCTCTTTTAAGAGGAGATTGTGCACTTCACAGATCATGAATAGGTTTCCAAAGACTGATCAAATCAATGCTATTTATTTATTTATTTTTATTTTAATTTTTTTTTTCATTTTTGGCTGACCCTGAACTTATGGAGTTTCCGGGCCAGTAATCAGATCTGCCATATATGCAACCTAAGCCACAGCTGCAGCAACACCAGATCCTTAACCCACAGTACCAGGCAGGGGATCAAACCTGCCACCCAACACTCCCAAGATGCCACCCACCCAGTCACACCACATGGAAACTCTAAATCAATGCTATTTTAAAAATAAGGATTCAGTTTGACTGGGAGAGATAAATGAAAATGTCATTGAAATAAAGGGAGAAGGAGTTTCCATATTATTCTAACTCTACCATTTTAAATATAGTCAAGTTAATTATACTATACCTATTATCATATGTAAATAGAATAATCAGTAATCATTAGTAGGAAAACCATGTGATGTCATGAGTGTATCTCAATGTATGAAAAGAAGAGTATTTTAAAAGTACATAAAATGTCAAGAAATATTGACGTATGGTATCAGAATGTACAAAATAAAAAGTTTACATAGTTAATATGTAAGTCTAGAAAATTATATGGTAAACATATCTTTAAGCAGACACTTCAAAAAGAATTTCAAAAAATTTTTAAATGCCAATCAAAATATTCTTTTAAATTCACAGATTAGGAAGTTTCAAGTAAATGTATATTTTCAAATATTCTATGTAGTTAGAACCTATTATCTCTGGTGTTAGTGTTATATAATGAGATCTTATGGATCATAAATATTAATCTCTGTGGTTAACAACACTATGGATAAAATTCTTGATTTAATATCCCTTTTACCATTGTCATTGTCCTGACTTATGTCCCATAATCTCTGATTTGGATTTTTAATTGCCTCCTAACTGATCTATTTGGAGTGCTATTTTCATATTTTACAGGGGAGAAGGAGATTGATATGTATAGCTTGATAAAGCTTTATAAGTATTTTGAGAATTGTGTTCTTTCATATGGCCCACCCTTTCCAGTTGAGAACAAGGCTCTAAAGGAGTGGTTCTCAAATCACTGTATTTATCAAAATCAACTAGACAATTAAGAGCAAGAAAGCATGAGCTGGCATGTTGCCAGGATACTTTAAATCCAAATCTAGTGGTTCTGCATAGCAGCAAATATTCAAAATTTTAATAAATTTCACAAGTGAATCTGAAGAGCAAAATCGCTTTAGAAAAAGAGACAAAAATTTACCCCAACCATTTCTGACATCTATTGATCTTTCAAACATTTTTAATGATGACCATTTCTTCTGGGGAAAATTACAGTAAGTTTCCAAAATTTTTATAAGCCATGCTAATATTGTCTCCTTCTTAGTACATTTTTTTTTAAATTTAAGTTTTCTTTTATATTGGCATAATTTATTTACAATGCTGTGTTAGTTTTGGTGTACAACAATTTGATCCAGCTATGCACAGACATATATCCATTCTTTTTTAGATTCTTTTTTAGATTATTTTCCCACATAGGTTATTTCAGAATATTTAGTAGAGTTCCCTGTGCTATAAAGTAGTATACAGTTGGTCCGAGTTACCTATTTTATATATAGTAGTGTGTATATGTTAATCCCATCCTAATTTATCCCTCCCTCACAATGGTTTCAGCTTCGGTAACCAAAATTTTGATTTCAAAATTGGTGAGTTTGTTTCTACTTTAAAAAGGTTCTTTTGTGTAATTTTTATTAGATTCCACATGTAAGTTATATCATATGATATATGTCTTTCTCTGACAATCTCTAGGTCCACCTATATCACTGCAAATGGCATTATTTCATTCTTTTTTTATAGCTGAGTAATTCCATTGTATTATGTACCACATCTTTATCCATTCCTCTGTTGATGGACATTTAGGTTGCTTCCATGTCTTGGCTATTGTAAATAGTGTTCTGATGAACATTGGGGTGCGTATATCTTTTCGAATTATGGTTTTCTCCAGGTATATGCTCAAGAGTGAAATTGCAGGGTAATATGATAGTTCGATGTTTTTTTGTTGTTGTTGTTTTTGTTTGTTTTGGCTGTATTTGTGGCATACAGAAGTTCCCAGGCGAAGGATCAAACCCCACCACAGTACTGAGCTGAGCAAGAGTAATGACAAATCAGGCCCTTAACCACTGAGCCACCAGGGAACTCCTGGCTGTTCTATATTTAGTTTTTTAAAGACCGTTGATACTGTTATCCAGAATGGTTGTATATTCTCATCAACAATGTAGGAGGGTTCCATTTTCTCCAAATTTCCAGCATTTTCTGTTGTAGATTTTTTGATGACTGCCATTCTGAGTGTGAGGTGATACCTCATTGTATTTTTGATTTGTATTTCTCTAATGTTTAGTGATGTTGAGGATGTCTTCATGTGTATATTGGTCATCTGTACGTCTTCTTTGGAGAAATGTCTATTTAGATCACTTACCCATTTTTGATTGAGTTTTTTTTTTTTTATATTCAGCTGCATGAGCTGTTTGTATATTTTTGAGATTAACCTCTTGTTGGTTGTTTTGTTTGCAAATATTTTTCTCCCATTCTGTGAGTTGTCTTTTCATTTTGTTTATGGTTTTCTTTGCTTTGGAAAAGGTTTTAAGTTTAATTAGGCCCCGCTTGTTTTATTTTGTTTTGATTACTCTAGGAGGTAGATTCAAAAAGATATTTCTGCAAATTATATCAAAGAAGGTTCTGCCTATGTTTTTCCTCTAGGAATTTTATGATTTTATGGTACATTTAGGATTTTACTCCATTTTGAGGTAATTTTTGTTTGTGGGGTTAGAGAATGCTCTAATTTCATTCCTTTACTGGATGTAACTGTCCAATTTTGCTAGCACCACATATTGAAGAGACTGTCTTTTCTCCAATGTAAATTCTTGACTCCTTTGGTATAGGTAAATTGAACATAGATGCTTGGGTTTATTTACAGGGTTTCTATTCTATTCCATTGATCT
Source organism: Phacochoerus africanus (assembly GCF_016906955.1). Lineage (NCBI taxonomy): Eukaryota > Metazoa > Chordata > Mammalia > Artiodactyla > Suidae > Phacochoerus > Phacochoerus africanus. The sequence goes on from NC_062545.1 coordinate 202,095,478, forward strand.
ATAATTGTTTTTGCCTCAGTATCATACTGTCTTACTGTAGCTTTGTGGTATAGTTTGAAGTCAGGGGGCCTGATTCCTCCAGATTTGTTCTTTCTCAGAATTGTTTTGACCATTCGAGGTCTAGAATTTTTCTCAAAAGATTTTTATGTATCTATAGAAATGGCCATATGATTTTTATTATTCTGTTTGTTAATGTAATGTATCACACTGTTCGATTTATGGATATTGAAAAATCCTTGCATTCCTGGGATAAATTGCACTTGATTATGGTATGTGATCCTTTTAATATATTGTTGGATTTGGTTTCTTAGTATTTTGTTGAGGATTTTTGCATCTATGTCCATCAGTGATACTGGCCTATAATTTTCTTTTTTTGTGTGATATATTTGGTTTTGTTTAGATTTACTAACAGACTTATCAATATTTTTGGTTTTCAGTTCCCATGCAGTTTTGATTTAGCATTTTGATTGTTTTAAGTTGCTGCGTTAATAAATATGCATTTCCAATATCCTTCATTTGTACTCTCCTCTTCTCATAATTGCTGATTTTGATATCGCATTTGTGTTTAGATGATTTCCTGCTTTTACTGTATTTAGTTTTGCCATTTGTAATTTTCTTGTTTCTAGTTGTGGCCTTTTCTGCCTAGAGAATTTCCTTTAGCATTTGTCGCAAAGCTGGTTTGATGATGCTAAATTCTTTTAGCTTTTGCTTGTCTGTAAAACATTTGACTTCTCCATCAAATCTGAATGAAAACCTTGGTTAATAGAGTATTCTTGGTTGTAGATTTTTCCCTTTCATCACTTTAAATACTTCATGCTACTCTCTTCTGACCCTTTCATCACTTTAAATACTTCATGCTACTCTCTTCTGACCTAAAGTTTCTTCTGAAAAATCACCTGATAACTTTATAGAGATTCCTTTGTATGTTATTTGTTGCTTTTCTCTAGTTGCTTTTAATATTCTCTCTTTGTCTTTAACTTTTACCAGATTAATATGTGACTTGGCATGTTCCTCCATGGGTTTATCCTGTATAGGACTCTCTGAACTCCCTAGACTTGAAAGTGTTTCCTTTTCCATGTTAGGGAAGTTTTTGGCTATTATCACTTCATATATTCTCTCAGGCCCTTTTTCTCTTCTCCTTCTGGGACTCATAATATAAATGTTGGTGCATATAATATTGTCACAGAGGTCTCTTAGATAGTCTCCATTTCTTTTCATTCTTTTTTTCAAAATTCTATTCCATGGCATATAATTTCCACTAATCTGTCTTCCAGCTCACTTATTCATTCTTCTGCCTCGTTTATTCTGCTATTATTCCTTCTTGTGTATTTTTCACTTTAGGTATTGTATTGTTCATCTCTGTTCCCTAAATCTTCTCTTTGTTATTTCTTGTATCTTCTTGATCTGTTTCCAAGATCTTGGATCATCTTTACTATCGTTACCCTAACTTTTTTTTAATGGCTGTGCCTGTGGAATATAGATGTTACCAGAGCAGGGATTGAATCCAAGCCGCAGCTGAGACCTATGCTAGAGCTGTGGAAATGCTGGATCATTTAGCCCACTGCACAGGGTCAGGGACCAAACCTGCACCTCTGCAGTGACCTGAGGTGCTGCAGTTGGATTTTTAACACATTGTGCCACAGCAGAATCTCCTACTCTCACTTCTTTCTCTGGTAGATTGCCTACCTCCACTTCACTTAATTGTTCTTCTTGTGCTGTATCATATTTGTCTGGAACATTTCTCTGTCATTTCATTTTTTTCTATCTTTTGGTGCTTGTGGTTTCTGTTCTTCATGCTGGAGGATTGTAATTTCTCTTGCTTCTGGTGTCTTCCTTATGGTGGGTGAGGCTGGGACAATGGCTTTTGCAGGCTTCCTGGTGGAAGGGACTGGTTCCTGCCTTCTGGTGGGTAGAATTGAGTTCTGTCCTTCTGGGGGGGCAGGGCTGTGTCAAAAGGTGTGTTTACAGGCAGCTATGGGCTCAGGAAGACTTTAAGTAGCTTTTCTAGTAATGGTTTTGGCTATATTCCTACTGTCTTGGTCATTTAGTCTGAGGCATCCCATCACTGGAGCCTGCAAGCTGTTGGATGGGGCCAGGTCTTGGTAACAAAGTGGCAACCACTGGGAGAGCTCACACTGATCAGTATTCCCTGGGGCCTCTGACACTAGTTTCCTTGCCCTGTGAGCCAGAGCTTACCCTGACCCCCTCGTAGACCCTCCAAGACCCCCTGGTAGGTCTGACTAGGCTTCTATGGAATCTTCTTTGCCCCAGGCTCCAGTGCATGTGAAATCTTGTGTGCACCCTCCAAGAGTGGAGTTTCTGTTTTCCTCCAGTCCTGTGGAGCTCCTGCACTCAAGCCCCACTGGCCTTCAAAGCCAAATGCTCTGGGGGCTCTTCTGTCTGATGCTAGACCCAAGATTGGAGAGCCTGATGTGAGGCTCAGTACTCTCATTCCTGTGTGAGAGCCTATATGACATAATTATTTTCCATTTTGTGGGTCTCCCACCCAGTGGGAAGGTGCCCCTCCCATAATCTCATTGTGGCTTCTACTTTGTATTTGGATATAAAATACATGTTTTGGTAGGTTCCAATCATTTTTGTTGAGAGTTGTTCAACTATTAGTTGTGACTTTGGTGTTTTCGTGAGAGCTGTTGAGCTCAAGTCCTTCTATTCTGCCATCTTGTCTCCTCCTCCTTAGTCAATTTGTAACCATTGTGGTGTGAGTGACTTCATGAGAATATCAATAAGTGAAATATCTTCAGAAAAATACACATTACATTTATGTGTAATGTTGGCAAAAATATACAAGATTTTGCTAACTCTCAGAAGCATCACTAATAAAACAACCCTCCTAATATATTCCAGGTTACATATTTGGCCTTCTCAAAGTTTCTTCTGACTTGAACTTTTGCATTATGTACTTGGTTAAATGTTATTGATATTATAATAATAATAATTATTATTATTATTTATTAAAATAAGACCCTTTATATAAAGATATTACTTATAGATAACTTTAGATATAAGTATCAGGAAAGGAAGCTTCTTAAAAAATAAATCATATACTTTTTTCTTTTTTTATGCATTTAAAAAGAACATTAAAGTGTAATAATTTTACTGTCAGCTTCAAGTGAAACCTCAAAGTGATATATGTTGTATACCATATTGAGGTACAGGATCACTATGAATGACTTGCAAAATAAATTTGTAGAAAAACTCTTCTACAACTCTTAACCTCCTCATCACAGCAAAGATATAAATAAGCTGAGAAGTAGGTTGTTAAAGGATGACTCTTTGGAGAAAGTTGGTTGTGTGTGACCCCATCCCATAAGTGGGTTTCTCCTCTCTTCTCATCTTGATTCAAAGTAGAAAAACTTTAAGGAGAACTTTTAGAGAAGTTATCATGTTTCCCCTGAAACATGGAAGCAAAAGTCAACTGATATACTACCATCCTAGGAAGTCTCAAGGATAGGAAACTGGAAGGCTAACCATTCTTACAATAGAACAACAGAGAGATGGCCATGTCAGTCCAGATGCCAGAGCAAAGCAAGTATGAAATTTTTCTGTGGACTAGATGTATACTACATGCAACAGAGAGCTGGTATGGGGCTGTCTTGGAGATTGACCCAGAATATTGCATTGAGGGACAAGGAGCAATGTAACCCAGATATGTATTATATAAAAGAATAATCATATTGTCCACAATGTATGTGTCATTTCTCCAGTAAACCAAAGGTTCTGGAAATCCACAAAATGTCTCTTTAGAAAATATACCATTTTGAAAACACCCTGAGACTCAGGAAGCTTGATACATAGTTACAGTTTTAGGCAAATGCAAAGTTCTTTGTCTTTCTCTCCTTTTGCCAAGCATCCCTACTTCAGCTAGATTCACCTATAATACTTGAAAGACCCAAGCAACACCATATGTCTAAAGAGTTACCTATCAATTAAAGTAAAAAAATTCTTAGATAAATATGCTCTGCTGTTTTTCCTGACAAATATACATTGTTAAGTACCTGAGGGACCAGAGTTGAATTTAGAATTCTTAACATCCTTTTCGTTCATTGGTAGAAATTAGCAGCATATAGAGAGCTCATCTTGGGTCTACTGATGATATGGAAAAACCTGCAACCTATCTCTCTTCTCTTCCTACTCCATATTCTTTCAGCAGCATGAGGAATCTCACAAATACACACGCAAACACCTCAGACCAAATGTCCGTGTTTCATCACAGCTGGCCCTTGGTCACTCTTCAAACCAAGAAGTGATCACATCATCAGAGTGGCCATCATAACAGGGAAATCCCTAGGGAAGAGTCCTGTGCTGACTGTGGAATCAAGCTTGGCATCATTTGGGCAAAGAATGAAAGGGTCCTACATGCCTCAAGCATAGTGAGGCTAGGGAATGCTGATTCTTAAAGAGCATTCCTTCTTGTTCTGGATAATCTCTCTCTCCCATGTGTTTGGGCAAGACTAGGAGACAGCCAACATGGGACTCTCTAAAGCCTAGAGCTCCTGTTTCTAGGTCTAAGTGTAAAATTATCCGGAAAAATTGATGAATATTATCAGTATGATGAAGAATAGAAACACACACAGACACACACCCACACACATAAAAGAGAAAGAGCGCAGAAGCCAACCATGTCCTCTTCTGTATTGCATGGGGCTGGCCTATGGCTTGTGCAAGCTGATGAAAGGATTAGCTATAACTTTGAGAAAATCTGACACACTGATTCCTTTAGGCATTTAAATTACACAATTAGACATTTAAATTACCGACTGGAGGACTTTTTATCACTTGGTAGTGATTCAAAATTAATGAGACTTGTTTCATACTCCATTCATTGGAAGAGAAAGAAATTGCCCATAGAAAAACAAAATCAAAGAAAACAACATATTGCTTACAAGTGAACATACAAGTCTTACTTATTACAATATATTTATTTCAACCTTTTTCCTATAAACAGTGAGAATTTCATAGCTAATCATATCTTTCTTTGTTTTGTTTTTTGGGAATCTCAGTCAAGTATGTATATTAGTTATTTACTAGATAGGCTCTTATAAACTATGCTTGCTTATTACCTTTTCTCTGGTCTTATATTTCCATCTATATTATCCTAATTCTAATTCTAAGGTTGTCAATGTTTCTATTTTATTTTGTAGTGCATGTATTTTCATAAACTGGCAAAAATACTTTCTGATAAGTATGTATCCCCCTGAGTTGGCTACAAAACAAAGTAAGATCAGAACAGACGATGGAACCAGAGGAAGCTGAGGACTACCAGCATCATCTAAAGCACCATGAAAAATTTAGGCATCATTAGAGACCCTCCCTTCACGGATAGGTTGTGTGTGACAGGTAAAATATAAATTATAGATAGCATTTTAATTTCTTGACTTAGCAAATATTTATTGAGTCCTTATTTTGTGTAAGTCATAGCACATAGACAAAACGCATTTGGTCTCTCCACACTGAGTGAGAATTACGGTGGCAGTGCTGCTTTACAGTTTTGTTACCTGTGTACTGAACTAGACTCACACTCAGAAGGACCCTAGGCTTGGTTTAATGTTATTCTGTTGCCGTCTTGAAATCCCAATCACTTATGAACAAGAATTTTTATTTTAGACTGGGTCCTGTAATCTATGTAGCTGGTCCTGGACGATAGCAGGATGTACTGAATCTTTGCCAATCTACAGATACCCCCCAAAACTCCCATGTCTCATCTGGATCTGACATTCACACTTTTTAAGCCTATGAATGGATTTAGGTTTCTTTGTTAGGACACAATGCTGGCTCATTAGTATGTCCCTATCAGGAATAAAAAAAGAACAATTTGAAAATGTATACAAACCCTCTTCTGTGTCAGCAAGACTCCAGAGTGACTTATTTAAATGATTAATTTTCAATGTGCTTATGTTTGAGAAGAACCAGCTTCATAGGAGAAAGAATTGTGTAAGTTGAAGAAATTTTGAATTCTGTTCTTAGTAATCTGCAGAGATGACACTGTGTCTTTTTCTTATTACTCTTATTATTCTTGTGACTTTTACCGGATAATGCTCTCTAACTATATCCTTGAGCACAGAAACTTGAAATGTTAGGGGACATTAAATTCTCCTTCACAGTTCTCTACTTTTCAGGTTTATTTGTTGATTTATTTGCTATTTAGTTTTATCTAAAACACAGTGGGCACTTCAAAACCTTTAGTTGTGTTACCTGTCTGGATTCCTTCCTTGCATGGCCTGACATTTATCTTCACAATGTCAGTACCTACTGTGGGCAGGGCCTATAACCCAGACATTATTTACTGAGTGATTGAAATAAACTTTTCATATTCAGGACTCAGATGAGCATCTTACATGTGCCATTTTATGGAATTATATAGGAATTATCCCACTCTGTAAGCCTTTATAAAATTCATATAATTGGATTTGATCCCTGTAATGCTCTCTTTGATGTCTTTGCAATGGGTATTTTCTTCAGGACGCAATTATAGCATATCAAGGCCCTGGAAGTAGTTCAGAAACTGCTGCCTCTATATGGGGTTTCAGACATCCACCTTAGACTGCTGTATCATGTTAAGATGTCCATTTAAAGCTTAGGTCAGTCACTGTACCAGGCTGAGTTCTCTGGAAGCACAGCTGAGATAGAGTTTCTGGTGCAAGATGTTTAGAGGGAATCAACACTGGTAAAGAGCATGGGCAGAAGCAGAATTACTGAGAAGAAGAATTCAAAACTCTAATGTGCCTTAGCCAATTTCACAGAGAGCTCTGGAGAGTATCTCATATCTGGTTGAAAAAGGGGGCCTGTGTATCCTCATACATTCAGTCACTGGAAGCAGCCTGCCTTGGGCTGGGCTTGACCTTGAGCAAAGTGATCTTTGCAGCTGAGGCAGGCCTTGAAGTTGCAGAAAACTGAAGGCTAGCTCCTGACTGCCCTCTGTGTAGCTGGGCAGCAAGTTTTTCCTTGAAATGAGACCTGGGCAGGGCATCCCCTTGTCTCCCAGATATTTTCATCATAATACCTCTTGCCTAACTTCTTAGATTAAACAGAATAATTAAATTATGAAAAATTAAAATTCTATTTGTTTAGCGAGGTGAGGTGTTCAAAACAGGTACATCATAATGAAAATCATAGCACAAATTTTGTTCTGTAAAGCACTGCAAAAAAAGGTTTCAGATTATATTTCTTTATTCTAATTACATTATCTATTAACAGTTTAAATGAAGAAACTATGAATAAAATATTATTATATCAGTGACAATGTCATTATTATCATGATTCTGGGTGATTTCTGCTAGACCTTATGGACTCTAGACAATTTTCTTATTTGTCTTTTTAGGGCCACACCTGTGGCATATGGATCCCAGGCTAGGGGTTGAATCAGAGCTGTAGCTCCCAGCCTAAGCCAGAGCCACAGTAATTCAAGATCTGAACTGTATCTGCAACCTACACTGCAGCTCATGGCAATGCTGGATCCTTAACCCATTGAACAATACAGGGATCGAACCCTTATCCTCATGGATACCAGTAAGGTTCATTACCACTGAGCCACAACAGGAACTCCTAGACAATATTTTTTATTTCAAAATAGAACTATTTCTGGCTTTATTAGTCACAAGGAGGTATATTTCATCATCAATTTTATAGTATTTCTATTACTCTATTATTTGTTCTTATTCTCCAAAGGAAATTGTTTGTTGTATCTATAATTAATTTTAAAGATTGCTTGACTCATTTTATTATTAAAAAACCTCCAAACACTTTAACAGACTTAAATTTTTGTTTGTTTGTATGTTTTCATAGCTATAAACCCAGGACACAGAAAAGTTCCCATTACAAGTTGGGAGGTAAACACACAAGTGATTAAAATAGAAGTAAATAACCTAGGACATTCCTAGATAATTGCGTGAAAAAAGTACAGAAATGATGCCAGTACAAAACTGAGCATTTAAAACACCTTAAATTATTCCACATTCTAAACAGAAAAGACCCTGAATAAATGGCATTCACACAGTGTTAATACACATGAAAAAAGCTAATTTATGTGTTAGGAGGTATTAATCTTATGCTGTTTGATTTACCAACATGTCATTGTTGTAAGAACTAATGCTGGCACAACCGACAAGTTCTCTAATGAAACCACAGCATTCCCAAAAGAGATCATGGGAGCACTGTATTTCTTTTCTTTAGTTTGATCATACCTGAGGTCAATCACCTTAGGTTTTGACAAATGAAATCAGTTTCTAGGATATGACAGTGATAAGACAATGAAAGAGATGTGAAAAGATATTTCATCTAGACTATCTCTTTCTACCTTTTTCCTTAAAAAAATAGCTGTACGTTGGCCTTATAATACTAGGAAACATTGAAAGGAAATATCAATGTTATACATCACACTAACAAAAGAAAAGTCAAAAAACACACGATCATCTCAATAGATGTAGAAAAAGCACTTTACAAAGTCCAACATCCATTCATGATCAAAACTCTTACTAAAGTGGTACAGAGGGAACATTACTTAACATAATAAAGCCATTTATGACAAACCCACAGCAAACATAAGACTCAATGGAGAAAAGCTGAAAGCCTTCCCACTAAAATCTGGAACAAGACAAGGATGCTCACTCTCACCACTTTTATTCAACATAGTATTGGAAGTCCTAGGCACAGCAATCAGACAAACAAAAGAAATAAAAGGCATCCAAATAGGAAGAGAAGAAGTAAAACTGTTACTGTATGCAGATGACTTGACACTATACATAGAAAACCCTAAGGACTCAACCCAAAAACTACTTGAACTGATCAACAAATTCAGCAAGGTAGCAGGATATAAGATTAACATTAAAAAATCAGTCACATTTCCAGGAGTTCCCTTCATGGCACAGTGGTTAACGAATCCGACTAGGAACCATGAGGTTGTGGGTTTGATCCCTGCCCTTGCTCAGTGGGTTGACGATCTGGCGTTGCCGTGAGCTGTGGTGTAGGTCTCAGACGCGGCTCGGATCCTGCATTGCTGTGGCTCTGCTATGGCTCCGATTAGACCCCTAGCCTGGGAATTTCCATATGCCGCAGTTTTGGCCCAAGAAATGGCAAAAAAAAAAGGCAAAAAAATCAGTCACATTTCTGTATACTAACAATGAAATGTTAGAAAAGGAATACAAAAATACAATACATTTTACAATTGCACCCCCCAAAAATCAAATACCTGGGAATACACCTGATCAAGGAGGTAAAAGACTTATATGCTGAGAACTATGAAACGGTAATCAAGGAAATTAAAGAAGATGTAAAGAAATGGAAAGATATTCCATGCTCCTGGATTGGAAAAATCAATACCATAAAAATGGCCATCCTACCCAAAGCAAGCTACAGAGTCAATGCAATCCCTATCAAATTACCCAGGACATTTTTCACACAACTAGAACAAACAATCCACAAATTTATATGGAACCACAAAAGACCCAGTATTGCCAAAGAAATCCTGAGGAACAAAAACCAAGCAGGAGGCATTACTCTCCCAGACTTCAGGCAATATTACAAAGCCACAGTCATCAAGACAGTGTGGTACTGGTACCAAAACAGACAGACAGACCAATGGAACAGAAGAGAGAACCCAGAAATAAACCCAGACCCTATGGTCAATTAATCTTTGACCAAGGAGGCAAGAAAAAGAAAAGGCAAAAGACAGTCTTTTAAGCAAGTTGTCCTGGGAAACCTGGACAGTGGCATGCAAATCAATGAAACTGGAACACACCCTCACACCATGCATGAAAAGAAACTCAAAATGACTTAAAGACTCAAATGTAAGACAAGACACCATCAAACTCCTGGAAGAGAACATAGGCAAAACATTCTCTGACATCAACCTTACAAAGGTTTCTCAGGTCATTCTTCCAAAGCAACAGAAATAAAAGCATAAATAAACCAATCGGACCTAATCAAACTGACAAGCTTTTGTACACCAAAGGAAACCAAAAATAAACCGAAAAGACAACTTACAGAATGGGAGAAAATAGTTTCACATGATGCAATGGACAAGGGCTTAATCTCTAGAATACACAAGCAACTTATATAACTCAACAGCAAAAAAGCCAAGAACCCAATGGAAAAAATGGGCAAAAGACCAGAATAGACATTTCTCCAAGGATGATATACAGATGGCCAACAAACACATGAGAAAATCCTCAACATCACTGATTATTAGAGAAATGCAAATCAAAAGTTATATGAGGTACCACCTCTCACCTGTCAGAATGGCCATCATTAATAAGTCCACAAATAACAAGTGCTGCATGGGGTGTGGAGAAAGGGAACCCTCCTGCACTCTTGGTGGGTATGTAAGCTGGTACAACCATTATGGAGAACAGTATGGAAATACCTTAGAAAACTATACATAGAACTACCATATGACCCAGCAATCCCACTCATGGGCATCTATCTGGACAAAACTTTCCTTGAAAAAGACACATGCCCCTGCATATTCACAATAGCCAAGACATGGAAACAATCCAAATGTCCATCAATGGATGATTGGATTAGGAAGATGTGGTATGTATACACAATGGAATACTACTCAGCCATGACAAAGAATGAAATAATGCCATTTGCAGAAACAGGGATGGAACTAGAGACTCATACTGAGCGAAGCAAGTCAGAAAGAGAAAGACAAATACCATATCATGTATTTCTTGAATCTAATATGCAGCAAAAATGAATGTTTCTGCAGAAAAGAAAATCATAGACTTGGAGAATAGACTTGTGGTTGCCAAGAGAGAGAGGGTGGGAGTGGGATGGATGGGGAGCTTGGTGTTAATAGATGCAGACTATTGCCTTTGGAATGGATTAACAATGAGATCCTGCTGTGTAGCCCTGGGAACTATGTCTGGTCACTTATGATGGAGCATGATAATGTGAGAAAAAAGAATGTATACATGTATGTGTAACCGGGTCACCATGTTGTATAGTAGAAAACTGACAGAACACTGTAAACCAGCTATAATGGAAAAAAAAATAAAAATCATTATAAAGGGAAAAAAACAGATTCAAACAAAATTCATAAGTTTTCATCCTAGGAATACACAGTTAAAATATGAAATAACTTTATGCATGGTGGTCGGAGAGTACTCAGTATGCTAGGATAATATGCATCTACTAAAAGTAATGTTTAAAGAAATTTGTATGGGCCTTTGAGAAGGTTTGTTATATAGTAATCTGGTCTCAAACTGTTACTAACAATGGAAGTTCAAAATACGCATTTCTGGAGTTCCCGTCGTGGCGCAGTGGTTAACGAGTCCGACTAGGAACCATGGGGTTGTGGGTTCGGTCCCTGCCCTTGCTCAGTGGGTTAACGATCCTGCGTTGCCGTGAGCTGTGGTGTAGGTTGCAGACGCGGCTCGGATCCCGCGTTGCTGTGGCTCTGGCATAGGCCGGTGGCTACAGCTCTGATTCAACCCCTAGCCTGGGAACCTCCATATGCCGCGGGAGCAGCCCAAGAAATAGCAACAACAACAACAACAACAAAAAGACAAAAAAGACAAAAAAAAATACGCATTTCTTTCTCCATAACCAAAAGGAACTACACTAAAAATTTAGAAATAGTGTTAATTTTATAATTTATTGTATTTTCTACAATAATGTTTTTTTTGTTTTGTTTTTATGATCAGGAAATGAAAGCTATGTATAAGTCAATTATTTGTATCTTTTGCTCTTCTCCCCTGGCCAAAAAAAAGAAAATATTCTTGGAGATAAAATGCTATGTGCAAATTCAATGATCTTATTTTCTATTATCTGAGTCTCCTAAATAACACTGATCTGAACATTTCTGCTTTCAAAATCCGTTCAATTCAACTCACTTAAATAAATGCAGGAAGAGTACTGCAAAAATCAGATAATATAGAACCAAAAGGAAAAAAGCCAAGAAGTAAATAGGGCGAGAAAAATAAAAAGCTGAAAAGGAAATCTTATTAGGCAAATTCCAGTGGTTGAACCAAAATGCCAGTGTAAGCTTTCTGACTGCTTAAATTAAAACGGCAATACATTATTCTAAATAATCATTTGGAAAGTATTAGCTAATCAGGAGGGACTGAACATATACTTTGAAATTATTTTCATATTAACCAATTCATTCATGTATTCAACAAAAGTTCATTGACCATAACTGCATGGTAAGGAATTAAACTAGGGGCTTAGGCAGGAAAAAAAAATATATAGTCAATGCAATTGTGAGTGAGGGTGAGATTGTGGCAGATGAGGAAGAAAATCCAAGCCTACAATCCTTTTTAACTCTGTCTCTGAGTTGCTGGACTTTGTTGCACCAGTGTGCATTTTTGTAAGATTTATGTTATGTAGTAAGCTCCTTAAGGCTGTTTGATATCTGCTTCTTGGTATCAGAGTTTACGCTGATAATACACCAAGTTATTATAAGGACTATATGTTTAATGTCTCTCTTCTCTACTTTCCAATGTTCTGCCCTCTCTCCCCACATAACCTAAACTCTGTAATCTAGTAGAAGCAGATTTGCTCAAGCTCTATCTCTAAAGTTTAGAACAGTAACTTGTTCCACAGTAAGACTCAATACATTTTCCTTTAGATATTGATGAATAGATTGAATGAATGACTACAATCTTTTCTCTAAGGCTCAGATTTCAGCATATCTTTATAGTTATATTTGCTGTTTCCTTTTAATAGTATTGATTTCCCTAATGCCAGTTAGCTGGATACTAACCTGCAGTGGGGTTTTGAGGGTTATTTTCTACTGGCTGCTCATATTTAAAACTTGTATAGCCCATCTCTGTGTTGGCAGTTTTACAAGGAGTGTTGCATATTTTCATAGGAAACTGCTCTTACAACTCCTAATTTAATCTACAGATTGAATTCTCCTTGATCCCTATAGTTTCTAATTTTTTTAAAATTTTATTTATTTATTTTTTTTTGCCTTTTCGAGGGCCGCTCTCTTGCCCCATATGGAGGTTCCCAGGCTAGAGATCTAATCAGAGCTGTAGCCACCGGCCTACGCCAGAGCCACAGCAACACAGGATCCGAGCCACGTCTGCAACCTATACCACAGCTCCCGGCCACGCTGGATCCTTAACCCACTGAGCAAGGCCAGGGATCGAACCCACAACCTCATGGTTCCTAGTCGGATTCGTTAACCACTGCGCCACGACGGGAACTCCTGTGTTTTTTTTTTTTAATTTTAATTTTTTTAATTTTTTTTTGATCCCTATAGTTTCTAGATCTATGTAAATGATATAAATTTTAAGATGTCAAAATAAAATGTAAAAAATATTATACCTCAATATGCATTTTAGGTTTCAAAATTTTTCTAGTATAGGTTTTCTTTAATCAAAAGAAACCCAATGGGAACCTCTTATATCAAAAGGTTCAAGAGTGGAGTGCCCACTGTGGCGCAGTGAAATGAATCTGACTTCAATCCCTGGCCTCACAAAATGGTGTGGTAAGCTCTGGTGTAGCACTGCTCAGATCCTGCATTGCTGTGGCTATGGCTGTAGCCACAGCTGTAGCTCACAACTGACCCCTAGCCTGGGAACTTCCATATGTCTCGGGTGTGGCCCTTAAAAAACATCTTCAAGAACATCTCTTGTTGAAAGGGTATAAGGAGAAAATATATGATCTATCCCTTATTCTATTCTTTTTTCCTCTTCTTCCTCCCCTACACATTTTTGTAGCCTTTGGTGTATCTGTCAGAAATCTATGACTTCTAAGAGTTAGAAAACCACATAGAATGTAAGTTGTGATAGTTAATGTGAAGTATTTCTTCTGATGAAAGGGTTGCACACCAATGTATCTGGCAGATTCTAACTCATCTACTGCTTATTTAAAGATGCGTGGAAATAACTAATTTCAGATGTTAAAGACATGCAGTTTGGCTCAGAACACTAAGCAATTGAATGGAAATTCATGGGCTCAGAGTTTTCAAGTTTTCCTTTTGCTGCCATGTTTGACATTCAAAAAAACACTGCTTCTCTTTATCTTGGCTTATTCATCAATAAAGTAGCACATGATTATGCTGACTTACCTCATTCTCACAGAGTGTTTATTCATTAGCACTGATAATGCACTATTCCATTTAAGAAACCAATGAAAAATATTCCAAGGAGCAGGTAAAAGCAGTCACATTTGTGGCTATATAATAATTTAAGGAAACTTACAAGAGTTTCATGTATATAAGAACAAAGATTTGGTTAATTCAGGCAAGGCTTTATAATAAAAAATAAATTTCGGTGAAGAGGCACAAAGTAGTTTGAAATAGTTTTAATTTTACTGTAGATTGGAGATACAGCCAGAGTTAGGGTTGGGAGAGGAGGCGTGAGTAACAGTTGGGATAGGTGCTATAATTCTAACCAGATTAAGTATTCCCTGCTTTCCAGACCTCAAAAACAAAGAGGATGTTTTTGATTTGTTGAAAGTTTGAAAGAAAAAGGTCTTGCTACTTCTGTGTACTGGAATAAAAAAATGTCTATCATTGTAAGTCTGATGTAAGGATGTTACTTCTGACTGTTAGTAAATTCAGTCCCTTAACCTTCTGCTTAAGACTGAATAGCTATCCAGCTGTAACAGAGCATATAATAAAATTAATAAGCAACTTACTAAGTAAAATGGCCATTCATTTTTTTTTGTCTTTTTGTCTTTTTAGGGCTGCACCTGCAGCATGTGGAGGTTCCTAGGCTAGAGGTTCAATTGGAGCTGTATCCATCAGCCTATGCAACAGCCACAGAAATGCGGGCTCCATGCTGTGTCTGCGACCTACACCACAGCTCATGGCAATGCTGGATCCTTAACCCACCGGGTGAGGCCAGGGATGGAATCCATGTCCCCATGGATGTTAGTCAGATTCGTTAACCACTAAGTCACGACAGGAACTCCAAAAGGACCATCCATCCTTTATCTAATGCATTGCATGCACTATAGCTTAGTGCCTTGCTCTTAGTCATGTGTACAACAATTTTCGATTAATAGCTGAATTTTCTTAGAGAAGAACTTGAACTTCATGAAAGGTCACTTTCTATAGTTCAGAATGTTTTCTTACATTTCAATCACTTTGCATTGTTATCAGTTCTCCCAGTAAGTGGCTCAAATCATTTCACCAAATGATCTTTTCAGAAGGGGTGAGTCAGTCATCTTTGGGAAATTCATTAAAATGGAGGCCACGAGGGCACCATTTGCTCGGCTGAAGTACTATTCACACAGGCTCAAGAAGTTAATGTGCTTACTAAAGTGCTCACAACACAGTTTATTCACCTAGAAAAGTCTCTTCACCAAACTCATTATTTCCTTTAACATGCTAGAAAAGCAAGGATTCAAAGATTTAAATCTTAATCCATTGGATAAATTACAGATTTTTCAGGATGACCTCTTTTGTTTTAAAATCAGAGTCTGAGAAGACCCTGATTAGATGAAGAAAATACAAAAATCTCAAAAGCAGTAGGGATGGATTGAAGTCTTGATTTTGGCCAACTTTAGTCATTCAGCACATGCTGACTATTGCGTGCTAGGATGAGGATGAAAAAGTGACCAAGACAGACTATTTCCTGCCTTGAAATAGTCCACAAGCAAGTGGAAGTGACACTTTTACCTTATATAAAGTATCTCACTTTCCTTTTTCATAATATGAAAAAATAGCAAATATTACAAATTTCTGTAGTATAATAATGAAGAATGCAGGTGCTAGCTAGACTCAGAGAGACCTGAATTTGAATCTGGATTCTACCCATATATTGACTCACTACAACCTTGGGCAAGTTACTTAACTCATCTAATCATGAGAATCCTTATCTTTAAAATTTGTTATAGCATTAATTAGTTTAAATAGTTATTGTATAAATTTTATTTGCTGATACACAAAGTAGTTTACACTGTACCTGGAACACAGGAAGCAACCTAATCATACAGACGAACAATTACACTTAGATACTCATTGATTTTATGTATATTTAAAACTTTAAGTGATGATGGAATATTATTGTCCCTGTTGTATTCACCTTATAGATAAACTATTAATGGTAATCACATAAACATACTTATATAAGAGACACTTTGAAAGATAAAAATATTATACAAAATTAAACATTTATTATAGGGACCAAAAAGTTGTGATATTTAAAAGACATCAGTTCATTCAGCTAACTTCAGTTACTTTTAAAGTCTTATGAATAGGAGGAGAAAGGAATGATCACCTGCCATTTCCCTAGCATGGCTCACACACAAGTTCTGATTTTGTACAAGATAATTACAATATGTCAATAATGAGCACACATATGACATACACATGGAATGAAAATACTTCTTACAGCAGATAACCCTAAGATTCCTCCAATAAGCTCCAATTTCCCACCTCATGATGACCACGCCTTTGTCTAATCCCATCCCCTTGAGCATAGAAAGGAACTGTGACTTGCTTCTACCCAGGAGAATACAGCAAAGGTGAAGGAATCTTGCAGATGAATGTTAAATCAATTTATTTTGAATTAATCCAGAGAAGATTACCTTGGGTGTGTATGGCTTTCTATTTGGGAGTTGAAAGATCTCAAAAATGGGACTGGACTGGGAGCTTCCTGAGGTTAGAGGTTTTCTCTGTATTGCTGGGCTTGAGGAAGTAAGCTACCATGTTGTGAGAGGGCCTGTAAAGAGGTCCTATGACAAGGAACTGCAGGCAGCTGTTAAGAGCTGAGTGCAACCTGGCAGTCAGGGAAAAAAAAAAGATGGGGAAATGTTAGTCCTACAACCACAAAAGAATGATTTGTGCCAAGGATTGAAGAGCAGCTGGAAGCATATATCTCTCCAGTTGAGCTCCTGATGGACTGCCATGCCAGTCAGCACCTAGGCTGCAGCCTGGCAAGACCCTGAAGCAGAGAACCAAACTAAGTTGGGCTTACTTTTCTTAAATCTGCAGAGACTGTTAGATAAAACGTGTACTGTTTTTAGCTATTGAATTATAGACCTTTTTGCAGAACATAGAAAACCAATATACTGATGACAGAAAGGTTTTATTTATTTTTCAAATTTTTTGTCTTTTTAGGGCCACACTCATGGCATATGGAGCTTCCTAGGCTAGGGGTTGAACTGGAGCTGTAGGTGCCAGCCTGCATCACAGCCATAGCAATGTGGGATCTGAACCGCATCTGCGACCTATACCACAACTCACAGCAATGATGGATCTCTAACCCACTGAGCGAGGCCAGGGATCGAACCTGCATCCTCATGAATGGGTACTAGTCAGGTTTGTTAACCACTGAGCCATGATGGGAACTCCAAGAGGTTTTGAATTCAAGGCTCAGAAAGATAATATAATACAATAGTAAATCATGGTATCCTTTTATGTACTAGGATCATTTGCTCCCTGTTGAAAGTGAGAATCTTTCTAGTTTAGAACAGGAGATTAAACAGAGACAGGATTCACATCTCTGTAATTGCCTACATAAAGAAATTATCTACTCCAAATAAGGATCACTGGAGTAGTCAACAGTTTTATTTGTATTGCATCTACTAACTGTTTCATCAGGAAAAACTGCCACTAATTTTGGAGAGGGTGTCCTTTGCTGGCTTCTTTGGTATTAAAGGAGGAGACATTTTTATTAATTTCTCCCTCAGGAAAAAAAGAGGTAGAGAAAGCATTCTTAGATATCATCTAAAAAAATATTAGGAGTTACATTTCAGGGATGCGACAATAAAAGAAAAAAATAAGATGTCTGTAAGTCTTGCATGTCTCTGCTTTGGTGTGAGGGCAAGGATGGAAAGTGCTTTGGAGGCATCATGGTTCCTGCAGTCTGAGAGAAGTGGAATGGAGACTGTTCATGTGAAGAGAAAGGAAGCAAAATGATTTCCTGCAGGTCTGTGGGAAGGACTACAGGGGCATAGGTGGAGTTTCAGATGAATCTAGGAGCCTAACTGACCAGGCACTGCACGGGACCACTTTTGAGTCTGTAGAACACATGGAAATACACCTGCTCCTCTTGAAGTTTATATGTGGAAAATTTATCCATTTATACAAAATACAGAATCATGACAGATTAGAAAGTGAAAGGGAGCTTAAGTGTTCTTGAGTCCATTTCTCTCTTTTACTGATGAGAAAACTTAAGGACAAAAGGTTATAAATAACTGATCTGTTGTATTTGGCAAGTTATTATTAGAGCATGGATATGGAAAAAAAATATATATAAGAATACATCTTATATATATATATAAGTGGACTAGATGAATTAAATGCGTATATTTTATATATTTTGAATTAAATACATACTATTTTAATTATTAATTTATATATGAAATTATTACATAAATATATATCAAATATATATTTAACCAAAAGGTACTTTAAACATCATTTAGTCCAATGTTCCAATGCTTTTGTTTTATAGATATGGAAAACCGAACACCTTAGCAGTTACATAACAAAGCTGCTGTCCCCAGTCATATAATACAAAGAATTTTGCAAAATGAATCAGAAGCAATTCATTTGGGCTGTTGTTTCATTATTCCACTCTACCTCTTTCTAGTATTTATGACCAGACAAATATTTATAAGAATTCACACATATTTAGATTCCTCTGTAGTACTCATGATTTCTCCTGATCCATCTATGAAAATCCAGTAATACTAGACCATCCTTTAGCTTATCAATCTTCATTCTGTCACCTCACAAATCAAAACTACATGCCCCCATTCCAGTTCTTCAGAATCTTTTGTCAAGTCTTTGTTATCTAATTTCTGAAGTCATTCTAAAATACTAAAGGATTACTATTATTCCCCCAATCAGAGATACATCCATTTTCAAATAATGATGAACATGACATGCCTCAATTTTCTGAAATAATATACAATATTAGAAATTTTACATTATCGAGAAAGTGTTTTTGAAGAATGTATTAGAAGGTTTTGGACAACATCATAAAATGACTTAGAAATTTAGATAGAGCTAGTTGCTGGGCAGTTGCCTCAAAAGGTACACAGGAAGTAAACTGGGTACATGATGATAACATCTTTTCAAAAAAATCACTGCCTTTTAAGTCATAGGTACAGATACTTTCTGGACTTTTCTGTTTTCAATGTGGAAACTGAACTGAACCTAAAGCGCTTAGCCTGACCATAGAAAATTCCAGGAGACGTGCTATTTAAACTGTTTTGTTGGTCCTCCACTATTTTTAATGATATTTTTTTCCTTCCTGAACAACCCAGAGACTGAGCAAATGCAACATAGATCCTGTGATTCTTTTTAAACTCAACTCGATTCTCACCTCTTTTGCTTTGCGTCTTCCCACTCCTCACTCAGTTGCCATGTTCAACAACACTTCAAAGGTGTGGCTGGCTTCATTTCTGGGCTTAGATTCTGTTTAAAGAAGAAGCTAAATTGGAATCAGTTTATCACCCTTGGCTAGGACTTTTAACAGAATTTAACACCAGAGAGGAACCCTAGCCACATCTAAAATGATACCAAGTGTATCAGCTGGGTGCTTGATCTTTAAAGGAGCACTGGATGAAGCTCACTGGTCACTGCTAGCACTGCATCCTGAGTCCCCAGATGCATAGCTTCATGGACACCCAGGGTGCTTTCAGTATTTCTATTTTATTTTTCTTTAAAAAGGGAGAAAATAGGCTTATTTTAATGTTTTTATTTATATCATGATGCTGTTATTAAAATTAAAGCAAATGGAGAGAAATGAGTAACAGAAGATATACAAACACTAAAATCCTCACTTTAATCTTTTCTCATTTGCGTGGAATCAGGTCATCAGTGGTAGAATTGAGAGCATTAATCCTAAACATCAAATAATCTTACAGGGTAGAGAAAGCATGAACCACCACAGAGCTCCTTCACCTAATGGGCTGTAGTATGAGTGATGGAGTCAGTTGAAAGCAGAACCATTGTTTTGAAAAAACAGAAGTCCTATTCCATATCTTCTCTCCAGTTTCAAGCTATGACTAATATATATTTAACAAGAATTATTATATGCCCTATAATCAGTGGTTTGAATAGAGTATTTTATCCTTATTTTGAAGTCACAATATGTTTTTAAAGACTTTTCACTTGAGATGAATGTTGGATGATGGACAGGCATTCTCCATAGGGTAATACTGGAAAACTCCAAGCAAAGACAGGACCATAAACAAAAGTACAGTGAGATGAAACATGGGCATATTTGTGGAACTGCATGCATTTCAGAATGGTTGATGTGCATGGCAGAGGTAGAGGCAACCTACCAGAAAGTGAGACTAGGGAGCAGGGCGAAAGTTCTTATTACTCAGTTTAGATTGGCAGACAATGTGAGGAACGACTACAGTTAAGGTCAGCATGTAGAATAGAGAGCTTCAAGGCTCTTGAGAGAAGTATGAGAGTGTACTAGGCCAGAATAAATGCAGATAAGAGGATAGTGGACAAAGTTCATGAGAGACTTGAAGGCAAACCAAGTTGAAGGGAAGATTGAAGAATATAATGATGCAATGGACAGTAATGCCAGTATTCAGGGAACAAAGAGAGAAGTACTTAATAGGTGAAGTTTTCCATTTTAGGGAATTAGAGCTGAAAACTTGGAGACCATATGAGGGTGGTCCATTTATTTAGAGTATGACACATGGAAGATAGGAAAGCTCCTCAAAGGTGCACTTGTTAGACTACGTGGTTCAGGAGAAAGCCTATGGCTTTTGAAGCCTAAAGACACACGTTGATTTTCCATCTGTACTCCTGTATCTGTGAAACACTGGAAAGTTAAGCATTGGTTTTCACATGTATAAAATGAATAATAATACCACTTACCTTATAGAATATTGTGAATATTAAGTACATTTATGTAAAATATCTGGCACAATTTTTAGCACATTTGGGTGTACACTAAATGTTCGTTTTCTTTACTGTAGAAAATCTACTTTAAGTATGTTTGCATTCTATAGAGCTTAAAAATGAATTTTGTAGTAAAGCAAGATTCAACATGATGGGCAAAGATGCATAAATACCACAAGAGAAAAAAGAGCCAGGGATGGTATGAAGGGTAAAGCCAACTGTGGCCGATTAGGATAGAATTTAACAACATTAAGCCTTAGGACAATCTTGAGAGACATGAACAGAGTTGTCGCCTTGATAATTAGGGCCTATGGTCCTTCTAGGCTGGTACATAAAAAAATGTTTTTATGAGCTTATCCTCCTCTAAGAGGGTGCATTTTGAAAAAGAAAAAAACATTCCCTGCTTAACCCAGTTATGAGCAGTTCAAGTAATGAATTCAGCCATCAAAATTGCACTAAAATGCTTTGTAACTTTATTTTGGTATAATTCAATTAAATACATATCTTACTATTTGTGTTCCTACTTGTACTAAACATCACATGAGGTGCTGTGAATAAAGGATGCATAAATAATTTCATTACTGCAAAGATCTCACATTTTTGTAGTCTATTTCTATTCATGTGCATTTTTTCTCATCATGAACCCATGGAATATAGGAACTCTACATATCACTGTGGGTCATACTAGGACAAAGGTAGAGTTTATAAAACTGGACAAAATGTCCTAGTCCTTTATGCTATTTTTCAAAACACCCAATGTCCTTTCCTACTAGAAGTTTGTCTTGTCTTAAACTATGTCTGAATGTCAAAAATAAAAGAGAATATAAACTTATAGAATCAATAAGTATTTTCAGTACAAGAAATTACTAGGCCCCAAACATTCTGGTATCAAGAAAACCTTGTTTCAGCAAATAATATAGTCTTCAAAGGCAGGTATTATTTCTTGTTTTACTTTCTCAAGAGCAGGGCTAGACCTTCCAAGGTTATCTCACCAAAATCTGTTCAGTAACCCTTCTCCAAAGCTAGCAGGTAGAGTGACAAACTCTTACCTCTGAATGTGCACTTTCCCCCAGTATTTCTACAAGGCATTTCCATCTCCTGGCTTGAAACCGTAGTCAGCCTCACTGCTCCCTCTTCTGCGATGCTCACATCCAAACCCATGATCACTGCTTCCTTCCATAACACCCTCCTCCTCCCACTGCTACTAACTTAGATCTTAATTCTTCATTCTTGGCCCATTTCAGTAAACCCTTGCTAATCCTGCTGCTAACAGTCTTCTTTCCTTCGACTTCTTATTTTCACTCTCTCATTTCCCATACCGAAATTGATGTCTAACAATGCTAAGTTTTAAGTATTCCTTGAATCGATATGTTTTCCATCTCTACTCTCTCTAACTCTGTCAGGTCCATATATATCTCATGAATCAATGTAATAGCTTCCTAAACCAACTTTTCCTCCCCTGTCCCGCTCTATTGACAAAGTAATCAGTTAGATAACTCAAGAATTTCTGACCATGGGATTAATTAGTAAAAGCTTCAGTGAAACATTTTTGCCTACAAGACAAAATCCAAGTTTCTTTATATAGATTAAAGCATCTTCCATAAACTGACCCTTGCCTACATGTTTGGCACTGTCTGCTTTATTTTAGCTGCAACGCTAAAAAACTTCATGCCCTGTGACATTTCACCTCTTTCTGTGCTTACTGTAAACTCTCAGTTTGAAATACCCTCTCCTTATCTCCTGCCTGTTCACTTGACCACCTTCTGCTCATATTTCAACAATAAGTTCATGTGTCATTTCTTCAAGGAAGCATTCTATCATAACATTTCATAAGGTAGGGTCAAATCCTTTTCCTCTGGGCCTGAATAGCTTTCTGTATACCCTTTAATCATAGTACATATTATTGAAATTAGCCTGTATAGACTCTGATCTTCTTCATGTCAAAAGCCACATGTCCTTAGTCTTTGTATCATTATCATCTATCGTGCCTGAAACATGATCATCACTCAGTAAATATTTCATGAAGCATACCAATTCTACTTTTCCAAAATATTTACAATATCTTCACCATGGCTACCATTTTCCTATGAACATGTGTCTGTATTCAATCCTACTTAATATATTTGACAACTCTAACCCTGGTACACCTGTATTATATTAGTGTTAGTGTTAGCTTTCCCATTTGCTCAGATTTTGTCATTTACAACTGTTCTGTGTTTTCTATTCCTTAATTATTTTTATAATTATTAGTGAATTTTATTCCAGGGTTATAAGATTTTTTGGTTGCCTGTGGAGATTTAATAAAAGCCACTTAAAGTCTAAGTTAATTACAATCTGTCTTAATTACAGGCACTCTATGTATTTTATTAACTCCTTCAAATAATTTTAAATATATGAAAAAATGAAAGACTACTTTTGCAATAATTATACTAATGTGATCTTGATAAATTTATCTATACTACTCTGGCCCCTGATAGCAAAATATTTGTTGCAGAGTCATCAGGGACCAGCTACTAGTTGATTTGCTATTGATTTACCTCTCTTGAAATCATTGCTAAATATGAATGTAAGCACAAAAAGTTTTGAATTCAGAGTACATAACTTCCTTAATTTCACCTATATATCAGCTCTCTAACATACCTACCTCAATTTTTTATTATACCCCTAACAAATCTTTTGTGAAATACAAAGAGACAGATAGTACTATTAAATAATGGCTAATAGTTTTTTGTTATGTGCACATAGACTTTGATAATCTAAGGGTAAAGTAAACTTCATTTGAAATACAATAATCAGTGATATCAAGCATTTTTTCATGTGCTTGTGGGCCATCTGTACATCTTCCTTGGAGAAATGTCTATTCAGGTCTTTTGCTCATTTTTCCATTGGGTTGTTGGCTTTTTTGCTGTTGAGTTGTATACGTTGCTTGCATATCTTAGAGATTCAGCCTTTGTCCATTGCATCATTTGTAACTATCTTCTCCCGTTCTGTAAGTTGTCTTTTTGGTTTCTTTTTGTTTTCCTTTGGTATACAAAAGCTTGTCAGTTTGATTAGCTCCCATTGGTTTATTTTTGCTTTTATTTCTGTTACCATGGGATAATGGCCTGAGAAAAATTTTGTAAGGTTGATGTCAGAGAATGTTTTGCCTATGTTCTCTTCCAGGAGTTTGATGGTGTCTTGTCTTACATTTGAGTCTTTAAGCCACTTTGAGTTTGTTTTTGTGCATGGTGTGAGGGTATGTTCTAGTTTCATTGATTTGCATGCAGCTGTCCAGGTTTCCCAGCAATGCTTGTTGAAAAGACTGTCTTTTTCCCATTTTATGTTCATGCCTCCTTTGTCAAAGATTAATTGACCATAGGTGTCTGGGTTTATTTCTGAGTTCTCTCTTCTGTTCCATTGGTCTGTATGTCTGTTATTAGAGAAATGTAAATCAAAACTACCACGAGATACCACCTCACACCAGTCAGAATCATTATTAAGTCCACAAATGCTGGAGGGAGTGTGGAGAAAGGGAATAACAAATGCTGGAGGGGGTGTGGAGAAAAGGGAACCCTCCTGAACTGTTGGTGGGGATGTAAGTTGGTACAACCACTGTGGAGAACAGTATGGAGGTACCTTAGAAAACTATACACAAAACTACCATATAACACAGCAGGCCCATTCTTGGGCATATATCTGAACAAAACTTTCCTTGAAAAAGACAAATGCACCCACATGTTCATTGCAGTACTATTCACAATAGCCAAGACTTGGAAACAACCCAAATGTCCATTGACAGGTGATTGAATTAGGAAGATGTGGTCTATATATACACAATGGAATAGTACTCAGCCATAAAGAAGAACAAAATAATGCCATTTGCAGAAACATGGATGGATCTAGAGACTTTCATGCTAAGTGAAGTAAGTCAGAAAGAGAAAGACAAATACAATATGATATCACATATATCTGGAGTCTAGTATATGGCATAAATGAGCCTTTCCACAGAAAAGAAAATCATGGACTTGGAGAATACACTTGTGGTTGCCAAGTGGGAGAGGGAGGGAATGGGATGGATGGGGTGCTTGGGGTTAATAGATGCAGACTATTGCCTTTGGAATGGACTAGCAATGAGATCCTGCTGTGTAGCCCTGGGAACTATGTCTGGTCACTTATGATGGAGCATGATAAAGTGAGAAAAAAGAATGTATACATGTATATGTTACTGGGTCACCATGTTGTAAAGTAGAAAACTGACAGAACACTGTAAACCAGCTATAACGAAAAAAAAATCATTATAAAAAAATACAATAGTGCAGCTTCTATCAAAACTAATTATCTATATTAAGATAAATATTATAGATATTAAAAATATAATAATGCCACAATAGGAGAAACATTATGACAGCAAATTTGTGAAATTAGATGAAATAGATAATTTCCTAGAAAAATAAGCTTAATAAAGTTAACAGAAGAATAATCTGAATAGTCTTCCACTGAAGTTATTTAATACATAAATTAAAACCTTTTCTCTGAAAAAAGCTTTAGATATTTACAGATTCACCAATAAAATTTTACATATTTACATTTCAAAAATTTAAGTTTCAGAAAATACAAAAGTAATACCACTCTAATAATAATAATACAAAAATCTGAGTAGGCCAATTCCATAAAGAAAAATTAGAAGTAAATCACTCTCATGAATATAGTGCAAAATATCTTATGCAAAATCCAGCGATACTTAAAAAAATCATGATTAAATTGGATTTTCTCTAGGAATGCAAGGTTAGCTTAATATTTAAAAATCAACCATTGTAAATTGCCATTTTAATAATGTAAGAAGAAAATCAGTTACCTGTATAGAGGCAGAAAAGCAATGGTTTGCTTCCAGGGTATGGCTTAGTCACACCTATATGTCAGGAATATGAGACATATGGACGCATGTTCCAAAATGCCTGCAAAATGAATTATATAATTTTATACTACGTATCTAATATTTGTAACTTGAGCAAATTACTTCACTTCTTTTTTCTTAGTTCTCAGCACTGTAAAATCATAATGCACAAAATTTGCCACTCGAAGTCACAACTCAGCATTTTAAGGATCTAAATTTCCTAAAGATATTTTAGGACATTTGAAAATATATACTTGCATATACCTTTTTGCTATAATATAACTTTTGCTAAGGTCTTGATTATGAGGATAAGACATTAGTGACACAGTATACAAAATATCAGATAGTGCAGTGTTATATGGAGAAGAGTTATAGCTAGAAATAAAGGGTTCAGTTCTTGAGTTCTATGAATGCTTAAGGGTTTCAATCAGAATTTTAAATTCAGCAAATATGACCCATCTTTATTAGTGTCTTAAATTTCTTCTTTGCCAACAGGAAACAAGCTAGAGGAAACCAGTTGAAAATGAATCAGTGTAAATGGCATGCACTTTACAAAGTCTAATTTGGTTCTTCTTTATGTTTGACATAACAAATCCTAGGGGTATTGCAGTGTTTTAAAATACTTACATGTAACCCAAACAATTAGACTTCCTATAGGTATAGTTAGTCTCTCGAGAGGAAAGGATTTCAAGAAGATTTTCTCCTTTGTTTTGAAACAGGTATAAAATAAAACATAAATATAATTAACAAAGTGGTATTTGCAAATCTTCACGTAGTATTTGCAAATCTTCTAAGTTCACAGCATCGTCAGTGAGATAAGGAAATAAAACACAATATTCTCCACAAGACCCTGTTATTTATCTCCTTCTGGGTTTTCACAGTATTTTAGCCATACATATATAACACCACACATCCTCATGCTTCATTCATCTACTTACTTTCCATCTTTTTCCTTTAACCTAGGAATACTTCATAGATACACTAAATTAATTTTCTTGCTATTAATTGTTCTTGATTGTAAATTTGGTACAGAATAAATACCCATGTATTTATTTTGAATGAACAAATAATGCAAGGATTTTCTAATTTTAAAAATATTATACAAAGATGTCATCTCTTTTCTAGTACAATGAAGCCAGTATTATTATCTGATTAATTACTGTGTCCTCTTTTAATAAGAAGAGCCACAGAAGCAAAAACAAGAACTGTGGAAAAACTTTGCTTTCTTTTGTTTTTGGATTGTATACCATCAAGAAATTTTCAAGAAATAAAAATATCAATAAATCTATTTAAATAACAAATTTTGCAACTTGTTCATTACATTCCAAGTAATGAAATTATAATGGAATAATAATGTATGGATTTGAGCTGAGGTTGCTAAATAGTCATTACAAATACAGACTAAGTCTAAAAGGTAGGCAAGAAAACAGATAAAACATAGAGTTGGGAGAGACAGTGAACATTTTGGGGGTATTGAGTAGAAAAATTTACAGGACTAGACTGAACATGTAGTAAATCATTACATAATCAAGTTGGAATGGTGAGCTGGGTAATTTTTAAAAAATTTTTGAGTAGAAGAGTGATACATATAAGGTTGAATTGAATATCATTAATCTAGAAAATGTGGATAATTTGTAGAGCAAAAAGAGATTGATAGTAGAAAAAATATTTGATTTAAATCATAAGGTATACTGAACTTATTTAAAATTATGGACATTATAAAAATAATGAAGAAATAGTAGACAAAAGAAAAATTGACTAAGTATAGTCAATGGGTAAAAAGAAAGAGATATAATGTCTACTTAACTATATTAAAACAACTGAGTAGCATTATAAAATACTCCTTTTATGATTGAATAGGTAAGTAAAGCAATACTAATATGTAAGTAATATATTTTGGTATAATTTGTTATCTTCTTCACTGCTTACATATCAGAGGATTCTGATTATTTTCATCTTAGAACTTTTCAATAAAAATGTATCTTTCAATATTTTATTATTAAGTATCCAGATATATGGTGGACTTTGTATAAAGCTCTATTTGTTGTGGTCCTCAAGCACCATCTTTTCCTTACTGAGTTGCTATAAATTATTAAGAAAATTTTGGAAAAAGGAGAGTCTTGGCAGTCTTATCTTTAGAATTACTCAACCTAGGAAATTATTCTCATTGTTCACTTATTTTGTAGCCTACTTTTGTTGTAATTCTCTAAAAATTTCTTGCCTTTTTGAGCTCTGCATATCATTTCATTTCCTGCCTTCTTATGTGATGGACAAAGCATCCTTTGCTTTTAAAAAGAGCTATTTACAACCATAGTTCCTCCAAAGATAATATGTGCATTTTTAGCGTACTGCACACATAAATGGAGGAAAAATAGCCTGGAAAATCTTTGTGAAAGGGGATCTATTTCTCTAGTCTGCCTAACTTGTGCACTGGTAACATGTAAGTTTCAGTTGGACCCACCATATCAGCAATTCATTCTCTCCCATTCTTATTCCTCACTGTGCCATGGGGGGACAAAAAAAACAGATTTTACTGCTGAACACATAATACCCAATGAGACATGTTTATTGGAAGCATGTCTCAAGGAGGGAGGGGTGAATGCTAAGGCAGCATGAACTCTCCCCTTGCTCATGACGCTGATTTTCCTTACCTGAGGACATATTAATGCTAACAAAAATGTTTTAGTGATTATAGCTAAACCCTCACTATGAATCTTAAAAATATGATGTATAAATTAAGGAAATGTATGCAAAACTAATTTCCAATATTGCTGAGATAATATATTGGTGAAAGCTCAACCTGATGAGTCTATCCTTACCCAAATGAAACCTTCTGTCTTGTGTCATTCACTTTATTTCTGTGTTGCCACTTTAGTTTCTATGGCCCATTCTGAGCCACAGTATCATCTAATCCATACTAGAACAATCCATCTATGAGTATCGAGCATTTGTAAATATTTTTGTGACTTCTAACTCTCTAGGTGTAATTTAACGATGTTTGCAAATATATACATAGTTTTCAACAAATGCAACTCTAGAATTTAAGCTATTTTTGTTGCAATTTTCCTATTGGACATATCTTTATAATATTTATGGATTCCTTCAGTGACTTGTCTTCCTTTGATGAACATTTTTTATTGTGCCACTTGATTTTCAATTCCAAAGATTTTTTTCTTTCTGACCTCCACTGCCTTTTACTTCTTTTTTTTTGACAATAGTTGTGAGTTTTTAGCAGCATATCTGATTTTCTCATGACAGAATAATAATTACTTAGATGATCAGTACTTTAAAAGTGTCTTCCAGAGTGTAGAAATAACTCACTTGGATTATTCTGCTGTCTTGCTTTCTTTTATAGATTATGAACTCTGAGAAAAGGGTGTGGGTCTTCCCTTTACATTCCTGGCATCAATGCAGTGCCTAGCAAGTAACAGGTATTCAGTAAAAGTTTGGTGAGTCAATGAATGAGTTTATCATGAGTTTATTGCCAATAAATGTCCTGTCTCTGTTGTGGGTTTCACAATCACCCAATGAGAAGAAGATGGTTGGATCAAATAACCTTTTTTGGATTTCTTTTTCTCCTTGTCTGATTATATGATACTGTGTTATCTTAATCATCAATATGCACATAAATATTCTGTTCATCTTGTAAAATCATTGTATACTGATTCAAAAGCTTCTGACTTTCTGAATTATAAAGGTTGGTATTTTCACTTCAGAATGAACTTTTTGGCAGATATGCACAATTTTGGATATGGTCTTAAGTGCCTCCTACTGGCAAATAACACTTTTTTAAAAAAATTGTAATCCTACTAATGTTTGCAGAATCATAAATACATTGCATTTATAGTAGGCTTGTGATGTTTTTAATGTGAATGGACTAAAATGGCCACAGGTGACCAGTTTGGTATTTACAGTCTGTGGCATTTCCAGAGAGATGAATGTTTGTGTACTGACTGTCTGACAATACAGGTTCTTCAGACGAGGTAAACATCATCTGTAGTTCAGCAGGAAGTGCACACCATACACAGTGCCTGACCAACTGCTATTGATGATCATCGACTATGTTTTTAGTACATTCCAAGGTCAAGGAAAAGTCTGGCTAAGATCTTACAGCAGATAGCAAACTCTATCTATGCAGTAAAAGGTCTTTGAAAGTCTCGTCTAGCTTTGGCAGTGATGTACTGTATGCTGTAGGCTTACCACATCTATTTAGCAGGTCATATATTTTCTTTTATGCTCAGCTGAATAGAACTAAGATCAATTTTTAAATCACATTGCCATGTTATCAATCTCCACAATTTGAGACCAGGTGGATAACCATTTACTATTTTCTTTTAAAGTCTTCCAGTTATACAACTTGGGGAAGAAGAGGTAACCATCCTTTTTTTAAAATTTCTATTTTTTTTAGAGCCACACCCATGGCATATGGAAGTTCCCAGGATAGGAGTCAAATCGGAGCTACAGCTGCTGGCCTGTAACATAGCCACAGTAATGCAGGATCCAAGGCACATCTGTGACCTACACCACAGCTCTTGGCAATGCCGGATCCTTAACCCACTGAGCATGACCAGAGATTGAACCCACAACCTCGTGGTTACTAGTCAGATTCATTTCTGCTGAGCCATTATGGGAACTTCACCCTCTTTTTGGTAACCCTGAAATATTGGGTTATAAATTAAAATTAAATCAAATCATATGTGTAAAAACTCTATATTCCAGATAAAAAAAACCTATGTTATATCTGTAGGGGTATGTAAAAGAAAAATAATAAATAGAATAACAATAATGAATACCTACTTAAAAATTAATTTAAAAAATTTTTTCTTTTTAAAATTTTTTATTATAGTTGATTTATAAAGCTCTGTCAATTTCTGCTGTGTAGCACTGTGACCCAGTTATACTTATACACTCTTTTTCTCATATCTTCCATCATGTTTCATCACAAATGATTAGATATAGTTCCCTGTGCTATACAGTAGGACCTTATTGCTTGTCCATTTTAAATGTAATAGTTTGCATCTACTAACCCCAAACTCCCAGTCCATCCCACACCCTCCTTCTCACCCTTGGCAACCACAAGTTTGTTCTCTATGTCCATGAGTTTGTTTCTGTTTTGTAGATAAGTTCATTTGTGCCATATTTTAGATTCCGTATATAAGTGATATTCAAAGAAGTAGAACAAACAATCCAAAAAATTTATATGGAACCATAAAAGACTCAAAATTGCCAAAGAAATCCTGAGGGGAAGAAACAAACAAACAAACAAAAAAAAACAAAACCAAGCAGGAGGCAAAACTCTCCCAGACTTCAGGAAATATTACAAAGCCACAGTAATCAAGATAGTGTGGTACTGGTACCAAAAACGACATACAGACAAATGGAACGGAATAGAGAAACCAGAAATAAACCCAGACACCTGTGGTCAATTAATCTTCAACAAAGGAGGCAAGAATATAAAATGGGAAAAAGTCTCTTCCACAAGTGGTGCTGGGAAAAACTGGACAGCTGCATTTAAGTCAATGAAAGTAGAACATATCCTCACACAAAAATAAACTCAGGATGACTTAAAGATTTAAACATAAGACAAGACACCATAAAACTCCTAGAAGAGAGCATAAGCAAAACAGTCTCTGACATCAATGGTACAAATGTTTTCTTAGGTCAGTCTCCCAAGAGTACAAAAGCAAAAACAAAAATAAACCAATGGGACCAGATCAAACTTACAAGCTTTTGCACAGCACAGAAAATTATATTAAAAAACAAACAAACAAAACCAAAAATACAACCTATGGAATGGAAGAAAACAGATGCAACTGAAAAGGGCTTAATCTCCAAAAAGTACAAATAACTCATACAACTCAACAAAAAAAAAAATAAACAATCACATTGAAAAATGAGCAGAAGACCTAAATAGACATTTCTTCAAAGAAAACATATGGATGGACAACGGTTTTTCTATTTTAATCCAAACACTAAAATGGTATGAAACCATTCGAGACATATATGAAAGGAGGAAGGAATATATTAAATTTCTCCAAGGAAGATATACAGATGGCCAACAAGCACATGAGAAAATGCTCAACATCAGTGATTATTACAGAAATGCAAATCAAAAATACCATGAGAAACCACTTCACACCAGTCAGAATGGCCATCATTAATAAGTTCACCAATAACAAGTGCTGCATGGGGTGTGGAGAAAAGGGAACCCTCCTGCACTGTTGGTGGGAATGTAAACTGGTGGTACAACCACTGTGGAGAACAGTATGGAGGTACCTTAGAAAACTATACACAAAACTACCATATGACCCCATAATCCCACTCGTGGGCATATATCCGGACAATTCTTTCCTTAAAAAAGACACGTGCCCCTGCATGTTCACTGCAGCTGTAATCACAATAGCCAAGACATGGAAACAATCCAAATGTCCATTGACAGATGATTGGATTAGGAAGATGTGGTCTATACATACACAATGGAATACTACTCGGCCATAAAATAGAACGAAATAATGCCATTTGCAGCAACATGGATGGAACTAGTGACTCTCATGCTAAGTGAAGTAAGTCAAAAAGAGAAAGACAAATACCATATGATATCACATATATCTGGAATCTGGCATATGGCACAAATGAACCTTTCCACAGAAATGAATGTTAGTCAGATTCTTTTCTGCCGAGCCACAACGGGAACTCCTAGAACAACTTTTTTGGAATTGATTGACAACCATCAGGTATGTAACATAAATTGGTAATTATGGTTATTAAATAAGTTAAAACCATGGTTTTCTTTATTTCTTCTAAATAACAGTGAAAAATACTGTATACTGAATAAAATTATGGTGGCTTACATTGAATAAAATTGTGAGAGTAAATGCTTTTCACAATTCCTAAAAAAAGTCAGGAAAATAATGTACAAATTGAAACTTGTAAGTATCAGAAGGAATTAATAGGGAAAAGTTTTCAGAAAAATCAGAAATTAGTGTGAAACAGTGCATTCGTTGAATGTTGGAGCAATAATTTGCTTGACAGGTGGTTCAGCAAAGCATGTTTAGAAAAACTACCTTTATATATGTCTCCAAAATTTATCTCATAGCTTTAATGTTTAAATATCAAACAGGAAGAAATTACTATATGTTAAATTCAAAGAGGTAGAAAAATGTGACAATGTGAAACCAAGGAAAACAAAAGAAATTCATTCCTAAAGAGAAGGAAAAGTAAATTCACAAATTTGAACACAGACAGTATAATGAATAATTACAGCCAATAGCTTTTTCCTAAACTGAACACACAATTAAAAGGCTTACTAAAAAATACCACTTTTCAACTAGACAGAGTGATTGTGAAGATCATTTGGAAAAATAGCATGTGGAAATAGGCAGAAAAACTCTAAAAAAGAATGTTATAATCATAGCATTTTTGTTAATATATTAGTCATGTATTAACAAATAACAAAAAACAGAACATTACAGTAGTTCAAAAACTTGGTCTTGTGTTAAAAAATTAATTGAACTAAGTAGAAAATCCAGGGACATATTTTTAAAAAGAATTTAATGTATGCTAACCCTGGCTTTTCAATTAGTGGTTAGAAGTTAATTTATGAAAAAGAAAAATATATATGTATGTATCTATATACGCATATATGCTTGGGACAACTGGTTAGCCATGTGCAAAAACAAACACGTTTTTTTCTCATTCTGTATGCCAAAATATATACCAGGTGTTGCAGAAATTATATAAAGTAGTGGAACCATATAAGCAGTAAAAGGGGAAAAAAAAGCTGTTTAATATTCTCAGAATGAAATCCCTGAAGCTATAAGCAAACCATAAAACATTAAGACTGACTAGGTAACTACTAAATAATTCTGTATAGCAAAATTGTTTAAAAACAAAGTCAAAAGGCAAAAGGCAAACTAGGAAAATAATTTATAATGTATTTTGCAGCCAAATGGCTCATATTCTGAAAAGAAATGTCTTTCATTATCTGATCCATAGCTTTCTTGCCAATATCATTTTCTAACACACTTGCCCTTGTCCATTCCTTTCCAGTCTCACTACTCCTTATTTTCCTTGAACATTCCAAACACCCTTCTATCAGGGCATTTGAATTACAGTCATCCATGAGTATTTCAGGGAAATGGTCCCAGGACCACCTGTGGATACCAAAATCTTTGGTGATGCTGAAGTCGCTTGTGTAAAATGCCATAGTACAAAAAATACAGTCAGCCCACCCTATCTGCTGATGCTGATCTTGTGAATACAGAGGGCCAAATGCACTGCTGCCTTCAACCAGAATGCGTGTTTTTCAGATATCCACAGAGCATGTATCCCCAAATCTTTTAGTTTCTGTTCACATAACCACCCTCAGATACTTTCCTGAGTATTACAGCCACATAAGCACCCTTGTTACTCTTTAATTCCCTCCGTTATTTCTTTTCACAGTACCATTACTGTTTGTATTTTATGTATGTATATATGTATTGTCAATCTTCCTCATCTCAAAGATCTTGCAAATAAGAACATCATGATTGTATTTATCATATTGGCAAAAATTAAAATTCTGGTGGCACACACAAATTTCTTATGGGAAAACATAACATTTCTTAAGGAATGATATAGAGCACTATCAAAATGCATTCTTTTACTTTCACTGAGAAAGTGCAGGTCTAAGAATTTGTACAACTAATAGAATTATATGTAAATACAAATATAAGTTAATTTTAGCATTGTTAGTAAAGATAATAAAAATGAAAACAATCAAGCTATTCATTTGGGACCAACTGAACAAATGACTAAGCATCAAAAATGTTATGTGATGCAGAATTTATAAAGGAGTAAGTTATAATTCTATTACAAAAAAAGGAAAGGTAAAGCAAGGAAAGCAATATAAAATCCAATGTGTATAATTTCGTTCCATTCATGTAAGAAACAAAAAAAAATTGAAGTTGATAATTAATACATTACACAGAGTGGAACAAGGTGTCTGAAGTAAAAGTAAGACCAAATTT
The DNA here is from genome assembly GCF_016906955.1 of Phacochoerus africanus. Taxonomy (NCBI): domain Eukaryota; kingdom Metazoa; phylum Chordata; class Mammalia; order Artiodactyla; family Suidae; genus Phacochoerus; species Phacochoerus africanus. Next base: position 202,130,153 of record NC_062545.1, read on the forward strand.
TAAAAGACAATTTTGCATTATTTATTTGATCAATTTATGGGTCATTGAAACATCATCAACTACAATGAGAAAGAGAGAGAAGGGTAGGGTGCAGGCTAAGCTAGTGCAGTCATCAGCTAGTGAAACAATATAAGTTTATTGTTTATTTAACAATTAACAATACAGAACTTCAGAGATCATGATCAGATGTCTATCTCTGTAGAGGGATGGGAAACCACTGACGGCATTCAATCTGACACAAAATCCTAGCCAAATTTCAGCCAGTGTTTGAACCAGTTTTGTCTAATTCTTCTCTACAATCGCTTCCTTAAAGGAGTTGAATATGATTTGAAAAATTTGTAAATGAACTGGCTTACCTAATTTTACATAGGCAAGTTATATTGGGTATCATACGGAGAGTGGACTTTATGAGGTGTAAAAGATCCTTTATGTTTAAATGTATAATACATAGATTATGTGTCTAAATTACAGGTTTTTTTTAAAGTTAAGTACTTTTATATAACCCTTCTCTCAGCTGGGGAATTCTATTTGTAACCTCTCCAACCTGAACACCTAGAAGGTATATTTTTATACAATATATTCATTTCTGTTTTTAGCTTGATATGTTAGGAATTTTGTATAAGTGAGTTATAATGGGGACTGCTGGTACTTAAGTTGTAGGCTTCAATTATTCTGTGTACTCTGCAAATATTATAAATATAGATGGAAAAACCTATGTTAAATTTTTAAAGTTAAATGAAAAAAGGAATGAATGAACGGTTTCATGACAGCTGCTATGGGCAATTCTAATATTTCGTTTTGGGAAACTCTAATTGTTTCTTTTATTAAAAGTAAGAAAGTAGTAGGTAAGGCTTCAAAGAAAACCATTATCTTTTTTCTTTTTTGAAGTAATTTCATTCTATTACTACATTTTATTATGTTATACCTTTACTGACTATTGAATAAAGATGATGCTAGAAGATATATTTTTCCAAAATTATTTCTCCATCAAAGATATTCTGAAATTCCTTTGATGTTTATATCCTTTCCCTTTCTATTTATCATCTTCCTAAAGTTATACTTAAATTATTAAAACAACTTTCTAATGGATAGCCTTGCTTCTAGTCCGTTCAACTCATGTGAGCCACCTAAAGCTTTATTTTATTTCTGCGCTAAAGTATCTGAAATGATGCCTTTCTGTTCAAAGGGTAGAGTTTCAAATACTTTGTTTGCCACAGAAAAACTTTTAAGATTGTGAATATTAATATAATTGAATTTCCTTTCATATAGATTATTAGAGGAAAATGGGATCTGAGTCCTGGAACTAAATATTGCTTTGGGAGTAGGGCAAAAGCTGAAGGAACTGAACTAAAAGCAGGCATATAAGAAATTAAGACCAGAATGCCAAATTTGTTATTCCTTATCCTACTAAGAAATCAATAGATACCAAGCCAGGGTTCAAAGTGGAAGCATGGAGGGAAAGGAATAGAAGTAGTTATTTAACATAAATTGTTCTGAATTGGTGGTAAGGATGGAGGCAACTTTCATCCTTAGTGGGACTATACCTATGGGTTAATGGAGAGTGCCAATGGGAAATCTAGAAACCTTAGCAAGTAGTCAGAAACAAAATCATTTTAGAAATAAATACTACATTTGAGTAGCACTTCAAGATCTGTATTTTATTTGTCCTATATTTATATGTAATAAAACAATAGCTAATATTTATGTACAAGTTAGTTTTTATACACTAGGCACTTTGCATCCATTATTTCATTTCCACCATCAAAATAATCAGTCCTATGAGGTAAAAACAATGATTATTATCACCAGTTCATGGACTACAGAACAGAAAAAGCAAATGACATGTCGAAGATAACACTGTTAGTATGCAATACAGTTGGGATTGGAAGCCAAGCTGTGCTGACACCGAAGTGTATGCTTTGGGTTCCTATGCTGCTTCTCCTACCAATAACTTGCATATCCCCAGTGCTATACAGCTGCAAATATACTGACAGAAAAAGAGAAATCTGAAAGCCAGTGCCTAGGCTGTTTATCTACACAATCTGCAGTTGCCTTTCTGAATAAGAATTGAGACTAGATATGTATTTTTCAGAAAATAATCAACTCTCTTCAAGGAATGGTTTGTATTACAAACTCTCCTTTGCCCTCGGTCCAGCTGGTGCCATAGGCCGAACAATTTCCTTTGGGGCATGCTATTTGGTTGGCTAGACCATACCCACATAATTCATTTCTTTGTGATTGGTCTACTTAACACTTGCTAATGTTTTAATAAATGATTTATTTTTGTCACTTAAGACATTTTAGTTATCTTACAGAGCAATCTATTTTAGGTAATGAATAATAAAAATGTTTACAAAGTAGCTTTTTCTCTGGCACTTAACAAAAAGAATCTGAAACATTAATTTTTCTTTCAGTTTATGACAGCAAAACACTTAAAATAGAAAAAAGAAAGGTAGTTTAGTAATATTCATTTAATTTTCTTATAGTTAATATTTTAATAAGAAAGAAAATGTTTGGCTACTTACAGTGCTTAGGTCTCTTTTTTTTAATTTTTTCAGTGCTAACCTTATAGATGGGTAAATATTTAGATATAATTTATACTTCTTACAATTACAATCTGTTAAGACTTCAAGCTAATCATTTCATTGCACTGGATTATTTTTGTTTTAGTCTGCTGAGCATTAATGCAGCTTTTAATGTCATTGGTTTTTATATCCTTATAATGAGCTCATTTGTTTTGCTACACAAAATTATCTTTATATTGGTGGGCTGAGATAGATACCTACAACAGAAGATCTTCAAAATAAAATGAGATTTTAAGATTCAACTCTCATGTTTTGTTTTCTTCACTGATTTTATCATCTTACTCTCTGGCATCAGGTGTTTTTGTAGATAAACAACTGGATTAACTCAGAAGCTTAGAGTGCTATACCCATTACACATTCACAAGTCAACAGTGTCAACAAGGTAGACTGCAAGGATTCACTGGGATGGGAAAGCCAAATGCAAGAATAAATTAAAAAATCTTAGAGTTCTTGTGGCTCAGTGGTTAGTGAACCTGACTCTCATCCATGAGGACATGGGTTCGATCCCTGGCCTAGCTCAGTAGGTTAAGGATTTGGCATTGCTGTGAGTTCTGGTGTAGGTCGCAGATTCAGCTTTGATCCTGCATTTTTATGGCTGTGGTATAGGCTGACAGCTACAGCTCCGATTCAACTCCTAGCCTGGGAACCTCCATATGCCATGGGTGTGGCCCTAAAAAGAAAAAAGACAAAATAAAAAAAAAAGAAATCTTATTTCAAAGACCAAAAAGACAATCAAATGAGAGAAGATATGCGAGTCAGTGGGGGAATATATTAGGGACTAAGAGCTGTAGAGAATTAAACTCCCAAATGAAAAGTTTGAAATTGGTCTAATGGGCCTTGAGATGTTTTGGAGAATAAAAGGACATTTTTGAGAGAGAATAAAAGACATGACTTGAGTGGCAGTACACTATTTTACCTACTACCAAAACCTCCTCCCAACCACAACAACAAAAATGGACTGTTAACATAATGCTGATGCAATCCTTTTATTATATTATTATATGTAGCCACATGTATGAAGATTTGAAGGCTTTCCAGAATCATTCTCATACCCATTCTCCAAAATGAAAATAGTTGTTCCTAATCAGTTTACCACAATGACTTTTTGTGTCCTTTTCCTACCTATTCTTTTTGGTACAGAAGACCCTGAGATTTAGAGGACATGGACAGAAATTAGTAAAAAGACAAACTATAGTTTACATTAACAGAAGCAATACAAATTATATGTAGAAAAAGATAAATTCTTGTGAGAAACATAATGAACTACAGGAATCTTTTGAAACTTCCCATATGGTGGTTTCCATTTTCTTTGAAAAAACAGAAAATGCTCAAATGTATAGGAAAGTGGTGGTAATGATTTAATGAGTGGCAAAAATTTGGGAAAACATCTAAGCCAAGGTTATTAGAGGAGGATGCAATCAAGTCAAAGTAAATAGATTTTCTGACTGAAGTGAAGACTCACTAAAATTTATAATTATATCTATATTCTGACACTAAAATCTAGGTTTTAGTGGTTTTCCATAGCAGTGATTTGAAGTGGGGAGGCAGAAAAGAAATATGAGAATTAATATCATTGTGTATAATCAGGCTAAAATGATGAAACATAATTCAGGACGAAAAGAAAATACAGAAGGAACAAGATAGGGAGTAGAGTTGAAGAGGAGAAAGAAGGCAATGAAATACTGGGAGAAAATGTGGGGTTAAAAGGAGACCTAATAAAGTCCAAATAAAGTTTGTAGTTTAGTAATATTAAAAAAAAATAATAAGACCTCTGAAAAGCCTCTACTTCATAAGAGCAATGAGAAAATTGGCCAAAAAGTAAAAAACAGAATCAACTATTTCAGAACTCCAGAAATTAACCAAAAGCTTGTAGTAACCAAGGGAACATTTATTCAAGAAAAAATGCTGTGTCTCAGTAAGGACCACCAACTTTGTGGCACTTCAGCTTTCTCTATTCCCATCTCCTGCTCTCCCAGAATTTGCTGTGAAAATCAACAGGGCATCCACTGCTAGGAGCAGAAGAGGGCTAGATAGATCTATTTCAAAGAGGCATTCTCAAAGAACTGGAGGTTTGTCTGGTGGTTCCCCAGAAGACTCCACTTGCAAAATTTTTTATACTGACATGACTTTGAGCTTATTCAGTGTTGAACAATTGTTTTGCTGGGGGAAAATTGGGGAAGGGTATTTGTCATAAAAAATTACATGCAATTGTTGGGGGTAATTGGAGCAGACAATAGTATAAACAAAAAAGCATTAAAATGAAAAGCTGGAAATAAGATATCTATAGGGCTTTGAAAAGCTCTGAAATATTACTGGGAAGCTAGAAGACCAAATATATTAGTAGAGCACATGAAGTGTTCTTTACTTCTAGGAAAGTCTTATGAAAGCCCTGAGCTCTCATCCCTGGCTAAGCTTCTGGCTCTACACAAGTAGGAACTGAAACAAAGATAGGGTTGGTAAATACCTATTTGGGTAGTGAAGGTATGCCACTTGGTAAAGACTTACAGCATTTTGCCAAAAATGAATTTTTCACATACAGTGGGGATCTACTTCTGGATTCCATCAAATTCCATTGATCTGTAAACAAGAACACTGCTCACCATCCAGTACTACAAGGGTTTAGTTTTAACCCACTACAGTTGCTGACCAACAGTGCACTGTGAGGGGAAATAAACACAATTAACAGAATGAGGTATTCTGTGCTTTGGATAAGCAGGCACCATAGTCAGATGTATATCTCAGGAAGAATTTTTAACAAACCCAAATTCTTGTATCTTCCCATACAAAGAAAAGTGCTAAAATAGTTAACTTGAGATATCTGTTCTTTGTGATTAGCAGTTATCTTTTATTGAGATGTATGCTTGACTGCACGTATTCCCTAGCAAAAACTCTTACTGGCTTCTGTCCTACCTCTTTGGACCATTTTCCTCAGAGCTGTGAGGTGGCTGTCTCCTAGCCTAGAATCCTCAGCAAGACTCAATAAAACTTAGTCTCGCAACTCTTATGTGTTTTCCTTTAATGTTGTGTGCTTTTCAATTTGACAGATCTCTATGTCTATCTTTACATAAATACCACACTGTTCTGGTTACTATAGATTTGTATTTTTTCTCAGGTTATTTTGCTGCTGTTAGTTATGTATTTTTCATTTCCATTTGAATTTAGAATCAGCTTTATTCCATAAAATGATACTTTTAAAGGAATTGCATTGAAAATATAGTTCTACTACAGAAAATTGGTATCTTAGTGTTGCAGCTTTCTACAAATGAACAAGGGATATATCTCCATTTATTTAGGTTTTAAAATTGGTTTTTCTCAGAAGTGTTTTGCATTTTCAATGTCTAAATCATTCACATATTTTATCAGATTTACCCTTAAGTATTTTAGGTTTTATGCTAATTTAAACGGTACTTTAAAAATTTCAATCTCACATTGTGTATTAACACAATTGATCAGAGCAAAGTGATCCTTTTGATTTGCACCCTGAAAATCTAACTAAATCCATATATTGGTTCTAGTCAATTTGCGGTACTTTCCAGTTGGATTTTCTGTCTAGATGATCATGACATCAGTGAATTAAAAGTTTTAATTCTTCCTTTCCAATCTGGATGCCTTTTATTTCTTCATTTTCCTTCCCTATTTGCATGGCTAGAACATCTACTACACTGTTTAACAGCAGTGAGAAGGCCAGATATCTTTGGCTGTTATTATCTTAGGGGAAAAACTTTCGGTTTTCCACCAATAAGTATAATATTAGCTTTTTAAAAGATATTCTCTTTCAGGTTGAGGAAGTACCTTCTCGTCCCAGTTGGCTGAGGTTTATGTTTTGTTTGTTTATTTGATCAGGAATTAAAGTTGATTTTGTCAAATGTTTTTGTGTGTCTATTGATTATATATATATATATATATATATATATATATATACACACACACACACATTTATTTTTCAGTCTTTTAATATGGTAAATTATATTGATTGATATTTGAATAATGATCCAGCCTTGCATTCTTGGGATAAACTTCACTTTGTCACAAGATTCTAATTTTAAAATATACATTTGGATATTTGGATTTATTTGCTAATATTTTAATGAGGATTTTGTTTTTTATATGCAAAGGATAGTGTTGTATATTCTTCTCTTCTTGTAGTCTCGTGCTCATTTTTTTTCTTTTTTCTTTCTTTTTTTTTGTCTTTTTGCATTTTCTTGAGCCACTCCCACGGCATATGGAGGTTCCCAGGCTAGGGGTCGAATCAGAGCTGTAGCCACCGGCCTATGCCAGAGCCACAGCAACGCAGGATCCAAACTGCGTCTGTGACCCACACTATGGCTCACCGCAATGCCAGATCCTTAACCCACTGAGCGATGCCAGGGATCAAACCTGCAACCTCATGGTTCCTAGTTGGATTTGTTAACCACTGCGCCACAACGGGAACTCCGGTTTGTTTTCTTTTTTATAAAGATTTTTATTTTTTCCATTACAGTTGGTTTACAGTATTCTGTCAATTTTCTATTGTAAAGCAAAGTGACCCAGTCACACAAACATATATACATTCTTTTTCTCACATTATCCTCCATTGTGTTCCATCATAAGTTACTAGATTCTCATGTTATCTCCCATCATATTCTGTCCCCCAGATACTGGATAAACTTAGTTCTTTGTGCTATATAGTAGGACCTCATTGATTATCCATTCTAAGTGTAATAATTTTCATCTACTAACCCCAAACTCCTCCCTCCCCGCCACCTTGACAACCACAAGTATGTTCCCTATGTTTGTGAGTCTGTTTCTGTTTTGTAGATAGGTTCATTTGTGCCATATTTTAGATACCACATATAAGTGATATCGTATGGTAGTTGTCTTTCCTTCTCTGACTTCATTTAGTATGATAATTTCTAGTTGCATCTATATTGCTGCAAATACTGTTATGTTCTTTTTTATGGCTGAGTAATATCTTTAAAAAAGACAAATGCACCCGCATGTTCATTGCTGCTCTATTCACAATAGCCAAGACATGGAAACAACACAAATGTCCATCAACAGATGATTGGATTAGGAAGATGTGGTATATATATATACACAATGGAATATTACTCAGCCATAAAAAGAATGAAATAATGCCATTTGCATCAACATGGATGGAACTAGAGGCTCTCATACTAAGTGACGTTAAGTCAGAAAGAGAAAGACAAATACCATAAGACATCAATTATATCTGGAATCTAATATAAGGCACAAATGAAAATTTCCACAGAAAAGAAAATCATGGACTTGGAGGAAAGACTTGTGGTTGCCCGGGGTGAGGGAGGAGGAAGTGGGAAGGATTGGGAGCTTGGGGTTAACGGTTCCAAATTATTGCTTTTGGAATGGATTAACAATGAGATCCTTCTGTGTAGCACTGAGAGCTATGTCTAGATACTTACAATGGAGCATGACAACAGGAGAAAAAATTATGTATACATGTATGTATAACTGGGTCTCCATGCTGTACAGTGGGAAGAAAAAAGTGTGTTGAGGGAAATAACAATAAAAAATAAAAAAATAAAATTTAAGATAATTAGAATAAAAATAAAATAATTCTAGAAGAAGGAACATTCCTATTCCCATAGACTCTAGCACCAGAGGGAATATACACTAGCATCCCACTAATATATGATACCAGAGAGATAAACTGATACTTGTACCATTAGTATAACCATGACAACATTAAGGTATACAAACACAGCTTTGTAAATCTTGAGATATTGAATGTCTCTAATTGTAAAGAGGTAGAGAAAACACAGGTGCAAATAGTCTGGTGTAGCTTTAATGCAGATCACTGGAGGACAAAAATCAAATGATAATTATTGTATCTCATACTATTTTACTGAATATATGTTATGTTTATATTCAATAAGGATGGTCAGAATTATTGGGATTAATTTTCCATTCAACATATGAATTCTCCAAATTGAATCAAATATTGAACATTTAATAGTTTCTCTGTATTTTATTTTATTCTATTTATTTTTTGGCCACTCCTGCAGCATGTGAAAGTTCCAGAGCCAGGGATGGAACATGATCCATGGCAGTGACAACCCAGGATCCTTAATCCATTGAGCCACAAGGGAACTCCAATACTTCTTATTTTATTTCTTTTTATGATTCACTAAATAGAATTTATTTGATGTTAGTTGTCACTTAATGAGACATACTTCCTAAGGAAAAAATATGGAATGTTTTCAGATCATTAATTGGATGCTATGGATTCCAAAATTTCATTGCATCCAAAAGTTAGAGTGCGAGCACTGAGTAATATTGTAGATAAAACTATTCCATAAAATAGAAAACTTCTCTTGCTCATTTTGATAATGTGTAATTCTGGCCTTAAAAATGAGTTGGGAGGTAGTTTCATATCTTCAATTTTCTGGAAGAGTTATATAGAATTGGTATAATTTCTTCCCTAAATATATGTTAGAATGTACCAGTAAAGTCATGTGGCCTGAACTTTTCATTTTAGAAAGACTTTGACTTATAAATATAAACTATTTAATTGATGTAAGGCTGTCTTGTTATTTATTTGTCCTGAGCAAGCTTTGGTATTTGGATCTCTTATGGAATTTGTCTACTTCATCTTGGTTGTTGAATTTATTTCTATAAAGCTGTTTATAATATTTCATTATTATCCTTTTTACATCTGTAGAACAGTGATCCTCATCTTTATTGTAGTAATTACTAAGAAGTCTTAATTCCATGGGTTTACTATATGTTTTTAATATACTATATATTGTATATAATCTGTAATCTGTATATAAAAAGAGTAAGAATTTTTTGCTCAGCCAAACCAATTTTATCACCCCCATTGAAAATGCATGCTATATTATCTGCAGTGATTTCAATTCTCTTGCAATTCCTTTGCATCTCTCTTTCTTGATTAGTCTCTTCAGAGGTTTAATCTCATTACTTTTTGTTACTGGCTGATAATCTTCCTTAAATTTGAAACACGGAGAAATTTCCAAGCACAAATAAATTATTTTGGTTTTCCAAGAATGAAAATAGTACTGTAATTTGCTCTTCTGGTAGATTTATATTTAATTTGCTTTTCTGGTAGATTTATATTTAATTTTCCTTTTTTTCTCAGACCTTAAATTTACTATATATACCATCTTATTTACAAAATTATCTATGTTCCTTCTGTAGTTTTTCTCATGCTTATTGTGCTATTAATTGTTTCAGATTCTTATCATTCATTAAACATTGTTGAAAAGACAGCAACTATTTATTTATTTATTTATTTATTTACTTACTTTTTAGGGCTGCACCTATGGCATATGGAGATTCAATACTGGCAACCTTATAGTTTTTAATTGATTCATTTCCACTGAGCAGCAAGAGGAATGCCTTTTTTTTTTTTTTTTTTTTTAGGGCTGTACCCGCAGCATATGGAAGTTCCCAAGCTAGGGGTTGAACCAGAGCTACAGCTACTGGCCTATGCCACAGCCACAGCAACACAAGATCCAAGCTGCATATGCAACCTATACCACAGCTCATGGCAATGCTGGACCTCAACCCACTGAACCAGGCCAGGGATTGAATCTGTATCCTCAAGGATACTGGTTGGGTTCATTACCACTGAGCCACAAGGGGAACTCCCCATAGACAGCGACATTTATATTAAACTAAGAAACAGTCTGTGGAAATGTCTTTTTGAATGGCATATTATTAAAGAATAAACTTTTTAAGATAAAGTTATTTTTATACAAGGAACTACAGTACTCTCTTTCCTCCAAGAGCCTTTTATACCTCCTACTATCCTTTTTTCATTGGTAATAGATTAAAACAATGTTATTCCCATTAAGGATCATAGAAAATAATAATATATAGTAATTAAAAATAATAACTAATGCTTTCATATTATGCTTTAGCACTTACAGAATAGTTTCATAACTCACATTTGTCACAATTAACTCTAGGTTTGTATGATAATATCATTCTTTAAAAATATATGCATATGGACACAAAACTTTTTGTGTGTCTAGAAAGTTTTTTTTGGCAAGCTTAGAACATATATAAATATAAATACACAAAGTTTGTATTTGTAATCCTAAACGCCTAGGTTTGCATAAACACTTTCTTTGTAACTAGGGATTGGCTTTTGTACCTAGCCCAAAAGATATCTGTAGCTATTTCAGCCAAAGATATATACTAAATATTTCTGCTCTTAAAAGCTTTACAACTATTCCTACAAAGGAGGAAGATAATACAAAACTCTACCTGCTGTCTGAAGTCCAACTAATAGCCGATTTTATCACATCTTTCTTGGTTAGAAATTGAAGGAGAAATTGTACTACTTTTGCATTAAATGATGAAATAGTGTACAAACCTCATTTTGCAGAAAGTATAAATCTGATCCAAATAAAGACACTATTGGAATTTTCAGACCCCGGGACTAAAGATTTGTATACCATATCACTATCACAGCACTCTCCACTTTTGAATTTCTTTTTCTTAGCAGCATGTCAAATATGGAATCCAGATTCATGGAAAATGATACAGTTTGAAAAATAAACAGTAGAGTACATTATAAGAAGAGTTTCTGAAGACTGATAGTCTCTGAAATCAGTATCATTTCTGTTAAGTATAAAATTTTTCATTTGCTTATGTGAGAAGACATTAGTATTATTATTGGTGTTGAGGATATGATTTTGATAAAGAAGGGACAGTGAGTGCACCAATAGAAAATAAGCTGTTGAGAAATGCTGGGAAAGTTATGTGGCCTCTGTACTCTAAGTTTGATGCCTGCAAAATATGAGAATTATATAAGTTAAAAGTAAAAATTTGCTAAGAACTGGGCCTGACACATAGTGTCCTATAAATAAATCAATCAATATTAGTTCTTAAAGCTCTTATTTTCACAATTTATGTACAACATAGAAACCAAGGATTAAGTATTTATTTTAAACAAATTATAAAATCATAAATTAATGGGGAATAATGTTTATCTATATTCCTCTCTCCAAGAGATGGTTTTGATGAAAATTTCCCCATACTTATGAAATACTGTTATAGGCTAGTATAGACCAATTAATTTGGTCAGAATAGGCTATGTATGCTATGATATGAAACAATCTTCAAATATTGGTGCTGAAAACCCCAAAGGCTGATTTCTGAATTACATTCCAAGGGGAATCTGTTCACCATTATCACTTAAGTACCTGGTCTTATGAAGTAGGTATCATTTTAAATACTGCTAGTTGCTGTGCTAGAGGTAAAGAAATCTCTAAAAGGTTTTACCCTGTCACATCATTCAACTCAACTCATTGGCTAAAATTAGGGGATCTGGGAATGCAGTCATCCCTGTTCCTCAAATGAATGAAAAGCAAGTATCTGTGAAGACAATTAATAAATATCACAGATGCCGGGTTAGGGAATGGGAATAGGGGACGGAAGCAGGCAATATGATTAAGTGTAATGATCGCTTTAGTTCTGGGTTTGTAAAGCCTTTCTTTTCCCACTCCTATACTCCCTTTGTTTCCTTCCAGCCCACACACTTATACATCCTTGATGCAAGGCAAACATTCTCACTCAATTATCTGTGCTTTTTAGAGAGATTAAAAAACAAAACAAAACACCAGTTTTAAATGGCATTTATTTGTGGCGCTAGACCAGCCAAAGTTTGTAGCTCTGTGAACTGGAATTATTGTCACAGCAGTTTCATCAGTTACTCCTTGACTTATCTGACAAATAAAATCTATAGAAACTTTATTTGCCTAATGGGCCAAGGTGTAACTACTGGAGTGTCAAATTGCCTTAGCATTAAAAAAAAATCTAACATAGAAGTGGAAATAAAGCAGTTTCATGAACAAAGCTTAGAAAAAAAGGAAGGTTCCATGCATCCGCCTCATCTCCCATCAACTGTCCTAGCATGAGACCTCACTTCTTCTCTGGACCTCTGATCACCCTGATCTGCATGTGTATGGCCTTCTCCTCTGCTGAATCTGTGCTATTTCAGACAACTCTCACTTATATCACGTTGTTTCAGTTGTGTAAAGGCTTTGGAAGAGAGAAAGAATTTCTTGCCTTTCTAGGATCTTGAATCCACATAGGGCCAGAACCCAATTACTGATATACTTTGGGGACATATAACAAAGGATTGGTCACTATCACATAAGCACAGATGTGCAGCTTTATCTCAAACGTTGCCCTTAGTAACAAAGACTTTTTTCCCAAGCATCTTTCATGAAAACAACTATTGGTGGCAGAAGTGGTCCTATTTAATTAACTTCTTGCTTTCAACCCTTAGGCACAGGAGAAAATAATGAAAAATCCCCATGAAACATTTGGTGACCACCTACTGATTTTTTTTTTTGCAGTATTTCTAAATGTTTTGCTTCTGTGTAATAGCACTTTTCCCCTTAGCATTTTAGTCAACAGAGAAATTCAATTCTATTAAAATAAAAGAAAATAGTAGAAGAGTGTTATACTGCTTTCTTTTTCACTGAATTGCCTACTTATGTTTATTTTTATGCTTTCCATTCATGGTAATTTTATTTGTTTCAGTTGCTATATTTCCTATTTTTATAACACTCTGAATTCTTCTCTCCTCCACTTAATTTTCATGCATTTATCTTTACTCTCCAAATAGCCAAGCTGTATCATTAACGCAAGGCAGTAGAGTGAATAAAGATGATGTTTTTACCTCTCCTCCCAATGCCAGAATGCAACTTGTATTCAGTTTATTTATATTTGTTCATTTGTCATAGCTACCCAATAGAAATTGAACAGAACATTAATTTTAATGAGCTTAAAACTCACTATACATTTTGAAATAATATATATTGCTCAGGTTGCATGACTATATTGGTGGAGATATATATATTATATTATGTATATAATATATATTATATTATATTATATTATTAGGGTTTTGTATTTTGCTTTTTTTGGTTATTTTTAATTTGTAGTTTTTGTAAAATAAAAACATTTCACAATAAGTATTTCGCAAAACCTCAAATACTTGATTTTTTCCAAAACATTCTTCTGTTATTATTTCAAGTTGATATCTAAAAATAAAAAAACAAACTATACCTCCATGTGTTATGAAAAGTCAAAAGACAAGAATGGTATCAAAATAAACCAACTTTTGAACTTCCACAGTTTTCTGTAGATGGGAGTTAAGTTACTATTTCCTAGGTCTGTAAAACTTTTGGAACAAGAAGCAGATCATTTAATGTAACTGTGCACAAAGTTCCCAATGCTAGTAATATAAATTGAGGGAAGACTGTGGGAAAGGGAGTGGTAATAAAATTAAGGTGGCCACATAGAAACTTAGGAAAAGATTCAGTTAAGGTTAATATGGTTAATTTTAGAATATGAATATGACTCTGAAAATTAAAGTGCCAGGAGGCAGTGTCAATAGTTTTGAGAAAAATTCTGCATATGCTGATAACACTACTAACAGTAGATACAAAATACAACTGTAAGCATGATATTTAAGAGAATATGTTTTCATTGCATCAACTGAAATTTATCATGCTGTTTCATGTATCTGTGACTTTTTATAATCTATCCCTCTGGCTAGATTTTCTTCCCATACTTATCCACAAAGGGAACTTACTTTCAACAAGAACGTACATTCACCTTCAAAATCAGTTCAAATATTAATCCTTCTTTGGAACTTCCCTGAGCCCAGGTTAGAACTTATTTCTTCCTAAGTTATACTTTCACTGAAGTGCACTTACTTGTTTGCATTTATTAGTCAAACAGTGAATTCCTCCTTGGGAGCAAGGACTTACTCCATTTTCTTTATATTACTGGTCCTGGTAGATACTAGGCATAATGTATATGCCTGCTAAGTAAATGATTCACATGATTTCAGTCATTATAACTCATGGTAACTTTTTTTCTAGTAGGAAATAACAATCAGGACCAACTGTCTCATTTGCTTCTGAGTTTAAGATGCTAAAAGTAATATTTTTCATGATGTGTTGGCAGGATGACAAATATCCAGTCATTTAAGACACTTTGAAAAGACAAAAGAATAACAGTATTGGTAGTAGAGAATAAATCACATGCAATTAATGAAAGAAGGTGATGAGGTGGGGAAAAAAAGCATAAAATTTCAACGAGTTGTAGATACTTAGTTCTACATGTAAGAAGACAATTAGGAAAAAAAATAATGAAACAAAAGGCTTGGTTGAAGTTTTGCACAACAAAGAGAAATATATTATTATTGAAAAACCAAAGAGAAATATTATTATTATTATTATTGTATTTCTTTCTGCTGTACAGCATGGGGACCAAGTTACACATACATGTATACATACTTTTTCCTCCCATTGTTGTGTTACAGTGTAAGTATCTAGACATAGTTCTCAATGCTACACAGCAGGATCTCACTGTAAATCCAATTCAAGAGCAATAGTTTGCATCTGTTAACCCCAAGCTCCAGATCCCTGCCACTCCCTCCCCTCTGCCCCCCACGCAGGCACAAGTCTATTTCTCAAGTCTATGATTTTCTTTTCTGTGGAAACATTCATCTGTGCTGCATATTAGATTCCAGATATATGTGATATCATATGGTATTTGTCTTTCTATGTCTGACTTACTTCACTCAGTATGAGAGTCTCTAGTTCCATCCATGTTGCCGCAAATGGCATTATTTTGTTCTTCTTTATGGCTGAGTAATATTCCATTGTGTATATATACCACATCTTCCTAATCCAATCATCTGTTGATGGACATTTGTGTTGTTTCCATGTCTTGGCTATTGTGAATAGAGCTGCAATGAACATGCAGGGGCATGTGTCTTTTTCAAGGAAAGATTTTTCCAGATATATGCCCAAGAGTGGGATGGTGGGGTCATATGGAAGTTCTATGTATAGATTTCTAAGGTATCTCCAAACTGTTCGCCATAGTGGCTGTACCAGTTTACATTCCCACCAACAGTGCAGGAGGTTCCCTTTTCTCCACAGCCCCTCCAGCACTTGTTATCTGTGGATTTATTAATGATGGCCATTCTGACTGGTGTGGGGTGGTATCTCATGGTAGTTTTGATTTGCAGTTCTCTAATAATCAGGGATGTTGAACATTGCTTCATGCACTTGTTGGCCATCTGTATATCTTCCTTAGAGAGTGGTCTATTCAGGTCTTTTGTCCATTTTTCCCATTGGGTGGTTGGATTTTTTGCTGTTGAGTTGTATAAATTGCTTGTATATCTTAGAGATTAAGCCCTTGTCCATTGCATCCTTTGAAACTATTTTCTCTCATTCTGTAAGTTGTCTTTTTAGTTTCTTTTTGGTTTCCTTTGATGTGCAAAAGCTTGTCAGTTTCATTAGGGCCCACTGGTTTATTTTTGCTCTTATTTCTGTTGCCTTGGGAGAATGACCTGAGAAAACACTTGTAAGGTTGATGTCAGAGAATGTTTTACCTGTGTTCTCTTCCAGGAGTTTGATGGTGTCTTGTCTTATATTTAAGTCTTTCAGCCATTTTGAGTTTATTTTTGTGCATGGTGTGAGGGTGTGTTCTAGTTTCATTGATTTGCATGCAGCTGTCCAGGTTTCCCAGCAATGCTTGCTGAAAAGACTGCCTCTTTCCCATTTTATATTCTTGGCTCCTTTGTCAAAGATTAATTGACCATAGGTGTCAGGGTTTATTTCTGGGTTCTCTGTTCTATTCCTGAGGGCTGGTGGTGATGGCTGGTCTTCTTTGAGGCAGCACAGCCTTTCCCAAGGGTGGGTGGGGCTAGCAGGGTCACTTTGAAGCAAAGGAGGACTTCCTGAGGGCAGGCGGGACTGGCAGGTCTGCATCGCAATGGAGGCAGACTCTGTTTTTAGACTCTGTTTTTTCCTGTGGCTGAGCAGAGCTTGCTCTGGCATTTCTGGGCTGCGGAGGTCTTCCAGGGGGCAGGCTGTTCTGGGCAGCTGTTCTGCAGGAGTGCAGCACCTTCTGAGGGCTGGAACGGCTAGCCAGGCCGCTTGGAGACAAAGAAATGCTTCTTCAGGGCAGCCAGAACTTGCAGGACCACCCCAAGATGGAGGCTGACTTCCTGTGGCCATGGCCAGGCAGGTCTTGCCCCAGAGCTTCTGGGCCGCAGAGCTTTTCCAGGGGGTGGGTGGTGCTGGGCAACTTCTCTGTGGGAGTGCAGAGCCTCCCAAGGGTGGGAGCAGCCAGCCAGGCCACTGGGAGACATAGGAATGCTTCCCCAGAGCAGCCAGAACTAGCAGCACTGCCCCGCGATGGAGGCAGACTTCATGTGGCTGGGCAGAGCTTGCTCTGGTGTTTCTGGGCTGCAGAGCTCTTCCACGGGTATTATGGTGCTGAGTGCTGCTCCGTGGGAGGAGAAATATTATTTGAACTTCTACTCAATCTGCTTCCTACTCTATGACTTCTGAGAAAATTGGGAAAATCTCTCTCAGTGACTTTTTCTTAGAAAGCTTTTTAGACTCTGTTTTTTACCAGCTAATCCACTATCATCACTGCTCTATAATTACTTCTCCCAATAGTCTGTGAGATACTTGAAGTCAGTACCCTAGCTTTATTTTTTCTTCTTTCATTGTCAGAGAATCATAATTTATTTGAATAAATATGTAGAGTTTTGATCATTTTTTAGATATTCTTTTTGTATTAGATAAATGGGGCCTGGCTCTATTCATATGATAATTTATGTAGAGCATTATAATGCTAACAAATTCTATTGGTTTCAAGTTAAGAGTAATCACTGGTAATGCAAAAACTTGAGAAAAAAAACAGAGGACTTACTAGGTATGACTGGGAAAGTTCTAGAAATATTTATAAAAATTACTGCAGTCTTATAAGAACACATCTTAGGGAAATAAATCAAAATAAGATTATATATATAATATATATGTTACATGTATATAACTGAATCACTGTCGTATAGCAGAAATTAACACATTGTAAATCAACTATACTTCAATAAAACCTTAAAAAAATAAAAGAAATATAAAGATTAGTATAAATCTTAAAAAAGATACAGTCTCAAAGATGTTTGTTGAAAATTAATAGTGGAAGTTGTCAACAAACTAAATTTCAACAAAAGAATAAATTGCTCAATTATTCCACATTAACAAAATGAAACAATTATACAGTCATTAAAATGATACTTATAAAGATTTTACAGATACATAGGAAAGTGTTATTATAAAATTTAAAAGGAAAAAATGAACTGATAATTGCAAATGTTATATGATTGCAATTATGCTAAATATAGATCACTAAATGGAAAAATGGATGAAATAAAATATTATTATAGTAGTGTTTTTAGGGTGGTAGGATTATGACTATTTTTAATTTTTATAATTATCTTAATGTTATAGTATTTAAAATAAAGTCAAGAGAAAAAACTTGAGAGTTTTCCTCATGGGAACTTAAGTAAGATGACTTTAAAGGACAAAAAGCAGTTCTTATAAAAAGCTTACTATATAACTCATGTATTCAACATTTCTTAAATGTTTGCCAGAAACTACTGTGTCCCTTGAGCAATTCTATTTTGCACTTTTTTATACCAGCAATGTCTAAATCTAACACAAATCTAACAATTTTGTAGGTCAGAAGTTCAAAAACTCAATATCTCAGTACCTCACTCCACATCATCTAGGGCTTCAGAAAATCAATGATATATGAATATTGTCAATGGCCAATTGAAATATGTTGTAGTGGCAGTGACCACAACAGGCAGCTGCTGTCATCACTGATGACATTTTTAACAGAAGTGCCAAGGATTGAAATAGCTTGGAAGATTTAAGTGTATTAGTCTCTGAAAAGAGTGCTTCCCAATGAAGGCTTATGGCAAGGTCAGGGTTAAATAGCAAGTGCTTGGCAGTTATAAATAGTGAACACTGAAGCAGTGCCTAATGAACTGGATTGCAACATTAAAAAGCCAATGAAAATGGCAATTTGGGAATTTGGTAGAGCATAGACTCTGGCGAATGCAGTTAAAGGACACTCACTCATCTAAAAGTAGCCATCTGGGGTCAAAGACTTACTTCGCCTTAAGGCCATTCCAATGCTAGTATTTTTCCCTGAAAAATATCATTGTAAATGTTGAGGAATCTGCCATCTCTGTAAGCCAGTCAAAATTCCAAGCAAAAACAAAACTGTTTTTCATCTTTAAATAACTTTCACAATCATTCATGCATGCATCAATAAATATTTGGAAGGTTCTTCTATAAGCAAGATGAAAAAATAAAATGTGAAAGATTAGGTTACCTTATTTGAAGTCCACCTCTAAATTGGGACTCCAGGGTAAAGAGAATGTGTAATATATTGGTCTCTTTTTTACAACTTTCCTCTAATTAGACAGCAACAAGCCACATGAATTGTTTGGTGGTGGTGGTGGTGGTGATCTGTGTGTGTCGATGTGTGTGGTTGAGAGCACACATATGTGTCTGTTTTTACCTCAGGCTTCTGCTTTAATAGGCAGGGACTATCTAGGCAAGAGAGAGGCCAGCATGAAATCTATATTTGCTTTTAAAAGGTCCAGATTCTTCTTCATAGCTGCCAGGATCACATTTCTTCACATTTCCAACAAATGTTTGACACTTCAGCCTCTCATCAGACTAACCCCTCCCTTTGCTCCTCGTGCCACCTGCTGTAGTAATTGCTTGTGCTACCATGCTTTTATTTATTAGGAGGAAACCTGGGGTTGTACCTATGGAGAGGAAATCGTAAGAAATGTGATAAAAAGGGAAAGATTAGAATCCTCCAAGCATCCTGGAAAGTAAGGCATTTGGAAAAACATTGTACCCAAATCATTGTGGGCATCAACCTAATTATAAAGACATTGAGGACCTGGGGCAGTAGTGAACTGCCTTCTCAAGAGCAGCAGGAGCTTTTGGCTGTGAGCAGCTTGTGTGGTCTCACAGCTCAAAAAGGAGGATGAAAAAACACACTTGTGGGAATCTGTGGAAAGAATGAGTTTTAGTACTTTGTCTTTGAAGACAGAGTAAGGACAAGGACTCACATGGCAGCCAAATGTATTTTCTCTGCTTAACTACCTCTTTTAGCTTGATCAGTACCTACTGTCTTAATTAGTCCCCTCACTCCATACAGAAAAGATGGCACAGCAGTGCTGCTTCATGTTTATATATTTTGCCAGTCCCCTTTGGGTAGTAAGAGCTGTTTTCGATACTAAAACTGATTTGTATCTTTTCGTTTTTCTTGACCTTGGCTCTACAGTCTGCTAGATATCCACAGAGGTACATTCCTCAGCAGAGGGGCTGTACTTCACTAGCCAGACAACTCTGTACATTTGCCATATCAGGAATAAAAACAACTGGGATTTAACTCTCTTACCATAACCCCATGATACTTGAGAGCCAGATGGTCAAGTACATTCAAATGACTGTAGTAAAAACAAACAGAAAAATCTGTGTATACACACACACACACACACACACACACACACACACACACACACACACACACTTATGAGGGAAACCTCTCCATTCAAAATTTTAAATGTAGCTGAAAATCCCCCTGAAAACCTGTGAAAACACTGCATGGCAAAACCTTCCCTACTTTCTAATAAGGTCAACATTCATAGACAATGCTTAGGTAAAAAAAGAAGGAAATGAACTTGGTTTTGATGCACATTTGTTCTGATCTGAAATATCTTGACATATATACTTAAACAGATCTGACTGTCTTTGGGTCATGCCCTTATCTTAATCCCTTCTGCCATTCAGTGTTTTGCAAGGGAAAGCATTCATAATTTCAGATTTCATTAGAGAATGCCAAGTCTCTCGTGTGTGTAGAAATGCAGTATTTCCCTTTGATTTTTGAAGCTCGAATCACTTTTTAGAGTCGACAGTAATTGCAGGAAGCACCAAAGAGATTGGGCTTAATGCTCATAAGGAATGTATTGTGTCAGCTTAAAGTTATCCAAATACTTTCAAAGTGAGCCACTCTCCTTCCTGACAGGTGTTAGACATGTTATCATGAGAAAGCTAGAAGAGCTGTAAACAGCAGTTAAGCCTCAACTAATCATTTCTATAAGAGCTAAATTGTAATGACAAAAAACAAAAGAAGGCTAAATATAATGGCAGACAATAATATGTTGTATCTTTATGTGTTTCAGATTTATATTCATCCAAAGTAATTCACAGGTTCCCAAGCTTTTAGTACAATCCATTTCAGTCATGATCAACAAAGATAAAGCCATCTTTCACAATAAACTTCATGGGTGTTTTAAATTAATGCTTTAAAAGTGACTTGAATGTTTTAAACTTCTACCTAGTGATTAAATGTTGTATTTATGTGTTTTGAGGGCTATATTTATACATTTATATCTAATACTAGGAACCAGGAACAAAAATAAATTGGCCCACGTGGGAAAGGAGTAATAAGATGAAAATTAACAGTCAGTTCTAGTAGGAGAGAGAAAATAGAAGAACAATTTAGTCCAAAGGGAGTATCCATGAATGACTTGGCTGGCTATAGTAGAACCTCTTATCACCCTTGGCAAGGGCTATCTTAGAATTCCTGTTTTCTCTTTGAACTGGTTTGAAGAAAGCTTTCTTTTCATTTGGGTACTTGCAATGCACCTGAACAAAAGTTCCTAAGAAACTAGGTCAAGGCAAATGCTTCTCTGGTTGTGATGGTGGTGACTCACTATTAAACCATGACATAGCTGCATGATCTGCCATGGTGTCATGATGGTCAACATTTTATCTATACCCATGTCCTTACCTTGGTTCATATTACTTGACTTCATGAATGCTGAGTGTTAAGGGTAATGAGGGTGGAAATTATGTATGCAAATTTGGAGCCAGACTTTCCTGGTTCTAAATCTAATCCTGATAATTACTAGCTGTGTGACCTTGGGGCAACTATTTAACCTTCTTTTGTCTCAGTTTTATTGTCGTAAAAGACACATGTTAATTATACCCACTTTAGGATTGTTGTGATGATTAAATGATAATTTATAAAATTAGCACATAGCATTAACTATAATACCTGTTGATTTTTATTTTTCTTTAAATAACCTGGTAGATTGTTATTTCCAAATTGCTGGTGGGATATATCATGGTATTTAGGGAAGAAGCCAGATCTTTATACAATCAAGAAGGAAAGAAGGAAAAGTCTAGGGTGGAGCTGTGACTTCCTAGGTCAAAGAGTTGATTCTGTTCAGCTTTGTACTGTGCCAACCTAATCTTCAATATTGCTTACTTCTCCAAATCATGAAAAATATTAATTACTGCTTTAAAAAGTATATGACTTTAGAAATTGCATATATTTTACTTTCAGAAAAAAATAAAATATTGTATACTTACATAAAAGTACTCAATTTTAAATACAGTATTATTAGGTACATACATATATCAAAGGTCAGTGAGATGGTATTTTGCAACTAAACTGGAAGTTGACATCAGTTCTTTATATTTGTCCAAAATTTTATGAGAATCTGGATGAGCATAGATAAGGTGTAAGGATAGTAATACTTGCTTACATTAGGAATCTATTTTTTGCAGAAAATATTTCAGAATTTTGAAAATATCTCTTGAGGTATACTTATTTCAGGATTTTTTAAAGTTCAGTGCTAGAAGTAAATGACTTAGAACCATAACCAAATTAATGGTTCAAGCAATGGAGCATGAAGAGAAATATGGGCGTTTTAGTGTCTCAAGAGGGAAAGAAGGTAGGACTAATCATAATAAGATAAACCAATCAAAACAACTGAATATTTGCTGTTGCATCTGCTGATGCTTATGGTGGAAACTGACTTAAAAACATCAGAAATAAAAGAATAACTAAGAAAGTAAGATATGGATTTCTGAGAGACTTGAAAAATAAAATATGAAGAATCAAAAGAAAAAATGAATAATTAAAAAACACCCATGATAACCTATGATCACTCCTAATGCTTTAATTAGGAGAATAATTAATTAGGGGAATAATTCAATCTAGTCCTACTAAAAGGCCCTCCTAAAAATGAATGCAAGTAAAATAAAACTTTAAGTTTGTTCAACACTCATTTGCCAGTTAAGGTACATACATACGTGAGATAACGAGCAGTTTCAAGGTTTTGAATTATCCTTAGGCTCATTAAATCACATTTTCCTCTTTCCCTACTTCCTTTTCTTTCTTTCCCCTTCCTTCCTTCCTTTTTCTTTCTTTTCTCTCTCTTCTTCTTTTCTACCTTTACTGTCTTTTCTTCCCTTCCCTTCCTTCCTCCCTTCCTCCATCTCGCCCTTCTTTCTTTTTATTCCCTCCCCTTTTCTTTTTCCAAAGAGTAGAGGAAAATATCTGGGGTAAAAAAGAACTTTAACAGACTATAGATTTCTAAAATTTGCAATCACTAGAAGTTCCACAAAAGCAGACAATAAGTTTGCTAAAGACATTTTATTTTTTCATATGCAATTTCTTAGGACTCTGGTAAGACTAGAAATGTTTTACTTGGAATTACACAGCAGGAAGTGGACTTTTGTAACCATTACAATTAACTGATTTACTCTGCTGTACATGTGACACTAACACAACTTTCTAAGTCAACTATACTCCAATAAAATTTATTTTAAAAAATTTATGTTAAAAAAAAGAAAAAGGTAGAAATCTCAAGCCAATTTTCTGGTTCATAAACAGGGATGTTGAACTTCAGTTGTTTAAAATAAAAATAAAAAATAAAAACATAAAATAATATCCAAGTCTGCCAAGTGTCTCCTAAGCCATCTAAAGTTTTTGCTTTAGATCTCTGCACTGAAAGTCTCTTCACCTCAGGCCTTCCAAGCCTGCTTATTCTTTTCATTCAGGTTTCAAATTGAATATCATCTCCCACAACCATTTCTAACCTTACAACCTAAAGATGTATACCCTATCCATGCCAAGCTCAAAAATAGAAAAATCCTTATTTGTCATTGATTTTTCTTGTTAATATGACCCTTAAAAATAGAGCTAAAAATTTTAAAACAAATTAAAAATTAGACTGAACAAGGTCACCTGATTGTATGTTATTTCACCATATGCTTAATAAGTGGGATTGTTTTACTTTTTAAGTGGTCTAAATATTTTAGAAACTCAAAGATAAAAGAAAATGAAATAATAATATTAATTTCACATACTCCTAATTTCATTTTTTAAATTGAGAACTATTCTAGAAGGTTTAACTTCATTATCTCCTGAAAAGCTAACCCTTCCTAATGTCACATTAAATGAATACAAAACTGAAAGTGGAAACAAAATTTGTAACTTAATTTTGGGTGGATAGCTTAAACTTATTTGTTTTTCACTGCAGAATAACATATGAAAAAATTCACAATAATTAATAATACATACATCTTTTATAAACTCACTCTCTATATAATATATACTCCATTCTATACAAGCAACTCTGCTTTGGTTGTAAATACTCTATTATGTGATTTGAAGATAAATTTTGGTCAAGAGAAAAGAAATTAGATTTTTAGTTGAGGTCACAATATATTGGGTTCTTTCTTTAGTTAAGTGTCAGGAAGCAGTGGACTTTCACTCTAATGTAATGAATGTTTTCTTTAACAGGCTGTCCATAGTATTAAATCCTGGGGTTGAGGGACCACAATGTTAAGTGTCTAAAATATGCTCAATGATGGAATGAGTTTCCTGTGTAGAATAAATAATGTTTGATTAAATCCATTTTTTGCTTACAGGATAAAATACTGTGTCTGACGAAATTAAATTTGCTCTGTAGCCCACACATTAGCATAATGTAGATTTTCCAAGCTGCCTTTATACATGATATAATGTAAGCTGTAAAGAATGAAAGTAAACACAGGTCATTTCAGTGGTAATTCCTCAGTGCTTTCCAAAAATTTTGATGGCAGATCAGCTCTTTATAGCAGAAAGAAAGCGTTAATGATGACTCAGTGAACTGAATGGTATATTCCATAAGATAAAAAAGTGACCACAGAAACATAAAGATATCCAGAAGAAGATTTCTACTTTATTCCAATTTACCATGTCTATAGGTCATTAAGATATTAAGTTATTTTCTCTAAGATAGGACCCATGAAGAAAGTTGTTATTAATACAAATCAATCAAGGTCTAGATGAAGAAAAAAAAAAGAAGGGGTTGATACATCGCTAAGAAATGTTGGAAATAAAGAACCTCATAACAAATTTAGTTTCAGAACAAATTGTAGGGCAAAGCTACAGAAAACAAAGTTGAATATTTATGTTTTCATTTTTTGTTTGTTTTTGCTTTTTAGGGCCACACCTGTAGTATATGGAAGTTACTAGGCTGGGGGTCAAATCAGAGCTACAGCTGCTGGCCTATGCTACAGCCATAGCAACGCAGGATCTGAGTTGCCTCTGGGATTTATACCAGAGCTCACAGCAACACCGGATCCTTAACCCAATGAGCAAGGTCAGGGACTCACATCCTCACGGATCCTAGTAAGGTTTGATAACGGCTGAGCCATGAAGGGAACTCATCATATTTAATTATAGTCTGAATATCTATTTACTGATAGCCTATGTTTTAAAATTAGGTAAATTGTTGAGGTATAATATGTAGGGAGTATAATTCAATCTTTTTGCATGTTCATTTTAATTTTGACAAATGATTACAGTAATGTAATGAGCACTACAGTCAAGTTATAGAACATTCTCATCATCCCCAAAATACCACTTTGAAGTCACTTCCTTCCAGAATGTCACATCAAGTTAATTACAGAATATGCATCTTTCTGAGTTTTGCTTCTCATACTCACTATAATGCACTTGATGGACATCATATAGTTGCACGTCTCAGTAGTTCATTGCCTTTGCTGTGGGGTGAGTTGTATTCCACTGTACCACAATTTGTTAATCCAGTCACAAGTCAACAGACAATTGGAGTGTTTCCAATTTGGGGCAATTATAAATAAAGCTGTTGCACATATCTATATGGAGGATATATTTTTTTGACACATGCTTTCATTTTCAATTCCTAGATAGTTGTCTTTTGTGTTGTATAGTAAGCAAATGTTTTTACTTTATAAGAGACTATCAAACTGTTTTCCAAAGTGACTATACCATTTTTTAAAATTATAGATGATTTACAATGTTTCTTCAGTTTCTGCTATACAACAAAGTGGCCCAGCCACATCACACATGCGTTCTTTCTTATTTCTTTCATACTATTTTCCATCATGTTCTAATCCAAGAGATTGGATGGTTCCCTGTGCTATACAGTAATACTCCATTACCCACCCATTCCAAATGTAATAGTACCATGTTGTATTCGCACCAACATATGAATTCAGTTTCATATTTTCATCATCACTGACATTTTAAGATTTTATTATTATTAATGTTGTTATTTTAGCCATTCAATATCATCTTATTGTGATTTTAATTTTCACTTCCCTAATGGCATGATGAGTATCTTTTTTATATGCTTATCTATTTTTGTGAGCATTTATTTGAAGCATCTGTTAACATTTTTACCTATTTCTTTTGTGGCCTGTCTTCTTATTGATTTGTAATAATTCCTTATGTAGCTTAGATACAATTTTTTTTTTTTACCAATTATGCTTTTGCAAACATTTTTCTTGGTCTGTGATTTGTCTCTTCATTTCCTTAGGTTTTTTCAAAGATCGTATTTTATTTTAATAGTCTAATTTATCATTCTTTCTTATTTTACTTATTTATTATAAAAAATTTTATTGTTATTTCCCCAAATACATTTTTTTTCTACTGTACAGCATGGTGACCCAGTTACACATACATGTATACATTCTTTTTTCTTACATTATCATGCTCCATCATAAGTGACTAGACATAGTTCTCAGTGCTACACAGCAGGATCTCATTGCTAATCCATTCCAAAGGCAATAGTTTGTATTTACTAACCCCAAGCTCCCAATCAATCCCACTCATTCCCCCTTGGCAACCACAAGTCTATTTTCCAAGTCCATGATTTTCTTTTCTGTGGAAAGTTTCATTTGTGCCATATACCAGATTCCAGATATATGTGATATCATATGGTATTTGTCTTTCTATGTCTGACTTACATCACTCAGTATGAGAGTCTCTAGTTCCACTCTTGTTGCTGCAAATGGCATTATTTTGTTCTTCTTTATGGCTGAGTAGTATTCCATTGTGTATATATACCACATCTTCCTAATCCAATCATCTCTTGATGGACATTTGGGTTGTTTCCATGTCTTGGCTATTGTGAATAGAGCTGCAATGAACATGTGGGTGCATGTGTCTTTTTCAAGGAAAGTTTTGTCTAGATATATGCCCAAGAGTGGGGTTGTGGAGTCAAATGGTAGTTCTATGTATAGTTTTCTAAGATACCTCCATACTGTTCTCCATAGTGGCTGTACCAGCTTACATTCCCACCAATAGTGCAGAAGAGTTCCCTTTTCTCCACAACCTCTCCAGCATTTGTTATTTGTGGACTTATTGATGATGGCCATTCTATGGTCAATTAATCTTTGACAAAGGAGCCAAGAACATAAAATGGAAAAGGATGGTCTTTACAGCAAGCATTGCTGGGAAACCTGGACAGCTGCATGCAAATCAATGAAACGAGAACATACATACGCTCACACCATGCACAAAAATAAACTCAAAATGGCTGAAAGACTTAAATATAAGACAAGACACCATCAAACTCCTGGAAGAGATCATAGGCAAAACATTCTCTGACATCAGCTTACAAATGTTTTCTTAGATCAGTTTCCCAAGGAAATAGAAATAAATGGAAAATAAACCAGTGGGACTTAATCAAACTAAGATTTTGCACATCAAAGGAATCCAAAAAGAAACCAAAAAGACAACTTACAGAATGGGAGAAAATAGTTTCATATGATGCAACTGACAAGGGCTTAATCTCTAAAATATACAAACAACTTATATAACTCAACAGCAAAAAAGCCAACAACACAATTGAAAAATGGGCAAAAGATCTGAATAGACATTTCTCCAAGGAAGATATATATAGATGGCCAACAAGCACATGAAAAAATATCATTCTTTTTAAAATTATTCTTACTTTATATGTTTTGCTTAAGTGATTTCTGTCTAATCAAGTTGACAAAGATTTTCTATGTTTTCTTCTAGAAATTTTATAGTCAAATTTTAAATTTAGGTCTACACTTAAGTTTTTGTATATGGTGCAAGGTATGGTTTATTGTTTCTGTGGCCACAAGGGCTCTGGGATTTTCTCCAGGGATTATCAAGGACTCAACAAATGCATGGGCTATGAAGAAGTCAAAAATATTTTAAAAAGATGTAAATATGCTCCATGATATTTAAAATTATCATCAAGTGGCTATAAAATGGCAGATTCATATACTTGTATAACTGATACATGAGGAATTAGACATTCTGTTAATACAGTTACTAATTTTTCTTTTTTTCTTACTTTTGTTTTGATTTCTAGTTATATTCTCTTGGAAGAATTACTTCACATAAAAAATTCAGTACTGAATGTCAGAGAATTGATCCAAAATTTGTATTGTTTTTGATAAATCTGTCATAGTGGTGATAGGAACTTCAAACTGTGGTTCTGCCTGTTAGATTTTCAGTCAAGACATCTCTGAAACATAAAGTGGGCCTTGTAGAAATTTGTCTCACTGGATTGTCTGGCTTTTTCAATGAGAACAGATAAATTAATGTGCTTGCAAACTCTTTAAGGACAATGTACATGTTATTTATTTTATAGAATTTCTTTTGTTCTGTTTTTTTGACTTCAAAGGTAATTCATGTTAATTTTAGGTTGTAAAAAAATGAGGTACCAAAATTTCTATTATCCAGATGTAATCTGTGTTTACTTTTTGTGTATATTCTTCTAGTATTTTCCTAAGAATTTATATGAATATGTATATTTCTCAGTATAGAATATTATCTCATTTGCTTGTTTAATAAAAGCAAACATATGTATGTGTATATGAGTATAAACTTGTATTTTATTTCAGTGCATATATTGCTTTTATTTGTTTTATATAATTTACAGCTTTAGTTGTGAGCACTCCTATATATGAAAAACCCGTGTAATGTAAAGTCACAAAGAACCGGATGCTGCAAAGCCCTTTGGTCCTGCAGACTCCAAATATGTTTCTTTTTTTTCTTCTTAGTAAAAAATTGATTTAGGGAATGTTTTGATTACTCTTCCAATAGTTTCTAAACCACAATGTAGTTAGACTTTGTAACTAAATCAGAAGCTTATATCACATTGATAAAAATACTCTTTGTCAAATTGCCCTTATTCTTTGCTTTAGAAATAACTGGTATCTTAAGCATGGCTTCATAATAGAGTGGCTGACTTTGTAGCCAGTCTGGAAAGAAGACAGGAAATCCCATGGCTACAGGTAATCTACAATCTGTTGGTATACATGATTCCAATTCTTTCTGCCAACAAAAGAAAACTAATGCTTGGTCTAGAGCAATGCAGATGGTTAAATTTCCTTGTGGAGATAGAGCACAGTATCTATTCTAGTGGAACATGACTGAATTACACATCAGAAAGCTGAAAATTTGGAGCAGGTTTGGTTGATTACTTAGTCACATAGATATCTGTAAGTCACACTTTCACAGATTCAAAGAATTTTACATTTTTACACTGAAATGACTATGTTGAAAAAGGATTAAATATTACTTCAATTCACTATCACAGGTCTGCTAATAACACCTTTACTTTAGGTTTTCTTGTAAAATTCTGATCAACACAAAAAGTTCTTATAGTAGAAAATGATCTTATTTGTTTGTTTAATAAAAGCAAATGCATGTATGTATATGTATAGATATAAATAGATATACTATAAAATAATTGTAAAATTGCAGTATAGATTATAAAATTACAGTATGAGTGAATTGTGATTAATGGTGATTAAGACAGTCATAGAAAAGTTTGAAGTCAACTTTTTTGGGGGGGGGGGCATGCCCATGGCATGTGGAAGTTCCCATGCCAGGGATTGAACCAGCCACAGCAGTAACAACACTGAGCACTGAGTCCTTAGCCACTAGGCAAGCAGGGAACTCCTGGAATCAACTTTTAAAATCATTTAAAGGGTCTTTTTTCTCAATTATGGACCTAATTGAAATTTTAAAAATGAATATTTGTTTTGTTTTCTTAATGTAAAAAATGTACATTAGTGACTGCTGAATTTCAATTTGCTAGTCTTTCAAATAAATAGTTATTAACATTGCATTTATCAGGAATAAACACAACAGAGGTAGGAGATGAGAAAAAGCATTCAATTATGTAGTAATTTTAGTTAATTTTACCAATGGGGCATTTTACATAATAAAGTTGTTTGAACAGTTGGAAAAGGAATTATGTTCCCTGCAGCACTATTCACAGTAGCCAGGACAAAGGAAAAACCTAAATGCCCACCCACAGAGGAATGGCTTAAGAAGATGTGGTATGTACATACAATGGAATACTTCTCAACCATAAAAAAAATGAAATAATGCCATTTGCAGCAACATGGATGGACCTAGAAATTATCATACTGAGTGAATTAGGTCAGAAGGAGAAAGACAAATATCATATGATATCACTTACATGTGGAATCTAAAATATCACACAAATGAAACTATCTACAAAACAGAAACAGACTCACAGACATAAAGAGCACACTTGTGGTCGCTAAGGGAGAAGGAAGAAGGAATGTGATAGATTGGGATTTGGGGGTAGTATGTGCAAACTATTACATTTAGAATGTGTAAACAACAAGGTATAAATGTATAGCACAGGGAAATATAGCCAATCTCCTGGGATAGACCATGATGGAAAAGAATATATAAAATAAAGAAAGTAGGAGTTCCCACTGTGGTGCAGTGGGTTAAGAATCTGACTGCAGGTAACTATGGAGGCCCTGGGATTTCGTGTTGCCACAGCTGCAGCTCAGATTCAATCTCTGGCCTGGAACTTCCATATGCTGCTCATGTGACCAGAAAAAAAAAAGTGAAAAAAAGAATATGTGTATGTGTGTGTGCATAACTGAGTCATTTTGTGATATAGCAGAAACTGACCCAACATTGTAAATCAAATTATACTTTAATTAAAAAATGAAAAATAAATATTACAAGTTATATTACAAATTATAAATTATAAAAATTAATTAATTACATTTTTTTTTGCTTGTTAGGGCCTCACCCCACGGCATATGGAGGTTCCCAGGCTAGGGGTCGAATTGGAGCTGCAGCTGCCAGCTTACACCACAGCCACAGCAAAGCCAGATCCGAGCTGTGTCTGTAACCTACACCACAGCTCACGGCAACTCCAGATCTTCAACCCACTGAACAAAGCCAGGGATCGAACCCACAACCTCATGGTTCCTAGTCGTATTTGTTTCCACTATGCCATGACAAGAATTCCTAATTAATTACTTTTATATCAGGTTGTCTTTTTAAAAAAAATAATGGTTTTACCATCCCCATCTGGAAAGCATTCTCTATGAAAGGGAGAGTACACTTACTGGGAATATGAGATGCGGCTACCTGTGACCAGTTAATAAGGAATCCTGAATTAAAGCTAAAAGATTTAAAGGCCCCTCAGTCAAAGCTCTTATGAAGTAGTCGGGATATAGTCAAGCATTAAAACAGATGTTAGGGCTGCACCGAGTGGAAAGCTGACTCAAGGCAGAAGGGAACTAGACACCAGCTTTGTAGATTGTGGTGATGTCTGTGGATGCATTCATTCATTCATTCATTTACATACATTCTACAAATTCTTACCAAGCATAGGGGTCTGATATAGACATAGGAATATGTTTGGTGCCAGAAATTCAAAGATAAATAAAACAAAGACCAAAGCTTCAGAAAGCTCATGATGAAGTTTAGGACACAATAAGTGCAGCAATAAAAATAAGACAGCTGTTATGTTAGCATGCAGGATGTAAACATTTATTTATGTCAGGAATAACAGAACTATTTCTAGTAGAAAATTACACATATGCATTTGTGTCTATTTTTGTATGTATACATTTCTCATTGCTACTTATAGAACAGTACCTGTTGGCTTTAATGATCATATTTTTTTGAATCTTGAAAATACAAGATTCCAGCTACTGTATTCCATCTGCCCATAGTTCAGGTGGAGGCATTCAAGGACTCAAGATGGT
This sequence comes from Phacochoerus africanus, assembly GCF_016906955.1. Lineage (NCBI taxonomy): Eukaryota > Metazoa > Chordata > Mammalia > Artiodactyla > Suidae > Phacochoerus > Phacochoerus africanus. The sequence goes on from NC_062545.1 coordinate 202,161,768, forward strand.
AAGCTTTTACTGGAAAACCAGTGAGATAAGCCTTAATAAAACATCTTAAATCCAAATTACATTTAGAAGAAATCATAGTATTCTAAATATGACTTCAGCATTAAAGAGAGTAGAGATTTGTGGCTCTTTATTACGGTATTGGTCATGACACTGAAAAATATTAGAAAGAAAATAAATGTGAAATGGTATAATCTTATTCCCTAAAACTATCTTTCTCACTTTATCTTTTATCCACTCTTCACACAAACATAATTATCCAAATTGTTTGAAATGTATGAAAAAGTATGAAATAAAATATCACTCAGAAATTAATAAAATTTAAAGTTGTGATATAGCATATTTTCAGCATGTGTCATTTCTGGGGAAAACAATTATGAGGACTTGGAGATGTTTAGGGAACAAAAATAAAAAAAGCCTTGGGCAGTCCCAGTCCTTGGAGGAAGTTCATAGAAATAAACATATATTTAGTACCTACTATGTATCAATAATTTCTTTTATATATGAGAGACATAACTGTATATAAGCTTAGAAATCTCAGAAAGAGAAGATATCAAAGGAACAGAGAAAATTAAAATGAGAAAACAGGTATATTATTAGTGAAAAAAATAAAATAAAAGGGGTAAATTAGATTAAAGACCATAAAAATCATGAGAATGGAAAGGGAAATTAATAACCAGTATGTAAAAATGTAGGCAATGTACTAAATAATTTCACAAAAGTTTTATATATATTGTCAATAATAATTACTATTCTTCTAAAATGATATATGTTAATTATAAAATCTTTAAGCAATACTAAAATATATTTCCCAAATCCAAAAACCCATCAAATGAAATAACTGATCATAATCTTCACAGAAAATTGAGTTGCTTGTGTGTGTTGAGAGAGAAAAATAGTGATAAAAATAATTTGAGAATAAAATTATACTATAATTTACATTCTTCGAATAAAAGAAAATGTATTTTTTTAGAATTTCAACAAGAAAAATGAAGAAGTTTACCAGGAAAAATTTTCTGAATGGAAGTTTTAATTACTGCAAAATTAGGGAAATTAATTATTATTTATTTATTTTTTGCTTTTTAGTGCCACACCCAAGGCCTATGGAAGTTCCCTGACTAGGGGTTGAATCAGAACTACAGCCATTGGCCTACACCGTAGCCACAGCAACTCAGGATCCCAGCCAAGCCTATGACCTACACCACGACCCAAGGCAATGCTGGATCCCTGACCCACTGAGCAAGGCCAGGGATCAAACCCGCATCCCCATGGATATTAGTCGGATTTGTTTCCACTGAGCCACAACAGGAACTCCCAAGAAATTTAAAATAAAGAAAATATTTTCGTTTTTTAAAATAAAGAAACTATTACTTTAAAAATTAATAATTTTGCCTAATTTTAACTACGTCTTTCCATACCAGTTTCTATTTCCTGTTCTAAATAATCAGAGCATTAGTACATTTGCCTACTTTCCAAATTCCACTTTTACTAGAATTTCAACTTTTATTGTTATATTTGCTGATTTTACAATGTCTGAAATTCCAATATTTATATTCAATTCTTCTGTCATAATTCTTCTATTTTTTTCTTTGTTACATATTTTAAAAAATCAATATTAGCCATCAAGATTTTAACATTGCGTCTTCCTTCTCAAGTATTTAACTTTTATTAATAATTAGCCTGATTTTTTTTAAGATAGGCTCATGGGTAATTTATATTCTGAATTAATAGATGTTTAAGAATATTATATGCTAATTTGAAGAAGATCTTTGATAGGTATAAAATCACAGGCTCAGTATCTGCAACAAAACATATTATTTTCTACTAATTTTGATTGCTATTGTGAAGAAATTTAGAACAAATTTTGTTCTTTCTTTTAATTAACTTTTAAGGGAGTTCCAATTAGGGCTTAGTGGAAATGAACCTGACTAGAATCCATAAGGATTCGGGTTTGATACTTTGGGTTAAGGTTCCGTCTTGCTGTAAGCTATAGTATAGGTTGCAGATGAGGCTCAGATCCAGCATTGCTTTGGCTATGATGTAGGCTGGCAGCTATAGATCTGATTTGACCCCTATCCTGGGAACTTCCACATGCTGCATGCCGCAGGTATACAGAAAAGTTTATTCATTATATTAAGATACATTTTATTGCAAGTTTTAGTTTAGTGTTCATTCTCCTGTTTTTCTTTATATCAAGAAAACTTTTTTCCGAGGGGTATTTTAGCAATTTTTTTTCATGTCTCACATTTTCTATTCAGGCACAATTACGTAAATGTTAGATCACCTCTTTTTTTTTGTCTCCCACATTTATCATCTTCTCTATATTAAATTACTTTCATTCACTTTCCAATATGTTTTGTGTGCGTGTGTGTATGTGTGTGTGTTGGGAAAGATAATAAAGGGTAGAGTGTATTTAAAATAATACTTGTCTGTAAAAGAGGATGTTTTATTTTCTTACTCTAAGGACACTTCTCTTTAGCTGGAATTTATTACCAAAAAATTTTTTTTGACAAATTTTCTATATTATGACCTTTTCAATGCTTCACATTCTCTCTTTCACCCTCTTCACCTCTACCATCTCCTCTGGCTGAGAGGGGCTGGTACAGAAGTGACAGAAATGACTTATTGGCATGGCTTTTTCCTTACTTCCTCTTCTTTGCTACTCAATTATTCAAGGTCAATCTCTACCTCTTTCAAGGAAGAACTTATCACCTCAAATCACCTCCATTTTTTCAGTTCAATGCAATCTAACTTTTCTCACCCTTTCACTGAAAATGTTTTCATTGAATTATAATTCTAGATTCAAAATCTAGTGGGAAATCTTTAATCTGACTCTCACTTGACCTGGTATACCTCTAAATAAGAAAATGAAACAAAAGAAAACAAAAACTACCTCTATCTTATATTTCTCATTTTAATAGCACAAATATCTTCTAATCACTTAACACTGAAAGCTAAAATTTATTTTTGATTCCTAGCTTTCCTTCAGCTCTTCACATTCAAAACTTATTTTCCCAACTCTGCCAATTCTAAATATTTCCTGTTGCTTCTTATCCAACAGTCAGAATATCTTCAATGCAACAGGTAAAAGCAAAGGCGTATGGGAGTTCCCACTGTGGCTCAGAGGTTAATGAACCTGACTAGTATCCATGAGGATGCAGGCTTGATCCCTGGCCTTGCTCAGTGGGTTAAGGATCCGGCATTGCTGTGAGCTGTGGTGTAGGTTGCAGATGCAGCTCGGATCCCAAGTTGATGTGGCTGTGGTGTAAAGCCAGCAGCTGTAGCTCCTATTCGACCCCTAGCCTGGGAAGTTTCATATGCTGCAGGTGCAGCCCTAAAAAGACAAAAGACAACAACAACAAAAGCAAATGTGTATGCATGTCAAGCACACATGCCTATGTGTAAGTGTTCGTGCATATAAAAAAAGTATATACACAAACATTCACGTGCACTCATATATACTGAACAAAGTTTAGAGCAGATCAATGTGCCCAGAACTTTGCGATCAGAAAATCTAGAAAGAAAGTTAAAATTCAGCATAAAAATAAGCTTTGTACTTTATAGTTGAGAAGGGACTGCTTTGCTTCTTACGGTGGTGCATTGTGATCTTTTCAGTTCTTAGTGTCTCAGAAGGCGTAAATTTAACCTGCTTCTTTCAATCTTCATGAAAGATGTCTTAGTTCTCTACATTTTTCACCTGGAAAGTTCCAGCAGAATTTAATCTATTTCAGTCATTGTCCAGATGGCTTCCAGAGTCCATAATTATAGAAATATAATCCTGTTGTGCAGATGTTTAAAATCTTTCAATTTCATCCACTACATAATAAAATAAAAGCAAAATGTATAACACATTATTCACATCTTTCTTAATTTGACTGCTGTCTACTTCTGCCTTAATTTGTACGCATGTCATGCCTCTGCTAATCAAATTATTCACAGTTTTTCAAAAGTGCCCTCTGTATTCTCTCCTCCATCTTTGGTAAAAATTTTCCTCTATCTGGAATGTATTTGCACCAGTTCCTGGAACTTCCTCAAGCCTCAAGATTTAATATTTTCAATTTATTGATTTTGAAATTTCTTCAGTTCATTCACCCCATACATGCAAAACATAAGCTTTTTGAGTTCTCTGAAATAGAGTTAAGAATTCCCTTCTCTATAGCCCCATTCTACTTTATATACATGTTTCTTTTATATAGTATATTGGTTTCCTATTGCTACAGTAACGAATTATGACAAACTCAGTGGTTTAAAACATCACAAATTTATTGTCTTATGGTTCTGAAAGTCACAAATCTGAAAAGGGTTTCACTGTGCCAAAATTAAAGAGTTGGCAATGGAATATGCCTTTGGGAGGCTATAGTGGGAGAATCTATTTCCTTATCTTTTCCAGCTTTTAGAGACCCCTTGCAATCTTAGCACCTGGCTCCCTACTCCATCTTCAAAGCCAGCAGTGTGGCATCTTCAAATCCCTCTCTGATTCTGACTTTCAGCTTCTGTCATCAAACATTTTGTCTTTGACCCTGACATTAACACCTCCCACTTTTAAGGACCCAATCACAAACAGCCAACTAGCCTAAAAGCTATATAGCCGATCAATAATTACCATTGTTTGCTTCCGAATTCCCTCTATATGAGTCTTTCCCCTATGGAGGAGCACTCCTAACCACTTCTAGTTTGTCACTGACCTATTTGAATTTACTTTTGCTCAAATAACCCCTTAACATTTTTAATATGCCTCAATTTATCTTTTAGTACCTCTGAGAGCTACATTCATCAAAATTCCTTGGAGTGTTTCCAAAAATGGGTCAAATTTCAAATTTACTAAATAAAAACTCTGAATTTGAGGCCAGGAATCTTCATTTTAAGAGATTCTTCGATAATTATTACAAAACAGTGCTGCAATGAACATACGGGTTCATGTAACTTTTTCAAGGAATGTTCTGGGAGGGAGTGGGATGGACAGAGAGTCTGGGGTTAAAAGATGCAAACTATTGCATTTGGAGTGGATCAGCAATGAGATCCTGCTATATATTGCACAGGGAACTATATTCAGTGAGTTGTGATGGAACATGATGGAGGATAATGTGAGAAAAAGAACGTACGTATATATGTATGACTGGGTCACTTTGATGTATACTAGAAATTGACAGAACACTGTAAATCAACTATGATAGAAAAAATAAGAATCATAAAAATCAAAAAATAATTATTACAGAAACTAAATTATAAAAATCTCTACTAGAAGTCAGAGGGTGTGTACTATTTTTCATCTTTTTATTTCAAGTTTCTAGCACAGTATCTGATGCATAATAAGCCTCAATAAATTATGATTAAGTGATTGAATATATTAGATAACCTTTAAAATTACTTTCAATGACAAAATAGATTTTTGATTATAAGGCAAAAGAGAGGAAACATAACATTTTTTAAAAGAACATAGATTAGGCAATTTCTAAATTATCTTCCAGCTGAAATTTGTTTGTGTGTGTAATTCATATAAAAGGAATCTTTAACATAGTACAATTTGATGAGAGTCAAGGAGATGGCAAAGCAATACTCCGAATAAGGTATAGCCATCTCCCAGCACTGTAATCCTTCCTGCTGAGAAATTAAGAACAGAGTCACAAAGCAACAACAAACTAACTTGTTTATTTTTTAATTTTTAAAAATTGAAATGTAGTTGATTTACAATGTTGTGTTAGGTTCAAGTGTAGCAAAGTGATTCAGTTTGCAGTTTATTTTATTGTTGTTGGATTTTTTAAATGTATTTGTTCTTCTAAACGTTGCAAGACAGTATGGGAACTTTAAAGATGGGGAATAGAGGACTTGTGTAGAGACAGCACATATATTTTATATACGTATATATTATTTTATATATATATATATTCAGCACATATATTATATATATATATATATATTCTCTTTTTAGATTCCTTTCTATTATAGGTTATTACAAGATATTAAGTATAGTTCCCTTTGCTGTACAGTAGGTCCTTGTTGGTTATCTATTTTAAATATAGTAGTGTGTATATGTTAATTCCAAACTCCTAATTTATCCCTCCCTAATTTTTCCCTTCAGCAACCATAAGTTTGTTTTCTAGGTCTGTGTCTATTTCTATTTTGTAAATAAATTCATTTGTATCATTTTTTAGGTTTAACATATAAATAATATATTTGTCTTTCTCTGTGTGACTTACTTCACTTAGTACGGTAATCCCTAGGTCCATCCCTGTAGCTGCGAAAGACATTTTTTCATTTTTCTTATGGCTGAATAATATGCCATTATTATATGTATATTATATATATATATATTCTCCATTGGTTTGACTGAGATTTTCCAGATCTGAATTACAATGTAGGACTATTCTTGCTCAATTTTTCTTTCTCTTCTTTTTCCTTCCATAGGCATTCAATCTTATTTATAATCTGAAGAGTTTCCCTGCTCAATCTTGCTTTCTCACCCTTTATCTTTCACAGACATTATTTCTGCCCCACCTCCACTTCCCTCTGTAAAACCCTTGTGCACTTCTTAACATTGTCTCAGTGTTTGCTTCCTGAAGGATCCCAAATGACATAGTCCTTTACCTGGAATATCCCATTCTGCTTTCCATTCTAGCTAATCAAGCTTTATCTTAACTTCTGAATTCTTCTTAATGCTGGACCTACTTCGTGTGTTGTTCAGATATGTGCAGTTGGGTAAGATCCTGTGCTCAGATGGCTGTGATTAGTTTAAGGCTCTTCTATGTTTGTGTATAACGGAATCACTTTGTTGTACAGCAGAAATATCACAACATTGTAAATCAACTATACTTCAATAAAACTTTAAAAAGAAAAAGTAATTGAAATTCTTAATATTTTTGAACATAGGATTCCAAATTTTCATTTTATATTGGTACTCCAAATATTTTTGTAAATCAATTATACTTCAATAAAATTTTAAAAAGTAATTGAAATTCTTAATATTTTTAAATATAGGATTCCAAATTTTCCTTTTATATTGGTACTCCAAATATCTATAGCTAGTCCTGCATTAAAATATTTTTAAAATAACACTAAACCTTAGTGCATACTATTTTCTCATGAATACCTTAGTTAATTGAATCATTTTCTTTCCTGTTAGTTTCTTTTGTATTAAAATTATATCCTTTTTTTCTGTTTATAATTTGAGTGGGAAAATGTGTGCCTGCCTATTCTCTAAGAATGCAACCTCTGAGATCACATTTGAGCTTACTTTTTATTGCACATAGAATTGTCGAGTAAACATAAAGAAGTATCTGTAAATATTTTCTGAATCGATGACACAAAATCCCCTTTATGTGAAAGGAGAGGGCACAGATTTAAATAGTGACAAGGTTAGACATGCTAATAAAATAAAACTTTATGCTCTATAACTCATCTATTCTTTCCCACTACCCCATGGAGTAGTATGAAAACCTCATGAAAACTTGCTATCCAACTTACCAAAACTCAGTTTAAAGCATCTCATATGAGATAAATTCTCAATCATTACAAGTTCTATTCAACCTTTGTCTTCTGCTCTGGGAAGAGGAAGAGAGCTGGAAGTAGGAGAACAGCCCTGAAAAACCTAGACAATAACAACAACAACACAAATTTCTATGGGCCAGGTACTGTACTAGTCATTTTATGTTTATAGTGGCATCTATTATTCATAGAAATTGTATGAAGGCTACCATCGCTAACCTCTCAAGAGAATGAATTAGGGTTTGGAGAGTTCAAAAAATTAGCAAATAGAGTTGGGAAACTGCAACTCAACTTTCATTTCTCCAAGACCATGGTCTAAGCCAGATACTTTTATCTCAGACATAAATGTTTACTCAATATCCATTTAGCAAAAGGTACAGCTATCTACACAGATGTATTTCTTTCCAAACTCAACTGGGTAAAACATCTTGAACTGCCCACTGGAGTCCCCATGTGTGAAAATGTAAGACAAATCTCAAATAGGAAATTTAAAAGAAAGGCATTAATTAATTGGGCAAGAGAAATTTCCTATGCCCAGGCCATGAAAAGCCCTATATTTTCTCCTTATACTTAAAATTACATAAGAGACTTATCTGCTGAAGACAGACCTAATCTGAACAAATAGCCCCATTCCTGAGAGCTTCCAAAGCCAATACACAAAGATGGCTGGGATTCAAAGCAGTCACTGCAGAATGTGCTGCAGGAAGCTTTCAAAGCGTAAATTAACCCATTTATTGTGTCAGTGACAAAGTAGCATGTTTTGCCTTGTGTAACATTTCTCATGTTTTCCAAAAACTGTGTTTAGCATTTTTTCGGAAGATTAAAACTAGAAGTCATTCCTGGTGCTAGCAAATATTTTGGTTGACTGATACAACTGTTCTATTGGGCCTCACAACTTGGCAGCTAGCCTCTTCAATTACACATTTGAAGTAGGACAAAACTCTGAAAGAAAGCAAACCCTTGATCCAGAGTCCTTCAGTGGGATTGGATATGTTGTGCTATCTCCCCAAGGCACATTTTCTTAAGCAAAAGTGTATTTTTGCAGATGGTAACTCTTAGTCACTTATTACTATCAGCAAACTATTACATTATCTTTTCTGGTTCCTATAGGCCAGTTACTTAAAATTAAGTTAGAATGTACACATTTTTGTGAGGAGAACAGACTTGATTTAAATAGATCATGATAACTAATCATTTCTTCTGAAAAACATGCTGCAGTCAGCACAGTCTCAATAAAACTGCAACAAGGATATTTCAAGTGTCATGATTTTAGTTTTACTATTATATTTAAAATTCCAAGATTGAATTGTTTCTTTTTTGTATAATAGGGGGCAATATGGCTCACCTTTTCTTAGATTACATGTCTTCCTTTCTATTTTGAACAGGTGTGGGCTGTTTTTGCCTCTGCCTTCCCACTCCATCCAGGCTGGAGTCAAAGATACTTTCTATATGTTGGCTTAAACCTATCCGGTATATGGAGTATAGAACTAATTAATTTGCACATCAAAATCTGTCAAATATCTGCCATGCCATGTGGTTCATGCTACTACTATTCAAGGTACTCCTTACCATTGCAGTACACACCTAGTAGACTCTTGAATTAGTCTACATGTCAAATGTCCAGACCTGATGGTTCTAGAATGAGCTATATGCAGTCAACAAGTCAGTTTTTACTCATTTGGGTATCTTGTTCTCAAGTGATTTTGGATTTTAGTTTTCCCAAATTCTTTATTTATGCCTTTTAGTTCCTTCTTTCCTCTTACAATTATAAATTATACTTAATATCAGACCTTGTGCATTTTCTATTTATCTAGAGGTGTCTCAGAGCATTTTTTTTGCCAAAACTAATAAAAAGGAGCATTTTACAAAGAAGGTGGTTGTTTTCATGGCAGTTCCAAAATACAGCTCAATATTTTTCTCTAATTTAGAAAGTCCTAATAAAAATTAAGAAGCAACAAGTAAGTTGAAACAAGGACTGTATTCAATATATTTGTATGAATCAGTTGATTCTAATTTCTATAATGTCACATTTTATGTTTTCATATACAGTCATTATCCTAATACCTTCTATGAGTGACAAGTCTCTGAGTGAGAAATCCACTTTTTACACTTTAAATAAAGTTACCAAAACTTCCAAACAGTAAGGGAAAAAGGGAACATGAGTCTTACATACAACTTGCCCTTGTTCTTACAGCTTCCACGGTCAGACAGTTTTAAAGTCTAAAAAAAAAGCCTTTTAAACTTATGACAAAATAAAAATAAAAAGCAACCTAACATTTTTTGCCCCAGCTTCAATTGTTTTGTTCACTTACTTGCTTTTTCTCTCTTATTCTTTACACTTATTATTTTTCTTTCTCATTTTTACTCTACTCCCTCTACCTTTCCTTCCTGATGGATGTGCTTCCTTCAGTTTTAATAATAAGTGTCAAATATAAATGCCATACAAAGTCCTGGCCATAACAGTCAGAGAAGAAAAAGAAATAAAATAAATCCAAATTGGAAAGGAAGAAGTAAAACTATCACTATTTTCAGATGACATGATAAATACCTAGAGAATCCTAAAGACTCTATCAGAAAACTGTTAGAGCTCATCAATGAATTTGGCAAAGTTGCAGAATACAAAATTAATACACAGAAATAGACTGCATTTCTATATATTAACAACAAAAGATCAGAAAAAGAAATTAGGGAAGCAGGAGTTCCCGTCGTGGCGCAGTGGTTAACGAGTCCGACTAGGAACCATAAGGTTGCGGGTTCAGTCCCTGCCCTTGCTCAGTGGGTTAACGATCTGGCATTGCCGTGAGCTGTGGTGTAGGTTGCAGACACAGCTCGGATCATGCGTTGCTGTGGCTCTGGCCTGGGCCAGTGGCTACAACTCCGATTGGACCCCTAGCCTGGGAACCTCCATATACCGTGGGAGTGGCCCAAGAAATAGCAAAAAAAAAAAAAAAAAAATTAGGGAAGCATAATCCTACCTAAAGAGATAAAAGTTCTGTACTCTGAAAACTATAAGACAGTGATGAAAGAAATCAAAGTTGACACAGAGAGGGAAAGACATACCATGCTCTTGGATTGGAAGAATGAATATTATCAAAATGACTATACTACCCAAGGCAATCAACAGATTCAATGAAATCTCTATCAAATTACCAAGGACATTTTTCACAGAACAAGAACAAAAAAAAAAAATCTGAAAGTTTGTTTGGAAGTACAAAAGACCCAGAATAGCCAAATCCATCCTGAGAAAGAAAAATGGAGCCAGAGGAATCAGGCTCCCTGACTTCAGACTATACTACAAAGCTACACTCATGAAATCATATGGTACTGGCATTAGAAATACAGATCACTGGAACAGGATAGAAAACCCAGAATTAAACCCATGCACCTACAATCAACAAATCTATGACAAAGGAGGTAAAAAACATACAATGGAGAAAAGACAGTCCCTTCAATAAGTTGCACTGGGAAGACTGCACAACTACATCTAAAAGAATGAAATTAGAACAGTTCCTAAACACCATACACAAAAATAAACTCAAAATGGATTAAATACCTAAACATAAGACCAGATACTATAAAACTCTTAGAGGAAAACATAGGCCAAACACTCTCTGACATAAATGACACAATATCTTCTCAGCTCCGCCTCCTGGAGTAATGACAATAAAAACGAAAATAAACAAATGGGACTTAATTAAACTTAAAAGTTTCTACACAGGAAAGGAAACCATAAACACAACATAAAGGCAACCCACAGAATGGGAGAAAATAGTTGCAAATGAAGCAATGACAAGGGATTAATCTCCAAAATTTATAAACACTCCCTACAGCTCCTTACCAAAGAAACAAACAACTCCATCAAAAAATGGGCAGAAGTCTTCAGAGAAGACTCACAGATGGTCAAAAAACACATGAAAAGATGTTCAACATCACTCATTATTAGAGAAATGCAAATCAAAACCACTATGAGTTACCACCTTATACTGGCCAGAATGGCCATCATCAAAAAATCTACAAGCAATTAAGTGCTGGAGAGGGTATGGAGAAATGGGAACCTTATTACACTGTTGGTGGGAATGTAAATTGGTTCAACCACTGTGGAAAACCATATGGAGATTCCTCAGAAAAATAAAAATAGAATTACCATTTGATCCAGCAATCCCACTCCTGGGCATCTTTCCAGAAAAAAAACATGACTTGAAAAGATACATGCACTCCAGTGTTCGTTGCAGCTCTATATACAATAGCCAAGACATGGAAACAACCTAAATGTCCATCGACAGAGGAGTGGATCAAGAAGATGTGGTACATATACACAATGGAATATTACTCAGCCATTAAAAGGAAAGAAATAATGGCATTTGCAGCAACATAGATGGACATAGAAATTATCATGCCAAGTGTAGTTAGTCAGACAGTGAGACACCAACATCATATGTTATCACTTACATGTGGAATCTAAAAAAGGACCCATTGGACTTCTTTGCATAACAGATACTGACTCACAGACTTTGAAAAACTTATGGTTTCCAATTGAGACAGGTTGGGGGCTGTGGGGATGCACTGGGGGTTTGGGATGGAAATGCTATAAAACTGGGTTGTGATGATCATTGTACAACTATAAATGTAATAAAATTCATTGAGTAATTAAAAAAATAAATGCCATACATGTTGTAATGTGCTGAGAAGCCAATTCCATTAAATTTCTTGGTTAGATACATGCTGACAACTTATAATATGTTTTAAAAATATCTTTTCTTCTTTAAATTTCATTATGTTTTATTATTCTTGATATTACATGAGAAACATCCAATACTTCTCAAAGGTATTTTTCAAAAAATTGTTAACCCAGCTTTAATGGGCAAAATTTTAGTCCAGTTTATCTTGAATAGTTTTCTCAAAGTTCAAAATCACAGTCTTTTCCTAATTCTGCCCCAGAGCAGTGATAAACTGTGTAAAGAGCATGGGTTTGTGTGCAAATCCTTTCCTTTTTTAGCTGATTAACTTTGGCAAATGATCTTGTCTAGATGGATGATATAGACTTGGCAGCATATGAGTATTAAATGAGACGACACAAATACAGTTTCACAAAATCTAGACGCTAAATACATATTCATTTCTCTCACCCTTATGTAGTCAACTTGTTTGTATGAGTGGTACCGATAGGGTTACAACAATTAAGGAGAAAATGAGGACTATTTATTTTCTTATCTGAATTTGATAATTTTGATTTCATGATTTCAGATAAAAAATCTATTATTTAGATATTGCTTTAAAATTCACAGAATCTTCTTACATATCATTTCTCTTATTTTCTTTAAATAGAAATGTGAAGTTAAGTGAGTAGATATTGTTATGCAGAAGTGGGTCAGAGTGGTTACATATTATAGCTAGTGATTGATAAGCTGAATACAAAAGCCAGGTCTCTTGATGTCTATTCAAATCCTATTTCTAATATATAGTGTATAATTAAATTTAGAAACAATGTTAATCATAATATATGATAGACAGCACTGTTTCATGGTTGCCCACATGGCAAAATAACTAAGAGGAATGACTCTAGATCCAGATTTTGGGAGTGCTTGAAAAATTAACATACACTTTTGTACTCTTAGTTTTCTCACTTGCAAAATGGGTATAATAATAATTACTACTTCACTGTGTTGTTATAAGGATTAAGTGACAATGTATGTAAATTGCTTAGCATAATATTTGGCACATAATAGCTGCTATATGTGTTTGTTATTAACATTAGTATCACTGCATAAGCTAGAAAGAATTATAAGAGCAAATCTAATGGTGAATAATGGAAATCCATCAGATATGAGATATACTCAGATATTTCCTTTTATCTACTTCTCTGAATAATAGATATATACTAACCACATTTTAAAAACGATTATATTTATGCTCCAAAAAGTTAAAAAAATTGTTCAAGTTCATGTAAGTAATACATGTTAAAAAAGGATTTAAATGCAAATCTCTCTTCAAAGACTATGTGCCTTCCACTATTTCACACAATGTATTTTAACCTATATTCACTTTTCACATGAGCAAAGGAGGGTCAAGGGAGAATACCTATGAGTCCTAAGAATGATGTCTTAGTAACATCATTAGTAACTGGCTTAAACTAGGACCCAGAACTCCTAAATCAGAGTTTAGTGCTTATATATATGACCTAAATAACTGTTTTGTTTTGTTTCAATTGTCCATGATCTCATGTTATTGTCACTGCTTTACATGTTAAAAACTTACTATAGAGAATAAGTAAAGAGAAGGATTTTTTAAAATTAATGAGGCATTTGTTCTCTATAACTACAAATTCTAATAAAACGACAGGCAGACTGATACATAATTCATAGAAGCTAACAAATTACAGTGCATTTGCAAAAATGACCTGTTCTTTCCCACTTATTTTCTGTATGGTATGGTACATTAATGTCAAAAATAACATAGTAGTAAATATAGACAGCATAGTACAACAAACAATATTGGAATAATGTATTGATATAACCCATGCCAGAAATGCTAGCAGAGCAATTAGAGAGCTCACACAGTTTGAAAATGAAGTCAAAAGGTCAACCAAGCTTTTATTTCAGCACATATTATTTTATGCTTTATATTCCTTTTACAGCAAGGATTCAATTCTTTATTACTGGAAAGGCCAATCAGATATCACAAATTCAATTCTTAAATCCTACAAAATTGACGTTGTTTAGGCTTTCAAGAATCACATGAACACATACATTACGTATACAGACTTACACCACTAAGCTATGCCTCCGTAAGAACTGTAAATTACTGTAACCCCAAGTAGAGTATTCAAAATGGCAGATTTCCAGATCCCATCCTTAAAGACTGTGTTAGCTGTGAGGGAAGAGATTGAAGATAAGAAGAAAAGCCTTCTTTTCTCAAGGTTAAAGGGTACAGTTTAACCTTCATCATTTGTTTTTCAGTTCCGGAATGAGAACCCAGTAATGACCTGGCTAACCAGATTGATTAAGGATACCTCAGACAAAATTATAGGCTCTGAGACATCAGGGGTTGGGGGAACTCCAAAATAAACACATACACACACACAAATCAGATAATAAAAAATTTAATGATAGGACATTAGGGGTTCTTGGAAGCACATATTAATAAAGCTTGTAATAAAGAGAAGCATGCAATTTTTTATCTTTTTCACCTACTATTAGCCTGCAGAACATGTGACTGGAGAAGCCAAATGATATTTTAAGCTGTAAGCTAGGATTCTTTCACATATATGGCATTTGCCATCTATGGACAGTCATTTCACTCTTATTCTTCTCCACAAGTGGCACTTATCTCATAAATGTGCTTCTTTTTATTTAACACAATATTCTGCACACAGATCAGAACTAAGAGCCTCTTGGCATTATAAAGACAGGATGGCCATAGATTAAATCAGAATTTGAGTACTAAAAAGAGCAGACATCATATATGCATGCATTAAATGCATGGTAATTATCAGACATATTTAAAATGCTTACAAAATAACACAGATTCCTAAATTCAAAAGTCTAAGGTTTGTTTCTCTATATCCATGTCCAGAAACATCTATTGCCTTGGAGTATATCAATGTTTTCTGAGGCAAAGTCACACAAATAGAATCAACAAATCCATATTAACTGGTGTATATGATAGTCAAAAGAAAGTGCCACATGATGTTAGTAAATAATATGTTTTTTCCTCTTCTCTTGAAGATATACCAGTCCTTCAGGAAGATATAGCATATGCATTAAAAACAGAGTCTAGGAAACCAGGAACGACAACCAGTTTTATTGTTAGACTTTCTAAGGAAAAGAGAATTTTGCTTTGGATGTTAGGATTAGCCTCCAGAATGCTTAGTTTAGCAGAGCAATTAAAGGGCTGACAGTTTAAAATGTGTGCAGGGGTGGGGGTGTTCTTTGGGTGAGAGAATGTATTAGTTTCATCCTCTGCTATTAAAAATTATCCCACATTTAGCAGCTGAAAAACAATATAAACTTACTATCTTACAATTCTGAAGATCAGAAATCCAAAATGGGTCACATGGGCTAAACATTGGTGTTGGCAGGGCTAGTTCCTGTGGGAGACTCTAAGGGATATTGCATTCCATTGCATTGTCCAGATTCTACAGGCTGCTTGCCTTCCTTATCACATGGCCCCTTCCTCCAACTTCAAGGCACATCCACTACCACTTCTTCTCTGTCATCACAGCTCCTCTCTGACTCTGACTTTGACCCTCTTGCCTCCCTTTTGAAATAACATTTGTGATTATATTGGTTTTACCTAGAAAATCCAGTATAATCTTTCTATCCCAAGAGCCTTAAATTAATCACCTCTGCAACGTTCCTTTTGCCATGTAAGGTAATAAATTCACAGGTTCGGGGGATTAGGTTGTGGACATATTTAGGGGACCATTTTTCTGTCTACCACAGATAAAAATACATGTGCAATGTTATAGAGTTAAGTGCCTGAGACCTATACTATGACACTACTCAGAGACTTTGGAAGTCATGCTTTTAGAGGAAGAGTCATTTTAATAATAAATTTTTTCAGCAACTAATAATATATGCCTAAGAAAATACTCCATGCCAGAGGTAAAAATTTATGCAGATTCAGAACCTGTTTTCAAAGAAATTTCAGTCTAGTGTGGATTTCTAAAATCTTTTAGACCATGATCCATTGTATAAAATAAATTTCCTTTACAATGCAATTCATATATACTTCATGGGTATGTGGTGAAACAAAATTTCATAAAACAATCCACAGTCTAGTAGGAATTTAGTATTTTCTATACCATGCTTTTTATTTAAAGAAAATATGTGTTCATCCCCATCCTCTAATGCGCTTTTATAGATAAAACACACAGGTAATTAAATATATAAATTATCTATTGATTCTATAGGTAAAACAGATTGATACATATATCCGAGTGTAATAAAATATTCAGATGCATTATTTAAGGTGAACCTTGGAGTTCCCACTGTGTGCAGCCAAAAAAAAAAAAAAAGGTGAGTCTGTCTTTTCTAGGGCTGCTCCCATGGCATATGGAGGTTCCCAGGCTAAGGATCTAATCTGAGCTATAGCTGCTGGCCTATGCCAGAGCCACAGCAACGCGGGATCCGAGCTGAAATCTGGCACCTACACCACAGCTCATGGCAACGCCAGATCCTTAACCCACTGAACGAGGCCAGGGGTCGAACCCACAACCTCATGGTTCCTAGTTGGATTCGTTAACCACTGTGTCACGATGGGAACTCCCAAAAGGTGAATCTTATTGTGAGTAAATGGGTAGAGTAGTTCAAGCAAAGGAAGCAAAACTTAAAAGTATTATTCAAAATGGCATATTTAGGAAACTTCAGTCCTGTGAGTTCAAAATGGTTTGACATAGGCTGTAATTGGACACATAAACCAATGAGGTTAGAGTTCCTTGGTTACCTAGCAGTTGAGGATGCTGTGTTGTCACTGCTGGGGCAAGGGCTCAATCCCTGGCTTGGGAATTTCCACATGTTATAGAAGTGGTCAAAAAATAAACTAAAACAAAAAGAAAATATTAAACCAATGGGTTTAAGATAAAGTTATTCACAGTCTACCAGCCATAAGGTCCACTTAGATCTAGATTGAGAGTAAGTGACTGAAAGACAAGGCAAGGAATTTGCTCCCATGGAGGTTATATTCTAGTTTTTTACATCCTTTAAACAGTGACAAGAAATTTAAACTGTATCATATAGGCAAAAGATACGTCACTGAAATTTTTTCCTACAGGAAAAAAAATCATAATGAGATCTGTGTTTTAAAGAAAACTGCAAGTGAGAGATTTAGTGTGTGTAGGTGAAAATTTCATGTCTAGTGAGAAATAGAAATAAAGCTATATAGTGGCATGGTATCTTGAAGAGAATAGATTTTTGAAATATTAATAAGATTGAATTTATAGGATTTGGAGATTAGATATGAAAGTCATAGGAAATGAGAAATGGATGATAATCTTTGTTTTTAATTTTAGTGAGTGAGTATAAGAATCACCATTCAACGAAGAAGGACAGAAGAACCAGAAATGAATATGGAAAGCTCTCCAGTTCTACTTATTAAAAGCAATTTTAGGATAATTGATACTAAATCGATAATAAAATATCAAATGGATACCTACAGGACATGAAAAAATATACAGATCTCGGCTACAGAAGAGAAACTGAGCTCAGATTTTACACTGTTAAAATATAAGTGGCATTTTAAACAATGAAATTAAGATAAATCACTTGGGAAAAGTGTACAGAAAAAGGCGAGAAGAAAGGATAGATTTCCATGGATAACAGCATTTAAAGGATGATCAGATGGGATATTTCACAGAGAATTATGTAATGGGAGTGGAACAATATTATATAGTTGTGTGATTAAAAAAAAAAAAAGAGTTTTGAGATTATATGGAGTGGCTGAAAGTGAGTCCAAAAGGTCATGGAAGATAAGATGTGAAGAATGTCAACCCAACTTGGTTTTCAGGCCATCTCTAATAGCAATAGCAGAAGTCAAGTCTCAGAATGGTAAAGGTGGTAGAGAGAGATTTTAGTGGCCTGAGGGCTTAAGGAGTAAAGCGTGTAAAGATGGTCACTGTAGCCTATAGTTTTCATAAACCTACTTCTGAAGGAAAGATAAGAAGGAAAGAGAATTGCTGGAAGGGAGCAATTTATAAACATGCTTTGTTTTAGGAAGAAAAATGTAGGAGTCAGACTCAGGTTTTTAATGAAGTGGAAAATAGGTACAAGGAGCAAGAAGAACAGAATCTATATCATAGCCGATATGGCCCCTTTCCCTTGGGTTATAGTGTATGCTATTTGTATAGTAAAACCAAAATATTTTAAATGACTCTTACATCTTTAAAACACAAATCCAATTGATTGTTCATAGTAGAACTGGAGAGCTTTCCATATTCACTTCTGGTTCTTTTCTCCTTCTCACTTGTAAAACCATCAAGGGCAATTAATATAAACAGGCTTGTGATACTCCTGACTTTGCAAGGTAATCAACACAGCAGGAAATGCATTCTGGGGCAGACAATTCCTAGAAGAGTGGGTGGAATCTTAATGGGAGACTGAGGAAGAGTAAGCAAGTTAATAATTCTAGTCTACATGCTCTCACATCATTAAAGTCTTGAAAGTTATTTTTAAAAGGCCAATAACCTGAAGAGAAATTTTTACCTTTACTTTAGTTTCATTGGTGGCCTGGGCTTTCATTATTACTGTTGTTTCTGTCTGATAGTTGTGTTTATACAGACTTTCTAAAATAGTCTAAAAGCCAACTTAATTGCTAGCTTTGCACAACTTTCTGAGTTACTATTTAAGCAATAATGACCTTCAGACCAGATATTTTCTTGGCATTAATGATGAATAGAAAGCTTTGGTGGTCTCAGGTAAAGCTAGAGGCCTTTAATAGAGACTGTCATTCATAGTCAGAAAATGCCTAACTGGGAGGTCATTAGTGTGATTATAAATCATAACAATGTAAAGAAAAAGGCAAAATATTCAAAAGTTACAAGTTGAACATAAAGTTGCCATGGATACTGTATTTTCTCAGATATAGCATTCCAGATAATTCTCAAATCTTATTATTCTACTTACGGTTACAATTGCTATTTAAATACAAATATTGGTCTGTAGTATCTGAAACAACTAATGTTCCTTCTATATAAAGGTAAGAAGAAACTTTGGACTGATGAGGGCCTGGGGAGGTTATTCATCCAATTTCTGCTATTACAATTGTGACAAGCTGAATGATATTAACATTTTCTTAAATTTACAGGCATCCAAAGACATCTTAAGTAGGGGTGGATCTAGTTTTTGTGGAGGCTGAGGCTCCTAGAATTTGGGGCTTCTTTTTTGTTTTTGTTTGTTTTTGTTTATTTTTAGGGCTATACCTATGGCATATAGAAGTTCCCAGGCTAGGGGTCAAATTGGAGCTACAGCTGCTGGCCTACACTGCAGCCACAGCAACAAAAGCTCTGAGCCACATCTGTGACCTACACCACAGCTTTGAGCAATGCCGGATCCTTAACTCACTGACAGAGGCCAGGGAATGAACCCACATCCTCATAGATCCTAATGGGGTTCATTACCACTGAACCATGATGGGAACTCGCAGGGATTCTCCTTTTAAAAGAAGAGAAATCCAATTTACTAACATAAAATATCCATTTTACCAGTGTCTCTGACAGAAATGTGGCAAAGGCAAGTATATTACTGACTTCAATTAAAATGTTTTACTCTTGCAAAATTTATAAAATCACATGACTATATATTTCAAGGCTTCTTCCCAATGTAGATGAAGGGCTGTTGTCAATCTAAGGCTTTATTTGCTTCACAATAAATTCTCCCCCAACCCCCTGTCAAGAATCATAGAAGTTCAGACAAAGAAAGAAGCCTACAGATAATCCAGTGCAAAACCCACATGGTGGATGAGGAAACTCAAAAATGTTCAAGTGAGGAGGCTAAAACCAACCAAGTCCTCTAACTCATACTCTTCTGCACCAAAGTTCTTTAAGTCTTATTGGCTTTTAAAGGAGGGTGACTAGCTGGAACCTAAGTGATATCTGTTAAGGATTTTTGATGTACCAGTGAGGCAGATTAAAGGGAATATATTTGGGTGAAGCTTCTTGAGGAAATAAAGCATTCTGGAAAAAAAAAAGAGATCAGCTAAATATTATTTTTTTAAAAAATGGATTAACTGTTAAACTAAATTCTATCTCCCCTTATTTCATAGTAAAAGGATTCTGGCTAGAACATCTCCTCCCAAGTAGGTCTGCATGTCCTATCCATTCTTGGAGCTAGGTTTTGTTCTGATTGCTAAGGGTAAATGGCACATAAAAATTTAGAATGTCCCTCTTAGTTTCAGCGCATTGTGACATGCCATTGTAACTACTAGGTTTTAAAGAGGAGAATCTAGATACTTCTTATACTAAATATTTTAAGACTATCTTTCTTTTTTTCTTTCTTTCCTTTTTCTTTTTAGAGCTGTACCTGTGACATATGGAAGCTGCAGGCTAGGGGTCAAATTGGAGCTACAACTGCAGGCCTATGCCATAGCCACAGGAACACCAGATCCAAGCTCTATCAGAAACCTATTCTACAGCTTGTGTCAACTCCAGAGCCTTAGTCCACTGAGCAAGGTCAGGGATCAAGCCTGCATCCTCACAGAGACTACATCGAGTTCTTAAACCACTGAGTCAAAACAGAAACTCCAAAACTATTTCTTATTTAAAACTGCTAATAAATATATATTTCCAAATAGTAATGTCTCAGAGAAGAATATTTGTAAAGATATGTATGTATATATATGTGTGTGTGTATATACATGTATATGTATATACACTGATCTTTCTATTTATATATATACACATACATATATGTAGTGTGAAAGAGGTATCGATTTTTACTTCCTGATCAAAATTGAATTTGTTTGAACAGCATTTCGTGTTTAAATAAATTTTGATATTGACCTTGAGAGAGAAAGTCAATAACTATAATATACCTCCAAACATAGAAACCAAATATTCAGACTTCTGTCTGTCAACTGCACATCATCAGACTAGCATGGATACCATAAGACTGGCAGTTCTGCATGATTTGTCTAAAGGGAAAAGGGCTATATATGCTTATGAAAAATCTCAGGAGAAAATGAGAATTAAAAGGGTAAAATCTGATTCTCAGATGTCTGATAGATATCCTAATGACTGAAGAAACCACTGTGATTTCTAAAAGGAGGATTTCCAGAAATGTCAAATTTCTACCCCCTCCTCTTCTGTAGCCTGGTTCCTATAGTTCTTACCTAGGCCATTTCTGAATGTGACTTTTTCTGAGATCAGACTTTTAGAGAAATTATCACCCTGCACCTTCTCAGTTTTACTTTCCAAACTAATTTATTATCTATTCCACTAACTCTTTTCAGATAGGAGGTAACAACCACTGAACTCAGATCAAAAAGAATATTTTTCACCCACAAATTTATCAGACTTAAAAGTCAAGTCTTGTACAAAATAGTTCCTTTGAACATGATGTACTTTGCTTATTTTGGATTAGTGTAAAAACTAGAACTGGCTCCTGGTGATATGTAGTAGTTACTTTTGATCACTGTTGCTTAAATTGCAATGACATTTTCTGAAGTTCTAACTCCAAGGATGCTAACCTGTGACTGCTGGGTTCTGTCTGAGAAAGCACAATATAGTACATCAATAGAAGTAAACACACAGGGGCTAGATAATGCAGAGGGTGATACAGCCACCTTGACGCCCTAAGGATCTGGGTTGAGAACCAGCTGAGCTCATTGCTTCAAGGAGGCTAAGGTCAATCCCTGTCTGTTTTCTACACATTGAAAACCGGGCCACCATTCATTCAGCATAATTGACAAATTATTTCTCCAAAGGAACTGTGCACTAAAATAGAATTTTGTCTGCATTTAAAAGAAAACAATATCCAAACACCCACACAATTCTTATAGTTTTGGGTGCTGACTATATTATAAAGTCTTTGAATTTTATTTCAAGCCTGATTTTACTACTTAAACTTTTCCATGGCACTCAAAACAATTAAAAATACTTGGCATGTTTCTGATATTTCATTTGGTGATTTGTGAAAGCTCTCAGACACTTGAACAAATTTATCTTTTTAGACCCTAAAACATGATGATAACCAAATAATAAAGTTATCTTTTAGTTTGTGGGATCATTCGCTGGAATTAGTAAGATAAATGTGCATACCATTTGTGTGATGCTAAATGAAAACTGATATATTGAAAACAGTAATAATATATCTCCAAAACAGTAGATTATAATACAAAATATATTTTCAGTCTGGAAAAATCTAGATGCTTAATTCTGGAATACATTGCTCAATCAAGCCAGCTTTCCATAGTGGTAAGTGCAAAAATTGTATTTCTCTAAATATAATATCTACATTAGCCTTTTTAGTGAAGACATCCTATACCTGCGTACATTAAAAATTTGTTTTGTGTGGCTTTTCTTTAATGACAATATTTTATTTATAATATTTCATCACTTGCCTCATATCCTTATGAAAATTTTTATCATTATTTTTACCAATCCTTTCTTTAAAGACTCCCCTTACCACCTACCATTTATTTCTTCATGTTCATCCCAATTTGTCCTTATGCTCAAACAGTAAAATATATAGTGTGTTCTTAATAAATAACAATGATAAACAGGGCTTCTTGTGGTTTTAGAAACATAACAACTTATCTAACAACTGTGTGGTTTAGAATAGCATTTCTCAAGTTTGGCACCATAGATCTTTCAATAAACCCATCATAAGTTTAAAATGCATTTAAAACACCTAACCTGCTGAAAATCATAGCTTAAGAACCCTTACGGTAGCCTGTAGTTGGGCAAAGTCATCTAATACAAGGTGTATTTTATAATAAAGCATTGGATATCTCATGTAATTTATTAAATACTATGCTGAAAGTGAAAAACAAAATAGCTGTATGAGTACAGGATGATTGTTGATGTATCAGTTATTTACCCTCCTGATGACATAATTGACTGGGAGCTGCAACTTGCTGCCACAGTGCCCAGCATCATGAGAGAGTATTCTACTACATATTGCTAGTCTGGGAAGAGATCAAAATTCAAAGTTTGCAGTACAATTTCTACTGCATGTATATAATTTTTGCACCATTGCAAAGTCAAAAAGTTTTAGGTTGAACCATTCTAAACTGGGGATCATCTATACTGACATTATAAGTTGACTAATTTTTTTTTCTTTTCTTTTTTTTTGCTGTAGGGGTCTACTCTATGCATTGCAAGAGTTTCCTGGTCCTAACTCCCAAGATGTCAGTAGCATTCCTCCCTGTCACCCTGCTGTAACACCCACAAACACTTCCAAATATTTGTAAATATTCCCTGGGGGTAAAATAGTTCTGTGCTGAGAACCATTGGATTAGCAAATGCTGTTCTGTGTATGAGGAATGATTTTCCTTGACCTTGCCCAGGTGCATATTACTGCCCATGCATTATGGAATCATCTTGAAGTGTCACCTCCTCCTTGAAACCTTAGATGAATTACCCAGGAGGAGGTAATAGCTTCTTTTATTCTGTTTTCATTAGAATAGCTTCATATCTCTTCATATCTCAAAATCCTTAGCACAATACATTTGTATTTATAAACACATTTGTACTAGTGTCTTCCTCCCTCATTTCTTATGCAACTCAAATAAAAAATTAAGGGTAAGTATGCTACCTTTTATATAATATATTCCCATATCAGCAATCGTTTCTGGTACATAATAGACATTCGCTAAATATTTATGGAAAAAATAAAGTGATAGATTAAGAAATCAGCATGGGAAGTTTATAATAAGACAACTCATGAGTATATTTTGACCTTTGTGTAAAACACTGGGCAGGAAAGAAATATTTCTTAACATTTTTTCCCAAATTCCATATTAGAGGGTATTTGAGATCATGAAGGAAATTTACAGGGTAGAGTTGTATGTAGAGGTATAAAAAGTCATTAAAATTTTTGTAAATGAAATTTTCTAAACTATTATTTGATGAGATTATTACTTACACAAAGTCGCTGGTAGCTGACATGAGCTATAGTTAATTTTCCAAAGATGAGGTGCCAATTAATATTTGTTAGTGATGATGAAATGAAAATTTTGAACAGATTTTTTTTTTCTATTTTCACATAGATATTGAGCAATTGCTTTGGAGAAATTTTTTTTCTATTTTCACATAGATATTGAGCTATTGCTTTGGAGAAAAATTTTCTCTTAAATATGAAAAAATAGATGCTTTTGTAGCCAATATAATCTGGTGAAAAGCTAAAAATAAAATCCCTTACCCTAAACACACTAATCCCCGAAACATGTGAATATGTTTCCTCATGTGGCAAAAGGGACTTTGTGGCTGTGATTAATACAAGATCTTGAAATGGGAAGTTTATTCTGAATTATTCAGGTGGGACCAATGGAATTATAGAGGGCCTTATAAGAGGCAGGCAGAGATTAGACACAAAAGGTAACATGACATAGAAAGAGAGAGAGATTTAAAAATGCTATGCCATTAGCGTTGAAGATGGTGGAAAGAGCCATGCGCCAAGGATGCTGGTGACCTTTAGAAGGTAGAAAAAGGATGGAACCTAGGCAAGCCAATACCATGATTTTAATCCAGTGGTACTGATTTCACATTTCTGACCTCAGAAATGGTAAGGTAATAAATCTGCATTGCTTTAAATCACTGAACTTGTTGTAATTTGAGAAACAGTGACAATAGAGAACTAAATGATATAATTATCATGAGAATTTTAACATACCCTTGGTAAGAATTTTATGTTGAATATGTTATTATATATGTTTATATATCATTCTATCATTTTCCAGCAGTAAATTTTGTTCAGTGTTAATAAAATACTATGAATATCCTAAAAGTATCCATTCATCCATTCTGCAGGTGAAGTATACCTGGGTTACAGTCAGATTTCAGTTATCCTAGCAGCAGTGCTGTGAATATGCTTATAAATGGATCCCAATGCAAATGTGCAAAGGTGTCCAGCTCTCCCAGAAGTATATTTGTCCACACATACACCACACACACACACGATTGAGAGAGAGAGAGAAAGAGAGAGAGAGAGAGAGGGAGAGAGAGAGAGGAGAGAGAGAGAGGATTACTTTATTATGAGGTATTTGCTCTCAGGTTTATGGAGGCTGAGACAGGCTGCCATCTGTAAACTAGAGACTTCAGGAAAGCCAGTAGTATAATTTTGTCTGAAGAACCAAAGCAGTCAATGTCTGCATTTATGTAAATTCGAGCCTAAGAGCAGGAGAAGATGAGATGATTGATCTGTTTTAGCTGAAGCAGTAAAGCAAGCAAAAAAGGGCAATTTCTCAGTCTTTTGTTCTATCCAGGCCCTGAAAGGGTTGGAGGATACCCATCCACATTTAGGAAGGCAATCTCCTTTTCTGAGTCCACTGATTGGAATGCTAATCTCATTTGAAAACACTCTTACAGTTACTCTTAGAAATGAAGTTTAACCTGGGCACTTCATGGCCAGTCAGGATGACACATAAGATTAACTATCACATGATGTTTCAATGCATTTATATTGAAAAGGAATGAAATGACACCTTCGTATATTTGAACTTATTATACCTAATGAGTTTTATAATTTTTCAAAGAGACATTTTATATTCTTGTTAGACTTATTCTTAGGTCTTTTCATTTTTGTTGTAAGAGTGACATATATATATTTTTTCTAACTTTGTTCCTAGCATATAGAAATATAATGGAGTTTAAAACCAGCAACTTAGAAGAACTTTCATAATAATTTAAAATTTTTTCAGCAGGATTTCCTGTTGTGGCTCAGCAGAAATGAATCTGACTAGCATCCATGAGGACATAGGTCCAATCCCTGGCCTCGCTCAGTGGGTTAAGGATCCATCGCTGCTGTAAGCTATGGTGTAAGTCACAGACATGGCTCTGATAGGCATTGCTGCAGCTGTGGCATAGTTTGCAAGCTGCAGCTCTGATTCAACACCTAGCCTGGGAACTTCTATATGCTGCGGGTTTAGCCCTAAAGAGGCAAAAAAAAAAAATTATCAGTTTATTTAGGAGTATACATACATACACACACACATAGAGGAATAAAATCTGTGTCTTTTCCCCCTTATTTTTTAATTCTTTCTTTAACAAGCTGTCTAAGAATGTACACAGTCAAAGCAGGAAACCTTATCTTGTTCCTGATCTCAAAGAGAATGGAATGAGTATAATGCTATGGAAATAACTTTTGTTTTATTGTGGAATAATCTGAAAGTAGAGCAAATAGGATTTTATGACAGATTTGATATGGCAATGGGTAAAAAAATCTAATAAAACATGACTCTAGTTTGGCAGAATGCAGTTACTAGGCTAGGAAGACTGGAGGAGGGTATAAAATCAAGATCTCAGTTTAGTGTGCGCTAAGTTTCAGACATATGTTAGATGTGCAAGTGGACACATAGAGTAATAAGTTAAATATGT
Source organism: Phacochoerus africanus (assembly GCF_016906955.1). Taxonomy (NCBI): domain Eukaryota; kingdom Metazoa; phylum Chordata; class Mammalia; order Artiodactyla; family Suidae; genus Phacochoerus; species Phacochoerus africanus. Next base: position 202,188,274 of record NC_062545.1, read on the forward strand.
AACCTTGGTTATAGAAGAATGGAACAAGTAAGAGAGAGAAAAAGGTGAATCATTAGCATTTAAAGCCTATTTAAAGCCATAAGACAGTTAAAATATCAAGACATACATAGTAGATCAGGTTGAAAGAAGTTTGGCCTGAAGTATACTACCATTAAGAGTTTGAGGAGGAGTTCCTGCTGTGGTGCAGTGGGTTAATATCTGACTGCATTGGCTTGGGTCACTGTGGATGTGCAGGTTCAAATCCTGGCCTGTTACAATGGGTTAGAAGATCATGTGTTGCCACATCTGTGGCATAATTTGGAGCTGTGGGTCAGATTCAATCCCTGGGCCAGGAACTTTCACATGCCACGGGTGCAGCTGTTAAAAAAAAAATGAGGGGATGAAGAGAAGCAAAAAAATACGGATGCAGGAGTTACATAGGTAGCAGGAAAACCAAAAGAATAAAGGAAGTGTCCTTGAAACCAAGAGTAGAAGAAGGAAATTTGCTTAATCTCCATTTGTTACTATAAATGCTTCAGTAAAAATTTTTACATCCATATCATAGCTCATCTATAATATTTTTTGGTAGACAAACATCCTACAAATAGAATTTTAAGGAAAAGTCTACATTGGTTTAAAATTACTAACCCAAAAAAGTATCATACAAATTTATATTTCTATCCCTGGTATAAGAGTATACATAAAGGGAAATACGCATTTTTCCTCAGATGCCTTCAATAAAAGAGAGGCAGGTAATCAAAGATAGAAGCTGAAGTGGTTTGCCCATGTACTATCCCTAATTAGGTCAGATATCTCTGCTTTCAGAGGAAACAAAGAAAAACATCATTAAGTAATCAACTCCAAAATTCAACTTGTGGAGGAACATAGTTGGTTTTCAGTGAAAGGAACTTTTTTATAGTAAGTAGAAAAATCATTTTGGAAGCCAGCTAAGTGATGATTATTATATTATCTAAGAGATCTAAGAGTCAAGAGAACTTCAGATAAATCACAAACACTATCAAAGCTATGTGTTTCTAATCTTTAGATACTTAATTATCACTTTCACTATTTTTATTTTATCCACATATAATCTAAACTTCTAGCAATTTGATTTTTAATGTCAATCCACTTTCTCTTTTACTTATATCTTCTTTAGAAGAAAAGTGTATATCATTATTGTGAACAGAAAGAAAGTATCACTTGCCATTAAAGGTAATGGCAAAAATAAATATAACTAATAGAAACAATGTTATTAAGTTTCAGGTTGATGTTATTGTTTGCCAAAGGCTTTGAACCTATGGCCCATAAAAAGAAAATTACCAAAGATTAGAGAAGAGTTAAAGGTGTATTTGTTTCTACACTGTATACTTATAAAATTGTAAAGGAATGAATTGGAAAGTTAAAAGTCTGAACTGTAGCTTGCCATAGATTGCATGATTTATTCAGGGCAGTATTCCAGTCCGTTAACAGAAGAAAAATAACTCAACTCTTATTTTTCCAGAATTATAATTGCTGTTGGATACGAATGTTAGTCCACAGAACTTAAAGCAAACATCAGTGTATATCGTGTGAAACTATAATAACAAAAATTTTGGTCTAAAAAGAGCCCTGGGAGGCAGCCATTTTAAAGTCTCCTCTTATTTTTATAGGAAGGGTTATACTTATACAATGTTATTGTCAAAGACCTATAAAGAAGGATTTTTTAAAAATTCATAATTATATAAATAATTTCAGAATTTTATAGCTTAGAAGAGAGTCCAGAAATCATCCAGTGCTTCACTTTTTAGGTGAGGAAACCACATCTGTGGACATGCTGATGGATACCCAGAGCTCCCATATCCTGTTCATAAAACTCTATCTTATAACTTCCATTTCATCTATTTTTTCATTTATCTCAAAGTCTTAAAAATCTATTATTTAATTGCTTTAAAAGGGAAGAGTCAGATGATTATACACTTGAACTAGTTATGGAGATATATGCCCTAGAAGAGAGATTTTAAAAGATAAGGACTGTAGTGGTTAGGTTAGAACATGGAGAACAAATGGAGTGACTTAGAGCTTAGAAAGAACTTCATAAAGATGTAAACACTTTCCATTATGACTTTACATGCCAAGATTTTTCCTGTGACACACAAATATACTTGCTTATTGTTTCACAGATTGTGTGTGTGTGTGTGTGTGTGTGTGTGTGTGTGGTTGTATATGTTAGCATAGAAAGATTATGAGAAAAGAACGTTCTTAATAATGAGAATTATTCATTATTTTATATAACAATAAATAGGTATGAAGTGCTATTATGTTCTTTTTAGGTGCTGGGTGGATTGCATTCCACTGATCAAATCAAAAAGGTCAAGAGTAAATAAAGGTTGTCTATTAATTTCACCTTTTTGGTGCAAGAAAGAACTGTCAGGAGTTCCCATCGTGACTCAGTGGCTAACAAATCTGACTAGGAACCATGAGGTTGCGGGTTTGGTCCCTGGCCTTGCTCGGTGGGTTAAGGATCCAGCATTGCTGTGAGCTGGGTGTAGGCCGGCAGCTACAGCTCAGATTAGAGCCCTAGCCTGGGAACCTCCATATGCCGTGGGAGTGGCCCTAGAAAAGGCTAAAAGGCAAAAAGACAAAAAAAAAAACTGTCTAAACCACTATAATCATATATAGAATCAATAAGCAAATTGGTAAAAACTAAATTTACCAATGATGATTAGAGAACAAAGAACTGGATGGGCACAGTACAATATAACTCTGGTTAAAGTCTTGTAACACCCATATCTTATATACCATATTTCTTGCTTGTTTGCTTTACCTTAACCTTATGCCCAATTGAGAAACAGCTTTTGCTAGGATGGAGTTGCATTAGCTATTATCACTTCTCCCTCTAACTAGTCCCATAAATCTTCCAAATTTCACACCTCATGAATGCAGCTAAAACCAAGTAAATAAAACAATGCCTGTGAGAATTGTTTGTTTTGTAACTTTAAGTATAAAAATGTCTCTTTCGAAGCCTGACCTATTTTTACAAGGGTAAGAATATGTGTTCTCCACATTTAATATTACAAACAAATCTCCACATTTTCCTACTGGAGAGAATAAGCGTTTTAACACTGATGAAGCTTTGTGCTGAGATGCAATCTCCACCAGATAACTGCTTTGTCTGGATACTATTTGTCTTCTATTTACAGTTGCACTATCTATTCAAAGTAAATAGTTTTGCTCCAGAACATAATGTAATAAAAATAAAACAATCCTAATTTTTTTCTTATATCTGTATTGCTCTTCAGTTTTCAATTAAGAGATTATTTGCAGGCAATTCATAACATTTTTTAGTAAATTCATTTCTGAGGAAAATAACACTGAAAGTCTCAATTGAAGTTATAAGTAATATAGAAAAGAGACATGATATAAAATAAAAATCAGTTTACTAAAAACATTATGAATTTACAACTTCTACATAGACCAGAGTCATACATGAACATACAATTATTGCTGTGTGTGTGTTTGCATGTTTTCACCGCAAATTGCTTAATGTCAAACCAAATACAGCTGAGAAACATTAACTCGACACTGACTGAGGTTTAGTCTCTCAGTGAAAAATAATTTATTATTTTTATTTATTTATTTTTACTTTCATTTTTATTTTTTTTTTTTTGTCTTTTTAGGGCAGCACCCGGACCATATTGAGGGTCTCAGGCTAAGGGTCCAGTTGGAGCTGTAGCTGCTGGTCTACACCACAGCCACAGCAATGCAGGATCTGAGCCGCATCTGTGACCTTCACCATAGCTCATGGCAATGCCAGATTCTTAACCCACTGAGCAAGGCCAGGGATCAAAACCACATGCTAGTCAGGTTCGTTAAATGCTGAGCCATGACGGGAACTCCCTTATTTATTTATTTTTGGTAACAGTCAATCAGCTAACGATTGACTCGGGGAGGATACTGTGATTCCTGTATTCATGTTGTGAATATTAAAAATTCAGTTTGGTAAGACAGACAAAATGGCAGAGTAGAAGGACACGAGCTCACCTCTTCTCATAAAAACACCAAAATCACTACTAACTGCTGCACAACCATCAACAAAATAGATGGGAAGCTGTGAAAAAAAAAATCCTACACCCAAAGACAGAGAAGTAGCCAACTGAGATAGGAGAGGCACTCTTGCAATATAAGCAAATCCCATACCTGATTGGTGGGTGACCTACAAACTGGAAAATAAATATACTTCAGAGGTTCTCCATAGAAGTGAGAGTTCCAAAACCCATGTCAGGTTCCCTAGCCTGGGGGTCTTGCATTGGGAAAAGGAGGCCCCACAGCATTTGGGGTTGAAGGCCAGTGGAGCTTGCATACAGGAGCTCCACAGGACTAAGGGAAAACAGAGACTTCACTCTTGGAGGGTGTACACAGGGTTTTACATGCACTTAGCCAGACTCATCAAGAAAAAAAGGGATAGAACTCAAATCAGTAAAATTAGATATGAAAAAGGAGAACTAACAATGGACAATAACAGAAATACAAAGGATTTTAAGAGACTATTAAAAGCAACAATATGCCAATAAAATGGCCAATCTATGAGAAATGGAAAAATTCTTAGAAAGGTACAATCCTCCAAGACTAAACCAGGAATAAATAGGAAATATAAACAGACCAATCACAAGTACTGAAATTGAAACTGTGATTAAAAAACTTTCAAAAGCCAAAAGTCCAGAACCAGATAGGTGAATTCTATCAAATACTTAAGAAGAGTTAAAAACCTATACTTCTGAAACTATTTAAAAAAATTGTAGAGGAAAGAACACTCCCAAGTTCATTCTTTTAGGCCATCATCACCCTCATAGCAAACCAGACAAAGATAACGCATAAAAGAAAACTATAGACCAATACCACTGACGAGCATAAATGAAAAATCCTCAACAAAATATTAGCAAACCAAGTCCCATAATACATTTGAAGGATCATACATCATTATCAAGTGAGATTTATCCCAGGGATGCAAGGATTTTTTTTAATATCCACATAGTAATAGATAATGTGATATACATTAACAAATTGAAGAATGAAAACTATACGGTCATCTCAATAGATGCGTAAAATGTTCTGACAAAATCCAATACCCATTTATGTAAATACTCTCCAGAAAATGGGCATATAGGGAATCTACCTCAACATAATAAAGACTATATATGACAGACCCATAGCTAACATTATTCTCAATGGTGAAAAATTGAAGGAAGTTCTGCTAAGATCAGGAATAAGACAAGGATATCCACTTTTGCCATTTTTATTCCAAATAGTTTTGGAAGTCCTAGCCACAGCAATCAGAGAAGAAAGAGAAATAAAAGGAATCCAAGTTGGAAAAGAAGTAAAACTCTCCTGTTTGCAGATGACATGAGGCTATACAGAGAGAACCCTAAGGACACCAACAGAAAACTACTAAAGCTCATCAATGACTTCAGTAAAGTTACAGGGTACAAAATTAATACACAGAAATCTATTGCATTTCTTTACTAACAATAAAAGATCAGAAAGGGAAATTAAGGAAACCATCACATTTATTATCACATCAAAAAGAATAAAACATACCTAGGGAAGAAAAAATCCTGTATCCTGAAAACTATAAGACACTGATGAAAGGAGTCAAAGATGGCACAAACAGATGGAATGATACACCATGTTCTTGAACTGGAAGAATCAGTATCATCAAAATGGCTATACTACCCAAGGAAATCTACAATTTAATTCAATCCTTATAAAGTTACCAATGGAATTTATCACAGAACCAGAATAATTTTTTTAAATTTGTTTGGAAACATAAAAGACCCTGAATATCCAAAGTAATCCTGATAAAGAAAAATAGAGCTAGAGGAATCAGGATCCCTGACTTCAGAATATACTACAAAGCTAGAGACATCAAAAAAGTATGCTACTGACCCAAAAACAGAAATATGGATTGATGGAGTAGAATACAAAGCCCACAAATAAATCATGCACCATAGGGTCAACCAATCTATGACAAAGGAGGCACAAGTATACAATGGAGTAGATAGTCTCTTCAATAAGTTGCACTGGAAAAACTGGACAGCTACATGTAAAAGAATGAAATTAGAACACTCCCTAATGCCATACAGAATAATAAACTCAAAATGGGTTAAAGACTTAAATAAAAGACCAGATACTATACAACTCTTAGAAGAAAGCATAGACAGAACACTCTCTGACTTAAACCTCTGCAATATATTTTTGGATACACCTCCTAGAGTAATAAAAATAAAAGCAAATATAAATAAATAGGACCTGATTACATTTAAAATCTTTGAACTTTTAAGCAAAGGAAGCCATAAACAAAACAAAGGGACAATCTAGTGAATGGGAGAAAATAGTTGGAAATGAAGCAACTGACAAGGAAATAATTTCCAAAATATATAAACAACTTATGCAGTTTAATATTCAAAATAAAAACAACCCAATCAAAAAACGGGCAGAAGATCTAAATGGACATTTCTCCAAACAAAACATACAGAAGGGCATAAAATGCATGAAAAGGTGCTCAACATTGCTAATTATCAGAGAAATGCAAATCAAACTAAGATGAGGTATCACGTTATACCAGTATCATTCTTATACCAGAATGCCCATCATTAAAAAGTCTATAAACAATAAATGCAGGAGAAGGTGCAGAGAAAAGGGAACAATCTTACACTGTTGGTGGGAATGAAAACTGATACAACTACTATGGAAAACATTACAGTGGATCATCAAAAACTTAAACATAAAACTACCATATGATCCAGCAGTTCTACTACTGAGCATTTAACCAGAGAAAACCCATTTTTAAATTGGGTTGTGGGCTTTTTTGTTGTTGAGTTGTATAAGTTGTTTCTATATTTTAGAGATTAAGCCCTTGTCAGTTGCCATCATTTGAAACTGTTTTCTCCCATTCTGTAAGTTGTCTTTTTATTTATTTATTTATTTATTTTATGGTCTCCTTTGCTGTGCAAAAGCTTGTCAGTTTGATTAGGTCCGATTGGTTTATTTTTGCTCTTATTTCTGATGCCTTGGGAGACTGACCTGAGAAGATGTTTGTAATGTTGACATCAGAGAATGTTTTGCCTATGTTCTTCTCTTCTAGGAGTTTGATGGTGTCTTGTCTCACATGTCTTTAAGCCATTTTGAGTTTATTTGTGCATGGTGTGAGGGTGTGTTACAGTTTCATTGATTTACATGCAGGTGTCCAATTTTCCCATCACCACTTACTGAAAAGACTGTCTTTTTCCCATTTTATGTTCTTGCCTCCTTTGTCAAAGATTAATTGACCATAGGTGTCTGGGTTTATTTCTGGGTTCTCTATTCTGTTCCATTGGTCTCTCTGTCTGTTTTGGTACCAGTACCACACTGTCTTGATGACTGTGACTTTGTAATAGTGCCTGAAGTCTGGGAGAGTTATGCCTCCTGCCTGGTTTTTGTTCCTCAGGATTGCTTTGGCACTTCTGGGTCTTTTGTAGTTCCATATAAATTTGTGGATTGTTTGTTCTAGTTGTGTGAAAAATGTCCTGGGTAATTTTATAGGGATTGCATTGACTCTGTAGATTGCTTTGGGTAGGATGGCCATTTTTACGATATTAATTTTTCCCACCCAGGAGTATGGAATATCTTTCCATTTCTTTACATCTTCTTTAATTTCCTTGATTAATGTTTGATAGTCCTCAGCATATAAGTCTTTTATCTTCTTGCTCAGTTTATTCCCAGGTATTTGATTTTTGGGGATTCAATTTTAAAAACTATTGTATTTTTGTATTCCTTTTCTAATATTTCATTGTTAGTATACAGAAATGTGACTGATTTCTGAATGTTAATCTTATATCCTGCTACTTTGCTGAATTAGTTGATCAACTCAACAGCAAAAAAAGCCAATGACAAAAGGCAAGACAATGGCAAAAGACCTGAAGAGATATTTATGTACAATTGTCATTCAAACAGTCTCCCTGGAAATCTCATGGAAATCCCAAAAGAACAAATTTAGAATCTTTATCTTCTTCTGCAACTCTCCCTAATTGCTCAATATATAGTTCTATTAATTATTCTTAGTTCCTAATTTTGCTCACTCAGCCATGCTCTTATACCTTTGATCCTACTTCCTAAAGAATCCCCAAACCTTCCATTGTTTTCCATCCTCACTGTCACACCCCAAGTCCAAACTTCAGTAATTTGTTTCTTAGCCTGCACAAGTAGACTTGGATATCTGCACATCTATTCATCTACTTGTGACAACTTCCCAATCTTTACGTATCAAGTCTCCACAACGAGGCTAAAACTATTTTAAAATGGCAGGGTAATCTTATAATTTCCCTGATGCAAACTAATCAATGAATTCCCATTGCCTTGGAAAAATTTCAGAATCTTTAACAGATTACAATACTCTGTATTGTACAGATTCTACCTCTTTCTCCAGTGTCATCTGTGACATTCTATTTGTTGCTTTCTCCATGTCAGCTCTATTGGGTTTTTCTCAGGTTTTTGAATCTACCAGACTCTCTTAAGTTTCTAGGTTGTTATACTGGCAGGTATTTTTTCTCCTGGATAAAGACTTATCCTCTATCTATTTAACTAACTAAAACTCGTTTGACAGAGTTCAGTTCAACTATTCACCTGCTTATTCATGCAAAACTATCAGCATCTTTATGTATCAGGTATATTTATAGATGCTGGAAAAATAGCACTGAGTGGAAGAAACATGGTGTCTTTTCCTGACCCAAAAAATTAGGTTTTGACAACCAATCCATGAAATGTTATGAATACTTTTCCTCAGTAATTATATAGTTAAAATAATTGTATTAATTATATTTTATTATTTATTTAATATTTGTATTTTCCACTAAATGGTGAGTTCCATAGAGGCAGAGATCAACTGTTTAGTGTATATTCAATTAACATTTTCTTAACTGACTGTTACTACTAGGCTAAAACAAAATCTCAAGGATAACACCCAAACTCTTTGAAATTGTATGTAAAGCCACCGAAATCCTAACCATAATTTTCCACCTGTTTTATAAAACTTCTTGAATTCTAGTCATAAATTATATTAATTTCTTAAACTTATCTTGTGTTTATTGCCAACTTTTATACAAACTCCTTCCTTTATCTTGAATGCCTCTCTCCAACTTAATTTGCTTGAAATCCTACCTTTTTCAGTATCTATTTACTGAGTACATTCATAAAGTAGTCCATATACTGTGAACCTAGGTTGTTTAAGAAGTCATGAATACAGAGATAATTTTGGAGGTCTGGCTGAACAGAGAAGACACCAAGATGAAAGTAGTGATCTCTTAATATTTGCATCATATCCTAGCACATGGTGGACAACTCTGTGAAGAATGGGAAAAGTAGCTTTGGATAGATGAAGGAGATGTCAAAGGTACTTGGAAGTGACAAGGGAGAATAAGAAGAGGGTTTCTGGCAACTGTCCTCAAAGAATCTATAGTATAATGTGAGAGATAGAGTGGCTAATATGTATAATTGCAGTAATTTAAAAAATAATATATGTTAAAGAAAATATGAGAACAAACTGAAACATACATTTTTGTAGGTTATTAAGGAAAGTTGCATAAAAGTGAGAGTGATCAAATATGAGAAATATAGATGAAGCCAAATAAACCAAAATTCCTAACAGTGACTGAGTTGAGTAAGGAAAAAAGGAGAAGGGCTGAAAGAAGCACATTCGTAAAATAAATTTGCATTCACTCTATTCAGATTTCTGGGGTCTGAAGCTTATATAATTCTGAGACCATCTTTCAGAGAAAGAATATAAAATTACATGGACTTCCTATTGTGGCTCAGCAGGTTAAGAGTCTAACTAGTATCCACGAGGATGCAGGTTCATTCTCTGGCCTCGCTCAGTGGCTTAAAGGATCTGGCATTGCGGAGAGCTGTGGTGTAGGTAGCAGATGTGCTCAAAACTGGCATTGCTGTGGCTGTGGCATAGGCCAGCAGCTGTAGCTCTGACTTGACCCCTAGTCTGGGAAGTTCCATGTGCCATGGATGCGGCCCTAAAAATGACAAAAAAAAATAATAAATTAGATGTAAGCCAAACATTCATTATAATGAAGAAAGAAACTACACAGTTTACAAATAGCATGAATATTGTAAAATTTAGAAAATAACTTTTCAATCGCTCTTTATTCTTCAGACACAGTTTACATAAAGTAAAATGTGCAAAATGTAGCATAGTTTAGTGAGTTTTACCAGTGCATATATTTAAGTAATCTCCAATGCAGTCAAGATATAGAACATTTCCATTAGCCCTGTGTTTCCTTATGCCTCTTTCCGGTCAATTCCCATTCCCAAAGGCAATTGGTGTTTTAATTTCTGTCATAATTAATTACTTTTGCCTGCTTGAACTTCACAAGAGAAATAATTCAGTATAAACTTTTTATGTATATATGTAATCTATTTTGCTCAATATTCATCCATGTTGTTGAATGCATCAGATGTCTGTTTTTAAACTGTATTGTATTCCATTGTGATCATGTGCCACAGATTTCTTACCTATTCTCCTAGTAAGGAACATTTGGATTATTTCTAGTTTAAGGTATTATGAGTTAAGGTACTAAAAACTTTTACACACATCTATAAGCATTTGTGAAACAAAAGTTTTCATTTAACATGAATAAAAATTATGGGCTTTCATTTGACATAACAGAAAATAGTGGGTCATGAGGCCACTTTATGTTTATTTGTACAAAATTCTGTCAAACTGGGTTTTCAAAGTAGTCATGTTATTTTTACATTTCCAACAGAAATCCAGGAGTTCAGTTTTTCCAAATATTTATTCTTCTTTTAAACTACTTAATTTAGTTATTAGTTTACATTTCCATCATATTTATTGATGAAGACAATTTGTGCATAAAAAGATTATCTCAACATCAGGGGATATCATAAAAATGCAAAACATTTTAATTTTGGTAAAATTCAGCTGATAATTTTCTTTCATTGTTAGTGCTTTTTTGCACTGCTTCAGAAATCTTTCTCTACATGGAGAGTGGTTATTCAGTCTCCTATTGAGGGGGATATTGAGATTGTTTCTATATTTGAGATATTATGAATAAATTTCTATGAACATTAGTACATGGTTGTAAAGAATTTCATACATTTGTACATTCATTTGAAAGTCTTTGAAAGGAAAGCATTATATTTTTACCCTGGGTAAATTCCTAGGAAGCAAATTACACTTCATGAACTACTTTTTTCTGTGAAATATATTTTCATGTCCTTTTAAAAACTGGGTTGTTTATCATTAATTTCTATATATTCTTCATGTATTATGGAATCAATTCCTTTTTGAATTATAAGTATTGAGAATATGTTCCCTATGTCTATAGATTGCTTTTAATTTTTTTAGCATTTTTGATTAGCAAAACATTTACTTTGTAAAGATCTATTTTTCTTTCTATTTGGTGACTTTTTGTTATAATAAAGAAAATTTCCCTATAACAAGACTGATAAAATATTTTCAATGTTTTCTCGAAAAGGTATACACATTTAGATTTTATGTTTATATCTAATAATTCATCTCAGATATATAATAAATTATTTTATTTTATTTTTATTTTCTGGTTGAAACATTTTTTATTGAGAAATTTTCCAAACTTTCATTGAGTGTCTATACCACTTTTATTTCCACCAGCACTATATGAGTGGCCCAGTTTTTTAATAACCTTACCAGTATTTGCTACTTTCAAAATCTGCTGGCCCTCTGATGGGTCCCACTCACCCTGTGGGAAAGGGGAAGTGAGGTATATTAGTGATTAGCCACATCTTCTCACACTAATTCATTAAGTCACATTCCTAATATGCAAAAGTAAAGAAAGGCTCAGCTCACTTTGTGCCCTTCTACCTTGTACCCTGCTGACACATTATTTGCTTCTGCTGTAGAGGGTACAGAAGATAAACTCCTTCCATGCTCTGTCAACACCACCCAACTGGGAAAATCAGAATAACACTTCTTGCTTTTGTGGAGGGGATAAAATCACATTCCCATCACTGAAGTCATGAGTGGGAGCAGTTTTTCCATTTGCACTTCCTATAACCTGCCAACATGTTTACTTGACTCTATCAAACATATTTTCTTTCAAGAAGCAACCCTAAGAATAATACCAATCACGAATATCCCTCAATTAAAATTTGCTAATCTATTAGTTGGTTACATTTTGACTATTTATTTGAGCTATTATTTTTATTATAAGTAATATAAAAAACTGTGTTTCTTTTTCGGAATTATTTAGTTTTTAAATATTTTAATTTTTTATTAAAGTATAGTTGATTTACAATGTTTGTCAATTTTTGCTGTATAGCAAAGTGACTCAGTCATACACATACACACATGTACACAAACACACACACACACATATATACTTCTTAATATTATTTTTCCTTGTAGTCTATCTCAAAAGATTGGATATAGTACCTGCGCAGGGATATAGTTTCCTGTGTGTGTGTGTGTGTGTGTGTGTGTGTGTGTGAGTGAGAGAGAGAGAGAGAGGGAGACTGAGTCACTTTGCTATACAGTAGGATCTAGTTGTTTATCCATTCCATGTAATAGTTTGCATCTACCAATCCCAAACTCCCAGTCCATCCCACTCCTCCCCTCCCTTTGGCAACCACAAAACTTTCTTTACATCCGTGAGTCTGTTTCTGTTTCATAGGTATGGTAATTTGTGTTGTCATAATAAAGTGATACCATTTTAGTATACACATATAAGTGATACCATGTGGGATTTGTCCTTCTCTTTCTGACATACTTTATTCAGTATAATAATCTCCAGTTGCACCCATATTACTGCAAATGGCATTAGTCTGTTTTTTTTATGGCTAAGTAATATATATGTATATCACATTTTCTTAATCCATTCATCTGCCAATAGATATTTAGGTTGTTTCCATGTCTTGGCTACTGTGAATAGTGCTGCTATGAACATAGTGGTGATGTATCTTTTGAATTGTACTTTTTTCTGGATAGATGTCAAGAAGTGGGAATGCTGGGTCATATGGCAGTTCTATATTTAGTTTTCTGAAGAAACCCCATACTGTTTTCCATAGTGATTGTACCAATTTACATTCCCATCAATGGTATAAGATGGTTCCCTTTTCCCTACACCACCTCTAGCATTTGTTATTTGTAGACTTATTAATGATGGTAATGATGGCCATTCTGACTGCTGTGAGGTGGTACCTCATTGTAATTTTGATATAGATTTCTTTAATATTTAGTGATGTTGAGCATCTCTTCATGTGCCTACTGGCCATCCATATGAGTTCTTTGGAGAAATGTTTATTAGGTCTTCTGCCCATTTTTCCATTGGGTTGTTTCTTTTTTTGTTGTTGAGTTATATGGGTTGTTTGTATAGAAGTCAAAGCTTGTATACAAAGTTTGATTAGGTCCAATTTGTTTATTTTTGTTTTTATTTCTATTGCCTTGGGAGACTGACAATAAATATTTGTATGATTTTTGTCAGAGAAAAATTTGCCTATGTTCTCTTCTAGGATTTTTATGGTTTCGGTACTAAGTTTAAGGCTTTAAGCCATTTGAAATTATTTTTGTGCATGCTATGAGAGTGTATTCTAATTTCATTGATTAAGCAGCTGTCCAGTTTCCACAGCACCACTTGCTGAGGATACCATATTTTTCCATTTTATATTATTGCCTTCTTTGTTGAAGATTAGTTGCCCATAAGTGTCTGGGTTTATTTCTGGGCACTCTATTCTGTTGCATTGATCCCTATGTCTGTTTTGGTACCGATACCACACTGTTTTGATTACTGTAGCTTTGTAATACTGTCTAAAGTCTGAGAGAGTATGCCTCCTGCTTTATTTTTTTTTTCTTTCTTTTTTCCCCCTTCAGTATTGCTTTGGCAATTCTGGGTATTTTATGATTCCAAATAAATTATTAGATTATTTATTCCAGTTCTGTGTAAAATGTCATGGGTAATTGGATAGGGATCACATTAAATCTATAGATTGCTTTGGGTAGTGTGGATATTTTAATAATTAACTATTCCAATCCAGGAGCATGGGCTATCTTTCCATTTTTTTGAATCCTTTTCAATTTCACTTATTAATGTCATAGTTCCCAGTGATTTACAATGTTAGTTTTAGATGTACAGAGATTCAGTATATATATATATATATATATATATATATACACACACACATATATATATATGTGTGTGTGTACATATAATTTTTCATAATTAAATATAATATATAATATATAAGAATTATTTTTCAGATTATTTTTCCTGGTAGGTTATTACAAAATATTGAGTATAATTCCTGTGCCATACAGTAGGTCTTTGTTGGCTATCTATTTTATATATAGTATTGCTGACTTGTTAATCAAATCTGCCTAATTTATCCCTCCCCTATTTCCCCTTTGGAAACCATAAATTTGTTTTCTATCTCTGTAAGTCCTTTTCTTTTTTGTAAATAGGTTCATTTGTATCTTTTTAAGATTCCACATATAAACATTATCATATGATATTTCTATCTGGCTTATTTCACTTAGTATGGTACTCTCTAGTCCACCCATGTTGATGCAAATGATATGATTTCATTCTTTTTTATGGCTAAGTAACTTTAAATTGTATCTATGTACAATCTTTATCTTTATTGTCTTTATCCATTCCTCTGTTGGTGGACATTTAGGTTGCTTCCATGTCTTGGCTATTGAAAATAGTGCTGCAATAAACACTATGGTGCATATGTCTTTCAGAATTATAGTTTTTTTCCAGATACATGGGACTGAAGAATCACTACATATTATTAAAAACATATTTTAAATTATCCTGTTTCATTATTTTGCTGAAATGCTTTAGAAAACAACTTTATTCACACAAATAAAATAGATTTAATTTTTCCATGTTAGTGTTCTCAGAATGGAGATTAATTTTCCCATTACAAACTTTACATTCATCCCCAATGAATGTTTTGAAGATTTCCTGATCTTTTAGTGAAATTTTACTGTGATATTTTTCATTCTGTATGATTGAGAATATATACAGCTGTTATGTAATTGTTTTTCTCTTGTCCTATTTATAGTACATTACAAAATTTTTAGCAATTCTAAAATAATCTTTATATTTGCAATATAAATGATAAATTTGTAATCATTCTATTATATAAAAGTATAAAAATATCTAGCTTATTAAATCATAAAAGATTATAAAACCCCTATGGCACTCTTATGATATAGGTAATATGCTATGTTACATTCTGGATCCCTTCTTATTCATTCCTTATTTTTTAATTTCAGTTTACAGATGCCTAAATGTACTTCCATTCCATAGAACTAGCTTCCTTCCTCTTTGGGGCTATTGAAAATAAGCTCTTTTCAAACTTAAAGGTATTATCACTAACCACCAGTGGAAAACAGTCAGCCAATAAAAAAAAAAAATCAATAAACATGAGTCATGTTTCCAGAATCTTACATAGAACCCTCCCACATTTGTTGTTCTTATTGTTTCTTTCTTATTTTCCTCTTTGAAAAAGCATAGGAATTGTTTCTTTTTTTCTTTATTGTATTACTATGGGAAAAATCATCTCCTTCTCTTCCTTTCCATAGTCCCTTATAACTTAGATTTCCCTTTCCTCTAACACACCAAAATTACCACAAAAGTCTACCAATGTGGTCCTTAGATGCTACTAGAATTACAGATATGCTTTTAGCAATCTCAGCATATACTTTATTAAAAAAATAAGTCACCTTAGATAATGTGTTTTTATAATCCTATTAATATGGTTAATACTTCGAAAACAGAGGAAGAGGCATTGGTGGTTGGAGAGTTCTTTAATGCATTTTCTACTGTCCTTCGTGATAGTAATTCTGCCAAAGATTTACAGAATGGAATACCAAATTAGGAATCTCAACAAAGCTAAGAGAGCCACGTTTAAAGATGAAGTTAACTATGTTTTCAAATATTTCATTTACTAATGTGCATATGTCCTTTCCAAGGTTTGAAGATGGAACAATGTGCAAACTTTGTCCTATATTTCTAAGATTTATAAAAATAAAACACTTGACTGATATTCAATTTAGACTGCTCACTCTCTAATTATAAACATTAACAATATCCAATATAATACATCATATCAACATAAAAATCATTCAATGCAGAAAAATCTTTGATAAAGATCAAATACTCATTCATGATAAAAACTTTCAGTCAACCAGGAATACAGAGGATTTATCTCAACTTGGAAAAGGGCATGTACACAAAGATTAAAGGTAACTTCATACTTAATTATGAAAGACTGGATGCTGTTCTATAAAGACTGAGAACAAGGTAAGAACGACCACTCTAGTCCCCCTTTTCAACATATTACCAGAGTTCCATTGTGGCTCAGTGGGTTAAAAACCTGACCTAGTGTCCTTAAGGATGTGGGTAAGATTCCTGGCCTCAATTAGTGGGTTATAGATCCAGTGCTGCCACAAGCTGCAGCATAGGTCACAGATGTGGCTTGAATACAGGGTTGCTGTGGCTATGGCAAAGGCATACAACTGCAGTTCCTATTCAACCCCTAGCCTAGGAACTTCCAGGCACAGCCTTGAAAAGAAAAAAAGTGAAATCAAACCAAAACAAAACATATTATTTGAAGTTCCAGTCACTGAAACAAAGCAAGAATAACAAATAAAAGGCACAGCAATTGGAAAGGAGGAAACAAACAAAAGAAACCCTGCCTTTATCTGCATATGACATTTGTCTATTAAAAATCTGATGGGAATATTAAAAAATACACTCTATGATTAAAAAGCTAGTTCGTCATGATTGCAGGATACAAAATCACAGAAAATATTGCATTTCTATATACTAACAATCAGCACATGGGAATAGTTATTAAAAAACATTAAATTTACCCCAAAGAAAATAATTTAATAAGATATATTCAAAGTATATACTTAATAAAATTTGGATAGGATTTGTATTGTAAAAATTACAAGAGAATTCCCATCGTGGCTTAGTGGTAACAAATCCAGCTAGTATTCCTGAAGATACTTGTTTGATCCCTGGCATCACTCAGTGGGTTAAGGATCTGGCATTGCCATGAGCAGTGGTGTAGTTCACAGACGAAGTTCATGATCTGGTGTTGCTGTGGCTGTGGTGTAGGCTGGCAGCTGCAACTCCAATTTGACCCCTAGCCTGGGAACATCATATGCCACGGGTGTGGCCCTAAAAAGCAAAATTATTTTTAATAATAATAATAATAATTACAAAATTCTGATGACAGAAATCAAAAAAAACCTAAATAAATAGAGAGGCATAATGTGGTCGTGGATGGGAAATAAAATAACACAGACATCAATTTTCCTCAAATTAATCAATATGTTTGATACAACTTCCATAGAAAACTAAGCAATGATTTTTGAGGACATAAAACAAGTGATCCAAATTTAATACAGAAAGAGACAGAATAGCTAGAACAATTTTGGAAAAGAAGAATAAAGTAAAAGGAATAACTCCACCTAATATTAAAACTTATTAGATAGCTACAGTAATTAAAGACAGTGTAATATTTGGAGAGAGGCACATAGATCAAGGGAGCAGACAGAGAAACCAGAAATAAACCCACTCAAATTTTTCCAACTTTTTTTTTTAAGGGCCGCACCCAAGGCATATGGAGGTTCCCAGGCTAGGGGTCCAACTGGAGCTACAGCTGCTGGCCTATGCCACAGCCATAGCAACGCAGGATCCAAGCCATGTCTGTGACCTACACCACAGCTCACGGAAATACCAGATCCTTAACCCACTGAGCAAGGCAAGGGATTGAACCCATAACCTCATGGTTCCTAGTTGGATTTGTTTTCACTGCACCATGATGGGAATTCCTCCAACTTATTTTTGGCAACAGATAAAAAGCAATTCAATGGAGGCAGAAGAAACATTTTAACAAATGAAGCAACTGGAAATCCATAGCCAAAAAATATCCTGAACCTCAATCTAAACCTCAAAACTTTACTCAAAATTTATCCTAGACTTAAGTGTGAAACTATAAAACTTTAGGAAAACGTTTTAGAAAATCTTTAGGAAGAAGGTCTAGACAAAGTGTTATTAAACTTGACAGCAAAAGCAAGGTCCATAACAGGAAAAATCATAATATTTGACCTCATCAAAATTAAAAAAATAATCCTCCATAAAAGATCTTGTGAAGAAAATGAAAAGACAAGATATAAACTGAGAGGAAATATTTGTGAACCATATATCTGACAAAGACCCAAGATGTAGAGTATACAAAGGAGTCTCAAAAATTCTAGAGTAAAAATAAATAAACAATCCTGTTAGAATATGGGCAAAGACCTGTCATACATTGGTGGTAAAATTGGTGAACTGTAAAATGAAGCAGTTACTGTGTTAAAGAGGATGCTAGATTTTAGAAAACTAAATGTTTGCATATGACCCAGCAATTGAATACTTGGGCATTTATCCCAAAGAAATCAAAAGTTATGTTCACACAAATAGTTCTACATAAATGTTTATATAAGCTTTATTTGGAAGAGACAAATACTGAAGACAACTCAGATGTCCTTCTGTGGATGAATGGTTAAATAAACTGTGTCATACCCATACCATAGATTAATACTCAGAAATAAAACAAAACTGTTTAAACACTCAACAACTTGGATGAGTCTCAAGGGAGTTATTCTGAATGATAAAAATCCAATCTGAGCAGGTGACATCCTGTATGATTTCATTTATATAACATTCTTGAATTGACAAAATTTTTCAAATTGTTAACAAATTAGTGGTTGCCAGGGAGGGAAGGGTATGTCTGTGCGTATAAAGGTATAGCATGAGGGATCCATGATGTAGAGCTGTTATGTATATTGACTGTGGTAGATTTAATTGTACAGAAGTAAGACACACACACACACACACACGTGCATGTACAACTGATTAAATCTAAACAGCATTAGTTGATGGTATCAATGCCAATTTCCTGGTTGTGATATTTCCTTCTAGTTATTTAAGATGTTACCTTTGAAGGAAACTGAGTAAAGGGTACACAGGACTCTCTGCATCATTTCACATAACTGCATATAAATCTACATTACCACAAAATTTAAAAAATAAAGTTATCAAGCAATATGCAAAATTCGATAACATTTTGGGTAATGCGGAAAAGACTAGAAGTAAATCCAACAAAAATTAATAGCTATCTGTAGGAAAAAAACAGTATCTGTACTTTTTAAATGCCCCCATCCATCTTGTCTTCCTGGCTTATCTGGCTTATATACCATTCTCCATAACTATAATAATTCCTGAATTTCACCTTCCTTGCATACTCTCTCTTCATCATTCTCACCTGAACAAATTCCAGTTTTGGTTACATCCAACTCTCCAAACACTCCTATATACTTCACTACTATGCTCAAGAAAAGCATATTGACTGGATTAAAAACAAACAACCTTAATCACTGGATTCACTTTATGTTTATGACCCAAATCTCACGTGTCTACAGTGATGCTATACATCCTTCTGTATTTTCATTTATTTATTCATTCTCCTGGTCTTTAAGTTTCACATTTTTTCCTCTCTTCTCAAAACTCAAGAGCCTCTTCCTAATTTGATGATCTACCTTACTTCCCTTAGAAAATGAAAATAATAAGGAGAGGAGCTCCCCACATTTCCAAACCTACTGATATGTCTTCATTTCTATTCATTCTTACAGTAGAATAGTTGATCACATTTTCAAGTTAAGCATTCCATTTGAGCATGGTTTACATTCTCTCTTGATCACTCAGGTTCCAGCCCCAAATTTCCCATCTACTGGATGACACAAACATACCATACTGTCTTCCATGGGAGAAAATCTTTTCCATTAACCTCTAGAATCTTCTCCCATTTCTGACCTTTTCTCTACTGTCTTTTAGAGAAATACTTCTCAAAAAGTCATTCTTCTTCAGCTGTTCTCATTTAAACCTGCTCTAACTAGATATTCTTACCCATCACACATACAAAAAGTGCTATTGTTAATATTATTAATGTCCTTCATATTTCCAAACCCAATAATTGGTCCTCATTTTGAAAGATCATCAGCATTCGACACTATTAACACCATAATTTAGAAAAATGGGTTCCTATATTTTCCCTATAGAAAATAATCTCCACTGATTTTCCTTCTATTTCACAACCCCCTTCTTAGGCTTCTTTGCAGTTTCTTGTTCCTCTTCTCTTACCACTGAATGTTGGAGTTTCCCAGGCTCAGTGCTGGGATCTCTTTTCTTTCTCTATTTATATTCACTTTTTTTGTTTGTTTAATTTAGGGTCACATTCACAGTACATGGTTGTTCCCAGGCTAGAGGTCAAATCAGAGCTTCAGCTTCTGGCCACAGCAATGCCAGATCCAAGCTGCATCTTCAACTTACACCACAGTTAATGGCAATGCCAGATCTTTAACCCAGTGAGCCTGGCCAGGGATCATACCTGCAACCTTATGGATACTAGTTGGGTTTGCTACCACTGAGCCACCATGGGAACTCCTATATTCACTTCGAAGTGACCTGTTCTTGGCCCCTATATGAGTTCCAAATATCATGTATATGACTCTCAATTTATATCTCTAGTCCTTATTTGTCCTTTAACTCCAGATATATAAACACAGTTCCCTCCTTTACATCTTCATTTGGGCATTTAATAAACATTTCCAACTTAACATGTATACCAGTGAATTCTTGATTTTCTCCAAAAATATGTTTATTTTAGTCTCTTCCATATAAGTAAATGGCATCACCTCTCAATCTTGTTTAGAACAAAACTCTGGAAGCATTATTGATTCCTTTATTCTCTGATACTCCACGTCAAATCATAATACAATTGTATACTTTCTGTACTCAAAACTCATCTAGAATCTGACCATAACTTACCAACTCCAATTCTTTTTCTAAAATCCTCTTCCAGGCTATATTATCTTTTATCTACTCATAGGATAACTTCCAAACATGTTTCCCTGTTCTCTCCTTTGCTACTATAGCTTATTCTCTACAACATCAATAGAGTGATCCTTTTTAACTATACATCAAATTATCTTTATTCTAAGGATAAGAGTGACCAATATTCAAGCACACCTTCACCTTGGATTCACATTATATAACTAAGATTTTAAGGTTATCTCATCTGGCACTACCACTTAGCCTAACTATAATAAATAGCTTATAATTAATCAAATAAGTGGACACAAATTTAGTAATATTATAGATACAAAAAGCAAAATTAACTAAACAGACCTTTGCAGAAAACTCTGTCCAAAACCACTGAAATAAACATTTTCATCATATATTAAACATTTACAAAATTTGATCATACTGTATGTAATAAAGCCAACCACAAAAATTCAGAACATTGAATCCATACATTTACTGGCCTGAATATTACACAAGAGCATTTTTAAAAACATAACTAGAAAATGTCCAAATAGGGAGTTCCCCTTGTGGCACAGCAGAAACGAATCCAACTGGGAACCATGAGGTTGTGGGTTTGATTCCTGGCCTTGCTCAGTGGGTTAAGGATCTCGCATCGCTGTGAGCTGTGGTGTAGGTCACAGACATGGCTCAGATCTGGTGTTGCTGTGGCTGTGAAGTAGGCCAGCAACTGTAGCTTCGATTTGACTCCTAGCCTGGGAACCTCCATATGCTGCAGGTGAGGCCCTTAAAAAAAAAAAAAAAGAGAGAGAGAGAAGATGTCCAGATATTTGGAAATTAAGAAATACACTTCTAAGTATGCATTTAGTCAAAGAAGAAACAATAGTAACAATCAGAAAATATTTGAGAGGAATTATAATGAAAATATTATATATAAAAACTGGTGAGGAGTGATATCACTGAAAATAGAAGAGTAGGTAGCTTCACATTTGTCATCCTTTACACACACATAAGGAAAAATTTATCTGAATCAACCTTTTTGGAATTTAGTCAAAAACTGACAACAGTAACAAGAAAGAAAGCTTAAGAAGAAAGAGACTGCTGCATTGTGGTATGGGCATTTAAATAGCCCATCCACCATCACCCACTTACTAGACTGGCACCCACTTACTAGATTGGCAGCCATCAGGTTACCAGTGCCAAAAGCAGCAATAGGGGCCCTATTCTCAGATAACTGAGGTTGTGTGTTTTGAGTTACCTGGTGGTTCCCTCAAGGACTGGCAGAATGGCTTGTCTTTGTTTCATTCTGACTTGAAGGTTTCCAGGGCTGGGGTGGATTTTCTGCTGGTTTTTGCCAGAAGCATATGAAGGCAAAAGCACTGGCTGCAGAAGCCTGAGACAAGAAATAACAGTCAGGACAAGATTCCCAAACAAAAGCCTGGAAAGGAAGAGTTTGGGAAAAGAGATATGCGAAGGAATAAGGGTTTTTAAAAGCTCATTCATATACTGGAAAATAGAGAAGTCCAAGGGCATACACAGGATTGAATTAATGTTCAGAAAAGGCTTGAGGAGTTCCCATAGTGGCGCAGTGGTTAACGAATCCGACTAGGAACCATGAGGTTGCCGGTTCGGTCCCTGCCCTTGCTCAGTGGGTTAACGATCCGGCGTTGCCGTGAGCTGTGGTGTAGGTTGCAGACGCGGCTCGGATCCTGCGTTGCTGTGGCTCTGGCGTAGGCCGGTGGCTACAGCTCCGATTCAACCCCTAGCCTGGGAACCTCCATATGCCCCGGGAGCGGCCCAAGAAATAGCAACAACAACAACAAAAATAAATAAATAAAAAAATAAAAATGTGTCATAAAAAAAAAAAAAGAAAGAAAAGGCTTGAGAAGACCCTGAGATTTTACCTCTGGTTTGCCTTAGGGTCCATGCAAATAGGAAATAAGGCTAAGGCAGAGTTTGAAAAGGTGTTAAATAAATGATTCAAGATAGGGCCAATCTGTAGAGACTGGAAAAGAGGTTTTCTTTTTCTATCTTTTTTTCCCTCTTCTTGGCTCCAAGCATTTAAAGAAATTGAAGAACACTAGCTGACCAATATGCTAACCGAACACAGACTTCAGGGATCACATATGACAAAGAATGCAGAGTTTACAACAACTTGTTTAGAAAAGACACTAAAAAAACAACAAAACCAATGACTTTCCGCATATCATGTACAAAATTCATTCCCAGTTGTATTATAGACCTAAACATAAAAGGCAAAATTAAAACATCTAGAAGTTAATGCAGAAAGCGTCTTTGTTACCTTGGAGTAATAAGGGATTTTTGTTAAAGATATAAATACTAACAGATCAATAAATTGTCATCTGAAATTAAGAATTCTTGCTCAACAAGACACAGTGTCAAAGAATGAAAATGCAAGCCACAGAGTGAGAGAAGATATCTGCAATGCATATAACAGAAATATATTCTTAATAAGACTAAAATTTTTTAAAATAATAAACAACAAACTCCTATAAAATATAGAAAAAAAAGAAAAGGGCAACAGGCCGACCTGGTACTTTACAAAGGAGGAATGTAAAGGAACAATAAATATAAGAAAAAGGCATTCAACACTGTTAATAATAGAAGTCATAGTTATAACTACGGTATGGTATATCTACACTCCTACAAGTTTAGTATAGTTTACTGACTGATGTTAAAGATGTAGATCATCTTAAATAGGATTTAAATAAGTGTAAATTTGAAAACAGCCACTATGCAGTAAATTCATGTGCGTATATCACAGGACCCAGGCATCTGCATGTGTACCAGGATCCTTGTATGCAATTTTCACAGAGCATGGCTAGCGACAGCTTGATGTTGGAATGAACCCATATGTTCATCATCAGTATAAGAGATAAATAAACAGCTATGTTTTGACAGAGGACTACTTTTCAACAGTGGAAGTGAGCTAAATCCAATAAGAGTAGATTAATCAATATAAAATAGAATGATAGACTCAGTATATAAAATGAATATGACAATGATTTTACTTTTATAAATGCCAAAAGAGACAAATCTAAATTAAATTACATATAGAAGTGTATACAGATGTTAAAACTATACATAAAGGTAAAGAAATCACTACTGATAATGACAGAACAGTGTACAGTGGTTATTTGGATGTTCACTATTATATCAATTTACGTAGTAATTCTAAGTTTTTTATATAGTTTATACTGTAGGGTAAGAAATATATCTGTAATATATTTAAAGTCATTATCAAAATGCAAGAATGTCTCTTGATGTTAATAAGGGAGTATTCTGCTATTGTAGGTGTATTGTCCAAGCAGGCATTAACATGCAAATAAATGGGGCACTATGTGGCACACACAGTCTTGGACAGCTACTCTGGCACTGCTCATCTATACAACGCAGGTGGATATGGAACACCTGGAAACTAAGAGAAGTGTGAGCCTTTAAGAAAAAGCTATGTTTTCTAACACAACTAAACACTCCCAAGTGTAAGGGTTTATTATTATCTTGTAAGAAAACCACACCCCAGGATTCCGTGGCCTGGGGATATAACTAACATAGTAACACTAATCAAATAAATGCAAGCCTTGCTGTTTTATATTCAGCATTTAAACAATCCATATCTCTATCTATAATTGATGGAAAATCATTTTTGGAAAACACCTAAGATACTATTTTTAACTTTAATAACGTTGATTGTGTTATGTATGGGAAGTTAACATGCTCAGTAAAGAAAATTAGAAAAATAGAGAAAAGCACACAGAAACCTAAGTTACAAAGTAGTCCTAGCATCAAGATTATTAGTCAAATAGTATTTAACACATGTGTCATGAGTACATATTTATATTTACTATTATCATGTAAAAAGTATCTGTATTTAAAAGATCAACTCCTTGGAATTGACCTCCTCATCCTCATTTCACTTGCATAGGGTTTTTCAGTTTGATATTTTAATGTAACCATTCTTTCAGAATTTTTAATTACAATCTTTATCTTTGATGTCATGTTTAAAAGCTATCCAAAGTTTCATCTGGGATATTTATGGTTTATAATTTTATGTTTATATCCACTATACCTGGAATTTATTTTTATTTTTTAAGGAAAGGATTTGATTTGATTTTTAACTGAAAATAGTGACCGATGATCCTAACATCAATATTTAAGTAACTTATCCATTTCCTACTTTATAAAATTCTATCTTTATTATATCAATGCTGATGTTTGCCTTTGCCTTTGTGTGAGGCTTATGCATTTTTCCATTAGTAAAACTCTATTGTTACTTTAATATAATAAAGTTTTAACTATTTCAAGGCTATAGTACTTTTAAAAATGTAGCACATTTTATTAAATCCTTCAATTCTTTCATTACTATTCTCATTCAATTTGTCTAATAGATGTATTTTATAATCTCATTATCAAGTTGCCCCCAAAATGCCTTTGTGATTATGCTTGCAATTATATGATTGTTTTAAAAGAGAATGACTTTCTTTTTGTCTTGGGCCTTTTTTGGTATCTTTCCTTGATTATGGTGTGTTTTTCTTTTTATTCAAATACCTTATTAAATATCTTACCCTATACTTTTTCTAACACTAGCCATAAATATTTCTTGAAAAGCCTATTAGTGTTATTTAACACCTTTGCTTGTTTTCAGGTATTGAATCTCTTATCCCTTTAATTTTTCCACTTGATTGTCTAACAAATTATTGTTTTGAAATTATGTCTGATAAACACTATTTCTTGAATGTTTATTTATAGAGCTCAGATTACTTAACATTTTATTTAGTCAAGATATACTTGGGCATATGTATCTTTCCATTAAATTTACAGTTTCTAAGTGGAAAATTTCAAGAAAAAAATCAGTTTTTGCTGAATTTGAAATGTTTTCTATTCTATTCTATATATATACATATATATATCCCATATATTATCCATTATATTTTATTATATTTACAGTATTATTTCTTTTCTATTTATTAATAGAAGTCTGTATATTGGCTTTCTCCACATTCATCATTTTTTGAGTATTGTCTTAATCTTTTTATTTTTTTCCCAGTGAATTTTTTATGAAAAAAACCTTAACATTAACCACTTGTTTACTTCCTTATATCTCTTTAATTTACTGTAGTTAGGCTTCCCCCTGTTGTGTTCCACCAAGATTATCCTCTTCAAAATGTCACTGAGCTTCTTGCTACTAAATTTTTTGGAAACTCTTTTGCTTATCTCACTGTTCCTCTTGGCATTATTTGAATTTTAATAATTGAGTGCAATTCTTTATTGAGTGCCATTTTATGATCATTATTATTTCTATGACTTTACATTACTACTTCTCTTAACTTTCTTTGTGAGTATTCTCTTAGAGTCTACTTTAGCTGTTTTCTTTCTTTATTTGGAAGTTAAAGTTAATTTTAGACTGAGTTTTCTCCAGAAAGCAGACATTTTCTTGCATGCGAGGAGTTTAATTTGGGAAATAATCTTTGGAAACAGGAATAAGAGGCTGGAATGTTTAACAAACAAGGAGGGAAAGAAAGCCAATATAAGGATATTGTACTGAGCTTCTCAGCCCTATGAGCAAGTAAGGAACAATCTTTTTAATATCCTTTGAGTCGCTAAAGCAAAAGAAGCCTCAAGACTTCTACACTCAGGAGATAGAAGAGGGGACAGTTTATCCATCAGCTCTCTTCTTGGTCAAAGACTGTCACATGGGATATAACTCAGTTGAATTTTCAATTTTTTTTTTTTTATTTTCCCACTGTACAGCAAGGGGGTCAGGTTATCCTTACATGTATACATTACAATTACATTTTTCCCCCAGCCTTTCTTCTGTTGCAACATGAGTATCTAGACAAAGTTCTCAATGCTATTCAGCGGGATCTCCTTGTAAATCTATTCTAAGTTGTGTCTGATAAGCCCAAGCTCCCGATCCCTCCCACTCCCTCCCCCTCCCATCAGGCAGCCACAAGTCTCTTCTCCAAGTCCATGATTTTCTTTTCTAAGGAGATGTTCATTTGTGCTGGATATTAGATTCCAGTTATAAGTGATATCATATGGTATTTGTCTTTGTCTTTCTGGCTCATTTCAATTTTGTTCCACTATATAAGTGCTGAGCATTCCCACAGGTAGTAAATTCTCCTTACTCAGAGAAGAATTAGGACAGAAAGGAAGAGATGAGTACTTGTAGTTGAACTGAGGTGCTGTGAGGTGAAACTTCCAGGAGCTAGTCATGGCAGCAGTGACAATAGCTTAGAGAAAAGGTGGACAGAATACATGAAATATGGGGACAAAGAATGTATTATACAGTAATCTAGTGGCTCTTATATTCCTATTCCACACATTCTCCTTTGAAAACTGTTTACCGTTTGCTATTAATTAATAATTCTTTCTCTTCCCTTTCATAAGGCCTAGACCTTATGCTACTTCTTATTGCTACTTGATATTCTACAGGCACATGAAACTAGTATTCAGAATTGAATTCATCATCAGTTAGTTGAGAGCTAAGTGTCAGATTTTGATAAGAAGACATGAATACGGAGTTCACTGGTGGATCCAGTTTAAGGACCTGGCATTGTGATTGCTGTGGCTTGAGTTACTGTTGTGGTTCAGGTTCAATCCCTGGCCAGGGAACTTCAGTATTCCATGGATAAAGCTAAAAAAAAAATACATGACCAAAACAGACATAATCTCTACTCTGCCTTCAAAAATGTATATTTTAGTAAAAAAGACATTCTAATAAAACAATAATTAAAGTATGAGAATGCAAACTGGATAACCAGGATAAAGGGTGAGATGAGATGGACTAGGACATTTTATACAGAAAGAATATGATATGAAAAAAGCCAATGTCAACAAAACTACTGCAATTGTTTAATAGGTGAATAGTGGTGTGGGCAGTGGGTAGAAGTGAATAAACCTGAAAAATGCCCAAAAAGAAATCCCCTAATCTTAATATACCAATTAAGGCTATTCTCACAAGGAAATAAGAATATATTACTAACTCACACTTCTCCATTGTCTTTAGAATGAAGTATAAACAACTTATAAGGTCTGCAAAGTCCATATATGATTTGGTCATTACTTATCCCTTTTAATTTTAATTTTTTCCTGTCCGGTTACCATCTATACTTCCATTCAGTTAGAACTATTTCATATCCCTGAAAGCAAAATTTTTAATCTTCAGGGATTTTTGTGCATTGTGTTACTCTGTCTTTAAAATAGCTTCATTCACCCAAATCTCTGCCCTCAATACATCACTTGATCTTGCATATTCACCCTTTACATCTCAGAAAAGATACTGTAACTTCCCAAATATGGGTTAGATACCCATTTTCTATTTTCTCATCACATCTGGTATTTTTTTCCATTTCAGTACTTATCAAATTCCATTGTCTCTTGCCTATCTTCTCTCCATTGTGTATATATGCTCTGTGATCAGCGATCAGGATATTTTCACTAATTTTTGGTAAAATCTGAAATAGTGCATAATAGCAGGTTTAAAATAGTTAAGTGTTCTTGAACAAATGAACTTCTCAGTGTTGTTCTTCACACCACTTGTTAATTTTCTGCAATACTGATTCAGCAAGTTGGGCTTTAGAATGCATTGGAAATTGGTTAGGGCATGCTTATATTATTATGTTCTTCCTTTTTATCATTTATGGTTGTTTGGGTATTTTTAGCCTTTCAGCAAAGCTCTCTTATACTCTCAATATTTCCTGTATTTTATTTTTGGTCCTCAATACTGAGAATCTTACTTTTTTTTTTACTATATGGAAAATTACTATAATTAGTGTTAAACAAACACATGACAAACTCAGAAAGCATATTTAAAACTCAAGAATTTGCAAATCAATGAGAAAATAGTTAAGAAACCAGTTAAAAATTGTCAGAGGACTTGTAGGTTTAATTCAGAGAAAAGTAAATAGAGATGATTTCCAAATGTATGAGAAAATACTTCATATGATTCATAATGGGAAATGCAAATTAAGATTACCAACAGTAACACATTTCACCTATAATAATTTTAAAAATAAATCATTTGTGAGAAAAACATAAATATATCAATCTAAAATATACCACAGAAAACCATCTAATATTTTAAATCATTAAAATAAAATGTTAGTTCAATAATACCTAAATGAAATAGGTATTGGGATCTTTGAAATATATCTGTACGTTAAATCATTTGACCTCCCAGAGAACCTGTCATTTTCACCTCTACGTTTAATATGGTTCTTTTCCTTGACATTGCTTTAGTTCAAAACTTCATCATCTTGCACTTGAAAAAAAGTAATAGTCTCCCCTTTTATCTCCCTTAGTTATCCTTCTAAATTATAGATCTAATACTGTTTTAATATATTGTATAATGCTTATTCATCATTGCATAATAAAGACTAAATTTCTTTGTATAGCATTAAAGGCTCCACAGTTTGAATCTCATTTTTTGCCGTCATCCACTTTTCTTGAGTTAGAGAGGTGTTTCAAAGAAGAGCATCATTCTTTTCTGTCACATGACTTTGTATGCTTTTTCTTTGCTTAGAGTTTCGTTATATTCTCCATATATCCCATTTCTACTCATATGTTAGTACTGACTGAAAAATAATCATTCTCTTCTCTCCTACAGTTTTGCACATATTGGTCGCATAACATTATTTTTGCTTTCTCTAATTGGGCCTTTCTTTTTTCATTGAACCATATGTGATGTACAATATTATACCTTACAGGAGTACAATATAGTAATTTACAAGTTTTACCATTTATATTCTATTTATAGTTAATGTAAAATATTGGCTATATAACATGTGTTGTACAGTGTATCTTTATATGTTATTTTGCACATAATAGTTTGTATTTAATTAATTAGTAATTAATCCCCTACCCTTATATTGCTCCTCCCCACCTCCCTCTCCACATCAGAAACCACTACTTTGTTCTCTATATCTATGAGTCTGTTACCATTTTTGTTTTATTTATTTTTCGTTGTATTTTTTAAGATTTGACATATGTGATATCATACATTATTTTTATTTCTCTGTCTGACTTATTTCACTTAGCATAATGCACTCCAAGTCCATCCATGTTACTGTAAATGGCAATATTTCATTCTTTTTAATGGCTGAGTAGTATTCCATTGTGGATAAAGAAGATGTACATACATACATACATACATATTCTTTATCCACTCATCTGTTGATGGACACTTAGGTTGCTTCTATATCTTGGCAGTTTGTAAATAATGCTGCTATGAAGTTTAGGGTGCATATCCCCTTTTGAGTTAATGCTTTGGATATTTTTGAATATTGTCCACTAGTGGAATTGCTGGGTCATATGGTAGTGCTATTTTTAGTTTTTTGATAAACCTGCATACTGTTTTACATGGTAGCTGCTTCAATTTATACCAACAGTGTACCACTGTTCCCTTTTCTGCACATCCTTGCCAACATTTGTTATTTGTCTTCTTTTTAATGATGATCATTCTAACAAGTGTGAGGAGATGTCTCATTGTGGTTTTGATTTGTATTTCTCTGATGATTAGTGATGTTGAGCATTTTTTCATGTGTCCTTTGGCCATTTGTATGCCTTCTTAGGAAAAATGTCTATTCATTATTTTTTCCTGCACTCATGGCATATGGAAGTTCCCAGGCCAGGGACTGAAACCAAGCCATATCTGCGATCTACTTCATCTCCACTGGGAATTGAAACTATACCACCATAGAGACAACGCTGGATCCTTAACGTGCTATACCATAGCATCAATTCCATCTTCCCATTTTTTAATTGGGTCATTTGTTTTCTTGTGTTGAGTTTTATGAGTTATTTGTATATGTTGGATATTAACCACTTATCAGTCATATCATTTGCAAATATTTTCTTCTATTTGGTATGTTGTCTGTGTTTTTTGTTGTTGTGTTGTTATTGTTTAGGTTTTTTTTTCTCTTTTTTTTTAAATTTAATGATGTTGTCTTTGTGTCCTCAGTGGTTTCCTTTGCTGTGCAAAATCTTATCGTTTAAGTTTAGTTACTTCTCATTCGTTTTTTGTTTTTTTGTTTTTTTTTTTTGCTTTTATTTCCTTTGATTTTAGGAGGCAGAGCCAAAATCTTTAGTATATTTTGAGTTCATTTTTGTATATGGTCCTAGAGAATGTCTTTAGTATATTTTGATTCCTTCTTTGTATATGGTCTTAGAGAAAGCTCTGATTTTTCCAATTTCCTCAAACTGTTCTAATTTCCCTGATGTCAGGGATATATTTTACTTATAATTTTATCTCCTTCACTGACCCAGATTAAATGTTTGTTAAATAAATAAGTCATTCAAAATGAAAAACAGGCATGATAGCCATTTCATTATTTTGTCATCTTACAGATTTACTGAGGTATAAGGTATTAAGTTGCACATATTTAAGCTATATAATTTAATGAGTTTGGGCATATGTATAAACTCTTGAAGCAAGTATGACAATCAAGATAATCTAGATTTTCACTGTAAAATTTTCCTAATGCCTCTTTTTAATTCTTCCACACTTGATCTTCTCAACATCCTTAGGAAACCACGGCTCTCAATTCTATCTCTAGACTAGTTTTCATTCTCTAGAACTTTATTTAAATGGAATCATATATGTGTACTTTTTAAAAATTTGGCTTAATTCTTTCATATTTTAAAGATACGTCCATAATGCTGCATGCATCAACAACTAGTTTCTTTTCAGTGCCTCTTTTTATTTTATTGTATTGATACACTAAATTTGTTTATTCATTCACCTGTCCAAGGACATTTGAGTTATTAACAGCTTTTATATAGTATTTAACTGAATAAATTTACATCAAACACATTAGGCAATTTGCATACAGTCATAGGGTTAGAAAATAATGGGGTAAAGACTGAGTCCCTGGTCTTGTAAATTTAAACATTCGGACATGCATTAAAATGAATTATCACAGGGAAAGTTCAGCCATCATTTAAATATTACTTTGACTTTTTCATTCATGTTCAGACTATTTTGCCTATTTTAAATAATTCATTATGTCAAACATTGTTTTTGTTATTAAAACAATAGCATGAAGGGGTTCCCGTCATGGCCCAGTGGTTAACGGATCCAACTAGGAAACTTGAGGTTGCAGGTTTGATTCCTGGCCTCACTCAGTGGGTTAAGGATCCAGTGTTGCCATGAACTGTGGTGTAGATTGCAAACGCGGCTCAGAACTGGCGTTGCTGTGGCTCTGGTGTAGGCCAGCAGCTTCAGCTCCAATGAGACCCCTAGCCTGGGAACCTCCATATGCCACAGATGCAGCCCTAGAAAAAACAAAACAAACAAACAAAGAAAAACAATAGCATGCAAATTTTAAACAGAGTGTAAATTCAATATGTATCATAGAAAAACTGAATATTAAATATAGTCAATAATTTAATCTTCAGAATAGAGGAATCTTTTAAAGTAAACAACAGTTATCTTTTGTGTAACAAATTACCTACCAAATTAATGTATTTCATATGGTACATACTGATTGTCTAAAAAAATAATAAATTTTATTTGTTCACAAGTGCACTGATTGGCTGGACAGAGATCAGCTGGGATAGCTTAATTCCTCTCCATGTTTTGTCATCTGAGCTTACTCACTCATGTGGCTGATTTGGGGTGAAGGATTTAAGATGGCCTCATTTATGTGTCTGACCTCTTAACCAAGCTGATTAAGATGCTAGACTCTTATGTCCTTTCATTCTTTTTTTTTTTGGTCTTTTTGCCTTTTCTTGAGCTGCTCCTGAGGCATATAGAGGTTCACAGGCTAGGGGTTTAATCGGAGCTATAGCCACCGGCCTACACCATAGCCACAGCAATGTGGGATCTAAGCTGCGGCTGTGACCCACACCATGGCTCACGGCAACGCCGGATCCTTAACCCATTGAGCAAGGCCAGGGATCGAACCTGCAACCTCATGGTTCCTAGTCAGATTCGCTAACCACTGCGCCATGACAGGAACTTCTGTCCTTTCATTCTTCAGGGTCTCATTTTTACAGTGTCTTTTAACCTCCAGACCTTTCCCCATATGGACTCTCCAACAGTCTTCAATAGTTTGATAACAGAGGTTTCTGTGAACCTGAAGGCCTAAGCCTAGAATCCAACTGGCATAATCTTAATCCAACTACATTTACTGTTCAAAGAAAGTTACAAATCAAGAACAGATTCAGTGGAATGGGCATAGATTCAACCTCTTGATGAAAGGAATGTCATGCATCACTTTGATCATCTTTGTACATAGCCTATAATAGGAAGATTGATGGAGTTCTACTAGCAAGGAAATGGATGCATGTATTGTGTTATACTAACAAACACAGATGAGTAAATACATTTAAATGAGCATTGGTCCTTTTAAGGTACTCAATTTGAATGCAATATTTTAAATTTTAGCATCATAACAATTCTCAGACTATTGAGAATTATAAAGCATTTTTTCCTTATTATGACCCTTCATTGTGTGATTAGACCAAAGCAAACAATTAAAGAAAAAGACCCTCCAAAATAGTTGTTCCTGCTGTGGCACAGCGGGTTAAGAATCCAACTGAAGGGTCAGGTTCCAGATTTGATTCCTGGCCCAGTGCAGTGGGTTAAGAATTCAATCCCGAGGCAGAGTAAGATGGCAGAGGAGTAAGAGGTCACACTCACCTTCTCCCACAAATACATCAAAAAAACACATCTAGGAGTTCCCATCATGGCGCAGCGGAAATGGATCTGACTAGGAACCATGAGCTTGCAGGTTCAATCCCTGGCCTCACTCATTGAGTTAAGGATCCAGCGTTGCCATGAGCTGTGTTGTAGGTCACAGATGTGGCTTGGATCTGGTGTTGCTGTAGCTGTGGCATAGGCCCATGGCTGTAGCTCCGATTAGACCCATAGCCTGGGAACCTCCATATACCATGGGTACAGCCCTAAAAAGACAAAAAAAGACAAACAAACAAAAAAACCCAAAAAAGAAACACATCTACATGTAAAACGACTCACACAGAACATCAACTGAATGCTGGCAGAAGAACTTAAACCTCCAAAAAGGGCAAGAAACTCTTGACATGACTGGGTAGAACAAAAGAAAAAAGAGAGAGAAAAAAAAGGAATCAGGATGGGACTAGCATTCCTGAGAGGGAGCTGTGAAGGAGAAAAAGAACCCACATCCTTGGAAGCCACCTAACTCATGGAAAGATCAGCTGAGTCAGAGGGACCTCAAAGTAGCCAAGAAAAGCACAACAGTGGGACTGAGAATGGCAAAGCAGAGTGATAGCCACATAGATCATCTTAACCACCAGCCCAGACATCATAGCCTGAGATGCTTGGGTGGGGGCTGGATGCTCAGACTTAGGCTCTGGAGGTCAGTCCCGGGGAAAGGACTGGAGTCGGTAGTGTGGAGACAGCCTAAGGAGCAGTGTGCCACAGGCAGGGAAGGGGTGTGCTATGGGCTGGGGAGTGGAATGCCATGGCAGAGGAAATGTGGGACACACAGGAAGAGCAATGCTCCATTGCTGGGGAGGATGAGAGGAGGAGGGGAAGACCACCATAGGAAACTCTTTGCACCCGAGCATGTACTCCAGCACCATGGGCTCTCAGAGAGTGGGGTGGCTCTGGCACAGGTTACAGACAGTGAGAAGTTTCTTGCTTGTTTAGGGGAGACTGGGCGCTTCTTGTGCAGGCTACCAGTGGCAAGACA
Organism: Phacochoerus africanus; assembly: GCF_016906955.1. Lineage (NCBI taxonomy): Eukaryota > Metazoa > Chordata > Mammalia > Artiodactyla > Suidae > Phacochoerus > Phacochoerus africanus. The sequence continues at coordinate 202,222,847 of NC_062545.1, forward strand.
CCTCTTGTGTGTGCTAAGAGAATCAGGGGGCTAAATGCAACGTAGTGCCTCTTGCGTGATCTAGAGGTGGCAGGAACAGACCACAGAGGTCATCTAGGAGGCCAGAGGGAGGCATGTCTTCCCACCACTGGGGGCCTATGAGTGGGCTGCACCTACCACCCCAGTCACCTCAGGGGTTGGTAAAAAAAGATAAAAAGGGCAGTGGAACCAAGCACCATACACTGTTGCTCTCATTCCCCTGGGGACACATCTGTCCTGCAGCTGCCACTGCAAAACACTCTGCACAGCACCCAGACACTTGGTCACTTTCCCTTCCCAAGACCCTACAACTAGTAGCAGCACCTCCTGCTTGGGCAAAGAGGACAGGGTGCTTGTTGCATAGTCTGCAGGTGGGGGTGGGTGGCAAACCTCTGCAGTTATCTCTGACTCCACTGCCACTGGGGATACCTGAACAAAAATCACTTGCAGCCCCAACCACCTCAGAGGGCACCACAGAGAAGGACATTGCAACAGAACACAATCTGTTGTTGCTCTCACTCGTCTGGGAGCACACCCACTTTGCTGCTGCCACTGCCAAATGCTCTGGGCAGTGCTCAGATGCTTTATCACTGTCCCTTCCCAGGAACCTGCAACTAGGAGCAGCTTGTGCAGCATCTCATTTGGGGGCTAACCAGGACAAGGTGCTTCTTGCATGGTCTACAGGAGGTGGGGGCAAACTACCACAGTTATCTCTGGCTCCAGAGATGGAAATGGCTCACCACCACTAGGGGTCTGTGAACAGACACCACTTGCAGCCCCATTCACCTCAAGGGCACCACAGAGGAGGGCACTGTGACCAAACACCATCTGTTGGTGCTCTTGCAAACCTGGGAACACAACTGCCCTGCTGCTGTCACTGCCAAATATTATGGGAAGAACCCACACGCCCAACCTCTGTCACTCCCCAGGATCCTGCAACTAGGAGAAACCTGCGCAGCACCACCTATGTGGGCTAAGTGAGACAAGTTTCTTCATGCAGGGTCTACAGGTGGTGGGGGCAAACCACTGCAGTTATCATTGACTCCAGAGGCAGTCGTGGCCCACTACAACTAGGGGTCCCCAAAGAGGCACCACTGAGGTTCCAATCACTTCAGAGGAGGGCACTGCAATCAAACACTAGCTATTGTTGGTCTTACTCCCCTGGGAACACATGCACCCTGCTACTGCTACTGCCAAACGCTGTGGTCACCTTGTAGATCTGCCTAGAGCTCATAACAATTCTCAGGGCCCTGAAACAAGGAGTAGCCTGTGCCAACTTCCTGCAGGTCCTTGCAGTTGTTGAGAGCCCAACGACCAGGCACTGACTGCTACCCTACTCATTGCCTCCTTCTCCCTGAAAACACACTGAGCATCCTGGGAATAATAGCTGCTCACACCAAAGAAAGAAACAGCAAATATTCAAACTCCCACAGCAAACATAAATAGTAACCCCCCCAAAAATTCCATCAGGTGCTCTTGCATAGAAGGAGCCTTACAAGACTACAGTTTGGCTTCCCCAGACTCATAGAAATAGAAAAACACAAGCAAGATGAAGAAGCTCAGAAACCATTCCCAGTTAAAGGAACAGGATAATTCACCTAAAGCAGTCAACAATAAAATAGACCTCTACAGTCTGATAGACATTGAGTTCAAAAGGGAGACAGAGAAAATTCTGAAGGAGTTGTGGCTGAATATCAAGGAATTTAGAGAGGATATGAACAGTAATGCAGATTCCTTTAGAAAGGAACTATAAAATATAAGGAGGAGCCAAGAAAAACTAGAAAATTCATTTGTAGAGATGCAAACTGAGCTAAAGGCACATGAATAATGCAGAGGAACAAATTAGTGACATGGAAGATAGAATAATGGAAATCACCTAATCAGAACAGCAGACAGAATACCAAATGAAAAAACATAAAAGCAATATAAGAGACCTATGGGATAATATAAAGCAGGCAAATCTACACATAATGGGAATTCCAGAAGGAGAAGAAAAAGAAAAGGGGATTGAAAATATATATGAAGAAATTATGGCTGAAAAATTTCCAAATCTAAGGGATATTTCTATCAAGATACAGGAAACACAGAGGCCCTCGAACAAGTTTAATCCAAACAGGCCCACACCAAGACATATTATAATAAAAATGGCAAAACTTGAAGATAAAGAGAGGATTCTAAAGGCAGCAAGAGAAAAGCAAAGCGTTAATTATAAAGGAACCCCCATAAGGCTATCAGCTGATTTCTCTACAGAAACACCAGGCCAGAGGGGAGTGGCAAGATATATTTAAAGTGCTGAAAGGAAAAAATCTGCAACCTAGAATACTCTATCCAGCAAGAATATCATTTAAAATAGAAGGGGAAATAAAGAATTTCTCCAACAAACAAAAGCTAAAAGAGAACAGCAATACTAAGCCCACTCTAAAGGAAATACTGAAAGGGCTTCTCTAAATTAAAAAAGAAGAGAGAGATAAAGAAGAATTATGATGGAGGAAACCACAATTGGAAAGTAATCACTTAAATAAGCCAGCATACAGATCTAAACATAAAGATGTTAAAAAAAAAGACATCAAAATCATACAATGTGGGGAAGGAAAATAAGAAAATATAAATTCTTTTTATATTTTAATGATGTGTTTGACCCTATGTGAATATCAGGATAAAGCAAACAGAAACAGGAAGGGGTTAAAATACCTAAAAAACAGGGAAACCGCAAATCAAAACCAAATATTACATTTACAAAAACTGAAAAGTACTCAAGTATAAAATAAATGGAAAACATCCAACCTCCAAAAAGAAGAAAAGAGAAACACAGAATCAACTGGAAAACAAGGTTTAAAATGGCAATAAATCTGTATCTATCAATAATCCCCTTAAATGTCAGTGGACTAAATGCTCCAATCAAAAGACAGAAAGTTGCAGAATGGATAAAAAAAGCAAAAACCTTCAATATGCTGTCTACAAGAAACTCACCTTAGGGCAAAGGACACATAGAGATTGAAAGTGAGGGAATGGGAAAAGATATTTCATGCCAATGGACAAGACAGGGAAACAGGAGTTGCAATACTCATATCAGACAAAATAGACTTTAAAATGAAGGCCATAAAGAAAGACAAAAAAGGACATTATTTAATGGTTAAAGTATCCATTCAAGAAGAGGATATTACAGTTGTCAATATATATGTCCATAATATAGGAGCACCCAGACACCTACAACCAATACTAACAGACATAAAAGGAGAAATTGATGGGAATACAATCATAGAAGGAACTTTAACTCCCCACTCACATCAATGGACAGATCCTCTAGACAAAAAATCAATAGGGCAACAGAGATCCTAAAGGACAATAGAAAAGTTAGACTTAATCGACATTTTCAGGACCTTACATCCAAAAAAATCAGAATATACATTCTTCTTAAGTGCACAAGGAACATTCTCATGGTTCAATCACGTACTGGGGCACAAAGCTAAATTCAACAAATTTAAGAATATAGATGTTATTTCAAGTATCTTCTCTGACCACAATAGCATGAAACTAGAAATCAACCACAGGAAAAGAAATGAGAAAAAAACTTACTAAATGGAGACTAAACAAACATGCTACTAAAACAAAACAAAACAAACAAACAAAAAAACCCAAAAAAAAACCAATGGGTCAATGAGGAAATCAAGAAGGAAATTAAAAAATACATCAGACAAATGATAATGAAGACTCAATCACTTAAAATCTATGGGATGCTGCAAAAGCAGTGCTCAGAGGGAAATTTACAGCAATACAGGCCTCCCTCAAAAAAGAAGAAAAATCTCAAATGGACAACTTAACACAACACCTAAATGAATTAGAAAAAGAAGAAGAAACAAAACCTAAAGTCAGCAGAAGGAAGGAAATCATAAAGATCAAAGAGGAAATCAATAAAATAGAGATTCAAAAAACAGTTGAAGAAATTGATAAAACCAAGAGCTGGTTCTTTGAAAAGGTAAACAAAATTGACAAGCCTCTGGATAGACTCACCAAGAAGAGGAGAGAAAAACCCCAAATAAACAAAATCAGAAATGAAGAAGAAGTCACAACGGATACTACAGAAATACAAAAAACCATGAGAGAATACTATGAACAATTGTATACTAACAAATATGAAAACCTGGAAGAAATGGACAACTTTCTAGAGACTTACAGCCTGCCAAAACTTAAACAAGAAGAAATAGATCAACTGAACAGACAAATCACTAGAAATGAAATTGAATATGTCATAAAAATACTACGTACAAATAAAAGTCCACGACCAGATGGCTTCACAGGCGAATTCTACCAAACATACAAAGAAGAACTTATACCCAACCTCTTTAAACTTTTCCAAAAGGTTGAGGAATAAGGAACACTCCCAAAGGCATTCTATGATGCCACCATCACCCTAATTCCAAAACCAGACAAAGATACCACCAAAAAAGAAAACTATTGGCCAGTATCTTTGATGAATATAGACGCAAAAATTCTCAACAAAATTTTAGCCAACTGAATCCAACAATATATAAAAAAGATCATACACCACGGCCAAGTGGGATTCTTCCCAGGTTCATGAGGGTAGTTCAACATGCACAAATCAATTAATATTATACACCATATTAACAAAAGAAAAGTCAAAAACCGTATGATCATCTCAATAGATGCAGAAAGTGCAATTGACAAAGTCCAAAATCCATTCATGAACTAAAGTCTTATCAAAGAGGGTATAGAAAGACCATAACATAATAAAAGCCATTTATGAAAAACCTACAGCAAACATAATACTCAACAGAGAAAAGCTGAAAGCCTCCCACAAAATCTTGAACAAGATAAAGATGCTCACTCTCACCACTGTTATTCAACATAGTCCTGGAAGTCCTAGCCACAGCAATCAGACAAACAAAAGAAATAAAAAGGCATCCAAATAGGAAGAGAAGAGATAGAACTGTCACTATATGCAGATGACATGATACTATACATAAAGAAAACCATAAGGACTCAACCCAAAAACTACTTGAACTGATCAACAAATTCAGCAAAGTAGCAGGATACAAGATTAACATTCAGAAATCAGTCACATTTCTGTATAATTACAATGAAATATTAGAAAAGGAATACAAAAACACAATACACTTTAAAAATGCACCTCCCAAAAACCAAATACCTGAGAATATACCTGACAAAGGTATATTGTTGAGAACAATAAAACATTAATCAAGGAAATTAAAGAAGATGTAAAGAAATGGAAAGATATTCCATGCTCCTGGGTGGGAAAAATTAATATCGTAAAAATGGCCATCCTACCCAAAGCAATCTACAGAGTCAATGCAATCCCTATCAAATTACCCAGGACATTTTTCACACAACTAGAACAAACAATCCACAAATTTATATGGAACCACAAAAGACCCAGAAGTGCCAAAGCAATCCTGAGGAACAAAAACCAGGCAGGAGGCATAACTCTCCCAGACTTCAGGCACTATTACAAAGCCACAGTCATCAAGACAGTGTGGTACTGGTACCAAAACAGACAACGGACAGACAGACCAATGGAACAGAAGAGAGAACCCAGAAATAAACCCAGACCCTATGGTCAATTAATCTTTGACCAAGGAGGCAAGAACATAAAATGGGAAAAAGACAGTCTATTCAGCAAGCATTGCGGGGAAACTTGGACAGCTGCATGCAAAGCAATGAAACTAGAACACACCCTCACACCATGTATGAAAAGAAACTCAAAATGGCTGAAAGACTTAAATATAAGACAAGACACCATCAAACTCCTGGAAGAGAACATAGGCAAAACACTTTCTGACATCAACCTTATGAATATTTTCTCAGGTCAGTCTCCCAAAGCAACAGAAATAAAAGCATAAATAAACCAATGGGAACTAATCAAACTGACAAGCTTTTGCACAGCAAAGGAAACCAAAAAGACAACTTACAGAATGGGAGAAAATAGTTTCAAATGATGCAACTGACATGGGCTTAATCTCCAAAATATACAAGCAACTTATACAACTCAACAGCACAAAAGCCAACAACCCAATGGAAAAAATAGGCAAAAGACCAGAATAGACATTTCTCCAAGGAAGATATACAGATGGTCAACAAGCACATGAAAAAATGCTCAACATCCCTGAGTATTAGAGAAATGCAAATCAAAACTGCCATGAGATACTCCCTCATACCAGTCAGAATGGCCATCATCAATAAGTCCACAAATAACAAATGCTGGAGGGGGTGTGGAGAAAGGGGAACCCTTCTGCACTCTTGGTGGGAATGTAAGCTGGTACAGCCATTATGGATAGCGGTACCTTAGAAATCTATACATAGAACTTCCATATGACCCTGCAATCCCACTTTTGGGCATATATCTGGCCAAAACTTTACTTAAAAAATACACATGCCCCTGCATGTTCATTGCAGCACTATTCACAATAGCCAAGACATGGAAACAACCCAAATGTCCATCAACAGATGATTGGATTAGGAAGATGTGGTATATATACATAATGGAATACTACTCAGTCATAAAAAAGAACAAAATAATGCCATTTGCAGCAACAAGAGTGGAACTAGAGACTCTCATACTGAGTGAAGTACATCAGAAAGAGAAAGACAAATACTGTATGATATCACTTATATCTGGAATCTAATATTAGGCACAAATGGACCTTTCCACAGAAAAGATAATCTTGGACTTGGAGAATAGACTTGTTTTTGCCAAGGTGGAGGGGGAAGGAGTGGGATGGATTGGGAATTTGGGGTTAATAGATATAGACAATGGCCTTTGGAATGGATAAGCAATGAGATCCTGCTGTATAGCACTGGGAACTCTGTCTAGTCACTTATGATGGAGAATAATAATGTGAGAACAAAGAATGTGTACATGTATGTGTAACTGGGTCACCATGCTGTACAGTAGAAAATTGACAGAACACTGTAAACCAGCTATAATGGAAAAAAATAAAAATCATTATATATTAAAAAAAATAATTCAGTCCCTGGCCTAGGGAACTTCCATATGCTGCAAGTGAAGTCAAAAAAAAAAAAAAAGAAGTATTATTTAGAGTTTCTATGGTGGCATAGTACATTAATGACCTTGTGCTATCTCTGTGGGTTCTCAGGTTTGATCTGCCAACACAGTGGGTTAAGGATCCAGCATTGCCACAGCTGTGGCAGAGATCACAGCTGTGGCTTCGATTTGTTCCCTGGCTCAGGAACTTCCATAGGCGAAGGGTTTGGCCAAAACAGAAATAATAAAGGACCCTCCAAAATAAAGAATGTGAAGAAGAAATGCTTCTGAGACTCAGGAGAAATGTGATAGTATTTATTCCTTTTAAAAATTAATTAATTAATATTATTATTTTTGCTAGATTGAGTAAATTTCAGATTTGGGAATTTTGTTGAAAGCCTCCAGGAACAGGGAGTATCTTCCCTGACTTAATCTCATCCATTGAGGAGTCAAAGCAAGCTGGTGACCCTGAGAATAAGTAACCATACATTCCCCCTTCACACTCTTGCTGTAGTTTCTGCCTTTGATCTGCGGTGTAAAGTCAAATTGAAGAGTTTACACTGAAATGAAGACAATGATAAGAAAAGAGCCAAAAGAAGTGGGAGTATAGACTACAACCAGATACAACAAGAAATGTTTAGGAAAACTAAAACACGGTATCAGAGGAGAGCAATGGAAATATTAAAGAATACATACACCTCTGCATGTTTTAAGTTGAAGGAAGACTTTTTATATATTTATAACTCATAAAATATTTTCAGTTTCTATGGTTTTTATGCTGACCTAACACCTGCTGCTTATTTTTTTAAATTAATTTATCTTCTGGAGACCTTATGTTAAAGGTGTTAGCAAGGGGTTAGCACAAATTCCTACTTATTCCTTATGGCAATCATTCTCTACAGTCCTATTGTAATAGGAATACACTGCCAAAGGCAATTTCCCAAGAAGAGCTCTAGGACTTGTGGAAATTAGAAAATTTATTCAAAGTAAACACCTAAAAACTATGGAACTGAAGAAATATGTCTTAAGCTAAGATTAATTTAAGACATCTAAATTTTGAGGTATTTGGGTAAACCTTTTTTATTGACAATTAATTTAATATATTTTTGTTTGTCTTCCACTTTTGAGCAGGATTTTATGATCCTTCAAGAAGCAGAGTCTCTCAAGCTGAGGGTAATGTTCTTAAAGTATCCTGTTCAAAATGTATAGAGCCCTAAACTGACACCTCTACTAGTTTAGGTTGAAATGTTGCATACAAAGGATATTCATATATTTCATTTATTCACAGGGTGAGTATTTCAACCAAAATCAAATTTAAAACCCTTGGACATATGCCCATACATACAAATGGCAAAAATATTGGCATATCAAAGATAAAAATTTGCAAGATGGCACAATGCCTAGATAAAATCATTAGAAAATCTGGGCTCATCCTCAACTTCATTGCTGATTTTCTGCATAACCTTGAAGCTTATCATTTAACTCTTTCGAAGCCTTTTTTCCTCCAACTCTGTAATGTTATATTTAAATGAATTCTTTTTATTTACAAATGTACATAGAAAGTCTCATAAGGATCCTGGCAATACTGGCTTCTTCTGGGGAGGGCTCACTGGTTGCTGAGTAACAGGGATGTGAAAGAAACATTTCTCACCATATATTCTTTTACTTCTTTTGCATTTTGTGCATGAGTTACTGAGAAAGGGGGGAAGAGAGGAGCAGGAAAGAAAGGGAAGGGAAGGAAAGAAAAGAAAAGATAGAAAAGAAAAGAAAAGATAGAAAGAAAAGAAAAGATATTTCCTTCCCTCCTTTCTCTTTCCCTATCTCCTGGGTGAAGGCAGGAGATAGGGAAAGAGAAAGGAGGGAAGGAAATATTGAAGAAAAGGCTGAAGGAAATTTTGGACCCGTTTACATTCATAGATAATCCTAAGGCCTTGGTTAACTGATATTCATTTTATTCATAAAATATTCATCTTATTTTGAAAAAATAAGGTATTTATAGAATGCCTTCTGCTTAATATGATTTGGTATGACTTTTTCATCTCACATTTAAGTACTGCCTTGTTTATCTTAAAGTGTGTTTTATTCTGCTCCTTAGCATCCATCCACCCTTAACACAAGAAAGTAGGTAAACAGATGCACAGTAGTTCACAAAGAGATGATCACCAAATACGAATGATGTCAGACTGACTATTATCTGTTAATTGGAATCCTACACAAGCTTGAGTAGGGAGTAAGATCAGCATCACTTCTTAGCTCTCAGCTTCCTGAGCATGTCATTCCACTTTTAACACAAGCTGATTCAGGTATACTCATTTAAGGGTAAAAAGGAAGGGTAGATGGAAACAAGACATATTTAAAAGGAGAACTGGACAATATGGAAAACAGAGAGATGAATTACTAAATGATCTGTTTTATGTTTGGACGCCAAGGTGAAAGAATAATGGTGCCTCTAGCAATAAGGAAAAAAGTGAAACATTTTATCAAGTTACTAATTCAGCCTTCAGCCTCTCAATTCAACTAGGTATGAGAGATGTATGGTTACTTGGAAGCAAAGATTGCAAGAAAAGAAGTCTATAGGGGACAAGAATTTTAATGTGCATAAGCCACTACACTTCAAAGACAAGCACCAAATTCAAAATGTTGATGCACTGAGGTTCACATGTATCTATGAGATATAAGCTCAGTCATCCTCAAGGTTTTGAAGAGGAAGCAACAGGGGGCAAATCAAAAAAACACATCAAAGCGCCTACACTGAATTGCTGGGGAAAGGTGAAACTGCAAGTGGCTTTGTTAATAGTATTCTGGGTGCTGAGGCCACAGCCAGTGGACTGCTTGGAACACAAAGGACTCTTCTCATTAACTTTCTGCTTCTCCTTTTGAAACCTCCCAGTAGGCAGCAGAGTTCTGTCAATGAGCTTGCACCCTTATCACTTAACTGAGAATCACTGGCTGTGCAGTGTCTTGAATTTCATGTTTTGATGCCTCACTAGAAGGAAACACATTGTGAATACTTTTCATGGACTTCCCATGATCGTCACGTTGGTTCATGTATGCACTTTTGTTATTTCCAGGCCCTTCGTCTGTGCAGTACACATTTAAAAGTGCATCAAAGGGTGGCATCCGGAGATGTGACCATTTTTAAAGACTTGGACTACTAGATACTTAATAAGCTTCATGTGGGATGATGAGTGGACCTTTAAGGGCCCTAATCAATATGGTATTTTGATTTATAGGCTATTCATTTATTATTATTGTATTCATTATTCATTTCTTGAAAACTCAATATATGACTCACACTATCATAATCTTTTTTGATACAGAAGTAAATAAAATGAACATAGTTTCTGACCTCAAAGAATGTGGAAAAAGTTCTGACAAGTTAAGTGACTGCATCCCAGTCATTCTATACTAACAAAAACATTGCATATTTTCTTTTTTTTTCTTTTTTTTGTCTTTTTGCCTTTTCTAGGGCCACTTCCCGTGGCATATGGAGGTTCCCAGGCTAGGGATCTAATCAGAGCTGTAGACGCCAGCCTACTCCAGAGCCACAGCAATGCAGGATCCGAGCCACGTCTGCAACCTACACCCCAGCTCATGGCAACGCTGGATCCTTAACCCACTGAGCAAGGCCAGGGATTGAACCCACAACCTCATAGTTCCTAGTCAGATTTGTTAACCACTGCGCCATGACAGGAACTCCCATATTTTCTAAATATTCCAAAATCTTCAGTATCTCTGTATCTCTGATCTCCGTATCTCTAGATCAGTCCTCTCTCAATTCATTTACCTCACAACTCCTGTCACATCTGATTTCAAAAACAGTTTTGATCATGTTATGCCTCAAGTTGAAAAGTAAGTAATCAGTAAGTTCTCACTGTTTATAAGAAAAAAAATGCAAATGCTTTGGTTTTGCCTACAAACTAATGGCATCATGGCTTTTAAATCCAAGCTTTCTCACCATATTCTCTAGAGGCAACAGAATATTTTGTTTTCTTCTCTTTCATCTCCATAGAATGCTAATATCTTCTTCTGGAATGAACTTCTTTGTGTGTCCTTGTGACATGACCCTTAGTCATCTGTCCATCCAGGCTTAATATAATTATGCTCTCCTCTTTACAGCATTCCAAATACTTCTCCCTTCCCCACCTAAGAATATTTGCTCCTATACTTGTATTATCATTTCACTTTAAAAGATAAACCCACACCAATGTTCTATTGATAGTTATTTTCCTGCCAGTCTTCACCATTGCCCACTGAGCACCCTGTGGTTACAATTGCAATAGCTTACTTCCATTTAAAAATTTAATCTACACTAGATTAATTAAATATATTTGTTTTATTGACTGAAACTATGTTTTTAAAAGTCAATCTGTATCATCATCAATTATTTTCCAAACCTTTAAATTTTACTTATATTAGCAAAAACTATACACAGTAAAATAGAATAAACCAGTGTATTTAAGAAGCTGTTGGACAAATAATGAGCACTGTTAATTTCTCAAAGAAAATCTATTTCTGTAATGTTTCAACAACTCTCCCTCAATTTCAGAGCAGAAATCTTTTGTTGCTCCCTGAATATTTTATTTTATAAATACATTTTAAAATCTCCATTTTCAAATTCAGCAATTGAAATTTAACATAAAACTCGTTCTACTGTTCCTGTAATTTGGATCAGAAGCATACATTCAATACCTCCCAGCTCACTTTTGTCCATGTTCTGCTAACTTTTTAGATTTCCCCAAGGTATTTCCTGAGTTCCACTTCAGCTGAAGACTAATTCCATAAGACTATACTGAAGTTTCAATTGAGCAACCATTAGAAAAGGAGTAGAGAAGCTTTGGTGTTCTTAGGCATGATCTCTCATTCTATAGTTCCAGGAATGTATAGTATCCACATGGTTCTTTTGAATATGAGAATATGATAAAAATATGATAATCCATATTTATTCATTCATCAATCACCTATATTGATAGAGAAGAGTCAATTTTAAAAATACAATTGGTTTTGACACTCAATTTATAAATTATATAATATTATAATTCTATATTAAACATAGTATGTACTTGGATGGGCTGGCTTACTTTTCCCAGTAGATAGTTTATAAATATTTATTAAACTGATATAAAATGCATATTATTACAATTTTAAAAAGACCTTTCCTTAACATCATCCACACTAAATTTTATATTTTAGGAGTTCCTGTCGTGGCTCAGTGGTTAACAAATCCGATTGAGAACCATGAGGTTATGGGTTTGATCCCTGGCCTTTCTCAGTGGATTAAGGATCTGGCGTTGCCGTGAGCTGTGGTGTAGGTCACAGACGTGGCTCAGATCCGTGTTGCTGTGGCTCTGGCATAGGCCAGTGGCTACACCTCCAATTAGATCCCTAGCCTGGGAACCTCCATATGCCATGGGAGCAGCCCTAGAAAAGGCAAAAAGACAAAAAATAAGTAAATAAATTTTATATTTTAAATTGGCCTACAGTTGAATATACAAATTCCTCACTGTCAATAAAATTATGTTGTTGACTATTTAATATTCAGTGATTTTAAAATTTTTAATAGAAAAAAATTAACTACCCTAGAATTTTTATTACTACCTTGGCACAAAGGGAATGGCAACATTTTCTTTTTTTTGTTTTTTGTTTTTTTTTTTTGTCTTTTTGCCATTTCTTGGGCCACTCCAGAGGCATATGGAGGTTCCCAGGCAAGGGGTCGAATTGGAGCTGTAGCCGTCGACCTACGCCAGAGCCACAGCAACGCAAGATCCGAGCCGCGTCTGCAACCTACACCACAGCTCACGGCAACGGGGAATGGCAACATTTAATGACCCTTTAAAATATAAAGCTTGTAGTACACTGCAATGACTAAAAATACCAGAAAGTATTTGAATATCTATTTTTTTGAGAGAGAGAAAAAGATCTCTCTTACCGTTAGTTCTAAGCACTTGCTTTTCATGTCTCCTCTTAGATTTTCTGCATCTTATTTCCATCTATGGCATATAAATCTTGAGGAATGTCAATGAAATGATAAATTCTTTTCCAGTCAATCATGTGGCTTTTGCAGGAAGTGTTAACAAAAATGCCAATCCATACTTTAAAAATAAAGATATATATTCTTTGTAGATTGAGTCACCTATTTGCCACAGTATTGTCCTGGTAACCATGACTACACTGTGTGATTCTGACTGTCCAATATCTGCTCATCTCATCTCATTCTCTTCTTATTTACCTCAAGGAGATGCAAAAAGCCATTTTGATGTAACAGTGAAAATAACAAAATACTATAGTCACAGGTATTATAAAAATAAAGGACCCTATTCAAATCTCTGAATCCCAAGGATTGTATGAAGAGTAATAAAAACTCAAGGTTTTAAAAATGATATAAAATATTACCATAAGAAAAAGAAAGCGATAAGATAGTACCTTAACCAAATGATAAATAAATTGACACATTCAAGGTACAAACCATAATAAAAGCAACCAATAAGAAAACAAAATAAAACATTTTCAACAGATGAGAGACCTTCTGGAACCTAACAACACAGGCAAAATAATCAACTGATTTTTTAAAAAGGCATAAAAACAGTAAAAATAACCAAAAAAAAAGCAAATTTCAAAAAAACCATACACAATAGACTCTACTTCACAGAAAAAACTCCTCAAGGAATGATAGAATTTTAAGGCAGAGTCCTTTTTATATCTCATAGTTTAATTTAAACACTGAAGTAAAGTCAAAGTAGCATTAGGCTTAAAAACCATTCATATAATGGTTGAACCATTTCACATCCTAAACTAGCTCATGCCTGCTTTTAGAGCACTGTAAATACCAGCAAACAATGTAATGTCTTGAAACATTATTCACTAATCCACGGGGTTCATGTTCTGTATCTTTTACTTGTTCTGTGACTGTGGGTACATGATTTTAACTATTTTTTGCCTCAGTTTCTAGGTAGCTATATATCTTTATATGTTCTACCTATCTCTGATTATAAAAACAAAGTATGAATCTACTCAGGATGACACAATTATCTTATGTTTTACTCATATTACTTTCTTCAAACATATAGAAAAAAATAACCTTTTTCTCAAAAAGAAAGAAACATATATTTAGACCTACAATTGCCAAACTTAGTAAAACTAAAGGATGCCAAATTGCATTTGAATTTCATGTAAACAACTCAATTTTTAGATATAAGCATGTCCCAAATATTACATAGGACAACCCTACCTAGTAACTCTATTTAGATCAGATATGGAGCAAGAATGAAAAGTAGTGAAATGGGATGAAGCCATGGGTCTGCTGAAAGTAATGCCTGGAAGTAGACAGTATTAAGGATTTTAGTGCCCACTGGATAAAGGTCAACAGCAGTTTTAGGTAAAAGCAAGATCAAATTCATTTGGCATAAAAAGAGAAAACAGAGTTCAAAAATAATAAGCCAAAATGATCCCTATCACAATTAGCCCCCAATTACAAAGTCGTGAAGAAACATACTGTTGAAATAAAAATACTACAGGATATATAGGTGGTATATTAATTCTATCATAATAAAATCAATTTGGTTTTTATATTTGTTTCAATTTAAAATAAAATCAATTTTATTTTATATTTGTTTCACATATATATGATAAGAAATAAAATCAATTTCCTATCACATATATACGAAACAAATATAAAATGAAAAATAGATGTCAAAAAAGAATCCATTATGAATATACTAAAGTCACTGAATTGTATATTTATGATTTGTATTGTATACGAATAGCTCTATAAAGCTGTTAATAAATCACTAATCTTTCTAAATATATATAAAATTATATATAGAGGGGGGGGAAAGGAAGAGAAAGAGAAGGCCATTTAGTGAACTAATTTTTCAAGTATGCATGCAAAACATAGAAGCCCTCTTAGAAATGAGTTTAGGTTGTCTCCTGACTTCTTAAAAGCAATAATGTAAAAGAAATGCAATGGAGTAGTATCTTCAACATTCTGAGAAAAATAACTGTGAACCTTGGATTCTATATAGACTTAACTATCTAAGGAAAAATGTAGAGGAGAATGCTCAGATTTCACCAAAATTTCATTCCTTCTTCTGAGCATATAGTTAGGCTGTTTTTCTCTTGCATGCTAGAAATAAGGCGGAATCGTGTCTGAGTCTTGGTTAACGAAAGGACTTATATATACTACTTCCTAGTATAATGTGTGGTTAAATAATCCTTCACTCTTCTTTTTGCTCATATGAGCTCATGAAGTGAAGAAAACGGACATCTTAGCAAATGTTAGACACACAAGATAAGAAGGAATACCCAATCATTAAATGGAAGGCTGCATGCTAAATACCCAAATCCACTTAATATGAGTGAGAAATAAACTTCTATAATATTAAGCCATTGAAAATTGGTATTTTGCTTTATATAGCAGCAGATAAAATGAAAACAATTTAGGACAAACAAAAAACACATCCAAAAGTCCCACAATAGGAAAATCTGAAGGATGTACTTCATCGGGATGTAAAAAGAGAGCGATCGAAGAGCAAGAACATCCATAAATATGTGGATAAATTTCCTCAAACACTGATTACACATAATAATAATATCTGATATAGAAATATAAAGGCTTAATTTAAACAGTGGATGAAATATCATACATGTGGGAGAGTGAAAATTAGAATAAAAGCATTCAAAAATCTTTGTATTACTGAAAAGGAGGACAAATATATTATGATTATATATTGCTAAATATGCAAGTTAAATGAAAAATGAAAAAATGCATATTACATTAAAAACACACACACAATGAAGTATCACTTTACATCCACTAGGATAACTAGAATTAAAAAGTCAGATAGTAATGGGTTCATTCAGAATGTGAAGAAATCAGAATCCTCATACATTGCTGGTGGGAATATAAAATGGTACAGCCATTACAGAACAGTCTGGCTGTTCTTCACATGATTATTAAATAGAGTAACCATAGTCCCAATAATTCCTAGTTATATATACAATAAAATATATGTCTGCACAAAAGCTTTTATATGGATGCTTATAGCAGCATTATTTCTAATAACCCAAAGCTGGAAACAACCCAAATGTCCAGCAGATAAATGAGTGACCAAAGGTGTGATCTGTTCATATAGTGGAATACTATTTGGAAATACAAAGGAATCACACTAATACAAGCTACAACCCAAATGAACCTTGAAAACCTTATGCTAAATGAAAGAAAACAGGCACACAGGACCATATGTTATAGAATTTAATTCATATGAAATTTCAGAATAGGGAACTCTATAGAGATAGAAAATGTATTAGTGGTTGGCTCCATCTGAGGGGTAGGGATGTGTATATAGAGATTTTACAGATAAAGGGTATGTTTCTGAGGTGATCAAAATGTTCTAAAAACTAGCTATGGTGATAGTTGCATATATCTATAAATATACAAAATATGGTTGAATTATACACTCTGGATGAATTGTATGGTATGTGGATTATCTCAATAAAGATGTTTTTTTAAAAATAGAAAGTAAAATATGAAGTAAACAGTTAATACCTTACATTAATTTAGATGTATTTGGATGTTTCTGAACTATAATTTTTTGACAAAGAACTTAAAATTTTACTGTATTTATTCTAGGGTATTTACTGTTATTGGAAATGTAGTTTATATATTTTTTCAGAAATATATGTTCTACTATTTGTTGTGATATAATGGGAACTAGAAAAAAAGGAGCACAAATTAAATACAAAATAATCAAAACAAAAGAAATTATAAAAAAGCAGAAATTAAATAAACAGAAACAAAGCATAATAATGGAGATTTAAAAAGTCTCAAGCTACTTTTTTTTGAGAAGAATAATCAAATTGATAGACCTCTAGACAGATTTATCAGGATAAAAACAAAGAAAATACAAATTACTAATATCAGGAATGATTAAAAAGCTCATTATTGTTAATATGTCTATTTTACCTAATTGATATGTACCTTCAACCCATCTCAAACCAAACGTAGCATATTTACCACAATCATACACCTATGTACAGGCAACAATACAATTTTAAAATATATAAGGCAAAAATCAACAAACTAAAAGGACAACTAGAGAAATGTACATTTGGAATGTGAGTCTTTCATTCTAGGATAGTAAATCGAATAAATAGAAAAGTAATTAATAAGAATACAAAAGACAAAATACCATTGATGAATTTGACCAAAATAAACAAATAAATTAGTTAAAGCACAAAGACATTGAAAATAAGGTTTTAAAGGCTCATAATAGCATAAAAATATCTAATACTTTGGATTAAATTATCACACTGAAAATTACAAATTTTATGAAAGATATTTAAAAGTACTCAAGTCAAGGAATAAATCATCTGCATGGATTGGAAGATTTAATATTGTTAAGATTTCAATTATCTCAAAATTGGTTTCAATATAGTATGGCTTTGACTGCTGTTTCAGAGGTAACATTCATAACATTGAGGTCAAATGGATATAAAGTAAGAGGGAGGAGGATGCGAGGAGATGGCTTTTAAATCTAGGTGGCTAGGAGGGGAGGAATATCACTGTCTGATATCCCTCTCTAGACTTTTAGGTGCCAGAGGCCAGCTCCAGCGGCCAGGGAGTGTACACTTTTTCCGATAGGAGAGGGACACAGCGTCGGCAAATGTACAATATGGAGACAGCCTCTTTGTCCCTTCTTTCAGGGTGCTGGACTGCTCAAATTTTATTGGCAACAGTGCTTGATTATATAGACAGTTTTTTTACTACACATTACATCACAGTGTTAAAAGTACATTGGTCAACTATTACATGGTATAGCAGCTATACATCATGTTTTAAGATCTTTGTTTTAACTAAACTTAGTGGGTACAATTTAGAGGCAATTAGGTACAGTACATCGTGTTTTAAGACCTTTATCTTAACTAAACTTGGTGAGTACAATTTAAGGGCAATTAGGTACAATACATCGTGTGGAAAGGAGGAGACAGTACAAATCATCCCACGGCCAGCCAGTCTTTACAATTTGAAGAGTTCACAGACACAAGAATTTGGCATTTACAAATCTTGTTTTTAGACTGGTGCTTATCTTTAAAGCGTTATGGCAGGGAGACAGTGTAAGTAAATATAAACCAACTTAACTAAACTAGCTATCACTTAAAAGATTTTAAAATCAAGGACAAAACTCACAGCTAGGTTTCTTGGGTAATATATGTCTAACTTCTAGGAATCTCATTAAAATCCTAACTCTAAAGTTTACTACATAACTAGTTAATAGATAAACACTATGTTTTAACTAAGTTGGATTTAAATAGGGGAAAGTCCTTCAGGATGAAATTCTTATTATATTGTTGTAACTTTGTTAAATCACAAATCACCACAGGAAAATAAGAATGGAAAATAAGAATAATAAGTAAATAATCAGGAAAGACTGAGGAAAACTGAATAACAAGTGAATAACAGAAAAGACTAAATCATCCATGGAACAATCCCCACTCAACAACACAAAATGGAAATTATTTTCTGGGAAATTAGTTTTCCACCCACGTCAGTGGGCGAGCCTTATCTTCTGGGACCTGTCCTCGGAATTGTGCCATGCAGGCAGGCATCCCCTTTTTTGGGAGCCTGCCCTCGGAATTGTACCTTTTAGACAGGCCCCTTTTATGAGTTTGCTCTCGGAACTGCACCATTCAGGCAGGCTTCCTTTTTTGATTAGAAGCCTCCTTCAGAATTGCACCATTCAGGCAAACTCCCTTCCTCAGCTCCTTGTGTCTTCTAGGCTCCCTGCATTTAGGTAACAAAATGCTGGCAAATACAAATGCTCACATACTTTCTTCTGAGATTTCCATTAAAAAGTCAGAATGTTTCCAAGAAATTTTGAAGTAAGGCAAAGATTTTGATGTAAAATCTCCAAAAATTGCCACACTACTGACAAGTTAGTAGAATATGGTTACGAATCCAATCCGTATTTGCAGCAGGTTTTGCTTTATAAAACAACCATCAATCTAAGTTGACTACTTTATTTTATTAACACCTCAAATAAGGTATGATGACTTTGCTAACAAAATACACAATCTAGAAGTATTGAGGGATTTTGAGTTTTTAAATACTATTATATCCATGAACACGCAAGAAATTTTTTTTTTTAATTAATTAAGAAAACAGTGGTATTCTGCCCAACATGCAGATGGTTAACAGGCACATGAAAAGATGTTCAGTATCACTAATGATCAGGGAAATACAAATCAAAACCACAATGAGATATTTCCTCACACCTGTCAGAATGGCTATCATCAAAAAGTTGACAAATAACAAATGTTGGCAAGGATGAGGAGAAAAGGGAACCATGGTACACCATTGATGGGAATGTGAATTGGGGTAACCATTGTAAAAAGAAGTATAGAGGTTTCTCAAAAAAGTAAAAATAGCACTACCATATGACCTAGCATTCCGCTACTGGGTCTATATCCAAAAAAATCCCCCCAATACTAATTTGACACATGCACCCCAATGTTCATAGCAGAATTATTTGCAATTGCCAAGATACTGAAGCAATTTAAGTGTCCATCAACAGATGAATGGATAAAGAAGATGTAATATATATGTGTATGTACATCTGTGTTCATACAAATACATACATACATACATACACACAATGGAATACCTACTCAGTCATAAAATAAGGAATGAAATTTTGCCATTTGCAGCAACATGGATGGACTTGGAGGAGTTATACAAAGTTAAATAAGTCAGAGAAAGACACATACTGTATGATATCATATATGTTGAATCTAAAAAAATATAACAAACTAGTGTATAGAGAACAAACTACTGGTTACCAGTGGAGAGAGGGATATGGGGTAGGGGATTAAGAGGCACAAAATATAAGCTACAAGAATAATTGTACAACACAGGGAATATAGCTAATATTTTATGACTATAAATGGATTATAACCTTTAAAAATATGAACTACTATATTGTCTATCTATAGCATATAATATTGTACATAAACTATACTTCAATTAAAAACGTTTGATAGAATCCAAACAATATTGGCCCTATTACAAAGTTATGGGAGAACACTGAGGAAGCTGTTAAAAATTGGAATTGGGCTGAAAGATTTTTGGAATCTATTTTTATATGTATGATATCCATCTAGCACTGTTGATTTTGACCAATAAATAGAAAGTATGCCTGAGCGACTGTAGCTTTATTGCTCACAAATTCTTTCTAGCCATCATTCATGGAGATATATCTACATATCCATGCATATGTGTGTGTGTGTGTGTGTGTGTGTATGTGTATATATATGTATGTATTTATAGGTGTATATATATCCATATCTAATTATTTCCTGTATGCCCAATAGGTATTCAAGCTACTTTAATTAAAATGTTTTCTAATTTCATATTACTAAAGTCAATGCCACTTTCTGTCATAATGCATTTTCTCTATCAATGATATTAGAAGGGTTAATCCACAATAATTTTTCATATCATAATGATTGAATTTTCATGATTAAAAATTCTGGGAACCATAATCTAGAATATAATTGTAATAGTAATTGATCATTTTAATGAGAAAATTGTTTTACAATGAATAATAATTGCAAGTTTTATATTACCACATAGCCACAAAGATTAATGTATCTCTTAGGTTTTAGGGTCTAAAAAATTCTTTCCCACATGCTCTCTCATTGGATTTCCTGGTAAGTTTACCTGGTAAGTTTGATTATAATTTTATAAATTTTATTATATACAAATGCTGAAAACAAAGTTCAGAAAGATAAAATGGCTTTCAAAATATCATAGTTTCTAAATCTCTGATTTAGAGCCAGGTTCAAAACCAGATATGCACCCTTTGAGTTTTTTCCTTTTTTTTAATGTGTTTCTATGACATAATGAAGACATTGAACAGGTCTTTAAATTTTATCTTCTGGAAAATTAACATTCTGTCATGTCATGATATTCAGGTCCTTAAAATTTAATTTTAACCCCAAAATGAATTTGCGGAGGGTAAGTTCAACTGGTTCATAATGGTGGCATATTCTGATCATTTTGTAATTTTAACAATCACCAGTAGCTGTGGTTCTTTCTTGGTCTTTTCTCTACGCTAAAATACTGAGGCTCTTGAGAAGTAAAATTTGAATGTAGTAGAGAGAAAACGGATTTGTGTGTGTGTGTTATTCACAATGCTCTGTATAAAAATATCCTTAATGAAAGAGGAACAGTTTTTCACATCAATACAACAAAACGGAGCATTTATGCAAATATCTCCATTGAGTGTTTCCATTATCAGACTATTCTTCATTGATTCATGCAACAACAATATCAACTTGATATGATAATGACTCAAAAGACCAGCTTTCAAGTATGCTTTTCCTTGAGCAAATAGAACTCAGTGGCTTGCTTTTTTACATTACAAGACTCTCTCAATATCCTACAGCTGCTTCCATTCATAAAAATAAAGAGGTAAACTAGACCAAAGGTAGAGAAGATACAGAATACATTCCCTTGCCTCATTCAGTATGACATGTCACCAGATAAATGTATGCAGTATCAGTTCTACAGTTGGCATAAACATCGGCTCAGTTATTTTATGGTGAAATTTTCCTATAATTCTTAGATTCATTTTAATCCATTTATTGAGGTGCAAGACACTGTGAGCAATAAAGACTTCATAAGATATAAAAGACAGTAAGCAAGTGACTGGATTATAGCATAGTAAATCTTATAATAGAAAATGGTACATTGCACAGAGAGGAGGGATCAAAGTTACTTAAGGGGTTGGATCAGTGTTTCTCAAAAGAGAATATATATAGGTTGTGTCATGAAAGGTCAGAAAGCGGAAGTAGCATGAGCTTGGAGGTATGGAGGTTAAAAACATAATCTAAATTGGTTGTATTCTCAGAACTGTACATAATTCACTAAGCCTGGTGTGTATATGTGGCCATGACAAGAGACAGAGTCAAAAAGATCAGCAGAGGTCAGATCACAGAGTTGTATGTTGGGCTTAGGAATTTAGAGAAGGCAAAGCGGCTTTTAAGAATAGCCATTTTAGATTCAATGTGGAGAATGAAACAGAGATAAGGAGAAAATGGAAACAGTGAGAATCAATTTGACTATTTCAACAGCAAAAGTGCAATGTGTTGCAGGCCTGAACTAAGGCAGTAGCCATGGGTATGGGAAGGGTGGAAGGAGAGAGAAATATCAGGACCTCAAATCATGAAATCACTCAAGTGTTCTTAGAAATGGTTTTTGTAGGTTTGAATTTAAATAAATTTGGAGTTTTATTTTGTGTTGGTTGTTATTAGAGGGTAAAGTTTGACCTCACATCTCCTCCCAATTTCCAATTATCTAGTTTTCTTTTGACTCTCTGCCTACTTATTTTCTCTCAGGTTATCCCTACATACTCAAGACTACCTCCAAATATCTGAAGAGTAAACAAGCTTGTAACAGTCTCCCCACTAATTAATTTAACGTTTTTTTCCCCAAATTGTTCCTCTATGATACATGGAAATGATTAACAAGCTAAAAAAGAGATTTCCAAGACTGACTTCACATTATAATCACTGGGTTACAATTATAGAAAGAATAAAATCAGAGCTAGAGAAATGGGACATATAACCAAGAGTAGGACTTAATTTTAAAAGGTTTAAATACTAATTCCCCAGAAGGTCCTTGTGTTTTTAATATAATTATCACCACAAAAGTAAACGCAGGCTTAAAAGCTAGTTTAATATCTTGGTTCCCACTCTATTTCCTCCCTTAAAATAGTCCATTTCATTTTTAGCCACCATTATTTGTTAATGAATACCTACATTATAAGAAATACCTTGTAAACTGAGGGGCGGCATCTCATTAAATTTAAAGTACAAGACATGGAAGCACTTTATTATCAGGTATTTTTTTTCTGTGTGAATAGAGTGGGTATGTTGGATTCTGCTGCCTCATTTGTCCTTTATTATTATTTCCATCTGTTTTTAGTATTAAAATCAGTTGCTCTGTCTTTATCGCAAAGTCTTCTGTAGACTACCTCAAATGCCCTCCATTCTTAACCACAGTTGGCTTCCATATAGAGCCCTTTGTGTAAGAAGCTAGACATCAAGAATTGTCATACGGAATACAAAATCAGTTTTGTTTCCAGAACAGGTAATGCGTGTGCTGAGGATAATTTTTCAGAGAAAAACCTAAACTCTTGCTATATTCATTTGAGGTCAAAACAATAAAACCCTGGTATTTTAAAACAATGTCAGCATGTTTTGAAGGAAATAGGCATATGTTACTGTTACCAGTGTTCGTTCCAGCCCGCACCAGCCTATGAAAGGATCTACTTACTCTTCAACTGTCCACAATGTATATTTTCTCAATGTTAAGTCAGTCCTGGTAATCAAGGAAAAACTAAATTTAGTCAGTATAGTCAATTCAGTTTTCAGAGTAAATACTAACACACTTAAAGCTATAGTGTTTACCTTACATGGGAGAAAAAGAAAAGAGAATATTTATAAAGGGTCTATATTCCTACTATATTCATAAAAAAACCCAGAGTATTACCATTATCCTCAGTTTATCAAAGGGAAAACTGGAGCCTATAAGAATAATTTTTTTTTCTCAAAGTTGTACAAATAATCAAACAGTGATATTTAAGGTTTCTCCAACAGCAAATCCATCAAATATCCTTTTCATCAAATGTCTGTGTGGAAGCACTAGCTGAGTAGCATTGGCCTCTTACTTGCTTTTTTCCAGTTCCCATCCCCAGGCTATTCTTGGGATCATCTGGCTCATGACATCTCCATTCCAATCTTCTCAACCTGGCCCTTCAACCTTCTCACCCCACGATCAGATGATCTTTTGTCTAGGGATTGTGATATTTGCTTCTCACAGTTCTGGGAGATGGCAGAAGGAGAGAATGCCACCATTATTCATATTCCTCCAATATGTATGTATATTATGTGAATATCCCTCTCTGAATCCCCTGCCTCTGGCTCAGTAACTTTTCTGCTACTAAGGCAGTGTTACAATCTGTACACCAACTATCCACATTCAACTATCTATGACAATGCCTATGACAAAATAAGTATGAATCCTTGAACACAAAAGCATGTATATGGAAACAACCTAAGTGTCCCTCAGTGGATGAATGGATAAAGAGAATGTGGCATATATTCAATGGACTATTATTCAGCCATAAAAAAGAATGAAATTTTAACATTTGTGACAACATGGATTGACCTTGAGGACATTGTACTCACTTAAGCCAGAAAAGACAAATATGGTATGATCCCACTTATATGTGGAATCTAAACAACAGGAAAAATTAGCTTGTAGAAACAGAAAACAAATTGGTGGTTTCCAGAGATGGGGGTTAGAGGGTGGGTGAAGTGGATGAAGGGGATCAAGAGGTACAAACTTCCAATTCTAAAATAAATAAGTCATAGGGATATAGTAGCATGGTTACTATAGTTAATAGTAATGTACTATGTATTTGAAAATTCCTGGGAGGGGAACTCCTAAAAGTTCTCATCACTAGAAAAAAAGTATATCTCAACTATACTTCAGTAAAAGGCCTTTATGTATAGTCATTAAAATAAATGGTGGTATATTAATTAACTAGGTAACCATATCATTACTTTTTTCCAGTTCAAGAAATATAACATATTGACTCTGCTTATTTAATGAATATGGGAATGTCAATAGCTGCATGAGTTTACTGTCAGTGTATCTGTTTCCATGTTTAAGTAACCTTTTGCTGAAAGCAATGAACTGAATGATATGATAGCATCAGTCTCACTCAAAACTAATTAAACTGTTGATCATTTGTACCCCAGTGAAAATATGCATGATCTTCAGGGATTCATACATTCTCTAAGGACTCAGGAGAGTCATTATGAATGTACTTAATAAAGGATAATTTAAAGTATAAGTGGCAGAAAATGATGACCTTTCTGATTCTCAAATAAAACTTATAGATTACTTGAAGTAGTTTATAATTATTTTATTGGATTATCGATACCCATTTAGTCAACTTTATTTTTTATATTGGTTTTCATTCCTTAGTTTGTATATTTTTACTGATTTATTCATTTAATCTTTTAACAAAAATAAATGCCTAATATATAGCAAACATGTTTTCTATGTGTCAAGGAGTGTAGGGGTAGGGTGATAGATCAGTGAATAAAACAAGCATGGTGCTAATCCTCACAAAAAGAAATGTTCATGTGAAAACTATATAATTATAATCATTAGGAGTGTCAAGTTGAAAACAATCACTGGATGTCATAAAGGGAAAACAAAATGTATGTTAAGACTTTTGAATTGGGCAGTTTTATATGTGTCAAGACTGTGATGTGTTCTAAGATATCTCAGAGATGAAATAATTTAGAAGCTATTATAATAGAGAATCAAAAAACTAGAATACTGAGTAATTGGCATTAGGATAGTTGTGTATTTGATCAGGCCAACACTCTTAAAAAGAATACCTCATTGAGAATGAGAGGAAAGGGATCCCTTATGGACTTTCTGAATGAAGAGTCACATTTAGTTATACAGGGAAAACTTAAGAGGCACAAAGGTAAGGCAAGGCACAGTAAAGAATGAACTAGTTCTACTTATGGAATTGGCAAGTGGCACTCCTGGAGAGGTAGGTAGAGTCACAAAAAGAGGTTTTTTTTTTTTTGTCGTTGTTGTTGCTATTTCTTGGGCCGTAGCTGTAGCCCCGGCCTACGCCAGAGCCATAGCAACGCGGGATCGTTAACCCACTGAGCAAGGGCAGGAACCGAACCCGCAACCTCATGGTTCCTAGTCAGATTAGTTAACCACTGCGCCTCGACGGGAACTCCCACAAAAAGAGTTTTGATGTCTTTTGTGACCGTGTATGCTGGATGTTACTGCTTTAGCTGTATAATCAGAACTGTACCATGTGTGCTCTGATATATATAGGTCCCAACTTAAAGACGGACTTTTCATAATCACTCTGAATTCCCTAGTATATTTGGTTTTATCATATCTTGGTATAGCAGATATTTCAGTGGAAGAAGATACAAAGCATTTGCCATTTCCCCTTGAATGTAACAGCTACTTAGTGCCACCATGTGGAAGTCTTTAAGTTTATTTAACATGAATATCTAGCATGTTCTAACATGTAGGTTCTAAAGAGATAAGGGCAAATCCAGTGGGTTTTTCAGTGAGAATTATTTGTGTCCTCCCTGAGCCTTAGATTTAAATTTATGGTAGTAGATCACATATTAAGGTGTTGCTAAGTCTGTATTACAGTGTAAGTGAATTTATGCTTAAGGTTGAATTTGTCATTCTACTTATTGTCTTTTTTCTTATCATTTTATATTATTTAGATTTTTTACTCTAATATTGCATGCATAACAACTCTGCCTTTCTTGTTTTTCAAGAACTGACTTCTTGAAAATCTTTACTTACTACTATCTCCTCTAATATAATTTAATTATGTTTTCTTTTTGATAAAGACTAAACTGTTTAATCACAAAGTTCCTTTGTCACATCTTGTGTCATTTATAATCACTGTTGTTGGAGAAACATAGCTAGCTGAATATAAGGTGCTTTGTGACTACAGGTTTAATGTCGAACATTACCAGCCTTGACTTCAACTTACAAAGCACATAGATAAAAGGTAAAGGCCTAATAATCTAAGTTTACATGGTCTGCTTATTCTAGGACCTGAATCTTACAATGGCAATTAAATCGTCTACCTTGTCCGGGAATTCCTCTAGCCATGGCTTCATATTAGAATCACTGGGAGCATTCTGGTGCAGGCATTGGTGAGTTCTAAACACTCCCTGGATGATTCTAATATATAGTTACAGTTGAGGATCACTGTTTTACATCAAAATTTTCTTTAATTTAGGGCATTATAAAAAGAACAAAAGATGTGATTGAGATAATTGGGCTCAAAATATTGAATGGCAATGTATTTGACAATAGTTAACAGAAATCTATAAAGATGCAATGAAATATTAATTTCCTACTTTTTTTCCCCCAAGAAATTGGAGAAACCCCTTAGGATGATATAGCTAGGGGAAATGATTCCCTTTCAATATATTTCAAATTTATCATATGATTATATTTAGATTCTAAAATGTTTCTTCATTGTGTCTCAGGATATTCCAGTATCACAGAATCTTACAGCAGGAGAATTAGTTCAGTATATCATTTCTACTTAAAATTTTATTTTTCTGCAGTAATTCTAAGTATTATTTTAACTAATAGAGGGTTCATCTACCAGTGAAATCTGCTTTCTCCAAAATTAACTTCAAAAATGTCAGCTCCTCTTCTTATATAACTGAGGCATTTTTGAGCATACTTTTTACATACATTTCTTATTCAGTGTCCTTGTCCATGCATGGGTTTGGGGAGAACATTATAATTTTTCTCCCTTTTGCAAAACCATAACTTCTAAATTTAATTGTGACAATGAATTTCTTTCTTCATGCCATAGGATGAAACATGCTTGCCATGATACTGTGTAACATAATTCTGAGTCACACATGGCTTCAGATATGCAAACTCTTACTATTTAACTATTTTATGGGAAGTCTGATATGTATTGGATAACCACCAGATTTTTCCAATTCTAACTGAATATTGTCAAATAGTATATGTCATTTATCTTTGGAATATGTACTTACCTTCTTGAAGGCCTTTAATTCCTCCCATCTATTTATGCCATCACAGTTTCATAGTTTCAAAAAGTTTTTGTAAACTAACTCACATAAAGTATTAGCAAATAATTAAAGCATTCCTCCTTCCCGTGGCATAACAGACTCTTATGGAACAATGAGACTTTGATTATCAAAAGAATGAATCCTCAAGAGCAAAGAGTAGTTTAGAATGAAAGTTTGGATGGAGCGGGAGAGAGTAAATATTTTATGAGATGAACGACCAATCACAGGTACTGAAATTGAAACTGTGATTTAAAAACTTCCAACAAATGAAAGTCCAGGACCAGATGGCTTGACAGGAGAATTGTGTCAAACATTTAGAGAAGAATGATCTTTTCAAGGAACCAGCTTTTAGTTTCATTGATCTTTTCTCTGAAACTATTCCAAAAAATTGCAGAGGAGGGAACACTCCCAAACTCATTCTATGAGGTCACCATCACCCTGATACCAAAACCAGACAAAGATATCACAAAAAAAGAAAATTACAAGTCAATGTCGCTGATGAAAATAGATGTAAAAATCTTCAACAAAATACTAGCAAACCAAATCCAATACTGCATTAAAAGGGGAGTTCCCGTTGTCACAGCGGGAATGAATCTGACTAGCATCCATGAGGATGAAGGTTCCATCCCTGGCCTTGCTGAGTGGTTTAAGGATCCATTGCTGCCTGGTGTAGGTTGCAGATGTGGCGGATCTTGTGTTGCTGTGGCTGTGGTATAGGTGATCAGCTATAGCTCCGATTGGACCCCTGGGAACCTCCATATGCCATGGGTGCTGCCCTAAAAAGACAAAAGATTTAAAAAAATACATTAAAATACTTTATTCTCTAAACTTCTCAGATCACTTTACTTGTTCTGCTGTAACTCAGAATTGAATTCTCAAACATTTATAGATCTAAAATATGAAATATGTTGAGAATCTGTAGCATACAGTCCTACTCTTATGGACATATATGTAAAAAGATAACTCAAAATCCTTGTGACAGAATTATAACTCATATTTATAGGGGTACATGTAAGCACACAGGTATAACATCTAAAGTTGGGGAAAGATTCTTAGGAGATTACACTTAAAGTGGGTTTTACAAGACAAATAGAAACTACTCCAAAGAGGAAAAAGAATATCCAAGTGGATGAATCAATACAGAAAAGCAGAGAGACCCTACCACAGAACTTTAGAAAATCACTGGCCATGTTAAAAGATCTTGAAATTTATTCTCTTGACAAATTATTTTCAAATCTTGCCTGTAGTAACCTCTTCAATGACATCAGCAAAATAGTGACTCACCTCTTTTTCAACTAGAGCATCTCAGTTTCTATTTATTGATATCTATTTACATTGATACCTAATATTTTACTTAAAACCTTGTGAAACTAAAACCAAAAATTCAAACCTATGCTGTATACAATAAGGAGTCATATTTTTTTTAACCAGAAGATTACCATGATCATATTTAAGTTTTAAGTAGAACTCTTTGGTAGTCTTTATGTATTATAATTTCAAGGTCAATAAAAATGGATAAGAGAGCAATAAGTAGGTGAGGAATAGAATATGAAGTAACTTGCCCAGGTGACTGAAAGTAAAACCAAAAATTTCAATTAACTACTTGATTATGTCCCTAAAATATCCCCTTCACTTTGTTTGACAAAGGATATGCCCCTATTGAAATTATAATTAGAACAAGAGAATTAATATACATTTTAACACAGTTATGTGTTTTTACAGTTCTTAAATTATCTCATGCCCCAACTAGTGACCATACTAAGTGTCTGTCTTTGATTCCTATATTTTCTTTCACAGAATTGTTGGGATACTATTTGGTTCTGCTGTAAAGGGCTTGAGTTGTGGTTGCCTACAGCAATGGGAGAAAATGAGCATGTATCTCCAGCACTTACTAGGCTGACCCTGGTTCTTCATCTGACTCATTGGAAATCACCTCTTTATAAACTACCGTAGATGTTTCTTCAGTGTACCTTACTATCATTTGATATGTAGGTAGTAATATCACTAGCATGGAGCCACTGATACTCACAGACTGTTTGTTCTGACTTGAAATGGCTTGCACCGATTTGTACACATCTTGTCTAGCCTCTGCATGGTTTCCACAGTGGCTGCCCCTATCAAGGACCCTCAACTGGTAGAGAGGAAAACATATTCTTTTTGAAACTAGCTGGATTATGTTTAGATTGAACCCACAACCTTGATTTCATTAAACAGTATTCTCAAAACAACTGAAATACTTGTCCTAAACTGACTATGAATATAAATTTTGAATATCATAATTATTGGTTATAATTTTTATATATTTATTCACAATCACAAGACTGCATTCATACAATATTCTTTATGTAAAAAACTCAAACTGGTTTCTTTACTAAGATCTTTGGGAAGTCTCTTAAACACTGTCTTCAAATTATACCATTTTCTAAATAAGTAATTATCTAATTTCTTCTCAACCAAATTTATGAATTCATATATATGTTGTGTTCATCAGATTAGTTACTCATTGAATGTTGGACCTACAAAAAATTCTTATATGCAATATAATTTGAAGTAATAATTTTTTGATGAACTAAATAATTGACTTACCCAAAGTCACACTGATACCCATGGAAGATGAACAACTCTAACTTGGCTTTCCTGTTTCCTTCTCCAGTGTTTATTTTTCTAAAGCACCAGGCATCTTCTTTTGTTTTCAGCAGTATGGTCAGAATTAATGTATGCATCAAGAGTGATTTGTTGGTAGTATAGTATGAAGATAGGTAAAGAAACAGATTGTGTGTGTTTATATATGTATATATGTGTATACATATATATATATATATATAATATATAATAGTCTCCCAATTACCAATTTGATTTAATATACTCTTGTTTTCCAACAAAAGATGTTCCCAAGGCATTTGATGCTTATTTTCATTGGTAGTTTACAAAATTACCCCTTACTTTTAAGGCACTTATTTTAAAACATATATTTAATCAGATTAGAAGTCTTACAGAATTTTCTAATACAACATATCAGACTTTCTGTATTCTAGATATTGTCTATCCCAGGTAACAAACCCCAAAGTGTCTGTGGTCCAAGTCTTATTGAATGCCTCATCAGAAGAAGGATAATCATATTTTAAGAACACGTAGGTTACCTAAACCTTTAGATAGTCTATAATTTATTGTTGGATCAAGCTATACCAATGAAATGTAAAGGTTGGACCATCTAGTCTTAGAACCCTGTAGAACTTCCTTTGATAATTTTTACTTTAGTGAGATGTCATAATTCTTGGAGATATCTTGTTGTACCCTCTTACTGTATCTTGTGGGGCAATTGTGCCCTTTTTTTGATGGACTTTGTAAAAAAACAGAGAGAAAAAAAAGAATTTTAGAGCTCATTGGAAGAAAAGAAATTGATACTGTTCTTTGAATAACTAATTAGAACCATGCAGCTAAATATGCTTTCATTTTTCACTTTGACTTTCAGGAAATTGAGAGCAAAATATGTGTCAGCTATATGATTTACATAAGTCCTTAAGACCTGTTCAGTTGTGTATTGTTCATCTCTCCCCACTTGGCTTATATTTACTAATCTATATTTTTATTTCCACAAACGTAATATCTTATTTGTATAGTTTCAATTCCTATAAGCTCTTCCAAGTTCAATACAGAACAAAACAAAACCTAAAGTTGGGAACTGAATAGATGAATGGATGCATACATACACAAACGCATGTTTTCAATAATTACTATATCCAAAGCATTTTCTTATGTTATTAATCTATATCTTCTTCATTGTCTTATAAAATAGGTACTATTACTACAGAAACTATAGTTTAAAAGAGTTAAACTACTGCTTAAGTTCAGCTCAGTGAAAAAAAAATCAACACTAAAACTCAGGGCTACTGATTACAATTCTTTTTTTATTGCACCATGTTGCTTATAAAATTTTCTGTGAATTAGAAATAAAATCAACTGCTAAGGTCGAATATTCTCACTAGCATAAATCCTCTGCACACCACTCTGAATAAAAGTCTAGTCCATCAGTTTCTGCTTTCTCTGCCTAGAAGTAGATATACCCTAAATTTTCGTAGGCAATATATTCTATATTTTAAATTTTATTCTGCAAGTTCTGTAGCTGAACTTGACATTATGGTGTATGTTTCTCAATATTCCAGGAAATATGTTACAGTTTTATTTTTAAAGGAAAGTAAATTATTTTGTGATTTTTGTGCAACTTACTGATTTTCTCTTTGGTCTTATCTTTTATAAGAAAATTATATTTGTGTTTTAGTTTAGGCATCAATGTCATTAATAATAATAATGGTGATGGTGATGAAAATAACAATTGTTACAGTTTTCTATGTGCTAAGCATTTATCATGTATTTTCTCAGTTAATAATTTCAAATCATCAATAGCCATGTTTGTCATTTTAAAGACAGGAAAACATTCAGAGCTGTTACATAATGTTCTGAGGTGCTCACATCAGTGCACAGAAGAACAAGGATTTGTGTCTGCTTGTGTTTGACTCTAATATCCAGATTCCATGTTATATCTACTGTTACTACCACCACTACCATCACTTCCAAACATTACATAATGCTTACACTAACCAAGTACTATCACAAACATATATACATGTTATGCATATTTATGTATGTTAACTTATTAAATCCTGAACATAATCTAAAATGTATCATCATTTTATAGAAAAGGAAATAAAGACTCAGAGAATTTAGTCTGCTATGCAAAATTACAACTGTTCAACTGCTCAACCTATATTCTATCTTAATCTTTCTGCTTTCAGAAGATATGCAATTATCCACCATGGATAGTTCTCTCTCTACTGCAGTTACTGCTTTTCTAGTTTGTTCAAAAATTGTTTATTTGTGATGAATTTCAAGAAAGGAGCATGTTTTCATTCATGAGCTAGGGCCCATTTAAACCCCATCTGATGTCTTAACTCCTTCTTAATATTTTTTGTGATCCAGTGGTGAAGACAGTTTTATTTTTGAATTTTGCAAAAATCTAAAGGCCCAAAGAAAAGAACTTGGAGAAGTTGTATAGCTTCTGGTATATGTTTGTTAATAGAAAAGTACTCTCTGTAACACTATGTATGATTTATTTTGCTAAATTTTAAAGGTCATACTTCTTGTTTGGCAAAAAAGAATGTTTCCAGTGAATATTCAAGCTTCACATTTAAAAAAAGGATCTCCAAGGCAAAAAGTACACAAAACGCTGTTGAAATTTGACAGGCTGTCATTTAAATGCCATCAACTTTGATATGAAAGAAGCTGTAGATTAATTTGATGGCCAAGAGCACAGGATAGCAAATGCAGCTTAGGTAAGACTTCAAATAATTCATATGTTATTAAAGATTTTCTGGTTTGAAAGAGAACTTCCTTTATATAAATTATGATTAGAGAAATTAAAAGTTACTACCCAAAATAAACCCATGATTCCTATTTTTTGTAACATGTGATCTCCTTTTATTTCTTGATTACAAATAATTTAAATTATGGAAGAAAGGATAAGGATTGATTTAAAAGCTGAGCAAAAACAAAAATGGAAAAATACTTGTTACAGTAATATCAATTACATAAACAAATTTTGAAAAAATGCTTGGAAGGAAATTGGCTAAAGTATAAAATAATAATATTATTTATTTATTTATTTATTTATTTATTTATTTATTTATTTTTGCTTTTTAGGGCCACAGGTGTGGCATATGAACGTTCCCAGGCTAGGAGTCAATGAAGCTACAGTGGCTAGCCTACACCACAGCCACAGCAATGTGGGATCCAAACCATGTCTATGACCTACATCACAGCTCATGGCAACACTGGATTCTTAACCCACTGAGCGAGGCCAGGGATCAAACCTGCATCCTCATGGATACTAGGAGTTTCCACTGAATCACAACGGGAACTCCAAAATTTATATTTTTTCAGATGGTAGGGCTAGCGTTGATAGATGATTGTTTTCTTTTTTCTTTTTTTTGTCTTTTTGCCTTTTTTTTTTCCTAAGGCCGCTCCCACAGCACATGGAGGTTCCCAGGCTAGGGTCAAATTGGAGCTGTAGCCACCGGCCTATGCCAGAGCCACAGCAATGCCAGATCCAAGCCGCATCTGCGACCTACATCACAGTTCACGGCAACGCTGGATCCTTAACCCACTAAGCGAGGCCAGGGATTGAACCCGCAACCTCATGGTTTCTAGTCAGATTCATTAACTACTGAGCCATGATGGGAACTCCGATTGTTTTCTTTATACTTTTCTGGTTTAGTCATTTTTTTCTACAATGGATATGTATTATATTTATAATCAGAAATATTTTAATGCTCATTTTAGAAAAAATGAACATTTAATAGGCTAAATTTTATAATTGCAAGCTACCAGTCTATATGTTATTTATAGAACCAAATTGTTTAATATTTTAAGTAAAGTGATGACTTCATCTTGATATCACATTGGAACATCATTATACAACCCCTTTTGTATTTATTTTTAAGTTATTATAGTAATATATTTAAGCATAAAAAACTACAGATTCCCTGTACTCTTATGGACTCTGATGTTCCTGCTACCAAGGTATAATACATGTTAATATTTTGCCTTATTTACTTTACTTATAATAAAATATTAGGGAAAGAAATGATACCTTCTGCTTCCTGTCCCCCTTTCTATTTGTCTCCTTTATTTTTTTCTCTAGCCATTTAAAATGAATACTTAACTTACACAATCTATTAAGAATCAATATTATACCACTTCAACTGGTATGTAGTCACTTAGCATCAAATAAATTCCTTTGCTCTCTCCACATAATGGTATAATTGTCTTATATGTTATATTTACATACGTGGAAATTCCTATCAGATCACAGTATACATTTTGCTTTCAACTATCAAATTAACTTAAATAACACAAAAGAAAAACCGTTTATTAAATTTATCTAGTTTTTTTTATGTTGCTCATAATTCCTAATTTTCTGTGTCCTCTGGCATCATTTCTCTACTATCTAAAGATTTTTCTTTAGCAATTATTTTTGAACAGGTGCAATAGCTATAAATTATCTTAGTTGTCCTTCATCTGAGAATATTATTTCACCTTTGATCCCAAAGGATATTTAATAGTATACAGAATTATGGCATGATAGACCTTTTCTTTCAATAATTTAAAAACTTGGTAGCCTTTACTTTTAGTCTCCCTGAGAAATCTGCTGTTATTTGAATTATTGTTCCCTTGGTACTATGTCATTTTTCTAGATACTTTCTATTTTTTGTTCACATTGCGCTTTCAATATTTCAATAATGATGGGTACAGGCATGAATTTCTTTGGATTTATCCTGTTTAGAGTTCTCTCAACCTACTAAATGTATAGGCATTTGCAAAAATTGGGAAGTTTTCAGCTATTATTTTTTCAAAAGATTTTTAGCATCATACTCTGTTATTTTGTCATTCTAACATTCTGATGATACAAATTTTAGTCTTATTACTATTGCCCAACAGTTCCCTGAGATTCTGTTTAATTTTTAAGATCGTTATTTTTCTCTCTTGTTCAGATAGGATAATTTTTATTAATCTATTTTCAAATTCACAATCATCTTCATTTTGTTTCTGAGTCCTTCTAATGAGTTTTTTTTTAATTTTGGTAATTATATTTCTTAATAACTTTACATTTGGTTCATCTTTATATCTTCTGCATATTTGTAATTAGTTTTATTTTAAATTTGTTTCAACAATGTTCATGGTTTCTCACTCAGCATTTTAAAAATAGCTGCTTTAATGCCTGTTAGATAATTTCAACATACTTATAATCTTATCCTTGGCTCTGCTGATTACCTTTTGCTATTTAGGTTGAGATTTGGATGATTCTTTGTGTGCTGAGTAATTTGAATTGTATCCTAGACACTCTGAATTATATATTAAAAGATTCTGGGTGTTGTTTTAGTCCAGAAGATAATGTTGACATCTCTACAGGAACTGGACATAGGTTTAGACCACAAAGTCCAACTTAGCTCTGTGTTGAGTTGTGAGTTATATTTCGAACACCACTTCTGTTTTCAAAAAATTTGCCCTGCAGTTCAGATCAGTCCTCTATGTGTGTCATCCAAAGTTCAACCCAGAAACTGTGTGGAAGTATAAACATTATTTCAGGGTTCCAATTTATATGCCAGTTAAGGTCATATTTAAAAAATTTTTGATTTACGATGTTCTGTCAATTTCTGCTGTACAGAAAAGTGACCCAGTTTATATACGTGTGTGTGTGTGTGTGTGTGTGTGTGTGTGTATTCTTTTTTTCATATTATCTTCCATTATGTTCCATCGCAAGTGACTGGATATAGTTCCCTGTGCTGTGCAGCAGGACCCCACAGGATGTGGTGTCCAGGGATGGTGGTACGGATGTTTGTGCATTGGCTCACTCTCTGCTTTTCCCCCCTCAGTCCAGCTGCTCTGCTTTTCTTTTTTTATTTATTTATTTTTTGTCTTTTTGCCTTTTCTAGGGCTGCTTCTGCAGCATATGGAGATTCCCAGGCTAGGGATCTAATCGGAGCCATAGCCACTGGCCTATGCCAGAGCCACAGCAACGCAGGAGCCAAGCCACATCTGCAACCTACACCACAGCTCACAGCAACGCCAGATCCTTAACCCACTGAGCAAAGCCAGGGATCGAACCCACAACCTCATGGTTCCTAGTCGGATTCGTTAACCACTGCGCCACGATGGGAACTCCTGCTCTGCTTTTCTCTAAGGCTTTGAGATCCTTCCTTCTTGGCTGATCTTCCTGTCAGTTAGGTGGCCTCCCGGGTGCAGTTTCCTTTCTTCTGTCACTTCTCCCTCTCAGGTGTGCTGGTCCTGTTCTGACTACATTTTTGTTTTCTCTTCTATCTCTCTCTTTTTATTTCTTTAGTTTTACCCAGTTATGTGGAGGGTTTCTTGCCCCTTTTGGAGGTTTAAGGTCTTCTGCCAGCATTCAGCAGATGTTCTCTACTAATTATTCTAAATATAGATGGGCTTTTTTTATGTGTTTGTTGGAGAAGGTGAGTGCCATGTCTTACTCCTCTGCCATCTTGATCCTGCCCCACTGGATGCATTTTAAATTACAATCAGAAGAAGAATGTGAAAGAAGTATAACATGTTTAGTTTTGTGGAATGAGAAATTTAACAATTTAAATTCATGTCATAAAAGCATAAGAACATGAATGTGTTGAAAGTACACTGAAGTAGAAATATCTATTAAGCATTTGGAATTAAAAATTTGTATCACAGTAGAAATCAAAGCTCAAGGAAACTAGATTTCTAGATGTGTAAAGAGTAAATTTTGTATCCGCTGTGTATCTATGATTTAGAGCAAATATTTTCACATATCTTTCAAGTGACTGAGCTATAAATGACAGGGGTAATGTATATCTGAAGTTGCTTTCAGTCTTAATGAGAGTCTTTAAATGTTTGCCAATAATAATCAATACGCATTTCTTTGACTCACCATCTTTTTGAGAAAATAAGCATCCCATTCTATGATAACTGTGCTACCACTATGCTTTTGAACCAAATGGTGCATATCTTTGTAAAGACTGAAGGAGTTACTAATTATGAATCTCAAGAGTCTTTGTTCATATTTGGCTCATTAAAGTGCAGGACATATACACACCCAGTGGGCACAGTTATTGGATGGAGACCCTGCTGAGTGGATGAGTCTCTGCTTGCTGTATCCAAGCCATTTGGCAGGCACAGCAATCTTCTTTTCCTCCATAAGCCTAAATTTGTCCCATATGTATAACAAATAGCAGACTTCTATCAATGCAGAAAATCATCCAATCATGCTTATTGGCAACAACAACAAAAACCATACAAGAGTGTGAATCAATTTTAAAATTATGAAATTTCAGTTAAAATCATTGACTGCCTATCTCATTTATTTTTCAGAATATGTTTAAATGATTCACTATCAAGGAAGAATAACACCCTAGCAAAAAATCAGCTATGAATATTTTCAAAACCTAATATATATTTGGTTTTACACATTTCTGTATGTAAGTTAGTAAAGCTATCCTCTACAGTGATGTAAAAATCATTTTTTGAAATACAAATATGACCATATTTCTCCCTTGCCCATCCAAATTTAGTATCTGTGTAATGGTATCCTGGATAAAATTCATGTTGTTTTGTATGGTATATAATCTTTCTATCCAAAGATCAGCATTATCACCTATGAGTTTGTTATAAATGCAGAATGTAAGGCTTTTATTCACTGTTCTAATTCTGATCTTTATTGGAACTTCAGGTAATTCACACACATTAAAATTTGAGAAGCACTAAAATATAGGACTCTTTATAATCTTCCGCCAAACTGATACTTCATATTTCATATCCAATATTATTTCCTCATATTTCTTAGTCAATCCTGAATGTTCTACAGCCCAAACATAGTAATCCTATCTTTCTCTGAACCATCCTTTCCTTTTTCTGTGCCTAGGCCTTATTTATTATCTACTCCTTTCTCATTTGAAAATTTTCAACATCTTCATGCCAAACTCAAACATCACCCCACCTTTCTCTGAAAGAACAGTTTTCTTCAGTTTCTATTTTGCTCTAGTACATTTTCCCTACTTCTGTTATTACTAGAGTATTTCCCTTATGCGTGAAGGAAACAGTATGGTTTGGAGTTTAAGAGCAGAACTATTGTATCAGAAATTAATTAGTCTGAACTGCAACACTTATTAGTTATATGACTTTAGGAAAGTCGTTAAACCTTCTAAGTTTCGGTTTTTTTGTGTACACTATAACAGTAGGAGTAGTAGCGCCAATCTCACTGGTTGTTTCACTATTGAATGCTATTTAAATTAGATTATGAATACA
Organism: Phacochoerus africanus; assembly: GCF_016906955.1. Lineage (NCBI taxonomy): Eukaryota > Metazoa > Chordata > Mammalia > Artiodactyla > Suidae > Phacochoerus > Phacochoerus africanus. The sequence continues at coordinate 202,261,419 of NC_062545.1, forward strand.
GGACATAGTGCATGTCACATAATGAAAACTGAATAGACATTAATTCTCACCATGACTGTTAATTAACATGCATATTTTCCCACTAGACTCTGTCAGCTGTGAGTTCTTTAAGGGAAAATGGTATATGTTAGCCATTCCATTAACCATTCTCACCATATTCCTAGTATATAACAAGTACTTGAAATGTGAGAAAAATAAGCAACCAGTGACTTGCCAAAAAAATACACTGTAAAGTTTTGGAGAGCATTGGGGCTAGAATCTATGTCAGCATATTTCTAGTGTGGACTCATCAGTCTGCCAATTTACCCCCTAAACACTCTTACATATAGTGCCCACATTCCTACACATACACATAATACATACATTCGCACCAAAAGACCCATACTTTCATCAAAATTTCTAATGTAGATATATTAGAATTTTCTTAAAGAATGTAAATATTAAACAAACATGAATGAGCTTATAAAATGGCTGCAGATAGGGAAAAAAAATGTCAACAAGAAATAATAAAAATGGGCCATTCAACCCGGGAGCATGAAATATCTTTGAATTTCCTTACATCTTCTTTAATTTCCTTGATTAATGTTTTATAGTTCTCAACATATAAGTCTTTCACCTCCTTGATCAGGTGAATTCCCAGGTATTTGATTTTTTGGGGTACAATTTTGAAGAGTACTGTGTTTTTGTATTCCTTTTCTAATATTTCATTTTTATTATACAGAAATGCAACTGATTTCTGAATCTTAATCCTATATCCTGCTACTTTGCTGAATATATTGATCAGTTCAAGTAGTTTGGGGGTTGAGTCCTTAGGGTTTTCTATATATGGTATCATGTAATCTACATACAGTGACAGTTTTACATCCCCTCTTCCTCTTTAGATGCCTTTTATTTCTTGTTTGTCTGATTGCTGTGGCTAGGACTTCCAATACTATGTTGAATAACAGTGGTGAGAGTGGGCATCCCTGTCTTGTTTCAGATTTTAGTGGGAAGGCATTCAGCTTTTCTGCATTGATTATTATGTTTGCTGTAGGTTTTTCATAAATGGCTTTTATTATGTTAAGGTACGTTCCCTCTATACCCACTTTGGTAAGAGTTTTTATCATGAATGCACTGCAGCACTATTCACAATAGCCAAGACATGGAAATAACCCAAATGTCCATCAACAGATGATTGGATTAGGAAGATGTGGTATATATACACAATGAAATACTACTCAGCCATAAAAAAGAACAAAACAATGTCATTTGTAGCAACATGGATGGAACTAGAGACTCTCATCCTGAGTGAAGTCAGTCAAAAAGAGAAAGACAAATACCATATGATATCACATGTCTGGAATCTAATATACAGCACAAATGAAACTTTCCACAGAAAAGAAAATCATGGACTTGGAAAATAGACTTGTGGTTGCCAAGGGAGAGGGAGGGGGATGGATTGGGAGCTTGGGGTTAATAGGTGCAGACTATTGCCTTTGGAATGGATTATCAACGAGATCCTGCCTGTGTAGCACTGGGAACTATATCTAGTCACTTATGATGGAGCATGATAATGTGAGAAAAATAATGTATACATGTATGTGTAACTGGGTCACCATGCCATACAGTAGAAAATTGGCAGAATACTGTAAACCAGCTATAATGGAAGAAAATAAAAATCTTTATATAAAAAATTAAAATAAAATAAAGATCCTTTAAATAAATAAATAAATAAAAATGGGCCACTCAAACAAAATCCAGAAAAATTCCCAGAAATATCTGAGATTCAAGGTATCAGGGGCATCACAAACCATACCAAATTCAATGGATAAGGGCAAAATTCAGATTAAGCTTTACTGACCAGAAAGAGGCTGGAGTAAAAGCACAACAGTAAAGATGTGATCCTAAAACACTGCCATTGTGTTTGATGCTCAGTGTGAGGTTTGATGCTCAATGTGACATTCAATGGGCAATAGTGCTAAACCAGTTGAGACTGACTTAACATGAAACTATCTTTGTTCTCTTCTCTCATGCAGATAGCCATTTGGTCATGGAACTCTGCATGGCTATGTTCATCAACAATTTGATGGAGAAATAAATATGGAAGTGAAAATAATTTGGCAATTTTGCTGATAGCACTTGAAAAATACTAGATATAGATGAATATGGAAATTATTGGTTAACATAATACTTCTTGATAAACTTCACTGACCCTCCAGCTGACTGAGACAGGTAATGGAGAATCCATTATTTCCATTTCCATTATTGTTTCTGTCTGATATTGCTAATGCACTGTGTGCCAAAGGACTCTTGCTCAAAGAGTTTAAGCATAAATAATGTTTTTTTTTTCCAGAATCAGTTATGCTTGAATTTTAACTCCTCTTTCTCAGCAAGATATTTTAATAAATACACTCAAAACTTAGAGAATAATAGCCTTTATTTATTAAGCACTTCCTAGAAGCCAAAAGTGGTGTGGGTCCTACTTATTTTCTCTGGACAGAACTAATATGTAACATTTTGTTTGTTTGCTTTTTTAAAACCTGAGTGCACAATGATAATTCCATTTCAAAATCAGGACCAAGGACTTTCAGTTAACCACAATCCTGAATATCCTTTCTTCCAGGCTGAAAAAAAACTAAAACTCAAGCGACAGAACAATTATTTATTCATTCTATTCCTTCTTATACACACAACAGACTCAGAATAATACTAACACACCACCTATAATTCCAGTATTAAGATGTACTCAAATTATCATATCTTGAAATCATTTGAAGTAAATTCTGTGTGGTGATGTACAAAATTGAGAGATGGGTTTATTTATTTTGTTGTGCTTTCATTTTATGGATTGCTTGTACACATTTAACTTTGTTGTAAAAATTTTCAAAATATTTATGTAGTTCCAGAGTCAAATATACAAATCAATTAGACTCAGAGAAATATAACTTCTTTTTAAGCCCAACTATCCATGTTTATTCTAATATAAAGCTGTTTTCTCCCCAGTAGAAAACCATTTCTGGTTTTGGCTTGGGTTTTTCAATCTTAAAAATATTTTTTTGTAATGCTCCCTTCACATGCAGACACACATTTATATTCTTCCCTTTCTTAGGTAAACGGGAGCTTATTATACATGTTTTCACTTTTTATTTTGTTAACTTTTTTTTTAACCTTTCTGCAATGGGCAACACTGAGATGGAAATCCTTAATTTATATGTTGATGTGAAACTTGGATGAAATATGTGTAGATAGAGCCTCACCTAATTGGCATATAATAGTACATGCATAACTGAAACACTTTTCTGTACAGTAGAAATTATCACACTTAAACCAAATACACTTCAAAAAAATTTTAAAAATTAAAAAATTAAAATAGTCATTACAAGACTATTAGTATAAGTTTAATGTGGAAGGAGACTTTATTTTTGACAGGGCCTATGAAAGACTGGAAGGGGTAAGTAGTAATTTTGTCCTCATATTTGGTATGTGGTCTTGACAAGCCTGACAAGAGCTATAGGGCATAGCCCTACCTGATTTTAAAATTGAAAATTCTCAGGAATGCACCGTGGGAAAACAGTGTGTTGGGGTAAATAACAATAAAAAATAAATTTAAAAAAAGAAAATTCTCAGGAATCAATCAATCCAAGTGTGGACTTTACAAACTATACAGTAGTAGATCAAAAGGATAGTAAAGAATCTTCTATATCTAGTTTCCGCAGTGCTTTCTCTGGCCAAATCATAATCTTTAATCTGGAAAGATATGAATCATGAAGAGTTATCAGACTTCAGCTGATTTCTTGGCAATAAGATGAATATCTTCTTATTTTCAGATAAGTATGCTTATATCTCACAGATATCACTGGCATTCTCTATTTTGCTAGGCATTTTATTTTAAATGTTCACAGCCCCCATATTTCTAATAGAGTGGAAGAAATGAAGGGAAGTAGGGAGAAAAAAGAGGGAGGATGGAAACCTAGGAAGATAAGTAAAAGTGAGGCAAGGGAAAATGTACTGATTACTTACGTATTGTGGGCAACTGTCATTCACTCAAAAATTGATGAAATGGTATTTCATGTGAGGTTATTCTGAGGTAGGAACTAAACCAAATATTAGAAATACACTGGTGAATGAGAACAGACATGGTCTCTACCCTCAAATCTCTCATAATTCTAGTGGTGACAACGAGGAAACAAACTGAACAGATTATGTCACCATCTTTTCCAAAACCCTCTTGTGACTTTGTGTAACAATCTAAATAAAAGACACTATTTCCACGGCTTTCAGGTCCTACCTTAACTGGACCCTCCTTAATTCACTGACATCCCTTACTCTTAATTCCTCCATTCTGGACATATTGGTCTTGAAGACTAAACACATCAATATCATTTGCATTTCAGTGTCTTTACACTTGCCTAATTCTTCTTCTTTGCATGTTATTTCCCTTGTCCTTTACACATAACACTTTATTTCTGTGGTAGGCAAAATAATGTGCCATACCCCAAAAGGTGTCCATGCACTAATCTCTGAACACTGTGCATATGTTACCTACCATACATGGCAAAAGGGATTTGAAGATGTTATTAAGATTAAAGCCTGAGATAGAGAATTTATCAAAGATGTGATGACAGAAAAAGATCAGAGAAATGTTATATGATAAGACTTGACTCTTCATTTTAAAGACGGAGGAAGGGAGCCATATATCAAAAACTGTGGATGGCCTCTAGTATTTGGAAAAGTCAAGGAAAGAGAGTCTACACTAGAGTCTTCAGAGTAATTCAGCTCTGCTGACACCTTGATTTTAGCCCAATGAAACCCATGTCACACATATGACCAAGAGAACGATAAGACAGAAATTCTCTATTGTTTTAAGCAACTAAATTTGTAGTAATTTATTAAGAAATATTAGAAAACTAACAACTTTAAGTTTCTGAATAACATAACCTCCTTAAATAGGTCTTTTGTAATATATCTGTTTACCATAATTGCTCTTCCAATTGCTGTTTTTCTTCTTAATTAGCACTACCTGAGATTATATTATCTGCTCATTGCTTTTTTTTCTCCAACAAAATAAGCTCAACAAAGGCAGTGATTTTGTTAAGTATTCTAGACACCATCCACTTCCTAGAAAAGTGTCAAGCACATGCTAAACAAAACTCAAAAATCATTTATTAGTGAATTATTGGATTTCAACTCCATAACATTTGAGTGTGAGATATCCTAACAATCTATAGCAAGAAGAACCACCTAGTCTGAGAATTCCAGAAAAGCATCTCTGTCAGTAAGTTTTAAACTGCATTAGGTATTTTTATTATGTATTTGTATGCTGTTTCCCACAACGGATTAATAAACTGATGGCAGAAACTTTGTTTTATCCATCCCTGTATCCCCAACTCCACAGTAGGCTATAAGAAAGTGTTTATTAAATGAATATGTACTTGCCTGGCAATTTTTGAGTCAGTCATGGAAGACACTGACATTAGCTGAACATTACTAACTTGATCTATTATGAAAGAGCTATGAAGTTTCTTGCTAGTGATGATGAGAAATTAGCTGGTTGAAACAATTACATTTTTTTTCCAGAATTGGCCAACACACAATTATATCAATGTAAATACATTTTTTTAAAAAAAAGGAAAAGAAAATAAATAATACTCTTCATTCAGAGAAGCACTGTTCTTTTTCCTTGAAAATAATGCCAAAGATATTTGTTTTGATATTTAAATAAGGAATCCAAGTTGTTCATAAGAAAAAAAAAAGGAAGTAAAACTAGGGCTGTTAAGACTAGACTTAAAAATATATATTGACTTCCTAGTAACACCTGGTTAACAGTTTTCTGGAACAGTTGTCAATAGGTTGACTCTTTTTCTCAGAAAGGTGTTTCAAATTGCTGTGACTTGATTTTAGATCCTGCTGGGATATAAGTGTTGAGTAGTTATTTCTGCAGTGTTTTCTTCCATCACATTGCCAGTCTCCATGTTACTGATGGGCTAAATGCTGGGCTCTGAATATGAGCAACTGTTAGAGTTCTCTCCTCCGCCCCCTCATTGCTACTCTTCTTATTCTTCTCCCATTTTCTATTTACTATAATTTCTATGCTCCATATTAGGTACATACTTGTTAATTCTGCCAGAAGGGAACTCACTGTCTATTTTTACCATGTATGACAGTCATTAGCAAAATTAACTGATTTGTATTGACTTGAAACTGTCTTGTTAATCATGTGCTTTGTGACTTATGTTCTCTGATGGCACCAGTAGCTGTCCTTGGGTTTATGTTATTTTTATTCACATACAAACAAAATATTTTTAAAGGTACCAACAAAATTCTCTCAAATGTGTATTACATAGGATCATTTCAAAATCATCTGGGGGTATTGCATGCTTTTATAATTATGATGGAGTTAGGTGGATTTTTGTAATAATAAGTTTTTTGTAATTATTCATTTTACTAGTTTTGTCATATTTATAAAAATAAGTTCTCTTTATAATATCAAGGTAATAGAAAAGTTGAGAAAATCTATTTTATTTTAGTAGACAGAAAAGCTCTGAAATGTAGTCATCTTAAGTGTCAAGCTAATCTTTGGAATTTGAACAAATACTCATTGCATAGAACTGAAACCTGAATTTAAAGATCTAAAAAGAAAAAAATAATTAATTTCCTATACGATATGATCTGACACTATTCTTTACACAAGAGGTAAAGTAATTCTAGTAAAATGTAGGTGGGTTATGCTATAGCTCAGCCCCTCCAATGGCTAACCATTTTACTCAGAGTAACAGACTAAATGACTTTGAATGTTATTATATCTAAGACGCTTTCTCTACCAACTTTACATGAAATAAATTCACCACTTCATATTATTTATCTCACACTGAGGTAATTTTTATTTTAAATCATTTTTTTGAAGTATCCTTCACATAAAATAAAATGGATGATATTAATTACAATTTCATAAAATATGATTAATCATGGACCATTGCAACCACCACTATAAGCAAAAGAAAGAACATTTTAATCACTTCTGAAAAAGTTCCTTTCTGAACACAGGCATTCAAATTCCACCTTGGTGCCTGGCCCACTGATCAGCTTTCATAGATTAGTTTTGCTTATTCTAGAAATGTATAGTAATGGGTTCATACACTAACTACTCTTTTATATGGATCCTTTCACTCAGCATGTTTTTGAAATTCATCCATGTTACTGTGAATACCAGAAGTGTGTTCTTTTTATTGCCAAGTAGAAATCCACTATAGCAAATGACTAAATTCATTCTTTTTTATAGTTGAGTAATATTCCATTTTTGCATATACCATATCTTTGCTATTCATTCATCTGATGATAGACAGTTACATTGTTTTCATATGTTGGCTATTGTAATAACACTGTTATGAATATTGGGGCTCATATATCTTTTCAAAAAAGTGTTTTAATTTTCTTCAGATAGATATCCAGAAGTGGACTTGCTGGACTGTGTTGTAGTTCTATTTTTAATTTTTTGAGGAACCTCTACACTATTTGGGGCTCATATATCTTTTCAAAAAAGTGTTTTAATTTTCTTCAGATAGTATCCAGAAGTGGACTTGCTGGACTGTGTTGTAGTTCTATTTTTAATTTTTTGAGGAACCTCTACACTATTTTCCATAGTGGCTGCACCTATTTACATTCCCACTAGCAGATAAAGGTTCCCTTTTGCCTAAAAACCTCACCACCACTTGTTAGTTCTTGATTTTTAAAATAATAGCCATTATGAAAGTTGTGAGGAGATATTTAATTGGGATTTTGATTTTAATCTCCCTGATGATTAGTGATGTTAAGCATCTTTTCATATGCCTGTTGGCCATCTGTATGTCTTCTTAGGAAAAATACCTATTCAGGTCCTCTGCCCATTTTAAAAATTGGGTTGTTTTTGATATTGAGTTGATTGCATTTTTTTCAGCATGACTGGGACTGGATCTACAGGGTACTATGCTTAATGAAATAAGTCAGATAGAAAAAAACAAATACTATATGTTTTCACTTATATGTGGAATCTAAGAGAATAAAACAAACAAACAAATACAACATAAGAGAAACAGACACACAGATATAGAGAATAAACTAGGTTACCAGAGGGTAGAAGGGGGAAAGGGGAGGGGCAAAATAGGTGAAGAAGATTAAGAGGTATGAACCATTCAGGTATAAAATACATTGTTACAAGTTGTAGCGAATATGGCCAATATTTTATAGTAACTCTGTATGAAATATATTTTACAAAAATACTACGTTGTACACCAGAAACTAATATAAGTAAACTTATAATATTTATAAGTATAATAATACTTATACTTTTTTATACTTTAAAGTATAATTACTTTGATTTAAAAAAGATAAGGAAATTAATTGTATAGATATACTACAAGGTGTTTATTCATTCACTGTTGATAGGTATTTTGATTATTTACAGATTTTTACTATTGTAAATAATATTATTATGTACATTTGGTACAAATCTTTCTGTGGACATGTATTATCCTTTTTCATGGGTAAATATGTAGAAGTGGAATTGATCAGAATACCCTTTAGCCAGTTGCCCCTAATGGTAACAACAGTACAACATTACAACCAGGAAATTGACATTGATATAAACTATCAATTTTATTCATTTTACCAGCTTTATATGTGCTCATGTGCATATCTGTGTGTGGTGTGTGAGTGCATCTATTTAGTTCTGTGCAATTTTATTCCATGTTCAGGTTTGTGTTTCTACCACTATATTCAAAATAGAAAACTATTCCGTCATGGCAACCTTCCTCTGTCCTTTTATAGCTACCACAAAATCCCTTCCCTCAGCTTAACCTCTATCTTACCCTAGGCAACCACTAACTGTTCTCAATCTGAATAATTTTGTCAATTCAATAATGTTATATAAAGGAAATCATGTAATATGTCACCTAATGATACTGGATTTATGTCACTGAGCATAATTCCCTTGAGACTCGTTCAAGTTGCCATGTGTACCAAGAGTTTAGATTTATTGCTGAGTATTGCTCCATGGTATGAGTGTGCCTCAGTTTATTTAACCATTCATCTATCAAGGACATCTGCGTTATCTCTAGTTTATGGCTATTATGAATAAAACTTGCATGAATGTTTTTTGTGTGAACATAGTTTTTATTTCTCTGGAATAAATGCCATGGAGTGCAACTGCTGAGTGGTATGGTGTTTGAATGTTTTGTTTTATAACAAATGCCAAATTGTTTTCTAGAGTGGCCTTAACACTTTGGCTCTACCACTAACAGTGTGTAAGTGACCCAATTTCTCTATATTCTACCCAGCATTTCAAAAATGTTAGCCATTTGGATAGGTGTATAGAGCTATTCCATTGTGGTTTTAATATGCATTCAGCTAATGGTAATTTGGAACACCCCTTTAAGTACTTATTTGCCATCTGCTTATCTTCAAAGAAATATCAATGTATGACTTTTGTCTGTTTTCTATTTGGAGTGTCTTTTCCTGCTGAGGTTTGAGAGTTCTTTATATACTAGGTACTAGTTCCTTTTTGGTATGTGGTTTGAAGATAATCTTTTTTACAACTTAACTTGTGCTCTTTATCCTTTTAATGGGGTGCTTGGCAGAGTAAGTGCTTTAAATTTTGATGAGATCTAATTTATTATTTTCTTTTATGGGTAATGCTTTGGTATCAAGTTTAAGAGTTATTTGCCTAGCCCTAGAATCTGAAAGTTTTCTTCTATTTTTTCTAAATGTTTTATAGTTTTATAGATCTGTTATTCATTCTTTTTTTCACTGCACTTGCAGCATGTGAAAATTTTCAGGTCAGGAATTGAACCCACCCACATCAGAAGCCAAGCCAAGCCATTGTGGTGACAATGCCATATCCTTAACCTGCAGCACCACGAGGAAACTCCAGAGATTTTTTTTTTTTTAATAAATTGTGAGGATTAGATCAAGGACTTACTTTCCTTTTCCTTCCCTTTTCTTTCCTTTTCTTTTCCTCCCTCTTTTGCTTCCTTTTTATCTCCTTGCTTCCTTCCTTCCTATCCTTCTTTCTTCCTCTCTTTCCCTATGAATGGTCAATTTTCCCAGCATTATTTGTTGAAAAGATGATTTTCCCCTGTTTAGTTGTTTTTGTTTATTTTTATCTTTTGCATTTTATTTTTTTTAGGGCCACACCTGAGGTATATGGAAGTTCCTAGGCGAGGGTTCAAATTGGAGTTGCAGCTGCCTGCCACAGCAATGTCACACCTGCAACCTAGACTAGAGCTCACAGCAACATCAGATCAAACCTGCAACCTCATGGATGCTAGGCAGTTTTGCTACCACTGAGCCACAATGGGAACTCCTTACTTCACTGTTGAGTCTTAATTTGTCTTAGTTGCTCAAAGTATTTCTCACTTTTTTCCTACTTGTTGGTTATGGGATGTGTATCTTTCCATATCACAGTTCTGGAATTTCAGGGTTTTATTTCCCTTTTCAACATGTTTGCCAACTCAGCAATTCTTTTATTAATATATCTCTTTCTTGAAATACCTTACCAAATGAGCTGATAACAACCACCTAAAGCACTATATTCATCAAATTATTATCTACATTTAAATTATTAGAGGTATAAATTTTACCAAATATTCTGTTCCTAGATCACATTGGTTACCATCTTTTGAGCCTTTAACAAGAGCTTTCTCATGACTTGGATTTGGCCACATGTATTCTAGGCTTTTCTTAAGGTAGAACCCAACTTCTAGTTACAACTTTCTGTATCATTCAACTTACACTACTTTACTTTGTAGTAAAACATATGGCTTATAAATGTAAAGTTTTACTCATATTTCATTAGATTACACCTCCATAATTCCCTTTGCCTTTTCCTCAATTGTTTCCTTTATTCAGAATCCAGGCATAAATACTGTATAATGGCAGAGAGTAAAAGTCTAGGAGCTAAGTATCTTAGTGGATATAAAATATTCTTCTGGGATGTAATATACATTATGGATATTCATATTCTATTGGCCAAAGTGGGACATATGGGCAAAGTTAAGACCATTGGGACAGGAGTCTATTTTTCCCATAAACAGGAACATGCAAATAGATGAAATATGTATAGTATTCTAAGTTGTGAATGTAAATGTTTTGGGAAAATAATGGGCTATACCACAGTGGGAGGGGTGGGTGCAACCTTAAATGGAGACTTAGAATATGACTCATTGAGAAAATAACATGAGAATAAATCTTTAAAATTAATGAGAATATCATTCATGTTAATATCAGGATCCACAGCTTATGATAACCCTGAAGGCTTAGATATATCCATTTGGATATGTCCATATGTCTGTTTTTGTGCCAGTACCACATTGTTTTGATGACTGTAGCTTTGTAGTATAGTCCCAAACCAGGAACCCTGATTACTGAAGCTATGTTCTTTCTAAAGATTGTTTTGTCTATCCAGGGTCTTTTGTGTTTCCACACAAATTTTAAAATTATTTCTTCTAGTTGTGTGAAAAATGTCATTAATATTTTGATAGGTATTGCACTAAATCTCTAGATATTTTGGGGTAGTAGGGTCATTTTAACAATATTGATTCTTTCAATCTAAGAACACCATATACCTTTCTGTCTTTTGAAAAAAAAATGAAATATAGTTGACTTACAAAGTTGTGTTAATTTCAGGCATAGTACAAAATAAATCAGTTATACATACATATATCCAATTTCTTTTCAGATTCTTTTCCCATATATGTAACCACACAGTATTGTGTAAATCTCCCTGTGATATACAGTAGGTACTTGTTACCCATCATATCATATATAGTAGTGTGTATATGTATCAATCTTGATAGCCTAATTTATCCCTCTCCCTTCCATGGTTCCCCTTTGGTAAACATAAATTCACTTTCAAAATCATTGAGTCTGTTTCTGTTTTGTAAGCTCTATGTGTCTTTTTATTAGATTCCACATATTAGTGATCTCAAATGAAATTTATCTTTTACTTCACTAGTAATAGTGATAGAATTATTACTAGGGATAATTTCTAGGCCATCCATGTTGCTGCAAATGGCATTATTTCATGCTTCTTTATGGTTGAATAATATTTCCATTGTATATATATATATATATACCACATCTTCTTTATCCAATCTTTCGATCTTTTTGTGTTTTTAATTACTTTCATCAGTGTCCTACAGTTTTCCAATAATAGGTCTTTTTCCTCTCTAGGTAGGTTTGTTCCTAAGTATTTTATTCTTTTTTATGTTGCTGTTAAAAGATTTTGTTTTAGTTTTATTGAAGTATGGTTGATTTAAAATGTTGAGTTAATTTCTGTTCTACAGCAAAGTAATTCAGCTATACAATATACATATTCATTCCCATGTAGGTTATCATGGAATATTGAATAGATTTCCCAGTGCTATATAGTAGGTACTTGTTGACCATCCATTCCATATAGTGTGCATCTAGTATTCCAACTTCCAATTCTCCCTTCCCCCATACTAACCCCTCCACTTGGTAACCATAAATTTGTTTTCAAAACATGTGGGATTGTTTCTGTTTTTGTAATTAAGTTTATTTGTATCATTTTTTTCAGATGTCACATATAAGTGATATCACATGGTATTTATCTTTCTAAGTCTGACTTACCTAACTTAGAATGGTAATTTCTACCCCATACATGTTGCTGAAAATGACATTATTTCATTATTTTCTATGGGTAATATTCCACTGTATGTATATACCACAACTTCTTTATCCATCACTCTGTGGTTGGATATTTAGGTTGCTTCCATATCCTAACTATTATAAACAGTGCTGCAGTGAACATCAAGCTGCATGTATATTTTCAAATTACGGTTTTCTCTTTTTTCCATTGTACATTCTTGCCTCATCTGTCAAAGTTAGTTAGTTTGTTTATTTATTTATTTATTTATTTATTTATTTATTTATTTATTTATTTATTTATTTATTGTCTTTTTGCCTTTTCTAGGACCACTCCCACGGCATATGGAGGCTCCCAGAATAGGGGTCTAATCGGAGCTGTAGCCGCCGGCCTACACCAGAGCCACAGCATTGTGGGATCCAAGCTGCGTCTGCGACCTACACCACAGCTCACAGCAACACAGGATCCTTAACCCACTAAGCAAGGCCAGGGACCGAACCGGCAACCTCATTGTTCCTACTCAGATTCGTTAACCACTGTGCCACAATGGAAACTCCTCATTTGTCAAAGATTAATTCACTATAGGTGAGTGGTTTATTTCTGGGCTTTCTATTCCGTAACATTGATCTATATTTCTGTTTTATGCCAGTACCATGTTCTTTTGTCGACTGTAGCTTTGTAATATAGCTTGACGTCAGGGAGCCTGATTCTTCCAGTTCCATTTTTCTTTCTCAGGATTTGCTCTGGCTATCCAGGGTATTTTGTGTTTTCATATAAATTAAAGGAAAAAATTCTAGTTCTATGAAAATCTTCATTAGTAATTTGATAGCAATTGCACACAATCTGTGGATAGCTTTGGTAGTATAGCCATTTTGATGATATTGATTCTTCCAATTCTTCTGTTTGTGCCGTCTTCAATTTCTTTCATCAGTGACTTATGTTTTTCAGAGTACAAGTTTTTGCCTCCCTAGGTAGGTTTATTCCTAGATATTTTATCTTTTTTATGTGATGGTAAATAGGATTTCCTTAATTTATCTTTCTGCTCTTTTGTTGTTAGTGTATAAAAATGCAATGGATTTCTGTATATTAAATTTGTATCCCTCAACTTTACTGAATTCACTCATAAGCACTACTAGTTTTCTGGGGATGTTATTAGAATATTCTATGTTTAAAATCATGTCATCTGCAAACAGTGACAGTTTTACTTCTTTTCCTGTTTAGATTGCTTTTATTTGTCTTCTTGTATGAGGGCTACAGGTAAGATGTCCAAAACTATGTTGAATAAAGTGCCAAGAGTGAGCATGCTTGTCTTCTTCCTGATCTTAGAGGAAATGCTTTCAGCTTTTCACCATTGATATGATGTTATCTGTGGTTTGGTCACATATGTCTTTATTATGTTGAGGTAGTTTCCCTCTATGGAACTTTCTCAGGAGAGCCTTTATCATACATGGATATTGAATTTTATCAAAACCCTCTCTGCCTCTATTGAGATTATCATGTTTTTTTCTCAATCTGTTACTATGATGTATCACATTAATTTATTTGTGGATATGGAAAAATCCTTCCATCCACAGGATAAATACCACTTGATCATGGTGAATGATAATTTTTTTGTGGTTTTCTAGATTTGGTTTTCTAGAATTTTGTTGAGGGTTTCTGCATCTATGTTCATCAGTAATACTGGCCTGTAATTTTCTTTTCTGTGATATCTTTGTCTGCTTTTGGTATCAGGGTCTCAGAATGAGTTTCAAAGTGTTCATTCTGCTGCAATGTTTTGGAACAGTTTCAGAAGGATAGGTGTTACTCTGCCATCACTTAAAAAAAAAGTTAGTACCTGAAACAAAACTAGACATATAAAGGTATGGATTAAATGTTTTTTGGAAGTATAAATGAGCAGTAAAGCAGTAAATGACAAGAGGTCTTAGAAAAAGAAGCTAAGTGGAAATCTTCTAATGATATCAGCTTGTTATTTTAGATAAATTTTTAAGTGTTTCTCTGATTCAAATAACTTTTTACTGGATCAAATGGTAGTTCTATGTTTAATTTTCTGAGGAATCTCCATACTGCTTTCCACAGTGGTTGCATCAAATTACAATCCCACCAATGGTGTATTAGTGTTCTTTTTCTCCACACCCTCTCCAGCACTTATTGCTTGTAGACTTTTGGATAACGGCCATTCTGGCTGGTACAAGGTGGTACCTCAGAGTGGTTTTGATGTGCATTTCTCTAATAATGAGTGATGTTGAACATCTTCTCATGTGTTTCTTGGCCATCTGTATGTCTTCTTTGGAGAACTGTCTGTTTAGATCTTCTGCCCACTTTTTGATAGGGTTGTTTGCTTTTTTTGGTATGGAGCTGCGGAAGGTGTTTATAAATTTTGGAGATTAATCCCTTGTCAGTCGATTCACTTGCAAAGATTTTCTCCCATTCTGTGGGTTGTCTTTTCATTTCGTCTAGGGTTTCCTTTGCTATGAAGAAACTTTTAAGTTTGATTAGGTCCCATTTGTTTATTTCTGTTTTTACTGTCATTACTCTAAGAGGTGGATCTGTGAAGATATTGTGTCCTTTATGTCAGAGAGTATTTGGCCTATGTTTTCCTCTAGGAGTTTGATAGTGTCTGGTCTTCTATCTAGGTCTTTAATCCATTTGGAGTTTATTTTTGTGTATGGTGTTAGGGAGTGTTCTAATTTCATTCTTTTCCATGTGGCTGTCAAGTTTTCCCAGCACCACTTATTGAACAAGCTCTCTGTTCTCCATTGTATATTCCTGCCTCCTTTGTCATAGATTAGTTGGCTGTAGGTGCATGGGTTTAATGTGCACTTTCTATCCTGTTCCACTGATCTATATTTCTGTCTTTGTGCCAGTACCATACGGTTTTGATGACCGTTGCTTTATAGTATAGTCTGAAGTCCAGGAGCCTGATTCCTCCAGCTCCATTTTTCTTTTTCAGGATGGCTTTGGCTATTCTGGGTCTTCTGTGCTTCCAAACAAACTTTAAAATATTTTGTTCGAGTTCTGTGAAAAATGTCCTTGGTAATTTGATAGGGATTGCATTGAATCTGTAGATTTTCTTGGATAGTATACTCATTTTGATAATATTAACTCTTCCAATCCACCAGCATGGTATATCTTTCCATCTATTTGTGTCATCTTTGATTTCTTTCATCAGTGTCTTATAGTTTTCAGAGTACAGGTCTTTTGTTTCTTTAGGTAGGTTTACTCCTAGGTATTTTATTCTTTTGGATGTGATGGTAAATGTGATTGCTTCCCTAATTTCCTTTTCTGATCTTTCATTGTTAGTGTATAGAAATGCTGTCAATTTCTGTGTATTGATTTTGTATCCTGCAACTTTGCCAAATCTGTGGATGAGCTCTAACAGTTTTCTGGTAGAGTCTTTAGAATTCTCTATATATAGTACCACATCATCTGCAAATAGGGATAGTTTTACTTCTTCCTTTCCTATTTGGATTCCTTTTATCTCTTTTATTTCTCTGATTGCTGTGGCTAGGACTTCCAGAACTATGTTGAAGAGTAGTGGTGAGAGCAGATATCCTTGTCTTGTTCCTGATCTCAGTGGGAATTCCTTCAGCTTTTCACCATTGAGAATGATGTTAGTTATGGGTTCATCATATATGGTGTTTATTATGTTGAGGTAGGTTCCTGCTATGCCCAGTTTCTGAAGGGTTTTTATCAGAAATGGGTGTTGGATTTTGTCAAAGGTTTTTTCCACATTTATTGAGAGGATCATGTAGTTTTTATTCTTCAGTTTGTTAATGTGGTGTATCACACTGATGGATTTGTGGATACTGAAGAACCCTTGCATCCCTGGGATAAATCCCACTTGATCATGATGTACAATCCTTTAATGTATTGTTAGGTTTGGTTTGCTAGTATTTTGTTGAGGATTTTTGCATTAATTTTCATCAGTGAAATTGGCCTGTAGTTTTCTTTTTTTGTGGAATCTTTGTCTCGTTTTGGTACCAGGGTGATGGTGGCCTCATAGAATGAGTTTGGGAGTATCCCTTCCTCTGCAATTTTTTGAAATAGTTTCAGAAGGAGAAGTGTTAGCTCTTCTCTAAATGTTTGATAGAATTTGCCTGTGAAGCCATCTGGTCCTGGACTTTTGTTTGTTGGAAGCTTTTAAATCACAGTTTCAATTTCTGTTCTTATGATGGGTCCATTCATCTTTTCTATTTCATCTTGGTTTAGTCTTGGAAGATTGTACTTTTCTAAGAATTTGTCCATTTGATCCAGCAATCCCACTCCTGGGCATCTACCCAGAGAAAACCACAACTCGCAAAGACACACATACTCCAATGTTCATTGCAGCAATATTTGCAATAACCAAAACATGGAAACAACCTAAATATCCATTGACAGAGGCATGGATGAAAAAGATGTGGTATATATACACAATGGAATACTACTCATCCATTAAAAAGAACAAAATACCAGCATTTTTTGCAACATGGATGGACCTAGAAACTATCATGCTAAGTGAAGTCAGCCATACAATGAGACACCAGCATCAAATGCTTTCACTGATATGTGGAATCTGAAAAACGGACAGACGGAACTTCTTTGCAGAACAGATGTTAACTCACAGACATTGAAAAACTTATGGTCTCCAGAGGAGACAGTTTGGGGGGTGGGGGATGTGCTTGGGCTGTGGGATGGAAATCCTGCGAAATCAGATTGTTATGATCATTACACAACTACAGATGTGATAAATTCACCTGAGTAATAAAAAATATAAAAAATAACAAATAACAAATAACTTTTTAGAAATAGTCTTTTCAATACAGAATGGAGTTCATGGGTTTTGAAGTAATTATGGCAGTCTTCAGGAGCATTTGGCATATACGATAAGAAAGCAAACACTGCATAAAGCTATGAAGGAAAAACACGAACATTAAGGTGTGATATGTCCACTTAATTAGAGACATTAATTGTAATTGTAGAAATTAAATTATAATTTGGTTTCTAGGACCATCCCTTGAGTTCCATTATGATTTAGCATGACTCAACCATAATGCTTCTATCAAAATAGTTTTGCCAAACTGCTAGACTCAGACAAGCCTATTGGCTTAATTTAAATCCAAGTTCCTTTTTTCTTTTTTTGTAATTTTAATTTTTAATTTTTTTATTTTTCATTTATAATGATCCCTCATAGACTAATGACCTAGACAGGTATCACTATTTTTACTATAAAATTACCCTAGAAATAATTTTAATATTATTCAATTACACTTGACTCTCATATTTAGAAAGTAGTTTATAAAAAGCATACTTAGAATATTCTTGGATCCTTAGCTTCTTGGAAGTTAGAGAATTTTTATAAAATAATTTTAAAATCCAAAGTGTTACAGCTGTGTGCATTTTATCAAGATTTACTTAGCCATGCACTCTTGATTTATATACTGTTAGTGTGTATATACTTTATATATCTAACCAAACTTTAACATAATATTTATTTTTTAAAAAATGAAGTATTATTTATTTATGTAGGATCTTAGAGAATCAAAACACTAGAAATATGTGCTAGTATACCTATTTCTTTTGAAATCTATGAATCAATCTTAACTGCTTTATATCACCTTAAATTCTTAACACAAATAAATGTTTGAATATGTCTTAAAGTTTGCCAAAATGGACTTAGTCTTCCTTTCTTTGCACGATTTCTTAAATTTCCACTTTTCTTCTTAGCCTCTACTTCAGTCTAGTGAAACAGCCTGTGCTGCAATTTAGAGATTTATTCATAAATACAGTCAATTTTTCATATTAAAATGAGGAAAAATATTAAAACAAAAGTTCATATTGGTACAAATTATATTTTATTCTCTCTATAGACTATTTGCATTTAATTCATATTCAAAAGCTGATATATTTAAATTTTATAAACCAGCATTTGACATGATTTGAGGATAACGTATAGATTTTCTCAATACATTCCAAAATCAATTTGTCAAGATGGGGGAGATATTCCATATGACATACAGACTGAAAAGACTACAGCTGACTCCACTAGAGGATTACTTAAAATAATTACTGTCCACAGCTATATGAGTATCTCTCAGTGAGAGACTAAACAATTGACCATGTAAAAGGGCTGACAAGAAAACCATTGCATTTAGAAGTTAGTTTTAACTGACTACCAATGTTTAAAGTTATAAAAAGATAGAGTTTAAGGTTTCAAACTCTATCTTTGGAAAAGGGCTGAATTCATCTAACTCTATGGCAATGGCATAAATATACAACCTCTTATTTAGGGCAATAACTAAGTTCCCATTTTAGGAGTTAGACATTCCAAGACAAAGCAGAAAGAGATGTGTTAAAGATTAGACTTGCAAATTTCAAAATACATAGTGTCAGTCTAGTGATGTTAAAACATCCATTTAGAATAACTCACAGAGTAACTGTCGCATATAACAAAATGGAATCATGAATATGCAATCAGCAACTGGTTCTGGAGCCTGATCACCATCTCTGTCAATTACAGCAGTCACTTTCTGTGATGGTACCTTGGCACTTTGACAGTGATTATACCTTTACATGGTGTATTGCAGATATTATGCTTCAGTTGTTTACAAATAGAACCATATCTTACTCTTTCAGTGTAAGAATAGTATTTTAAGTAAGGAAAATATTCCTCATAATAAATCTTACACTTAAGTCACTCATGCATAATCAGACTTGGAATATCATAAGATGCTACTACCACATGACAAAAACAACCTCCTAAAATCTTTTATTATTCCTAAAAGTGAAGTAATACGGAGATTTTTCAAATTAACTGAAAAGAAAGTACATAAAAGATTAATTTACAATACAGTGCCCTTCACAGGATGGTCAAAAGAGAAAACTGTTTTTAAATATGAAGCAAAATTCTAAGACAGAGGTACATGTATAAATAGAGTCAAACTTATATGAATGAAGTATAGTTTGGCTTGTTTCTTTATTCTACCAAAAATCATTTATTTGCTTATTTGTATGTATCAGCTTTGTCTCAAAAGGCAATTTCAAGTGGTGTGCTTAGATTGTGATCTTCTCCAGTGTTAGTTGTCTAAATTTCCACTAAAGTATCAGGGAGACTAAGTTATCAGCTAATTCATCAATTTTACACTTAATTTTATATGTGTATCCATATAAATAAAAACTCCAATATTTAAAGCTGCTATAAGGTATGCAAACCTTTTCATATATCTCTAAATATCTAGGTTTTTGTTATTCAGTTGATATTCCGTATATGCTATAGACATAATTATTTGTAGTTTTCACCTACATGAAGCTTTATAGGTTCAACACTTAGGTTTAAACATTAAATTTAGGAACTTCATGAATTCACAATTGTGGGACACTGAAATTAAAATAAACTGTGGAAATTATATCATTTAAGTCATTTTATACTCACCACCTTCCTGTGAAAACACTGTTTCAGATTAGAAGGAAATTTGCTACAGTTCCCATAGACAGAATCAAAATCAAATCTTCAAATCAGAACTCTTCTGACATTCAAGTGTCATTTTACCAAACTTTGGGGCAAATGTATATATTTTTATATATATTTAATGTTTTAATTTAAATATATTTATATATATATTTGATGTTATGGTATAGAGGAATAGTTACTAGAAAGGGAAGGAAATAAAAGCAGGGAAAGTAAACTATGGAACTGTGTCTTCCTGGTGAAACTAAAGCCTTAGATTTAAACAGAATTGTGGAATGATCTAGATCTTGAAATGCTCCCCCATAATAAAGGGATATTTCTCCCCCAAAAGATGAATTAAACCCTGGTAAGGACATTATACAAAACCTTAGAAAAAAGAACAGAATAAAGAATTTCCAGAAATAAGTGCATGTATTTCAGCTCATCTTTTTCTGTAACATTTCTCTATAGTCCAACTCCTCTAGGCTATAGAAAAGGTTATATCACACAAAATAACCACTCGCAAAAAATACTATTCATTTGGGGAAAATGGTTTCATACCCAATGGGAAGAGAAATAAAAATTACCTAGACTGCTTCAGAGAAAAGAGACTGTGAAAGCTGCTGCCAAAACATAAAGAAAGAATGATGTGGAAATTCTTCTCCATAGGTATGAAATAGGAAAAATAAAAAAGAACTTAATATCCATAGTATGCAAAAGGTAGATGGAATGCTCAGCTCTGAAGAAAATGTTAGGAATTGAAAGTTACTTCTAATCACCTCAAAATCTAGAACAATTTAAGTTTTATTCAATAATATTAAATTTCAAACATAAGAATAAAAGTATATTTGAGATTGCAGAGTTCTAAAAACATAGAAAATCACCAAAGAACAATAATTTCAAACTGACAAACTTAGAAACAGCAATGAACACAGTCACCATTGAAACTGAGGTCTTTTCACAGAGGGAAAGACTATAGGTAACTCTATCTAATTTAGGCAAATAGACTGTCACTCATAGGGAACTTGTTAATGAGGAAAATAGATAGGCTTAAGGAAAACAGGTGTGTCTGAAATAGAAAACTCACCAAATGTAATGGGAAATACATTCAAATATTTATGAAAAACTTACCTAAAGTGAGAATAGTTTAAACCACCAAGTCAAGAGAGTACAGTATTTAAGAAAAATGTGAAATTAAATATAGAATATCATGATTTTTTATTTAAGCTACTGTTGAAAGTGAAGTAATAAAAAGAGTAAGACATATCAGCAGCAAAGTCACCACAGAATTAATTAATGCCATTTGACAAAGTAATATTTACCAATGATGCCCACAATAATTTACTGTACAATAAAAAAATAAAGTAAATAAAAGTTACACTGATTAGGAAGGAAGAAAATCTTTCTTTGCTGATAACATGATCGTCTATGTAGAAAATAAACACATTTAAAAAAGAAACTCCTGGAACTGAATATAACAAATTTTTAGGACACAAGATTAATATTAAAAAGTTAAATGTTTTCCCATATACTGGTAATAAGCAATTGGTACATCAAAAAAGCTAACAAAATAGAATGAAAATTAAATATTTACATAAAAATTTCAAAAACATGACAAGTATAAATAAGTGAAAAGCTATAAAACTCTGATGAAAGGAACCAAAGAAGATCTAAATAAATGGAGAGAATATCCATGTTTATGGAATGAAACATTGTTAAAATAAGTTATTCCCAACTTTATCTATAAATTCATTATAATCTCAGTCAAAGAGCCAGGAAGTTATTTCATACATATTGACAAAGTAGTTTATATGAAAAGGTACTGGATTTTAAGACTTAGTCTAAGCAAGAAGAAATCAACACACAGTGGCATTGACAAAGAATAGACAGATCAATGGAACAGAGCAGAAAGTCCAAAAATATACCTGCACAGATAAATTCAACTTATTTTTGACAAAAGAGCAAAGGCAATTCAAAAGAAGAAAAAATCCATTTTTAAACATGTTCATATGAATAAAATTAACCTAAATAGAGACCTCACAATAAGCCACAAATTTTCCTGAAAATGAATCATAAATGTAAATGTAAAATGCAAAAACTGTAAAACTTGTATAAGAATAAATGTAAAAAAAATCTATGTGACTTTTTACTTGGTGATCTCCATAGTGGTTGTATCAAATGACATTCGCACCAACAGCTGCAGGAGGGTTCCCTATTCTCCAGACCCTCTCCACCATTTGCTATTTGTGGACCTATTAATGATGGCCATTCTGACTGGTGTGAGTTGGTGTCTCATGGTAGTTTTGATTTGCATTTCTCTAATAATCAGGGATGTTGAACATTGTTTCAAGTGCTTGTTGGCCATCTGTATGTCTTCCTTGGAGAAATGTCTATTCAGGCCCTTTGCCCATTTTTCCATTGGGTGGTTGGCTTTTTTGCTATAGAGTCGTGTAAGTTGTTCGTGTATTTTAGAGACTAAGCCCTTGTCAGTTGCATCATTTGAAACTATTTTCTCCCATTCTGTAGGGTTTTTTTTTTTAATTACTTATTTTTTTATATGGTTCCCTTTGCTGTGAAAAAGCTTGTCAGTTTGCTTAGGTCCCACTGGTTTATTTTCCATTTATTTCTGTTTCCTTGGGAAACTGATCTAAGAAAACATTTGTAAGCTGATGTCAGAGAATGTTTTGCCTATGATCTCTTCCAGGAGTTTGATGGTGTCTTGTCTTATATTTTAAGTCTTTCAGCCATTTTGAGTTTCTTTTCGTGCATGGTGTGAGGGTGTGTTCTAGTTTCATTGATTTGCATGCAGCTGTCCAGGTTTCCCAGCAATGCTTGCTGAAAAGACTGTCTTTTTCCCATTTTATAGTCTTGCCTCCTTGGTCAAAGATTAACTGACCATAGGGTCTGGGTTTATTTCTGGGTTCTCTCTTCTGTTCCATTGGTCTCTCTGTCTGTTTTGGTACCAGTACCACACTGTCTTGATGACTGTGGCTGTGTAATAGTGCCTGAAGTCTGGGAGAGTTATGCCTCCTGCTTGGTTTTTGTTCCTCAGGATTGCTTTGGCACTTCTGGGTCTTTTGTAGTTCCATATAAATTTGTGGATTGTTTGTTCTAGTTGTGTGAAAAATGTCCTGGGTAATTTGATAGGGATTGCATTGACTCTGTAGATTGCTTTGGGTAGGATGGCCATTTTTACGATATTAATTTTTCCCACCCAGGAGCATGGAATATCTTTCCATTTCTTTACATCTTCTTTCATTTCCTCGATTAATGTTTTATAGTTCTTGGCATATAAGTCCTTTACCTCCTGGGTCAGGTGTATTCCCAGGTATTTGATTTTTTGGGGGTGCAAATTTAAAGGGCATTGAATTCTGTATTCCTTTTCTAATATTTCATTGTTAGTAAACAGAAATGCAACTGATTTCTGCATGTTAATCTTATATCCTGCTACTTTGCTGAATTTGTTGATCAGTTCAAGTAGTTTTTGGGTTGAGTCCTTAGGGTTTTCTTTATGTATAGTATCATGTCATTTGCATACAGTGACAGTTTTACCTATTCTCTTCCTATTTGGATGCCTTTTATTTCTTTCGTTTGTCTGATTGCTGTGGCTAGGACTTCCAGTACTATGTTGAATAACAGTGGTGAGAGTGGACATCCTTGTCTTGTTCCAGGTTTTAGTGGAAAGGCTTTCAGCTTTTCTCCGTTGAGTATTATGTTTGCTGTGGGTTTGTCATCACTGGCTTTGATTATGTTAAGGAATGTTCCCTCTTTCCACCTTGTAAGAGATTTGATCATGATGGATGTTGGACTTTGTCAAATGCTTTTTCTGCATCTTTTGAGATGATCATGTGGTTTTTTGACTTTTCTTTTGTTAATGTGGTACATGACATTGATTGATTTGCATATGTTGAACCGTCCTTGTGCACCTGGGATGAATCCCACCTAGTTCTGGTGTATGATCTTTTTTATATGTTGTTGGATTCAGATGGCTAAAATTTTGTTGAGAATTTTTGCATCTATATTCATCAAAGATACTGGCCAATAGTTTTCTTTTTTGGTGGTATCTTTGTCCGGTTTTGGAATTAGGGTGGTGGTGGCATCATAGAATGTCTTTGGTAGT
Organism: Phacochoerus africanus; assembly: GCF_016906955.1. NCBI lineage: Eukaryota > Metazoa > Chordata > Mammalia > Artiodactyla > Suidae > Phacochoerus > Phacochoerus africanus. The sequence goes on from NC_062545.1 coordinate 202,285,584, forward strand.
GTTCCTTCTTCTTCAACCTTTTGAAAAAGTTTAAGGAGGATGTGTATAAGTTCCTCTTTGTATGTTTGGTAGAATTTGCCTGTGAAGCCATCTAGTCTTGAACTTTTACTTGTAGGGGTGTTTTTATGACATATTCAATTTCATTTCTAGTGATCGGTCTGTTCAGTTGATCTGTTTCTCCTTGATTCAGTTTTGGCAGGCTGTAAGATTCTAGAAAGTTGTCCATTTCTTCCAGGCTGTCAAATTTGCTGGCATACAATTGTTCATAGTATTCTCTCGTGGTTTTTTGCATTTCTGTAGTATCCGTTGTGACTTCTCCTTCTTCATTTCTGATTTTGTTTATTTGGGGTGTTTCTCTCCTCTTCTTGGTGAGTCTAGCCAGAGGTTTGTCAATTTTGTTTACCTTTTCAAAGAACCAGCTCTTGGTTTTATCAATTTCTTCAACTGTTTTTTGAATCTCTATTTTATTTGGGTCCTCTTTGATCTTTATGGTTTCCTTCCTTCTGCTGACTTTAGGTTTTGTTTCTTCTTCTTTTTCTAATTCATTTAGGTGTTGGGTTAAGTTATCCATTTGAGATTTTTCTTCTTTTTTTGAGGAAGGCCTGTATTGTTATGAATTTCCCTCTGAGCTCTGCTTTTGCAGCATCCCATGGATTTTGAGTGGATGTGTCTTCATTATCATTTGTCTCGAGGTATCTTTTAATTTCCTTCTTGATTTCCTCATTGACCCATTGGTTTTTTAGTGGCATGTTTGTTTAGTCTCCATGTAGTAAGTTTTTTCTCATTTCTTTTCCTGTGGTTGATTTCTTAATTTCATGCCATTGTGGTCAGAGAAGATACTTGAAATAACTTCTATATATTCTTAAATTTGTTGAGGTTAGCTTTGTGCCCCAGTATGTGATCAATTCTTGAGAATGTTCCTTGTGCACTTGAGAAGAATGTATATTCTGATTTTTTTTTTTTGGATGTAAGGTCCTGAAAATGTCACTTAAGTCTAACTTTTCTATTGTGTCCTTTAGGATCTCTGTTGCCTTATTAATTTTCTGTCCATTGTTGTGAGTGGGGTGTTAAAGTCTCCTACTATGATTGTATTCCCATCAATTTCTCCTTTTATGTCTGTTAGTAGTGTTGTAGGTATCTGGGTGCTCTTGTATTAGGGGCATACATCATTCTTGAATGGATCCTTTAACCATTAAATAGTGTCCTTCTTTGTCTTTCTTTATGGCCTTCGTTTTAAAGTCCATTTTGTCTGATATGAGTATTGTGACTCCTGCTTTCCTGTCTTGTCCACTGGCATGAAATATCTTTTCCCATTCCCTCACTTTTGATCTTTATGTGTCCTTTGCTCTAAGGTGAGTTTCTTGCAGGCAGCAGATTGGAGGTTTTTGCTTTTTTATCCAATCTGCCACTCTCTGTCTTTTGATTGGAGCATTTAGTCCACTGACATTTAAGGGGATTATTGATAGATACGGATTTATTGCCATTTTAAACCTTGTTTTCCAGTTGATTCTATGTTTCTCTTTTCTTCTTTTATTTTTTGGGTTGGATGCTTCCCATTTATTTTATGCTTGAGTACATTTCTTTTCAGTTTTTGTGAATGTAATATTTGGTTTTGTTTTGTGGTTGCCCTGATTTTTAAGCACGTTAAGCCCTTCCTCTGTCTGCTTGCTTTTGCCTGATAGTCATATAGGCTCAGACACATCATTAAAATAAAAGAAAAAGAATCTATATTTCCTTACTTTCCTTCCCCACATCGTATGAGTTTAATGTCTTTTTTTTTTTTTAAACATCTTCATGTTTAGATCTGGATGCTGGCTTATTTAAGTGATTGCTTTCCAATTGTGGTTTCCTCCATCGTAATTCTAAAACTCAGGAAGCTTTAAATCAATTGTCTAAACTTTCACATGAAAAGTTAGAAACAGAACAGCAAAGAATTTAGAAGGAGGAAACAGTAAAAATATAAGAATGTAAATAGAAATTAGAACAGGAGTTCCCGTCGTGGTGCAGTGGTTAACGAATCCGACTAGGAACCATGAGGTTGTGGGTTCGGTCCCTGCCCTTGCTCAGTGGGTTAACCATCCGGCGTTGCCGTGAGCTGTGGTGTAGGTCGCAGACGCGGCTGGGATCCTGCGTTGCTGTGGCTCTGGCGTAGGCCGGCAGCTACAGCTCGGATTAGATCCCTAGCCTGGAACCTCCATATGACACAGGAGCGGCCCAAGAAATAGCAAAAAGACAAAAAAAAAGAAAAGAGAAGAAATTAGAACAATACATGTTTCTATGTTTGAAATAAATATCTCATCGAAACAAAAGTTAATTCTCTGAGAATGTCAATAAAATTTATAACCCCATGGCCACATGTTCAAATAAGAAGAAAAAATTCAATATAAGAGAAGGGACATCACTGAAGACTCTACAGATATTAAAATTAAAAGAAAATATTAAACATATTATAACAATAAATACACAAAAAATGGAACGGAAAAATTCCTGTAAAAATGATAAAGGTGGGAGTTCCCGTCATGGCACTAGGAATCTGACTAGGAACCAAGAGGTTGCGGGTTTGGTCCCTGCCCTTGCTCAGTGGATTAACGATCCTGCGTTGCCGTGAGCTGTGGTGTAGGTTGCAGTCGCGGCTCGGATCCTGCGTTGCTGTGGCTCTGGCGCAGGCCGGTGGCTATGGCTCCGATTCGACCCCTAGCCTGCGAACCTCCATATGCCACAGGGGCGGCCCAAGAAATAGCAAAAAGACAAAAAATAAATAAATAAATAAAAATAGAAATGATAAAGGTAAGCTTACATACAAAAAGACAGAAAATAGATGGTCCTTTATCTGTCAAAAAATTGTATCTACACTATAAATATTCCTACTAAAAAGTTTTAGGCCCTATGACCTTACTGGTGAATTCTCTAAATAAACAAATCAGAATAGAGTCTTATACAAACACTCTCATAGAAATGGAAAAGCGGGAATATTCTGCCCTTCATTTTTGGGCCAAAATATCAAAGATATGAAATCTTGACAAGGAACTTACATGAAAGAAAAATGATGGATGGATATCTCTCCTAAGAATAGACACCCCCCCAAAATAAAATCTTATACCATCTGTATAGGTAAAGTCTGAAATGTGATGACACAGTGGCATTTATTTCAGGATTGAAAGATTTAACATGCAATTATTAATAAATGTAACTCACTACATTTAAAAAATGAGGGACACATGGAATTCCATCATGGCTCAGCAGAATCGAATCTGACTAGTATCCATGAGGGTGCACATAGGTTTGATCCATGACCTTGCTGGTTAAGTATCTGGCATTGCCTTTAGCCTTGGTGTAGGTTGGAGACACAGCTCAGCTCTAGCCTTCACTCCAATTCAGCCCCTAGCCTGGGAGCCTCCATATGCCAAGGATGCAGCCCTAAAAAGACAAAACAAAAGAGTATAAATTAAAAATGAGGGACACATAATTATCTCAATAAAATTTTATAACATTTCATGAATACTACGTTAGAATTAAAAAAAAAACTTCATCCAATTTAGATCATTTACAAAAGTCATCAACTAACATTATTTACAATCATGCAATACTGAATACTTTCCTACTGTGTATAGAAATAAGACATGGATGTCCACTATCCATCCTTCTGTCAACATTGTACTGATGACTTAACCAGTCTAAAAAAATAATATAAGCTATCAGGTTTAGAATATGTTATATTATTCCTCACTCCTCCCTATATCTGTGCCTTTTGCATGTAACTTACATAACTTTCAAGTTCTCAGCCACTTTGGGCAGGGGATTACACTCAGCCCTAAACATTGTGATCAGTCATGGGATATGCGTTGTCCAGTGGACAGTTAGCAAACAAGTCATAAGCCAGGGTTTTAAACACTGCTTACACAATTAGACTTGTTTTCCTTTGTACTTCTACTTTCACATGACAACCTGCCCAAGTAATTCTGTTGGATGGATGTGAGAAACATATGGAGCTGAACTGCAGCATCCCAGCTGAAGGCTAACCCACCTCAGCAAATAGCCAGCCAACTTTAGTCATGTGAGCTAATTCAGCAAGAATGAGGAAAATGAAAAAGTCTAAATCCCTGATTTTCAAACTCACAGTCTAAATAATTATTAAGCAAATGTTTCAAGGCAGCTTTCTATATAGCATTATTGAGATAATATATAACTAATACAGATAAGGAAAGTTAAACTATTATTTATTCCAAGATGGTATTTCAGTATGTAGAAAAGACAAAGAAGCTATAAATCATTATAATTCACAACTGGATTAATGAATTTGACTGAATCTAAGGTTAATATAAAAAACTGATTGTGTTTACATATATCAGCAAAAAGCATGTGTAAATAAAAATTTTAAATATCATTTATAATGTTACAAATATACACATACTTGATTACAAATAATACAAAAATGATTTCAATAAAATATATGATTCCATACAAAAATGATTCCAATAAAATGTGAAAGACACCAATACTTAAAATTTTAAAACATTGTTTATATAAAGTAGAGAATCCTTAAATTATTGGAAAGTTCAAAAGGTTCAAATATTGTTAAAATATCAAACCCCAAATTGATTTATAAATTCAATGCAGTTGCAGTCAACATCTAAGTAAGTTTTTCATGTAAGTTGATGAGAGGATCATACAACTTATATGAAAAGGCAAAAGTCCTAGAAAAGTCAAGTCAGTCTTTAAAAATGCAGCCCTCCGAGGTCTTACACTCCTAATTTCAAGACATTTTATGGTTATATTAATTAAAGAGTTGCACAATTTTAGACAAATAGGTCAATTGAGAAAAGATATTATAGAAATATATCCACACACATTGAGTAACCTAATTTAGTCACCTGATTAGTGGGGGAAAGAATGGCCTTTTCTACGAGTGATGATAGAATGATTGGTTAACCACATGGAAAAATTATGAACCTTGAGATACCTCATACCATACTCAAAAATTAATCACATTTCTATAAGAAAACATAGAAAAATATCTACATGACCTGGGTGTGGGCAAATTTTTATTTGTACAAGGAGAACAACAACAAAGCTAAAAATGATAAACTGAATTTCATTAAAATTAAAAAATTATTTTCCTTGAAATCATGATTTAAATAGTGAAAAGGGAAGATCAGGAGAGATCTGAAAATACAAGTATCTGATAAAGTGTTTATATGAAGAATATATAATATACTCCTATAAATCATTAAGAAAAAGGCAAAGAAACCAAGTTTTAAAATAATGAAGAGGTACTTCATAATGTGTGATATTCAAATGACCAAAATGAATATGAAAAAGAACTCAGTATCATTATTCTCACTACTTATCACAGAAATGCAAATTAAATATTAACTTAGAGTATAACTACATTCTCATCAAATTGTTTAAATAAAAAATAATGACAAAATTAAATGCCAATAAAGATGTGGAGAAAATTTCTTATACAATGGTAGAGGGGGAGAACATTTTTACAGCCATTTTGAAAACAGTTTGACATTATCTATATAAATAAAATATAGCCTCAGAAATCCCTCACTCTTTGATAGGTACTCAGATAAATCTGTGGATATGTCCATAAAAGTACATGTAAAATAATGCTGAGAGCAATTTTAGTCATAAAGCCAAAATCTAGAAACAATTCAAATATCCAACAACAGTAAAATAGATAATGAAATTGTATTGTTGGAGTCCCCATTGTGGCTCAATGGGTTAAGGACCCAACATAGTCTCTGTGAGGCTGGGGATTCGATCCCTGGCCTTGCTCAGTGCATTAAGGATCTAGCATTACTGCAAGCTGTGGCATAGGTCACACATTCAGCTCAGATATCACATTGCCATGGCTGTGGTGTAAACCTCAGCTACAAGTCCAATTCAAACCCTAGCCTGGGAACTTCCATATGCTGCATGTGTGGCCATAAAAAGAAAAAAAAAGAAATTGTACTGTCATACAAAATGATATTGCACAATAATATTAAGAACAATCTACTAATTCAGAAAACAAAATAAAAGGATCTCTAAGACACAAGGCTTGCAAAACAAGCCAAATACAAAAGAGCGAATATTTTATTATTTAAAATCCATACAGGGAATTGCCATTGTGGCTCAGTGGTATTGAACCAGACCAAATCCATGAGGTTGTGAGTTTGATCCCTGGCCCTGCTTAGTGGGTTAAAGATCCAGTGTTGCTGTGAGCTGCAGTGCAGATCACAGATGTGGCTCAGATCTGGTGTTGCTGTGGTGTGGAGTAGGCTTGCAGCCACAGCTCTGATTTGATCTGTAGCCTCAGAACTTCCATATGCCATGGGTGCAGGCTTAAAAAAAAGACAAAATAAGTAAATTTTAAAAAATTCATATGAATCTAAAAGGAAAAATAACCAAGTTCAATTTTGTTATTCTGGCCCCAGTTAGTAACCCTCTAGCAGGACCTGATTCTGGATTCTAAGCCTCATTACTGTCCAGATCACGAACTATCCCCTTGAAAAAGTGGCAAGACATCTTCAGGTACTTCACCATTCCCTAGAGAACTTTCAGCTCTTCTCTCTTGTTTTCATGAACCCTTTCCGAAGAGAGTTTTTTGTTCCTAAATCCTTTAAGAATTTGAGGAATTAAACTACATGTACAGGGCCCTCTGTCTTGCCTACTCCAATTTTAATCCAACATTAAGGGTTAGAATGATTTTAGAGAGGGGAATCTTCCTTCTTAGGGACACCTGGCCCTGCATAAAGAAGTACCTTTCCAGAGAGCTATGTAGGAGTTGGACCATATAGGAATGGAAATTTGCTATGTCAATCCTTGATAAAGGAATCAGAGAGAATATGTTACTCCATAAAGAGTTTGGTGCATCTAGTTTAGTGAACTGAGTTTAGGGAAATTTTTGGTTTTCTGTAGCTAAAGATAAAAGATTACAGTGAAGTGACAGCCTACAGTTTCATTACAAATACCACCTGATTGAATCATTTTGAAGGGACGTCTGTCTTCAAGACTCATGTGTGTTATATCTTAGGCTGAAGTGGGAGAAAATTAGGGAATTTTCAAAAAGAAAACTGACTTCACAAATTACAGCCCAGGAAATAACAAAAAGAGCTGTCATGCCCTTTAGCAGCTTTTCCTTTAATTTCTGTAGAATCTTTTGTCTTCCACCTTTGAGCCTTGTTATCGTCTCTATTGTACTCAAACCATGGCTTTTTTTTTCTTCAGTGCAAGTGCTAGAAAAGATACATGATGATTTTATGCTGATTAGAGGGTAACTTGCCTGTACAGATAACTATTGCAAGACCATAAATTTTGCAAATCAGAATATATGAAAGCCCAAGAAACATGGAAACTTGAAATGACTATTACTAAAAAGTTATATCATTGTATGGTATAAAATAAGTATATAAAAGCAAGATGTGATCTATTAACCAGCCACCAGAAGGCCAGTTATATAAAACTATGGCTAAATGTCAGGTTTTGGATGGGTAGAAATTACAGTATCTCTAACTCTATGTGTGAAGAGTATCCTAAAAATATAAGAAAGTTTTGTGACTAATAATTTCTTAAAGACATATGTGATAAAAGTTTTTATTCAAGATGCATCATTTATTTTAAGACATGTATTTTTTCCAAGCCTCTAGACCAAAGTAAACAGGAAAGTAAATATTGTTGAAAAATTTGAGGTATCATTTTTTTTCAATTCATTAATTTATGCGTTTATTTACTCCCAGTCATAAATCATATGCATCTATGTACCAGGCATGGTGAAGAATATAAAAGGAAGAATAAATACCATAAAAATAGAAAGAATTTAGTGACATGATATATATATTGAAATGGGTTTCTTTTGCCAGTGAAATGTACTGTTAAGGAAAATCTAGGAGGCAAAAGTATACTGAAGCTGCTTACCATCAAATATAAAAAGATTTTTGTTTAAGAGAAAAAAAGTCATATAATTTGTTTTTACCAATGGTTCATAAGAACTGATGTAGAAATTGACAGAACATTGTATATCAATTATAATAAAAATTAAAAAAAAAGAACTGAGGTAGGCTAACAGGTAGTTTTAAATGAGATGGACTAGAGCGAGGAAGAAGGCAAGTAAAAAGAGTGCCCCAAAACACAAACCCAGGAAAATGAAAAAAAAAATTAGTGATAAGTGATTGTTTTCTAGGACTGTATGCCTGTATATACAGATACATAGTGTGTGTATAAATATACAGATGGAGAGGTGGACATACAGATGACATCCTCACTGGCTGTAAAGAGTTGGGTTATACCTGTTTTCCTTAAAAATCTGTACATGTTAACCAATTGTCTAAAACAATGCTATAAAGAAGTAAAAATGAAAAAAATGCTCAACATCACTGATTATTAGAGAAATACAAATCAAAACTACCATGAGACACCACCTCACACAAGTCAGTATGGCCATTATTAACGAGTCAACAATAAATGCTGGAGGGAGTGTGGAGAAAAGGGAACCCTCCTACACTGTTGGTGGGAATGTAAAATGGTACAACCACTATGGAAAATAGTATTGAGGTACCTCAGAAAACTAAATATAGAACTACCATATGATCCAGCAATCCCACTCATGGGCATATATCTGGAAAAAACTTTCATTCAAAAAGATACATGCACCTGCATGTTCATAGCAGCACTATTCACAATAGCCAAGACATGGAAACAATCTAAATGTCCATTGACAGATGAATGGATTAAGATGTGGTACATATACATAATGGAATACTACTCAGCCATAAAAAGATAAACTATTGCCATTTGTAGCAACATGGATGGAACTAGAGATTCTCCTATTAAGTGAAGTAAACCAGAAAGAGAAAGACAAATACCATATGATGCAACTTATTTGTGAATCTAAAATATGGCATGGATGATCCTATCTGCAAAACTGAAGCAGAACAGACTGTGGCTCTGGGGGGTCAGGGGGAGGGAAAAGGGAGAAGTATGGATGGACAGTTTGGGGTTTTTGGAAGCAAACTTATATTTGAAATGGATGGGTAATGAGGCCCTATTGTACAGCATAAGGAAGTGTGTGTAATTGGGTTACTTTTCTCTACAATAGAAATTGAAGAAATGTTGTAAACCAACTATACTTTAAAGATACAAATTTTTAAAATTTTTAAAAAATAAAAAGTAAAAGACTAGACTTCTCATTACCTGCACCCAAATAGTTTTCTTCCTGTATATCTGAATATTAAGTTTTTAAAAAAATTTCAAGGGATCAAGATGGTGGAAGAGTAAAAGATCACGTATGCCTTTCTCACAAATACATCAAAAAAACACATCTACATGTAAAACTGCTCACACAGAACATCAATCAATGAATGCTGGTAGAAGAACTGAAACTTCCAAAAAAGGCAAGAAACTATTGACATAACTGGGTAGAACAAAGAAAAAGAAAAGGAATTAGGATAAGGCTAGCATTCCCGAGAGGGAGCTGTGAAGGAGAAAAGGAACCCACCTACGGGGAAGACACCTAACTGATGAAAGATTTGCTTAGTTGGTGGGACCTCAAAGTCATCAAGAAAAACACAGCAGCTGGGCTGAGACTAGCAAAGCAGACTGAGAGCCACACAGATAGATCATCAGAACCACTGGCTAGGACACCATAGCCTGAGATGCTTGGGCAGGGGCTGGGAGCTGAGACTCAGGCTCCAGAGGTCAGTACCAGGGAGAGAACTGGGGATGGCATGAGGGGCTTTCGAACATTGTACTGGGTTAAGGAGGGGAACACCAGAGCAGAGGGAACCCGGGAGAAGGTCCAGACCCATAGGAGAGGCAAGGTGCCATTGTTGGGGAGGGGAAAGGAGGAGGGGCAGGCCATCATAGGAAACTCCCTGTGCTGGAGTGTGTGCATGCCCACAGGCTTAGAGGGTGGGATGGCTCTGCTGAGGCACTTATGGGAGATTAGGCACTTCTTGTGCAGGTACCTACTGTGTGGGCCCCTAAGGGCATAAGGAGGCTATGTGTAACTTCGTGCCTCTTGCATGATCCATGAGTGGCAGGGACAGACTGTGGCAGTCGTCTCAGAGGCCAGAGGGAGGTGTGGCTTGCCACCATTGGGGGACTGTGAATAGGTTCCACCAGCAACCCCAGTCAACTCAGGGGGTGGCAAATAAGAAAAAAAGGGGGTACTGCAACCAAGTACCATACACTTTTGCTCTCACTCCCTTGGGAACATACCCACCCTGCAGCTGCCAATACCAAACGCTCTGGGTGACCCCCAGACACTTGGTCACTGTCCCTTCCCAAGACCCTACAACTAGGAGCAACTGGTGCAGCACCTCATGCATGGGCTAACTGGGACAGGGTGCTTCTTGCGTGGTCTGCTGGCAGCAGGGGCAAACCGCAGCAGTTATCCCTGATTCCAGAGGTGGGCATGGAGATATCAGAACAAAAATCACTTGCAGCCTCATTCATCTCAAGGGCACCACAGAGGAGGGCATTGTGACCAAACACCACCTTTCGGTACACTCTCACGCCCCCCTCCCTGGAACACACCTGCCCTGCTGTTGCCACTGCCAAACATTCCAGGCAGTACTCATGCACCTGGTCTCTGTCACTTCCCAGGATCCTGCAACTAGGAGCAGCCTGTACAGCACCTCCTATGTGGGCTAAGTGAGACGGGTTTCTTCATGCATGGTCTACAGGTGGTGGGGGCAAACCACTGTAGTTATCACTGACTCTAGAGATGGTCATGGCCTGCTCCCGATAGAGGTCCCTGCACAGGCACCACCTGCAGTTCCAATCACCTCAGAGGAGGGCATTGCAATCAAACACAAGCTGCTGTTGCTCTCACTCCCCTGGGAACTCATGCACCTTGCTGTTCCTACTGCCAAACGCTCTGGTCATTTGGAGATCTGCCTATAACTTATTACCACTTCCCAGGGCCCTGAAACTAGGAGTAGCCTGTTCCACCTTCCTGCAGGTCCTTGCTGCTGTTGCGAGCCCAATGACCAGGCACTGGCTGCTGGCCCTACCCATTGCCTCCTTCTCCTTGAAAACACACTGAGCTTCCTGGGAACAACAGCCTGCTCACAGTGAAGATAGAGACAGCAAATATTCAAACGCCCACACCAAAAATAAACAGTACTCCCCCCCAAAAATACAAAGGAGTATTCTTGCATAGAATTAGCCTTACAAGACTACAGTTTGGCTTCCTCAGACTTACAGAAAAAGAAAAGCACAAGCAAGATGAAGAAGCTCAGAAACCATTCCCAGTTAAAGGAACAGGAGTATGCACATAAAGCAGTCAACAATGAAACAGACCTCTGCAGTCTGACAGACAGACAGCTCAAAAGGGAGACAGTGAAAACACTGAAGGAATTAAGAGAGGACATGAACAGCAATGAAGATTCCTTTAGAAAGGTACTAGAAAATATAAGGAGGATCCAAGGAAAACTAGAAAATTCATTTGCAGAGATACAAACTGAGCTTAAGGCAATAAAGAGCAGTATAAATAATACAGAGGAACAAATTAGTGATGTGGAAGATAAAATGAATGCAAATCACCCAATCAGGACAGCAGACAGAAAAGCAAATGAAAAAACATGAAAGCAATATAAGACACGTATGGGATAATAAAAAGCAGGCCAATTGACACATAATAGGAATTCCAGAAGGAAAAGAAGAAGAAAAGGGGTTTGAAAATATGGCTGAAAACTTTACAAATCTGAAGGATACTGGTATCAAGATACAGGAATCACAAAGAGCCCCAAACAAGCTGAACCCAAACAGGCCTACACCAAGATATATTATAATAAAAATGGCAAATGTGAAGATAAAGAGAGGATTCTAAAGGCAGCAAGAGAAAGCAAAGCGTTAATTATAAGGGAACCCCCATAAGGCTATCAGCTGATTTTTCTACAGAAACACTACAGGCCAGAAGGGAGTGGCAAGATATATTTAAAATGCTGAAAGGAAAAAATTTACAACCTAGAATACTCTATCCAGCAAGAATATCATTTAAATTAGGAGGTGATATAAATAATTTCTCCAACAAAAGCTAAAAGAACACCAATACTAAACTGATTCTAAAAGAAATACTGAAAGGACAACTCTAAATTAAAAAAAGAGAAAAAAAAAGAATTAGGATGGAGGAAACCACAATTGGAAAGCAATCACTTAAATAAGCCAGCATCCAGATCTAAACATGAAGATGTTTAAAAAAAAAAAAAGACATTAAACTCATACGATGTGGGGAAGGAAAGTAAGGAAATATAGATTCTTTTTCTTTTATTTTAATGATGTGTCTGAGCCTATATGACTATCAGGCAAAAGCAAGCAGACAGAGGAAGGGCTTAACGTGCTTAAAAATCAGGGCAACCACAAAACAAAACCAAATATTACATTCACAAAAACTGAAAAGAAATGTACTCAAGCATAAAATAAATGGGAAGCATCCAACCCAAAAAATAAAAGAAGAAAAGAGAAACATAGAATCAACTGGAAAACAAGGTTTAAAATGGCAATAAATCCGTATCTATCAATAATCCCCTTAAATGTCAGTGGACTAAATGCTCCAATCAAAAGACAGAGAGTGGCAGATTGGATAAAAAAGCAAAAACCTCCAATCTGCTGCCTGCAAGAAACTCACCTTAGAGCAAAGGACACATAAAGATCAAAAGTGAGGGAATGGGAAAAGATATTTCATGCCAGTGGACAAGACAGGAAAGCAGGAGTCACAATACTCATATCAGACAAAATGGACTTTAAAACGAAGGCCATAAAGAAAGACAAAGAAGGACACTATTTAATGGTTAAAGGATCCATTCAAGAATGATGTATGCCCCTAATACAAGAGCACCCAGATACCTACAACACTACTAACAGACATAAAAGGAGAAATTGATGGGAATACAATCATAGTAGGAGACTTTAACACCCCACTCACAACAATGGACAGAAAATTAATAAGGCAACAGAGATCCTAAAGGACACAATAGAAAAGTTAGACTTAAGTGACATTTTCAGGACCTTACATCCAAAAAAAAAAAATCAGAATATACATTCTTCTCAAGTGCACAAGGAACATTCTCAAGAATTGATCACATACTGGGGCACAAAGCTAACCTCAACAAATTTAAGAATATATAGAAGTTATTTCAAGTATCTTCTCTGACCACAATGGCATGAAATTAAGAAATCAACCACAGGAAAAGAAATGAGAAAAAACTTACTACATGGAGACTAAACAAACATGCCACTAAAAAACCAATGGGTCAATGAGGAAATCAAGAAGGAAATTAAAAGATACCTCGAGACAAATGATAATGAAGACACATCCACTCAAAATCCATGGGATGCTGCAAAAGCAGAGCTCAGAGGGAAATTCATAACAATACAGGCCTTCCTCAAAAAAAGAAGAAAAATCTCAAATGGATAACTTAACCCAACACCTAAATGAATTAGAAAAAGAAGAAGAAACAAAACCTAAAGTCAGCAGAAGGAAGGAAACCATAAAGATCAAAGAGGACCCAAATAAAATAGAGATTCAAAAAACAGTTGAAGAAATTGATAAAACCAAGAGCTGGTTCTTTGAAAAGGTAAACAAAATTGACAAACCTCTGGCTAGACTCACCAAGAAGAGGAGAGAAACACCCCAAATAAACAAAATCAGAAATGAAGAAGGAGAAGTCACAACGGATACTACAGAAATGCAAAAAACCACGAGAGAATACTATGAACAATTGTATGCCAGCAAATTTGACAGCCTGGAAGAAATGGACAACTTTCTAGAATCTTACAGCCTGCCAAAACTGAATCAAGGAGAAACAGATCAACTGAACAGACCGATCACTAGAAATGAAATTGAATATGTCATAAAAACACCCCTACAAGTAAAAGTTCAAGACTAGATGGCTTCACAGGCAAATTCTACCAAACATACAAAGAGGAACTTATACACATCCTCCTTAAACTTTTTCAAAAGGTTGAAGAAGAAGGAACACTACCAAAGACATTCTATGATGCCACCACCACCCTAATTCCAAAACCGGACAAAGATACCACCAAAAAAGAAAACTATTGGCCAGTATCTTTGATGAATATAGATGCAAAAATTCTCAACAAAATTTTAGCCATCTGAATCCAACAACATATAAAAAAGATCATACACCAGAACTAGGTGGGATTCATCCCAGGTGCACAAGGACGGTTCAACATATGCAAATCAATCAATGTCATGTACCACATTAACAAAAGAAAAGTCAAAAAACCACATGATCATCTCAAAAGATGCAGAAAAAGCATTTGACAAAGTCCAACATCCATCATGATCAAATCTCTTACAAGGTGGAAAGAGGGAACATTCCTTAACATAATCAAAGCCAGTGATGACAAACCCACAGCAAACATAATACTCAACGGAGAAAAGCTGAAAGCCTTTCCACTAAAACCTGGAACAAGACAAGGATGTCCACTCTCACCACTGTTATTCAACATAGTACTGGAAGTCCTAGCCACAGCAATCAGACAAACGAAAGAAATAAAAGGCATCCAAATAGGAAGAGAATAGGTAAAACTGTCACTGTATGCAAATGACATGATACTATACATAAAGAAAACCCTAAGGACTCAACCCAAAAACTACTTGAACTGATCAACAAATTCAGCAAAGTAGCAGGATATAAGATTAACATGCAGAAATCAGTTGCATTTCTGTTTACTAACAATGAAATATTAGAAAAGGAATACAGAATTCAATGCCCTTTAAATTTGCACCCCCAAAAAATCAAATACCTGGGAATACACCTGACCCAGGAGGTAAAGGACTTATATGCCAAGAACTATAAAACATTAATCGAGGAAATGAAAGAAGATGTAAAGAAATGGAAAGATATTCCATGCTCCTGGGTGGGAAAAATTAATATCGTAAAAATGGCCATCCTACCCAAAGCAATCTACAGAGTCAATGCAATCCCTATCAAATTACCCAGGACATTTTTCACACAACTAGAACAAACAATCCACAAATTTATATGGAACTACAAAAGACCCAGAAGTGCCAAAGCAATCCTGAGGAACAAAAACCAAGCAGGAGGCATAACTCTCCCAGACTTCAGGCACTATTACACAGCCACAGTCATCAAGACAGTGTGGTACTGGTACCAAAACAGACAGAGAGACCAATGGAACAGAAGAGAGAACCCAGAAATAAACCCAGACCCTATGGTCAGTTAATCTTTGACCAAGGAGGCAAGACTATAAAATGGGAAAAAGACAGTCTTTTCAGCAAGCATTGCTGGGAAACCTGGACAGCTGCATGCAAATCAATGAAACTAGAACACACCCTCACACCATGCACGAAAAGAAACTCAAAATGGCTGAAAGACTTAAAATATAAGACAAGACACCATCAAACTCCTGGAAGAGATCATAGGCAAAACATTCTCTGACATCAGCTTACAAATGTTTTCTTAGATCAGTTTCCCAAGGAAACAGAAATAAATGGAAAATAAACCAGTGGGACCTAAGCAAACTGACAAGCTTTTTCACAGCAAAGGGAACCATATAAAAAAATAAGTAATTAAAAAAAAAAACCCTACAGAATGGGAGAAAATAGTTTCAAATGATGCAACTGACAAGGGCTTAGTCTCTAAAATACACGAACAACTTACACGACTCTATAGCAAAAAAGCCAACCACCCAATGGAAAAATGGGCAAAGGGCCTGAATAGACATTTCTCCAAGGAAGACATACAGATGGCCAACAAGCACTTGAAACAATGTTCAACATCCCTGATTATTAGAGAAATGCAAATCAAAACTACCATGAGACACCAACTCACACCAGTCAGAATGGCCATCATTAATAGGTCCACAAATAGCAAATGGTGGAGAGGGTCTGGAGAATAGGGAACCCTCCTGCAGCTGTTGGTGCGAATGTCATTTGATACAACCACTATGGAGATCAGTATGGAGATGCCTTAGAAAACTCCACCTAGAACTATAATATGACCCAGCATTCCCACTCTTGGGCATATATCCAGACAAAACTCTACTTTAAAAAGCCACATGCACCTGCATGTTCATTACAAGTCTGTTCACAGTAGCCAAGACATGGAAACAACCTAATTGTCCATTGACAGACGACTGGCTTAGGAAGATGTGGTATATATACACAATGGAATACTATTCAGCCTCAAAAAGAATGACATATTGCCATTTGCAGCAACATGGATGGTACTAGAGACTCTCATACTGAGTGACGTAAGTCAGAAAGAGAAAGACAAATACCATATGATATCACATATATTTGGAATCTAATATATGGCACAAATAAACCTTTCCACAGAAAAGAAAAATCATGGACTTGTAGAATAGATTTGTGGTTACCTGGGGAAGGGGGAGGGAGAGGCATGGTTGGAGATCTTGGGTTAATAGATACAAACTCTTGCCTTTGGAGTAGATTATCAATGAGATCCTGCCTGTGTAGCACTGGGAACTATGTCTAGTCACTTATGATGGAGCAGGAAAATGTGCAAAAATAGAATGTGTACATGTATGTGTAACTGTGTCACCATGCTGTACAGCAGACAACAAAATGTATTGGGGAAATAGCTATTATAATATAATAATAATTAAAATTATAAAAAAATGAAAAATAAATAAAATAAAATAAAATGGTAAAATGTCAAAAAAAATTTCCTTAATGTTTCAATAATGTAAAGAGGAAATATTTCATTTGCAAAATTCAATGTCACAGTTTCCTGGATCATGATCTTTTTTTATTTTCAAATCCAGTATGTATCATTTTATGGAATCATGCATAATTTTATTTAACCTTTGAGCCATTACACATTTCCTTCCATTTGTTTAAATCTCTAACCCATGGTATCAACCTATTGGAATACACATTTTAATTGTTTTACCCTAATTTCTTTAATTTTTCTTTTTTAAATATGCATTCAGTGGGGTCATCTTAAAATTCTTAGTATAATAATAATTCAACTTCTAATTCCTTGATGTTTCTAATTTATTTTTTGGTTCTTTAATGTTATTTTTTTTCTCAAATGTGTTTCTTTTTTTTTTTTGTCTTTTTGCCATTTTTCTTGGGCCACACCTGCGGCATATGGAGGTTCCCAGGCCAGGGGTCGAATCAAAGCTGCAGCTGCGGCCTATGCCAGAGCCACAGCAACGCAAGAGCCAAGCCACATCTGCAACCTACACCACAGCTCATGGCAACGCCGGATCCTTAACCCATTGAGCAAGGCCACGGATCGAACCCGCAACCTCATGGTTCCTAGTCGGATTCGTTAACCACTGAGCCACCACAGGAACTCCTCTAATGTCTTTCTTTAGGGAATTAATTTTTTGTAATATTATCTCAGCTCAATTCCTTTGAGAATAAGTTTTCTTGAATTATGCCCTTTCAAAGCACCTGAAATGAATTTTCTTTCCTTATGTTTTCCTTTACATGGAGATTTTTTTCCTTATAATTCTATGTTCCTTTCTATTTTTTCAATTAAAAAAATTTTTTTCTTTATCAATGCTGCTATTGTTACTAACAATATTTCTATATTGACTATGTTATTTCCCTTAATCTTTATTATGCTTGAGAAGCTATATTTTCTCTGGTATGGTGTGGGTACATTTTCAACTAATTTTCCCTATCATTTGATGTCTGTTTTGTGTTTTTTCCCCTTAATTTCAGTGTGAAGATATATATGGTTTCTTTCTATTCATTTTTCCCTATCCAGAAAGATACAGATATGCTTATCTGAGAATTAAGTCTTTTGTAATACATCGTGAGTTCTGAGGTACTGTTAAATGCTGCATATCAATGCTCACCCCACTTGATGAAATAAAGGCCTTTTATATCATTCAGATAAGAGGGGGTAGATAAAAATTGGTTTGGTTTTCTCCCTCAACAATATGGGTACTTGATACTTTCCCTCACTATTGATTTATCAAATTGTATGTATTTCTCCATAGCAACCATCTCCATCTCTCTCCAGTAAAATAAGGAAGAGATAAAAATTTAAAAAAAGTTGTTAGCTTTTCTGCAGTTTGGGACTACTGCTGAAAAGGTGTAAGATTCTGTACTCATTATTTCATCTACAAGAAAAAGGGAGAGCCTGTAAGCCAAGCCATGCTGTGTTCCTCAGTTCTGCCCCAAATTTAATTCCTATTCCTTGCCCAACTGTTAATTGCTGCTGCTGGGGAATTTTATTCTCCCCTGCCACTTTGAGGAATTTTTGTAGGTATTTTGGGAGGGGGGATTTATCATTGAAATCATTTCTAAAATTCTTTTACACAAGACATTATAAGCAAAATTATTTAAAAAAAAAGAATAATAACAGAATCTTCTTTTTCTTTTTATGGCCACATCTGTAGCATAATGTTTCTCAGCTAGGAGTTGAATCAGAGCTGCAGTTGCAGGCCTATGCCACAGGCAAGGCAACACCAGATATGAGCCACCTCTGTGAACTACACTGCAGACTGTGGCAATGCCAGATACTTAACCCACTGAAGGAGGCCAGGGATTGAACCCACATCTTCAGGGGCACTATGTCGGGTCCTTAACCCATTCAGCCACAGTGAACTTCAAAATAAATTTTTTTAAATAGTTAATGACATGTTAGGAAAATAAAATGATGTATTAATTACTAGATATTTATATTAAGAATAATTAAACATAAAAATACTAATACTATACAATGGAGTTCTCATATTAAGAAACTAGAGAAAACTTTCAATTGAAAGAGTCAGAGAAATTAGACTGCTGTAGTATGATTAAGCCATCTTTCCATAATAATGTCAGTCTCCTATTAAAGAACAGACTACAAGTGACCTTGTATAGAATAAATGAAAAAATGATATAATACAAAATACCTAAAGAAGGCAGGATATGTTCATCTAACTTCTA
Organism: Phacochoerus africanus; assembly: GCF_016906955.1. NCBI lineage: Eukaryota > Metazoa > Chordata > Mammalia > Artiodactyla > Suidae > Phacochoerus > Phacochoerus africanus. The sequence continues at coordinate 202,304,476 of NC_062545.1, forward strand.
AGCTATTATAGCACTCAGATGTGGGGTTTGAACTAGTAAGACCTAATGGAGAAATAAAGAGAGGTAGCGAATACGTTTGTGAGTTAAATCTGCACAAGGGTTATAGAGAAATTTTAAGAAGAAAAAATAGCTACTATATACACTAATGTATTTTTCACCTCTACTGCATTCTATGTATAAAATGGTGTTTGAAAAGGTATAAAACAAATTATAAAATCAAAAGATATTTAAAAATACTCAACTTAATGTAAGACAAAAAATGAATTTGAACCTTATCTGTCTCATCTGCATATTTTATTTATGCTTTCTGAGCATCTTTTTCAGAAAGGCTAAAAATGGAGATGATGTATATCTTGCAGAAATGTGGTGAAAATTAATATGATACAAACATGAATGACTTAGAGCAATGTTATATATTATGTATAATATAGCATTATATTTTATACATATATAATCAATAATGCATATCATGTAATAGTAGTAAGAGTAGTAGCTGGATTATTTGTAACTATAACAATTGTATCAGTATTTTTTTACCATCTGAATAAACTCAATAATTACCATGTTTTTCCAATTCTGTCAGCAATGATTAGACCTGACAAATGAACGGTGGGAAATACAATGTTGTGATGCTGCAGGTGCATGGGGTGGGGGCTAGAGTCCAACTAATTTAAAACATTGTGTTTTGTGGATGATCTTTGTGTAGAATACAAATGATCTAACTACTAATAAAGTTACTACTTTAGAAGTAAAATTATCATTAAAAATTAGCTGGAGAAAGTAAAGAGATAAACTAAAATCTACTCCCCATCTAGGTAGACTTCACCCTTAAAAATAATTTGTCAACCTGGATATTTCAATCCTAAAGGGGAAGTGTCCAATGATTATTAAAAAAAATTAGAAAATAGAGCTAATAACACTCAACTTTTTCATATGTATAAAAACCTTATCTATTTTCAAAATTATAATCTAGATAGATTCAAAGCAGTGTATATCACAGGGTTAGCAAGCATGTTTTTCATCCCCATTATACATAACTCAAATGGAAAACATTTGTTTTGAAACTCAGGACCCAAAGTCAGCCCTAGGCAAAATTGTTAAAGTAAAATTTTTCTTGCTTCAACCTTTTTCCTTAGTTTTGGCTCAGTTGACTATTTTCTATTCTTTTATGCTTCCTCAGTATTTAACAACCATTTATTTCAATGAGCTGCCCCAGCCAGCCCTTCCTAACTCTCTCCAGTTAGTATTCTAATACTACATTTTCTCTTTTCTCTCAATTTCAAAATTCATTTGTTGAAGAGATAATTCTTCACCTGGTTTTCACCTCTTTTATGTGTTATCCATCTTCACCTCACACTCTTGTAAGCTCTATGATGTTATAGGAAACTTGTATGATTTTTAAGGACTGGAATGAGAGCACTTTGCTTGATAATTTTAAATTTATGATTTCTTTTTTTGGGGGGGCCACACCCACGGCATATGAAGATTCCCAGGCTAGGGGTCGAATTAGAGCTGTAGCTGTTGGCCTTTGCCACAGCCACAGCAACACCAGATCCAAGCCACGTCTGTAACCTATGCCAAAGCTCATGGCACTGCCGGATCCCCAACCCAATGAATGAGGCCAAGTATCAAATCTGCATACTCATGGGTGTTAGTCAGATTTGTTTCCTCTAAGCCACAATGGGAACTCCCCTACATTTATGATTTCTTTTTATTATTACATTAAACTCATGAGATAAAGGTTTTATTATTCCCAAGCCATATACATGAGGAAATTGAGACTCAGAAATATATAAAAAAATCTCAAGACCACAGAAATACTAAATGATGTAGCAATGAACTTAACATAAGGCTGTATGATTCAAAAGTTCATAGATCTTCTATTGCACTACGGTAATAACTCTAATGTGTTCAAAGAATAATACATGAATGATTCTCGGCCATAGACAACTCATAATGTTATTTGGTAGTTGTTTTTTTTTTTTCATTCTGCTGATGGCCAATCATTCCTTTAACAGTAGTCTTGCCAGTAAATAGACTTCAGGTTTTCAGTGAGTTTTAATGAATATATTTACCCTTGTAACTAAATCTCAATCAAAATGTAGGACCCATGAAAGTTCCCACATGCTATCCTCCAGTTAATTCCCATACCACACAGATAGATATTATGATTTCAATCAACATAAATTAGTTTTATCAGGTTTTGAACTTCATATAAATGGAATAATGGGGAACTCAATATTCTGTCCAATTTCTTTCACTCAGCATAGTATATTTGTAATTGATTCATGTTATTGTATGTACCAGCAGTTTCTTCTTTCTTGCTGACTAAATATTCTACTATTTATTAACATTTGATTGTTCCAATTTCAGTTTAAAGAAATTAGAATACACAACCCCCCAGAATACCACTTTGGCAGAGTATTATTTTGAGCTGGAGGCAAATGAGAATCAACAGATATATAATGAAGGCTTCCCAGAGCTTCTCCTATTTCACTAGAAGTATAAACTACTTAGAAATTACAACTGCCATATATCCTCTCTCCTAAGGAAGTTTTATAGCTATGACGAAGACGGAAAGCCAATGCTTACTAAGATGGACTTGCACAAACAAACCTCACTCCAGTAATGTTTGTTTACTTAACTCTACCTCACTGTTTGCCAGCATTGGAAATCCAAAGTTCCTCTTCCTTTGTGTTGTCATTTCTCTAAAAATTTATTGCTCTTTGTTCAGATGGTATATAAGCACTAAGTTATAACCATATCTTTTGAGTAATTAATCATTGAGATTTTTCCTACATATGTGTTGCACACTCGTTAATAACCTCTGTTTTCTTTTGTTAAAATGTTTCATCAGTCTAATTTGCAGAGAACTAGGCAAAAAACTCAGAAGGCAGAGGGAAAAATTAAGTTTTTCCTCATCTGCAGGCTATTCTATTTAAAGTTGTTATAAATATTTAAATATTAACCATTTGGGACACATGTATTCCTTACTGGTAAATACTACATTGTGACTCAAGAATTTGTGTATAGGTTTATCCTGAGAAACTTTTAGTGAGCTGTCAAAAGTGGTTGGTCTATTTTCTACTCCTACCAGCAATATAAGAATGACCCAGGCGTCCTTTACCAGCATTTATAGTTGTGGTTATTTTGATTTGAGTCATTTTAATTGGTACAAGAAAAAGTCTCATGGGAGAAAGTAAATCACTTTTCCTTGATGACTATTTCTATCTAAGACATTTTCATGAATTTACTGCAATTTGTATACTTTACAAAGTTTCTTGTAAAATTTATTTTGGATTGTTTGACTTTTATATAGAAAAATAATTTTATATTCAGGTTACAAATGTATATATTTGGAAATATAGAAAATATATATTATATATAAATGTCCCCAAGGCCACGTCTTCCCTTTTCATTGTTTTAACAATGCTTTTGATTAGTATAATTGTGAAAATTTTGTATACAGTCCAGTTTAACTTTTTTTAAGAATATGGATCAAAAATTTTATTTTATTTAATTTTTTTAGATTTTTATTTTTTCTATTATACTTGATTTACAGTGTTCTGTCAATTTTCTACTATACATCAAAGTGACACAGTCACACACACACACACATATATATATACAGTTTTTTCACATGAACCTCCATCATGTTCCACCACAAGTGACTAGATATCATTCCCTGTGCTATATACAGCAGGATCTTATTGCTTATCTACTCCAAATGCAAAAAGTTTGCATGTATTAATACCAAACTCCCAGTCCATCCCATTCCCTCCCCTTCTCCCTTGGCAACCACAAGCCTGTTCTCCAAGTCCATGAATTTCTTTCCTTGGAAAGGTTCATTTGTGACATATATTAAATTACAGATAAGGAATATAATATGGTATTTGTCTTTCTCTTTCTGACTGACTTCACTTAGTATGAGAGTCTCTAGTTCCAGCCATGTTGCTGCAAATGGCATTATTTTGTTCTTTTTATGGCTGAGTAGTATTCCATTGTGTATATATACTGCATCTTCTTAATCTGTTCATCTGCCAATAGACATTTAGGTTGTTTTCATTTCTTGGATATTGTGAATAGTGCAGCAATGAACACAGAGATGCATCTAACTTTCTTTCTCAATGGAAGTTTTGTTGGATATATGCCCAGGAGTGGGATTGCTGGATCACATGGCAGTTCTATATATAGTTTTCTGAGATACCTCCTTACTGTTTTTCATAGTTGTTGTGCCAATTTATACTCCTGCCAACAGTGTAGGAGGGTTCCCTTTCTCCACACTCTTTTTTTTGTTATTGGTTGACTTCTTAATCATGGCCATTCTGAATGGTGTGAGGTGTTAGCAGTTTTGATTTGCATTTCTCTAATAATTAGTGATGAGCATTTTTTTCATATGCCTGTTGGCCATCTGTATATCTCCTTTAGAGAAATGTCTATTCAGGTCTTTGGCCATTTTTCAATTGGGTTGGATTTTTTTTTTACTGTTGAATTGTATAAGTTGTTTGTATATTTTAGATTTCAAGCCCTTTTCAGTTGCATCATATGATTTTAGTGGAAAGGTTTTCAGCTTTTCTTCATTGAGTATTATTAAGTTTGCCGTGGGTTTTTCATAAATGGCTTTTATTACGTCAATGTAAGTTCCCCTATACCCACTTTGCAAGAGTTTTTTATCGTGAACGGATGTTGGATATTGTCAAATGCTTTCTCTGCATCTATTGAGATGATCTGTGGTTTTTTACTTTCTTTTGTTAATGTGGTATATGACATTGATTTACATGTTGAATCATCCTTGTGAACCTGGGATGAACCCCACTCTGTTGTGGTATCTGATCTTTTTTATATGTTCTTGGACAGTTTACCAATTTTTTAAGGTTAGTATTTTTCTGTTCTATAGAATATATTTACACAATCCAAGGTCATGTAGATATTCTCCTATGTTTTCTTAGAAAATTTATAGTTTTAGTTTTTACATTTAGATACTCAGTTGTTCCAGCACCAGTTATTGAAACTCTTCTCCTTTCCCTAGTGAATTATCTTGATCTCTTGCCTATGTATATAATATATAATATTTGTTTTCTTCCATTGATCTTTTTGTTTATTCATAAGTCTGTGTCATACTGGCCTGATTACTGTTGCTTTATAGTAAGATTTGAAATTTAGGCAGTTAACATCTTTATACTTTGTTCTTTTTTCCCCCCAAGTCTGTTTTGGCCACTTGAGATTCACTGCATTTCCCAATAAAATTTAAAAACAACTTTCAAAGTAATGTTAGGATTTTGATTCAAATTGCATTGAATCTATAAACCAATTTGGTGATAAACAAATCTGTGCAAAATAGAGTTTCTAATCCATTATGTTATATATCTATCCATTAAACAGATCTTTAACTTAACTTCAGCATTCTTTGTAGTTTTAACTGTATAGGTTTTTTAGAATCTTGTATTAATTTTATTCCTAAGTATTTTATGTTGTTAATGGTATCCTTTAAAATTTCATATTCTTATTTGCTATAGCATATGTAAAGATAAATGACCTCATTTCTTGACCTTGAGTCCTCTGAAATTGCTAAATTTAAGTAGTAGTTTTAGCAACTTTTGTACAGTTGGGATTTTTCACATAAGAAATAATTCTGTTTCTGAATAAAAAAAACTACTTTACTTTTACTTTTCCAATATGTATTTCTTCTATAATTTTTATTGCTTTCATTTGCTGGTTGTGACCTCTAGTACAATGATAAATATAACTCATGAAAGAAAACACAGTCATCTTTTCTCCAGTCTTGGGGAAATATATTCAATACCTTATTATTAAGTATGATGTCAGCCATGCAATTGTGTAGATATTCTTTATCAGGTTGAGAAAGTTGCCTTCTAATTTTAGTTTGAGATTTTATATTATGAACTGTGAAATTTTGCCAGATGGTTTTTAAAATTTTTTGTTATGATCATATAATTTTTCTATGTTATTCTACTTGTTGGTGGATAATACTGATCAATTTCAAATCTTTAGCTAATCTTGCCTCTTATAAATTCTACTTTGTAAAAACACACTTTAAATTTTCATGTGTAAGATATTTTGACAGGTACCATGTTTTCTTGGAATGTAAATTCCTGTTCTCAAACTTCTAACTTTAGCTAGGCAACAGTAACTGTTTTCCAGCCTGGTTCCAGAGGGCACATTACCCATGTGTTCCCACCATCACTTTCCCCACCACTGAAATTAGGCAGGACTGTATTTCTAGTTTTTGACAAATGGACTATAAGTTGAGGTAACCTATATCATTGTAAAGCCAAGGCATAAAAGAGCTTATCCATGACCCTCTTCCTCAGTTACTCCTCCCTCTCAGATAGTGAACATGGAGTGCTCATGGTCTAGAAGGTGCAATAATAAGATAGTGTTGTTATTCTTAGCCCACTTTCCAAACATTGGTATTGAGCAAACCCTTCAAATGGCTCAGATCACATGTGTACCATCAAAAGAAAATACACTTTAAGGTTTTTAATTACTATAGCATAGGGCGACTTATTCTGACTAATGCAATATGAAACTACGGTATGTAACATTCCCATAACAAATGAAATTAAAATAATTGATCTCTGCATATATAAGTGGAGTATTTTTAGAACACATTGGTCAGAGATGCACACTGAGTAAATATCAATATTAACAATGAGATCAAAATAAATCAATGAAAATACAATACTTTAATTGCTAATAATTGTGAAAGTTTGTAGATCTCACCTTTGATGCAGCAATAAATTGTCTCCAAAAAGCAACTTAATTTTATTATTTAACATATATGTATTGACTACTGAATAAATTCTAGACTATTCCATTAACAAAATAACTAACCCTCTGTTCTCACTTATGACATACCTCTAATATAAATATCAATACATAAACACATTTCAAGGGAACTCCATAATCAAGTATAGGGACAATATAGATTCAAAAATCCACTTAACAATTGGTTTCACTGCTCCCTCCTCACCACTGTATTTTTTCTCTTATAAACTTTTTTTTTTTTTTTACAGCAGCACCTAAGGCATATGGCACTTCCCCGAGCCAGGGGTCGAATTGGAGCTGCAGCTGTGGCTTATAACACAGCTATACAGGATCAGAGGCACATCTGTGACCTACTCTGCAGCTTATGGAAACATTGGATCCTTAACCCACTGATCCAGGCCAGGGATTAAACCCACATCCTCACAGAGACAAAGTCAGGTCCTTAACCAACAGAGTCACAATAGGAACTCCCCTTACACCTTTCTATAAGCAACACTCTTGGTCCAATAAACTAACCAAAGGATAGTACATCACAGTGTAATCAGCTCTTTAAAAAAACAAAAACTGATTGTAAATTATAAGCCTGCATTAAAATGATCTGCTATTTAGTGGCAAACATCTCAGCCATTGAGAAAGAGTACAAAAATTAAGTATAAACTTTCTCCAATTTTTCCTTCTTTAATAACCCTCATATGAATTAAACTACTTCACTAGACACTGGAGAGAAGATAAATATTTTTGGTTAATAACCAACTTGGGTCAACATCTGGTTTTAGTTCTAGCTCTAATTTATTAATGGAAACAGGAAAGCAATGATTCCAGAAAAGAAAATGCCCAAAGGTAAGCGTGATCCTTTCTTTGTTATTGTTCATTATTAGTATAGTTTAAAGGTAAAGAAGGTCACCTGGACCAGCCAAAATACTAGATAAAAAAGGGAGTCAATATATAGCAAATGTAAGGTTGCTAAGGCTATCCAAACACTCTTGCTTCCAATTTTCAAATTATAGGCACTGTTTCTGCATTTGATTTTGTTGGCTGCCTGGGTAAAGATATTCTGCATGTATATGAAACCTATATTGTGCCTGTCTATTTGTGAGCTGTCAAATAATGTTGAATTTGTTAATTCATGGACTATTTATCTTGATGTTTACACTCCAACAAAATGATGGCTGTTTAATTACACTACAAATGAGTTTTGCCAGACAATTTTATGGCAGATGTTATTTACTCTCAGAACAACTGTCAAAAGACCAAAGAAGCACATCTAAAAAATCAAAATGTACTCTATTGAGTTACATTTCACAGGAAGTACCCTTTATCATCTAGCCATAGGATTTGCATTATGTTAATGATGGGAGGAGCAGCATCAATGAGTATAATAGACAGTAAGAAATCCAAAGTAAGTAGGATTAAAAGAGAGATAACTGAGCATACCTTACCTTTCCATTGGATATATGGGAACACATTAGTCATCTATAAATTACCTCCACAGAGTGGAAATGGGGAACTGCCAATAAACTTTTATTAAATCCTTCTAATTTGCTAAAGTTTATGTCTTAGAGCATTCACCAAGTAATTCCATGATGGGAAATGGGAAAAGGAAACACCCATCTTCTCTATTCATATGGTGACTGAGCTGTAGTCAATGGAACATATTTTTCCCACCAAATTTATGATGCTATAAAGGTGGAGAAAGTGCTTTTAGCTAGATGATACTATAACTTGAATCTAGGAAGCATGCTACAATAAACTATTTGTGTATAGTTTAAAGTTTTCTAAGCTTGTAGGAACATTTTATTATGCCTAACACTTGCTTCAAATAAAACTTGCCAAAGAGTTCTTCTGTGGCCCTCTTTTATGTAGTATGCTGATATCATGCCAAATTTCTTAATAAGGAGAGAAAATAAGAAGTCTTAAACATTTAAAGCCCAATAATCTAGGAACTAAAATCTGATTAAGTAAAAAATAAACTTTCTACAATTAAATGATTCAGTGGCAGATAAAGTGGAAGCAGAACCCAAGAAGTAACTCTTACCAATTTAATTTTGCATACTTCAACAAAATGGGTTGACTTCTCTTTGCATAGCATGGAAGTTTTGAGGCAAAAAAGGAGCCCTCATTTCTTTCAGCCCAGATTACATTCCACTGAGAAATATCAACTACCTGGCTTTCTTCATGGGGGCAATGTTAAAACATGTTTCTAAAGGACCCTTGTCCACAGCTCATTTCTATATAAAATGCTTGTTTTATGAGGAGAGAAGTGATTTACAGATGACTAATGTGTTCCTGTATATACAATCTACTATGTCTCTAGCCTCTGTGCAGTTTCCCTAACTTTGGGAACAAGAAAAATAAAAGCCTTGTTTAGCCAGGATACATGGGCTAACTTAAAGTTTTGTCTCTTCTAGTATTTCTTGCAAAAGGAACTTTGTGTCTGAGACACAAGCATCTGTCAACTTAGAAGAAGTCTGGCAAGAAAATGGAGTAGCTAATAGTAGAGATGAGGAAAGCTGTCAGATTTTCAAGCATTTATTTTTAATGATGAAAGTCAAAATGAGGAAAATCAAAATGATGAAAATATATTTGTCAAACTCTTACCTTGGATTCCTGACTCCTCTTTTTTTCTTATATATGTCTCCTGTACATTATTATTTTATTACAAAGACATAATTTGCTAGCTACTAATTTTTATGACCTGAAATTACTCTAAGATTATGTAAAAAAGATGTTACTCTTCTAACTTCATTGATGTACAATGTAATACTTGAGTGAATATTAATAAAAACCTTAATTATTTTCCTGATATTTCTGATGAATAAAACTGGCATTTATAAATCATGTTATTGCCAAAAGAAATCACACCTTCATAAATATCATATATACACCACTGCATTTCTCTAAATTTACTAACAAATCTAGGTCTCTTCCTAGCAGATGGCGTTTTTTTTCAACTTCAACTCATATAAACATGAAATTATTGATAGCTGTGAGATCATTTTCACTTTCATTCTTCACTTTTCACAGTGTGCATAAATAATAATAGCCATGTGTAAATATGCTGTGTATTACTACTATGGAATCTAGCATAAGGCAACTACCATGAGATAGCCACTTGAATTTGAAGGTAAGTGATAAATCCATATCCTTAACCAATCCGTTTCAAGACATTCTCCCATTCAGTCTTAATCCACTTTTGACTCATTTGGACATGTAATAGGCTCCAGGGTAGTACCATACACTGGAGATTTCAAAATGTAAGCACAAGAAGATTTCACATCTAAAAACTTTAAACATTAAAATATAGTCTAAGCAGTGATCAGGGTGTTTATTCCTCAAGCACAGAATTTGCTCAAATTTAGGAAATTATGGTTCAAATTCAGGATATTAAATAATTTAATTATTAAGTACTTTAAGGCATTATTTTTATATTAAATCTAGTGTAGTATGTTTTAGCATAAGAAAAGAAAATCTTATGGAAACACTATGTAAAGGTGAAACAGAAATATTACTTTTATAAAGCTCCACCCTTTATTTTGATGGACAATCTAGTGGAGAACATAAAATTCAAATGAATATTTATGATGAAACACAAGACTAAAAGATTAACCATTGATGGAGAGCTGAACATGATATTACACTGCCAGCAAAATGATCCTGTTTGATGATGTCTGAGGAGAGTTGACTACTGAACACAATTTCACACACACTACCCACACCCACCTGATCCAGTTAAAGATGTTCTTCAAGACAGAATACTTAAGGCAGTCAGTAGAGGTAGAAGAGTTCAGACTTTGGTGTGAGACAAACTTAGGTTTAATTTTTTTTTCTGATTTACTGGTTGAGTAGCCTTGGTTAGATTATTAAGACCTTCTGTGCCTCTGTTTCTTTATCTTTGAAATAGGAATATACTGCCTACTTCAAAAAGTTGTAAATGATAATTGAATAAGATATTGTTAACTGGTCTGTAAGTTACTCTAAAATGGTTTAACATATACAGTGTGATAAAATATATTTAAATTAGTTTTAACCTATATCTTAGAGGCTATTAGATACCCTAATCCAGGAAACACATTTCAGTATATTTTGGTTAGCTAACATTTAATCAAAGGTTTCTGGAAGATTTTCACTCAACAAAATGATCTTTTAATGAGGCCTTCTTTCATTCTAACCATTTTCCATCTTTTATGCCTGCCTGCCAATGATATTGGACATGTTCAAAAACATAGTAGAGGTAAACTTAGAAATAAAATTCCTGATTACGACCTTTAAATAGATTATAAATTCACTGAAAAATCACAGAACATATAATTCCACAATCAGCTAAACAAGAAACCATTGGACATTGGAAAAATATGGTTGAGATTAAAATAGTACAAATAGGATGTAAGGGTTCCTATTCAATTTTAAACACATGTGCTTAATTGTGTTTTCCAATATTTGTTTGAATGAAATGAAACATATGTTTTGGAAGTTTTATCTTTTTTTAGTATTAAATATGTGAAATATCCACAGAATAATGGACAAAAGACAATAGATATTTTGAGAGTTGTTTTTAACTCAGTGTGGATAAGTAGGTCAATAAGAGCAGCATATGTGAGATGTAACAGATATGTATAACATACATTTATCTAAAGTCAAGTGGTAGAAACATAACCAAATATGTTCTAAGTAGTGGCATCTTATAGTTGCTCTTGAATAAATGAAAAAAAATCAGGTAGTAAAAGTTTCATTTCCATTACAATGGTAATTGCAATAACCAAAGTTGTTTCAATTGTTCATCAAGAAAAAGAAGCAAAATACCTTTCCATGGCCATTCAATACATATTTTTAAAGGCTATGCAACCTGAGCTACACATATAACTTGTCACTTTTATATATTATTATTTTTCTCCAAAATTTTCACCCATTAGCAAGAAATGTGATGCATTAAGAAAGAGAGATAAGTAAAACAAATCAAAATATAGTCATCCTTCTTAAATTTTACCTTGTTTTACTTCCAAATGTCTATTTTCTATCTACACTTTAAAGTCCCCAGGAAATGCCATACATAGTAGGTCCAAAAAGAAATACACTCTTATTCCTGCAACCCAGAACCTAGGATTTATCCTAAACTCTTTTTCAGTTTCTAAAACTTGTTCCATCCTGTGTAAGCTGTCTGCATATCCAGCTCATCAAGCAAATTTTACATATCTGGAATTTTTTTTCTGCCTTACCCCACCTTGCTACTGTCTCTCAGACCTTGACAAGATTATTATAACGGTTCACTAACTTACCTCTCTGCCTCAGTCCCACCATCCATACTGAATTCTTTAAATTATTACAAATTAGTAAATCTGTTTCCATCACCCTGGAGTTGACTTACTAAAAACAAAGAGAAATATATTTGGCAGTTACCAAGTATACCAAATGATTAAAGGTGGAATCAACAATAGGGATAACCTCATAATGCAGTGCAATAATGGCAGTTTTCCTGGTAGTTTTCTTGCCAAAAATATATAATCAAACCCAATCAGGGGCAAAAAACATTTCAAGTTCAAAATGTGGGACCCTCTATAAGAAAATTAGCTTTCTTTCCTCCCCCTAAAAAAATCAATATCAGGAAATATTCCAATCGCTACACTGCAATTAGTTTGTTTACCAAGAAAAGGAGGCATAAAATTATTCTTTATTCTTCAAACTATTCAATGTAAATTTTATTTTGTAAAATGTATTGGGTTCAAAATCTTCAGAGATATGCTAGGTGTTTGGCACACAATACTTGTTTGGAAGAAATGCATCACTGGTAGCTTCTCATGGGCAGAATGCGCTGCAAACATTACCCACAATGAATGTACTGACACGGTGGGGACTGGGCAGAAGCATCTGTTAGAGTCTTTTATGACAGAACAGTATATAGGCAATGTTGCCAGCAAGGGTTTTTCTCTATTCTAAAACAACAATCTTTAGTAGAATTGGAGTCACTAAAAGCAGGAAAACAGCTTGCTTTATGAAAGATGCTACCTTTTCTGCAGCCAAGAAATCACCGATCTGATGTTAAGTTCCTGCTATTAGTCTTTCTTCAGCTGCGCAGGTGGCAACTGTTCCATGTTCCAGTTCAGCTCCCCAAGGTTACAGCTGTGAACCTGTGTAATGGCTGTGTTTATTCTCTGCCAGGCTTAAAAGTCTTCAGGGTAATTTTTTTTTTCTTTTTCTTGCTGCTCATTGAAAATCCCTTCTGGAACAGATGTGCTCTCCTCATCATCTATAGTTGTGTTTTGGGATAAGTTGAATAGTTTTGTTTTGTCTGTGGCCTTATTTTTTAACTGCTAATGACAGAGTCAATTTTAAAGTTAGTTTCTATATTATCTTATGCCCTATATCTTGTCCCTAATAAAAAACACTAATAGTAATCTTGATGTCAAATAGATTATACCCTGAACATCATAAACCACTGTTGTTTACACTGTAATCCATGTCTGCTAATGCCACACTAGCCTGGGTTTAAAATGTTGATCACAAGGACCATGATAGCACTTATTTTTATTGCTTTGTATAATTTTTCTGGCATTTATTTCACCCCCAGCTCCTGCAAAGTAGCCTTTTCTAATCTGGTCATTTCTGGGAGGTTCTAAGTGGTGGCATCTTATAGTTGCTCTTGAATAAATGCTATCATTATATGAGAGACATCATTTCTTTTCTCTCAGGGTTTGGCCTCCTTCAGCTTTATCAAGCAACTTCATCTTTGGCACAGCTCCCGCCTCTAGAGATCTCACAGTAATACCAGTATATTCTCTGGAGTCCCAATGCACAAAAGTAAGTCTGTATACATGAAGAATATCTCCGTAATCTCCTCCTTTCTGCCTTTCTTTTTACTTGCAATTACTAACCCATCACTACAGCTAAAGAGCTAGCACTGTGCTAAGACTAGATATAGAAACAGTAACAAGAGTAACATAGTCATAGCTTAATGAATTTAATCTAAAACAAATCATTACAATATGGTACTGGCAAAAAAGCAGAAATTTAGATCAATGGAACAGGTAGAAATTGCGGAAGTTAAACCAAGCATATGGTCAATTTATTTATGAAAAAGGAGGCAGGAACTTACAGTGGAGGAAGGACAGACTCTTCAATAGGGGTGCTGTGAAAACTGGACAAATACATGTAAAAGAATGAAATCAGAATATTCTCTAACACCACACCCAAAAATAAACTCAAAATGGGTTAAACACCTAAATGTAAGGCCAGATACTTAAAACTCCTGGAGGATAGCAAGGCAGAACACTCTTTGACATAAAACACAGCAATATTTTATTTGATCCCCCTCCTAGAACAATAAGAATAAAACCAAAAATAAACCAATGGGACCTAATAAACTCAAAAGTATTGCATAGCAGTAAAAATACCAAAAAGGATTATCAGACACAACTTAGAATAGATTTACAAGGAGATCCTGCTGAGTAGCATTGAGAACTATGTCTAGATACTCATGTTGCAACAGAACAAAGGGTGGGAAAAAAAATGTAATGTATACATGTAAGGATAACTTGATCCCCTTGCTGTACAGTGGGAAAATAAAATTAAAAAAAGGAAAAAAAATACCAAAAAGACAACCCACATAATGGGAGAAAATCTTTGCAAGTGATAAAACTGACAAGAGATTAACCTCCAAAATATACAGACAATTCATATAACTCAACAATAAAAAACAAATAATTCAATCGAAGAATGGGAAGGAGACCTAAATAGACATTTCTCCAAAGAAGACATATGGATGGCCAAAAGGCACATGAAAAGATGCTCGACATCACTACAGACCAGTGTTTGTCAACATCGCTAATTATGAGAGAAAGTCAAATCAAAACTACGAGATACCACCTCAGGCTGGTCATAATGGCTGTCATTAATAAGTCTACAAATAAGAAATGTTAGAGAAGGTGTGGAGAAAAGGGAACCCACTGTTGGTGGGAAGGTATTTGATACAACCACTATGGAAAACAGTAGGGAGATTCCTCAGAAAACTAAATATAGAACTACCATATGACCAAGCAACCCCACTTCTAGGCGTATATCTGGACAAAGGTATCATTCAAAAAGATATACGAAACTCTGATATTCATTGATGCATTATTCAAAATAGCTAAGGCATAAGAATAACCTAAATGTGCATTGATAGATGAATGGATTAAGATGTGGTATACATACACAAAGGAATACTACTCAGCCATAAAAAGAACAAAATAATGACTTTGCAGCAACATGATGCAACTAGAGATTCTCATACTAAGTGAAATAAGTCAGATAAAGAAAGAAAAATACCATATGATATCACTTATATTTGGAATCTAAACTTTGGCACAAATGAACCTATGTATGCAACAAAAACAGACTCACAGACACAGAGAATAGACTTGTGGTTGCCAAGGCAGGTGGGTATTGACTGGGAGTTTGGGGTTAGTAGATGAAAACTATTACATTTGGAATGGATAAGCAATGAACCGTTACTGTATAGAACAGAGAGCTATGTCCAATCTCTTGGGACAGAACATGATGGAAGTTAATACAAGAAAAAGAATATATCTACATATATATGTATGACTTGGTCACTTTGCTGTACAGTAGAAATCAGCACATAAATCAACTATATTTCATAAAATAAATAAAACTAAAAAATAAATCATTATACAAATTGTTTAAATGAACAACAATCAGCAAACATTAAACAAATAATCACAAGTTTGATGAGCACTATAATTGAAGGGTTACAAGTATGTTGAAAGCAAGTACATGGCCCAAGTGCAAGGGCCAATGGCCCACAAAAAAGGCTTCCCTGAGGACACTGAGAAACCAGATAGGAATATAATTTAGCTAAGTGAAGAGGAGAGGAAGTATTCCAATTTGAAGGAAGAATATAAGGCCAATCTATCACTGCATCTGTGTGAAATTTGCAACTAGCTTTTTAATGCAATGAGGTGTGTATGCCAATATTTCATAAATTTTTTTAGTAAATACGTTATTAAAATTCTGTTTGCATTAAAGAATTAGAAAATAAACACATATATTCCTACTACCTACAGTCAGTCTGATCTATCAATTAATGACTTAAAATCTGATTATAATTGTGGAATTATACATGTATTTTATAATAATCCCCATATATTTTAAATATATGCTACAAAATGAATTCAAGTTTGAATATTTATGTAATTCTGGGGAAATCAGTCCTGTGCACTTATTAAATAATAAGTTTTACTTAAACTTTTTGTCTAAAGCAAATATGGCTACATAAAAATTTAATTTTGACCTTTTTGAGTCTTTATATTTCAAATGTACCTAATGCACAAAGTTTTAAATTCGTCTGAAATACAGACATCTTTTTCATTGGAGTGCTTAGTCCCATTAATATAACTATTGATACATTTGTACCAATTTCTACTATTCTATTTCAGGGTTTTTGCTTATGTTCTTTTCTACACGTTTTTTCTTTGTTTCTTTATTTTGAATTTTTTCACACTTAAAAAATTCTATCTTGTTTTCTTTTGTCACTTTTGAAGGCATCCTTTCTATTCTATTTATTTGGTGTGAACCTTAGATAATTTATTATACATATTTAATAAAACCATAAAGATTTGTATATCTATTTTCAATAAAATACTTACAAAATTCGAAGGATGATAGAATTCTTTTAAGTGTATCGTCCCTCTTCCCATTTAATGACATTGTTGTTAGGTATTTAAATTTTTTATTCATAATTAAATGATGATTATGAAAATATTTGTGATCTTATATAGTCAAGGTCTGTTTAGATTTACCAATATATTTACCAATATTTTTAGTCGCCATTTCTCTTTGCATCTTTGAAGTTCAATCTGAGATGATTTTTCTTCTTCCTTACACTTATTTTTCATATTTTTGTTACAAGAATCTATTAGAAGCCTGGCGTTTTTGACTCTAAAAATGTCTTAGCTATGTCTTCACTTTTTAAAGATATTTTATGAGCTTTATAACTCTAAACTTGAAAATAACCTTTCCTCAAGACATTTATGATATATTCTTAAACTGAAAAGAAATTTTCAATGTAATTTGTCTATCACATAGAATCTCTTTTATCTTTTGTGGGTTTTATGACCTTCCCTATGTGGTTTGATTTCTCACTGGTTTGTCTAAACATGAATTTCTTTTTATTTGATATGATAGGACTATATCAGGCTTTCTAGACCAGACGTTAATGTCTTGCCACAATTCTGGAAAAAAATCACACTCATTATCTCATCAAATCTTGTTTCTATATCACATTCTCTGTTACCCTGGACTCTGATTAGATAACTATTCACATTTCAAACTCTATGATATAGGTATTTTAATATCATTTTCATATTTTTTTTCAACTTTTCTTTGGGTATATTCTGGATAATTGCTTCAGATCCAAATTCAAGTTTACTAATCTTCTTTTCAACTTTGACTATGATGTAGTTTATTATATCTTTTATTTTTTAATCTTTATGTGTTCTCATTTTGTAATTTCCATTTGATTCTGTATCAAATATATTGGTCATATTTAGAGCTTCCTAATTCATGCTCATTCAGGGTACCCTTTATTTTATTATATTTCAAAGAATTTTAAAAATTTATTCCAAAGAATATAAATGGATATATTTTAATCTAAATTTTAGTATAATCTGAATACATTCATTTTATACTCTTTGGATAATCTCGGTGCACGAAGCATTTGAATGTCTGATTCTGCTATTTGCTTTCCTATTGTCTCAGGTTCATAAGGCTTTCTTTCCTCTTGTGGTACAGTAAGTGATGATTTTCATCACTCATGGATCCAGATATGTGTTTCTCTGCTCAATAAAAATTTATTTGCAACTCTATATTTGATACTCATGGTACTTTTGCGGTCATAGGAGGACATGCATAGAGTGGAAAAAATTCTTATTAAAATATGGTTGATTTGCAAAGTTGTGTCAATTGCTGCTGTACACCAAAGTGACACAACCATCTATATATTCCTTTTCTTATATTATCTTCCATCATGGTCTATCCCAAGAAATTAGATTTATCTCCCTGTGTTATAAAGTAGGACCTCATTTCTTTTCCATTCTAAATGTAAGAGTTTCCACATAGTAACCCCAAACTCCCAGTCCATCCTACTCCCTTCTCCTCCCCCTAGGCAAACAAAAGTCTCTTCTCTATGTGAGTCTATTTTTCAGATAGGTTCATCTATGCCATATTTTGGATTCCACATATAAGTAATATCATATGGTATATGTTTTTCACTTTCTGTCTAATTTAACTTAGTATGAGAATCTCTACTTGCATCCATATTGCTGCAAATGGCATTATTTCATTCATTTTATGGCTGAGTTGTACTCCATTGTGTGTATGTACCAATCTTACTAATCCATTCATCTGTCAATTGACATTTAAGTTGTTTCCATGTCTTGGCTATTGTATATAGTACTGTAATGAACATAATGGTACATATAACTTTGTTTTTTGGTCTTTTTGTCTTTTCTAAGGCCACTCCCGTGGCATATGGAGGTTCCCAGGCTAGGGGTCAAATCAGAGCTGCAGCCACCAGCCTATGCCAGAGCCACAGCAACACAGGATCTGAGCCACGCCTGCAACCTATACCACAGCTCATGGCAATGCTGGATATTTAACCCACTGAGCAAGGCCAGGGAACGAACCTGCAACCTCATGATTCCTAGTCGGATTTATTAACCACTGTGCCATGACAGGAACTCCTAACTCTTAAATTATAGTTTTGTCCAGATATATGCCCAGGATTGGGGCTGCTAGATCATAATGTAGTTCTATATTTAGTTTTCTGAGGAATATGCCTATTGTTTTCCATAGTGCTTGTGCCAATTTACATTACTACCAACAGTGATCTCTTTGTTCCACCTCTGCTCTGACATTTGTTATTTGTAGACTTATTAATGATGGCTATTCTGGCCAGTGTGAGGGTATCTCATTGTAGTTTCAATTTGCCTTTCTTTAATAATTGGTGATGTTGAGCATTTTTTTCACACGCAGAGTAGCAAAATTTTTGAGTCATCTGACAAGCACATTCTCAGCTGAAGTCCAACTTGTTGTGGTTTCACATCTCTCAGAGACTTGTTGATATTTAAGACAGTAGAAGAGAAGAGACAGTAGTCAATAAGCATACCTTTTCCTAAAAGCTTCTGAAGTGTTTTTACTCACAATATTTCTGACTCTAAATGTGTGGTACTTTTTCTACCAGGAGAACATTCTCAAATTCTTCAGATACCATCTGAGTGTCCTAAAATTCAATTCAATTCTGACACCAACTACAGGGAGTTAATATGGATCTTAGAAGTTAACAGTTTAGTCCCACAGGATCTTCCCCCACATAAGATGACATTTTAAAGTTCCAGGTTGTCAACTGCACTTCTGATTGACCATCTATAAATCAGAGATTCCCATAATCCTCTCATCATGTTTGATAATCTAATAGAATGGCTCCCAGAACTCAGCAAAGCATTATGCCACTACTGGTTAATTACAAAGCACACAACTTAGAAACAGCAGATAAAAGAGATGCTTAGGAGAGAGGATTAAGATGGTAGAATAGAAGGACTGGAGCTCAACTTCTCTCCTAAAAACGACAAAATTCACAACTAAAGACTGAGCAATATCCACCCAAATGGACTGTAAACCTTAAAAAAGATATCCTACTCCAGAAGAAAAAGAGGAGGCCACATCAAGAGGTAGGAGGGGCAATTTTGCAATATAAACAACTCCATACCTCCTGGGTGGGAAGCTCCAAAGACTGAAAACTAACTGGTTCACAGAAACTCACCTACAGGAGTGAGAGTTCTGAGCCTCACATCAAACCCTCACGTGTGGGGATCCAGCACTGAGAGAAAAAGCCCCTGGAGCATTTGGCATTGAAGGCCAATGGGGCTTATGCACAGGAGCTCCACAGGACTTGGGGAAATGGAGACCCCATTCTTAAAAGGTGCACACAGACTTTCACATGCACTGGGTCCCAGGGCAGAGCAGGGTCTCCATAGGAATCTGAGTCAAACCTGTCTGCAGTTCTTGGAGGACATCCTGAGAAAACAGGGGTGAATGTGGCTTGCAAGGGAAGGACATTGAAGGCAAAGCTCTCGGGAATATTCAGCAGCTGCCTTTCTCTGAAGGTGGCCATTTGGGGAAAATCTGGCCCCACCTGTCAGTCAGTGCTGAGAAGCCCTAGGGCAAACAGCAATCCAGGTGGGATCACAGCCCTGCCCCTCAGTAAACAGGCTACCTAAATACCCCTCAGGCACACAGCTGCCTCTAATCCCATCCAGAGACTAAGCCACACCCACCAGAGGGATAAGAATCGGCTCCACCTACCAGGGGGCAGGCATCAGCCCCTCCCACCAGGAAGCCTACAGCAAGCCCCCCATACTGACTTCAGCCACAGGGGGGCAGACATCAGAAGTAAGAGAAGCTACAACCCTAGTATCTGTAAAAACATCACCACACCAAAAACCTATAAAAATGAAAAGACAGAGAACTATAACTCACATGAGGGAGAAAGGAAAACCCCAAAAAATCAGCTAAGTGATGAGGAGATTCTTAGCCTTCAGGAAAAAGACTTTAGACTGTTGATGCTGAAGATGATGCAAGACATTGGAAATAAACTGGAGGCAAAGATGGATAACTTACAGGAAACACTGACCAAAGAGATACAAGATATAAAACTTAAACAAGAAGAGATGCAATATACAATAACTAAAATAAAAAATTCACTAGAAGCAGCTAACAGCAGAATACAGGAGGCAGAGAACGAATATGCGAGGTGGAGGACAGCTTAGTGGAAATTACAGATGCAGAACAGAAAACAGAAAAAAAATTGAAAACAAATGAAGAGAGTCTCAGAGAACTCTGGGACAATGTTAAATGCACCAACATCCGTATCATAGGGGTGCCAGAAGGAGAAGAGAGAGAGAA
The DNA here is from genome assembly GCF_016906955.1 of Phacochoerus africanus. Taxonomy (NCBI): domain Eukaryota; kingdom Metazoa; phylum Chordata; class Mammalia; order Artiodactyla; family Suidae; genus Phacochoerus; species Phacochoerus africanus. Next base: position 202,325,218 of record NC_062545.1, read on the forward strand.
GGAGACAGAAAACATATTCCAAGAGATAATAGCTGAAAAGTTCCCTAACATGGGGAAGGAATCACTCACTCCAATCCAGCAAGCACAACAAGTACCATTTAAATAAACCCAAGGAGGAACACCCCATGACACGTATTAATCAAACTGACCAAAATTAAAGGCAAAAAGAAAATCTTGAAAGCAGCTAAGGAAAAGAAACAAGTAACATACAAGGGAACCCCAATAAGGTTATCAGCAGATTTTTCAGCAGAAACTCTGCAGGCCAGAAGGGGGTGGCATGATATACCTAACGTGATGAAAGGAAAAAACCTCCAACCAAGAGCAATATATCCAGCAAAGCTTTCATTTAGATTTGAAGGAGAAATAAAAACCTTCACGAACAAGCAAAAGCAATACTAAACCAGCCTTACAACAAATACTAAAGGAACTTCTCTAAGCAGAATAGAAAAGACAGCAACAGGAAACAAAAATGCCACAAATGACAAGGCTCACCAATAAAGTTATACATACCATAAAGATATGAAATCATCCATGCACAATTATACTACCAAAATCAAAATTCATGAGAAGAGGTGGGTACAAATGCAGGACACTGGAGATGAACTTGCAATTAAGAGATCAACAACTTAAAACAATCTCATATACATATAGACTCTTATATCAAAACTTCAGAATAACTGCAAACCAAAAATCTACAATTGATACACAAACAAGGAATCTCTGGAGAAGAAATATATCTCATAGTAAATAAGTGCATAATCCACCATGAAGGGGGTCATGTGACATCATTCTTGGAATGCTGAAGTCTTATTACATCTGATTCTGATTTCCTCTCCATCAAAGAATTTATGATAATTATAATTAAATAATGCAACAGTACAATGAAATAATATAGTTCTACGATTGTATTATTAATAACCATTTCTTTCCACGGTACGGTGTAAGGTCTATAAAGTCTTGTTTATCACATCACCTAGAATGGTGTAATGCCTATATTGAAGAATCAATAAGATGTAACAAATTGTGAGGACATATTTATATGGTTACACTGTTTTTTAACCAGTTTATGCATTTTATATTTTACTTATTTTCAGAGTGTGTATTATTTTTGTTATTCTTACCAGTTACTTTTATTATTCTGTATAAAATATTTAATGGTATATAAGGCTTTCTTTATAAATTTTAGTTGCACAGTATACACAATTTTAATATAATGCTAATTTTTAAAGAAAAATTGAGATGTAATAGATAATACTAAATAGTAAAATGAAAGCCATACAAAATGGGATAAAGTATAGAATAGATTTCCTATTTGTCTCAGCATATTTTCCATTCCACTTCTCCAGAGGGAGTCACTTAATCTGTTTCTTAAATTCCATGATATAATAATCTGTGTGAATGTTATTGTGTTTAAATATATGTATTTTATTCTGTAAAAAAATTAATAATAAAATTTCAAAAAAAAAAGAGATGCTTAGATCAAAATATGGGGAAGTGATGCAGACCTTCTATGCACTGACCAGCACCTGTATGTGTTCATCAATCAGGAAGTTCACCATATCCCATCATTTATATGCTTTATGGAGGTTTCATTATGTAGGCATGATCAATTAACTCACTGGCCATTGGGGATTCATCCAGGCTTCAGTCCTTCTTGGGCTATTGGATTCAAAGTTCAGAGATCAGGGTGGGGCTGAAAGATCCAGCCCTCTAACATGCCTTGCTCTTTCTGGTAATCAGACCCATTTTCATGCTATCTGGGGGGCCACCAAGAGTTGATTCATTAGACCAAAAGATGCTCTTATCCTATCACTTAGGAAATTCCAAAGGATTTAGGAACTCTGTTAGTAACTGACAGCAAAATCCGATTTCAGGTATCCTCCACTTTTCGAAAGTTTGCTTTATGTCACTTTGCTTTAATGTATAGTGTACTCTTGCTTTCAAACACACACAAACACATGTGAAAATAGCAATCAGCATTTGTTTTACAGTGAGCCTTTAAAGAAGCAGAGTTACCCTGAGCAGCAAGAGTAATAATGCCAAGCTCCCTCCCCAGGAACTACACTCAGCATTTCATTAAGTCATAATAGCATTGACTGTACCTGTGAGAATATGCATTTATCTCCATTTATTTTGTGTACCCTTTAAATGTGTCCTCAGGTAATTTTTTTCTTCACTTTACACCATTTTACACAGGAATGCTCTACTTTTGGATAGTGTGAGATGTTTTCATTTATTTCTTACAGTAATACAAAACCCTTGGGCCAAAAGTGGTGCATATAACAGCTGCTTATATTTCTTTGATTAGAACCCAGTGATATGGCCAAACCCAACTGCAAAGGAATATTGGAATTTTAGCTTATCTGTGGATTTCAGAAGAAAAGAAATTGTATCTTTTGGAACAACAGCTTGTATCTTCTGCCAAACTAACAACAGGTTAAAGAAAAAATCTCTTTTACTTCAATATCTGAAATACCACTCAACTATTTATATAATTCAAAGTTAAAATTAATTTATGATCATTAATTATTAGGAAAATATATAGGGTAAAAGTAAGTGTTCTTCATTATACTCAAATTTCTGCTTCGATAGCACATGAATAGTAAGTTTAATTTATATAATTTATGTATTATAGCTTTTTTTTTTTTTTTGCTTTTTAGGGCTGCACCTGTGGCATATGGAACTTCCCAATCCGTGCCACCTCTGTGACCTACACCACAGCTCATGTCAATGTCAGATCCCCTACCCACCAAGAGAGGCAAGGGATCGAACTTGCATCCTAGTGGATCCTAGTTGAGTTTCTTAACCACTGAGCCATGAATGGAACTCTTAGCCATGGTTTTTGAATAATGTACATCTGTTAGCTCAAAGTAAAGGCTGTGAATATATGAATTATAGAAATTATTTCTAAAAGTGATAAATTCTTAACTTATAAGTGATTCTTATAAGTCCTTAATTTATAAGTGAGTATAAATTCCGTAAATGATTATAAGTTCTTATTTTATTCGTATACATCGTGTATCAGTTATCTGACCCAGGATGTATGTGAATAAAACGTTTGAAATGGCTCTATTGCTGGGTGGCAGAAATTAAAGTCCATTTAAATCAAATGCCAAGCACCACACTTTGGCACAAATCCTTCTTAGGAGGAAGGAGATGCCATTTGACAGCTAAAGGAACATGTTTTAACAATGGCATGTCACTTTGTCAGAGATGTATTTGTAATGACTAAGAAGCAGTTTAATAAGATGATTATATTGAAGGCTAAATATGACAAAAGTATGAAGTACTTTCCTTGTGTCATTCCTCAGAGATACGCAGGTGGCAAATACTATCTCTGTTTTGCAGATTGAAAAATGAAATAGTTTATGTACTCAGAGACATTTTACCAGCATTAGGATTTCTAAACAATTTTAGCATTCACTTTTATGGATATCTAACAGTTATGACATAAGCTTCAGGTTTTTGTAATATGTCTAAACAATAGCCTATTTAGGATCATTGAGGTAATCAAGGTTTCATTCTGTCTTATTTTTCATAATCCTTTATCTTACTTTAGGTACTAAAATAGAGGAAAAATTATGTTATACCTGACTCTGTTGAAAGAATCTGTAAGATTTAGAATTTGTCTGTCTTTTAAGACATGAAACTCATTTTTGTCTCCTATGAAATGGAGCCCAAAACTGGTACCTGAAATGTTCACCATCTGAGTTTTTTTAGCAAAATGCAAAATATCCAGGAATTTGACATTTTTTACTTATTATAATGACAGAAAATGAAAAACATATTCTTTAAAGTACCATGTTTTAGCTCTAAGCTATGTTCACCATTAAATACTGCATAATTCTACATACAATTAGTAGAATTCAAAGGAATTTATCAAACTATAATCACAGTGCTTAAAAGTCAAGAGTCAGTAACACATTCTAATAGCAATGATTTTTCCCTCTGTCAATTGATGGGTTGAGGTTTGAGGATCCTACTAGTTTCATTTCTCATCATTTCTCCTGCATTCCTGTTAAGGTTGTTCTACACTTTCTCACCTAACCAAATTTACCTTAACTCATCTACATTTATGAATATTAGCAGCAGTCTCGTAAATTGCAAAGAAAAATAGAATACTTTTTCATAAATACTTGATGATGAGAATATTTGCTATTCTAATCAGAACTCTATGATTCTATCTATAAATTTGCTGAAAGTTAATCGAATTTCTGTGAAACACAAAGTTACATGAGTAAACAAAATATCATCTTGCTTTTATTAGTATTTCTAGGAGAATGGATAGAAATGAATTGATCAAAAATAATTACTTTCATTTTAGAGATCAACTATAAGTCTACAAAAGTTTAACCAAAAAAGGAAGTGTGTTAATAGCAACTTATGGCAATTTCAAAACAAATTAAATTAACTAAAATCAAATTACATCATCTTTGTTAGCCTTCATATCCTTTCTAAAACAATTATTAAGCATCTATCTTTACTTAAGAAATTAACCATTTAGTTTTATGGTACTTTGTATTAAATGTATTTTATGAATATGCAGTTTATAAATGACATAATTTTAATAATAAGGTATATGTTGTTTCATATAGAGTGGAAATTTTCAAAATGAAAATTCCTTAATATATATGATAAATACTTAGCCCTCAATATTAGCTTCATCTTCTTAAGACTAGTAATTATCTATTAAATTATTTTCATAAGCAAATGAATCTTTAATACACATAGTCTTCTGAATTCCATAAGTACTTTTTTGTAAGTAATATTTATTTCCTTCCTTTGTCTATTATAATTTACTCTAAGGACTTACTGCAAACTATGTGTGTCCTATTTGGATTCAATTAACAAAATTTATCTCATAGATATTTATTTGTCCTAATTTATAATTTGTGTTGGAATTCTATATCTGTTAAGTATGAAAAACTAGTTGTAGTAACTGATTAATGCCCATATGTTGAGTGATTTAATATTGATTTTAGGTGAATTTGTAAGTTTCTTTACCTTTTGTATTTTCTATCATCAGTGCAGAAGCTGGCCATCACACATTCCATGAAGAAATTAAAGTCCCTCCCTAAAAAAATACAAAAGCAATAAAATTTGATTTTGTATTTCAATGTTTATCTTCATTTAATTCCTTGATGGAATCTCTAAACTCATCACCACAATCCACTTATATATATATTTGTCCATCATCTCTTTACCTTCTTTATCCAGAATGAGAACAATCACTCTTCCTTCTAACTATAGCCAGAGATAGCACTAAACTTGATAAGACTGTAGAAGAGTTTGTCTGCATACTTCATGGCTCAGTCACAAAGGATGCCTAACATTTAAGGAAGTAAGGGAAAAAGAAGGTAGGGGAAGAGGAAGAAAGGGTAAAAATCTGTATCCTGAAAGTTCTATTAAGTCAATAAAATCTTTATTAGTAAGTCTTTGGTGGTTCAGCTACCATGATCAAGCATCATCTAAATTCAGTCATATAATCCTAACCCATTCAATGAAACTGGGATCAAGTGTTACCAAAGTCAGGCAAAAACATCTCTTCAAAAGAAAATTACATAGCAATATTCCTCATTAACACAGATTAAAATTTTTCATTAGATAACTGGATGCAAAATATATGTATTTAAAAAAAGAACATAACCTATGACCGAGTGGGCTTCATTTCAGAAATGCAAGGTTGGTTTAACATCCAATATTCAAGTAATCTATACTATATTATTATATGCTATAATATATAAGACAGACCCAGGAAATTATCTCAATATATGTAGGAAAAGCATTTGACAAAACCCAACTCATTCACGATTTTAAAAACAAAAAAAAAAAGAAAAAATAAAACCTTTTACAAACTTGGAAAAGAAGGTAAAATTTCCAATGTGATGCTAGGTTTATCATTAAAAAACCTACAGCAAACATCATACTTAATGGCTTAAAGACAATGTTTTCTTTTTTGTTCTTTTTTTGCTTTTTAGGGTGACAACCATAGCATATGGAAGTTCCTAGGCTAGGGGTCGAATTGGAGCTACAGGTGCTGGCCTACACCACAGACATAGCAATACAGGATCTGAGACATGACTGCAACCTAAACCACAGTTCATGGAAATGCCGGATCCTCAGCCCACTGAGCAAGGCCAGGGATTGAACCCAAACCCTCATGGATCTTAGTTGGGTTTGTTAACCATTGAGCCATGACAGGAACTCCTTTTAATTTTGTTGTTGTTGTTGTTTTTCTTTTTCTTTCTTTTTTGTTTTTTTGTTTTTTTTGGAAGGGGTGTTGTTCTTTGTTTTTTTGTTTTTTTTAATTGTTGGTTGCATAATTTGCAAATATTTTCTCCCATTCAGTAGGCTGTACTTTAATTTTGTTTATGCTTTTAAGGTTAATTAGAGCTCATTGTTTATTTTTGTTTTTATTTCCATTACTCAAGGAGACAAATCCAAAAATATATTACCACAATTTATGTCAACGAGTTTTGACATAACTTCCTATGTTTTCCCCTGCCTGGGTTTCTGGCATCAGGAGAAAGAGCTCCCAGAGCATTTGGCCCTGAAGCCTAGCTGGGCTTGAGTGCAGGAGCTTCATTGGACTGGGAAAAATAAGAGACTCTACTCTTGGGATAAACCTCACAAGGTCTCTTGCACACTGGAACATGGAGCAATAATGACTTCATAAGATCCTGGGCTAGACCTATCTGCTGTTATTGGGGAGGCATAATGGGTGAAGCTGTGGCTCACTGAAGAGAAAAGGACACTGGTGGCAGAGGTACTGGGGAGTGTTCATAGGTGTGACCTCTCCTGGAGGCCCCTATATCGTAATCAAGACTGTAGACTCCAATGCTGGGATACCTCACACAAAACAACCAACATGATGGGAATACAGCCCCAAGTATAAGCATACATAATTCCAAAAGTACTCCTGAACCCACAACCACCTCCAGACATACCCCTTGACACCCCACCACAGGGAAAATACCCAGCTCCACCCACCAGTGGACAGTCACCAGCCCCTCCTGCCAGGAAGGCTGCACACACCTCTAAATCAGCTTCACTCACAAGGGGGAAGACACCAGAAACATGAAAACTAAAAACTGGCAGGTTGCACCACCATGTTTACAAATGCAGATTAGAACTTACCCTGAAACCAGATGGACATTAGCCACTGTGTGATGATGCAGAGTGCTATTATGCAACACATATGATATACCCTACAGAGGGCCACTTCTCCAATGTTGAGAAATATAACTAAATTTCCACATAATAAAAAAATACAAATAGTAGCCTTAGACAAAATGAGATGGCAGAGGAATATGTTACCATCAAAAGAACAAGTAAATTCCCTGAACAACAAAGTGACATGGAGATAGGAAATCCATCTGAGAAAAAGTTCAGAGTAATGGTCATAAGGATGACCCAAGAACTCAGGAAAAGGAGAATGCCAGGGTAAGAAGTTAGAAGAGACCAACAAACAGTTAAATTATGAAGAACAAAGTTGAAGAATACAATAACTGAAATGAAAAATAAACTAGAAGCAATCAATAACAGAATAAATGAGGCAGAGAATGGATAAGCAAGCAGAAAGATGGAGTGGTGGAAAACATTGCAATGGAACAGAACCAAGAAAAAAGAATGAAAAGAAATAATGACAGTTTAAGAGGCCTCTGGGACAATGTCAAATGCATCAACATTTGCATTATAGGAGTTCCAGAAAGAGAAGAAAGAAGGGGTCTGAGAAAAATTTGAAGAAAAAAATAACAGCTGGGAAAAAAAACTCCCTAACATGAGAAAGGAAACAGCCTCTGGATTCCAGAAGATGTAGAGAGCCCCATATAGGATTACCCAAGAAGAAACACACTGAGACACACAGGAATCAAATGGACAAAAAATAAAGACAATGAGAAAATATTAAAAGCAACAAGAAAATATTAACAAATAATGCACAAGGAAATCCCTATGAGGTTATCAGCTGATTTTTTTGTCAGAAACTCTGCAGACCGGAACAGAATGGCATGATATATTCAAAATGATGAAAGGGGAAAATCTACAACCAAAAATACTTTACTAATCAAGGCTCTCATTCATATTTGACAGAGAAATCAAAAGCTATACAGATTAGGAAATATTAAAGGAACTCAGTACCAATAAACCAGTTTTACAACAAATGCTAAAGGATTTTTCTCATGTGGAAAAGAAAAGCCCACATTGAGAAACAAAAAAACTATGAAATGGAAAATCTCAACAGTAAAGGCAAACATGAAGTAAAGTTAGGAAGTCATCCATACAGAAAAATATGATATCTAAACCAGTAATTGTGAAAAGTGTAAAAATGCAAGATATTTGAATGTTCATTTGAAATTAAGAGGTCCACAACACACACACACACACACACACACACACACACACACACACACACACTGCTATATCACAACACAGAGTATTAAGCATTATATAATCATGGCCAAGACTATAATATCAAAGTCTCATGGTACCACAGACCAAAAATATATAATAGATACACATGCAAGAAAGAAAATGCAATCCAAACACAACTTTAAAGATAGTCATCATATCAAAAGAGAAGACAACAAAAGAGAGAAAGAAAAAGACCTACCAAATATCCAAAACAATTAACAAAATGGCAATAGGAACATACATAACAAGAATTACCTTAAATTTAAAGAGATTAAATGCTACAACCAAATACACAGACTGGTTGAACAGATAACAATAACAAGACCTGTATATATGTTGTCTACAAGAGATCCACTTCAGATATGGGAAACATATGGGCTGATAGTGAGAGGATAGAAAAAGGTATTCCATGTAAATGGAAACCAAAAGAAAGCCGGCATAGAAATACTTGCATCAGACAAAATATATTTGAAAGTAAAGACTGTTGCAAGAGACAAAGTAGGACAGTATACAATGATCAAGAGATTGATGCAAGAATAAGATAAAACAACTGTAAATATGTATGCACCCAACATAGGAGCACCACAGTATATACAGCAAATGTTATCATACATAAAGGAGTATTGACAGCATTAAAATTAAGGGAATTTAATATCTCACTTACATAAATGGGCAGATTATCTAGACAGAAAAACAACAAGGAAACTTAGGCCCTAAATGACACATTAGACAAGATGGATCTAATTAATACTTATAAATCATTCCATTTGAAAGCAGCAGAGTAGGCATTCTTCTCAAGTGCACATGTAACATTATCCATGATAGAGCACATGCTGGGCCAAAAGTAAGCCTCAGGAAATTTTTAAAAATTGAAATCATATCAGGCATCTTTTTCCACTACAATGCTATGAGATTAGAAATTGACTAGAGGAAAAAAATTGCAAATCACACAAACAGATGGAGACTAAACAGTATGCTATGGAACATCCAATGGATCATTGAACAAATCAAAGGGGAAATGAAAAAAATTATCTGGAAACAAATGAAAATGAAAACATGATGATTAAAAACCTGTGGTACACAGAAAACACAATTCTAAGAGGGAAGTTTATAGAAATACAAGCTTACCCTAGGAAATAAGAAAAATCTCATATCAACAACATAAACTTAGACCTAAAGCTACGATAGAAAGAACAAACAAAACACAAAGTTCATGGAAGGAAAGAAATCATAAAGTTCAGAGCAAAAATAAGTGAATGAGAAAAGAGTACAAAAGTCAATTAAATCTTTGCTTCTTTGGAATAATAAAATTGATAAACCTTTAGCCAGATTTATTAAGAAAAAAAGGGATAAGGTGCAATTCAAGGAAATTAGAAATTAAAAACAAGAAGTTAAAACCAACATCACAAAAATACATAGGAACATAAGGTACTACAAAAATATGCCAATAAAAACAGAAAACCAAGAAGTAGAATAATTCTTATAAAGGTGCAAGCTCCCAAGACTGAACCAGAAAGAAAGACAAAATAAGAACAGACCAATTATAAGTACTAAAATTGAATCCGTGATTTGAAAAAGTCCTAATAAACAAAAGTCCAAGATCAAATGGCTTCAGAGAACATTTTACAAACATTTAGAGAAGTATTAACACCCATACTTCTGAAATTATTCAAAAAAAATGCAGAGGAAGGAATACTCGTAAACTCATTCTCTGAGGACACCATCACCCTGATACCCAAACTAGACAAAGATATCACAAAAAAGGAAAACATCCCTGATGAACATAGACAAAATATAATCAAATATCAAATTCAGCAACATTAAAAGTGTCATATACCATGATCAAATGGGATTTATCCCAGGGATGTAAAGATTCTTCATTATTCACAATACCACAAGAACAAAAGCTATATGATAATTTCAATAGAGAGACAGAGAAAAATCTTTTGATAAAATTGAACATCCAGAAAGTGGGCATAAGGGAAACATACCTCAACATAATAAAAACCATATATAGCAAACTCACAGCAAATATCATACTCAATGGATAAAAGCATTTCCTTTAAGATCAGGAATAAGACTAGGATGCCTACTCTTGCCACTTTCATTCAAAATAATTTTGAAGACCTAGCCACAGCAGTTAGAGGAGAAAAATAAGTAAAATGGATCCAAATTGGGAAAAAAAGAAGTAAAACTGTCATTGTTTGCAGATGAAATGATATATGTAGAAAACCCTAAAGAGGCTAGCAGAAAACTACCTTCAATGAATTTGGTAAAAAAAAAAAAAAAAAAAAAAAAAAAGCAAATATACACTAATAATGAAATGAGAAAGAGAAATTAAAGAAACAATCACAATTATCATTACATCAAAAAACATAAAATACCTAAGATTAAACCTACCCAAGAAGATACTCTGAAAACTCTAAGACAGTGATGAAAGAAACAGAAGACAATAATGAAAGAGGAAAAGCTCTATTGTGTTCTTGGATTGGAAGAATCAATGCTGTTGAAATGACCACATTACACAAGGAAATCTACAGATTCAATGCAATTCTGTCAAATGACCAATGGCATTTTGTTATTTTATGGAACTAGAAAAAATTTTATAAAAGAACATAAAATACCCCAAATAGCCTAAACAATTTTGAGAAAGAAGTGTAGCTGGGAGATCCTACTGTCGCTCAGAGGGTCAAGAAACTGACTTAGTGTCCATGAGGGTGTGGATTTGATCCCTGGCCTCACTCAGTGGGTTAAGGATTAGTGTTGCTGCAAGCTGCAGTGTAGATTGCAGTATAGCTTGGATCTGACATTACCGTGGTTGTGACACAGGTCTGCAGGGGCAGCTCTGATTTGACCACATAGTCCAGGAACTTCCATATGCAGCAGCTGTAGGCATAAAAAGAAAAACAAACAAAAAAATGGAGCTGGAGGAATAAAGTTCCATGACTTCAGACTATACCACAATGCTACAGTCATTAAAACAGTATTGAACTGGCACAAAAAGGCTTTTAAATATGATTAGGTCTCGTGTTTATTTTTATTTATTTTGTCTTAGGAGACAGAGCCAAAAAAATATTGCTGTGATTTATCTCAAAGAGTGTTCTACATTTTTTTCTAGGAGTTTTATAGTTTCAGGTCTTAATAAGTCTTTAATCCATTTTGATTTTAGATTTTTTAACACAGTGTTAAGGAATTATCTAATTCTGTTTTTTGACCCATAGCTTTCCTAACACCATATATTGAAGAGATTGTCTCTTCTCCATTGTAAATACTTTCATTCTTTTTCATAGATTAGTTGATGACACTGCATAGGTTTATGCCTGGGATCTCCATTCTGTTTCATTAATCTATGTGTCTGTTTTTGCGCCAGTACCATGCTCTTTTAATTTCTGTAGTTTTGCAGAATAGTCTGAAGTCTGAGCAAGTGACACCTCCAAGCTATATTATTTTTTTAAACTAGACTTCTTTGGCAATTTGTGGTCTTCTAGGGATCCATATTAATTTCTGTGTTATTTGTTCTAGTTCTGTGGAAAATGTCATTGGTAATTTGATAATTATTGTATTAACTCTGCCCATTGCTTTGCATAATATGACCATTTTAACAATATTAATTCTTCTAATACAAGAGCATTGGATAGCTTTCCATTTCTTTGTATCATATTCAATTTCCTTCATCATTTTTTTTGCTAGTTTTCAGAGTATAGGTATTTTTCCTCCTCAGCTAAGTTTATTCCTAGGTTATTTTTTGGATGAAATTTTATTTTTAACTTTTTTATCTTTTAAGGACTGTACCTGTGGCATATGGAAATTCCTGGGCTATGGGGTTGAAATGGAGCTTCAGCTGCCAGCCTGCCCCTCAACCATAGCAATGCCATATCTGAGCTGTGCTGGCAACCTACACCACACGGAAACACCAGATCATTAACCAACTAAGCAAGGCCAGGGATCAAATCTGCATCCACAAAGATACTTAACCTGCTGGGCTACAACAGAAATTCTAATGCAATTTTAAACAATTTTTTTTACATTCTCTTTCTGATAGTTTATTATTAGTGTACAGCAAAGCAACAGCTTTCTGTATATTAACATTTTATCCTGCAACTTTACGGAAGTTACTTATTCTAATAGTTTTGGAGTAGAGGACTTAAGTTTTCTCTTTATAATAAAGCATCATGTCTTCTACACTTAGTGACAATTTTGCCTCTTTCCTTTACCATTTGGATACTGTTTCTTTCTTTTTCTTCTCTGACCACTGTAGCTAAGACTTCCAATACTAATTTAAATCAAATTGATGACACTAGGCATTCTGGTCTTGTTTCTGAATTTAGTGGGAAGTATTTTATATTTTCATGGTTTAATGTGATGGTTGGGTATGGGTTTGTTATAAATGGCTTTTAGTGTGATGATATGTTCCATCTATACCCATTTTGATGAGATTTAAAATTGTGAAAGTATGTCGAATTTTGTCAAACGCTTTTTACATGTCCATTGAGAAGATCATAGGATTTCAAGCCTTTTTTGTTAATATTATATATCATATGGATTTGTGAATGTTGAATCATCCTTTTGTCCCTGGAATAAATACAACTTTAGCATGGTGTATGATCCTTTTACATATTGGATTTTATGTGTTAATATTTTGTTGAGTTTTGCATCTATAGTTAGCAAAGATATTGGCATGTAATTTACAGTTTTTATAGTGCCTTTGTCTAGTTTTGGAATTAGGGTAATAGTGGCCTTTTAGAATAAATTTCAGGGAGTTCCAATCATGGATCAGTGGTTAATGAACTGACTAGTATCCATGAGGACATGGGTTTCATCACTGGCCTTGCTCAGTGGGTTAAGGATGTGGCATTGCTGTGAGCTGTGGTGCAGGTAACAGATGAGGCTTGGATCCCACATTGCTGTGGCTGTGTCTTTAGGCTGGCATCTACAGCGCCAATTTGACCCTTAGTCTGGAGACTCCATATGCCACAGATGCAGCCCTAAAAAGACCCCCTCCCCCCAAAAAAGAATAAATTTCAAATTGCTACAGCACTTCAATTTTTGAAATGGTTTAAGAAGGATAGGTATTAACATGTTTGGATAGGTTCTTAATAGTTTAGTAGAATTCCCTTATGAAACATATTATCCTGGGCTTTTCTGTTGTTTTTTTAAATTACAAATTCAATTTAACTAATAGTGACAAATCTGTTAAAACTATCTGTTTCTTTTTGATTCAGTTCTGGCAGATTGTAAGTTTCTAGAACTTTTTCTGTTTCTCCTAACTTGTCCAATTTGTTTGCATATAACTACACACAGTATTCTCTTATGAGAGTATGATTTATGACATCTCTGTGGTATCAGTTATTTCTCCTCTCTCATTTCTTATTTTGTTTATATCAGCACTCTGTTCTTCTTGGTGAGCTTGGAAAAGGTTTATCAATTTTGTCTATCTTTCATAAAAAACCATCTTGGTTTCATTGATTTTTTTTCTTTTGTTTTTTAAATCTCTTTTTTGATTTACTTCCTCTCTGGTATTTATTATTTCCTCCCTTCTGCTAATTTTGGGTTTTGTTTGTGCTTATTTTCCTAATTCCTTTATGTGCTAAGTTAGTTTTAGATTTTTTTTTCCCAAGGACCTGTGTTGGTACAAAAAATCTTTGCTCACAGAACTGCCTTTGCTGCGTTAAATTGGATATGGAGTGTTGTTTCATTTTCATTTGTCTTGAGGTTTGTTGTGATTCATGTTTTGATTTATTCAACACACTGGTTAGTAGCTTGTTTAGTCTCCACATGTTTTTTCTTTATCTTTTTTTATTTCTGTAATTGATTTATAGTTTCCTAACATTGCAGTTTTATATTATTATTATTATTATTATTATTATTATTATTATTACTATTATTATTATTATTATTAGGGCTGCACTTGCAGCATGTGGAAGTTCCCAGCCTAGTGGTAAAATTGGAACTCTAGATGCTGGCCTACACCACAGTCACAGCAATGCCAGATCTAACCTTCCTCTGCAACCTATACCACAGCTTATGGCAACACTGGATCCTTAACCTACTAGGTGAGGCCAGGGATCAAACCCACACCCTCGTGGATACTAGTCAGGTTTGTTACTGCTGAGCCGTGACAGGAACTCCCACCAATGGGTTTTTTTTAATTAAAAAAAAAGGGTGCTTGATAGAATCTCTGTACACTTAAATCTAATGAAGATTTCTTTGTGACTAGCATGCGATCTATCCTGTAGAATGTTCCATGTACACTTTAAAAGAATATGTATTCTATTTTTTTTGGGGGGGGAAGTAATGTCCTATAGATGCCAATTAAGTCCAATAGTTTACTTTGGCATTTAAATCCTTTGTTGCCTTATTTATTTCTATCTTGTTCTGTGCTTCTTCATCTTGCTTGTGCTTTTCTGTGAGTTCAGGGAGGCCAAACTGTAGTCTTGTAAGGCTAATTCTATGCAAGAATACTCCTTTGTATTTTTGGGGGGGAGTACTGTTTATTTTTGGTGTGGGCGTTTGAATATTTGCTGTCTCTATCTTCACTGTGAGCAGGCTGTTGTTCCCAGGAAGCTCAGTGTGTTTTCAAGGAGAAGGAGGCAATGGGTAGGGCCAGCAGCCAGTGCCTGGTCATTGGGCTCGCAACAGCAGCAAGGACCTGCAGGAAGGTGGAACAGGCTACTCCTAGTTTCAGGGCCCTGGGAAGTGGTAATAAGTTATAGGCAGATCTCCAAATGACCAGAGCGTTTGGCAGTAGGAACAGCAAGGTGCATGAGTTCCCAGGGGAGTGAGAGCAACAGCAGCTTGTGTTTGATTGCAATGCCCTCCTCTGAGGTGATTGGAACTGCAGGTGGTGCCTGTGCAGGGACCTCTATCGGGAGCAGGCCATGACCATCTCTAGAGTCAGTGATAACTACAGTGGTTTGCCCCCACCACCTGTAGACCATGCATGAAGAAACCCGTCTCACTTAGCCCACATAGGAGGTGCTGTACAGGCTGCTCCTAGTTGCAGGATCCTGGGAAGTGACAGAGATCAGGTGCATGAGTACTGCCTGGAATGTTTGGCAGTGGCAACAGCAGGGCAGGTGTGTTCCAGGGAGGGGGGCGTGAGAGTGTACCGAAAGGTGGTGTTTGGTCACAATGCCCTCCTCTGTGGTGCCCTTGAGATGAATGAGGCTGCAAGTGATTTTTGTTCTGATATCTCCATGCCCACCTCTGGAATCAGGGATAACTGCTGCGGTTTGCCCCTGCTGCCAGCAGACCACGCAAGAAGCACCCTGTCCCAGTTAGCCCATGCATGAGGTGCTGCACCAGTTGCTCCTAGTTGTAGGGTCTTGGGAAGGGACAGTGACCAAGTGTCTGGGGGTCACCCAGAGCGTTTGGTATTGGCAGCTGCAGGGTGGGTGTGTTCCCAAGGGAGTGAGAGCAACAGCATATGGTGCTTTTTTTTTTCTTTTTTGACAACTGCTGAGTTGACTGGGGTTGCTGGTGGAGCCCACTCACAGATCCCCAGTGGTTGCAAGCCATGCCTCTCTCTGGCCTCTGAGGCAACTCTGTGCATCATGCAAGAGGCACGAAGTTACACTTAGCCCCCTTATGCCCTTAGCCCACACAATAGGTCCTGGCCACCAGTGCTTGCACAAGAAGTGCCTTATCTCCCATAAATGAGCAACAGGGTTCTCACCACCCATAGCCTCTGCAGAGCCACCCCAACCTCTAAGCCTGTGGGCAAGCATGTGCTCCAGCACAGGGAGTTTCCTATGGCGGCCTGCCCCTCCTCTTCTCCCCTCCCCAACCATGGCACCTTGCCTCTCCTGTGGGGTTGGACCTTCTCTTGGGTTCCCTCTGCATGGTGTTCCCCTCCTTAGCCCATGGTGCACTGTTCCTTAGCCCTTCATGCCATCCCCAGTTGTCTCCCCAGGACTGACCTCTGGAGCCTGAATCTCAACACCCAGCCCCTCCTGAGCATCTCAGGCTGTGGTGTCCAGGCTGGTGGTTCAGATCATCTGTCAATTGATGTCAGGCACTGTTAAAGCCCTTTATTATTACTGTTTGTGAATTTTTTCTTTTATGTCAATAAGTATTTGTTTTATATGTTTAGGTGCTCCTGCACTGCATGCATATAGGTTAACAAGTGTAATATTCTCTTTTTGCTTGTTCCCTTTTAATTATGTAATGCTTCTCTTTTTATTAGAGCCTTTGTTTTATCTAGAGGATTGCTACCCCTGCTTTATTATCATTTCCATTTGGTCAAAATATTTTTCCATCCCTTCATTTTTAGTGTGTGTATGAGGCTCTGAAGTGAGCCTCTTGTAGGCAGCATGTACATGGGTTTTGTTTTTTTTATCCAATCAGCCACCTTATGCTTTTTTTTTCTTTTTGTATTTGTAGAACTATACACCTGCAACATATGGAAGTTCTCAGGCTAGGGGTCGAATTGGAGCTGCAGCTGTGGCCTATGAAACAGTCACAGAAATGCAGGATCCAAGCCATGTCTGCAACCTACACTACAGCTCATGGCAATGCTGGATTCCCAACCCACTGAGTGAGGCCAGAGATCAAATCCATATCCTCATGGATAATAGTTGGGTTCATTACTGCTGAGCCACAATGGGAACTTTGCTACTTTATGTTGTTTGATAGGAGCATTTAATACATTGACATATAAAATAATTATTGGTTTTTATGTACTTATTGCCATTTTATTACTACCTTTCTATTTGTTTTTGTAGTTATTCTGTGTTAATTTCTTCTTTTTGTTTCTTCTCTTGTGGTTTATTTTCTTTAGTAGTGCGGTTATGCTCCCTCATATATATATATATATATATATATATATATATATATATATATATATATCTTGTAGTTTTTAAGTTTTCATTACCATGGGGTTCATATATATATATTAACCTCTAACTATATCTACTTACTTCAAGGTGGTATTCATTTAACTTCACATTCTAAAAGATCTACATTTTTCCTCCCTCACAATTTGTGTTTCTGATGTCATATTTTACATATTCATCCCTTAACTTTTTAGTGTAGTTATAATTGCTTTTACAATTTTTTGTCTTTTAATCTTCATACTAGTTTACTTGAGAAGTCAATCCTTAGTCCTTTACATATACTTACCTTTCCTGGTTGGCCTATCCCTTTCCTACATATTCTTACTTCTTTTCCACTTAGTGAAGATCCTTTAACATTTCTTGTAGAATGTGTTTAGTGTTGATGAATACTTTTATTCTTTTGCTTGTCTGAGAATGTCCTTATCTCTTTTTCTATTCTAAATAATAACCTTGCTGAGTAGAGTATCCTAGGATCAGGTTTTTCAACACTTTGAAAAACTTATTTTGATTTTTTAACCATTTAAATATATTTTTAAACACAATAAATATACAGGTATAACACAAACATATCATGGGCCAGATTAATTCATTTACCTACCTTATCCTAGAACACAATCGTGATTCTGCAATAACCCTCTTCCAAAAGGATAGGAATGGATTGTTTTTCAAGTGTACACGTATATATATTTGCAATTGTGTGTAAAATACAATAGAAAGTTATAGGATCTTGACACATTTTTAAACAAAAAGTAAGTTCTCACTGCAGCCTATATATATCATTTGTGCAGGATAAGCAAGTTAACTATACAATTCCACATACATCTTGGAAGTGGATTCACTGACTGTAACTGAGAGCTGGCAGTTCTTACAAAATAGACTTAGGTTCATTGACTTAGAGAAAGCAAGGGATTGGATGGTTTTTAAAGATGATTTTTCTAATAAATCTAGATAATCCTTTTGCAGCTTCCCCAGTGCAGTTTTTTAATTTCCTAGCTTTATGAAAATACTATAATTTTACAATGTCCCAATACCTGACTTCCTTAAATGTTTAGCTCATAATTTTTAGTTTTTTAGTTTCCAGTAAGTATCTTTTTAGAAATTCCTCACCACTGTGACCTTACCCTCAAAAACACTCATGAGGTTTTGTAATGCCTATACATAGTTCCTTCTAGCTTCCCCATTATTTTTATTTTTAAAATTTTATTTGAACATTTAAAATGAAAGCTAGACTCTTAACTTTCACCCTTAACTTATTTTAGGTATATAATACAGTGTTGTTATCTATAAAAAGATTGTTTTACAGAGATCTCTACTAGTTATTCACCTTACATAATGAAATTAAACCCACTGATTAGGAACTTCCTATTTCACCCTCCCTAAGCCTCTCACAACCACAATTATATTCATTATTTCTGTGAGTTTGACTATTGCAGATACCTCATATAAGTCCAATCATGCAGTATTTTTCCTTCTGTGACTGGCTTATTTCACTTAGTTCAATGACCCTAAATGTAGGCCATGGGCAGTGTACAATACCAACAATATCCCCACAGATTTCTAGACTGAGGAACTAGAGGACAAAGTTAAGGGTAATCAGACCTTTGGAAATCTGAGTGTCTCAGAAACAAAGAGAGATAGTGAATGTGACAAATTCCCTATACAACTTGTACCCCAATTCTGGATGACCCCTGAACCAAGGAGTGTATATGCAGTGGATTCAAAATCTCAATTAAGCATAGAAAAACTGACTTGAGATTTGAGAGGTCACCCACTGTAGGGGAGGGAAAAAATATTGTTATTCTTCTGAGGAATATAAAACATTCCAGAATCACCTTAACACAATATTCACAATGTCTAGATATAATCCAAAATTAATCAAAACACAAAAAAGGCAAATGCAACCTCTTCTCAAAACCGAAAATAAGAAACCTAAACACTGAGATAACCCAGATGTTGGAATTAGCAAATAAATATTTCAAGAATACATTATCTATACTCAGTGAAAATAAAGGAAATATATATCCATGTAAATGAAAAGATACAAAAATCTAATAACAAAACCAAAACCATAAAATAGAATAAAATGGAATTTTTTAAACAAAATATTAATTTAAGACAAATTTAAACACATTTAATGATCATTATAGAAGAATGAAAATTGAAGGTTATACTTTCAATACAGAATATGAATATAAATGAATAGAAAATAAAATGCTGAAGAACAAATAAATAAATTGGAGAAAATGTGTCAAAGCCTGAGGGTCATAAGAAATAACAACAAAAGCTATAATATGCTCTTGATTGTAGTTCCTAAAAAAGAGGAGAGTAAGAAATGGGGAGAAGATATTTAAACAAAAACTGAAAATGTCAATAATTTGGTGAATGATCTACTAAGAGATTCACAATGTTTACATATTCCTTAGCACAGAATATTGCATTCTGAAATGTTGCTTTTTAGCATCTGTGAAAACAATTCCTAAGTAAAATAATTTTTCTCTGATGAATTAATTTGTGATATAGAAATCATATATTTGTTAAGCTAAGGTATCTGGTTGACAAAATTATCCTTTCTTTGATTAAAATGAAAGGAAGTCAACATGTCTTTGACAGTACTAAATGATATATAATAAGAATAAGAAGGATTATGGTTATGATGAAATGTCTAAAATTGTGAAATATTGTCTTCAAGAAAATCAAGACAACTGTTTTTCAAGGAGTTATTATACATTATAGAACAGAAAAATAATGTGGAAATTGGTTGATTTTAAGTATTTTATTATGCAGTGAAAGACAGAATAAATTTTTAAATTAAACATATTGTTTATTCTTGACTATGTGTTGGGCATTTTTCTTTAATTCTTTTTATTTTAATCCATAGTTTTCAGGAAAGAAAATCGAGATTTAGTGAGCATAAAACAGCGGAATAATTGATAGAATAAGTCAATCTGATTCTAACGTTTCTCATACCTAATAATACAGGAAGAGGAAAAACGAATACACACATTTCCTATAATAAAAACAGCAAAAACCACAGTTTAGAAAATAACATCACAGATTGCAGAGTATAGAATATTGTATGCATAGAGCACCATATGAAAACCCAACAAATGCAAGAAGAACCTATGAGTTCCTAAATAAAATTACTGCATATATTCTATATGCAGAATATACTGCATATATTCTCTGCCAAAGAGACATTACGATGGTCTCTAAAACACACAAAAATATATCAGGTGATTTTTTTCGAAAGTTAATACACTACTATAAAGCATTTATAAGACACATTCAAGTATTTATAAATACCCATCAAAGCAGGAATATTTGAATTTAAAATACCAAATTATCTATGAAATATTTTCTCAAGCACTTAAATACAATTCCTAACTTATTCATTCTCTGATATTCAAAACTGTTTAAAGTTCTTTCTTTCTACTCTAAAATAGTTCTTAGAATTTTAGAAACGTATTATTCCAGAGACTCTGAAATATCTTACTATTCAAGACAGAACATTTCCAGTGCCATTACCAGGAAAGCATGATAATATTTGGGCAGAATGTGTTCTGTGATAGTAAGTTTATACATGACTAGAATACAAAAACAATATTTAACTTTCATCTCTAAGTTTAGTGAAGTGGAAACCATGCAATTTTTTTTCTGTCAATTCTTACTAGCTTTCCTAACTCTAGAGTAGTTCTTTCATAAAATGGGTTATATAACTATAAGGGGAAGTTTAAGTAAATAGGAAAAAACTAGCTGAGCCATAAATTCCCTTTAAGAAGTTTAACTTTTATAAAAATTCTTTTGAACTATAAAAAAATTGTGGAGGTTAATATTAATTGTATGAAGAGCTAGTAACTTTATTTTATTTTCCCACTGTACAGTATGAGGATCAAGTTATTCTTACATGTATACATTTTTCCCCCACCCTTTGTTCTGTTGAAACATGAATATCTAGACATAGTTCTCAATGCTACTCAGCAGGATCTCCTTGTAAGTTGTGTCTGATAAGCCCAAGCTCCAGACCCCTCCCACTCCCTACCTCTCCCGTTGGGCAAGCCACAGTTTATTCTCCAAGTCCATGATTTTCTTTTCTGAGGAGATGTTCATTTGTGCTGGATATTAGATTCCAGGTATAAGTGATATCATATGGTATTTGTCTTTTTCTGGCTCATTTCACTCAGTATGAGAGTCTCGAGTTCCATCCATGTTGCTGCAAATGGTATTATGTCATTCTTTTTTATGGCTGAGGAGCATTCCATTGTGTATATATACCACCTCTTCCGAATCCAATCATCTCTTGATGGACATTTGGGTTGTTTCCATGTCCTGGCTATTGTGAATAGTGCTGCAATGAACATGCGGGTGCATGTGTCTCTTTTAAGTAGACTTTTGTCCGGATAGATGCCCAAGAGTGGGATTGCGGGGTCATATGGAAGTTCTATGTATAGATTTCTAAGGTATCTCCAAACTGTTCGCCATAGTGGCTGTACCAGTTTACATTCCCACCAACAGTGCAGGAGGGTTCCCTTTTCTCCACACCCCCTCCAGAACTTGTTATTTGTGGACTTATGAATGATGGTCATTCTGACTGGTGTGAGGTGATATCTCACGGTAGTTTTGATTTGCATTTCTCTTATAATCAGCGATGTTGAGCATTTTTGCATGTGTTTGCTGGCCATCTGTATATCATCCTTGGAGAACCGTCTATTCAGGTCTTTTGCCCATTTTTCCATGGATTGATTGGCTTTTTTGCTGTTGAGTTGTATAAGTTGCTTATATATTCCAGAGATTAAGCCCTTGTCCATTGCATCATTTGAAACTATTTTCTCCCATTCTGTAAGTTGTCTTTTTGTTTTCTTTTGGGTTTCCTTTGCTGTGCAAAAGCTTTTCAGTTTGATTAGGTCTCATGGGTTTATTTTTTGCTCTTATTTCTGTTGCTTTGGGAGACTGACCTGAGAAAATATTCATGATGTTGATGTCAGAGAGTGCTTTGCCTATGTTCTCTTCGAGGAGTTTGATGGTGTCCTGTCTTATATTTAAGTCTTTCAGCCATTTTGAGTTTATTTTTGTGCATGGTGTGAGGGTGTGTTCTAGTTTCATTGATTTGCATGCAGCTGTCCAGGTTTCCCAGCAATGCTTGCTGAATAGACTGTCTTTTTCCCATTTTATAGTCTTGCCTCCTTGGTCAAAGATTAATTGACCATAGGTGTCAGGGTTTATTTCCAGGTTCTCTATTCTGTTCCATTGGTCTGTCTGTCTGTTTTGATACCAGTACCACACTGTTTTGATGGCTGTGGCTTTGTAGTATTCCTTGAAGTCTGGGAGAGTGATGCCTCCTGCTTGGTTTTTGTTTCTCAGGATTGCTTTGGCGATTCTGGGTCTTTTGTGGTTCCATATAAATGTTTGGATTGTTTGTTCTAGTTCTGTGAAAAATGTCAAGGGTAATTTGATAGGGATTGCATTGAATCTGTAGATTGCTTTGGGTAGTATGGCCATTTTTACAATATTGATTTTTCCAATCCAGGAACATGGAATATCTTTCCATTTCTTTACATCTTCTTTGATTTCTTTGATTAAAGTTTTATAGTTCTTGGCATATAAGTCTTTTACCTCCTGGGTCAGGTGTATTCCGAGGTATTTGATTTTGTGAGGTGCAATTTTAAAAGGTATTGCATTTTTATATTCCTTTTCTAATATTTCATTACTGGTATACAGAAATGTGACTGACTTCTGAATGTTAATCTCATAGCCTGCTACTTTGCTGAATTTGTTGATCAGTTCAAGTAGTTTTTGGGTTGAGTCCTGAGGGTTTTCTATGTATAGTATCATGTCATCTGCATACAGTGACAGTTTGATCTCTTCTCTTCCTATATGGATGCCTTTAATTTATTTTGTTTGTCTAAGTGCTGTGGCTAGGGCTTCCAGAAATATGTTGAATAGCAGTGGTGAGAGTGGGCATCCCTGTCTTGTTGCAGATTTGAGTGAGAAGGCTTTCAGTTTTCCCCCATTGAGTATTATATTTTCTGTGGGTTTATCATAAATGGCTTTGACTATGTTAAGGAATGTTCCCTCTATACCCACTTTGGCGAGGGTCTTGATCATGAATGGATGTTGGACTTTGTCAACTGCTTTTTCTGCGTCTATTATGATGATCATATGATTTTTGACTTTTTTTTTGTTAATGTGGTGTATGATGCTGATTGATTTGCATATGTTGAACCATCCTTGTGAAACTGGGATGAACCCTACTTGGTCATGGTGTCTAATTTTTTTGATATGTTGAGTAGCATTGAGAACTATGTCTAGATACTCATATTGCAACAGAACGAAGGGTGGGGGGAAAAATGTATACATGTAAGGATAACTTGATCCCCTTGCTGTACAGTGGGAAAAAAATAATTTAAAAAAATAACAATAAAATAAAATAAAATTGATACATTTATATATTTTTTTCAGAAATACATTATATCACTCTAGCATATTTTTCTAATTTATGTAATGTAAATTTCCTGTCCATTAAAAACAATCACCAGAAAAAAAAGTCACTATTCAAGACTTCGTATAGGAAGCTAATATTTTCAGCAAGAAATTTTATTCTCAAATCTTAAACACATTAGTCAGAATCAATACATTACTTTTATTTATTAATATTTTTAGCCATACTCACAGCATGCATAAATTCCTAGGCCAAACATCAAACCCACCACAGTAGTGATCTGAGCCAAAGCAGGTAATGCCAGAAACAACTCAATGAGACACCAGTGACATCTAATACATTTCTTTCAAAATTTTGGTCTCCAAAATATTTTCAATTTTTCCCCTCTGGATAAAGCTAGTTTAAATACATTTTTTAAAAAGAATAAATAACATGACACCAAGACTGATTGGTCATAGGATACAGAAATAAGTACTAGAAGTAAAGATTCATGTTAATGGTAATAAAATAATGAAGGCATTCCCACTTTAATGTACATGCCAACAATTTTCCAACTTTTTACTTCATCAATATCAGTTAATATGAGTTTTATGCAGCATAAGGATAAACATAAGACTCAAGAATTAAAGGGGATTCTAGGATATTGATGGAAACAAAGTTGTAGTCTTTTAAAAATTTTTTAAATTATATTTGATATACAATTTTCTATCAATTTCTGCTGTACAGCAAAATGACCCAGCTACACACACACACACACACACACACACACACACACACACACACCCATTCTTTTTCTCACATTATCCTCCTTCATGTTTCAAATGATTAGAGTTCCCTGTATTTTACAAGCAGGACCTCATTGACAATCCACTCCAAATGCAATAGTTTGCATCTACTAAACCCAGACTTCCCACTCCATCCCTCTCTCCCTTGGCAACCACAAGTCTGTTCTCCATGTCCATGAGTTTGTTTCTTTTTTCTGTAGAAGGGTTCATTTGTGCCATATTTTAGATTCCAGATTATGAGTGATATCATATGGTATTTGTTTTTCTCTTTCTGACTGACTTCACTTAGTATGAGAGTCTCTAGTTCCAGCCATGTTACTGTAAATGGCATTATTTCATTCTTTTTTTATGGCTAAGTAGCATTCTATTGTGTATATGTACCACGTCTTCTTAATCCACCCATTGTTGTTGAATATTTAGGTTGTTTGCATGTCTTGGCTATTGTGAATAGTGCTGTAGTAAACACAAGGGTGCATGTATATTTTTGAAGGAAAGATTTGTCCAGATATACGCCCAGGAGTGGTATTGCTGGATGATATGGTAGTTCCATATTTAGTTTTCCATAATGTTTTTCACAGTGGTTGTACTGATTTATGTTCCCATTGACAGTGTAGGATGGTTCCCTTTTCTCCACACCCTCTCCAGCATTTGTTCTTTGTAGACTTATAATGATCTCCATTCTGACTGGTATGAGGTAGTACCTCACTGTAATTTTGATTTGCATTTCTCTGATAATTACTGATGATGAGCATTTTTTCATATGCCTGTTGACCATCCATATTTCTTCTTTGGATAAATATATATTCAGATCTTCTGCCCATTATTCAATTTTTTTTTTCTGTTCAGTTGTATGAGCTGTTTGGAGATCAAGCCCTTGTCAGACTCATTGTTTGAAATTATTTTCTCCCATTCTATAGATTGTCTTTATTTTTTCCTTTGCTGTGCAGAAACTTGTAAGTTTGATTGGTTTATTTTTGTTTTTATTTCTATTGTCTTATGAGACTGATCTAATAAAATATTTGTTCAGTTGATGAAGAGAAAATGTTTTGCCTATGCCCTCTTCTAGGAGTTTATGGTGTCGTGTCTTATGTTGAAATCTTTAAGCCATTTTGAGTTTATTTTTGTACATGTTGTGAGGGTGTGTATTAGTTTCACTGCTTTATACATAGCTATCCAGTTTTCCAAGCACCACTTGCTGAAGAGACTGTCTTGACACTCTTTTCTGGCCTGTAGTGGTTCTGTAGAGAAATCATCTGATAGCCTTATGGGGATCCTTATAATCAACTCTTTGTTTTTCTATTACTGCACTTAGAATTTTCTCATCTTTTACTTTTGTCTTTTTTATTATATCTTGGTGTGGTCCTCTTTGGTTTAACTTGTTTGGGGTCCACTGTGTTTCCTGTATTTTGATATCTGTTTCTTTTCAATTTGGAAATTTTTAAGCCATAATTTTTCAAATAATTATCAATCCCTTTTCTTCTTCTTCCCCTTCTGGAACCCCTATTACGCATAGATCGGCCCACTTTATATTATCCCATAGATGTCTTATACTGCTTTCATATTTTTTATTTGTTTTCCTGTCTGCTGCCCTGATTGGGTGATTTCCACTATTCTATCTTCCAAGTCACTTATTCGTTCCTCTGCATTATTCATTCAGCTCTTCACTGCATTTAATTCAACCTGCATCTCTACAAATAAATTTTCAAAATGTTCTTGGCTCCTACTTACATTTTCTAGTTCCTTTCTGAAGTAATCTGCATTATTCTTCATGGCTGCTCTTAATACCTTCATATCTGCTTGTTATTCTTTCAGAATTTTGACTAGCTCCTTTCTGAACTTGGTGTCTGTTAGACTGCAGATATCTGCTTTATTATTTGCTCCTTCAGGGGAATTCTGCTGTTCTTTTAACTGGGAATGGTTCCTGAGCATTTTCATTTTGTTTATATTTTTTTTATTCTGTGAGTTTAGGGAAAAGAACTACTGTAGCCTTGGAGGACTATTTAAGGTGAGAACACTCCTGGGTTTTTGTGAGGGATGATGATGATGACTGGCATAAGGGCTGTTTTTGGCTTGATTGCTTGCTGTCTATTTCCTAAGTGTGTGCATGCTATTTTTCCCATGCTGGTGTAAGAATATGGAGGCAATGGAGAGGTCTAGTATCCCAGTGCCTGTTTGCTGGGCCCTTGACAGTTGCAAGGACCTGATAGGAGGTGGTGTAGGATTTTCCTGGTTGTAGGGCCCTGGGAAGTGGTAATGACCCTCAGGAATGTGTAGTTAGCACCCATAGCTTTTGGCAATGGCAGAAGCAGGGTGTGTGTGTTCCCAGGGGAGTGAAAGGAGCAACAGGTAGTGCTTGGTGGCAGTGCCCATCTTTGGGCCAAAATCTGAGTTGACTGGAACTGCAGATGAGGCCTGTTCACAGACCCCTAGTGGTGGCAGGCCATGCCCAACTCTGGAGCCTGTGATGGCTGTGGTGTGTTTCCCTCACCACCAGTAGCCTATGCAGGAAGTGCCCCAATTCTCTTAGCCAGCTCAAGAGGTATCTCCCTACCTGAGATCCCACACCTGTTCAGAGAGATACTTCTAAATCCACCCCTCCTTCTCCTTCCACACTCCCCAACAATGGTGCTTTGCTTCTCCTATGGGCCAAGGCCTTCTTCAGGGTTCCCTTGGGTATGGTTCTCCATTCCCCAGACCATGGTGCACCACTCCCTAGCCTCTCAGGCTGTCTCCACACAGAAAACCCTAGTCCTCTCCCTTGAACTGGCCTCAGGAAGCTGGGTTTCAGTGCCCAGCCCCTGCCTGAGCATCTCAGGCTGTGACGTCCTGGGACAGTTGTTCTGATCGTCTGTGTGGTTCTCTCTCTGCTTTGCCTTCCTCAGCTAAGCTACTATGTTTTATAGTCTTTGAGGTCCCTCTGTCTCAGCTGATCTCCACACCGGTTAGGTGACTTCCCAGGGTGTGTGCACCTTTCCTCTTTCACAGATCCTTCTCAGGAATGCTGGGCCCATCCTGATTCCTTTTTTTTTCTCTTCCTCCACCCCATCTTTTCCCTTTTGTTCTACCCATTTATTTAGCAGATTTCTTGCCCTTTTTGAAGGTTCAGTGTCTTCTGCCAGCTTTCAGTAGATGTTCTGTGTGAATCATACATGCAGATTTTTATTTTATGTGTTTGAGGGAGGTGAGTGCCATACCTTACTCCCTCACTGTCTTGATACCACCTCCCACTTCAGTTTTTTTTAAATATCCCTGAATCAAAAGATTAAAAAATATTAACAACTGAGAAGAAGTAAGAATTCCCATGGTCAATCTTTTCAATGAAATTAGGTAATGAAATATCACTATAAACTCTTTGATAATGTGAATGGGAAAAAAATAACAATAGCCAGAAATCCTACCTGGTATTAGTGTCTTTGGAGGTAAAAGCAAAGAGAGCAATAGAAAATATTATAGATCTAAAAATAATAAAAGCCCAAGTAGCCAATTTACTAAAAGTCATAACAGATGAATTCACATGCAGAAACTAAAATTAAAAATACAAAAAAAAATTTTTTTAAAGTCTTACCATGAAAATTGGGTAATTACATGGTTTTAAGAGAAGGTGTGAAGGGTTTGGAGCAGCCTCACAGAATTGAATATATAGCATTCATTGCAGAATAGAAAAATACTTTAATAAAATGATACAAACTCAAAAAGAGAGAAATCAGGATTATAAAAGTTCTAAAATGATGTGACAGACCTTAGAACATAATAAGTAATAAAAATCACTTCAGATACATAAAACAAAACTAGATGTATGCAAAATCAAATAAATAAATTAGAACTGTAAGATTAATAAAAATGATGAAATTGAAAATAAAAAATTAAGAAAAAGGAAAAAATTTGAGATAAATGACAATTGTTAAATATAATAAAAGAAAAGAAAACATAAAGTCCAAAATGGGTAGTAGCAGTCTCTGAAGACAAATACCAGAACAAGGGAACAGAATAAATACCAAATCAACTACAATTCAAGTAACTTTTCTGAACAATTAGAAAAAAATTGAAGTGGCATCAGTTGAAAATGACCAGAAAGGGAACTTCAAAACCCATCCTTCCATAAAAGAAGTGAGTAAGTGGGTGAAGGTTGTCAGAAGCATCTTTAATGGAATCTGAAAACAAATCAAATATTTCCAGAAACCAGGCAAATGTTTAATGAACAAAAAAATAAACAGCTGAGTCTCAGTAAACACAAAGAATAGTAGAGATTTAATTTGCACTGGTTTGCAATCCATTCCCTAGCTATGCAGCAGCCTTCAGAATAATAGCTTCTATTCTCTGTAGAGATTATAGTCTTCTAGTATTAGAGGGAACAGGATGAGCATCCCTCTCAAAAGAATTTTGGCTCTTCATTTTGAAAGATCTTGTGGTTGCATCAAGGGTCAGCTCAAATGACTTGGCCTTATTTCACCTAAATCTGAACTTTTCTAGATGGCTATCTGTGAATGTGTATGTCAAAAACATTCAAAGGCAAATTCATTAGTCATTTCAAGTTGGAGCAACAGATTAATAGTTGGGGCAAATAACAGACAAATAATAGCTTGTGAGAAAAGACATGAGATATTTCTAAAATAAGGGTTATGAAAAGTTCCCAGATACTCCTAAGAGTCCAGAAGACCATGGTATGCTCAGACTTGGGCATAGGCTCAGGAAAAGCAACTAAAGGCCTCAAACTCTCATCTCTGGCTGATATTCAGGCTCTGTAGAAGCATAAGAGAAGCATGAGACAAAATGGAAAACTACTAGCTTGAGTGTCAAAGGTGTACCCCAACACATAATCAAAGCATAGATGCAAATATTTGGATTTCATTTTTTCCTGTTCCCAGGCATTTAAGGAAATTGCTGTCAAATCACAAGCTGATTACTATGATAACAAAGTAGTAACTTCAAGGACTATACACAATAAAAATATAGATTTTACCAGATTTGTGTGGATGATCCAATAAACAAACGAATAGATGAAAAGTACAACAAACAGAACAAAAACACTCTCTGGGAGCAGGATAATCTGACCCCAAAAATAGCTAAATTATAATATTTAAAATGTCCAGTTTTCAGTGCAAAAATTAAGAGGCATACTAAGAAGAATTGTATGACCCATACGCAGGATTAAAAAAAGAAGAAGAAGAAGTTAACCAAAATTATCCCTGAGAAAGCCCAGACATTGAACTCACTAGATAAAGGCCTTAATTTATCTATTTTAAACATATTCATATTGTTAAAGACAAGCATGGACAAAGCACTAAAGGAAAAAATGAAAACAATGCCTCACCAAATAGAATGTCAACCAAGAGATAAAAATTATAAAAAGGAACAAACTGAACTTCTAGAATTGGAAAGGATAATAACTAAAATAAAAACTCTCCAGAGGGTTCCAGCAGCAGATTTGAGAGGACATAAAAAAATATCAGCTAACTTGAAGATGAATAAAATGAGATTAGAAAATTAGAGGACCAGAAAGGAAATAGAATGAAGTAAATGAACAGAGCCAAGAGACATGTGAGACACCATTACATATGTCAACATATTCATAGTGGTGTTTCCTGAAAAAGGGGATAGAGAGAAATGAACAGAAAGCTCATTTTTAAAAAGTAATGATTGAACTTCTCAAACTTGAAATAGATGAATCTGCATATACAATAAGCTCAATGTATTTCAACTTGGATAAACTGAAAGAGTTCAACATTGAGATACATTATAATGAATTGTTAAAAGTTAACACAAAGTAAGAATACTAAAAATAGCAGGGATGCCCCATAAGATTAAAGCTGATTTATTATCAAAATCGATAAAGGCTAGAAGGCTATAAGAAGGCAAAGTATGGAAATTAAAAAAGCTATAAACAAAAATTATATGACTAGTAAAATTATCTTTCAAAAATAAAAGAGAAAAACATTCCAACATAAAGAGAAACTGTTAAGTATGGTGCTAACAGACATGCCATACAAGAATGCTTAAATGAGCCCTACAGCCTGAAATGAAAGTACACTAGGCAGTAACTTGAATCCATACACAAAGTAAAAATATCAGCAAAGGTAATTATATGGGTAAATATAAAATTTAACATTAATGTAATCTTGGTTTTAAATTCCTCTTTTTTCCTTCATGATTCAAAAAACAAATGAAGCAATAGTTTTAAATTCTATTTTGACAGGCACAAAATATATAGAGATGTAATTTGTGATAACAAAAACATAAAAGTGAGGCAGTTGGATAGGAGCAGAATTAATGTGCTACTGGAACAAAGGTGTGATTAACTCAAATAGTATTGTTATAAGTTAAGACGGTATTTGTAATCTCCACAGGAACCATTAAGAATATAACTAAAAATAATTTAGGATAAGATAAGAAAGAGAATCAAAAGGCAACTAGAAAATAATGATCTAACACACACACAAGAGGCCTGTGGGACAAGTACAAGATATATAAAAAACACAATGGCAAAATAAATTCTTTATTTGTAATTTTATTAAGGATAAATAGATTAAACTCTACAATTAAAAGGTAGATATCTAAAAAATGGTTTAAAAATACAAATATATTCTGTCTATAAGATACTCATTACAAATTCCATGACACAAATGGGTTGAATGGCAAAGACTGAAAAAAGCATATTTCATGTAAGCAATAAGCAAAAGCAAGCTGGAGTAGCTATACTAAGCTGGAGTGGATTGAAAATATCAGGCAATCTAGATTTTACATCAAAAGTTACTGGAGGGGGAGTTCCCGTTGTGGTGCAGTGGTTAATGAATCTGACTAGGAACCATGAGGTTGCGGGTTCGGTCCCCGCCCTTGCTCAGTGGGTTAATGATCCGGCGTTGCCGTGAGCTGTGGTGTAGGTTGCAGATGTGGCTCGGATCCCACGTTGCTGTGGCTCTGATGTGGGCCGGTGGCTACAGCTCCGATTCGACCCCTAGCCTCCATATGCCGTGGGAGCAGCCCAAGAAATAGCAAAAAGACAAAAAAAAATTATTGGAGGGGATCAAGATGGCAAAGGAGTAGAAAGTGGAGCTTACCTTCTTCCACAATCACATTTAAAAAAATCTACATGTAGAATGATTCACATAGAACATTACTGAATGTTGGCAGAAGACCTCAGACTTCCAAAAAGGGCAAGAAACCCGCCATATAACTTAAGAGAAAAAAAGAAAAGAAAAAGAGAGAGAGAGGAAGGGAAGAGAGGAGAAAGGAATCAAGACAGGACCAGTACTCCTGAGATGGAACTATGAAAAATAAAAGGAACTATGAAAAATAAAAAGAGAGAAAGAGGAGGGGAGAGGAAGGGAAGGGAAGAGAGGAGAAAGGAATCAAGACAGGACCAGTACTCCTGAGATGGAACTATGAAAAATAAAAGGCCTGCACTGTGGGAGCCCACCTAACTGACGGTGAGATCAGCTGAGAATGAGGGAGAACTTAAAACCTCGGAGAAAAGCAGTGAAAGAGCTGCACAGAAGAAAAGTAGCACTGCCCCATGCCCCACATCTTGGGATGCTTGGGCAGAGGCTGGGCACTAAGACTCAGGCTGAATAGGTCCATTCCAGGGAGATGACTAGGGTTGGCTTTGTGGAAATAGCCTGAGGTGGGTAAGGAGCTGTGCAACACATCTGAGGGAATGCAGGAGGAGGCCTGGGCCCACCAGAGAAGCAAGGTGCCATTGCTGGGGAGTGCCAGAGGAGGGTAGGGTGAGACTGCCATAGGAACTTATTTTTCTGCACAAGCACTAGCTCTGAGGAATCAGGGCACTCTTTCACAGGCTATGGGAGCAGAGGCAAACCACAAAAAACAATCTCAGACTCCAGAGGTACATGTGGCATACCACCACTAAGGATCCTGTGAACAGGCACCACCTGCAGCTCCAGTGATGTCAGGGGTCGATACCATTGAGGGCCCTTCAACTTGGCAATGCCCAATGCCCTGATATAACTAGGAATGTACATGCCCTGCCTTTGCCACTGCCAAAAGCACTGGGCATCCCCCCTACCTTCTTGAGGCTGATTGCCACTGCCAAGGGCCCTGCAATCAGAACAGTCTGCCATCCTCACCTCTTTATGGGTTCCTGCCACTGCCAAGAGCCCAGCAACAGTGTTGCTAGCAGGCACCACCCATTGCTCTCTCCTTCCTGGAAGTACAAGCAGGCTATCACCTTCACCACTCCTATCCAAGGTATAATGGTCTGCACACACTGAGGAAAGAGACAACAAGCATCAAAACCAAAAGCAGCCCTCACATGAAAAAAACAGTAAGCCCACACAAGGTACCCAGGGATGCTCCTGCATATAAATAAACCTTAAAGACTAAGGTAGAAAACTGTTTTCCTTAAACTCACAGAGTAAGAAATACAAGCAAAACAAAGAAGCACAGGAACCATTCTCAGTTAAAAGAACAGGAGAATTCCTCTGAAAGAGCAAACAATGAAAGAGACCTCTACAGTCTAAGAGACACTTAATTTAAAAAGGAGGTAATGAAAATACTAAAGGAATTAAGAACAGATATCAACAGTAATTATATTACTTTAAAAATGGACTAAAAACTATGAGGAGGAGCCAAGAAAAATTAGAAAATTCGATTGCAGAGACAAAAACTGAGTTAAAAGCATTGAACAGCAGAATGAATAATGCAGAGGAAAGAATAAGTGGCTTGGCAGATATAATAATGGAAATCCCCAATCAGGACAGCAGACAGAAAACCAAATGGAAAAAAAAGGAAATCAATATGAGATATATAGTTAATATAAATTGTGCCAATCTATGCATAATCGGGATCTCAGAAGGAGAAGAGAAAAGGAATAGAAAATGATGATATTCTGGATGAAAAATTTCCAAATTTAAAAAAGGAAAAAGATTTTAAGGTACAAGAAGCACAGAGGGACCCCAAAAAGATAAGGCAAAAGGCATAATAAAAACTGCAAAAGTTAAAGATAAGGAGAAGATTCTAAAGGCAGCAAGAGAAAAAAGAGTTAATTATAAGGGAATCTCCATAAGATTATCAGCTTATTTCTCTACAGAAATGCTACAGGACAGAAAGAGTGTCAGGATATTTTCAAAGTTCTAAAAGGGAAAAATTTGCACCCTAGAATTCTCTACACAGCAGGATAATCATTAAAATAAAAATAAGTAAATAAACAATTTCTCACAAAGAAAAACTAAAACCAATACTAAACCCATTCTAAAGGAAATACTGAAAGGTTTCTAAATAGGCAAGAAGAAAGAAGATACAGAATGGAGGTAATCATAATTGGAAAGAAATCAGTTAAAAAAAACAGCACAAAGAGCAAAAAAATTATGAAAATTATGATAAACACAAAGAACAGCAAAGGATAAACATGAAGATGTAAAAAAGGACATCAAAAATCATAAAAGGTGGGGAAGAAGGATATGAAAATCTAGACACTTTTTTTAAACTGTGTTTGATTCTATATGACTATCAGCCAAAAGCGAGCAGATATAGGAAGGATTTAACATATTGGAAAAAAAAAAAAACAGCACAACCCCAAATCAAAACAAATAATGGATTCGTCCCAAGTTCACAAGGATGGTTCAACATATGCAAATCATTTAATATCATAAAACACATTAGCAAAAGAAAAGACGAAAACCACATGATCATCTTAGTAGACACAGAAAAATGATTGGACTAAAATCCAACATCAATAATAAAAACTCATGAAAGTGAGTATATAGGGAACATATCCAATATTCACACAAAAACTACTAAAATTGATCAACAAATTGAGTAAAGTAGGATACAAGTTTAACATTCAGAAATCAGTTGCATTTCTAAATACCAACAATGACACATTAGGAAAAATATTTTAAAAATACTTTTTAAAATAGCACCAAAATACCTAGGACTAAATCTGATGAAGGAGGTGAAAGACTTATATACTGAGAACTACAAAACATTAATCAAGGAAATTTAAGAGGATTCAAAGAAAATTGAAAGATATTCCATGCTTTTGAATTGGAAGAATTAATATTGTTAAAATGGCCCTACTACCCAAAGCAATCTGAAGATTTAATGTAATCCCTATCAAATTATCAATGATATTTTTCATAAAACTAGAACAAATAATCTAAAAATTTACATGGAATCATAAAAGACACAGAATGGCCAAAGCAATCCTGAGGGGAGAAAAAGCAGGATGCATAACTCTCCCAGATGTCAGACAATGTTACAAAGCTATAGTAATCAAGACAGTGAGGTACTCGTACAAAAACAGATGTACAGACCAATGGAACAGAATAAACCCAGACACCTATGGTCAATTAATCTTCAACAAAGAATGAAAGAATACAAAATGGGAAAAAGACAGTCTCTTTAGCAAGTAGTTCTGGGAAAACTGGACAGCTGCATGTAAATCAAAGAAATTAGAACACACCCTCACACCATGTACAAAAATAAATTCAAAATGGCTTAAAGACTTAAGCATAAGACATGACCCATAAACGTCCTAGAAGAGAACACAGGCAAAGCATTCTCTGACATAAACTGCACAAATGTTTTCTTAGGTCAGTCTTCCAAGTCAATAGAAATAAAACAAAAATAAACAAATAGGACATAATCAAAATACCAAATTTTCACAGCAAAGTAAACCAAAAAAAAATAACACCCTATGAAATGAGAGAAAAGTATTGCAAATGATACAACCTACAAAGGCTTAATCTCCAAAATTTACAAACAACTCATATAACTCAACAACAAAAAACAAGCCACCAATTGAAAAATAGGCAGAAATCTTAAACAGGCATTTCTCCAAATAAGACATACAGATGGCCAGTAGGCACATGAAAAAAAAAAATGCTCAATATTCCTAATTATGAGATAAATGCAAATCAAAACTAGAATGAGGTACCACCTCACAACAGTCAGAATGGCCATCTTTAGTAAGTCTACAAATAACAAATGCTGAAAAGTTGTGGAGGAATTTTGTGGTGAGAATATAAATTGCTACAACCTGTATGGAAAACAATAGGAAGATTCCTCAAAAAACCTAAATGCAGATCTAGACCACATCATCTAACAATCTCACTCCTGGGCATATATCCAGACAAAACTGTCATTCAAAAAGATAAATTCACTCCTATTTTCATTGCAGCAGTATTCAGAATAGCCAAGACATGGTGACAACCAAAATATTCATTGACAGAAGACTGGATTAAGAAGTTGAGGCACATATATACAATGGAAGAACACAGCCATAAAAAATGATAAAAATAATGCCTTTGCAGCAACATGGATGCAACTAAAGAATATCATGCTAAGTGAAGTAAGTTAGCAAAAGACAACTACCATATGATATCACTTATATGTGGAATATATAAACTGGCACAAATGAACCTATCTATGAAACTGTCACAGACTCACATACACAGAGAACAGACTTGTGGTTGCCAAAGGGGAAGGGGGAAGGAAGAGAAAGGGGGATGAACTGGTAGTTTACAGTTAGTAGATACAAGCTATTATATTTAGAATGGATAAGCAATAGGGTCCTACTGTATAGTACCAGGAACTATATCCAGTTTCTTGGGATAGACCATGATGGAAGGTAGTAAGAGAAAAGGAATGTGTATATATTCCTTTTTATATGTATGTATAAATGGGTTACTTTGCTGTAGAGCAGAAATTGGCATATCATTTAAATCAGCTATAAGGAAAATTACAGTGGAGGAGCATGCATTATTTTTCCATTTCTTTAAATCCTCCTTAATTTCCTTGATTAAAGTCTTATAGTTCTCATCACATAAGTCCTTCACCTCCTTGGTCAAGTTTATTCCCAGGCATTTAATTTTGGGGGTACAATTTAGGAAACAATAAAAAAGACAACTTACAGAAAGGGAGAAAATAGTTTCAAATAATGTAACTGATAAGGGCTTAATCTCTAAAATAGAAAAACAATTTGTAGACCTCATGAGCAAAAAAGCCAACAACCCAATGAAGAAATGGTCAAAAGATCTGAATAGACACTTCTCCAAAGAAGATATATAGATGGCCAACAAGCACATGAAAAAATGCTCAACATCACTGATTAGTAGAGAAATGCAAATCAAAACTACCATGAGACACCAACTCACACCAGTCAGAATGACTATTATTAATAAGTCCACCAATAACAAATGCTGGAGAGGGTTTGGAAAAAAGGGAACCCTCCTGCAACTGTTGGCGGGAATGTCAATTGGCATAACCACTATGGAAAACAGTGTGGAGGTACCTCAGTAAACTAAAATAGAACTACCATAAGACCCAGAAATCCCACCCTTGGCCATATACCCAGACAAAACTTTCCTTGAAAAAGGCACATGCACCATATGTTCATGGCAGCCCTATCCACAATAGCCAAGACATGGCCACAATCTAAATGTCCATTGAATGGATTAGGAAGATGAATGGATTAGGAACATGTGGTATGTATATACAATGGAATACCACTCAGCCATAAAAAGAACAAAATAATGCCATTTGCAGCAACATACAAGCAACTAGAGACACTTACACTAAGTGACATAAGTCAGAAAGAGAAAGACAAATACCATATGATATCACTAATACCTGGAATCTAATATATGGCACAAATGAACCTTTCCATAGAAAAGAAACTCATGGACTTGGAAAACAGACTTGTGGTTGCCGGTGGGGGGTGAGGGAGTGGGATGGACAGGGAATTTGGGGTTAAGAGGTACAAATTATTCCCCTTGGAATGGATAAGAAATGAAATCCTGCTGTATAGCACTGGGAACTATATCTAGTCACTTATGATGGAGCATGATAATTTGAGAAAAAGAATGTATACATGTATGTATAACTGGGTCAGCATGCTGTACAGTAGAAAATTGACAGAACACTGTAAACTAGCTATGATAAAAAAATAAAAATAATTTAAAAAGCAAAATTACAATATATTACATAATGATAAAAGTATCAATTCATCATGAATATATAATAATTATAAACATATAAACAATAAAATCAGGGCTTCTAAATGTATCAAGCAAAACTGACAGAACTAAATGGGGAAAAAGTTCAACAACAATAGTTGTATAATAATGTAACTAGATAAAAGATAAACATAGAAATATAGCATATGACAACCCTAAAAGTAATTAGACATAACAGATATCTATAAAACATCCCACTCAACAACATAATAAACATTCTTCTTAAGTATACATTAATACATAAGCATAATAGACATTCTTCTGAAGTACACATAGAACATTCTCCAGTATAGACCATATATTAAGCCTCAAAAAAGCTTCAATGAATTTAATAGGATTAAAATCATACAAAATATCTGTGTTAACAGTGAGATGAAATTAAGAATTAATGACAGAAAGAAATTTACAAAAGTCAAAAATATGTTGAAAGTAAAAAACACATTCTTAGCCAATGGGTTAAAGAAGACGTCAAAATAGAAATGAGAAAACACTTTAATATGAATTAATATGGAAATACAACATATCAAAACTTATGAGATAAGATATAAGCATTACCTAGAGGGAAATTCATATCAGAAAATATTTTATTAAAAATTAAGAAAGATCTGAAATCATTAACCTAAACTTCTACCTTAAGGAACTGAACAAAGGAACGCAAACAGAAGGAAGGTAATAATAAAGATTGGAGACAAATGAAATAGAGTTGAAAACATCTGATAAAAACAAAAAAAAGATTCTTTGATTAGAAAAATTATGTGGATATTGCTACTAACGTTATAGAAATAAAATTGATTATAAGAGAATACTATGATTGATTGCATCCCAACAAATTAGATAATCTAGATGAAATCAACAAATTCCGAGAAACACAGAAACTAAAATATGAATAGACCAGGTAAATATTAAAGAGATTGAAGTAATAATTTAAAAAACCTTCAGACAGGCTGTTCCCATTGTGGATCAGTTGGTTAAAGATCTGATATTTTCTCTGAGGATGTAGGTTCCATCCCTGACCTCACTCAGTGGGTTAAGGATTTGGTGCTGCTGTAAGTCTCTGCATAGGTCACAGATGTGGCTCTGATCTGGTGTTGCCACAGCTGTGGCATTGGCCTCAGATGCAACTCCTATTCAACCCTAGCTTGGGAACTTCCATATGACACAGGTGTGGCCATAAAAGAGAAAACAAAAACTTCAAACAAAGAAATGCCCAAGAGAAGATGCTTTTAGTGGTGAATTCTATTGAATGTGTAAAGAATAACTAACACCAATTCTTTCAATAAATAGAAAAGTAAAAACTTTCTAACTTATTCATGAGGCCAGTGTTACCCTGATCCCCAAATCAGACAAAGGCAGTATAAAAGGAAACAATAGACCTATATTGCTTATGAATGTAAGTGTTAAAATACTAGCAAGCTGAATTTAACAGTATTTTAAATAATTTTACACTATGATCCAATGTGATTCATCTCAGGAACAGAAGGTTGGTTTAGTATTTTAAAAATCAATTAATATATCACAGTAAAGAATAAAAAATTTAAAAATCCATATATTTATCACAATTGATGTAGAAAAACCGTTTAACAAAATCCAAAACTGTTTAATAGCAAAAATATTAAATTATATACACATACAATACCTTTAAAAATAGTATAAAACCATGGACCCTTAACAACAGAGGTTTGAACTGAGCAGGTCCACACATAAGTGCATTTTTTTGCAATAAACACATACTATAGTACTACAGGATCTGAGGTGAGCTGAATCCATGGATGTGGAATCTCAGATATAGAAAGCCAACTTTGAAATTACAGGCAGATCTTCCACTGTAAGTAAGGTTGATATCCCCTAGTCCCCACATTGTTCAAGGATAAGTGGTATTTAGGAATAAATTTAATGAAGAAGTTGCAAGATTTGTAGGCTGAAAACTATAAAACATTGCTGAAGTATAATTTAAAACATCTGAATAAATGGAAAGACAAACATGTCAATAGATTGGAATATTTAGCATTATTAAGATAGCCATTCTTGGAGTTCCCATCTTGGGGCAGCAGAAACAAATCTGACTAGGAACCATGAGGTTGCGGGTTCGATCCCTGGCCTTGCTCAGTGGGTTAAGGATCTGGCATTGCCATGAGCTGTGGTGTGGGTTGCAGGCAGACTCGGATCTGGCATTGCTGTGGCTCTGGTGTAGGCTGGCAGCTACAGCTCTGATAAGACCCCTAGCCTGGGAAGCTCCATATGCTGTTGGGTGTGGCCCTCAAGAGACAAAAGACAAAAAAAAAAAAAGACAGCCATTCTTTCTAAATTGATGCACCAATCCAATGTATTCCATATCAAAACTGTACTTGCCTCTTTTATAGAAATGGACAAGCTGATCCTGAAATTTATATAAAATTTTAAGGGATGACACAAAATAGCAAAACACACTTGAAAAAAAAAACCTGGAGGATTCACCATTTCAGATTTTTAAAACTTATTCTAAACCAACAGAAATCAAAACTGTAGTATTAAAGTAAGAAAAGACATATAGATCAGTGGAATAGAATTTAAAATACAGAAAATCAGCATATACTGTCAACTAATTTTTAACAAAGCTGCCAAGACTGTTTCATTTAGGAAGAATAATATTTTCAACAAATGGTGTTGGCAAACATGGATTTTTCACATGCAAAAGAATAAATTTGGATAAATACCTCATATCATATGCAAAACTTCAGTGTAAGAACTGAAACTATAAAACTCCTAGAAGAAAAGTAAATATTCATGATCTTTGATTTGACAATGGATCCTTAGATATGATACCAAGGACAAAAACAACAAAAGAGAAGAAAGTAGAATATTTGGTGTTCAACAGAGTTAATTTTGTGTATCAAAAATCACTCTCAAAAAGGTGAAAAGACAACATTCAGAATGATGAGAAAATATCTGTAAAAAGTCCAGAATACATAAAGAACTCTTGCAATTCAACAAAGGAAAAAAAATTAACAAATGAACAAAGAACTTGAATAGATAATTTCCAAAGAAGGTGTACAAACAGCCAATAAAAATATTAAAAGAAATTCAGTATCATCAAGCCATTTAGGGGAAAGCAAATTAAAACCATAATAAGATATCACTTCATATGCACTAGGATACTATAATATTTTTAAAAGGAAATAAATATTAATGGGGATGTAGAAAAATAAGAAAACTCATACATCGCTAGTGGGAATGCAAAATACTGCAGCTGCTATGGAAAATATTTAGGAAATTCCTCAAAATTGAACATTAGAGTTAACATATGACCCACCATTCTAATCAGAGGTATGTATCTAAGAGAACTGAAAACAAGTGTTAACACAAAAACTTGTACACAAATATTGGTAACAGCATTATTTATAACAGTTAAAAAGTGGAAATGATCCAAACATTTATCAACTATGACTAGATAGGTGAAACATTGTATGTACATATAATGAAATATCATTCAGTCATAAAAGTGAAGTACTGATACTTGCTCTAATATGTGTGAAACTTCAGACATTATGCTAAGTGAAATGTCAGACATAAAAGTCCACATAATGTATAGCACCATTTATATGAGATGTGAAGATTAGTCAAATCCAGAGAGATAGAAAATTAGTGGTGCTAGGGCTATGCTGAGAGTGAAATGAGGAATGACTGCTTAATAACTATCAGTTTTATTTGGTTGGGTGATAAAATGTTCTGGAATTAGTGGAGATAAATATATAACTTTATGAATTTACTAAAAATTACTGAATTGTTTTCTTTAAAATGGTTAAAATAATGAATTCTATGTTAGGTGGATTATCTCAAAAAATTGAAATTACACATAAAAAGTGCACAATGGCATGTCTAAAAACACTGAGGCATAAAAATCAACATTGAGATAGTCTAGCAAAATTAGTTGACATGAAAAGAAAATTATCTGGAAGATATAAATAAGCAGATAAAGTTAATTAAGAAAATAAAAAATAGATGATCAGAGGGTTTCTGTCGTGCCTCAGTGGTTAATGAACTAGACTGGTAACCATGAGGTTGTGGGTTCAATCCCTGGCCTCACTCAGTGGGTTAAGGATCCGGCATTGCCGTGAGCTGTAGTGTGGGTTGCAGATGCAGCTTGGATCCCGCATTGCTGTGGCTGGGGTGTAGGCTGGCTCCTACAGCTCTGATTAGACCCCTAGCCTGGGAACCTCCATATGCTGTGGGTGCAGCCCTCAAAAGACAAAAAGAAAAAAAAAAACAGATGATCAGATTTTTTAAAAACTTATTATAGTGGTATATAGTTGGCTTAAATATTGTATTAGTTTCAGGAGTACAGCAATGTGAATCATTCATACCTATAAATATATACACTCCTTTTTTTCTCATATAGGTTATTACAAACTATTGAATAGATTTTCCTGTGCTACACAGTATATTCTAATGAATCCTCTATTTTATACAGTAGTGTGGATATGTTATTTGAACCCTCCCACACAATGGTTTCACCTATGGTAATAGATCAGTTTTAAAATTTGTGTTTGTTTCTGTTTTATAAATAAGTTATTCTGCATCATTTTTATTAGATTCCATATATTTGATATCATATATTTGTCTTTGTCTTACTTCACTCAGTATGATAATTTCTATGTCCATCCATTTTGCTGCAAATGGCTTTAGTTCATGCTTTTTATGGCTGAATAATATTCCATTGCAATTATGTACCACATCTTTTTTATGCATTCCTCTGTCAATGGATATTTAGGTTGGTTCCATATCTTGACTATTATAAATAGCACTGCAATGAACACTGAGGTTCAGGTGTATTTTAAAATTATGGTTTTGGAGTTCCCGTTGTGGCGCAGTGGTTAACGAATCCGACTAGGAACCATGAGGTTGTGGGTTCGGTCCCTGCCCTTGCTCAGTGGGTTAACGATCCGGCGTTGCCGTGAGCTGTGGTGTAGGTTGCAGACGTGGCTCGGATCCTGCGTTGCTGTGGCACTGGTGTAGGCCGGTGGCTACAGCTCCGATTGGACCCCTAGCCTGGGAACCTCAACATGCCACAGGAGCGGCCCAAGAAATAGCAAAAAGACAAAAAAAATAAAAATAAATAAAAAAATAAAATTATGGTTTTCTCCAGATATTTCCCAAGGAGTGGGATTGATGGATCATATGGTAGTTCTGTATTTATTTATTTTATTTATTTTATTTTTTATTATTTGTCTTTTTGAGGGCCGTACCCATGGCATATGGAGGTTCCTAGGCTAGGGGTCTAATCGGAGCTGTAGCTGCCAGCCTACACCACAGCCACAGCAGTGCCAGATCCGAGCTGTTTCTGTGACCTACACCACAACTCACAGCAATGCCAGATCCTTAACTCACTGAGTGAGGCCAGGAATCAAACCTGCAACCTCATGGTTCCTAGTTGGATTTGTTTCCACTGCACCATGACTGGAACTCCCTGGTAGTTGTCTATTTTGTTTTGTAAGGAACATTCATACTGTCTTCCATAGTGGTTGCACCAATTTATATTCCCACCACCAGTGTAGGAGGATTCCCTTTCTCCACACCCTCTCAAATATTTATTGTTTTTAGATGTTTTGATGATGTGCATAATGACTGGAGTGAGGTGATAGCTCACTGTAGTTTTGATTTGCATTTCTCTAACAATTAGTGATGTTAAACATTTTTTCATGTGCTTTTTTTGTCATCTATCTGCTCTCTGTCCTCTGTTGAGAAATGTCTATTTAGATCTGCCCATTTTTTGATTGGGTTTGACTTTTTCATATAAAGCTCCATGAGATGCTTGAATATTTGGGAGATAAATGTCTTGTTGGTTGCAAAAATTTTCTCCCATCCTGTGGGTTGTCTTTTCAATTTTTAATGGTTTCCTTCTCTATATAAAAGCTCTTAAACTTACTTAGGTCTCACTGGTTTATTTTTAACTTTTTAATGTATATATGTATGTATGTATGAACATATGTATGAATGTATGTATTTACTTATTTGTCTTTTTAGGGCCACACCAGTGGCATATGGAGCTTCCCAGGCTATGGATCAAATCAGAGCTATAGCTGCTGGCCTACACCACAGCCACAGAAACGCCAGATCCAAGCTGCATCTGAGACATACACCACAGCTCATGGCAGTGCTGGATCCTTAACAACACTGAGCGAGGCCAGGGATCAAACCTATATCCTCATGGATAGTAGTCAGATTCATTTCTGCTGAGCAGT
The DNA here is from genome assembly GCF_016906955.1 of Phacochoerus africanus. NCBI lineage: Eukaryota > Metazoa > Chordata > Mammalia > Artiodactyla > Suidae > Phacochoerus > Phacochoerus africanus. The sequence goes on from NC_062545.1 coordinate 202,368,874, forward strand.
GATGGGAACTCCTGTTATTTATTTTCATATCTAGTTGGTGGATCAAACAAGATAGTCTGTGATATATCGAAGAGTGTTGTGCCTAAATTTTCCTCTAGAAATTTTATGCTAACTGCATTACATTTAGGTCTTTAATCCATTTAGAGTTTATTTTTGTGTATGGTGTTAGAGAATGTTCTAATTTCATTTTTTTACATGTAGTTATCCAGTTTTCCCAGAAAGACTTATTGAAGGGACTGTCTTTCCTCCTCTGTATGTTCTTGCTTCCTCTCTCATAGATTAGTTGACCATAGCTGCTTGGGTTTATGTCTGGACTTTCTATTCTGTTCCATTAATCTATATTTCTGTTTTTGTGCCAGTGCCATACTGTTTTCATTACTGTAACTTTGTAGTACAGTCTGAAGTCAGGAAGCCTGATTCCTCCAGTTCTGCTTTTCTTTTGCAACATTGCTTTGCCTATTTGGGGTCTTTTTATTTCCATACAAATGTTAAAATATTTTGTTTTACTTCTGTGAAGAATTTCAGCTTGATAGGAAGTGCACTGAATCTACAGACTGACTTGCTTAATATGGTCATTTTCAGCATTGATTCTGTAGGGATTGCACTGAATCTGTAGATTGCTCTGGGTAGCATGGGCATTTTTACAATATTAATTTTTCCAATCCAGGAGCATGGAATATCTTTCCACTTCTCTTTAATTTCCTTGAATAACGTTTTATAGTTCTCAGCATAGAAGTCTTTCACCTTCTTATTCAGGTTTATTCCTAGGAATTGAATTTGGGGGGGTGATTTTAAAAGGCATTATATTTTTATATTCTTTTTCTAACTTTACATTATTAGTATCAAGAAAGGCAATTTATTTCTGAATGTTAATCTTGTATCCTGCTACTTTGCTGAATTCATTGATCAGTTTCACTAGTTTTTGTATGGAGTCCTCAGGAATTTCCATATATAATATCACGTCATCTGCATACAGATACATATACATACATATATTTAGCTTCTTTTCCAATTTGGTTATATGAATTTATTTTGTTTGTCTGAATGCCGTGGCTAGGACTTTTAATACTATGTTGAATAAAAGTGGTAAGAATTGGCATCCTTATATTGTTCCAGAATTTAGCAGGAAGGCTTTCAGCTTTTCTCTGTTGAGTATTAAATTTGCTGTGGGTTTTTGATTAATGGGTTTTATTATGTTATGTTCCCTCTATACCCACTTTGGTATGAGATTTTATCATGAATAGATGTTCAGTTTTGTCAAATGCTGTTTCTGCATCTATTAAGATGATCATGTCATTTTCAATGAATGTAATATCCTCTTCTTGAATAGATGCTTTTATCATTAAATTGTGTCTTTCTTTATAGCCTTTGTTTTAAAGTCTATTTTGTATGATATGAGTATTGCAAATCCTGCTCTCCTGTCTTTTCCAGTCTCATGAAATATATTTTTCCATCCCCTTTCAATTTGTATGTCTTTTCCCTAAGGTGAATCTCTTATAGGCAACATACTGTAGGCTCTTGTTTATTTATCCAAACTGCCAATCTTTTGATTGGAGTGTTCAGTCCATTGACATTTAAGGTAAATTGATAAATATATGTTTATTTCTATTTTAAACCTTGTTTTTCAGTTGATTCTGTTTCTCCACTGTTCCTTTCTTTTGTTTTGGTTGGAATTTCCTTTTGTTTTATGATTTTCTTCTCTTCTTTTTAGGTTTTGGGAATGTATTCTGTAGATTTGATTTGTGGTTGCCTTCCTTTTCATGTATGCTAATTCCTTCCTATATCTGCTTGTTTTAGCCTTAAAGGCATATAGGCTCTAACAACTTCTACAAAAAGTGTCTAGATTTCCTTACTTTTCTTCCCCACACTTTATGATTTTTATGTCTTTTTAAATATCTTCATGTTTAGTGTTTTGCTGTTTCTTGTGTTTTTTGTTGCTTTTACAACATTTTTTTTTTCTTTTAGTTCTATTTACTGGCCTTTTTAAGTGATTACTTTTCAATTGTGATATCCTACACCTATTTCTTCTTCCTTCATTTTTACTTAGAGGAGTTCTTTCAGTATTGGTGTATTCTTTCAGTTTTTGTTTGTTGGAGAAATTATTTATTTCTCCCTCTATTTTAAATGATATTCTTGCTGAGTAGAATATTCTAAGCTGCAAATGTTCCCTTTTAGAACTTTGAATATATCTTGTTACTTTCTTCTGGCCTGTAGTGTTTTTGTAGAAAAATCACCTGATAGCCTCATGGGGGTTCCCTTATAATTAACTCTCATTTTTCTCTTGCTGCCTTTAGAATCCTCTATTTAACATTTTTTTCATTTTTATTATAATATGTCTTGGTGTGGACTTGTTTGGGGCCTTCTACGCTTCTAGTATCTTGATATCTGTGTCCCTTAGATTTGGAAAGTTTCCAGCTATGATTTTCTTAAAATACATAATCAATCACTTTTTTTCTTCCCTTTCTGGAATTCCTATTATGCATAGATTGGATTCCTTTATATAATCCCATAGATCTCTTATATTGCTTTCATGTTTTTTTCATTTTGTTTTCTGTTTCTGTCCTAATTGGGTGATTTCCACTATTCTATCTTCCAAGTTGATAATTTGTTTCTCTGCATATTCCTCTGCTCTTCAGTGATTTTTAACTCAGTTTGCATGGCTGCAAATGAATTTTCTAATTTTTCTTGGCTCCTCCTTTTATCTTCTAGTTCCCTTCTAAAGTAACCTGCATTACTGTTCATATCTGCTCTTACCGCCTTCATATTCACCCATAATTCCTTCATTATTTTCAGTATCTCCCTTTTCTAACTCAGTGTCTGTTAGACCCCAGAAGTCTGTTTCATTGTTTGCTCCTTCAGGTGAATCCTGCTGTTCTTTTAACTGGGAATGGTTCCTGAGTGTCTTAATTTGCTTATATTTTTCTTATTCTGTGCGTTTAGGGAAACCAACTACTATAGTCTTGGGGGCTCTATATATGCATGACCACCCCTAGTATCTCATGAGGGCTTACTATTTATTTTTAGCATGGGAGTTTAGCAGAAAGACAGTGCAGGCTGCTCCTAGGACCACTGAGAAGTGGCAATGAGCCTCAGAAAGGTTTAGGCCATGAACGGAGCTTGGCAGTGGCAGCAGCAGGTGTGTGTGCTCTCGATGGAGCGCATTCTCAACAATGGATGGTGCTCATTTGCAATGACCACTTCTGTATTGACCTCTGTGGTGACTGAGGACTCAGGTGGTTTTTGTTCACGGACCCCTAGTATTGGTGGGCCATGAACACTTCTGGAGTTAGAGATAAATGTAATGGTTTGCCAATGCCTCCTGTAGACCACACAGAAGCACCCCATCCTGATTAGTCCACACAGGAGTTTCTGCCACCCACAGCCACCACAAGAGGGGCCATAGCCCATAGCCTGCACAATAGGCATCTCACTACCTTTAAGCCTGCCCTCCTGAAATTCAATGCATGCACAGAGAAAAAAATATTCCTATGGTAGACCACCACCTCCTCTTTCGTTCCCCCAAAGTGGTCACTCTCTTCTGGCCTTTTGCTTCTTCTGCAGGCCCAGAAAGCCTCAGAAAGGTTTAGGCCATGAAAGCTCTTCCCAGGTTCCCTCAGCTATGGCACTCCATTCCCCATGCTTGGCTCACCACTCCCTAGCTCCCTCAGGATGTCTCCACACTGCCAATGCTAGTCCCTTCCCCAAAACTGACCTCTGGAGGCAAGTCTCAGTGCCCAGGCCCCACTGGAGCATCTCATACTGTGGTTTCTGGGGGAAATGGTACTGAAGATCTTTGAGGTTCTCTCTCTCTGCTTTGTCCTCCTCATTCATGCTGCTGTGTTTCTCTCTGTGGCTTTGAGGTCCATCAGTCTCGGCTGATGTCCCCATCATTTAGGTGGCTTAACAACATGTGGGTTCCTTTACTCTTTCTCAACTTCCTCTCAGGAGTGCTTGTCCCATCCCTATTCCTTTCTCTTTCTCTCCCTCTCTCTCTCCCTCTCTCTGTCTCTGTCTCTCTTTTTGCATTTTGTTCTACCCAGTTATGTGGAGGGTTTATTGCTCTTTTTGGTGGTTTAAGCTCTTCTGCCAGTTCAGTAGGTGTTCTCTGTATATCATTCTAAAGTAGATTTTTTTATGGTATTTGTGGAAGAAGGTGAGCACCACATCTTACTCCTCTGCCATCATGATCCTGCCTCCAGTAGTTATATATTTATTTTTCTGAGGTACCTCCATACTGTTTTCCACAGTGGTTGTGCCAATTTGCGTTCCTATCAACAGGGTATGTGGGTTCCTCTACTCACATCCTCTTAAGCATTTGTTCCTTGTAGATTTAATGATAGCCATTCTGACTGTTGTGAGGTGGTGCCTCATTGTAGTTTTGATCTGCATTTCTCCAATAATTAGTGATTTGAACTTTTTTTCATGTACCTGTTGGCCATCCAGATATCTTCTTTGAAGAAATGTCTATTTACGTCTTTTGACCATTTTTCAATTAGGTTGTTTTTTTTTTTTTTTTGCTGTTGAGTTGTATGAGTTGTTTGTATACTTTGGAGATTAAGACCTTTCCAGTTGCATCATTTGGAAGTATTCTTTTCCCATTCCATAGGTTATCTTTTTTTTTATGGTTTCCTTTGGCTATATAAAACCTTGTAAGTTTGATTAGGTCCCATTGGTTTATTATTGTTTTTATTTCTTTTGCCTTGGGTCTTCTTTTGTTAATGTGGTGTATGATGCTGACTGATTTGCAATGTCAAATTGAGTGAACAATTGAACTATCCTTGTGAACTTGGTGTGAATCCTACCTGGTCATGGTGTATGATCTTTTTATATATATTGTTGGATTCGGTTGGCTAAAATTTTATTGAGAATTTTTGCATTTATTTTCATCAACAATATTGGCCTATTATTTTCTTTTTTGGTAATATCTTTGTCTGGTTTTGGTATTAGGGTGATGGTGGCTTCACAGAACATCTTTGGGAGTATTCCTACTTCCTTATCCTTTTGGAAAAGTTTAAGAAGGAAGGATGTAAGTTCTTCTTTGTATGTTTGGTATAATTCACCTGTGAAGCCATCTTGTCTTAGACTTTTGTTTGTAGGAGTGGGGTTTTTTTTATAATGTTTTTTATTTTTATTTATTTTTAGGAGTGTTTTTATCACATATTCAATTTCATGGCTAGTGATAAATCTGTTCAATGAATCTATTTCTTATTGATTCCATTTATGTGGGCTGTATGTCTCTAGAAAGTTGTCCATTACTTTTGGTTGTAAAATTTGGTGTCATATACTTGTTCATATATTTTCTTATGTTTTTTTGTATTTCTGTAGTAGCCATTGATATTTCTCCTTTTTCATTTCTCAATTTGTTTATTTGGGTTCTTTCTCTCTTCTTGGTTAGTCTGGTCAGAGGTTTGTTAATTCTGTTTACCCTTTCAAATAACCAGCTCTTGGTTTTATTGATTTTTTTTCTATTGTTTTTTGAAACTCGATTTTATTGAATTCCTCCCTGATCTTTATGATTTACTTCCTTCTGATGACTTTAGGTTTTGTTTTGTTCTTCTTTTTATAATTCATTTAGGTGGTAGGTTGTTATTCATTTGAGATCTTTCTTCTTTTTTCTTCTTTTTCTTCTGAGGAAGAAAGAAGAAACTATGAACTTTCTCCTTAAGCACTGCTTTTGCAGCATCTCATAGATTTTAAATGGTTATGTTTTCATTATCATTTGTCTCAAGGTGATTTTAAATTTCCCTTTTGATTTCCTCATTGACCCATTTTTCTTCAATTGTATGCTTTTTAGTCTCCATGTAGTCTGTTTTGTTCTCATTTCTTTTCTTGTGGTTGATTTCTAGTTTCATGCCATTTTGTCAGAGAAGATGTTTGAAATAATTTCTATACTCTTAAATTCATTGAGGTTACTTTTGTAGCCCTGTATATGATCAATCCTTGAGAATGTTCTATGTGAAAATAATGTGTATTCTCGTTTGTTTGTTTGTTTTTTAATCCAATGTCCTTAAAGTGTCAATTAAATATAACAGTTCTATTGTGTCATTTAGTATCTCTGTTGCCTTACTGATTTTCTTTCTAGAGGATCTGTCCACTGATGTGAGTGGGGTGTTAAAATCTACTCTTATTGTATACCCATCAATTTCTCCTTTTCTGTCTGTTAGCATTTGCTGTATATATTTGGTTGCTCCTATATTAGGGGCATATATATTTATAAGCATAAATTATCATCTTGCTTCGTATAGTATTGTAGGTTGCAAATTTTTCCCTTTTAGAACTTTGAATATATCTTGCGATGTTCTTCTGGGCTGTAGTGTCTCTGTGGAGATGTCTTCTGTTAGACTTGTCAAGGTTATCAGCCTTATCAAGGTTCTCCTATAATTAATGCTTTGCTTCTCTCTTGCTGCCTTTAGAATCCTCTATCTTTAACTTTTGAAATTTTTATTATAATATGTCTTGTATTTCTGTTCATTTTAAACTGGTTTGGGGCTCTCTGTGCTTCCTGTATCTTAATATGTTTCCTTTAGATTTGGAAAGTTTTAGCCATAATTTCTTCAAATATATTTTCAATCCCCTTTACTTTTTCTTCCCATTCTGGAATCCCTATTATGCACAGATTTTCCACTTTATTTTCTCCCATAGATCTCTTATATTGCTTTCTTTTTTTAAATTTGTTTTTCTGTCTGCTGTCCTGATTGGGTTATTCTCATTATTCCATCTACCACGTCACTTACTCATTCCTCTGCATTATTCATTATGCTCTTCAATGCCTTTAACTCATCCTGTGTATCTGCAAATGAATTTTCTAGTTTTTCTTGGCTCCTCATTATATTTTCTAGTTCCTTTCTAGAGTATTCTGCATTATTATGTATATCCACTCAATTCCTTCATATCTATTCTTTATTCCTTTAGAACTTTCACTATCGCCTTTTTGAAATTTGTGTCTTATACTGCAGGGGTCCATTTCACTGTTTCCTCCTTCAAAGGAATTCTGCTGTTCTTTTAACTGGGAATGGTTCCTGATCTTCTTCACTTTGTTTATATTTTTCTTATTCTGTAAGGAAGCAACTATTGTAGTCTGGATGGCTATTTATATGTGAGAGTGCCCCTGGGTAATTTGTGAGGTCTTACATTTTATTTTATTTTATTTTATTTTATTTTTTTTTTATTTATTTTTTCTATCAGGGCTGCTTTTGGTTTGGATGCTTGCTCTTTCCTCATTGTGTGCAGGTTGTTATCCACTTGATATTGTGTGTTCTGGTGTATGGCCTGTGCATGCTTTCAGGAAGATGGAGGCAATGGGCAGGGTTAGGAGCCAGTGCCTGTTTACTGTTCCCTTGACATTGGTGAGGACCCACAGGAGCTGGTGCAGCTGTTCCTGTTTGCAGAGCCCTGGGAAGTGGCATGATTCTCAGGCAGGTTTGGGCAGCACCCAGGGCCTTTGGCAGTGGCAACAACAGGGCTTGTGCATTTTCAGGGGAGTGAGAGAAAGAATAGGTGGTGCTCAATTTCAGTGTCCTCCTTTACAGTTATCGCTGAAGTGACTGGGGCCACAAGAGGTGCTTGTTCCCAAATGCCTAGTGATAGCAAGCCACAACCACCTCTGGAGTATGAGATACCTATGGTGGTTTTCCCCCACCACTTACAGCAGCCCATGCACGAGGTACCCAGGCACCTGTAGCCCATTCAAGAGGTAAATTGCTACCCCAGAGCCTGCATGTGTCCAGAGAAAGATATTCCTATGGTGATCCTGCCCCTCTTCTTCCTACCCTTCCTAACAATGGTGCCTTGCTTTTTCTGAGGGCCCAGTCATCCTCTCTTGCCTCCTTGGCTGTGGTGCTCCTCTCCCCAGCCCATGGTACAATGCTCCCTATCCCCTCAGGCTGTCTCCACACAGCCAACCCTTGTCCTCTCCCCAGAACTGACCTCTGAAGCCTAAGTCTCAGTGCCTATCCCCTCCCAACTGTCTCAGGCTTTGTGTCTGGTTGCGGTGGTACTGATGTTCTGTGCATCAGCTTTCTCTCTGATTTGCCTTCCTGAATCAATCTCCTGTACATTTCTCTGGGGCTTTGAATTTCCTCTTCTGGATTGGCTGTTGTCCCTGTCAATTAGATGGCCTCCCAGGGTGAAGATCCATTTCCTCTTTCACAGCTCCCTCTCAGGAGTGCTGGTCTCATCCTGATTCCTTTTTTTCCCTCTCTTATCTCTCTCTCCCTCTCTTTTTTTCTACCCAGTTATGTGGAGGGATTCTTGCCCTTTTTTGAAGTTTAAGTTCTTCTGGTAGCCTTCAATAGATGTTCTGTTCCAACCCCTCTACGTGAAGATTTTTTTTTATGTTTTGTGGAAGAAGGTGAGCACATGCTTTACTCCTCAGATATCTTGATCCCAGTCCGATGTAACTTCTTAAAATTCCTTGAAGATGACAATAATCACTCTACTTTTAATAGATTTCCAAAGGGACTAAACCCAAATATTACAAAAAAGTTTTTGAGGATTATTCTTTAGAAGTACAATTTTAGTTGTTGTGAGTTTCTAACTTTATCAATGATAAAACATCAAAAACTAAAATACACTGACCAGTCAAGAAAATAAAGCAGGATCTTTTTTCATAGCTTCCATATAAAGTTTGTTTAAAACACACACACACACACACACACACACACACACACATGCCCAAACACTCACACACAAATACCACATCATGTAGACCATAATTTATTTGTTGAACTACACCAAAAGTACACATTTAACGCATTTATGTTAACCTACATACCATAAGACTTTTAATGACCATGATTATTTATGTTTAATCTAAAAGATGGGACTTTCAACTGGCTCAGTTCACTAATATCCCACTGAAGCTATGAATCACCACTGACTCAGATACATACCCCCTAGTGAACCCCTCACAACACACTTTCCTTAGCTTTTAAAATCTGGTAGATCAATTTGGTATAATTGTGCAGGTGGACCACTTAGGTTAAAGCAATTTTTTTCATTGTTTCCCTGTCATTTCCCCTTTTAACATCAGAGTCATTCCCCATGTTACTAAGAAAAACTTAAAAAAAAAAATCTGTTCCATTATCTTCTTTCTTATATCACTTCTTCCCTTCTATCTTTTTCCTTGTCAATTTTATTTTTATTTTCCCTGTCTCCTTACTTTCAAAATATTGTACCTCTTTTTCACTTTCTCAATTTCTTTCTCTACTGTTCTTTACAGTGTTGTGGTGTTTGCATTGAACTTCTCACCTCTTTCACTTATCAACGTTCAATTTAATCAACCTGGTGAAAGGATATACAAGTAAGATGTCCTAAATCTTGCATCCTGGTGTTTGGCTGAAGGAGAAAAAACAGAATATATCTCTGCTTCAGTTGTTAAAGGTGTAATTTCTTTAGGAGCTTGAATTTTATCCCTTCAAGTTTTGTCCTAAAGCACACTCATTTCACTTTATATATATATATATTCCCACTCTACAGCAAGGGGATCAAGTTATCCTTACATGTATACAATACAATTACATTTTTTTTCCCCACATTTTGTTCGGTTGCAACATGAGTATCCAGACAAAGTTCTCAATGCTACTCAGCAGGATCTCCTTGTAAATCCATTCTAAGTTGTGTCTGATAAGCCCAAGCACCCAATCCCTCCCACTCCCTCCCCCTCCCATCAGGCAGCCACAAGTCTCTTCTCCAAGTCCATGATTTTCTTTTCTGAGGAGATGTTCATTTGTGCAGGATATTAGATTCAAGTTATAAGTGATATCATATGGTATTTGCCTTTGTCTTTCTGACTTACGCCACTCAGTATGAGAGTCTCGAGTTCCATCCATGTTGCTGCAAATGGTATTATGTCGTTCTTTTTATGGCTGAGTAGCATTCCATTGTGTATATATACCACCTCTTCCTAATCCAATCATCTCTTGATGGACATTTGGGTTGTTTCCATGTCCTGGCTATTGTGAATAGTGCTGCAATGAACATGCGGGTGCACGTGTCTCTTTTAAGTAGACTTTTGTCCGGATAGATGCCCAAGAGTGGGATTGCGGGGTCATATGGAAGTTCTATGTATAGATTTCTAAGGTGTCTCCAAACTGTTCGCTATAGTGGCTGTACCAGTTTACATTCCCACCAACGGTGCAGGAGGGTTCCTTTTTCTCCACACCCCCTCCAGCACTTGTTATTTGTGGACTTATTAATGATGGCCATTCTGACTGGTGTGAGGTGGTATCTCACGGTAGTTTTGATTTGCATTTCTCTTATAATCAGCGATGTTGAGCATTTTTTGCATGTGTTTGCTGGCCATCTGTATATCATCCTTGGAGAACCGTCTATTCAGGTCTTTTGCCCATTTTTCCATTGATTGATTGGCTTTTTTGCTGTTGGGTTGTATAAGTTGTTTATATATTCTAGAGATTAAGCCAGACTTCAAGAAATACTACAAAGCCACAGTCATCAAAACAGTGTGGTACTGGTATCAAAACAGACAGACAGACCAATGGAACAGAAGAGAGAACCCAGAAATAAACCCTGACACCTATGGTCAATTAGTCTTTGACAAGGGAGGCAAGAACATAAAATGGGAAAAAGAAAGTCTATTCAGCAAGCATTGCTGGCAAACCTGGACAGCTGCATGCAAAGCAACGAAACTAGAACACACCCTCACACCATGCACAAAAATAAACTCAAAATGGCTGAAAGACTTAAATATAAGACAAGACACCATCAAACTCCTAGAAGAAGACAGGCAAAACACTCTCTGACATCAACATCATGAATATTTTCTCAGGTCAGTCTCCCAAAGCAACAGAAATAAGAGCAAAAAATAAACCCATGGGACCTAATCAAACTGAAAAGCTTTTGCACAGCAAAGGAAACCCAAAAGAAAACAAAAAGACAACTTTCAGAATGGCTTAATCTCGTTTCACTTCTAATTGGTATGTTTCCACATTGGTCAGAATCCAATTCTTCCTAGAGCCCAGAATAACTTCTCTTTACTTGATGCTGACTTTGGTCACTACACTCTCTCTTGTCAAACCACAATGTACTTGCTTCTATTTACCACAGTTGGTCTCTCCTTTTATCTTCACAGTTTCCATGTTGAGTGACATTTTCTCGATAGGATGAATCTATTTTTTTTTCTCTTTCAAGAATAGACACTAGGGATCTTATTATGCTAGCCACAACTCCTCTAACAGATATGCTGGTTTTGAGCATGATGTATGTTTCCAGGAATCTTCAGAGAGAAGTGAATTATCAGCTCTTTCCTGCTGTTGTTATTGTTGGCTGTCCCATCTCTGCAGCCATTCTAAAGAGGATTCATTCTAGTTATATGATTAAAAGTGTTTTTTTAAAATATGTTCTTATATATTTTCACTAGCTAATGTTAATTGAACATCTACCATGTACCAGGTATTTTTATAAATACCTTATAATATTATATCACTTAATTTCTGTGAAATTGGTAAAATTATCTACCTGCAGAGGTGGAGGCACAAGAAGCATGAGGTCACATGACATCTGAACCCTGTATGGTCTAACCCCAAATCTTACTTTTAATCTTTATTCCACAGCTGCCTGCTTGGATAATCATGATGAACTTGATTTTGATAATTTTTCATTTAAATATTAAGTGCCAAGTGCTTTATTATTTGATTAGTTGCCCTTCTTATCAGCCCTGAGAAATAGAGAAAATATTGTCATTTAATTTTATGGCTGGAGAAAGTTAAGCAGTTTGATTTTAGATTTATTAATGTTCCCCAGTAATGGCTCCCAGTCTGCTCAATAGACCAGCAAAGATTTTAATTCTCCACAAAGCATGAGGCATTTGGACTTTATTATTAGAAGAGTATTTGTGGCATCATTATTGACACAGTATTGTTAAAGGAAAAAGCAAAAATTAGGCAAGTTGAAGGAAAAATATATGTAGTTATTCAAATAGCCTACACACTTACAAATACAACTATAAATAAGAACAATAAAGTGAAAATATTTTTTATGCAGAGAATTCCAAAATGTATTTAACTAGGACTTATAAAGCACCTACCATTTACTGAGCATTGTGCAAAGTACAATTAGGAGACTGGTATTGATTATAAAATAATTCCATCAGATGGAGGGCTTTATGAGGGCCACTTGGGTATATACATGGTCATGTTCAACCCCTTCTCAGGGATATGGTTGATGATGAAGATAAATCAAAGTATCCTCATAGAATTTCATTTAATAATAGACCACAACGCTCTTTTGAATATCAATTCTCGTCTCAGTAGCCTCATAAACAGAAAGATAAGAAACACAAAAATGGGTAGAATAGGAAAGAAAGCAGTTAAATACAAATGGAAATTGCCTTGGTGGCCAATGAAGAAGATTCATTAAGCCCTCCAGGAACCAGCTCTGACAGAGTTGCTCCCACTGTCCCATTGTAAATAAATCTACTGTTCAACACTAAGAATAGACTTTTTACTAGGAGATCTCATCAGCATCCTCCAAATTCTTGACTTAATGTTTAGCGTAAGACTTACAGTGTAGCAAAGAGAGATATTTAAATTCCATAGTTATTTATAATTAGCAGTTGAGAAGATAACTTTCAAATTTTCCTCTCAAGATCCTCATATCTATTTTTTACCATCCTGGAGGTCTTAAAATGGCTGATGAAGAAATTACTCACAGGGTCACCTATTCCCAGACACCCAAAGGGCAGGGCAGGAAAATGCTACTCTCTCCAATTAAGCCACCTACAAAGTTCTTAAAGAGCTTACTGAGAGCTTAATCAAATGGTTCTGGCAGTTTTAACTCCTTGGACTGTTTCAGGCTTGCCCTTTAGAAAGGAAATGGAACTTGGACAAGTCTGAATTTGCAGTATTGTCATTGGCAAAGGGAATGTCAGTGCATTTGTTATTTCAGAAGAATTAAAAATTCTTGAATGTAATTAATCGTTTATGTCTACCTAGAGAAAGGCAGAAGGAGAACAGAGGAGGTAGAAGTTGAGAGAACGGAATAATTTTTTGTAATGAAATAAAATGTAAATCTGAATTTATGTCTCAGTCAACTTGGAGTTTATCACTATATTTCATCTTCCTAGTTTCTAGATACAGAGAATTTAAGACACATAGTATCATCCAGTCCAATTACTAATACAGGATTGTTTTTCCACAGTAGCCCTGGCAGGCAGTTTATCAAGACCCAATAAGGACATGCCTAGTGATAGCAAAGTCTATCATGGAAAAGAAGTACACATCCTACTGCTTTATAAGTCTAATGATATAAAAAATAAATAAGGACATTTTTTTACTTTGAGATACTTCTATCTATCTTTGCAGGAACCATGGGTGTACCTTATACATGAGACAGATCTTCACATATTTTGAGACAGCTGCTAGTCAAACTCAGCTACCGCACTTCTCTATGGCAAAAATCCTCAATTCTCAATATTAATTAGCCCTTTTTATTTAAGACACTGCTCAAAACATATAGTTTTAAAATCTTTCACTGCTTTGGTCACCCCTTGGAAATGATGTTAATGGTCGATGGTTAATAAAACTGTGGGGTTCTACAAAATAAGAAAGACAAAAGCAACCTCTCCCAGCCAAAGGCAGGCATGACACTATGAGACAGGTCTTTGTGTTGCCAGAAGCTAGCTTAGAACTCACATAAAGACTATGGTGCTGCTCTGCTGAACATAATCAATTTCACAGAACACCAACATTAGACAAGGCCACTCTGACCATGAGGTATTAAGCTAAAAATAAGACAACTTCGTAGACGTAACACAGAATTGCCATATGTTCTTTATCCTAGCTAATATGAGTCCCTGCTGGTTTTTTCCTCTTTACCAAGTACAGCTTTAGTCTCACTTCATTTCTCCTACCCTCCCAATAAAAATGAGTAAATTACCCAGTAATAATGTTAACAACAGAACAAATGCAGGGCAAAAAATAACTTCATATTGGATTTAAGAAACCAAGATAAAGCAGTAATAGCACTGTACTACCATTACGTCTATTACTAATACTAATAATAACATCACAAAATTAGAGTTAATATTACTAAGTTCTCAGTCTGATTGTGGTAGACCTTGTGCTAAACAATTTACCTACATTGTTTACTTGATGGTACAATTTATTAAATAAATACAGTTAAACATTTTACAGAGCAGAAAAAAAAAGTAAGGCTTGGGAAAATAAATAGCACAAGACCACTAAGCTAACAATTAAGCATTTGAACCAAGATCCAAAATCCACAAGCCAAGATTTTATTCACTCAGTTGAAGGCAGTGAATAGGGCTGACATTTTTTAAGTGACTGAATCAACCAAAAGAAAGATGACTTTTGAAATTTATTTGACCAAAGGATGTGCTTATTACAAATACTCAAAAAGGTACATGTGTGCCAACTATGAATCCTCTTAGCAAAGTCTATCATGGAAAAGAAACAAGAAGAATCCATGCCAGTCTAGGCTTAAACATCTCTTCTTTGAATAATTTCCATGAATTTTGAGTAATTTTTATTATTTCTATTAACTCCCAGTTCCAAATACATCTGCCAATTCTTATATGCCAAGTATGAACTAAAGGTTTATTCTGTATCAGCCAAATTATCATTTTGTTCCATCTTTCACTAAGCTCCCACTGTCTCATCAAAATTTGGAAATATTGATACCTAAATTATACTGGATAATCAGGGTTATTATTTGTCCCCATGATCTTAACCTGATGGTAAAGATGATGCTGTTTTATAAAATCCTTTCCAGCCCACTTTTGGAAATTCAAATAATCCTTTTGGTGATTTGCACTGACTGAAAAACAAGGATTATAATCCAAGCATGCTTGTTAGAAAAGGCTACAAGCAAAATCACTCACCAATTACACATTTCCCAACATAAAAATTCACAAATATATAAATACTACAAATTAAAAAATAATTAGCAACTTTTCAATGAATCAAAGACACAGGTTGAAACTCCGAAACTAATGTTAATAAAGAACTCAGGGTTTTTCCTAAAAAACAAAAAGGACCACCTGTGTAGTTCACCATTACCCCCAAAAAGTCAATAAAACTGTTAATAATTTCAGAAAATATATAATGCAAACAATGTCAATTTCTGAGAAAAAAATTAGGTGTTTAGTTACCAATATACTAACAATTGCTTGGCTATAATTCAATTCCAAAGGATACTAGGCTGAAAGCTTTGGAAATTGAAATCATTTTCTCTGAGTATTCCTAGACCACATTTAATAGAGAGAGTTTCAGGGCAAATAATTCCACCCAGTGTTTGAAAACAGCAATACAATAATATGGCCCATGAGCCAATGATACATAAGAAATTAGAAATAATGCTATGGGCAAGTGCGATGTGACTTTGTTAAATGGTGAAAGAGCACCATGCTAAATGTCATAGAATGAAAGATAGGGAAGGATCCATACATATGATTATATGAAATTGCGATTTTTCTTTTTGCTATATTTCTCATCCATTTACTGTAAGCTGGATGAAGATAGAGACTGGCTTAGCCTAGACCATTTTTTGAATTACAATTCTTTAAGAGAATAAATAAGAGAATGAAAGAATGAAAATCAACCAGCCCTTTAACAATGCACGTTTGTTAGTTTGTGTGCCCAGCATTCACTACACATTTATGTCAGAGCAGCACTTCAATTTTCCCAAGGTATCCATAGACTTTCCACACTCAGCTCACAAGTCAGGTGAAAGTAGTAATACCAACACTTCAAAGTTAATCAAAAGTATGTAGTGTGACTCAGTGCAAACTCATCAGCATATTTCATCTCTCTAGCTGTGGTAATTTATTCAGGAAAGGGTACATGACTCAAAAAAGATCAGTGAAATTAAATTTCAAGGATTTGGGGATTACTTTTTAGGCTGTGATTCTTGGTTGTAAGAAAATCTATTTTTTATGCTGCAACTATATGTACTCTTGATGGTAAAGTTTACTTATTTATTTATTTATTTTGGTCTTTTTTTTTGCCTTTTCTTGGGCCGCTCTCCCTCAGCATATGGAGGTTCCCAGGCTAGGGGTCTAATCAGAGCTGTAGCCGCCGGCCTACGCCAGAGCCACAGCAATGCAGGATCCAAGCCGCGTCTGCAACCTACACCACAGCTCACGGCAACGCCGGATCGTTAACCCACTGAGCAAGGGCAGGGACCAAACCCGCAACCTCATGGTTCCTAGTCGGATTCATTAACCACTGCGCCACGATGGGAACTCCTATTTTTTAAATTTAATTTCTTTGGAGTATAGTTGATTTATAATGCTGTATTAGTTTCAGGTGTACAGCAAAGTGAATCAGTCATACATATAAGTATACCCATTCTTTTGCCCCATATAGGTTATTACATATTTTAATATTACTAATGGTAAATTCCTCCCTGATAATGAGGAAATTAGCAGAGATGGAAAAAAGATCCTTTAGAGATAATGAATTATCAGTTATAAACACACACACACACACACACACACACACACAGGGGAAAAAAAGATACAGAGAGAGTATTCTGTTAGTAATTGTTTTGATCATTCTTGAAGCTTGGCTTCCTGAACAGACAAATTTTTTTTTTTTTGTCTGTTTAGGGCCACACCCATGAATATGGATGTTCCCAGACTAGGAGTCAAATTGGAACTGTAGTCACTGGCCTACATCACAGCCACAGCAATACCAGATCCAAACTGGGTCTGCCACCTATACCACAGCTCACTGCAACTCCAGATCCGTAACCCACTGCACAAAGCCAGGAATTGAATCTGCGTCCTCATGGATGCTGATCAGATTAGTTTCCACTGAGCCATGACGGGTACCTGATAAATTACTTTTTATGCTCAAATCATTTTGAATTGGGCCACTTTCATTTATAACTAAAAGAGTTAATAATGCACTTTCCCTTGTATAGAGGCAAAAACTAGAGTTCAGAGAAAGGCGGTGTCTTATTCTTCCATAAGTTCAATATCCTGTAGTGAAATAAATGTAACTAGAACCATGATTTCTAAGTTCCAGATCTTTCCACTATGACATGCTGCCTTTAAATAATTCACTATTCTTATTAAAAGCCTGGAAGATTAAGAAGAATACCTATAATTTTATATTTTAATCAACACAAGATTTTTCATGGAGAGAAGATATAAGATGCACCCCTTTTTCTCAATTATGTTCCTCTAAGTTGAAGGAAGGATTTGAATCTCTGAGTTCATCGGGCCATTTAGCTCTCTGCTGAGCCTGCCCAAAGAGGAGCCAATTGTGCCAGAAGGGAAGTCTAAGAATTAAATTAAGTAAAATTTTCATTGAAATTTTTATTACCAGAACCAGCACTAGTCCGTTCAGCAGGTAGTTTGAAGTGATGTTTAGTAATTGATAGAAATTCCTAGTAATTAAATACTGAGCCATTTCTTCACTTAATATTGGTTTCTCTTAGTGAACCCAGTACAAAAAAAGGAATTAGTGGTTGACAGCCACGTCTCGTATTTAAATGCTTTACTAAACAGAGGAATACAGGGTTAAGAAGGAAGCAGCTAATATACAGGGTTGGACTGCCTAAGTGTTTCTGTAGTGAAGTAATATCTCAGATTACATGATTTACAAACAATGGCATTTGAAAAGAAAAAGGAATATACACCTAGAATGTATTGGGCCTTTAAAGGATATGAATTTCCATTTAATTTATTGCCTTTTGGGTTAACTCCAAACTCTCTATGTTTTCTAGAGGGATAAAATAATTTAAATCTACTTAAAAGTTCTATGAAGGATATTTAAAACCATTATGCTAATTGTTGTTATGATAATTAATTGATCAATAGATCAGAATAGAATTTTCCTTGCTAGAATGGAATTTCTTTCATAGATCATGCACTTTCATTTTGGTAGATCAAGGAGTAACTTCAAAGCCAGGACTATATCTGTAATGTATTGAGTATAATCCAATTGTTAAAGGTTCTATAAAATCATTAAATTAACTTTATTCTAATCTCTGATTGATTTAAATACCATTAATTCATTTCATATAAGTGTATACAACTTCGGTAATTAAGTTGAGGGTTTGCACATAGGTATGTCATAAGATACAAAATTCAAAGTCACATATTTTATTTTCTGTTTGAAGTGCTGGCCACTGAACCTGCTTTCGTCTGTTTCTATCTTCTTGGTCCCTCCCCCATTTCTCTCCCCTTTTTCAGTCTATCTAGCACCTGTAGCATCTCATGAGGAATTGTTGAATGTTGTTTAATGACCTACTTCTCAGAGTTGTTTTTTAGGGAGTGGGGAGTTTGCAAAAACCTTTTGAAACTCTGCAACTTCAAAAAATTTAGGTATTAAAATGTTCAACAATCTTGATAAGTCCACAAGTTATCAGAAGAAAAATTTTCAGCATAATTCCATTAATATACAAGGAATTTATATATTAGTAATTTAAAATACTAAATATTTTAAACCACATATAGATGAAGCAATCACTATTTAATAGCAAGAGCCAGAACTATTTTGATACAGTCATTGTAGATGGATGTAAAACCTTTTCTTCCAAATCCTTTTGATAATATGGGTATTTGTGGCTTGGATAAATCATGAAATTGTCAATCAAGTTTTATTTAGTCTTTAAATATCTGAAAGAAAATAATATTTTGGCACCAGCAGTAAACTTGGGTAACTTTGACAGACCATGAAGGGAAGAGAGCTTCATTCCTAAGCCCCTGAACTCTTGAATCCTCCTGGGTTATTGATCTATTTAAATACATAGTGGTTGGGCTATCATCAAAATGTAATGACGTCTTCTGCTATTGAAACCAACCAACTATATTTAGGTCAGGGGAAATCTAGTTACATAACCACCTTGAAAGGTAAAAAAAAAAATACATATATTATTAAAAGCATAGTTAGCTCTACTAAAACCATGAAGCAAGGGACTCTAGCTTCTAGTTTTTGCCTACTTTATAACTCCTCTTTCCCAACTTTCTTTCCTTTCCTTCAATAGCTCAGAGGCATCTACACTGCTTTAACCAAGCTAGCTCTCTCCCACATCACTCTATTCCCTTAGCGATACTGTGTATTCTGAAACAATTACTCCTTTTTGATCACAGAAAATAATGTTCCATAATTTGACAGTAGTTCCTAGTATTAATACATAGTTGTAGTGAACAAAAATGAGTGTTATGAGGAGTTCCCATCATGGCTCAGCAGAAACAAAAGTGACTACCATCCATGAGGACACAGGTAGATCCCTGGCCTTGCTCAGTTGGTTAAGGATCCAACATTGCCATGAGCTGCAGTGTCGATCTCAGACTCGGCTTGTGTCCTGCATTGCTGTGGCTGTGGGTAGGCCAGCAGCTGTAGCTCCAATTTGACCCATAGCCTGGGAACCTCCATGTGCCAAGGGTTTGGCCCTAAAAAGACAAAAAAGAAAAAATGAGCTTTATGGACAGACATAACTATATTCAGATCCCTGGCCTCAGGTTTGCTAACTATGTTAGCTATGAAAATTGTTTTCATCTCTTTAATATTCAGTTTCTTTCTTTTTGTCCTTCTTTCCTCCCTCCCTCCCTGCTTCTCTCCTTCCTTTTTCTTTCTTTTTGTAAAATGAAGATAAGCTTCAACATTTGATGTTGCCTTAAGGTAAAAATGAGATCAAATCTGCAAAAGCACTGTGCTCAGCTAATGTTACCTAACTTTAGACATTTGTATTCGGTTAGGTATCAGTTAAGGAAAAACTGAATTGTAACACTAGGTAATATTTATTGAGGGCTTACTACATATCAGGAATCCTTTACAACTTATTTTTAAATGCTGCACCTTTCTAAAGTATTTAATAATATCCCTGGTTAGTTATCTAGAAAAGATCTTTCTTTTTTTCTTTGATAACTTCAATATCTTTTTTGTGTTGTGAATTTATTCGCTTTTATATTTTTATAAATCTTAGTTTTCTTACAAGAATGTAACTTCTCGAAAATCCATTTTGGACATCCTTTTATTTCCTGTGTAATCACACACTTTTAATGTAGACTGTATTAAGTAAAAATAAATCTAATCCAGCTAAATTTAAAGAGATTAATAAACAATCTCATGATAAGGTATAACTTCTTTTATGTATAGACACTAACATACATGTGAATACATCTTATGATGGTGAAATTGAAGAATCAAATATTAGTTGCTTAGTTGCTAAAGGGACTGTTTTGGATAAATCTGTCTGATGGAGCAGTGTCCTAATTTATATTCCACAAATTACTTCTCCAACTATTACAATTCAGATTCTTCAGTTGGCATTATGTCAACCTTGGTCATTATGCTTTTTGTTTTGGTTTTTAAAGCACATGAATTTTCTTTCAATTATCATCATAATAAATACTCTTCAAAGATTCAGTAAAAGAAAGAATTACAGGTAAAACAACTTTGCCATCATTATAAAACTGTTACTGAAGTAACAACACAGAATATTATCCAGAGCATTTTATAATGACTCTCTTAATAATGTGTTAGAGTTTAGAGTTAGGAAAATGTTAGTTTCCCAGGAAAAAAAGGGGAAGTATTCCTATTTTTAACTAATGAAAAATAATGTAAGACCTTGTGTTGCCCTACTTTCTCTTGCTAAGTGAAGACTCAGAGCTATGGTTCATGCTCAACTAATTTACTCCCCTGTCCTCACACTTTCATGTAGTCCTTTTACCTTTACTAGTGTTTTAATGTTTTGTAAAATCTTTGCCTTCTACCAGAGTATATAAAATCCTTTTGTGGAAATGGCAGAGTAAAGATAATAAATGGACACAATGCTTACTCTCTTCCATATGTCTACTTTCATTGTTAGATTGAATACTTTTAAACTACTGTGATAGAGCCTGTGATTAAGGACTTGTTGCCCAGCTTATAGAAACACTTAGCAAACTGAAATTCTGCTGTATTCTCCTTCCAGAATTGGCTTAGTGGTAGAGAACTACATTATCCAAGGTCAATTTTTTTCCTAGAGAAACTGATAGACATCTTCAAGAGTGCCCAACGTGGTGGGCCAATTTAGTCATTGCGATTGCATCACAGAGCATGCTCCCTCTGCTTAAGGCTGCTTCTTTACCCAGTTTCCCACAAGTTTTGATTCCAAAGGCAATTCTTGGTAAAATCCTCATACACCAAACTATCTCTATGACTGTGTCTCACGTAACTGAATCTGTATCAGCTGCTGTAAAGAACAGATGTAGAAATTAGGTGCTAGGACTGGGTTGTAGAGCTTGATCACTTGCCTTCTGTTTTGGGACCATCACAGGCAATTCATGGTACAAACAGATACTGGCACGAGGTGCCTATTTAATTGTTAAATAAAATTGGAACGATGTGCTATTATAAGGGGATGTATTAGTTGATTTAATGCATTAAGGGTTTGTGAAATACTTGGGAAATAGTAATTACAAAAAAAAACAATGATTTTGGATGGCTATTATCTTTTACTAATGTTCTGAACAACAAAAATCTAAGAACCATTACTCTAAGATAAAATTAAGTGTGAAGGCCAAAGAAGGCTTTCTTGATAGCATATAAAGAAGCTCTCATTTTCTACAGAGTAAAGGAAGATAAAGTTGAGCATGACACCAAAGACTCCCAAAGAAGGTCTTATTTGCCAAGATCAGGATCATGGTTGGCAAAGTCTGAGACACTGCCAAATAAGCTGGAGACATTAAGGACTATGTCATGAATATCTATAATCAGGAGATTCTCCTGAAACTTCTGAGTCTGGGGAAGCAGCCTAAATATCTCTTTATTTAGCATTTCCCTCTTGCTTGAAGCTGATTCAGACAACATTCAAGATGTGTGTCCCAAGTCTCCTTTCTTGGCCAGCAGCTCTATAACAAGAGTCAAGTCACAATATAAGTCAGCTAGGGATGTGATGAGAGGAGCATTGTTAGTGACTCTGTCACTTGGCATTACAACCTGGAAGACGTTCTGGCATTCGAGGTATCAGTGATGTCATGTAGAAATTATGGCAGGCACCAATGAAGGAATCACAATATAATTTGCTGGGGATCTGGAGTAAGGTCATGCCATTAGAATTATGTGCCTTTTTGAAGCCGAAAGGAAATGGATTTATGTATATGTATAATCGATTTACTTTGCTGTACACCTGAAACTAGCACATCTTTGTATGCCAATTATATTCCAATCCCTTTTTAAAATATAATCAAGTGCATTTTTACAAAGAATTATTGGCATATCAATAGGCCTAGTATGGATGGAGTATATGACTTTGGGGCACCAAATAACAATTGAGCCACGGCTGCTGATCATCAGCTGGGTAC
Organism: Phacochoerus africanus; assembly: GCF_016906955.1. Taxonomy (NCBI): domain Eukaryota; kingdom Metazoa; phylum Chordata; class Mammalia; order Artiodactyla; family Suidae; genus Phacochoerus; species Phacochoerus africanus. Next base: position 202,391,150 of record NC_062545.1, read on the forward strand.
TGTTAAACCCACTAAATTATAAAGGTCAGAAGAGTCCTAAAACTATCACTGAGGGTTTTTAGTGATATATCCAGAATTAAGCCTAAGGAGGATCAGAAGGTCCACGCAAACTATGCAAGCATATTGCCAAGGCTCCTGTCTCATTGACCAGTGTTGCTCCAGCCATACAACTCTTTCCCAGCTTACATATATAGCAATATATGAGATCCTTATACCAGCATATAGAGGAAGACAAAGCATAAGGATGGTTCATAAAAGTGACAGTTCAATATATGAGTACAATCTGAAAATGCACAGCAGCTGCATTACAACTTCATTTATTACGTTAAAAGAGAGTGGTAAGAGAAAACCTCCCAGAAATACTGAGTCTTAGGTGGGGTGCCTGATTATATATTTTTGTGTAGAATTAGAAGAAACCCAAGTCTAGAATATATATGGATTCAAAGACAAATGGTTTGGTCAGATGACCAGAGGTCTGGAAGAAGAAAGAAGCAAAAGAGTTCTGGAGGCATACAGAATAAAAACATGGAAGAGAGCATAAAGAATGAAGATTTATACATCACATGATAATACTCACTAGAAAGCAACCTTCATGGAAGAAGCACTTAAAAATCAAGAAGACATAACAATTTGGCCAGTGATGACAGTACCTGTTATTGGCTTATCCCACTGTTGATATTTTGTTCACTCACATGAAATGGTCAGGGATGCAAGGGTGGAGGCGTCGTATGGGTCCAACACCTTAGAAATCACTTAGTACATTAATGCTGATTTAGCTAATGCCAATACCAAATATCCAACTCTCATCAATAGAGTCCAATGCTAAGAACCTAGTACAACAGCATTCCTCAAGAAGACAATCTGGACTTCTGGTGACAAATTTTTGGAAGGATAAGTAACTTATCTTGATAGGATAAACATATCACTATAGGTTTACCTTTTCTGCCTGCAGGTCTTCAGCCAGTCTCATTATCAGAAGATTTAAGGAATGTCAGGTACTGAATCCTATATATCATACTGACTTCCCAGAGAAGCCCATTTATAGCAAAGAAGATACAAAGAAAAGCCCATGACCATGGGATAAACTAGTCATATAACATACACCACCATTTAGAAACTGGTAACTAAAGTGCCAATGATGTAAATCAATGAAATTAGAACACACCCTCACACCATATGCAAAAAACCTCAAATGGCTTAAATACTTATACATAAGACATGACACCATGAAACTCTTAGAAAAAAATATAGGCAAAATATTCTCTAATATAAGTCAGACAAATGTTTTCTTAGGTCAGTCTGCCAAGGCAATAGAAATAAAAACAAAAATCAACAAATGGGACCTAATCAAACTTACAAGCTTTTACACAGCAAAGGAAACCATAAACAAAATTAAAAGACAGCCTATAGATTGGAGAAAATAGTTGCAAATGATACAACCTCGCAAGGCTTAATCTCTAAATTATGCAAATAACAAATACCTCAACAACAACAAAAACAAACAACCTAATTGAAAAATGGGCAGAAGACCTAAATAGACATTTCTCCAAAGAAGACATACAGGTGGCTACTAGGCACATGAAAAGATACTCAACATCATTAATTTTTAGAGATCTGCAAATCAAAACAACAATGAGGTAACACTTTATACCAGTCGAAATGGCCATCATTAATAAGTCTACAAATAGCAAATGCTGGAAAGGGTGTGGAGAAAAGAAAACCCTCCCATGATGTTGGTGGGAATGTAAATTGGTACAACCACTATGGAAAAGAGAATGGATGTTCTCAGAAAACTAAATATAGAACTATTGTATGATCCAGCAATCCCACTCCTGGGCATTTATCTGGATGAAACTGATTTAAATGGATACATGCATCCAATGTTCATTGCAGCACCATTCTCAGCAGCTAAGACTTGGAAGCAACCGAAGTATCCATTAACAGATGAATGGATTAAGAAGATGTGGTACATATATGCAATGGAATATTACTTAGCTGTAAAAAAGAACAGAATATGTTATTTGCAGCAACATGGATGCAACTAGAGATTATCATACTGAATGAAGTCAGAAAGAAAAAGACAAATACCATATGACATCACTTACATGTGGAATATAAAATATGGCACAAATGAACCTATCTACAGAACTGAATCAGACTCACCAACATAGATAACAGTTGTGGTTGCCAAGGGGAAAGGAGAGGGGAAAGGAGAGAGGGAAGGAAGTGTGATAGACTGGGAGTTTGGGGTTAGTAGATGCAAACAATTACATTCAGATTGGAAAAAAAAAAAGTCCTCCTGTATAGCACAGTGAACTATATCCAACGTCCTGGGATAGAATATGATGGAAAATAATATTTAAAAAGAATGTGTATGTATATACATATATATATGTATGACTGAGTCACTTTGCTGTACATCAGAAATTGGCACAATATTCTGAATCAAACATACTTTGATTTAAAAAGCGCCATCTTAGGGACAATGCTTATTGAGAATGAAATTGCTATGGTATATGCATTGAACCAATAACATTTTATATATATCTGGGCCCCCAATAGGGTGAGTATACACTAGTCCATGAACCAAGAGCTAGAAGCACAAGTGGCATCACTTTAATCACTCCTAAAAATGACCAGGTGACTTGTATTTCCTATACCTTTTGTTCTGGGCTCTGTAAATTTAGAGGTCTTGGTTCCCAAAGGGGAAACACTTCTGACAGGGTATACAGCAAAAGACCCATTCAATTATAAACTGTGTCTGAACAATTTAGGATCTGAGGAAAGACCAAGCATTGTCCTGGCAGGGGTAAGATACCATAGTGATCAGGAGCAGAGGTATGCTACACAATGAAGATGGAAAGAATATGTTTGACACCCAGGTAATTCAACTGGGTACCTCTCATATACATTTGCCTGACTGTAAGAATAAATGGATAGATACAACAATACTAGTATAGAATCCTAGAAGGGCATGGTGACCAGGGGCTCAGAACACTCACACTCCAGCAGAGATGAGTTGAATATAGAATGATACTTGAAGAAAGGAAAGATTAGTGTAAGTTATCCTCTCCCTGTCCCCCACACCCATCACACCTATTTGCAGTAGCAGTTGTGGATAGCTCCCCACTAAACTTTATTCGAGCTTCCTCCCTGAAGATATATCTAGCAGATTTCTGAGACAGAAGCTTCCAGAATTTTTAGGAAGACAATCCAAGGAGACAAAATTTGGACTGTAGTAGTCATAAATGTGCTGCTCAAATCACCCTTCAATAAATAATTTGTTCCCCTAGCAGCTAGAGTGCTGGTAGTAGTAAGCTTTAAGCTGTCTACTTTCAGGGATTACTTCAGATGCAAAGAGCTTCCTTGACTAAAGGGATGCTCCTTTTCTAAGTAGCCTACATCTAAAACTAATTAATGAGTAACTATAAAGGTCAGGCAATTGGTCCAGCTTGGAACAACTCTGAGGGCAATTCTAATTCCAGAATTTAACCATATTATCAGCTGTGATTGTCACTGAGCCTGCATCATGGCACAACTTATTTTTCCACCTAATCACACTTTTCCCTCTCAATTCCATAGGTGTTCACTTGAAGAGCACTCCTTAACAAACATCCTACATGCTGAATTCTGTTTCAGAGTTTGTTTCCTGGTGGTACCTAAGAAGTACACATGCCAATCAAAGTCATGATTTGTTCAAGTATCCCAGTTGATGAATATATATCTGATTCATTTAGGAAGTAAGAGCTTAGGTTAGAATCTCAAAGTATTATTTATTTTATTTTATTTTAATTTAATTTTATTATGTCTTTTTACTTTTCTAGGGCCGCTCCTGCAGCATATGGAGGTTCCCAGGCTACAGGTCTAATCAGAGCTGTAGCTGCTGGCCTATGCCAGAGCCACAGCAACGCGAGATCTGAGCCGCATCTGCTACCTACACCACAGCTCACGGCAACACCAGATCCTTAACCCACTGAGCAAGGCCAGGGATCGAACCTGCAACCTCATGGTTCCTAGTCGGATTTGTTAACCACTGAGCCACGATGGGAACTCCATCAAAGTATTTTTAAAATATTTTACTGTATATATAAATAGGTAACAAACCAATGACACACTTTTCAACTTTCTAAAATGATCCATTTAATGACCAACATTCACTTAAGTATAAGGCATGTGTATTTTTGCTAAGCTTAAAGTATACTCAGAGTGGGCTTAATGTTAATTTAGATGGTTATTATTTACTACTCGTTATTTTAAAGGCTTTCTACTGCACTTCCTCACCCTGAAAAGGGCAGGCCTTGAGAAGTTTTAATGTGACCAGAAGATCAAATTTATTCTTGAAAATTTACCATTTGAATAAAATATTAAAAGATTATCCAACTTTATTGTAAAAAATAATCTTCCATTTACAAATTCCAAAGCACTAGTCAGATGAGATCAGGTGCTTTCAGGGTGGATGGCCATAGACACCAAAGCAATAATCAAATACATTACTATTTTGCCCTAGGCTAATTCTTTCCAAAAGCTTAACACTGGATGAATTCTGTTGGCAATTAATGACTTTTCTATTTTACCTCTTTTTTCCTTTTAGGGAGATTTTATTGAAGTAAAACCCATTTAAAAATCACACTCATAATATAAACTGTGTGCTTAATCAAATTTCACAAAGCAACACAAATTTAAAAACATGAACCATATAAGTAAATTGAGTACAATCAGTACCATTTTCATATACTTTCCCAGTCACTACCAGCCCTCTACAAAGACAATCTTTATTCTTATATCATCAAGTAGCTTTCCCTATTTGTAATAGCATATAAAAAGAAACTTGTAGTAAGTATTCTTTTTATCTGGCTTCTTTTATTCAACATTATGTTTCTTAAAGTCATCCATGCTTTTGAATTTATCAATACTTAGTTCACTTTCATTAATGCATAATATTTTATATGGATATTCCATCTACTTTTCTTTCCATTCTCATTTTGATGTTTTGGGGGGTTTTCTGTTTTTAACTATTATTAAGAAATCTGTTATTAACATACCTGTGCATGTATTTTGATTTAAAATACACTCATTAGGAGTTCCCGTCGTGGCGCAGTGGTTAACGAATCCGACTAGGAACCATGAGGTTGTGGGTTTGATCCCTGGCCTTGCTCAGTGGGTTAAGGATCTGGCATTGCCATGAGCCGTGGTATAGGTCACAGACATGGCTGGGATCCTGCGTTGCTGTGGCTCCGGCGTAGGCCGGTGGCTACAGCTCCGATTCAATCCCTAGCCTGGGAACATCCATATGCCGCAGGAGCGGCCCAAGAAATAGCAACAACAACAACAACAACAACAACAACAACAACAACAACAACAAAAAGACAAAAAAATAAAATAAAATAAAATACACTCATTAGTCATGGACTACATATCTAAGAGTGAACTCACTGAATTATAGGCCACAGAAAGTTTAAACATTATTGCATACTGAACATTTCTGTTAAATATTTTTCCCAATGTAATTGTTCAATTCTACATTCATACCAGAGTTCTGATAACTCCATGTTTTCATCAGTACTTGGCATTTTCAGTCCTTTTAATTTAGTTATCATTTCAATGAAATGATAGTCCCCCCCCACTAAACCCACAAAGTTTTTATTTTATGTACCTTGCATATAATATTTATCTCTTATGGACTTATTATTTAAGTATATATCAGTTATTTGAAGGCAAAAACACATCATATAATAAAATAACTAACACAGTCCAGGTATTTATTATTTTCATGAATTTCCTAAGTGGTAAAAATGAGGTATATAGTAATAGTAATAAAAAAACAAGGACAACATTTATTGAGCACCTATATGTACCAAATATTTTTTTAAGCATAACTTATGTTTTAACTCATTTAACTTTTACAGTAACCTATTTTATGGATAAAAAAACCAAGGCACAGAGAGGTAAGACTTCAACCCAGATGTGTAGATGCAGAGACTGAACTCATTATCTTCACTGCATATTGTATTTTGTACATTGCTCATCCTTCATTATATATTGCACCTTCTAATTTAAGGTTTCGGGAGTTCAAGGAATTTTTCCATGTGGCCAGAAACAGTCTAGCTGCAACTTCTGAACACTTGCTGCTCTACGACTCTACACCATATAACTCAAGGCAAATTAAAACCATTAAGGTTTTTTCAATTATTAACTAAAAAATGGACGTACATAACATGATAGAATATAACTATGGAGAAATAGAAAGAAGGGAAAAAAAATAAAGACAAAGGAAGGGAAGAAAACAATTTTATATTTTACCCAATAAGGTTTAGGTCAGAAATGGCCAATAAGTTTCAAAGTTCAAATTACATGACAGTTTCTAAGATTCTGAAATCTCACTAAAGTCTAGGAGGGTAAGAATTGTTGTTATAATTTAAGGAGCAGGATCCATGGAATCATAGTAGCACATATTAATGCAGGTGCTATATTCTTTTTTTTTTTTTTTTTGGTCAGAATTGTTGACTAGGACAGTTTTATTTTATTTTATTTTGAATGTGTTTATTTATTTATTTATTTTTATTACTCAATGAATTTATCACATCTGTAGTTGTATAATGATCATCACAATCCAATTTCACAGGATTACTATCCCACAACCCAAGCACATCACCCCACCCCCAAAACTGTCTCCTCAAATTCTGTGAGTAAGCATCTGTTCTGCAAAGAAGTTCAGTCTGTCCTTTTTTCAGATTCCATATGTCAGTGAAAGCATTTGATGTTGATGTCTCATTGTATGGCTGACTTCACTTAGCATGATAATTTCTAGGTCCATCCATGTTGCTAAAAATGCTGGTATTTCATTCCTTTTAATGGCTGAGTAATATTCCACTGTGTATATGAACCACATCTTGATCCACTCCTCTGTCACTGGACATTTAGGTTGTTCCCATGTCTTAGCTATTGAAAATATTTTATTTTAGTGCTGCAATGAACATTGGAGTACATGTGTCTTTGCAAGTTATGGTTTTCTCTGGATAGATGCCCAAGAGTGGGATTGTTGGATCAAATGGTAGTTCTATGTTTAGTTTTCTGAGGAATCTCATACTGCTTTCCACAGTGGTTGCACCAATTTACAATCCCACCAACAATGTATTAGGGTTCCTTTTTCTCCACACCCTCTCCAGCACTTATTGCTTGTAGACTTTTGGATGATGGCCATTCTGGCTGGTACAAGGTGGTACCTCAGAGTGGTTTTGATGTGCATTTCTCTAATAATGAGTGATGTTGAACATCTTCTCATGTGTTTTTTGGCCATTTGTATGTCTTCTTTGGAGAATTGTCTGCCTAGATCTTCTGCCCATTTTTGGATGGGGTTGTATTTTTTTTGGTATGGAGCTGCAGAAGGTGTTTATAAATTTTGGAGATTGATCCCTTGTCAGTCGATTCACTTGCAAAGATTTTCTCCCATTCTGTGGGTTGTCTTTTCATTTCGTCTAGGGTTTCCTTTGCTATGAAGAGACTTTTAAGTTTGATTAGGTCCCATTTGTTTATTTCTGTTTTTACTGTCATTACTCTAAGAGGTGGATCTGTGAAGATATTGTGTCCTTTATGTCAGAGAGTGTTTGGCCTATGTTTTCCTCTAGGAGTTTGATAGTGTCTGTTCTATATATCTAGGTCTTTAATCCATTTGGAGTTTATTTTTGTGTATGGTGTTAGGGAGTGTTCTAATTTCATTCTTTTCCATGTGGCTGTCAAGTTTCCCCAGCACCACTTATTGAACAAGCTCTCTGTTCTCCATTGTATATTCCTGCCTCCTTTGTCATAGATGAGTTGGCTGTAGGTGCGTGGGTTTAATGTGCACTTTCTATCCTGTTCCACTGATCTATATTTCTGTGTTTGTGCCAGTACCATACAGTTTTGATGATTGTTGCTTTGGAGTATAGTCTGAAGTCTGGGCGCCTGATTCCTCCAGCTTCATTTCTCTTTTTCAGGATGGCTTTGGCTATTCTGGGTCTTCTGTGCTTCCAAACAAACTTTAAAATATTTTGTTCGAGTTCTGTGAAAAATGTCCTTGGTAATTTGATAGGGATTGCATTGAATCTGTAGATTGCCTTAGGTAGTAGAGTCATTTTGATAATATTAACTCTTCCAATCCACCAGCATGGTATATCTTTCCATCTATTTGTGTCATCTTTGATTTCTTTCATCAGTGTCTTATAGTTTTCAGAGTACAGGTCTTTTGTCTCTTTAGGTAGGTTTACTCCTAGGTATTTTATTCTGTTGGATATGAGGGTAAACAGGATTGCTTCCCTAACTTCTCTTTTTTCCTCTTTCATTGTTAGTGTATAGAAATGCCGTCGATTTCTGTGTATTGATTTTGCATCCTGCGACTTTGCCAAATCCGTGGATGAGTGCTAACAGTTTTCTGGTAGAGTCTTTAGAATTCTCTACATATAGTACCATGTCACCTGCAAATAGGAATAGTTTTACTTCTTCCTTTCCAATTTGGATTCCTTTTTTTTTTAATTTTTTTTATTTTCCCACTGTACAGCAAGGGGGTCAGGTTATCCTTACATGTATACATTACAATTACATTTTTCCCCCAGCCTTTCTTCTGTTGCAACATGAGTATCTAGACAAAGTTCTCAATGCTATTCAGCAGGATCTCCTTGTAAATCTATTCTAAGTTGTGTCTGATAAGCCCAAGCTCCTGATCCCTCCCACTCCCTCCCCCTCCCATCAGGCAGCCACAAGTCTCTTCTCCAAGCCCATGATTTTCTTTTCTAAGGAGATGTTCATTTGTGCCTTTTATTTCTTTTACTTCTCTGATTGCTGTGGCTAGGACTTCCAGAACTATGTTGAAGAGTAGTAGTGAGAGCAGATATCCTTGTCTTGTTCCTGATCTCAGTGGGAATTCCTTCAGCTTTTCACCATTGAGAATGATGTTAGTTCTGGGTTTTTCATACATGGCCTTTATCATGTTGAGGTAGGTTCCCTCTATGCCCAGTTTCTGAAGGGTTTTTATCTGCAATGGGTGTTGAATTTTGTCAAAGGTTTTTCCACATCTATTGAGAGGATCATATGGTTTTTATTCTTCAGTTTGTTAATGTGGTGTATCACATTGATGGATTTTTGGATATTGAAGAACCCTTGCATCGCTGGGATAAATCCTACTTGATCATGATGTACAATCCTTTTAATGTATTGTTGGGTTTGGTTTGCTAGTATTTTGTTGAGGATTTTTGTATCAATGTTCATCAGTGAAATTGGCCTGTAGTTTTCTTTTTTTGTGGAATCTTTGTCTTGTTTTGGTATCAGGGTGATGGTGGCCTCATAGAATGAGTTTGGGAGTATCCCTTCCTCTGCAATTTTTTGAAATAGTTTCAGACAGATAGGTGTTAGCTCTTCTCTAAATGTTTGATAGAATTCGCCTGTAAAGCCATCTGGTCCTGGACTTTTGTTTGTTGGACGTTTTTTAATCACAGCTTAAATTTCAGTTCTTGTGATGGGTCCATTCATATTTTCTATTTCATCTTGGTTTGGTCTTGGAAGATTGTACTTTTGTAAGAATTTGTACATTTCCTCTGGGTTTTCTGTTTTATTGGCGTATAGTTGCATATAGCAGTCTCTTATGATCCTTTATATTTCTGTGATGTCCATTGTTACTTCTCCTTTTTCATTTCTAATTTTATTGAGTCCTCTCTCTTTTTTGCTTGATAAGTCTGGCTAAGGGTTGATCAATTTTGTTGGTCTTTTCAAAGAACCAGCTTTTTGTTTCATTGATATTTTCTATGGTTTTCTTTGTTTCTATTTCATTGATTTCTGCTCTGAGCTCTATGATTTCTTTTCCTTCTACTAACGTTAGGTCTTGTCTGTTCTTCTCTCTTGAGCTGCTTTAGATATAAAGTTAGCTTATTTATTTGAGCTTTTTCTTGTTTCCTGAGGTGGGCTTGAATTGCTATAAACTTTCCTCTTAGAACAGCTTTTGCTGCATCCCATAAGTTTTGGAGTGTTGTATCTTTGTTGTCATTTGCTTCTAGGTATTTTTTAATTTCCTCTCTGATTTCTTCAGTGATCCCTTGGTTATTTAGTAGCATGTTGTTTAGTCTCCATGTGTTTGTGTTTTTTGCAGTTTTTTTCTTGTTGTTGATTTCTAGTCACATAGCATTGTGGTCAGAAAAGATGCTTGATATGATTTCAATTTTCTTAAAGTTACCAAGGTTGGATTTGTAGCCTAGGATGTGATCTAATATTGATCACATCCAGTGATATATTCTTATTAAGGATGATATACCAGAAAGTTTTGCAAACATTACTTTGGAAATTTACATAAGGATTCTTAGAGGTAGGTTTGATTATTCTTATTTTTTCAGATTAGGGAATTAAATTAAGTCAATGAAGCCTTGGTCTCTTCTTATAATGTAATGATTGAATAAAGAAACATTAATAAACCAAATAGAACACTTCCAATTATACTTTCAATGTGAACAAATGACTGGATAACTGACCTAGATGTTCCAGAGGGATACACTAATTATTATCTTGCTGTTAATCATTGTTTTTGTGGCTGTCCCTTTTCCTAAACATAACTCATATCTGTGGTCCCAGGCAAATTAGTTCAAGTTTAGGTAGATTCCCTTCAGTTTTCAGCAAGGCATGGAGAGAATTACGATGAAAATATTTGCTGCTTCCTTCTCTCACAAAGGAAAGAAACTTTTCCAGAAGGTAAATATTTTCAATGGTCACAGCTTTTCTGACAAAGGATCAATGGTGTGCAATTTTAAGATAAAACAGTAGCACTTCCTAGGGAATATCAACATCTAGATTCAGGTACTTTATAAGTTTATAAATATTTTCTTGTCTGTGCTTCATATGACTTTGGACCTCAGAAGTATTATCTAATACCTATATAAAGCATTTTTCATTTCAGTGCAAGAGATAGTCAATTTTGTGCAATTTCAGAGTAATTAGCTCCTCCTTGCCAGTAGCATGAATCTTAAGAAGTAACTTTTGCAAGAATAGAAAATCTTTGTTCCCTACCACTAACCCTTAGTATTCAGTAATCCTGTGCACTAGGAGTATAACAGAGCAATTAACTTCTGACAATGGTGTAAATTTAGGCTTGTTAAAACAAGGCTTATTAATATTGCCATGGGTTATCACTCTGACCTAACTTACCCAACCATAAAGTACAATTTTGTGACTCACATAAAATGCCCAAGGAAAAAAACAGAGGGGAAAAAAAGAGAAAGAAAAACAAAAACATAGTATAAGAGCCTAATAAAGTGAAATGTATTCATCATATTTAAAGAGCTGATATTTCGCATTTTATTTTTTAAAACCAATAATTGCAACAAAACTATAATGATTGTTATAACTTATTATAGGCCATGATGATACTGTGCTCATAATAGACTAGTCATTAAAATTCTAGAGCCCTGAGCTCTAGCTTATCTTTTCTTGCTTGTTTGTTTTTTAGTGACCCTATCTGGGCTTCTCAGGTAGGAAGAAAATTCCAAAAATATTTAATTGTGTCATTGCAATTTAGTGCCCTAATCAGTATTGGAGGTGGTATTATGAAGAGCTATGGTTATCTTACATGAATTTTTTAAGGAGCAAGATAAATCTTACAAGTCAAGCACAGAAATGGAGATATATTGGGAAAAATATCAGCTTCTGAGACTTGTGTTCAAAACTAATTTTTGCCCCTGATGTGCTATGGAACTTCAGCAAGTCTCAAATTCTTTACATTTCTTTGTTTCCTCATGTGTAAAAGAGAGATGAGAAGGCCTACTATGTATCTTTACCCCAGAGCACGACATATAGTAACTAACACATTTCATGGAGTAATTATATTAGGGAATTATATAACATAAATTAACTATCATGCACAAGTAGGAACTGAATGAACAATCACTGTGGTCTTTATTATGTGTCAATTACTACAGTTTACTAGTGTTGGACAGTCACTAATGTTTCTGTGAGACAACAGGTAAACTTCTTTCAAAAAGTCAAATCACATACATAAAAGAAAAAAATGATGGAAAAGATCAGGTCAGAATCAATCACTTTGTGTGTATATTGCTATAAGCTAATTATTTAACTCATGGTTTTACCCCATTAAATTTTTTTTCTGTTTTATCCCACTGGAGGATCAGACTGTTAATACACTTAATGAGGCAAAGAAGCATAGCAGTGTATCTTAGCAATTAAAGCCCCTTCATTCAGATAGCAATAAAACCTGCAATTGTCTCCTTTCTGCCTGGTAGAACAACTTTATAGTTTATTGAGCAAGTGAGTTTTTGATCCAGCTCTAACTCTTCTCCTCAAAAGTCTCTGCATTTTTCTGTCCTCACCTAATTCTCTGAAAATATTTTTTAATTGAAAGGATTACAAATTGACATAATCAGGACATACTCAGGTTCAGTACATTCTCCAAGCATAAGTGTTATCTGCAACAGTCTTAATGAAAAAGACTATTCTCTCTCTCTGCTTTCATGAAAATTTGCACTTTTTTTCCTTTCTCAGTATGAAACAAATATGTTAGCCTCTAAAGACAGCCATTTTTTCTCTATTGTATTCTTTCCTAGCAAACAAGTTGTTTCTCCTTACAAAACTTTTAGACTAGCAAATCCTCATCTCCACTAAGCATACTAGGCCTGGAATAAATGATAATAGAAGAGTAGAGAATATAAATTAGCCACTTTTTATTTTGAACTTTACCATTTACCATTTACTTGTACCAGGTATGTACCTTTTGAAATATATATACAGTTTTATCTCTGGCTTAAAGGAGTTCTGGAAAACTGCAAAGGAGGTACAGAAATGTGCCATAAATTGATGAAAAGTTTAGACATTAAGTTAAGGAAGCTGGAATTCTATTCTAAATAAACATGGTGAAGGAGTGAATTTGCAGTCTTTGAGTACAGAATGTTTTAGAAAATGGTGACAAGTCCCTCGTGTTCTCTGAGCACATGATAAAGGAAATAGGTTTACATGGCAGAGTAAAGGACTTGGTAAAAGTTCTTAATCATGAAACATGTGCCGTAAGGATGGTATCTGGAGTTACTTTTAAGAGAACCACATTCTTATCTGTCTTGGAGATTTGAGTAGATGTGTATAGACTCAGCTTCACCTCAGGTCACTTTTTAATCCTGTGGATACAGCATCCATGCAGAAAAGAATAAGAACATGAAGAATATGGGGGAAAGAAAAAGGGAAGTAAGAAGAGGAAGAAGAGAAAGAGGAGAAACCAAACCAAAATTATGCTACATTGAAAAAAATATCTGCTTCTTCCTGTATGATGAAAAAGACAGCAAACCACACTGAATTTTCTCTCTGATGGACTAGTCAAAGCCTTACTGTCTTCAGTAAGTAAGGCATCTTAGACATCCTAGCTCAGTCCATTTATAGCACATGCTTGGGTCTCAAAAAAAAAAAAAAAAAGCAATCTTCCCAACTCACTGTGATATAAAACACCACACACTAAGAAGAAAATGAAACTCATCATCACTCCTCAGGTTGAAAGAGCTTGTGGCATAGAAAATTATATAAACACTAAAAGACACACAAATACAAACAAGTATGTTTACATACACATCTATTAATGTCAATTCTGGACAGGGGATATGCTTCTAGAAAGCAGAAGAGCCTGAAATTACCAATCAAAAAGTAGCATCATTGAAACCCATCTCCCCTTCTAAAATAAACAAACAATTCAATACCAGCTTTGTAATGACCACATATTTTCAGCCACAGCAGGCTGCTGCCTACACCCGGCAGGAAAATGACAAATGAATGCTGTTTAATATTTTGCTTGAACAGTTTTTTCTTTCAGAAAACTATTTGCAATACGATAATGAGAAGAGCATAGCTGCAGAGAGTAGCATTTTGTAAGGATGACTACCTTTCTGGGGCATATCATCTGATACACACTTTGTTTATCCAGAGTGAATTCAGTGGTTAAAATGATTAATTGAACCCATTTTGTGTTACTCATACTAGCTCTTGCAAAGGAGGTGATTGCTATTTTTTCTTAGTGACTCATACAAAGACGCCAGCAGTACACTGGCAATAACAAAATGACATTTCTAAATTTGGCAGTTCATAAATCTTATAGATGCCAGCCGCATCCAGTCTCCCTCCCCCAAGATCCTCTTCTGGTACTTGCTCATATGATATGTGCAGAAGACCCAAATGTGTATGGAGACAAGACAGACACTTCCTCAGGGCACATCTTTCTGTTCCTTTCTCAGTACCTACCTACACCTCTGTGCATCCTGTGGGGAGCAATATGTGTATTTCCCAAATGATAGCTTTTATTACTCCATTAAAATGCTAAATTTGTCTGGCAAAACATATATAGAATATGTACATGTTTCCAAAAGAGTACAATTCAATGAATTATTTTCAAGGGGCTCTGTGGAAATAAGCAAATTTCCTCCAATCCTCCTCTGTTATCTATTCCGTGACATGAAATATGAAGTAACTTCACAGTCTCAGGAAATGAAAATTTTGCCTCTGTCATTTTCTCTGGTTTACATAAGGCATTCACCAAAGATATCAAGCCCCAATAATGCCATTTTGCCCATTGTTTTAAGACTTTGGGGCTACAAATGCCCTCCAGGAATTTTACAACATACAAATCAGACAGTGCGCAAAAAAGAGAATATAAGATAATTATAATTGCTGCACTGAACATTCATACAGCTGAAAAGAGGGATTTAACATATATGTATTATTTTTTAAATAGTTAGCTACTTTTAATTCCTCCTTCTCACAGCATCTTCATCATGGAGATATTCCCATCATTGAATATAAGCGTTCATAATGACTTTCCATCTACTTGAAAGGACTTTACACAAATGGTAAATATTCAATAAACTTCTGCCTCTCCTCCATTTTTCTTCCTGTCTTGTTAAAAAATACCCCATTCTTGAGGTCAATGACAATAACAAAATTATCATTTAGGAGTAAATGCAATCAGCAGATGCAAGATAAGTATATCAAAAGGCCTAAATTGATATGAAAATTCTTTACAAAATGCAAGCCTCTCAGTGGCAAAGCTGAGGTGTAGAAATATGCAAATTACAAGAAATTTGGAGCTTTTTTCAAAGTAAAAAAATGCATATTTTGTGACCTTATGGAAGAGCAAACATTTCCAAACAACCTGTCCCCACTCACATTTGCTTTCTCTCTATTTAGTATTATGCTTCTATATTCTTAGTTTACCTACCTGTGACTCCTCCTCCCAACATGTTTTTCTTGTTACAACTTCTAGAAGGAAGCTAGCTTGATTAATTTTCTTGGATAATAACTGTGTCCATACAGATACACAATTAATTTAAAGAAAGTTTTCTGAACAAAAAAAATAGTCGCCTCTAGAGTAGAGATAGCACCGTATTGAAAAAAAATGTAAGAATCTAAAATATAAAATTTTGCTTGATGTAAGTGACTAGATTAATCAAAACTTTTGTCTCTCTCTGATATGCCATATCAGAATATATCCTTAAGACAAGAGGTTCTCTATTTGTGTTGCCTGATATGCTTACTATTTGTATCACAACAAATAGAATGTTCTATATTTTTAAGCAATTGAGCTGAACAAACAATTCTTGACTTAGCATATCCAAGATAATAAATTTCAAAAACTCAGGGTGTGACATTATGCCTGATGACTGACTCAGCTAAGTAAGTATCTCTACAGTAAAAATAAAGGCATCTGAGTCAAGTGTCCCATCTGGCTTAAAAAAATAAAGTAATCAGCTTTCCAGTTGGGTTAAAGATAATGATTACTCCTTGATTGGGAAGAAATGAGATCAGATTATATTTCTACAATCAGATGATGTTCAGGATCCCTTCTGAAGATCCACTAGAAGTAAAGAAAACTTCCAGTTATGGTCAAAGGTAGGATGTAGAGAAGGACAGGTCTACATCTTTAAGATAATTGTTGGCTAAAGTTTGCTACTGAATTTATGCTAAAGTAAAATTAGCACCATTTTCCTCTACTCCCATTTTCTTGATCTTAAAACACACAAAAAAAGGTGATTTTACCCTGAATTTTTTTGTTGCTCTTACACCTCAATATGTTCACATCTATCCTCTTTTTTAATAGATTTTAGATATTGATGGATCATTTAGAATGTAGGAGCCATGAATTAGATTCCTTTGCAAGAACTGGTTTACCTATCCTAATCTCACAGCAATTTACAAAGTAATGGATTGGATACTAAAAGAGCAGTGGCTGTGTAATTTCCTTCTTTTATTCTCTTTATAGTTTATGGTGGTTCCTGCTGTGAAGAAGTAATTTGGCTTTTCATTAACCAGTAACAAAAATTCTACCTACTTCCCTCCTTTTCATTCTCCCTAAGAGAGAAAAATTGTTGCCTGAATGCTGGAGACAGTACTATTAGCAAAACATCCATATCCATATCCATCTTTATCTATACAGGATTTTATAGACTATCCATATGTTTTTTTTTTTTTTTTTATCAATACAGGATTTTAGAGGCAGGATTTTATTTAAGAGATTTCTGCTAAAAATGGTAATCCATCAGCTAGATGTGTATGGGGTAGGGAGAAGGAAGCACTGACTTACGTCTCAGGTGCTGATTGGAAGCCAATGTCATGGGAAACAAAGATATGACAAACTGGCCTACACTGATTGAGTTGGTCTATTTTCACAGCTAACTTCAGTAAATTCAGGGCAGCAGAAATACTAAGATGTCAGTCCAATTCTACCCCTTGTTCTAAGATTCCATACTTGGCTCTAGAATTCTAGGAAAAGCAGATGCTCAGTCTGCCCCTGATACTAAGTCACTATTTACTGGCATCAGAACGACTTATGATCTAGGCTACCCCAATCCCTTTAGACTCAAAGCCTTCAGAATAATCAAGGAAATAGACATGGCTTGTCATGAACAAACTCCTCAAATAAATAGGAAGGCAAAATGCCTTTCTACCTAAACAGATGTTGCAAAGCAAATGAATGAAACTAGTGTAATTTTGTTTTCCTTTTTTACTACCCATGGTGGACCCTCCTGTGTCCCAGAATTTCTATACCTGCACAGTGCAAAAAAAGAAAATGGGGACTTTGATCTACTAAAGTGTACATCACAGAATTTTCTTCCTCAAATAAGTGACAGCCATTTCATCTTTAAAAATTTAAAATCTGAGATAATTAAAAAGCAGGTGAAGAGCTACTCAAACCCTAATCTCTTTTCTTTGCAAGAAATGGGACCAACCAATCTTTCATTAAATTAAACATAAAGAAGCAAAAAGATGAAAGTTCACAATACCTAAAAATAAAATTTTAGTCAAATTCACACCAGCATCTGGGCCATTGGAGTGAAAATTTAGTCCTTAGAATATCCCAACTTTGAGTTGTGAAACAGATTGTATGGAATGGTGAAGGCAAAAGAAAAATTATAATGCTTTCTACTAATAAAAAAAATAGAGCTAGAAGAAACTTTAGAAATAATCGAGAGCAACAACTCACTCTTGTGATAAGCAAAGTGCAACATAGGGAAGTTAGTGATCAATGGGCAAGCATTTACTTAGAACTAAAATTGACAAGCAAGATTTGGAAGAGCAAAGGCTCTGGACTCAAAACTCTCTGAATACCATCTATGCCTTAAGAAAAGTTACTTAAACACTTGAGCATAAATCTTCTAACTGTAAAAGAGAGTTATTTATTAACATCTACAGTGTAAACTTGAATACTTATAGAAAAAATGGGAAAATGCAGTGCCTATAGAAGTTATTAGTAATGCAAAGAAATTTGCCTTCTTCAAATTTAAATTATGCAAAAAATAAAAGTATCACAGCTGAGAAAAGTGAAGTCCTCATTCAGAAAGGCCTGACCAGAGTTGCCAATCATGTCTAAAAGTGAGAGTAATTCTTTGGTTCTGGATTGGTCAGTCCAAAGGCAAAGAAAAAGAAGAGACCTAAGCAATTGTTGGCAGTGACCATTCAGGAAATGTCCAGGTGAAGAACACCTTGTCAGGTAGACCTGAAAATCTGATCCCCTGGCAAAAAAACACATGCTATAGAAGAAGATATAATAGGGTCCTCAAAGCATTATGTATTAAATATTTAAATCTTACAACCAAATTCTCCTTTTCAATTTCTCTTTTTTTCTGGTAGGTTCCAAACAAACAACTGCTGATGTGACTTCCCACTATAGTATGATTATCAAAGAAAATACACCTTTAAATTAATACATTTATAAATTATCTTCATGAGAAATTTGTTAGTGTGAGTCTACACATTTGAATCTGATCAAATGGGAACCTTAATGACATAAATGAAATTAACTTAATGAAGATTTATTTCAAAGGTGAATATACAACATTGGAGATCATAAAGTATATGTCTCCAAAGCCAGCTGGCATATCCCAGATGACTCCAACTCTGAGTTTTCACATATCTTACAGCTTTTTCATTTGTAACTTCTCTAATAAGCACTTTTAAAAGTTATGTTGAAATGATTAAGGATATGTTGTATTTAAAGCATCCAATGCAGGAATTCTTGCTATGGCTCAGCAGGTTAAGAAACCGACGTGAGGAGTTCCCGTGGTGGCGCAGTGGTTAACGAATCCGACTAGGAACCATGAGGTTGCCGGTTCGGTCCCTGCCCTTGCTCAGTGGGTTAACGATCCGGAGTTGCCGTGAGCTGTGGTGTAGGTTGCAGACGCGGCTCGGATCCCGAGTTGCTGTGGCTCTGGTGTAGGCCAGTGGCTACAGCTCCGACTGGACCCCTAGCCTGGGAACCTCCATATGCCGCGGGAGCGGCCCAAGAAATAGCAGAAAGACCAAAAAAAGAAAAAAAAAAAGAAACCGACGTGAATACTTGAGCATGTGGGTTCGATCCTGGCCTTGCTCGGTGGGTTAAAAGATCTGTTGTTGCTGCAAGCTGTGGCGTGGGTCAAGATGTGGCTTGGATCTGGCGTTGCTGTGGCTGTGGTATGGGCCGGCAGCTGCAGATCTGATTTGACCACTAGCCAGCGAAATTCCATGAGCCACAGGTGCGGCCCTTAAAAAAAAATAATCATCCAATGTGAAGCCTTGCATGTAATTCATTTCAATAAATGTCTTCTTCCTAATATAATAAAGGGAATGTGTGAGTGTGAGAGAATGTGTGTATGTGTGTGTGTGTGTGTGTGTGTGTGTGTGTGTGTGTGTGTGTGTCTGGGTCACTTTGCAGTACAGAGGAAATTGGCATAGCACTGTAAATCAACTAATAAAAAAGTTATCATATATATATATGTATGTATGTATATATATATATATATATATATCCTTTTTAGGCCCACATCCGTGGCATATGAAAGTTACCAGACTAGGGGTCAAATTGGAGCTACAGCTGCCAGCCTACATCACAGCCACAGTAACGCTGGGTCCAAGCCTCACCTGTGATCTACACCACAGCTTGTGGAAACACAGGATCTTTAATTTCTTTTAATATACAATGGGAAAAAAGGCAATCTCATCAGTAAGTGGTGCTGGGAAAACTGGATTGATACATGGAAAAGAATGAAATAAAAACAATCAAGGAATTTAAAAGTATTCGGGATGATTTGAGAGTTGGAGATTTATTCTGAGAGAAAAGGTTTTGTAGCAACACAGTAACATGCAAGTTTCATTTTTTAAACAAAATCACTGGCAACAACCTAGATATCTGAATAGAGAAAAGTAATGCTTGAGACAAAAGGTTAGTTAGTAATTTCTTGTTCAATCAAAATAGGAGATGATAAATTGAAGACACTCCATTGGTTATAGAGGAATATATCCTGATTTGATAAACATTTAGTTGGTAGAATACTTAGCAGTTGATAGATTTTGGTTATGAGAATAGATAAAGGATAGCTTCCATGATTTTTCTTTAGGTAATTGATTGGATAATGTTCCCTTCACTAATACCAGAAGTAGAATAGAAACAGGTGGAACAAAAAGTAGGGAGAGTCTAGATTATGAGTGAGCAAGAGATACTAGTTTTTGAGAGATCTGTAGAATTAATTGATAAGAAATCTGGGAGTTCCCGTCGTGGTGAAGTGGTTAACGAATCCGACTAGGAACCATGAGGTTGTGGGTTCGGTCCCTGCCCTTGCTCGGTGGGTTAACGATATGGCGTTGCCGTGAGCTGTGGTGTAGGTTGCAGACGCGGCTCGGATCCTGCGTTGCTGTGGCTCTGGCGTAGGCGGGTGGCTACAGCTCCGATTCAACCCCTAGCCTGGGAACCTCCATATGCCGCGGGAGCGGCCCAAGAAATAGCAACAACAACAACAACAAAAAAAAGAAAGAAATGTCTAAGCTAAAGATTTTTTAGTTATCAAAACATGGTAACACAGTTTGGACAAATACATTCACGGAAAATAAGTGTAGTAGTGAGAAAAGACTAATTAGAAAATCCTGGATATTTAATAACATGGTAAACAAGAAAAAATAAAGGTAGTATCTGAGTCGATGAAACCATATCAAACCCATTCATTATCTCTTTTTTCTTAATTCAATTTTTTTCTTTATTCTTAGGCTTTTTGTTGCATTTAATTTTTTTTATTACATCTATACTTGTAAAACAATCATCACAATCCAATTTTATGGCATTTCCATCCCAAGCCCCAGGCCCATCCTCCCACCCCCCCAACCTGTCTCCTTTGGAAACCATAAGTTTTTCAAAGCTGTGAGTCCGTATCTGTTCTGCAAAGAAGTTAATTGTAGCCTTTTTTCAGATTCCACATATAAATGATAGCATATGATGTTGGTGTCTCACTGTCTAACTTCACTTAGCATGATAATTTCTAGCTCCATCCATGTTTTGTTTGTTTGTTTGTTTTTGTCTTTTTGCCATTCCTAGGGCTGCTCCTGCAGCATATGGAGGTTCCTAGGCTAGGGGTCTAATCAGAGCTGTAGCTGCTGGCCTACACCAGAGCCACAGCAACATGGGATCCAAGCTGCATCTTTGACCTACACCACAGCTCATGGCAACACTGGATCCTTAACCCACTGAGCAAGGCCAGGGATCAAACCCGCAACCTCATGGTTCCTAGCGAGATTCATTAACCACCGAGCCATGATGGGAACTCCATCCATGTTGCTTTAAATGACATTATTTAATTCCTTGTTATGGCTTAGTAATATTCCATTGTGTATATGTACCACATCTTTTTGATCCACTCCTTTATTGATGGACATTTAGATTGTTTCCATGTCTCAGATATTGTATATAGTGCTGCAGTGAACACTGGAGTACATGTATCTTTTTGAGTCATGGTTTTCTCTAGTCATGGTTTCCATTGTGTATATGTACCACATCTTTTTGATCCACTCCTTTATCAATGGACATTTAGATTGCTTCCATGTCTCAGATATTGTATATAGTGCTGCAATGAACACTGGAGTACATGTATCTTTTTGAGTCATGGTTTTCTCTAGATGGAGGCCCAGAAGTGGGATTGATGGATTGAATTGATTGATAATTCAATTTTTAGTTTTCCGAGGAATTTCCATACTGTTTTCCACAGCAGGTTGCACCAATTTACATTCCCAAAAACAGTGTAATAGGGTTCTCTTTTTTCCACACCCTTTCCAGCATTTATTGCTTGTAGACTTTTGATGATGGCCATTCTGGCCTGTGTGGTTTTGATATGCAGTTCTCTAATAATTAGTGATGTTGAAGATATTTTCATCTATTTTTTTGGCCATCTGTATATCCTCTTTGGAGAATTGTCTGTTTAGATCTTCTGCCCATTTTTTGACAGGGTCGTTTTTTTATTTGGTATTGAGCTGCAGGAGGTGTTTGTAAATTTTGGAGATTAATCCTTTGTCAGTCGCTTCATTTGAAAATATTTTCTCCCATTCTGTGGGTTGCCTTTTCCTTGTGTTTAGGGTTTCCTTTAATGTACAGAAACTTCTAAGTTTAATTAGGACCCATTTGTTTATTTTTGTTTTTACTGTCATTACTCTAGGAGGTGGTTCTGAGAAGATACTGTTGTGGTTTATTTCAGAGGGTGTTTGGCCTATGTTTTAAGAGTTTTATAGTATCCAGTCTTATATTTAAGTCTAATCCATTTTGAGTTTATTTTTGTGCATGGTGTTAGGCAGTGTTCTAATTTCATTCTTTTACATGTAGCTGTCCAGTTTTCCTAGCACCACTTATTGAAGGGACTGTATTTTCTCCATTGTTTATGCCTGTCTCTTTTTTCATAGATTAGTTGACTGTAGGTGTGTGGATTTAATTCTGGGCTTTCTATCCTGTTTCACTGATCTATATTTCTGTTTTTGTGCCAATACCTTACAGTTTTGATGACCATAGCTTTGTAGTATAGTGTGCAGTCAGGCAGCCTGATTCTTTAGCTCCATTTTTCTTTCTCAGAGTGGCTTTGGCTATTCTGCCTCTTTTGTGCTTCCAAACTTTAAAATAGTTTGTTTTAATTCTGTGAAAAATGTCCTTGGTAATTTGATAGGGATTGCATTGAATCTGTAGATTGCCTTGGGTATTATTTTTTAACTCAATGAATTTTAATACATTTTTTTAACTCAATGAATTTTAATACATTTATAGTTGTACAAAGATAATCACAACCCAATTTTATGGCATTTCCATCCCAAACCCTCAGCCCATC
The DNA here is from genome assembly GCF_016906955.1 of Phacochoerus africanus. Taxonomy (NCBI): domain Eukaryota; kingdom Metazoa; phylum Chordata; class Mammalia; order Artiodactyla; family Suidae; genus Phacochoerus; species Phacochoerus africanus. The sequence goes on from NC_062545.1 coordinate 202,413,754, forward strand.
TCCCCCCCCCTCAACCTGTGCCCTTTGGAAACTAAGTTTTTCAAAGTCTGTGAGTCAGTACCTGTTCTGCAAAGAAATTCATTGTGTCTTTTTTTAGATTCCACGTGTAAGTGATAGCATATGACACTGGTATGTCACTGTCTGACTAACTTCACTTAGCATGATAATTTCTAGGTCCATCCATGTTGCTAAAAATGCTGGTATTTTGTTCTTTTTAATGGATGAGTAATATTCCATTGTGTATATATACCACATCTTCTTGATCCACTCCTCTGTTAATGGACATTTAGGTTGTTTCCATGTCTTGGCTATTGAAAATATTGCTGCAATGAACATCGGAGTACATGTGTCTTTGCGAGTCATGGTTTTCTCTGGATAGATGCCCAGAAGTGGGATTGCTGAATCAAATGGTGACAATGCTGATTCTTCCAATCCAAGAGCATGGTATGTCATTCCATCCGTTTGTGTCATATTTGATTTCTTTCATCACCATCTTGTATTTCTCAGAATAGAGCTCTTTTGTCCCTTTAGGTAGGTTTATTCCTAGGTATTTTATTCTTTTGGATGCAAAGGTAAATGGGATTATTTCCCTAATTTCTCGTTCTGATCTTTCATTATTAGCATATAGAAATGCAGTTGATTTCTGTGTGCTAACGCTGTATTCCACAACTTTAAAAAATTCACCGATTTTTACTCAGCTGCAAACAGTGATAGTTTTACTTCTTCCTTTCCAATTTGTATTCCATTTACTTCTTTATATTCTCTGATAACTCTGGCTAGGACTTCTAAAACTATGTTTAACAGTAGTTGCGAGAGTAGACATCCTTGTCTTGTTACTGCTCTTATTGGGAATTCTTTCAGCTTTTCACCATTCAGAATGATGTTAGCTGTGGGTTTCTCATATATGGCTTTTATTATGTTGAGGTAGTTTCCCTCTATGCCCACTTTCTGGAGGGTTTTTATCATAAGTGGGTGTTGGATTTTGTCAAAGGTCTTTTCTGCATATATTGAGAGAATAACATGGTTTTTATTCGTCAGTTTTTTAATGTGGTTATCACACTGATTCATTTGTGGATATTGAAAAATCCTTCTATTCCTGGATATATCCCACTTCATCATAGTAGACAATCCTTTTAATGCACTGTGGGATTTGGTTTGCTAGTATTTTGTTGAGGCTTTTTTTTAATCTATGTTCATCAGTGATATTGGCCTGTAATTTTTTTTTTCTTTTTTGGTATTTTGGCTGGTTTTGGTATCTGGGTGATGGTGGCCTCATAGAATGAGTTTGGGAGTATTCCTTATTTTGAAATTTTTTGGAATAGTTTCAGAAGGATAGATGTTAAGCTCTTCTCTAAATGTTGGATAGAATTTGCCTGTGAAGTCATCTGGTACTGGCCTTTTGTTTTTTGGAAGTTTCTTTCTTTTTTTTTTTGTCTTTTTGCCTTTTCTAGGGGTGCTCCTGTGGCATATAGAGGTTCCCATATGCCACAGGAGCTGTAGCCAGCGGCCTACACCACAGCCATAGCAATGTGGGACCTGAGCCACATCTGCAACATACACCACAGCTCATGGCAATGCCGGATCCTTAACCCACTAAGCAAGGCCAGGGATCAAACCCGCAACCTCATGGTTCCTAGTCAGATTCATTAACCACTGTGCCACAACAGGAACTCCATTTTGGAAGTTTCTTAATCATAGTTTCAATTTCAGAAATTGTGATTGGTCTGTTCATCTTTTCTACTTCATCTTGATTTAGTCTTGGGAGATTGTACTTTTCTAAGAATTTATCCATTTCTTCTAGGTTGTCCATTTTACTAGCATATAGTTGCTTGTAGTAGTCTCTTACGATCCTTTGTATTTCTGGATGTCTGTTGTAACTTCTTTTTCATTTCTAATTTTATTGATTTGAGTCCTCTTTTTTTTTTCTTGATGAGTCTGGCTAAGGGTTTATCAATTTTTGTTGCTCTTTTCAAAGGACCAGCTTTTGCTTTCATTGATCTTTTCAGTGGTCTTCTTCATTTCTATTTCATTAATTTCTGCTATGATCTTTATGCTAACTTTAGGTCTTGTCTGTTCTTCTCTCTCTAGTTGATTTAGCTGTAAAGTCAGGTCATTTATCTGAGCTTTTTCTTGTTTCCTGAGGTAGGCTTGTATTGCTATAAACTTCCTTCTTAGAATGCTTTTTCTGCATCTCACAGGATTTGGATTGTTGTGTCTTTGTTGTCATTTGCTACTAGATATCTTTTAATTTCCTCTCGGATTTCTTCAGTGATCCATTGGTTGTTTAGCAGCATGTTGTTTAGTCTCCACATATTTGTGTTTTCTGCAGTTTTTTTTTCTTGTTATTGATTTCTAGTCATATAGCATTGTGGTTAGAAAAGCTACCTGATATGATTTCAATTTTCTTAAATTTACTGAGGCTTGATTTGTGGCCCAGAATGTGATCAATCCTAGAGAATGTTCCATTTGCAATTGAGAAGAATGTGTATTATGCTGCTTTTGGGTAGAATGTTCTATAAATATTTATTAAGTCCATCTGGTCTAATCCATCATTATGGGCCTGTGTTACCTCATTGATTTTCTGTCTGGATGATCTGTCTTTTACTGTATGTGGGGTGTTAAAGTCACCTGCTATTATTGTGTTACTGTTGATTTATCCTTTTAAGGTTGTTAGCAGTTGCCTTATATACTGAGGTGATCCTATGTTGGGTACATATATATTTACAATTTTTATATCTTCTTCTTGGATTGATCCTTTGGTCATTATACAATGCCCTTATAATATTCTTTAAGGTCTATATTATCTGACATGAGTATTGCTACCTCAGCTTTCTTTTGATTCCAGTCTGCATAGAATATTTTCTTGCATTTTTTTACTATCAATTTGTATGTGTTCCTAGAAATGAAGTGAGTCTCTTGAAGACAGCATACATATGGGTGTTGTCTTTGTATCCATACTGTCAGTCTGCTACTTTTGGTTGGTGCATTTAGCCATTTTCCATTTAAGGTAATTATTGATATGTATGTTATTGCCATTTTATTAAATGCTTTGGATTTGTTTTTGTTGGTCTTTTTTCTTTCCTTTTTCTCTTATTCTCTTCTCTGTTGTTTGAGGACAGACCACACCTTTAGTGTTGTATTTGGAGTGCTTTTTTTTTATTTGTCTGTGTATCTATTGTAGATTTTTGGTTTGCAGTTACCCCAAAGTTTAAGTTGTTGGACTCTTAACTGCAAGTGCATCTCCAGTGTCCTGCATTTGTATCCTCCTCTTCTCATGATTTCTTATTTTGGTAGCATAGTTGTGTGTATGATTTCCTACATTTACTATCTGTATGCTTTTACTGGTGAGCCTTATCATTTGCAATATTTTTTGTTTCTAGTTGTGGCCTTTTCTTTTCAACCTAGAGAAGTTCTTTTAGTACTTGTTGTAAAGCTGGTTTACTGATATCAAATTCTCTTAGCTTTTGTTTGTGTGTAAAGATTTTGATTTCTCCTTCAAATCTGAATGAAAGTCTTGTTTGGTAGAGTAATCTTGACTGGTATTTGCCTTCCATCACTTTAAGTATATCATGCCACTCCCTTTTGGCCAGAGAGTTTCTGCTGAAAAATCTGCCAATAACCTTATCGGGGTTCCCTTGTATATTACTTGTTTCTTTTCCCTAGCTGCTTTTGATATTTTCTCTTTGTCTTTAATTTTGGTCAGTTGGATTAATATGTGTCTCAGGGTGTTCCTCCTTTAGTTTATTTTATATGGTACTAGTTGTGCTTCCTAGATTTGAGTGAGTGATTACTTTCACATGTTAGGGAAGTTTTCAGCTATTGTCTCTTCAAATATTTTTTCTGGCCCTTTCTCTCTCTCTTCTCCTTATGGCACCCCTATAGTACAGATGTTAGTGCATTTAACATTGTCCCAGTGTTCTCTGAGACCATCTTCATTTCTTTTCAATCTTTTCTCTTTCCCATTCCACATCAGTGACTTCCACTAGTCTGTCCTCCACCAAACTTATTTATTCTTCTGACTCCTGTATTCTGCTGTTGGTTGCTTCTAATGGATTTTTTATTCCAGTTATTGTATTTTGCATCTGTGCTTAATTAATCCTTAAATCTTGTATTTCTTTGTTCAATCTTTCTTGCAATTTATCAATCTTTTCCTCCAGTTTTTTTCCAAGATCTTGAATCATTTCCACTATCAGTACAAAGTCTTTTTGGAGGTTGATAATCTCCCGACCACTTAGCTGTTTTTCTGGTGTTTTTCCTTGTTCCCTCATCTGAGTCATAATTGTCTGCATTTTCATTTTGCATAGATTTTTGGCATGGTCTCCTTTTGGAAGACAATAGAGTTGTATCAACTCTTCTGATGTCTGTTCTCCACCCCCATCAAACCCATTCATTATCTATTTGAGCTTATCCAAATTTTCATATTTGTAAAATTTTTATTGATTGATTCATTTTTGGCCACACCCTCAACATGCAGAGTTTCATGGGCCAGGGACCAAACTAATGCCATAATGGTGACTTGAGCCACAGAAGTGACAATGCTGGATCCTTAACTTCTAGGCAATCAGAAAATGTCTGCATATTTTTAAAATGAATTATCCAAGATAATAAAGAAGTGTATAAACACATAAGCCTCTCCCTCTTATTGGAAGGCCACTGGTAAAAGATGTGACATCACTGGTATAATAATTTAGTTCTAAAAATAAGGAAGTCTGTTTAAATCTATTCAAGACAAGAAATTAATGGCATGTGTGGTAAGTAGACTAATACTTCCCTCTGGAACCTGTGAATATATTGCTTTACTTGACAAAAAGCAACTTTACAGAAATTATTAATGTTTCAGACCTTGAAAGGAGATTTTCCTAGATTACACAGGTCATCCCAGTTTAATCACATGACTCCTTCAAAGTAGAGAATCTTAAAGAGATATAACGATAACCAAAGCAGGTTCTAAGGCATGTGACCTTATCTTGCTTTGAAGTAGAAGGGAACCATGAGGAATGGGAACTGGAAAAAGCAAGAGAATGGAGTTTTCTCTGGAGCCTCCAGACAGGAATATAGCCTAAATAATAGGTTGATTTTAACCCACCAAGACCTATATCAACTTTTAACATACATTACTATAAGATAATTTGAATTGTCTAAGCCAGTAAACATATGCTAATTTTTATACCAGCGATAGAAAAGTAATAGAGCATAGTATAGTCCTGATGCTGTATATTAAATGTTATATTACACTGTAGGTTACAAAACCAACTTTTGAATCCTTGCTCCCTTCATTTGTCTTACTGGCAAACTCATTCACCAGTCAAAATGTGATTCAATCACCAATGCCTCTATAAAGCATTTCATGACACTTGCAGACAATACAATTACTTCTGTTCCTATACTACTTCTGTGTTTTGAACACATGTTACATTGCACATATTTGGGATACTATTTGTTTGTCTCTGCACTTGAGATTAATCGCATAAGTGTAGGTACATTTTAGAAAATGTTTTTAATATCCTAGTGGGCCAGAACATTATCTATTATATAGTACGTGCTTAATATATGCTTTTGAATTGAATCATTTATGAACTGGGTTAACTTGAACAAATCTCCTAACCTCTCCAAGCATCCATTTTTCTCATACACAAATAATAAAACACTGCTGCTCAAGAGATCAAGTCAGGTAACATTGTGGGAGGTTTCGTGAAAAGGATAGTGAAAGGATAATGAACTATATGAAGTTCATTATTTTAAATATACACAACCCCTAACATCTAAAATTAGAATTGAGGAGTTCCCATCATGGCGCAGCAGAAATGAATTCAACTAGGAACCATGAGGTTGCAGATTCAATCCCTGACCTTGATCAGTGGTTAAGGATCTGGCATTGCTGTGAGCTGTGGTGTAGGTTTCAGACGCAGCTTGGATCTGGTGTTGCTGTGTCTGTAGTGTAGGCTGGCAGCTACAGCTCTGATTAGAGCCCTAGCCTGGGAATCTCCATATGCTATGGGTGTGGCCCTAAAAAGACAAAAGATAATACACAAATAAATAAAATTAGAATTGCATATTTATATTAATAATATCAATAATAAAACTTCTGGCAATAAATTCAGATGAATTATTACTATCTATTTAGCAGCACAAACGAAATAAAGATTTTATCTAATTGTGGGACTTTTAAAAGGACAATCTAAGGGCAATGTTGAAGAGTAATAATATTTCAAGAGTAGGTTTTTCATGTGCATGTATCTAGACTGAAGGAAATAATAATAATAGGAAGGACTTTGCAATACAAAGTTAATTTTCTGAAGACAACTTGAGTGAAATATCCATAATGTTATGTTAAAAAACCTATAATAATAGCACATGATCTAGTGCAGTTAATTGCAATAATCAAGGTAAAACAGGGAATATGTTGCTAACTATGAATTTAGACACCATTTTCTTTTTTTCATCTTTTTGCCTTTTTCCAGGGCTGCTCCCATGGCATATGGATGTTCCCAGGCTAGGGGTCAAATAAGAGCTGTAGACACCAGACTACGCCAGAGCCACAGTAATGTGGGATCCAAGCCATGTCTGCAACCTACACCACAGCTCACCACAATGCCAGATCCTTAACTCACCAAGCAAGGCCAGGGACTGAACCCACAACCTCATGGTTCCTAGTCGGATTCCTTAACCTCTGCGCCAGGACGGGAACTCCTAGGCACCATTTTCAATGTTGATTCATATACCTTGTGTTCCACTCACTGTTCAAGAAATAAGCTATTCTCTCTCTTCCTCCTTTTTTTTTTTTTTTTTTTTGCTTTTTAGGGCTGTACTCATGGCATATGATCCAGGCTAGGAATCAAATCAGAGCTTAGCTGCTGGGCTACACCACAACCACAGCAATGCAGGATCCAAGTCGAATCTGTGACCTACACTAGAGCTCACGGCAATGCTGGATCCTTAACCCACTGAGCAAGGCCAAGTATTGAACCAGCATCCTCATGGATCCTAGTCAGATTCATTAACCGCTGACCATGATGGGAATTCCAGCTATTCTTTTTATAAAATCTTCTTTTCTCACATTTCATATCAGTGGATGCCAAGATACAGAATTTTAAGGTGCACTGCTGAGAAAAACCGAATAGTTGTCCATTTTACTTTTTAAATGAATACTACATCATATTTATTATTCACAAATGCTATAGTCATACAATTGTTTATGGGAGATTCATTTTTGTTCTACTTTCTATCATGTATACAAAGAAACTTTATCTCAGAATAACTAATCTTTCATTTTCCTCCACTCTACATTCTTCATAAGTCATATTTTCATTTGCAGTAATGTTTTCATGTTATTGTTATCTCCTGACTATAAAGATGAAATTACATGCCAATGGAGGAAACTTTTCACTCTGCACATAAAAGTTAATGGCTTTTAGAACTCCATGAGTTTTAATCAGGTAGTTTTGTAGCCAACATTAAGTTGGCTTCTTGGATGGTTGACTTAGAATGTTGCCCACCCAATGCAATGATGCTAATTCAAGTTAAAAACTAAAGTGATAATTTTCATCAATAACTCCCTATGAAGAAACTATAACTACAAAAGAAGGTTTAATCTTTTTCTATCTAAATGGATACCTAATAAGACATATAAAATGTTACTGTTTCACAGTGGCTATTAGTTTTATGAGATATAATAGTGGTTGAGAAGATTGCAGAGATGAGATAAAAAATGAAAAGATATATTTTTAATTTCTAAAGAAATGACAATAGAACATTTACCAATAGTATTTTAAGAATATAATTTTGGATTTTATAGATTCTCTCTATGCTAAAGTTTTTACATTATATTTATCTTTCAAAGATTTTAAATGATAATTATATCTGATCTAATCAAAGAGCTTCATGAAAATTGTATACCCATTTTCAAACATACCTCTCCAAAAGTTTTAGAACCTGGCTATCAGATCTTGTTGATTTCTCAAAGCACTGTGGGTCTACAGCCATATCACCCTGAAAGTGCCCAACCTCATCTCAGAACTGTGGAACTGACTTATTTGCAACACTAATGACAAAAAAACAAACAAACAAAAAAAAAAACACAACTATGCAAGTACCTGTGCTAGAAGAAAGTAAATTACAGATAGACATTCAAAGTTAACCAACAGGTATCTGACTAAATAACACCATTTTTTAAAAAAAAGGGAATGAGGCAAAGTGGTGAGTTAGATATTCAGATACTGGATTAGATATTTGAAGGCTACACAGAAGTTCTAGAAGGAACTAAAAGGAACAGAAGGATGTGATATAATCAAACATGTCTTGTGTTTGCTTAAACTTGGTCTCTTTAATGCACAATATAGAGAAACTGATTATGATTTAAATGTGAATTCCATCATTGTTTTTGGATAGGATGTTTGTTATTAATAGAAGAATAATCTCAGAAAATTATTTAACTCTTTAAACCAATTTCATTTTTAGTATATATTTTTTCACATGTCATTGAATAAAATAGGAAATTATCAAATTAGTTGACACTTTTAAAAGCTCCTTCTAAATGAAGCCAACATGCTACACAAATATAATTAAATTTTTTTCCTTATAAATTACTTTTTCGCTATCAATCAGTGCTCTCTAATACTACTATTGACATATTTTTTATTTCCTTTACTTAAAAATAAAAATTTAACATGATTATTTATAAAAAGATCTTGGTTTCTATTGAAATTTGCTATTAGGCTAGATGGGGAGAAATTACTCGCAATGAAGAGAAGAGGAAGAAAGGTAAGAATTCTAGCAAAAAGGAATAAATGGCCCAATAGGCCAAATAGACAGGGACCATGTGAAAAGTAGAACTAGCATAGGTCTCAGGAAACATGTTATAGCCAGATGAGTCAATGGTAAATGAAGCTCACAATGGGGTGTGCACTAAGGTTCAAAACCATGTGAGAGACAGAAAAAGAGATGGAGAGAGAGAGGCAAACTAGGAGAGACACAAAAGGTAAACCACTAGAAAATCTTATTAACCAATTATTATAAGATTAAATGAGGTAAAGAAAAATGACTTGGGATTCAAGTGGTTTCCAACAATTACTATATGGAATAGTGTATGGTGTAATATAAATTATCTAGCCTAATTCCCAGATACTAAAGGTCTTTGATGTATCACCTTTTAGTAAAGGGCTTATATTTCCTAGTCTGCTCCATCTAAGCATCATAAATTCAACTTTTGTGTCACCTGGATTCTCCCATTCTAGGTTTAACAATGTCTGAAAAGGGACCTTTTCCTTCAGACTTTACAGTCAAAGTAAAGTTTCATAAGAGTGGCTAAAACCATAACTCTGGAAGGAATCATAAGCAGTTTACTAAACAGTTAAGAAACAATGAGCTAGGGTTCATTAGAACAACAATTCATCATTTGCACTATAATAAACATCCTAGAAAAACTTTTCGCAATTGTTTGGCAAAGAAAGCTGCATGTAGGTTTTGAGCACACTAAGGGTAGGGGCAGTATGAAGTGAAAGATAAATTTCAGTTGTGTAGCAAACTGTGCAGACTCACATACATAATCCATATGTTTAGACATATATGTGTGTTTGTGTGTATATATATGTATATGTGTATATAATCATAAACTTAAAATAAATACAGTTAAATTCAGGTATTAATTTTAATCTCTTTTCAAGATAGGATAACAAAATTATCTCTATCATCATTCTGTTTAAGTCACTTTTTTATCACCTTGGTTTTGCATTATTCATGAATCTGCTTCAATGATCCATATGGTTCCAGTTTGTATTCCAATCATCACTTCCTTATTACCTCAAGTTTTATACATAATTTTTAGTGTCTCTGCTATAATTTTGCTCATGTTCACATTTGTACTTGATGAATTAAATATCTGTAACATTAGCTACTGTTATTCTTAGATTTCTATTACCCAGATATAGGCAATATTTGTATTCAAAAAAGTATACATTCTTCAAAAATGTTCACTACAATGTCAACTATATATTTCACAGAAAAGACTGTCCCCGTACCTCTGTAAACCACTCTGTGTTTTCTTTGAAATAATAGGGATGGATCTATAAATTATGGTGTTGTTTGGCAAATAAAGAACAACTGAGTACAATTTGGAAAAATAAAAAATAAAACAATTATTCTCCACTGCGAAGTCGTCATTACTTCTTTATTATTTGCTGTTTTGCACTGAAACATCTTCTCACATTTTACTAAAGAAGACAGCTTTACAGAAAAGTTATGAAAATGGACTACTTGGAATCAGTAAGCTATTTTAGCCCTGCCACTTACTGCCTGTGTGACTCTAGGTAGATTATCAAATTATGAAGTCTCATTAAACTCATGTATAAAAGGAAATAATAAATTCCCATTACCAAATAATTTGTGACAGGAATTTTATGAAAAACCATATGTAACACTCTTGGTGCTGGGGTTGGTATATCATAAGTCCTCAAGAAATTACAGCACTTGTGTTTTGTTGTTGTCAGTGTTAGATAATTTCCATTCGTTATGTTACAACTAAATAAACAAGGAAAGTTACTAGATTTACAAAGTTAGTGAAGGTATATCATATAGCCACTTCTCTATAACAAAGCACACATTTGAAGTAAAGTAAGGTCCCTATTGACATACATGTATATAAAATCTGAAATGAACCCTAATAAAGCAATTATAACAAAAGAATATCAATAATAAACCAGAAGTACCTAGAGGGATACTAATCATGAAGGATATGATAAGTGTCCTAGAGAAAACTTTGGTCTCTATTTAGGATGACAGAAGATACATTTTAGCCATGTCAAGGCAAGAATAACTTGAGTGATTATGTTGTAGCTTACAGAGGTCAGCCACACAACCTACATGAGCTGTGGGTTACTGGTTTTAGGCATTCTTTGGGAATTTATAGAAAGAAAGAAAACTTATCAACCTGTTACAGTTACTTTCCAGAAAAAAAAAAGTGAAAGGATCCACCACAAAACAGGGGCTGGTGTGCTTCTATAGGCAGAAACCAAAAAATTGGTGATTCCTGCCCAGTGCCCTGCAGTTACACCAAATTAATTTTAGTATAGATTTTCTTTCATTATTAGAATAGTTCACGCTAACCATACAACAGAGACTTTTATTCTGCAATAGACTCCTACACCTTGAAAGATTTCAAGATGTGCAAATAAATGTATTTTCATAAATGAAACTTTTGCAATCAGAAATACGTCCATTGTTTTTTCTACTTTTTCACTAAATTTCCAAATCTAAAATGAAGTCATTAAAAAACTTTCTAAATAACAGCTGTTAAAATTGATGAGGTAAAAAAAAATAAAGTTTTAAAAGTGACAATTTATTATAATTTTGTTATGATATTATATAAGTAATTTAAAGTGAAAGAATGTTATGTCATTTCACATGGTAACAGGGGGAAATGTGTATTTACACACAAACACACAACTGTGTATAATATAAATACTTATACTATACCTATAGTATACCCATAGTGTGTATGTGCATATGTGTATGAGGAATTATGTCTGTGTGTATTTGAAGTATTAAAAAAAATCTAAGAATTGTAATTATGATACTCAGGGAATTTTAAAGTCCTAAAGTTTAGATAAAGTTGAGAGGGGTGCATAGAGAAGTGAGATTATTACCTACTTTTTCTTTCACTGTGACTTCAATCCACTGTCTGAGATTAGGATAAACTTTTGGATGCAAAGACGTAAGCACACACCAAGTAAATACGTTATGGATATACTTTCTTTCCATAAAGTATGTTCCATAAACTCTTAGGATAGACAAATTGAAAACTGTTTTTTTCCAACTTAGGTTTGGTCGAGATGTTCCTTAAAACTCTTAGGATAAGACAAATTGAAAATTATTGATTACCACTTAGGTTTCAGAAATGCTGCAACACTGTTATCTAGTTTAATCAATTTGTTAATTTGTTTTAAACATTTTTAAAGAATGATATTACATTACAGCATTTGTGCTGGGCCAAATCTAGATATTAAGATATATAACCCAAAACACTTTGATTAAATAGATTTTAGTCTTCTAAGAAACCCAAAAGTAAATTTTGTCACCATAAGCTGTGATAAATGGCACAATAAAAGCACGCAGATACAGAGGGGAGTCAGAGAAATCGCTCCTTCCTCAGACTAGGCATCAGGGAAAGCTCACAAGCTGAGCTGAAGAATGAGTAGGAGTAAGTGTTGGGGAGAAATGGGGAAGGGCTCTCCAAACAGAGGAAGAAAAAAAATGGGATGTTAGAGAAAGCATTAGACATTTGGGAAACAACAAACAATTCAAAATGGCAGAAAGAGTGCATGTGGGCATATGGAAATAGGAGGTGTGTTCTTGCATATTTAATGAGTTTCACATCCTAGGATGAGTAAGAACACAGTTCTCTACACATTAGGAAACATTTTATGTGAGGAAGCCCAAATCAGTGTGGACTCCAGAATCAAACTGGTGTGTTTGAAATCTCGGCTCTACCACTTAGTAGCTTAAAGGTATTGACCAAAATTTTAAACGCATTGTGTCCTACATAATCACCTATAAAATGAGGATAAAAATAGCACCTACCTCATGATATGTTTAAGATACAAAAACTTAGTACTAGTGAACCATTTCAAGGATTTTCTGCCTTAATAAATTGCTTGTTATTTTTATAAAGAAAACAAAATTGAGGGGGCTTGTTTAATCCAATATGACATGAGAAGCAGTTTCACAGGGTCAGAATAGTTAGTGAGGCCTTCTTACATATTTGTAAGGGAATTAAGGAGGACTCTTCCCAGAGGGAGAATACTGAAAAAATCAATTGGGTATTTACTCTTTGGTGGAAATGAGTACATAATATTAATTCTTTAGAAAGGAAAAGAGGAGTTTCCTTTGTGGCACAGAGGAAATGAGTCCAACTAGGATCCATGAGGATGCAGGTTCAATCCTTGACCTTGCTCAGTGAGTTAAGGATCTGGCATTGCCATGAGCTATGGTGTAGGTCACAGACAAGGCTTGGATCTGGCATTTCTGTGGCTGTGGCATGGGCCGGTGGTCACAGCTCCAATTCGACCCCTAGACTGGGAACCTCCAAATGCTGCAGGTGCGGCCCTTTAAAAAAAAAAAAAAAAAAGGAAAGGAAAGGATAGGGAAAAAATGTAAATAAATATAAGAAATCTAAGTTACAAAATAGAAGAGGACACAGGAAAAAGAAAATAAGATATGATTAAGCTCTATCTTCCCTAAAGTCTATTCCTAGTCTTCTGCCTATGAATGCAGTCTCTCTCTGTCCTGGACCTTCAATAGGCATGGAGTACTAGAACTTTTTAAAAGGCTTCCCCAAACCTCAGAAAGACTGTTCCCCCGAGAGAATTAATGATGCCAGCTCTGGGTTTACTCTGAGCTGGAACTGAGCAGTGCAATATAAGTACTCATAGTAATTGTTTAAATCTTTATTGCTACAATTAATTAGAGACTCTAATATAGAAATATTTGCATGTTTTCTCACACGCACACATGCACACACACACACACACACACACACACACACACACACACACACACACACTATAATGCCACAATTCAATTCTAGCACTAACTATTCAAAATTAGAGGAGATTCCACAGGTTAAGTATATACCCCCCAACAAGACTGCTCTGATTTCAGGTGCCAGCTGTGAGTTCAGGAGTCCCAAGGCCCTGGACACTTCTAACTAGCTTGCTACATATTTTCAGGAGTTCCCACAATTTCCTCAGGTTTGATAAGGCAAGGATCAAAGACTGTGAGCAACAAAGCAGGTGCTCACTAGCATAAATGTTTACCTAGAGATCTTGTCATTCTCACTTTCTCTAGCAAAAACCTAGGCATAAGGGAGAATGAGGATAAAATTCCATCTTCCAGTAGATTTTCTCTCTTTAGCTTAGCTTCTCTTTATAAAACCAGGAAAATCATAACCCTTTGAAACATTAAATTTTTGATTCACTTGGAAGGTTTTATTAAGATATAATTAATAGTCAGGAGGAAATTTACTAGACATTTGGAATGAATTGAACCATTGCTTAATTATCAGACTAAAAATCCTTTTTAAAAAAGGCTTGGGTGTCCAAATCACTTAGGAAACTTAAAAATACCATTTTAAATGAATTGTTGTGTTGTTTATATATTGAAACTCTCCCAAAGATGTATAAACAGGAACTACAAGCCTAAAATGAATATTTTAAAACCATTAGCACAATGAGTTCCTTGTTAATTTTGCAATTTTATATATAGTGAATATTTCGAGCAGCTTAAGTTTTTCAAGAGATAAGCCCTTTTGAATTTGAAATTCTATTTTATTGAATTGCGCTTTTAATTTATTGGCTAGTACGATGTTAATATATCCATTTAACTTTCAACACTTTTCAAAATGCTTTTTATTTTTAACTCCCCCAAGACTCTCTAAAACAAATGATAGTGCTAGGCAAGGCATTCCAGCTCCGCTTGTCTAACCACAGATGAAAAAAAGGCATTACATGGAGGAAACAATCATTAAAGGATCTTTTACAGTTGGCTGAAGAATTGTTATGATTGGAATGGGAGGGACATTAACTTGCACATTACTCAAAGCAAAGTATAATGATATATTTTACAAGTTAAAGAGACTTTGCATTCTACCAAGATCATTTTCAATAATATAGGCAAAAGAGCTGAGCAGTTTCAGAGTATCTTTTTTTTTTTTTATCTAAGTATGTTGGATTTAAGCATAATTGATCCCTAATAGGCTCTAGGAGTTAGGTACAAATGCCCACTATGAACATAGAACCTATTCAAATGTGCCAGCTTTTTAGTCATACACTTTTACCTAAACAACCTGTTTGGTCCTTAGACCAAAAGTCCTTTTCAAACAGAGATTCCTACTTGATATTCTGGAAAAAGCTCGGTGCAGTGTCAGTCTCTGGTAAAAATCACATCATAACCTCACTGAAGGGTGCTGAACAAATATTAGTTTAGAAGCTAGAAGACATACTGTTAAACCCCTCTGGATCTTTTGCTCCAGGTTTTCCAATGCCACACACAGAAATGGAGTATGACCATAATTAGTGGTCTTTGGAACATAATCCTCTCGAATATAACTGGAATAATTCAAATGTCACAACTTGTATTTTCTGGTTCAAGAATATATAGAGTTTCTCAAATGTGATTATACATATCCCATACAGTGCTTTTTTTCACTGACATCACTCAAATATCATGATCATTAACTCGGGAAATCAATGTACACAGAGATAAAGAAACTTGTTCATGATCTTTGTTCTAGTAATGAATAATGCTAGGAATTTGCTTGAATTTTCTGACACCAAGGCAATTGTTCTTTCTCCTGTATTAAGTTTCCATCCTGAGCAAAAACTTTGACCTTTTCTAAGGTTAATCTAACTTTACAACCAGTAGACAAATGGGATCAACTTCCTCTATCTCTGAAAGTTGATCCTTCTGATTCTGCTGTGGTTGAAAAGTTTTACTACAGCTGTCCTGTGAGTTTACCCTGCTCTGAAACAAGTCAAGCAATCAGCCTCATGTTCAGTTAATGTGTAAAGTTTAAAGACTACCTATTACAGGCAAAGCTTCATTCCAGTCTCAGTGGAGAGGAAGACTGGGCGGGGGGTGTATACAGAATCATCAATTATACACTCATACATAGTCACCTATATAATAATGTCAATCAC
Source organism: Phacochoerus africanus (assembly GCF_016906955.1). NCBI lineage: Eukaryota > Metazoa > Chordata > Mammalia > Artiodactyla > Suidae > Phacochoerus > Phacochoerus africanus. The sequence goes on from NC_062545.1 coordinate 202,429,443, forward strand.
AGCATTTCAGTAGCATAAATTTGAAGCACTTCAATCATTTTCCATGTAATACTAGCCTTTTAGAATTCATCCTACAAGTTGTTGCAATTTCAACTTCTGAAAGGCTAGCTCTAGTCACTCTTAAGCTTGCTTAGAAAGTATTATCCTTTACTCCCTTTGCTCCTCTTACCCAACTGTATAAATACAAAACTCCTCATTTGCCATGTAATGGACAGTATCTTGGGCTATTTGTTTGTTTGTCTCAGCTTTGTATGGGGAAGAAGGATGATAGTATTTAAGCAATATTTTGCATGGCCCCTCCTCTATGACTCTTTTTTTTTTTTTTTTTTTACCAGGTATCACTCTATTGTCCAGGCAATTTGGAACCTATCAGAAATGGTTAAAATATAGCTTATGTTATAATCAGGAGCTTCTTTTCCTTATGCCTTCTCAGATTTTCTTTTCAAGGTGGATCAATAGGTGAGAATATTTCCAATTATGGTGATGTTTTTCTTGGGAAATGTGGAGTGGAAAAGGAAACTGGAATAGACATTGCCCTCCTTTAAACCTGCATTCTTAATGTCAGTCATGCATCCTTACTCATAATGCTTCAGACATGCCTTAATTTGTCTAAATCACAACAGTCGACAGGGTTAAGTTTCTATCCATAGTGATTCTGTGACCCATACAAATCAGAGAATTTAGATAGATCAACATATCAGGATTAATGTGCCTGGAGCAGAGAAAAATATCTGGCAGTTCCACTGTTCTTACACAGGAAAATAAGCCTGACTTTAACCTACCAAAGCACCATCTTTCTATACTGAAATAAACTCTTGGAAATAGACAAGTTGAGCATAGAAACTAAAGATTCAAAAAGAGTAGAAGAAAAAAGGGAAATGTGGCCTAACTTCACATACCTCTACAGGCTGCACAGCCAAAACAAAGGATAGCAACTTGCTACGATAATACTTGTATTAGCCTCACTCTTTATATTTTACAGAGTATTTTACATATATTATCTCATTCACTCTGAATTTCTATTACATTTTGATAGCATTATGATATCCTAATTTCCAGAGCCTGTGAATATTTTTTGCTACATAGCAAAGGATGACAATGATTGTGGATAGAATTAAGGAAGAAATTTCTTTGGATTATGTAGCTGGGTCCAATGTAATTTGAAGGGTCCTTAAAAGCAGAAGAAGAAAGTCAGAGGGAGATATGACTACAAAACATTGAATCTGTAGAGAGGAAATGTCAGTGACTTCGAAAATGGAAAAAGGGGATGACAACTTAAGAATGTGGGTAGCATCTAGAAACTATGGAAGAAAAGGAAATAGATTACCCTCTATAGTCTCCATAAGGAGACACAGCTCTGACAATGTCTTGACCTTGGCCTAGGGAGACACATGCCAAGTTTCTGAAATATATACTGTAAAATAATAAATGTATGTTGTTTTGGGATAATACATTTATGGTCATTTGTCACAGCATTAATAGAAAACTAATATAACACCCTTGAGAATTTTTTGAATACATACCCCCTATTTTAGCATCTGTATCTACACCATCTCCCTTCTATTGCTTATGTGTTCCTTGTGAGTAGGGTTGCCTTACTCATTTTGGCATCTTTCAACCTAGAACATTTAGCACAGTATTTAATAAAGAAGAGCACAACTGATATAACCTCTTGCTTTCTAGTTTATGGTTAATATTTTACTTTGTGAGTCAAAGTTTCAAATTTTTATTATTATACATTGATGTTTACATATCAACTCCCACTTTCTGTGAGTTCTGGGATGACCAAGCCCATGTTTCATTCATCTAGTGCCCAACATATAAAAGATATTTTAAACAGATTTTATAAGGAAAGAAGAAAGGAAGGAAAGAAGAGAAGGAAGGAAAGGAGGAAGGGAGGGATGGAGTTAGGGTGTAATCTATGAAGCTAAGGTATGACCAGAGACAGCATGATAATAAATATGTAAGAAAGTTCAAGTTTACAACTTCACATAATTAACAATGCTTGCTTAGTCCAGAAGAAGTGTTATTTACATATTTTCCTAATGACTATCTGAATTTACTTAAAATTCTGTTAAATGAATGTATATCAAAATTTCTTAAGTTTATTTGATCAGTACATTCAGGAATACTACATATTCTACTGTTGAACTTTTAACTTTTCACAAATGGATAAGAAATGGGCCAAAGATTCCAAAGGAACATGTATAATCAGGCAATTTATAAAAATTGGAAATATTTTACCTCTTGTAAGGATAATTTGCACTTTGCCCTTATTTAAAAATAGGGACAGGAGTTCCTATTGTGGCTTAGCAGATTAAGAACACGACATAGTATCTGTGAGGATGCAGGCTCAATCCCTGCCCTCGCTCAGTAGGCTAAGGATCCGGCATTGCTGCTAGCTGCAGTTCAGGTTGCAGATGCAGCTCAGATCTGCCATTGGTGTGGCTGTGGCACACACCTGCAGCTGCAATTCCAATTAGACTCCTAGTGCCATGGGTATGGCAATAAAAAATAAGTTAAATTAAATTAAATTAAAAATAGAGATGTAATCTGTTGAAAATGGGTAAAATACAAAGAAATTGTCAATCATGGCATGAAAATTCTAACAATGTGAATCAGGATGCTTCAAGTTTAGGCAAAAAATTGCATCCTTATAACTTAAGAACTTTTAATATTATTAGCAATGACTATGAAAGACCATTCTTATACTCAGTACCTGAATGAATGAACCCCTGCCTCTTAACTCTAACACATACGCTGATAAAATAAATATCTCATATTCAGGTAACTTACTCTGTAGGAGATTTTTGCACCAAATTATTCAATTACTTGAATTTTCCTATTAGTCTCACTTCTCCTTGGGTGGTTTTATTTGTTTTGTTTTGTTTTGTTTTAGCCTGCAAAATGATCTGTTCCTTTGAGTTGCTTATGTTTTTTAACCCAAAGATCTTATAACCAAATTTAAACTGATCTGAGATTTTTATAAAACAGATCTGTTTATCCTCTAGTTGCAACTATATTTTCCTTTCTTAGTGATTAAAACTTTGAAAGCCATATGCACATTCTTGTTTAAGTTGAATCCTTTGGGGGTTTGGCCTTAGTCTTTCCTGCTGTTGGTAAACAAAAGAGAATGCTTCCAATATGCAGGGCTGCCCTCTAGTGAAACCTATAAACCCAAAGGGGACACTCACTTGTAAAGGTGGATTTAGTTTTAAATTACCTTTCCAAAGTAAGTAATTCTCCAGGCTCCCTCTCAGATTGATCTGCCAAGCCAGCCACTTTGTAAGAATTAATACGGCTTCTTGAATTTGAGAACTACAGATGGCAAAGGCATATAAACTTAGTGATAGGAAAACAAGCTTCTACAAGGATTCCTAAGCAGCATATATTATGAATGTGTTCCTCACTTACCTTTTAATTGAAGACATAACATGTGACTTGCATGATTTACTGAAGGAAATCTACTCCTAGTTAAGCTTGCCCATCCTAATCTGTTCAAGAAATTCTCAACACTGGAGCTCCCGTCGTGGCGGAGTGGTTAACGAATCCGACTAGGAGCCAAGAGGTTGTGGGTTCGGTCCCTGCCCTTGCTCAGTGGGTTAATGATCCGGCGTTGCCGTGAGCGGTGGTGTAGGTTGCAGACGCGGCTCGGATCCCGCATTGCTGTGACTCTGGTGTGGGCCAGTGGCTACAGCTCCGATTGGACCCCTAGCCTGGGAACCTCCATATGCCACGGGAGTGGCCCAAGAAATAGCAAAAAGACAAAAAAAAAAAGAAAAGAAATCCTCAACACTAAGAGAAAAAAAATTTCTAAGGTCATCAATGTAAATACTATTAATTAGTTGACATAAGGTATTATCTATTAATAATTTATTTTATCACTATGGTTCCTTCAATCTTTCCTCATTTCTGTTCTACTTTCCATTTTACTACTTGTATTTACATTAGTCACAAGTAAAATTATGCCTTCCTCTTTTTGCTTCTGAGAGTCAGTTTTCTAATTTTTCTGTCTCTTATTCAAGCAGAAATAAGCAATTGACCCTGAAAATGTTTAAATATTACTTTTCCACATAAAAATGGGGGAAAATGTTCTCTTCATTAGGTCTGAAATTTTTTCTTTCTTGAATTTTTACTCTCTTTTTATCATCCAAGCAAAACGTTTGACTTCTCTCATCATTTTTAAAATAAGCATAAGACTGAGGTGTGACCAAGATGGCCGAATAGGGAGAGTGGGCTCACCTCTTCCTATGGGCACTCACAGACAAATATCTATGACAGTGACCTCAAGACTAGAAGAAAAGATTTTCCACACATAAAAAAGGGGAGGGGTGGAGATGTGCTATAGGCAGGACCCACACTCCTGGGAAGCTGACCCACAAATAGGAGGAATATCACACTTGCAGAGGTCCTATTCTAGGAGCGAGAATTCTGAGCTCCACATTGAGCTCTCCAGCCCAGAGGGCCTGAACCAAGAAGACAAGTCCCCAGAATGTCCGGCTTTAAAAACTAGCAGGGCTTACCTTTTGGAGTATCAGTAAGCTATAGGATATAGAGACTTCACTTTAAAGGGCAGGCACAAAATCTCACACACTCCGAGTTCTAGCACAGAGGCTATAGTTTGAATAAAGCATGGGCCAAACCCATTTGCTCATCTTGCCTCAGGTTTTTAGAAAGGCAGGAGGAAATTGGGACTCCCTGTGGGGATGAAGATACTAGTAACAGCCATTTTTGGGGTACTGGCTTTATCACAAAGACACTGGTGCTGGCAAGTGCCATTTCAAAGTCCTCCCTTTACCCTAATAGAAATTGGGACTTACCCATCCACTAATGGGTCAGTAGCATCCATGAATCCCCTGGGCCACACAGCACTGCAAGGGAAGCCTACCCCAACCTCCAGTGGCCAGCAGACACAAAGAGAGACGGGCACTCACAGCCAATCAGGCTGGGGTCTACCATCCCTGCCTACCAAGGTACCCACACTATGTGGCCCCACCATAGGAGAAGGGCTCATGCAGCTCACAAAGGGGCACTCCTAGAATATACAGCTCTGGTGACCATAGGGGAGCATGTTACCAGGGCCCATAGGACATCTCCTACATAAGGCCACATCTCCAAAATAAAAATCAACCTGCCTAATACACAGAAAATAACAAAGACAATAAAGCAAAATGAGGAGACAGAAGATATGTTCCAAACGAAGGAACAAGACAAAACTTCAGAAAAAGAACTAAATAAAGTAGATATAAGGAAGCTATTTGATTAAGATTTCAAGATAATGATCATACAACTGCTCATCAAACTGGGGAGAAGAATGGATGAACACAGTGAGAATTTCAGCAAAGGGTGAGAAAATACAAAGAAGAACCAAACAGAGCTGAAGGGTACAATAACTGGAATAAAAAATACACTAGAAGGAATGAACAGTATATTAGGTGATACAGAGGTACAGATCAGTTACCTGAAAGAAAAAGTAGTCAAAATTATCTAACATGATCAGAACCAAAAAAGAAAAGAAAAGAAAATGAATTATTTATTTTGTTTTAAAATTTTTATGGCCATACCCAAGGTATATGGAAGTTCCAGGGCCAGGGAATGAATCCAAGCCACAACTCAACCTATGCCACAGCTATGGTAATGCCAGATCCTTTAACCTACTGTTCTGGGCTGGGGATCCAACTCCTGCCTCCACAGTGACCTAAACCCCTGAAGTCATATTCTCAACCCACTGTGCCATAGATGGAACTCTGAAAATGAATATTTTAAATGAGGATGGTTTAAGAAATCTCTGTAAAAACTTCAAGAATACTAATATTTGCTTTACTTGGATCTCAGAAGGATAAGTGAGAAAGGAACAGAGAACTTATTTGAAAAAAATAATAGCTGAAAACTTATCTACTTGGAAAATAAACAACATTCGTGTCCAGGAATCCAAGAGAGTCTCAAGCATGATAAACCCAAAAAGGTATACACCAAAACATTATAAGCAAAGTGGCAAAAATTACAGATAAGGAAAAAAATCTTTAAAGCAGCAAGAGAAAAGCAGCTAAGTAGGTACAAGGAAAATCTCATAAGAATGTCAGCTGACATTTCAGCAGAAACTTTGTAGGCCATAAAGGAGTGACATGATATATTCAAAGTGATAAAAAGAAAAAAAAGCCTACAACCAAGAATATTCAATATGGCATGGTACACTCAAATCTAAAGGACAGGTAAAGATTTCTACAGACAAGGAAAATCTAAAAGAATTCTGTACCACCAGACCAGTTTTACAAGAAATGTTGAAGAGACTTCTGTAACAAGAAAAGGGCGCAAAACTGGAAATATAAAAATTATGAAAGGAAAAAACCTCACAATAAAGGCAAACATATATCTTTGTAAAGAAGACTGAAACAAAAAGTAACTAAAAAAACAACCAGAAAATAATTAATAAAATGTCTATATATATATATATATATATATATATATATATATATATATCAAAAATTACTTTAAATGTAAATTAACTAAATGTTCCAACCAAAAGACATAGAGTTGTTGAATGAATAAAAATAAGACCCATACATATGCTGCCTACACGAAACTCACTTCAACTTTAAAGACACACAGACTGTAAGTGAACAGATTAAAAAAAGGTATCCCATGAAAATTGAAACCCCCCAAAAAAGCAGTAGTAGAAACACTAATATCTGAAAAAATTGACTTTAAAACAAACACTGCAAAAAGAAAAGAATGACACTGCATAATGTTAAAAGGATCATTATACAACTACAGATGTGATAAATTCATTTGAGTAATAAAAAAAGAAAAATAAATAAAAGGATCAATCCAACAAGAAGATATAACAATTCTAAATAAACATACAGCCCACAAAAGAGTAATTATTACATAAAGCAAATATTTACAAAGAAAAAGGAGGAAAGTGATAGTAATTGATAGTAACATGGTAACAGTAGGGACATTAACACCCCACTTACATCAATGGACATCACACAGACAGAAAATCTAATATAGGTGGACAATGGCCTTAAATGATATAATGGACCAGATGGAATATAAAATACATGTCATATGTATACCTAAACAACAGAATACAAATTCTTTCCAAGTGCACATGGAACATTCTCTAGGTTAGATCACATGGTATGCTACCAAACAAGTGTCAGTTAATTTAAAAAGACTGAAATCAATCAAAGAATCTCTCACCACAGTGGTATGAGACTAGAAATCAACTACAGAAAAAAAAAAACTTCAAAAGCACAAACACATGGAGCATTAACAATATGATACCAAGCAACTAATGGGTCACTGATGAATCCAAGGGGAAATTAAAAAAATACCTGAGAGTTCCCATTGTGGCTCAGTGGTAACAAACACAAATAGTATACATGAGGCCACATGTTCAATCCCTGGCCTCAATTAGTGAGTGGGTTAAGGATCCTGCCTTGCCATGAGCTGTGGTGCTGTTGCTGTTACTATTGCTGTGGCTATGGCTGTGGCCAGCAGCTGCAGCTCCAGTTTGACCCTTAGCCAGGCAACTTCCATGTAGGGCATGTGCGGCCTTAAATACACCTATAAATAAATACACAATATTGGTGTATATATATTGGTGTCTATATAACTGAAAATGGAAGCATAACAGTCCAAAATCAATGGGAGATAGCAAAAGAACTCTAAGAGGAAAGTTTTTAGCAATGCCATCCTACCTCAGAAAGCAAGAAAAATCTCAAATAAGCAATTTAATCTTACATCTAAAAGAACTAGAAAAAGAATACACAAAACCCAAAAGTTAATAGAAGGAAAGAAATAATTAAGATCAGAAGATAAATAACTGACATAAAGACTAAAAAAAGCAATAAAAAGGTCAATGAAACTAAAAAGAGATTTTCTGAAAATAGAATCAAAATTGATAAACCTTTAGCCAGATTTATCTAGCAAAAAGAGAATGGACCCATATAAATAAAATCAGAAATGAAAGACAAGTTAAACTGGAACCACAAAAATACAAAAGATCATAAGAATTACTACAAACAATTATACACCCATAAAATAGAAAACTTGGAAAAAAAATGACAAATTCCTAGAAAGGAAAAATCTCCCAAGACTAAATCAGAAATAAATAGAAAATATGAATAGAGCAATACCACTAGCGAAACTTAATCAGTAATAATTGTAAAAACTCCCAAGAAGCAAAAGTCCAGAACCAGGTGGCTTCACAAATGAGTTCTACTCAACATGCAGAGAAGAGTTAACAACTTCCCTTCTCAAAATATTCCCAAAAAATGGCAGAGGATGGAATACTTCTGAACTCATTCTATTACATCAGCATCACTCTTGATATCAAAACCAAAGGCATCACAAAAAATAAGAAAATTAAAGACCAGTATCATTGATGAACTAGATGCCTGCTATGATTTAGCTATATCAAGCCACTTAAACATTTTAAGACAGTCATGCTTTTTCATATTTCTTCTTCCTTAACATGTCAGGCCTCTGGGAGACCTACTAGCATCAGTTATCTATTTCTGTATAACAAATTCCACAAACTCAGAGACTTAAAAAACAACATATATTTATTATTTTATACTTTATATGGGTTAGGAATCCTGGCATGACTTAATTGAATCCTCTGCTTAAGGTCTCATAAGGTGCAATCAAGGCATCATCCTTTGCATGGTCCCATTTGGAAGTTTAACTGGGTAAGAATTTTCTTCCAAGTTCACTGAAATTGTTGATCTAGCTCAAGCCAAGGAATTATTACCTGGACAATATATGTACAGTTAAAAAGTATTCTTTGTAGTATAAAAAAAAAGAAGTAAGAAGAAATAGGATTGAGGAAACCACAATTGGAAAGCAATCACTTAAATAAGCCAGTATACAGATCTAAACATGAAGATGTTTTTTAAAAAAAAAAAAAAGATTTCAAAATCATACCATGGGGAAAGAAAGTAAGAAAATATAGATTTTTTTAATTTTAATGATGGGTTTGAGCCTATATGACTATCAGGCTAAAGCAAGCAGATACAGGAAGGGATAAACATAACTAAAAATAGGGCAACCACAAATCAAAACTAAATATTACATTCACAAAAACTGAAAAGAATTCAGGCATAACTAAATGGAAATCATCCAACTGAAAAACAAAAGCAAGAAAAGAGAAACAAAGAATCAAATGGAAAACAAAGTTTAAAATGGCAATAAATACATATCTATCAAAAATCACATTAAATGCCAATGGACTGAATGCTCCAATCAAAAGACACAGAGTGGCAGACTGGATTAAAAAAATCAAAAACCTTCAATCTGCTGTCTATGAGAGACTCACCTTAGGGCAAAGGACACATAAAGTTTGAAAGTGAGGGGATGGGAAAAGATAATTCATTCTAATGGAAAAAACAGGAAAGCAGGAGTTGCAATACTCATATCAGATAAAATAGCCTTTAAAATGAAGGCCATAAAGATAGCCAAAGAAGGACACTATTAATGGTTAAAGGATCCATTAAAGAAGAGGATATTACAATTGTCAATTTATATGCCCCTAATATAGGAGCACCCAGATACCTACAACAACTACTAACAGACATAAAAGGATAAATAGATGGGAGTACAATCATAGAAGGAGATTTTAACACCCCACTCACAACAATGGACAGATCCTCTAGACAAAAAATCAATAAGGCAACAGAAATCCTAAATGACACAATAGAAAAGTTAGACTTAATTGACATTTTCAGTACATTACATCCAAAAAAATCAGAATTTATATTCTTCTCAAGTGCAAATGGAACATTCTCCCAGATCAATCACATACTGGGGCACAAAGTTAACCTCAACAAATTTAAGAGTATAGAAATTATTTCAAGTATCTCCTCTGGCCACAATAGCATGAAACTAGAAATCAACCACAGGAAAAGAAGTAAGAAGAAACCTACTACATGGAGACTAAACAACAGGCTACTAAAAAACCAATGGGTCAATGAGGAAATCAAGAAGGAAATTAAAAAATACCTTGAGACAAATAATAATGAAGACACGTCCACTCAAAATCCATGGAATGCCGCAAAAGCAGTGCTAAGAGGGAAGTTCACAGCAATACAGGCTTTCCACAAAAAGAAGAAAAATCTCTAATCAACAACTTAACCCTCCACCTTAAAGAATTAGAAAAAGAAGAACAAAAAAGACCTAAAGTCAGCAGAAGGAAGGAAATCATAAAGATCAGAGAGGAAATCAATAAAACAAAACATAGACTGAAAAAACAATAAAAAAAATTCAATAAAACCAAGAGCTGGTTCACCAAGAAAAGGAGAGAAAAAACCCACGTAAACAAAATAAGAATTTAAAAGGGAGAAGTCACAACAGATACTACGGGAATACAAAAACAATGAGAGAATACTATGAACAATTGCATGCCAAAAAATCTGACAACCTAGAAGAAATGGACAACTTTCTAGAGACATAACAGCCTTCCAAAATTGAATCAAGAAGAAATAGTTCAACTGAACATACCAATCACTAGTGTCATAAAAACACTCCCTACAAATAAATGTCCAGGACCAGAGAGCTTCACAGGTGAATACTACCAAACATACAAAGAGAAACTTATACACATCCTCCTTAAACTTTTCCAAAAGGAAAAGGAACACTCCCAAAGACATTAAATGACACCAACAACACCCTAATTCCAAAACCAGACAAAGATACCACCAAAAAAGAAAACTATAAGCCAATATCTTTGCTGAATACAGACACAAAAATTCTCAACAAAATTTTAGCCAACTGAATCCAACAAACATATAAAAAAAATCACATACCACGACCAGGTGGGATTAATCCCAGGTGCGCAAGGATAGTTCAACAAATGCAAATAAATCAATGTCATACACCACATTAATAAAAGGGAAGTCAAAAACCACATGATCATATTAATAGATATAGAAAAAGCATTTGACAAAGTCCAACATCCATCATTATCAAAACTCTTACCAAAGTGGGTATAGAGGGAACATACCTTAACATAATCAAAGCCAATTATGACAAACCCACAGTAAATATAATACTCAATATAGAAAAGCTGAACGCTTTCTCACTCAAATCTGGAACAATACAAGGATGCCCACTCTGACCACTGTTATTCAACACTGTATTGGAAGTCCTAGCCACAGCAATCAGACAAACAAAAGAAATAAAAGGCATCCAAATTGGAAAAGAAGTGGTAAAACTGTCACTGGATGCAGATGACATGATACTATATATAGAAAACCCTAAGGACTCAACCCAAAAACTACTCAAACTGATCAACAGATTCAGCAAAGTAGCAGGATATAAGATTAACATTCAGAAATCAGTCGCATTTCTGTATACTAACAATGAAATATTAGAATAGGAATATAAAAATACAATACCTTTTAAATCACAACCCAAAAACTTAATCACCTAGGGTATTTAAGGTAGTTCTCCTAGATGCTTATAACGATAAAATATTCACCAAGGAAATGAAAGAAGATGTAAAGAAATGGAAAGATAATTCCATGCTCCTGGGTGGGAAAAATTAATATCGTAAAAATGGCCATCCTACCCAAAGCAATCTACAAAGTCAATGCAATCCCTATCAAATTACCCAGGACATTTTTCACACAACTAGAACAAACAATCCACAAATTTATATAGAACCACAAAAGACCCATAAGTGCCATAGCAATCCTGAGGAACAAAAACCAAGCAGGAGGCATAACTCTCCCAGACCTCAGGCACTATTACAAAGCCACAGTCATCAAGACAGTGTGGTACTGGTACCAAAACAGACAGACAGACCAATGGAACAGAAGAGAGAACCCAGAAATAAACCCAGACACCTATGGTCAATTAATCTTTGACAAAGGAGGCAAGAATATAAAATGGGAAAAAGACAGTCTTTTCAGCAAGCATTGCTGGGAAACCTGGAGAGCTGCATGCAAATCAATGAAACTAGAACATACCCTCACACTATGCACAAGGATAAACTCAAAATGGCTGAAAGACTTAAATATAAGACAAGACACCATCAAACTCTTGTAAGAAAACTTAGGCAAAACATTCTCTGACATCCACCTTACAAATGTTTTCTCAGATCAGTCTCCCAAGGCATCAGAAATAAGAGCAAAAATAAACCACTGGGACCTAATCAAACTGACAAGCTTTTGCGCAGCAAAGGAAACCCAAAAGAAAACAAAAAGACAACTTACAGAATGGGAGAAAATAGTTTCAAATGATGCAACTGACAAGGGCTAAATCTCTAAAATATACAAACAATTTACACAACTCAAAGCAAAAAAGCCAACAACCCAATGGAAAAATGGGCAAAAAAACTGAATAGACATTTCTCCAAAGAAGATACACAAATGGCCAACAAGCACATGAAAAATAACATCCCTGATTATTAAAGAAATGTAAATCAAAACTACCATGAGATACCACCTCATACCAGTTGGAATGGCCATATTAATAAATCCATAAATAACAAATAACAAATGCTGGAGGGGGTGTTAGAGAAAAGGAAACCCTCCTGCACCGTTGGTGGGAATATAAGTTGGTACAACCACTATGGAAAACAGCATGGAGGTACCTCATAAAACTATATATAGAACTAACATATGACCCAGCAATACCACTCCTGGGCATATACCTGGACAAAACTCTCCTTGAAAGACACATGCATCCACATGTTCATTGTAGCACTGTTCACAATAGCCAAGACATGGAAACAACCCAAATGTCCATCAACAGATGATTGGATTAGGAAGATGTGGTAATATATACACAATGGAATACTACTCAAAAGAATTAAATAATGCCATTTGCAGCAACATGGATGGAACCAAAGACTCTCATCCTGAGTTAAATAAGTCAGAAAGAGAAAGACAAATATCATATGATATCATTTATATCTAGAATCTAGTATATGGCACAAATGAACCTTTCCACAGAGAAGAAAATCATGGACTTGGAGAGTAGACTCATGGTTGTCAAAGGAGAGTAAGTAGGAGCGGGATGGATTGGGAACTTGGGGTTAATAGATGCAGACTATTGCCTTTGGAATGGATAAGCAATGAGATCCTGCTATGTAACACTGGGAACTATATCTAGTCACTTATGATTGAGCATGATAATGTGAGAAAAAAGAATGTATGCATATATGTGTAACTGGGTCATGATGCTGTACATTAGAAAATAGGTAGAACACTGTTAACCAGCTATAATGAAAAGAAATAAAAATCACTATATAAAAAAAGATTGAAAGTCTTATTTGTTTGAAGAGACAAACCTCACTCAGTCACCTCTTCTCTATTCCCTCTCACTTTAAACTCCAAGATTATAGATAACAAACTAGATACATGGCCTTCTCTCAATGCTGCTTCTTTCTAAAGATATTAAAGATAAATTTCAACCACTGGACTTGCCTGATGGAAGGTAGCAAAGAGAGACTTTGGACCCCTGGACCCTCTGCTCAGGGGCTGAAACCCTACTCTTTCCAAATTTACCTGGGCATATATAGAGTTGGACCTGGCCTTAGGTTCACATAGTATACATTATCAGACAGAGTAGCTATATCATCAGGATAAAATGAATACCCAGAGAGGATAATTAGACACACAACGTTTCAAGGACCATGAAGTAAAAACACCAACTGAATAAACCATCTGAACATTGCAATGGATGGATCGATAACTTAAAATAAGTGTAATATGGTAGGATATAAATGATGATATCAGCAATATAGGCAAGAACAAGAAATCTTATTTTTTAAAACTGCTAGAAATTATGAATAAATTTCTAGCAGATAAAATAAGATGATACAATTTAAGAATAAATATGTGAATTGGGATATTATATTAAAAATACAAATGAAAGAAAAATGAAAATTAAAAATAAAAGAAGGAAGCTATAAAATCAAGCAAGATGTATGGTAAATAGAAAATGACAAATACTCAGACCAAAGAAGTTTTGATGTAGAAATGCCCATATGGAGAATGCTCTTGATAAAAAGGCTCAAGTAGAACAAAATATTTTTGTAAAACTTTTTTTATCCCCCAAATAACAATAATCATAGAAGTGAAAATTAAAGAACAGTAGGGTAGGTGGTCATCTCCTGTGCCTTCCTAACATCTTATGTAAACCTCCATTACAGGACTTTCCATTCTGTTTCAGTCTAATCTATTTATGTGCATGTCTCCTCTGGTAGTCAGTTATATCTCTCAGAAGAACAAGTGTAGGCATTTTTTACCTTTGTCTTTCAAAGTTTACACAAAGATATTATAATCTATCATAAAACTTGGCATGTAACAGGCACTCTCTATATACAGTTAAATGGAGTTGGATTAGTTTTTGTCTAATACTTTCAATTATACTATTATTTTACTTGAACTCTTGTGGCCAACTCAGACCTCAAAACTTAGTTGACTTTAACTAGCTGTTTTGCTATCTGTCTTACTGTTTTTCCTGAAATTGGTCCTAAGGCTTCCCCATTCTCTGACCACTCCATCTGATCTTCTAACCTATTATATTGCCTAATGATGACAGATTCGTGGGAGATACACAACGAGACTTGTATCCAGTTTTCATGGGCCCACAGGTTGGGACTAACATTTAGAAGAGTGTTAATAAGGGACTGGATAGAGTGAAAAATGAAATATTTGAAAGAATGAAAAACACTGTCAGATGTACTATATAAAGTATTGGAGGAAAAAAAACTATGCTATAAGATAGCCTTATGAACAAAAGTAGCCTCTTCCTTATGTAGACTGATCCACAAAATAGAGCATACATGCATACTCTTAGAAGAAATTCAGCCTATTTTAAAAAAAAAAAAAAATTCTTGCCTTGCCTTCCAAAATTGTCAACAATTCCCCTTAATGTTGATTGGGAGATAGATGTAGAAACATCTCTGCAGTCAACTTTGTGTTTGAAGTTCTCACATTGCTACCATCTTTCTAAGCCAATTAAGCATACCTTTATCATTCCTCCTGGTAGGGTTTTTCAGTATGTGCTAAATGGTTTAATTAAAATCTGTCCTATTTCCCTAATGCCCATTTGGAGGAATATCTTTCTCAAAATAGCAATTAAATATATAACAATTCATTACTTAGGAAGAAAAAAGAATCACAAATTGTCCCCCAAAGATAAACAAGCAGACTTTCAATTATCTCATTTTATATCCTGCTTTACAAATGTATAATGGCATTTTTCTTTTCCTTTCTAACTGAATTTGCCAAAGTAATCCCCCAGTTGGGAATTTTGATGTCTTATAGTAGAAACTGTCCTGTTACTATGATTAGAGTGGATGGGGAAATATATAACAGCAAACATAGTGATGTTGTTAATAGTAAAGATGCATGGTCTAGTGGAGAGAGATTAGGTTTTACAGATATCTTCACTAATTCTACCATTGGGTAAGCACTCTGCCAACCTCTTTATAAATAGCATTGCAAACTCTTATAAAGTTTAATATTATGATTCTCATTTGATAAATGATGATACTATATCTTTGAGAGGTTTAGTAATTTCCCCTAAACTAGTTATCTATTAAGTGGAGAACAGAATTTGAACCCAAATTTGCCTGACTCAGAATATATTACCTTCTTCCTTTCCAGAATAAATCAATGGAAGTTTTAAATGTAAGTTACATACTATAAACTTTGCCTGAATTTTACCTTACTTCTTTTTCCTAAGATCTGAACTTAAGTCTCTGCCCTTTCACAAACTAGGGATGTGACCTTAGACCAACAACAGCATCACTCTAGACCCTCAGAAAGGGTGGGATTTTCCTACTCTTACGATTTTTTTGTAAGGTTTCTACACAGGAAAGAACAGAGCAGTGAAAATGTGATTATGGATAGCTTACAGAAATCAGAAATTTGTCAAAAGAAGTGTATGAAGAACCACTAAGCTAAAAGATGGGCCTTCACCTAAGTGACAAAAGAGGTGAGATTTTATGGTTGAGGTGATGTGCCAAGGTATATAATCTTTACATTATTATAAGGACTTTAAGCCAAATTCTTAGATTTCTTTCCTAAACAAGGTTCCTGACCCAAGATGGTTTGTTATGCTTTGCAAAGTTTAATACATACTCAGTCTTGTGACACTCCACATCACATCAGGCAGAGCAGCATGAGTGGATGCAAATTAGCTAACTGTTTCTGCTAGATATGTTATGTAGGGAACAGAAGACTTAATTCTACAAGGCTGGACTCTCATGCATTTTCTTCCAACAATAAATTCACTACAAATAAAAAATAAACATTAAATGTTAAACCTATGAATATCTTTAAATGGCTAAAATACACACCAGAATTGAGCTGTCTTTGTACTTCCTAAGTCTGTTCAATGATAGAAAATCATTTGAAAATGGTATTCTAAATTCAATGATTAATTTAAAATTGTTCTGGGAATTTCTACTTTTGGTTGTGTCTTCTGTGTCTAATAAAAACAATCCTTGAAGATAGGAGCCTATAATTCTCTCCACACGAGAAGCAAAAGCTCAGACTTTTTGGTATCAGTTATACTAGGCTCCTGGAAATACATTTTTACAGGCTTGGAGTACAAAGGGAATTGCTATTAATCCTAGAGCACATCGGTTTTCCCTACATAGCATTCTTTAAATCAAGAAATGGGAACTAATTAAAAACAGAAGAGGTATAGAAGGTGCTATTTCAGGGTCTATCTAAATAATATATATTCACTTATATAGGATGCAACTGATATAGATTTAGAATCTTTGAGTTAGAGAGTGGATTTAGAAAACCTGAGGTATAAGGAAGGAAACATAACCAGGAATTTTCTTGAAAAGGTTATCTGAACAAGTTCACGAAATATAACAGCAAAATGGGAAAGAAGACCATATTTGAAGTGGTATGTAGGATTCAGCCAGGATCATATAGAATCCTCTCAGAAAGCAAAGTGAAAGGAACCCTTCAAATAATAAAAACATCTCTCCTATCTCAACTCTGCTTTCACAGGCATATCATCTCTCATACCAAAGGCTCACTTATTTTTATTAAAGTATAGTTGATTTATAATATTAGTTTTGGATGTACAGCATAATGATTCGGTGTTTTTGCAAATTATACTCCGTTATGAATTGTTACAAGATAATGGCTATAATTCTATGTGCTATAGAATATATAACTATAGCTAATCGATTTTATCTGTTAATCCCATAACCCTAAATTATCTCCCCCCCTTTCCTCTCCCCTTTGGTAACCACAAGTTGTTTTCTATATCTATGAGTCTGTTTCTATTTCGTATATACATTCATTTGCAGTATTTTTAGATTCTACATCTAAGTGATACCATACAGTATTTGTCTTTGACCCATTACATGAAACATAATATTCTCTGGGTACTTCTACATTGCTGCAAATGGCAGAATTTCATTCATTTTTATGACCAAGTAATATTCCATAAGGGGTGTGTGTATGCATGTGTGTGAGCATGTGTTTTCTTAATCCAGTTGTCTGTTTATGGGCACTTGGGCTGCTTTTAGGTCTTGGCTATTTTAACTAGTGATGCTATGAACACTAAGGTGCATATATCTTTTTTGAAGTAGTTTTTTCATTTTTTCCAGACAAACAACAAGGAGTGAAATTACTGGATCACACTGGTAGTTCTATTTTTTAGCTTTTTGAGAAACCACCAAACTGTTTTCCATGGTGGTGCACCAATTTACATTCCATCCAACAATGTACGAGTTACTTTTTTAAAAATTTTTCATTTTCCTTTCTGCCATTTTCAGCAGTAGCTCATGGGCTCAACCCTGTCTATGCTCTGCTTCAAGGTCACACACAATGTTGGAGCATTAGTACTGGTTAGAAGTGGTCTCTCTCTTTTAAAATACTAAGCAGTTCTCTCTAATATTACTGAATAATCTTTTCCTCACCCTCTACCACCAGTTTTTCTGCACAAGATACTGCAGGGGTGAGGGTTCAAATAGAAATCAGATCATTGGCCTAAGAAAGAATTGCACTCATTACATATTTTAACACTACTCTTCATTCTGAATAGTTAATTATGGATTTCAAGCATTAAAAAAGAAAGCCTTGCAGCCTGTACAAAAATTCTCTTGAAGAGACTGTTTTCATGAAAGTGCCTAAAGTACTTCATCTTCTCCCATAAAAGCAAGAGAAGATGATGACAGTCCAGCTGCTCGGCAAGGATTGCTTACCCTTTATGGGCTCCCAGAAACTTCCATGCAACATAAAGAAATTCATATTTTTATTGCCTCATATTCTCTCAGCATGAAGAAGAATTTACATTTCTTAATTGGATTTCTTTCTCTCGGCACGAGAAATTGCAACTATTTCACTAGACTCTACTGCTTAGCAGCCCCCAAGAAGCAGTTGTATCACTTATTTATAAGGCAGGGTGTAGGGCAAAGTTTTTCAGTAAAGTCCAAGGACTACTTACATTAGGATTGCTAAAATGTGTTATAAAAATGCAGTCCTAAGTTGTTCTCCAGAGCTACAAAATCAGACTCTCCAAGGGTGGGACTGAGAAATCTTCACTTTAAAAGTTCTGTATGCTTTTCATTTATGCATAAATAAAGAATTACCAATTTAATAGAAATGACAGAGATTTGGGAATCCACCTGAGAAAACCTTTTTTTAACTGTTTTTTCCTGGTTTGATCAATATGAAATGGTGAATTCTACACATGGTCTTTTAAGATCTAAGGGTATGCAATTTGTAAAAGATGAACCTGGAATTCATAGAGTGGGAAGAGTTCTGAAATTTTCAACTCAAGAAGGAAGCTCAGAGAGACTTCTAAGCCATTTCCCTCTAAATTATAGACACAGCAAGTATCTCTCTACAACTGTGAACTCTGGAGACAAAATCTTATGCCTTAAAAATATTTTCTAGAATGAGATCCTGGTACAGCATAGGGACTATAGTCAATAATATTGTAATAGATTTGTATGATAACAGATAGTAACAAGAATTTGGTGATTATTTTGAAACATATTATAATATCAAATCACTATTTTGTATACCTGAAACTAATATAATATTGTAAGTCAATTACATTTCAATTAAATATATATTTTTAAATTAAAAATTAAAATTAAAAAAAATGAGATCACACTCCATTTCGAAGTGCCAGTGAAAATGGGCACTTCAAAATAGATCATTTATCAAATTTTCAGGATCTCTCATTTATCGACTTTTGGATATTACTGAAAGGACCAAAGCTTAGCTGCCTGTTTACAATTTCAGGGTTGTACTTTATCCATAAAACACACTTCTGTTGGTGGTTACAAAGATGTAACAGGCTAGTCTAACCATAAGTTTGGCTCTATATGCTGCTTAGGTACTTGTAACTACATGAAATAATTATACAATCCTTGAAAGTATTAAATTGCTAAGCTGGAAACTCCAAAGCTTTTCCCCATTGATGGATGCCTCAGGTACCACAGGGAACTGAACTAGTTGATAAGCCAAAAAAAAGTGATAAAAATGTGTCAGGTACTTCTTCCTATCAGTCCATGTGTTAGATGTTCTACATACCTTACCTCAATTATTTCTAACACTGTAGAAGTTACTTTCATTTTCCATATGAGGAAGGAGAAAGGATTTAGAAATTATATTTTTCCTGACCACAATATTTTCTGCGACCAAGATAAAATTTGAGTTCAGATCTAACTATCTCCAAAGTATGTGCTTTCTCCAGACAGAAAGAATAAAGAAAAAGAATTACCAAAGGGAGAAAAAGAAGCAGAGGAGTAAATATAAAAGGAAAAAGACCCCAAAAAAGTTTCCACTGTAGGCTTTACTGAAATTGAGAAGTTCCTTGGAGAAATTGTTATAGTGAGCCAAAATGCAGAGAATAAGGGATACATTATATTCTAGAAGTAAGGTAGTTTTCCATAAGAATCCTCTATTCTTTAAGAAAGAGTAGAGCTCTAGCATCCATTATGGCATGAACCTTGCATGACTACAGGAGCTTATCAGAATGCCTTTACTCATTAGTGTAACAGAGAGGAAACAAAAATATTCGCTAGCCATCCACTTTTGCAAAGAGTTCCAAGTGTTTTACAACAAAGTTCTTTTCCTATGCATAATGTCAACTGGAGACATTTTGGTTCCTATCACAACACTGTCACTAAATGCTCTAAGTTAAACATTTTTTACAAAATAATTCTCTTGACTAAAAATAGTTATAGTGCCTAAAAACGTAGAAATTCTTTTAAAATGTAAGTCTCCAAATAGCTGGAATCTTAAAACACATAAATTTTTGTTATGAAATGTCAAAGATTCTGAAACTGGCAGTCAGAGCCCATGGTTTTTCCTGTATCTTTAAAAAGGCTAGAAGTCGGAGTTCTCATAGTGGCACAATGGTTAACAAATCCGACTAGGAACGATGAGGTCGTGAGTTCGATCTCTGGCTTTGCTCAGTGGGTTAAGGATCCGGCGTTGCCATGAGCTATGGTGTAGGTCACAGATGCAGCGCAGATTCTACGTTGCTGTGGCTCTGGCATAGGCCTGCGGCTACAGGTCCAGTTAGACCCCTAGCCTGGGAACCTCCATATGCCATGGGAAGAGGCCCTAGAAAAGGCAAAAAGACAAAAAAAAAAAAAAAACCAGCAGAGGGAAGTTAATAAATAAATAAATAAATAAATAGGCTAGAAGTCCATGAGAAGGCTTCATATTTCAATAAGATTATATAGCTCCTTCAATTTTTTTTTTCCTTTAGGCTCTGAGGGATGAGGTAGAACAACTGACACTAAGGGGGAAAATATGTGTGATCTTGATTCAGTGGTAGCTGAATACATCTTAGCCAGAGAATTATCCTCCCAATATTTGAATTAAAATTTTATAAAATATCAATAATATTTTTATAAAGAAAAGATCTTTATTCCTAAGAACTTATGGACTCCTAAAGTTCTTCGTGGTTGAATTATGGGCTACATGAGGAAAACAGAAAGGGTAGAAATAGGGAACTCAGAGGAACAAGGATCTATCAGCTCATACTCCAAAAGCATGAGCACTCATATGTGTTATATATGATATTTCCATAAAATTCTTTCAAGGGCTTCCATGGTGGGAGTAGGTATATAGGATCGATGTTAGAATTCTTTCTCTATAGCAGTTAACACCTTCAGTATTCTAACTACTTCATATCAAATTTTGTTGTTTCTGTCAATTGACTCACACATTGCTAAGTAGTAATCTCTTTCTTAGGAGTGTCCCTTGTCCTTCTCCTCTCCTTATTGAACTAGGTTCAATATTTTAGTATGAGAGAACACATTCATACAGGTGTATGCTAACATCAAGTAGAACTACTCCTTGTCCCTTGCCCAATTAGAATACTTCTGTATCATCAACAAAACTTCCTTCAAAACACTTTAAAAAAAGAACCTAGGGAGAAAATTGGAGAAGAACATAACAAAAAAATTCACATAAGAAAGCAAACAGGCAATATATTTGATTAAATATATATATTTGTAACAAAAAAATCTAATTAGAAATCATAATGAGGAAGAATTCTTCACCTATTAAATTGAAAACGTTAATTTTTATGAAAAAAGAATAATTTGGAGGACAAAGTTTAGTGTGAGAACCACTGGATATAATCTAGGAATTAGGCAGAATTCCCATTCCAGTTAAGTGTAATACTGGACCAGGACATACATACCCATTTGTCAAGAAAAATCTTTCTTCTTGCAGGAAATTTTCTCCCAAAACAAAGGATGGAATTTATCTGAACATGCTTAATTCGTTCTCTCTAAATCATCTATCAGAGTAAGTCACTCTACCTCCCCATGTGGGTAATTAATTTAAAAAAAAATAGAAAGGCAACAAATATCAGAATTTGGGGCAAGAATCTTCCTCCAAGTATCCCCATATAGAAGTTTCACCCCTGGTCTGTCATGGTTCTGAAAATCCCACTAGTCCACTAGCAGAGATTTATTCCTTTGAGTTGAGATGCCTTAAATAGAGTTTCTTTTAAATTTGAGACCCTCAGAGGCAAAATACCATTAACTTCTAATATCTTTACCATACTGGCAGAGATTAGAGTTGTCTCAAGAAAGAGAGGGATCACAGGGAATGACTCATTTCCCCCTGGGTATTAACCATGTATTTTGAGGTATACATGTTAATAAATTTGTCCATTTTTCTTTCATTAAAAAGTAATAACAGAAATTCCTTTCATGGCTCAGCGGCTAATGAACCCAACTAGGATCCATGAGGATGCAGGTTTGATCCCTGGCCTCACTCAGTGGAATAAGGATGCGACATTGCTGTGAGCTGTGGTGTAGGTCTTAGTGTGACTCTGATTCTATGTTGTTGTGGCTGTGGTGTAGGCCAACAGCTGTAGCTCTGATTTGACCCCTAGCCTGGGAACCTCCATGTGCCACAGATGTGGCCCTAAAATGCAAAAAAAAAAAAGTGATAATATTAAATAAAGATAGGCACCAGACTGGAGAGTAGAAAAGGAGACAAGACTGCTGGTCAGGACCAGATAAAATGTTGTAATTACTACATCACTGGGCTTGGTCAGGAGAACTAGTTCCAGTTTTTATGCTTTCCTTACATCTTGGAAATTCAGTGATATCAGTTGTAAAAATTAGAGGACTGAACATAATAAGATCTAGGGTTCCATCCAACAATAACTATCAATTATAGGATAACTGGAAGTAAATATAAAGATGGAACTATAGTCTAAGTCGCTGAAGAGAAGGAGAACTCTAAAAGGTATGTACAACATGATCAGACAAATGTAACCTATTTTCCATTTCCTAAGAGTCCCTTAAAGTACAGATTTTTTTTCTATTTTGCTTTACCTATCAATAATAAAATATTCTGGAAAAATCAAATTATCTTCATCCATTTATCACAAATAGTGCACAGAACTTACTCTCTTATCACCAAAAAATATAAATACCCAGGAAAAATACAAGTAAAAATTTATAAATCTACATATGAAGTATTTTTATAGACATATATATTATACTGTTAATCCAGGGTCAAATTAGAGTTCTCTTCAGTCTTACTTCACTTAGAGGAACAAAATATAAAAGACCAAGCAAGCAGACTGTGACAGAAGATTCATTATAAACTGAAACCTGAATCATTATCATTACACAGAGTTTATAAGTGCAAATGGTACCTATTTCTTGGCAGATTAAAAAGCCAAGTCGTGAGAAATATTGCTGAGCTAAACAGGGCTGTTTAATAAGCCACTCAAACCAACACTCTTCTTATCCCTTGACACACACACACACACACACAAATTGTATCTGTAAACCTAATAAAATCTCGTTTGTTTTACTTGAAGATCCTATGAACCACCTGGTGCCTCTCTTTGCACTTATTATTCTCTATTAGCTTATATTTGGTAGAAATTAAGACTTTTATATGATCATTCTTTCCACTAGCTTTAAATTATTAGGTCGATGCATGTCTTTGGAGCTAGGAGTCAAATATGAAACTATTAGGAAAAAATAAAATTGAATGCTATTATCAATTTTAGATTGTAAGACTTATACTATAATTATGCCTCTGAGTTTTCATAATGACAGCTTATTGGAAACACTGTACAATGCTAAGTTATATTAATAAAACACTTGTTCCCAGTTTCAGGCTTTGATTAGAAATTTCGTGTTTCCCTGGTCACTAAGTCTATAAACTTTGATCATGTCAATATCATTACACGTCAATATCAAGCCTATCTTTAGCTTTAAGTTTAAGGATATAACTGATGAAAAATGCTGAGTAGAAAAATATAATTAATACCTTCAAATTGTAAATACTGCTGCTCAGGAGTAAGGTAAATTTAATGACTAGGAAACCTGAGAAATTTCTCAAGGTAAATTACATGGCCTTTCATTATTGCTTTTTTGTAAGAGGAAATTAGCAGCCAACTATCTGCTTAAAAAAAAAAAAAAGGCCCTTTTAAAATGCTGGATGTTAGAAAGCAAAGTTCTTTTACTTGAGGAAATCAGCCATACCAAGAAAAAAAACTCACAAAGGTAAAGCTTTGTAAGTAAAGCAAAGAAGAGTTGTCCCTATCACTGGCTCAAGTATGGTGCCTCTATGGGAAGTTATTCAAGGGTAACAGGATATAACAAAAATAATTCCGGAAACTGCTGATGTAGAGCGGGAAAAGGGAAATAGTCTACTGTCAAGTACTTTTGTCAAAGTTTGGTTTCATGATTTCTATCCTGCTCTTTTTATTTTATTTTTTTCATTCTGTGATACCCTCTCATCTGCAAATTTGGATGTCCTGTGATCTTTTCTACTCTAATCTTTTACCAATCCTTAACAATCAGGAGGAAACTGACAACAACAAAAACCAACCCAAATGAACAATGAGCAGAAGACCTAAATAGATATTTCTCCAAAGAATACATACAGATGGCCAGAAAGCATATGAAAAGATGCTCAATATCACTAATTATTAGAGAAATGCAAATCAAAACTACGATGAGGTACCACTTCACACTGATCTGAACGGCCACCACTAACAATTCTACAAATAATAAAAGCTAAAGAGGGTGTGGAGAAAAGGGAACCCTCCTTAACTATTTGTGGGAATGTAAACTGGTGCAGCCAGTACGGAAAGCATTAGGGAGGTTCTTCAGAAAATTAGATATAGAACTGCAATATGATCCAGCTATCCCACTCCTGGGCATATAACTGGACAAAACTATCATTCAAAAAGATACATGCAATCCATATGTTCATTGTAGCACTATTCACAACAGCCACAACATGAAAACAACCTAAATGTTCATTGACAGATGAATGGATTAAAATGTGGTACATATATACAATGAAATACTACTCATCCATAAAAAGAACAGAATAATGCCATTTGCAGAAACATGGTGCAACTAGAGATTCTCATACTAAGTGAAGTCAGAAGGAGAAAGACAAATACCATACAATATCATTGATAGGTTGAATCTAAAATGTGGCATAAATGAACCTAACTACAGAACAGACACAGACTCATAGACATAGACCATAGACTTGTGGTTACCAAAGAGGAGGGAGGAGAGGCGAGAGAGTGGGATGGACTGGGAGTTTGGGGTTAGTAGATGCAAACTGTTACATTTATAACAGATAAACAATGAGGTCCTACTCTCTAGCACAGGGAACTGTATCCAGTCTCTTGGCATATATCATGATGGAAGATAATATAGAAAGGGAATGTATATCTATATATGGCTGGGTCATTTTGCTGTACAGAAGAAACTGGCACAAGGTAAATCAACTATACTTTAATGATGAAAAATTCAAAAAAAATCATGGGATATAATCGCCCCATTTGTCAAATGAGGCGAAAATGAGGAAAAATGACTTATTGAGATTGTGTAATTTGCCTGAAATTTGAGCTGAGAAAGTCAGATTGGAATCCAGGTCTGTCTGAGTCTCAAACCTATACCCTTATCATAGGTTTGGTATAAGTATTTTAATCTGAAGAAATAAGACTATGGATATTCACATGACCTGAAAGATTATCTTATGGTATTCAAGTCCCACTTTTGCATAATGGAAGAATTTATGACTTTTGATTTTATTGGAAATACTTTGAAATTCTTGTCATATTTCAAATTTTTATTATATAAAATATTGACATGAATACATTCCATGGGTGTTTTCCAAAGAGTTATAAGTAGCTTGCTAGATCCATCTTTGTCTTTACATGCTTTTTATGAGAATTCTAAGGAAAAGTACATGAATAAGCACATGAAAGATCTCTAAAGTGACTTTATTAAGGAGAATAAAAGACAACAAAATGCTTGATACAAAGCCCTGTGTCCCCTGCCTCACTGCAAAATACCCTTTATTTTTACTACATTATGCTGTGTTTTCTGTTTTTTTTTTAATAGCAAAGGCTACTGATCCTGAACTTTACTCAGTGGGATGGGCAACATACATGTCTTACAGGATTATCTGAGGAGTCTGGCTATTTGTAAAGTAAGTGGTTTACTTTACATGGCAGATTTCCAGGCTATGTAAACACTCAAGTATGAGAGAAAAACTAGATGTACTTGACGTGTAGATTTTCTGGTTACCAGATGATCACTGAAACTCTTTATATATCTTTTTTATGTAACATGTTGGCCTTAGAAAAAGGCATTTTATGTCCTCTTAAAAAAAATCTTTCCTTCTACCTTAACTGAAGTATACACATTAAAAAGTGCCTGAATAGGAGTTCCTGTTGTGACTCAGTATGCTAAAGATCTGACATTGTCTTAGTGATGTTGTCTCTGTCATGCAGATTCAATCCCTGGCCTCTCTCAGTGGGTTAAGGATCTGGCATTGCCGTGAGCTGTGGTGTAGGTTACAGACCCAGCTTGGATCTGGCGTTGCTTGGATCTGGCGTTGCTGTGGTTGTGCTATAGCTCCAATTCAACCCCCAGCCTGGGAACCTCTATATGTCATGGGTGTAGCCCTTAAAAGACAAAAAAAAAATAGCGTTGCAATTTGCCAAATCTGTAATAGGTCCTCAATAATCTTGCATTTAAAACTAAAAACACATAACAAAGTAGAACAGTTTATTTAGACAAAAAAGAGAGGGAGGGAGAGAAAGAGATGGCTTCAAGTAATACATAATCTTGATTCCACAAATTTAATTAATGCATTCAATTGTTATTTTTTGAGCAAGTACTTCAAATCCTTCCTTGGAATACCAGTTTTCCTGGAACTATGATTTTAACTTATTTACACATAGTATTTTGGGGATCCATCTCTCTTATCTCAGTTTCCTTATCTTATCTACAGCTCTTACATTTGGAATTTTTGTTATTATATGCCTGCTTAGAGTGTTTACTCTTGTTTTTGCATTTGACTTTTACAGATTTCCTTATAAATCCCCTCAGATGTTTCTGGTTTTCTGTCCAAGCCAAACAGGCAAGTAGTCAGCAAAAAAATTCCTGATGTTAAAGGAAATGAATAAAGATAAGCTATTTGTGATCTGACCCTTCCTGCTATGAATGAGACCTAAGTCATTCTCATTTGCTTGAGATTGCTGTGTGAAATACAAACTTTCCCAGAGGAAATAGAAAAACTGCTGCTATGTTCCACCTCACCTCAACTGCTGATGAATGCAGTTATCCCTGTGAATTCCATGCACACTGATTATGTTTACTGCATAACTTGGAGTGAAAGTTCTACCAGATTAGAAGATGACCATGTGCATTGGGACAGGCATGTAAATCACTGCCTGACCATTGGCCCATAACATGAACATGGTGTTTCGTTTTCTCATCATAAATTTCTTGAAATTATGCATTACACTTCTGTCCATGGTTTCATCATAGTGTGAAATAAGTTAACTGAAAAAGAGAATGTAGTAATAATCAAGCACCTGGAGGTTGGCAGCTTATCAGTAAAGATGATGTAAAATCTATTGATAGTGAGTCTGGATTCCTGAGCTGTGAAGTTAATTTTTTAATAACATTTCTAGTCAAATGGCAACAGAGTTATCACTTTTTCAGGCTCTGTTTCATCTGAAAACAACAGTGAAGCTTCTGTTCAATAAAATAAATATTGGAAAGACACTTACTGGGTGTACTTTGGTAGTAAATACCAAAAACAATAGCTAACATTAATTCAGGAAATTATCTTTCAGGCCATACTAAGAACTCTTTATGCATTATCACAGATAAGGAAGCTACTTATAAGAAAAGGTAAGTAACTTGGGTAAGTAACTTGCCCAAGTAATATAACTAAAAGTAACAGAACCAGGATTTGAACATAGAACAATACTGCTTTCCTTAAAAAAAAAAAAAAAAAAGGTGATCACTGTATTTGTGTTCTCTAAATTCAAGCTCATTGTCAATGAAAGGAGATGAGTAGATACAGACATATAGAGGCAAGCAAAATATTAATGAAGATTACAAAACAATAGATGCAAACAAAATATAAAACAATAAGCAAAGCATAATACAAAAGAGATGGAGGAAAGGATAACCCTTAATGGGAGAGTAATATTCATTCTGCCTTACATGGGGCCAGGAGGAGTGGATCCACATGCTTCTGGTTCCCCATTATATTTTTAAGATATTTATTTTCTTCAATCTTGCATGAACCTCTTTGTGACAGATGCTGCCAATTGCCTCTCAGTATCTATTTTTCCTCATATAGAAATATATATCTTGAAGTTTTATTTTGGCATATGGCTACTTAGTAAAGAGATTAAATTTTAATTGAATCAATTCCCCTTGGAGTAATGCTTAAATATTGGCATCTCAGTGCTCATGGTGACATTATGGAACACAGAACTACCACAACAATGAGAATTAATTGTAAATAATAATAGTGACACATTACAACTTATTTAATAAAATATAAAATCATAAATCCAGATAAATACAACTGAATTAATTAATTGAAAGTTTGATAAAAAAAGAAATTTTCATAATTTCTACCAGAGAATGTTTTCTACCAGATATTTATTAATTGAAAGTATGCACAACCTGGTGAGTTGTATGAGAATGCAGTAACTATCTTGTGATATTCCTATAAAAGTTTCATACTCTGCTTTTAATCATGAGAAAACACTGGTCAAGTTCCATGGTATCAAGTTTATCCTGGTGAGTTGTATGGGAATGCAGTATCTATCTTGTGATATTCCTATAAAAGTTTCATACTCTGCTTTTAATCATGAGAAAACACTGGTCAAGTTCCATGGTATCAAGTTTATGAAAACAAGGAAAGACTGAGGACTCTTCCAGAATGAACACCAAAGTGACATGACATCTCATGCAGCACAAGACTTGTATTTGGCCACTTTGCTATAAAAACACTATTAGGAGCTGTGGTTTTACCAGGGAGGGCAAGCAATTGCCCAAAGTTGGAAGCAATTTTCTACAAGAAGCATTTTCAAATTAAAGAACATCATTCTGGCACTATCCAGGACAAGATGGTGGAGTAGAAGGACCTTGAGCTCACTTCTTCTCACAAGAATACCAAAATTACAACCAACTGCCAAAAAATAATTATTAAAAGATTGTAATCTACCCAAGAAAATTATATTCCACACCCAAAAACATAAAGAAGAATCCATAATAAAACAAAGTCAAAAATCCAAGTCCCAAATTAACCTCATCAGCCTAGGGGTTCCACATCAGGAGGGGGCCACAGATCACATGACTTTGAGGGTCATGACTTTGAGGCTTCATTGTAAGACCTCCATAGGGCTAAGGAAAACAAAGACTCCACCATGGAAGGCAACAAGATCTTGCACACACTGGCACCCAGGCAAAAAGTGGTGACCTCTTAGGAGCCTGGACCAAACCTACCTGCTGGTATAAAGTGGGGAGTGGTGGTTGTCTTGCTCTCTGGGGTCATGTAAACTGAGGTGAGCACAGAGGGAAGTACTCAACTACATTAACTTTGGCTGGAGCAGATATATTGTATGGGTCCTTGGCACTGAAACCTTGCCTCAATCAACAGGCTTTAGGCTCCAGTGCTGGAAAGCCTCCAGCCAAACAACCAACATGACAGAAATACAGCTCCACCCATTAGCAGTCATGCTGCCTAAAGACTTTCTGAACCCACAGACCCTTGAAGATACACCCCTTGACACAGCCCTGCCCACCAGTGGGCCAAGACCCAATTCCACCCACCAGTGGGAAGGCACTGGCCACTAATGCCAGGAAGCCTTTGCAAGCCTCTAGATCAGCCTCACCCACCAGGGGAAGAGATCAGAAGAAAATTACAATCCTTCAGCCTATAGAACTGAGTGCAAACACAGTTCAGAACATGCCTTGGGACCATTGCTGGCCCCTGCCTGGTGGGTGATGAGAGGGGAGTGTACTGCTAAGACACACAGGAGATCCCCTACAGAAGATCACTTCTTTAAGGTCGAGAAACATAATTAACCCAACACATACATAAAAATACAAATGGAAATTTAAATAAAATGAGGTAACAAAGGAATATGGTCTGGATGAAGGAACAAGATAAAACCATAAAAGAACACCTAGGCACTGTGGAGATAGGCAATCCACCCAAGAAAAAGTTCAGAGATATGATTGTATAGATGATTCAAGAATTCAGGAAATGAAAGGATGCCCAGAGTAAGAAGTGAAAAGAAGTTTGTACCAAAGAGTTAGAAACTATAAAGAACAACCAAACACAGTTGAATAATACAAAAACTGAAATGAAAAATAATCTACAAGGAATTAGTATCAGAATAAATGAGGCAGAAGAATGATTCGGGGAGCTAGGAGACAGACTAACTGAATTCATTGCGGCAGAAGAGAATTAAAAAAAAAGAATAAAAATAAATGAGGACCGTTTAAGAGACTTCTGCAAAAATGTCGAATTCACCAACATTTGCATTATAGGGGTCCCAGAAGGAGAAGAGGCAGAGAAAGGGCCTGAAAAAAAAATTATTTGTAGACATAATAGCTGAAAACTTCCCTAACCTGGGAAAGAAAAGAGCCACCCATGTCCATAAAGTGCAGAGAAAGTAATCAAAGTGACAAAATTAAAAGGCAAAGAGAAAATATTAAGAGAAACACAGAAGCATAAATTAAAAAAAAAAAAAAGAGGATCCCTATAAGGATATCAGCTGATTTCTCAGCAGAAGCTCTGCAGACCAGGAGTCACATGATATATTTTAAATGATTAAGGGAAAAATCTACAACCAAAAATACCTTGCTCAGCAAGGCTCTCATTCAGATCTGACAGAGAAATCAAAAGCTTTAAAGATTGGCTAAACTAAAAGAATTCAGCACCATTAAATCTACTTTACAACAAATGCTAAAGGAAATTTTCTAGGCAGAAAAGAAAGGCCACAACTAGATACAGGGAAAGTAGAAAATTGGAAAGCTTACATGTAAAAGCAAACATAAGAGTAGGAAATCTACTCTTATATGATGTCTAAACCAGTAATTGTAAGAGGAGGAGAGTACAAATGTGAGAGTTTGAAATTAAGAGACAAGAAACGTAAAACAGTCATGAGAGAGAGAAGGGGACTGCTATATCAAAACCTAAAGGTAATCACAAATCAAAAATCTATAATAGATATACACAAAAAAAAGAAAATGTAATCCAAACATAACACTAAAGACAGTCATCAAATAACAAGAGGAGAGAAAGAAAAAAAGACCTGCAAAAATAAATCCAAGACAATTAACAAAAATGGCAATAAGAGCATACATATCAATAATTACCTTAAATAATAGACTGTTCTCCAAGGAAGATATACAGATGGTCAGCAAACACATGAAAAAATGCTCAACATCGCTGATTATAAGAGAAATGCAAATCAAAACTACCATGAGATACCACCTCACACCAGTCAGAATGGCCATCATTAATAAATCCACAGATAACAAGTGCTGAAGGGGTTGTGGAGAAAAGGGAACCCTCTTGCTCTGTTGGTGGGAATGTAAACTGGTACAGCCTCTATGGAGAACAGTTTGGAGATACCTCAGAAATCTATACATAGAACTTCCATATGACCCAGTAATCCCACTCTTGGGCATACAGCCGGACAAAACTCTACTTAAAAGAGACACATGCTCCCACATGTTCATTGCAGCACTATTCACAATAGCCAAGACATGGAAACAACCCAAATGTCCATCAAGAGATGATTGGATTAGGAAGATGTGGTATGTATACACAATTGAATACTACTCAGCCATAAAAAAGAACGACATAATGCCATTTGCAGCAACATGGATAGAAACTGAGACTCTCATACTGAGTGAAATGAGTCAGAACGACAAAGACAAATACCATATGATATTACTTATAACTGGAATCTAATATCCAGCACAAATGAACATCTCCTCAGAAAAGAAAATCATGAACTTGGAGAATAAACTTGTGGCTTGCCCAACGGGAGAGGGAGGGAGTGGGAGGGATCAGGAGCTTGGGGTTATCAGATACAACTTATAATAGAATTACAAGGAGATCCTGCTGAGTAGCATTGAGAACTATGTCTAGATACTCATATTGCAACAGAACAAAGGGTGGGGGAAAAAATGTATACATGTAAAAATAACTGGACCCTCATGCTGTACAGCAGGAAAAAAATTAAAAAATAATAAAATATAAAAAAGAAATAATTACCTTAAATAAAAATGGATTAAATGTTCCAACCTAAAGACATAAACTGGCAGAATGGATACTAAAACAAGATCCTTACACATGCTTTCTACAAGGGAACCACTTCAGATCTGGAGACACATACAGACTGTAAGTGAGGAAATGGAAAATGGTATCCCACGCAAATGTAAATCAAAAGTAAACTGGAGTAGCAATACTCCTATCAGAGAACATAGATTTTAAAATAAAGAATAAAAGACAAGGACACTGTCTAATAATGAAGGGATCAGCCCATGAAAACTCAACAAGGTAATACCTCATTAAATACGGCAACTACTAACAGCTGTAAAAGAAGAAGTTGACAGTAACACAATAATAGTGGGGGACTTTAACACTCCACTTACATCAATGGAAAGATCATTCAGACAAAAAAAATCAAAAAGGAAACACAGGCCTTAAAAGACCCATTAGATCAGATGGCAATATTTGTAAGACACTCCATGAGAAAGCAATAGAATACAAATTCTTCTCAAGTGCACATGGAATATTCTTCACTATAGATCACATGCTGGGCCACAAAGCAAGTTTCAAAAAACTTAAGAAAACTGAAAAGATATCAACTGTCCTTTCTGACAACACTGTGAGATTAAACATCAACTCTAAGGAAAAAAACCTGTGAAAAACAAAAACACATGGAGGCTAAATAGTATGCTATAGAGCAACTGATGGATCACTGAAAGAATCAAGAGGAATCATTAAACATCAAGAGACAATGAAAGTGAAATCATAATGATCAAAAACCCATGGTACACAGCAAAAGAAGTTCTCTAAGGGGGAAGTTTAAAATGATAAAAGATTAGTTCAGGAAACAAGAAAGTTTTTAAGTAAATAATCTAACCTTACCCCTAAGGCAAATAGAAAAACGATAAAAAGAAAACTCAAATTTATTAAAAGAAATTATAAAGTTCAAAGCAAAAATAAATGAAATAGAGACCAAAAAATAGAACAGATCAATGAAATGAAAAGCTGATTGTTTGAAAAGATAAACAAAGTTGATAAACCTATAGCCACAGAAATATATAGGACCATAAGTGATCATATGGCAATAAAATCATCAACTTAGGAGAAATGCACACATTCTCATAAAGGTACAATCTCCCAAGACTGATACAGGGATAAATAGAAATTATGAACAGACCAATTATAAGCCCTGAAATTGAAACTATGATTAAAAATCTACCAACAAAAAAGTCCATACCAGAAGAATTCACAGGCAAATTCTACCAAACATTTAAAGTTGAGAAAATACCTTTCCTCTGAAACAATTCCAAAAAAATTAATTACCTAATCCTATGAGTCTATCATTACCCTGATACCAAAGTCATAACACAGATATCACAAAAAAAGAAAATTACAGGACAATATCTCTGATGTAGATAAACAAGAATACCTCAACAAGATATCAACACATCAAATCCGACAATACATTAAAAAGATCATACATCATGATCAAGCAGGATTTATCCAAGGATACAGAGATTTTTAATATCTATAAATCACTGTGATACACCAAATTAACAAATTAAAGAAAAAAATCAAATGATTATCTCAATAGATGTAGAAAAAGCTTTTAATAAAAGTCAACATCCATCTATGATAAAAACTCTCCAAGAAGTCGGCATAGAGGGGAACTTCCTCAACACAATAAAGGCCATATAGGACAAACTCAGAGCTAACATCATACCCAATGGTGAAAAGCTTAAATCATTTCTTCTAAGATCAAGAACAAGACAAACATGCCCACTTTCTCCATTTTTGTTCAACATAGGTTTAGAAGTCCTAGCCACAACAGTCAGAGAAGAAAAAGAAATAAAAGGAGTCCACATTGGAAAAGAGAAGTAAAACTCACTGTTTGCAGATGACATGACACTATACATAGAAAATTTTAAAGATGGTACCAGAAAATGAATTCAGTGAAGTTACAGGAGAAAAAATTAATACACAGAAATCTGTTGTATGTTTATACGCTAGGTATTGGAAGAGAAATTAAGGATACAATTTCATTTATTATCACATCAAAAAGAAGAAAATACCTCAGAATAAGTCAACCTAAGGAGGCATAAGAGCTTGTATTCTAAAAATTATAAGACACTGATGAAAGAAACTTAGGATGATATAAACAGATGGAAAAATATACCATGTTCTTGGATTGGAAGACTCAGTATTGTTAAAATGACCATACTATCTGAGGTGACTACAGATTCAGTGCAATCCCTATCAAATCCAATGGCATTTTTCACAGAGCTAGAACAAATAATTTTATTATTTATATGAAATCACGGAAGACCCCAAATATCCAAAGCAATTTTGAGAATTAAAAATGGAGCTGGAAGAATCAGGCTCTCTGACTTCGAAATGGACTACAAAGCCATAGTAATCAAAACATTATGGTACAGCCATACAGATCAATGGAACAGGATAAAAAGCCCAGAAATAAACCCATGCATCTCTGGACAATTAATCTATGATGAAGGAAGCAAGAATGTACATGGGAGAAAAGACAGTCTCTTCATTAAGTGGTGCTGGGAAAACAGATGGCTACATGTGAAAGAACGAAATTAAAACATTCTCTATCATCACATACAAAAATAAAATGGGTTAAAGACCTAAACTTAAGACTGGATACTATAAAACTCATAGAGGAAAACAGTAAAGAATACTCTTTGAAAAAATTGCAGCCATATCTTTTTAGATCCATCTCCTATAGCAGTGGAAATAGAAACAAAAATAAATAGATGAGACCTAATCAAACAATATGATCTTTTGTAAAGCAAAGGAAACCATAAACACAAGTAAAATACAACATATAGAATGTGAGAAAATATTTCCAAATAATGCAACTAAAGAGGAATTCATTTCCAAAGTATACAAATAGCTCATATAGCTCAATATCAAAAAACAAACAATCCAAGAATAAAATGGACAGAAGATATAAATAGGTATTTCTCCAAAGAAAATACACAGATGGCCAAAAGGCATATGAAAAGATGCCCCTCACTGCTAATTATTATATAAATGTAAATCAAAACTACAAAGAGGTATCACCTCACACCAGACAGACTGGCCATCATCAAAAACTCTACAAAAAACAAATGCTAGAATGGGTTTGGAGAAAAAGGAATCTTCCTACACTGTCAGTGGGAATGTAAACTGGTTCAACCACTATGGTGAACAGTATGAAGCTTTCTGAAAAAAACTAAAAAGAGAATTATCATATGATCCTGCAATCCTACACTTAGACATATATCTGGAGAACACTGTAATTTGTAAAGATCCATGTACCCCAATCTTCACTGCAGCACTATTTACAACAGCAAAGACATGGAAGCAACTTAAATGTCCATCCACAGAGGAATAGGTAAAGAATGTGTGTGTGTGTGTGTGTGTGTGTGTGTGTGTGTGTGTGTATAGTTCAGCCATAAAAAAAGAATGAAATACTTCCATTTGCAGCAACATGGATGGACCTAGTGGATATCATACTAAATGAAGTATGACACAGAAAGACAAATATCATATGATATTGCTTATACGTGGGATATTTAAAAAAGATATAAGTGAACCTATTCACAAAACAGAGAGATACTCACAGACATAGAGAACAAACTTAATGGTTACCAAAG
Organism: Phacochoerus africanus; assembly: GCF_016906955.1. Taxonomy (NCBI): domain Eukaryota; kingdom Metazoa; phylum Chordata; class Mammalia; order Artiodactyla; family Suidae; genus Phacochoerus; species Phacochoerus africanus. The sequence continues at coordinate 202,465,171 of NC_062545.1, forward strand.
AAGAAAAGGAAGAGAGGTATGAACTTGGAGGTTGAGAATATCATATACCCACTAATATATATACAATAGAGAACCAACAAGGACCTATGGTATAGCACAAGGAACTATACCTAATATTTTGTAATAAATATATAAGAAAAAAATATTAAAATAAATCTACAAGGGAAAAAATATTAAAAATAACCCAATTGCTGCATACATCTGAAACTAACTTAATATTGTAAATCAACTATATTTTAATAAAAATTTTAAAAAATTAACAACAACCAAAAACCACTACTGGGTCAATCAGCAAAACTTGAATAGGGTCTGTGGATTAGATGGTAGTAATGTATTAATCCTAATGATCTCTGATTTTTGCCTGTGTTGTGGTTATGTAGGAGAATTTCTTGTTTACAGGAGTCAGTAGTGATTAGGGCATCCAGTTGGCAACTTACTCTCAGATGGCTCAGAAGTTAAAAAGTAATTTGCACTGTATTTCCATTTTTCTTTAAGTTTGTAATGTTTTCAAAATTAAATTGTTTTTAAAAATAGACCTATTAAAGTTTTTTTTTAAAAAAAACTACATATGCTATGTCTGCTATCAAAAAAAATATTATACCACTGTCCATTTTGTCTTAAATATATTGTCAAGGACTTTATAGTCTGATGAATGATTCTGTAAGTCTAAAGAAATCATGTAAATTAATTTATACTGAATAACAAGACAATGTGCCCAATTGCATGGAGCAGTTGCTTAGCCTATAGTCCTCCACAAATACTCCAATTCTGAGACTCTATCCTTTCACTTTTAACCTCCTTTTTTATGCCTTTGTTCTTTTATTTAAAGCCCATTCTTGGTTCATCTCAGATGAAAATTTCTGTGGAGAATTCTGAAATATGTTAGTGCCCCATGGAGCAAGAGAAATTCAATGCTTTCCTGATACAAAGCTCTCAGTATCAGCCCCAGGCTTTTTTTCTTTTTTACTTTGTACCTATGAATCCCAAATTCATAGGCTTACTGATCAAATTCCTTAACTCTCTACTTTCTTCATTGGACAATACAATATAAACACTCAGTAGTCAATTTATATGCTCACAATAGTGTCTAAGTGCTATTTCTCAGGCATATGGGTTTTGCTCCCAGAGGTCACTTGAAAACAGGATCCACATAAATGTAAAAACATTCACATCACCTAGGTTATTACTAGTGTTCCATTTTGAAATAAGAATTTGGGCTAATTTATTTGAAAATCATACTATCCCCAAAGATTTTTTTTTCAGTAACCATGAAATATAAATGGCATTTGTATCAAATATGATCACAGAATCTCTGTCAGTTTGGCATTAGGATTTAAACCTTAAAAAAACCATAATTGACTGATGTTAAAAGTGACATATTGCTCAGGTCTTTTTATTCTTGCACATTCTTCTATCTATTCATTTTTTCGTTATAGAAATGCAATTTTCAAGGTTCTGAATTTCTTTTTCTTGCACAGTAACTGCTATTCTTAGTCCCAAATGATTATTCAGGGAAATACTATTTGATTTGGGTGCTCCTTTTGTCATTGAATCCAATACGTACGATGAATTTTATTGTTAACTTTAAAATTTTACAGAAATTATAGTGGCATATGTTGAACGCTAAATAAAAAATTTAACATCATTTATAGTATAGCCACACCTTGTATATTTTGAATGCTTGTATTTAAGTTCTACAAGCTCAGTATGTATAGTTTACTGTTTCTTAGTTTGGGCTACAACTGAAAATTCCTTTAGGGCACCTACCCAGCTCACAGAGACCCTTTTTCTGACAGACGTGTCCTTGTATGTGATTGTGTTCATCATTTTTTGAGCCAGTGTACAAGCTGGACCTAAATTTAGACAAACCTATTCTTTGTTTTATAAATTTGGAATTGTCATTGAGACCAGTCTTGGCTGGACTCATAAGTAGGGAAGAAACTCAACATATGCAGGGTGTCTGTATATATAAAAAAAATCAGCGAAATCAAATTTGGGCATAATAAAGCTGATATTCAGTGAGATTCAAAGGCAGAGGATATGAACAGAGCAGAGCCTCCTAGATTCCTTATAGAGCAGTTGTCCTTGGCTTCTACAAGATTCTCAGCATCTTTTCTCTTTTTGGTATAAACTAGTTCAAATTATCTCTGATTTTTAAGACATGGGGGATAGAATGCCAAATTATTCATAGCCCTCTGCTTCAGATAAAATGGTGACATCGGAGATGCAAAAACTCTATGAAAAAAAGATTCAGGTTTTTTTTTCCAAATCCCTGGCCACACAAGCCCAGTCGATGAAGTCTACTATGATATTAAGACTGAAATATTGAAAGACTGTGTGAAGGTAAGGAGTATAGGAAAAATGGTTCTTATGCAAATATTCACAAAAATAGATTCCCACAAGTACAATATTTGACCATAAGAGGAAGAAAAGCTTGCATTTATAAGATGACTACACATACACACACAACAGACACACATCATAGGAATACACTTTATATTATGTATGTAGATGTAGTCTTATAGTAATATGTACATATATAGGTATATATAGAAAGTATATATATATATATAGTCATCTTACATTATCTAAATCTATTCATCTACATATATTCTCAGAATATATATATGTGTACACATTCTATAAGATATTTATAACTAGATATTTATAATTACATTGTGAACATAGATGTCTGTTTACCAAGGACCATAACAGTTTATGCTATTGTCTCACATAATTTCAAATAGCATGCCATTAACACAAAGAGTTTTGTATAAAGAATGTCACAGCCATCCAATTTCACATTCATTTTAAACTGTACAAATATAACACAGTTAGGAATAAATTGCTATGTTGCATATTAAAACAAAAATAAATCAATTAGTAGTTTAAATTTGTAATAATTCTGTGTAGTATGATTTTATGATCCCGAAGTTATAAGAGCTGGGATTTCTCATACTTCTACCTTACAAGTCACATTATATTCTCTCTGTGAGGTCCTATAATGAGTTTTAAAATAAAGAGTTAATATACTCCTCCAAAGGGATACAGAAGCTACAGGGTGCCAGTTACAAGTCCTGTGGCATTAGACTAAGAATGAGTCAACAAGAGATGATGCACTAACTAGTCTTATTATAGAGCTATGCTTTCACCAGATAAGTGGTTTGAGAGATTTCAAATTTCAGAAGAATCTTGTGTGTGTGAAATTTCTAAGTAAAAGAAATTATGCACTTACATAAAGTTTCAAAGTTTTCATTTTGCCAAGAAAGGACTTCACAAAAATATATATTACCTCCTTTATATCTTGTTATAACAGGATACATATTTTCAACTCATAAAAATAGAAAATCATTTATCTAAGCAAAAATACACTGACATACAAATAATAATAGATATAAAAGTTATTTTTTCAAATTTTGAATCTAAAAGGTAACAATATAATGATTTGTAAAATATGATACATAACTTGTCTTGATATAAAATTCTGACTAAATTTATCAGCAATATAAAATGGTACTTAAATACCAAACTTGCTATAGTAGTTTATTTATTACATCATCAAATTTTGAATTTTAAAATTAACAACTTTCTGGAGACGTAAATCCTGCCAAAACTGAATCAAGAAGAAATAGATCAACTGAACAGACCGATCACTAGAAATGAAATTTAATACATCATAAAAACATCCCTACAAATAGAAATCCAGGACCAGATAGCTTCACAGGTGAATTCTACCAAACATACAAAGAGGAAATTATATCCATCCTCCTTAAACTTTTCCAAAAGGTTGAAGAAGAAGGAACACTCCCAAAGACAGTCTACGATGCCAACATCACCCTAATTCCAAAACCGGACAAAGATACCACCAACAAAGAAAACTATAGGCAAATATCTTTAATGAATATAGACAAAAATTCTCAACAAAATTTTAGCCATCCGAATCCAAAGACATATAAAAAAAATCACATACCATGACCAGGTAGGATTCATCCCAGATACACAAGAATGGTTCAACATACACAAATCAATCAATGTCATACACAACATTAACAAAAGAAAAGTCAAAAACCATATGATAATCTCAACATATGCAAAAAAAAGCATTTGACAAAGTCTAACATCCATTCATGATAAAAACGCTTACCAAAGTGGGTATAGAGGGATCATTCCTTAACATGATCAAAGCCATTTATGACAAACCCAGGTAGATATAAACTCAATGGAGGAAAGCTGAAAGCCTTGCCACTAAAATCTGGAACTAGACAGGGATGCCCACTCTCATCACTGTTATTCAACATAGTATTGGAAGTCCTAGCCACAGCAATCAGACAAACAAAAGAAATAAAAGGCATCCAAATAGGAAGAGAAGAGATAAAATTGTCACTGGATGCAGACAACATGATACTACATATAGAAAACTCTAAGAATTCACCCCAAAAACTACTTGAACTGATCAACAAATTCAGTAAAGTAGCAGGATATAAGATTAACATTCAGAAATCAGTCGCATTTCTGTATACTAACAATGAAATATTAGGAAAGGACTACAAAAACACAGTAACCTTTCAAATTGCACCCCAAAAATCAAATACCTGGGAATACAACTGACCAAGGAGGTAAAGGACTTATATGCCAAGAACTATAAAACATTAATCAAGGAAATTAAAAAGGATTCAAAGAAATGGAAAGATATTCCATGCTCCTGGGTGGGAAAAATTAATATCGTAAAAATGGCTATGCTACCCAAAGCAATATACACATTCAATGCAATCCCTATCAAATTACCCAGGACATTTTTCACACAACTAGAACAAACTATCCAAAAATTCATATGGAACTACAAAAGACCCAGAAGTGCCAAAGCAATCCTGAGGAACAAAAACCAAGCAGGAGGCATAACTCTCCCAGACGTCCAGAAATACTACAAAGCCACAGTCATCAAGACAGTGTGGTACTGGTACCAAAACAGACAGAGAGACCAATGGAACAGAATAGAGAACCCAGAAATAAACCCTGACACAAATGGTCAATTGATCTTTGACAAAGGACCCAAGAACATAAAATCGGAAAAAGACAGTCTTTTCAGCAAGCATTGCTGGGAAACCTGGAGAGCTGCATGCAAATCAATGAAACTAGAACACACCCTCACACCATGCACAAAAATAAACTCAAAATGGCTGAAAGATTTAAATATAAGACAAGACACCATCAAACTCCTGGAAGAGAACATAGGCAAAACATTCTCTGACATCAACCTTACAAAGGTTTTCTCAGGTCATTCTCCCAAAGCAACAGAAATAAAATAAAAAATAAACCAATGGGACCTAATCAAACCAACAAGCTTTTTCACAGCAAAGGAAACCAAAAAGAAAACAAAAAGACAACTTACTGAATGGGAGAAAATAGTTTCAAATGATGCAACTGACAAGGGCTTAATCTCTAGAATATACAAGCAACTCAAAGCAAAAAAGCCAACAACCCAATGGAGAAATGGGCAAAAGACCGGAATAGACATTTTTCTAAGGAAGATATACAGATGGCCAACAGGCACATGAGAAAATTCTCAATATCACTAACTATTAGAGAAATGCAAATCAAAGCTACTATGAGGTACCACCTCACACCAGTCAAAATGGCCATCATTAATAAGTCCACAAATCACAAGTGCTCAGGGGGATGTTAGAGAAAATGGTGCCCTCATGCTCTTTTGGTGGGAATATAAGTTGGTGCAACCACTATGGAAAACAGCATGGAGGTACCTTAGAAGACTATACATAGAACTACCATATGACCCAGTAATCCCACTCTTGGACATATGTCCAGATAAAACTTTCCTTTAAAAAGACACATGCAGCCACATGTTCATTGCAGCTCTATTCACAATGGCCAAGGCATGGAAACAACCCAAATGTCCATCGACAGATGATTGGATTAGGAAGATGTGGTATATATACACAATGGAATACTACTCAGCCATAAAAAAGAACAAAATAATGCCATTTGCAGCAACATGGGTAGAACTAGAGACTCTCATCCTGAGTGAAGTAAGTCAGACATAGAAAGACAAATACCATATGATATCACTTATATCTGGAATCTAATATAAAGCACAAATGAACCATTCCACAGAGAAGAAAATCAAGGACTTGGAGATTAGACTTGTGGTCGCCAAGGGGGAGGAAGTGGGGTAGTTGGGGAGCTGGGGGTTAATAGATACAAACTATTGCCTTTGGAATGGATTAGTAATGAGATCCTGTTGTGTAGCACTGGGAACTATGTCTAGTCACTTATGATGGAGCATGATAGTGTAGGAAAATAGAATGTGTACATATATGTGTAATTGGGGCACCATGCTGTACAGTAGAAAAAAATTGTATTGGGGAAATAGCTATTAGTAATAATAAAATAAAGTGGTAAATGTACTGACAGAACATTAAGCTAATGTTACCTCTATTTAAAAAATTAAGAAAAATCTGGTAAACCGTATTAGTTTGTTCCATTGATTAAATGGTGGAAACAGTCTTAGTGAAGCTTTAAAGAAAGTGTTGGAATCAGGTAGTGTATGTGCTTCATGTTTGTTCTCTTTCAAACTATTCTGATGATTAAAGTTCTTTTGTATCTCCATATACATTTTAGGATTTTTTTTTTAATTTCCACAAAAAAAAAAAAAAAAAACCTGCTGGGATTTTGATTGGTATTACAATGAATGTATAGATCAATTTGGAAAGAACTGCTAAAATAATGTCGAGTTTTCAGAATTATGAACATAGTACACTTCTCTATTTTAGGCATTCCAAATTTCTCTCAGAAATGTTGTATAGGAGAGTTCCCATTGGGCTCAGTGGAAATGAATCAGACTAGGAACCACGAGGCCTCGCTCAGTGGATTAAGGATCTGGTGTTGCCGTGTGTTGTGGTGTAGGTCACAGACATGTCTCATATCTGGCATTGCTGTGGCTTTGGCGTAGGCTGGCAGCTATAGCTCTGATTAGACCCCTAGCCTGGGAACCTCTACATGCTGGAGGTGCAGCCCTATAAAAAGACAAATGACCAAAAAAAAAAAAAAAAAAGAAAAAAGAAAAAGAAATGCTGTATAGTTTATAGTATTCATATTTGTGAAAATTTTATCAAATTCATTCCTGAATGTTTCATACTCTTGATGCTATTACAAATGGTATTATTTATTTAATTTTAATTTGTAATTGTTTAATAGCTGGTATATATAGATATAGCTGGTTTTTATTTGTAGAATTTGTATTCCATAAATGTGCTAAACACATTTTATTAGTTTTAGCACCTTTTTAATAGAATACTTAAGATTTTCTACATTGATAATCATGCCATTTTTAATAGAGCTTTATTTCTTCATTCCTAAACTTTATGCCACCTTATTAACCTAAAAGAGATGTATAGGTAAATAGAAAAGGAGTTCCAGATGGAGGCAGAGAAGAACCCTTGGGTTCTAATTAGATTATAACTGAGCACTAATATGATTAGGCTGAGCACTAATCTGTGCCACTGTTAGGACATGAGACCAGTGAAAGAACAAACAAAGAGGACAAACAGAATAAGCCTTTGGTCTCACACAGTACTGATAATACTTTGGGTTTATATTGGTCAAATGGAAAGACTTCTTAATACAGGGGACACTGGGCAAAGTCCTCAGAATTAAAAGTGAGCCCAAATTAACCTTAGAATAAAGGTTCCAATGGACTTTCCCCAACAATCTTAAAACCAAGTCTCAAAAGGATCAAACTAATTCCCTGAAATTAACTACAATCCAAAACAAACTCATCAGTATTTAAAGGAATATCTCAACATCCAATATCCAATAATCTACAGTTTATATTATCTAGTATGTGATAAAAAACACCAGACATAAAGAAGTGGGGAAATACATTTCAAAGTCAGGGAGAAAAAAAAATCAAACAATTTAAACAGTCCCATAAGTTTCACATAAGGTAAAATGAACAGACACAGTTGTTAAAACATCTATTTAAAATATTAAAGATAACAGATGAATATATGAACATGAAAAGAAAAACTGAAGATCTAAGAGTCCCAAACAGACCTTCCAGAGATGAAAAATGTAACTAAAGAGAAAATACCCTGGGGGCAATTTACAAATTAGAGACCTATAAAAAAGGAAGTCAGTGAATATGAATAAATATTAAAATAAATGATCCAAAATTTAAGATACAAATGGAAAATAAAAATACTGAAAGAAATGAAGAGAATATTAATAACATGTATAATAGTATAATTGGAGGCAGAAATCGATAGTAAAGGGGGAGGACAAAAGGAAGTTTCTGAAGAAATAATGTATACAATTTGCCAAATTTTATGAAAATTAAAAAGACAGAGACCCAAGATACTCAGGCAGAAAAAAAATATTTTAAAAAATCTTATTTTTCTTTTACATTCCCAGCTCATGGCACTGCGGGATCCTTAACCCAATGAGTAAGGCCGGGGATTGAACCTGAATCGTCATGGATACTAGTTGTGTTAGTAACCCACTGACCCACAACAGGAATTGCTGATTCATATTTCTTGAGTAATATTTTACATGACTCTAATAATTTTATTGAATTCCAGACATTGTGAGTGATAAATTGATGAGAGTGGATTTTTGTTGTTTTCTTTTATTTATTTATTTATTTTTTGTCTTTTTGCCTTTTCTAGGGCTGCTCCCAGGCATATGGAGATTCCCAGGCTAGGGGTCCAATCGGAGCCATAGCCACCGGCCTACGCCAGAGCCACAGCAACGCGGGATCCGAGCCGTGTTTGCAACCTACACCACAGCTCAATGGCAACGCAGGATAGTCAACCCACTAAGCAAGGCCAGGGATCGAACCCGCAACCTCATGGTTCCTAGTCGGATTCGTTAACCACCGTGCCACGAGGGGAACTCCCGTTGTTTTCTCAAGTGTTAAGTTTTGTTTTTGAAGGCAGTTAATTTACCATCAGATCAATCTATTTTTAAACTTTTTTGAGGAGGTTTTAGTGTGACTCACATTCTAGAGCTACACTATTTCTATTCATAATGTATATTTCAGAGTTCTCAATGAAATGTCAAAGTTTCTCCTTGCTGGGTTGTCAGACCACTGACATTTTCCAGCAGTGTGGTAACACTAGAATTTCTGTTTAGCTAATAATTCCACTAGTTCTTCTCTACCATGCTTTACAAAACTTTTGCTTGTATATGTGATCTTAGTGTTCATCTGAAGGATTAATTCTACTGCCATAACAATTTTTGGAGCCCTTTCTCCATGTACCTCTGACCTATCTGGGACTCTATCCTCACCAAAGTGAACTCTTTCTGCAACTACAAATTCATATTTATAAATTCTCAGTTCAATGAGGCTACCAAAATGTACTTCCCTGCACTGTGGCCCAGAATGTATATCCAGAGTGAAATCCCCGGGAGTCATGTACATCACTCTTTTGTTGAGAATCATAGTCCTCCACTGCATATGGTAAAATTCCTAAAACTCAAGCTATTTATAGTTTTTACAGTTTTATATAGCTGTTTATGTCAGGAAGGCTAGACTAGGGTCCATTATTTCAGGATGGTCAGAGTATAAACCCACTTGAAAGAAATTTTAAATCATTGGATAGATGGCTTATTTTCTTCTCACTTCCAAATTGAGTTCCAGCTTAATCTCTACAAAGAGAGTGATTGTCACCTTTTCCAAGCAAAGAAGATTTAAAAGAAATTACGTCAAAGGGGATTTTATGCAAACCCAATCTTACATCCTACTTTATCTTCAGTCTCCCTACTACTGCTAGTGCTGATGTTAACTTCGTTAGAGAATTTGGCTTTTCCAAATCTTCAAGCTCAAATCAACACCTCTCAGTCAACGTGGATTTCACACTGCAGATTGAAAATACTGCTCTCAGAAATGCTACGTTTTCTTCTCTTTTCACTTTCAGATAGATCTTATTTCATAGAAAGCTTACTTCATGTAATTTTAAAGGCCTAGAGAAAGGGTAAGCTTAAATCATCTTTGATCAGACTTCTGGCTGCATGATTCTCTTGGTTTCATTCTTCTATGTGTCAGCCTCACTGCCTATTGACTTCCATTATGATGGCAATATGATTGCAGCATTTTTAAGTTTTACTTCTATATACTATACCATACTAGAAGGAGAAATGTTATTCGTGTAACAGAATTTCCATGGAAATATTGACATGGAATCCAATGATAGGTTTACTCTAGATCACATGCTCCATTATTAACCTAGATTAACAGCTCTATCATTAACCTCCATAAGAGGAGGCTAAATGCTCTGGAAAAGAGAACAGCAGCTGAATGTTTGGGAGGCAATCATGTTTATCTCATTTTTAATCTAACTTTATTTTCTTAATATTATATCATAAGCATTTTTCCAATCTTCAAAATTTTTGATTATCATATTGATACAATAAACTATACTTTATAAATTGCTGTTTTGAAACTAAATTATTTTAGTTGAAGCCTCTTTTTTTAAATTCAAAATATGTCATTATGAAAGAGGCTAAAATAAGATATTAAGACCCTCCTCAATTTACAGATAAAGTAATTATTTCATAACATACTTAAATGGCTAGCCCAAATTCATGGAGAGACCAAATCAATACAGTACCAGTTATCAGAACAAAATTTCATGCATCAGACTACCCTCACTCTAAAATAGCTACCTACATTATGGAAAAGACAGAAAAACTAATAACTTTTGTCAGACTATCTAAATTCCCAACAAAGAGTTTCAGCTTTTTTCAAATGTTTGAAGACAAGATATTATTAATCAAAGGGCACACAATAAAAATTTCTTCGTAAAGGTTAATTTATTAATTTTAATTTTTACTTTAAAATGTATTACTTTATAAAGATATAAAATTCTCTGTCCTCTTGTTCTGTTAATTATTACCCACATATTATGTTCTATCAGATATGCATCACTCATTCCTCTGAAATTCTTTCTGTGTCACTAATTTGATACTCAGTCCCTCTTCCTTCCCTGGCCTCTTCTTTACTCTCTCCTTCCATTTCCTCTTTTCCCTCCAACCCCAACCTATCACCTCACTGCCTCAGACATAATAAACAGGTAAGACAGAAAGACTAGAGCACTAAAAATTCATGAAACCTAATCATAATACCAAGAGTATTACTATAATTATATGCCAAATATATCCAACAAAATTTTTGCCAGGATACTTCACAACGTATTACAATACTTTATATCAATTATTTAAATAGTTCTTATATAAGTTTCATCACCTTATCTTCATATTTATTCCTAAAAGTCAAGGAAAAAATAAATCTTTAGTTTATACACAGTACCTAATACAATGCCTGAACAAAGTAAATATCTAATAAATATTATCTATCTTCAATAAGTATTACAAAAAGTACATATTTCTTAACTAATTATACCTGAAACAAACAAAAATCTAGAATAGAAATTTCAACCAAAAAAAGCTACACTTTTTCCTGCTCTCAAATACCGTGTGGTCATCTTGGCCTGTGGATGGCACTACTCATCAAAAAAAAAAAATTCGTTTTCCATTATGCCTCTCAAAAATCAGAACTATTCCTGTTTAGGAATTTTAGGGGGGAAAAAAATCCAATGATGATTGGAGCTGTATGAAATACAATTGAAGAATCTAAATTGTGTACAAGAAAGAGATGTGATGATTGGAAGAGTTTGAGAATACTCTTAAACTATAATCAGCATTTTAAAAGAATGACATTCTACTGGTCTTTTTGAGCTGTTTGATTCATCCCATTACTTTATTCAAATGATAAGAACTGCTGAAAATTGCACAAGATGAAATGTTTTGCATGAGGCCAAAGACTTTGTAACCTTAAGTAAGATTAAAGAGCTTTTCTCTAGAGGATCAAGTTAGACGTACCCTGAAGTGTTTTCTTGGTCCTCTGACCTGAGACAAGAGCACTCCACCGCAGCTTCCCACTGGGCTGCTTGTTACCACCTCCTCACTGTGGGGCAGAATTAATTAGTGTCTTGGAAGTTCTTCCCAACTGCTGTCCAAAGGACATACATAACAGTGGCCCCTCAAGCTTAATCATCCTGTCAACCTTTTACCACCCCACAGCCCATTCACACAGCTGATGTTTTAACACTTACAGTCCTGCAGTAATTTAGCAGAGACACATGCAAAGTGTTATTATTCTCCAGAGAGAAGATACGTAATATTTTCCTTTGCAGATTAGCAGCACTAAATTTACCCCTTCCTTCTTGCTATTCAGTATAGCCTTGTATTTTGGCATGCAACCTTAATAGAAATGTTTTCCTAAGCATCTGAAACAGAAACAGTATCAGAACAATTTCCAGGCAAGGTACCAAATGAGAGCCTGTTGGAATAGGGAATCACAGCTGTAAAGGGACTGAAGACTACTGTATGCACACCATCCATCATGTTTCTGTCTGAGGCACAGAGGAGGGAAAGCTTGTCACCTCTCCTACTCCTGGGAGTGTAGAGCCTATCAATCTAGCCATTTCACCAATGTCCGCTATGCCTTTCACTCTCCACTCGCATTGGAGATCTGGACTCTCTGCAGATGATCCCTGCCCTTCCATCTGCTTTTACATCTGTGCTAGGAGCAGGAGCAAAGCTTCACAGCTGTGGTTCCCTTTGCCCAAGCCTCCAGGACCAACTCTGCAGATGCTCTAAGCACAAAATAATTGGGATATTCTTTCAAATGCTGCTCACATATTCCTTCTGAGTAATGCAGAGAAGAAAATAAAAGCTATCAGAAGTAATCATGAAGAGAGGTTTCTCCTCTGTATCCAAAGAGCCACAACAAATTTCCAAGGCAAACAATTTACCAAGATTTCTGCTAAGGATGATTCAAATCACTGATTGTCTCTTGTGGAATAAGTAAGAAGAAACACTCTGCAGTACTGAAGATAAGAAAATAAATATAAATCAAAGCAACTCAATTTAGAAATTTTTATTTTATCATTTGTTGTGTGCATGTGTGTGTATGTTTTTAGAAATCATACATGCTTATTGTAGAAACCTGTAAAAATATGGACAATAATTTAGAATAGGAATGGGTAAATTATAGCCTGTGAGACAAATTCAACCTACTGCCTATTTTTATAATTAAAGTTTTATTGAAAATAATCATGCCCATTTCTTTACCTCTTGTCCATGTCTGTATTCATGCTATAACTAGGGGGCTACTTTGTTATGATAGAGATAAAATGGCCAGCAAAGTCCAAAATATTTATTATCTGGCCCTTTATAAAAAAATATTACCTGATAACTCAGATATAACTAGTTATATTTTTCCATAATCACTCCTCTTTTTAGGCCCTTAAGGAAGACTAATATACCCTTCTCTGAATCCCTATTTTTATTCCTCTTTAAAAGGAAAGAATAATCAGGTCCTAAGAAACAGATCTATATTTCCTGGTGAATAAAAAAGCCAGAAAATAGCAGCAAAATCAATCTTCCTTCTTCACATGGACACTCTCTTCTCTGCTGTTTTCTGTCTTCCCTAGAGACTGTCCAAAGGAAAAGTCTAGATTTGGACGTAGGCAGAGAGGGAAAGCCTTGTTGGCTTTCAGCCTAAGTAGTTTGCTTTGGCCTGGGTTAACGAAGAACATTTTATCTTGGAGTTCTGGACCCAAATCTAACTTCACAGTTGAAATTCAAAGAATCAACTCAGCCATGCAGAAACACATGCAAATTTATTTTTTTCTAATACGTAATATCAATTTTGCCCCAAATCTTCCACACTCTTACAATACATGTGTCTTGAAGTTAGCAATTAGTAATATGTCAGTTCCAATTATTTTGATACTCCTTACAGTTATTTTTTAGCTCTTAGAGGCAAGAAAATGCAAACATCTGAATCACTTATCATTTCAGAGATGAATATGGGTTAGAATGGGAAGATCTATTCCCAACTATTTTTTCTATTCCAAGTATTCATCCCAGCTGTAAATTTGAAGCTTTTTCTTATACTATTGTAACATAAGCTTTCTAAGATGATTATCTTACTCATTTTTTTGTATCTTCCAGAAAGCAAAGTTAGCAACCAACCAAGTTATTCAGCTGTATGACTGAAGGGTAGCCCACTGCTCTTTAACCAGCACATGCTTAGTAAATATTTGCTGATGACAAAGAACATATGCTAAGGTTTTTCTGAAACATCATCACATTAAGGCTTTTTTTTTTGCTTACTTTTCAGCTTATAATTGTGAAAATTGTCTTATATATAATATGGAGGAATTTTCTCCCTCAACTAATATGTCCAACCCATATGAACACATTTATAGAATAATCATTTTCCTCTTTCCATTAAATGATATCAGGAAATGACTTTCAAAGCCTGGTTTAGTCTTTTCCTCAAGAACAAATTCACCATGTTGCCAGAATGATGATTTATTAATGTGAAAATGCAGTATCTTATGCACTGAGGCAAAATGGATTTCTGCATGGTGGTAGTACGACTCTTGTCTTGTTTCACTCACAGTCTAGTACTTTACCATTATTAGCTAAATAGCTGGAAAAATGTATGTACCCAAACAAAGATCATGCTCCCAATATTACTGAAATGCATATAATTAATTACTAAATATCCATGAAATCAGTAACATGTTAAAACTGACAAAGAATTCTTTTATTTGTTTCTGAGAAACATGTTTGTGGAATTGAAAAGATCCTCAATAAATAGTGACAGTCCAGCTTAAGATGTGGAAATCCTGAAGTTTAGGCATTAAAAAATACTCTTGGCTTTATCCTCCTATAGTTTTATGTTAATATGCATTAGTTTTATACACAATCAAGTACAGCCTAAAAGAATAAACTGTTAATTTTAAAAAGCAACATTACATAAGATTTTTGTAGAACATTTTTATTAAAGCTCCTGAATTGAAGGTAAATAGAAGAGATATTAAATAATATTTTTAAATAGTAAAGATAATAACATTGAAAAGGCAGACTTTATTATAATAACATTTATCTTTGGAGGAAGAAATAAAATATTAGAGCTTCAAGCATAGTAGAAGAAAGAGGAAGAGTGGTCCCTCTTTCCCACACCAAAAGCCCTCTAGGCTTCTTCCACTTCTCTTGAGACAATTATCCATGAGACAAAATGGAACTTCCACAGTAATGGTCTGTTTGAGTACCATGAATGTGGTCTCCCTTCAAGCATGGCTTAGGTCCTACACATACCTAAGATTTTCTTGGTCAGGAATCACCTGGTTGCATGGAGCAGAAATACAGTTATACCTGCTAAGTGAAATGAAGGTAGGAAGGAATGTGACTGAAATATTGCAGGAAAACATCACTGAACCCCAGGGAGAGGGAGAGAACTAGGAATTAGAAATTAAGTGGAGCCCAAGTAGCAACTCTCTGGGGCTGCATGTTCTTTTAATTATTTTCTGTTTTCCTCTACACATCTCTACTTTATTCTCTTTATCTGCAGCCTAGCTTTCTCTGATCTGCTTCCTTATGAGCCAGTAGACTATGCCAGCCCTGGTTTATTTAAGTGTCCTAAAAAGAATGAGAAGAGTTAACTGTGTCTCAGATCCAAATTCCTGAGGGACAGAATCTAAGTGGCTGCCTACAAGCCAAAGGGTAATTTCCTGCTGGATTAGCTGTGGTCAGGGACTCCAAGTCACTTAGTACAGTGTTGCCCCTCCTCAGGCTATCAGAGCAATTTGAGCTAGGCTGAAAATTGACCTATTTTCCACTATAGACTGTAGGTAAAAGAGCACTATAACAAGGTTAGCTAGGGCCTCCATATACCCAGATCCAAGAGGACCAATATCTTACCAACTCCAACTGTGTGCACAAATTAAGGTTCCAGAATATTGATCAATTGAAGTATTACTTATTGTGACCAAGGAAACTGTTTTCTGAAGACTCTATCTGATAAATTCTTAATTTTGACATCTTACAGCATGGGGTTAGACACTTGGATAGCAGGCCCTAATTTCTACTGCTAGGTTTATATTACTCATAGTGCCAATTCCCTCAACTTCATGAAAAACAACGTAATTTTTTAAAAATCCCCCAAATAATCAGAAAACAAGGATTATCACCATTTTCCCATTATAATTCTGATAAAAATGTTTGTAAGAATTAACTATATCTCTTTGTCTTCTTATTCCCCTTTCCCGCTCATTCTCATTTCCGTTCCATCCCCTTCCTGAACAATTCAGTCCAAAAGCTCTTTGGTGAAACCAAGGAAGGTAGGCAACCATACGCTGGAAAAGAAGCAACAGCAGCCTAACACAGTATGCTGGAACTCAAGAGGAATGGCTATGGCATCTGTGCAAGAGAGTGGCCCAGAATCAGGAAGAGAAATGAGACTATCCGGGGCGGGGGGGGGGGTGCTGTTCATAGCTTAAGGACGGTGAGAAGGGTATCCACTCAAAGGACAGTTATGAAAATGACCTGGTGATCTCTTTTTAGGTGAAGAGAGTGTATGTTCAAATGAAAGGTGCTGTAGGGATCTGGTGCAGATCTAGGAGCCCAGGAAAGGTAAGTACGGCATCTATTTTATTTTTTAATTTTTATTATAGTTGATTTACAATGTTCCATCAATTTCAGCTATACAGCAAAGTGACCCAGTTTTATTATATAGATATATATATATAGATATATATATATAGATATATATATATTCTGTTTCTCACATTATCCTCCATCATGTTCCATCAGAAATGATTAGATGTAGTTCACTGTGCAATATAGCAGAATCTCATTGCTTATTCACTCCAAAAGGAGAGCATCTAGATGCAAGGGGAAATAAACAAAGCAGTGACAATGGAAGTTTGGATAAATCCTTGAATGTTTAATCAAAATGAGGAATACATCAAATAACTAGATTGAGGATAACAGGAACCAAGTTTCTCACTGTCAGAGAGGAAAAGTAAACTAGAATAAACCCTGTGGTATTGGATTTCAATTGCAGATACAGGAGTTAACACGTGGTTTAAAATGTACATAGTTAAGAGATATATAAACATAAATGAATATATTTATAGTTAGATAAATATCTGTAAGTATAAATAGAATATTCTCTAGTTCTGTCTATTGAAGGAGACAAATAGCAGTACCCACAAAAAGTAAGTATACCTACTTCTGAAATTTTGGTTTCTAAAAGCTATTCTACACTATAAGAAAGTATGGATCCCTGGAAAAAAAGCTGATTCCTGGATGGGAGTAGGAAAATTATAAGATGACTCTGAAATATCATTTTTATATGCCAGAAAGTAAGGAAGTATTAAAAGAATGATGAGGACAAGTCAAAGTATATAGAACTCAGATGGAAGAAGCTCTTATTGAACAAATCTGAGAAAATCTGAGCATCAATAAAATAATATAGATTATAAATCACTGGATGAAATGGTATTCCATAAACCTATAGTGATATAAAAGAATATACTGAAATTTTAATGAGAATCAGAATTTTACATGGCCTCAAAGTAATTCTTCACAAAATGCCTAGTAAATAGAGAGAAAAATGGTAAATTTACAGCAAAAATTATTTCTGATCCCACCCTAATCTAATAATCAAAATGACCATCACCTATGATGAAACAAACAGGAAATATGTTCCACACCATAGGCTGAAAAGAACATAGCATTAATTCAAAGATATTCTTGCCAAAGAAACATATCCTGAATCTAATTCATGAAAATATATCATAATCCAAACTGTGGTATATTCTACAAAACAAATGGCCTGTAATATTTAAAATCATAAAAATTAAGGAAAGTCTAAAAATGAGTTCTAGATCTAAAGAGACTAAACAAGAAGACAACTAAATACAATGTGTTTTATTGCTGTTATTGTTATAAAGGATATTACTGGAGCAACAGGTAAAACTTAAATGGCAGACAGGATTGCAATAATAAATTAATGCTAATTTTGTGATTTTGATTACTGTATTTTGGTTATGTAGGAAGGACTCTATTGGAAAATATGAATATTTTAAGCTCCAGAAATGCATATATCTAGGAAGCAGGAAATTAGAGACACAACAGAAACAAAATGAATATAAATGGTAATGAAGTCCTTGTACTTTAAGTGTTAACTCAATACAGAAAGTTAAAATTCCATGATTTTCTTTTCTGTGGAAAAGTTAGTTTGTGCCATATGATGGAGCATGATAATGGGAGAAAAAAAGAATGTATACATATATGTGTAACTGGGTCACCAAGCTGTACAGAAGAAAAAAAAAACTGTACTGGGGAAATAACAATAAAAAAGTTTAAAAAAAAAGAAATTTAAAATTCTTTGCAATTAATAAAAAAAAGTACTTATTGAGCACTTTTAATACAAGACACCACAGTATATTTATTATGCATTTTCTCAATTTAAAAAAAATTTAAGCCCC
This sequence comes from Phacochoerus africanus, assembly GCF_016906955.1. NCBI lineage: Eukaryota > Metazoa > Chordata > Mammalia > Artiodactyla > Suidae > Phacochoerus > Phacochoerus africanus. The sequence goes on from NC_062545.1 coordinate 202,483,536, forward strand.
CTTGCTGTACAGTGGGAAAAATAAATAAATAAATAAAAGGCATAAGGGGAAAAAAAATAAGGAAAGGATTAGGGAGTTCCTACTGTGGCTCAGTGTGTTAAGAATCCAACTAGTAGCCATGAAGATGAAGGTTCAATCCCTGACCTCAATCAGTGGGTTGAGGATCTGGTGTTGCCATGAGCTGCAGCATGGGTCACAGATGCAGCTCTGATCTGGCATTGGCGTAGGTCAGCAGCTACAGTTCTGATTCGACCCCTAGCCTAGGAACTTCCATATGCTATAGATGCAGCCCTAAAAAGAAAAAAAAAAAAGGACTCTAATTTTTCTTCATTTTCATCTTTAAAAACTGAGTCATAGAATGGTTACTTGCCCAAGATTACATCACTTATAAATTGTTAAAGCCACCAGTGGTGTGCCAGTAAATGTTTAACAACTGATTCCTTGGAAGAAAAAATAAACACCCTGCTATATAGCACTTGCCAACTTCTGTGTTGCAAATACTCCTACCAAGACTGATTTCAAGCTATCAACAACCTCAGTGTCTCTGAACACAGAGTTAGGAAGAAACGCACATAGGCTCCTCTTGCAAGCTAATGCAAGCTAGCTTTCAGGACAGTTGTGGTTAAGGCTGTGATGTGAAACTGATAGTTGAAGTATAGAATCCACTACAGCAAGATGCCTGTACTTAACTCTTGCTCTTAAAAAATCATTTTAATATAAAGCAGAGACATATTTTTTTATAAAAATAGGTATTAGGAGACAGCACAGACCTAAGGCAACACAAAAAAGAAAATCCAAATAGACAAGAATACTTTTGCTAGAGATTTCACCAATTATTAGTAAAAAGCAATGAAAAATTAATTTTAAAAAATCACACTATGTATGATTTCTCCCACACACAATTATATCCATTAAATGCTTTATAACATAAGAATATACAGATTTGCTATTGTGTTTACATATATACACACACACACATACACATATATGTTCATATATATACATACATGATATTGGTTGTTTTATTTTATGATATTGGTTGATTAATGATAGATACAAATAAATAAATTAGAATGGTAGATAGAGATAAAAATGAGATAACTGCATTGTATAGGCCATACATTATATATTAAATTACATACTACATATATAATATGTAACAGGTATTTGAGATTGTTTGGCATACTTCCCATCCAACTTGTGGTAGTTATTGTATCTGTAAACTTGGCTGGGACTATTCTGAGTGTTTCTGTGCAGTTGTCTTTGGAAGAGAACTGCATTTAATTAGGTGGACCCAAGTTGAGAATCCTTTACTCGAGAAGGCTATCTCTAGTTAATCTTTACCTTCAGAGTCAAAGATTACCTATAACTCAAAAACTTTTTGACCTCTATTATATTTACTTTGTTGGCAATCATTTTTACTATCTTGATATTTTTCATGCATATCCATTATTTATTGTCATCAAATGATCTACTGGGTCAGGAAAATCAATTAATTTTGGTCTCGTTTTGTTCCTTTTTTCCCCCCAGAATCATAGGACTTGGAAAGTTAGAAGAAATGGCACAAATAATTAATTTATCAGACTCTGGCTTGAAAATCAGACTCACATTTGTGGTCAAAGGGCAGCCATTGATTGATCAAGTTAAATCTGCACATAGTCCAAGCTGCTGTCAAAATCTTGGTCATCAGAATTTTTCTCAAGGCTGTACCATGTGATTTTCAACATTGAAAAGTCAACTCTGGGCCCTTGCATTCAATTAATATATGTTGATTATATTTTTCTTCTGTTTCAGGTTAACAATTCTGGTTCTCCTCTTTTTTTTTTAACCATCCCTAGTATTTTACTATTTCCCTACTGGTAATTATGGACTGCCTTTTAATTAGTTATAATAGAGTAGATTATGACATAATTCAGTTAATAAATGAGGATACTTAGGCTCAGGAAGTATAAGACACCTACCCAATGATGGACAATGGTAGAGATGAGTTTACAATTCTCAGTTCAGAATTCAGTTGTGGGGTCTGGAGATTTTTATAGCTGAATTTCTTTTTCTTTTCTTTTTTTTCTTTTTTTTTGTCTTTTTGCCTTTTCTAGGGTTGCTCCCACGGCATATGGAGGTTCCCAGGCTAGGGGTCCAATCGGAGCTGTGACCACCGGCCTACACCAGAGCCACAGCAGCACTAGATCCGAGCTGTGTCTGTGACCTACACCACAGCTTACGGCAACGCCGGATCCTCAACCCACTGAGCAAGGCCAGGGATCGAACCTGCAACCTCATGGTTCCTAGTCAGATTCGTTAACCACTGCACCACGACGGGAACTCCCTGAATTTCTTTCTTTGGAAAACAATCTTTAGCAATCTTCTATTTAATTTTATATTATATTAAAACAAGGCAAACTATCTTAAAGTTTACTGGTCATTTTTAGTAAATGACTATAGTTCTCAGTGCTATTAGTAATAAGCTTGTGCTGTAATAAACAGAGTTAATTAAGAAAATAGCCCTGATTCTACCACTGTGCTTATTTTACAGAATGTTATCACATAATTATAGACACATATAAAAAAGATTTCATAAAGCCCTCTGAGATAAATGAAGGAGGAAAATACTGTTCTAGATCTGAATGAAATTGTGAAAGTGTAGCTGTGTTCTTACTGCCATTTCTTATACATTCTCCGTAACTTATGACCGAAGGATAAAGGGGTCTGGGAACAGAAGCTAAAAAATAAAAATAATAGTTTTTAAAAGTTGTATAAAATAAGAGAAATAATAAAATGAAAACTCAAGGAAAAAAGAGATTCTCTATCAAAGTTCTGTGGAGACACAACTGTCACATAACAGCAATAAAGAGTTGACAGGGCTGTTCCCAGTCTGTCTTATGGCACCTTCTTTACTGAATCAATTTCACACTATCAATATTGGCCAGTAAAGAAAATACATATCCATGCTTCAAATTTTTATGTGTAAATTCACTTAATCACTATAAAAACTGAGTGAGGTGTTATTTTTCTTAATTTATAGAAAGAACAATGAAAATTAGAGAGGGTAAATAACTTTTTAAGTAAGAAAGTGAAAGAATAAGAAGTTATATCTGGGATCTTATGAACTCAAACCATTACCTACACACCAGAGATTTTTCTCTGCTTCACAACCCTTCATAAACCCAATCAATATTGGGGGAGTTGGAGAGAGAAGTATTTATAGTCATATAAGAGTGTATACCAATCTCAACAATGGAGCCTCGAAGCAATATCTTAATCAAAGGAACACAATTTGGAAATGAAAGAAATTCCAAATATCCTAAAAGTTGTATCACCATTTTTCTAGTACAATGAAGAGAACTTGAAACCAGAGTGATTCTTCTTTCAAAACTCTTTTTGGTTTATTGTTGTTTTGTTGTTTCATTTTGTTTTCTTGTTAAGGTTGCACCTATAGCATAAGTTCCCGATCTAGGGATTGAAACAGAGTTACAGCTGCCAGCCTATACCACAGTCACAGCAATGCTAGATCTGAGCTGCGCAGCCCCCACTGCAGTTTGTCGCAGTGCTGGATCCTTAACCCACTGAGCAAGGCCAGGGATCGAACCTGCATCCTCATAGACACTATGTCAGGATATTAACCTGCTGAGCCACAATAAGAGCTCCCAAATTTCTTTTTTGTCTCTGAGGCATCTTTTCATACTATGTTGCATCAGAACTCACAAAGTCTCTGCAAAATTTATCCCCAGCCTTAACCTATACACACATTCTCCTATTTCTTTTTTTGTCTTTTCTTCTCATTCTGAATGTCTAAGCTCTGAAGACCTTTGCATAAATTATCTTATCCTAAAAATATTATGGCAAAATAACTATTCGTTTCAGAGAGGTTGACCTGCCCAAGGCCTTTACATGAAAAAAAATAGCTAAGTAGATGTATCTAATTTCAAAATCATACTCTTTCCAGCGTACCTCACTTACAGTTTTATGCATCAAAAAATTGTAAAAGCTACTAGAGAAAATCTGAATTTTTGATTTTCAGATAATTTCCCTTTTGAATAATTAATGATTCTTCATCTCATATATGTATGAGCTAAAGTCTTTTTTGCCCAAAATGAAGGAAAACATATCAAATTATAAATACCAAAAAGATGCTGGTTGATGTCATAAATGTCACTGGAGCTTACAATGATACTTTATATTAAATGAGCTTGACAGTATCCACAGAACAGACAGAAATATCTACATTTTATATGTAAGAGTGACTGTGAGGTTTCTGAGGTTTAGTGTTAAGGTTAAACAGGATGCTGAAGCTCCATTAGAATTGTGCTTATATAAAAATGGCTTATGAACTAGCCAAGAAAGAACAAATTAGCATTATTTTCCTACCATTCCTTAACCTTTAGAAACCCTTTCTGACTTATTTTCTAGAAGAGTATTTTGCTAAAAAGGTGATTATTTCCCATTGTAAATATATGTTGACTAAACCCCAGTTGTTCTTGTCATCAAAGTTATCTTGGTCTAAGTTAAACATAATGGTTTAGGGATTTAGATGATTCTTAGCGCTCTAAGGATTTCACATAATAGAGCCCAAGTGCTGCTGCATTATTGGCAATCATTCTGGAACTAATAACAGCAGTTATTGGGCCTATAATCTCCTAGGAATTAACAGCCAAACTCTTTTTGTCAATTTGTAGGACATCATCATTACCATTAAAAGGCAGTTAGATGATAATCTGCCACTAAAACTCATGCAGTGGACAGTAAAGGGTTATAGCTGAAAGTGCTGAGACAGCAGTCCTGACTCAGCCTATAGACTTGAATGTTCTCCCTTTGGGACTGCTGCTTGGAAAAAAATTTTAAAGTAGCAGAAAATTAGACACTCAAACTAAATGTTTTTTTTTTCTTTTTTCTTTGGTTCGTTGGTTTGTCTGTTTCATGGGGATAACTCTCTTCCTAATGGCACTGCACAAAGTCAGTCCTTTCCCATTCAAATGACAGGATGGATTTCCTGTGGGCCAGTTTGTTCAATGATTTAAAATAATAACTAAGGATTTCAGAACAAAGGAATGCAATTATAACACACAAATAGAGTAGAAAAAACAGTAGCCTTAGAAGAGGAAGAACTATAAAATCTACTCACAATAAGATGAGATCAGGGATGTGCAAAGTGCAAAGTAGAGAAAGTGTCAGAGAAATTTAATTTAAATCAATAAATATTTGTTGAGTCCATACTGTGTTGCAAGCATTATGCTATGCACTTGGCTTTCATGATTCCTTCCAACTTGGTACTTATACCTACCTGACAAGATAAACATATGTGATAAATATTTGTTTTTTATTTTTATGGCTGCACCTGTGGCATATGGAAGTTCCCAGGCTAGGGGTTGAACTGGAGCTGCAGCTGAGCCATGGCTGAGCCACAGCCATGGCAATACCAGATCCAAGCTACATCTGCAGCCCACACCACAACCTGCGGCAACACTGGATCCTTAACCCACTGAGAGAGGCCAGGGATCAAACTCGCACCCTCATAGAGACTATGTCAGGTTCCTAACCCACTGAGCCATAGTTGGAACTCCATAAATATTTTTTTCAATATAATAAAATTAAATGCCACAAGAACAAACAGCAAGGAATTCTACACGAATTAAAAAAGAAGTCAGTATAAAGCACCACAACAACAGAGAAATTAAATGAACTGGTAAGAATTAGGCAAAACCAAAAAAGCCTTAGAAATCACCAAAATAACTGGCAATTAAACAGCTTGCTTTAGAGGAACATAAAACTCTACCATTATAATAATAATAATGGCTACCATTTACTTAGGTCCTGCATTATGTCAAGCTAAATGCTTTACATGATATATTTTATATTAATTTACAGGACAATCTGCTTGGATGGGTATTAACATCTTTTATTTACAGGTATGTAAGTTGAAACTTAGGTAAATTTTCCAAGGTGAAATGGCTAGCAGGTATCAAAACCAGGAGATGAATTTAAACAGGCTAACTACATGGTTCATTCTTTTCACCTATATGCTATATTTCAATGCCCAGAACTAAATGGAGAATAACAACCAAGATTCAACAGCCAACTCAGTAACAGAATCAAAAAAGATATAAGAACTTAGAGTGAAGACTAGAGACTGGAGAAAAAACAATACTTCAGCCTATAACTACATGAGCTTTTTATTACCAATTTGCTACTGAGATAGGATTGGTATTCAAATTTAGCTGACTTTATATAGGTAACAGAGATCATGGTGAATAAATATGACTGATTAATTCAGCAGATCTGTAAACTGCAATATATTAATTCCTCAACATTTTGTTTTTTGAATAATTTCTATTTGTTTCAATGACATCTCCTCCCAAACACATTTAAAATATTTATTCAAAAATAAATAAAATAAAATATTTATTCAATGATGGCAATAATAGTAAAATTATTTATTATTGGAAAAAATCACAGAATCAGAAAACAGCAGTGGTGGGAAAGTGTCAAAACTACTGATTGAGGAGGGCTACAAAAAAATGAGAGAATACAAATTCTTTCTGAGCTTTCTAGGAATAAAGGTACAAAGAAAATACAAGACATGATACATGTCTCTCACTGTCTGTCAGAAAAGGAATCCATTTGATTAAAAGAAGTAAGGTTTTTCTGTAATCTAAGAATTAAGGGGAATTTGACACCAGGATCTTCATGCAAGACAAACTGAGCAACATAAAGAATGCATAATTTCATTCTTAATTATCTTATTAGGTTATTTTCAAATAATCTCTTTGTTTTGAAAGATTTATGGGAAACAACTTCTGAGGTGTCTAACATATAAGCCACAGAGTCAAGCTGCTAGTAACTATATCTCTACAGACTTGTGCCAAATAAATGATTAAAGTTAGAATAAGATCCAAAAAAGAAAAATCACACTGCTAAACTGACTATGAGAGGAGAGTGGGTAACATGATGAGAGAACTCAGAATCAAAGTTTACCCAATAAATGTTGGAGAGTGTAGAGAAAAAGGAACCCTCCTAAACTATTGGAGGGAACATAAATTGAAGCAACCACTATGGAGGACAGCATGGAGGTTCCTGAAAAAACTAAATATAGAACTAGCATATGATCCAGCAATCCTACTCCTGGGCATATGTCTGGAGAAAATCATAATTTAAAAAGATTCATGCACCTCAATGTTCATTGCAGCATTATTTACAATAGCCAAGACATGGAGGAAACCTGAATGTCTATCAACAGAGGAATTAATAAAGAAGTTGTAGTACATATATACAATGGAATATTATTCAGTCATAAAAAGCATGAGATTTTACCATTTGCAGCAACGTAGATGGACCTGGAAATTATCATATTGAGTGAAGTTAAGTCAGACAAAGATATATATCATATATCACTTACATGTAGAACCTAATTTAAAAACGATACAAGGGAGTATCTGTTGTGGAGCAGCAAAAATGAATCTGACTAGTATCCATGAGGATTCAGGTTCAATCCCTGGCCTCACTCAGTGGATTAAGGATCCCGTATTGCTGTGGCTGTAGCATAGGCCAGCAGCTGTAGCTCATGGAAACTAGCCTGGAAACCCCCAGCCTGGGAACCTCCATATACTGTGCTTGCAGTCCTAAAAAGAAAAAAAAAGGAAAAAGATACAAAATAACTTACTTATAAACAGAAACAAACTCACAGATTTCAAAACCAATCATATGGTCACCATAAGTGTAACCACTGGGGGGAGGGAAGAATTGGGAGGATGGAAGCAACATATACACACTACTGTCTAAAACAGATGATTTAAAAAAATCCACTCAATAGTTTATAATAACCTATATGGGAAAACTGGATATATTTCTAAAACTAATCAAGGTTTTAATGTATTCTTTCTGCCTCTTCTTACAATTTCTAACACACATCAAATGGTGCAAACACTATTTTAGAATTTATATGCAAACAGTGATGGGAAAGATATAAATATATATAATTTATTGAATATTAACTGTATCAAGTTTTGTGCTAGATAGTTCACATAAACTTCATTTTTTCCTAAAAGACTATTCTTAAGGTTTGTTAGGATTTGAGAATTCTTTGTTCTTCAAATTCTAAATCCTTTGAGCTATAGCAATAAAACAGATATTAAAATATCAGTTTTTGATGGGGAGGATAGTAATCATATAGTACAGCTTGGACCAGAAACAATAGGGCGTTTCTACTCCTTTTCTCTCAATCCATGTTACTCAGGTCACAGTAATTGATCAACTGCAGTTTTGTCCCTGATACCCCCACCCCCATCTCTTCACTGCAGGAGTAGACTGTGGAGTTCCTTTTGAACTGGCAAAACAATGAAAATCTTCATGAAAAGAGCATGTAAATTAAATCAAGAAAAAGGTCCAAGGAGCTGATTTTGCAGATTAAGTGTTCTTATGTTCTTTTTCCAATCAAGTGAGAAAACTCACCTACTCCTGTTTCTCTATGAATGGAGTTAAGATGTGGCAGGGTTGGGGTGGAGGGGAGTAAGTGCTGCCCTATTACCACTGCCTCCTAAACGATGGAGCCACTTCCTCTCTGTGGTGTTCCTTGATACCTAACAGTATTATTATGTCTATTTGAGAAAAATGCATCAGAAATCTTAAATACTTTGCCCAAGTACATTTGAATTCAAACACATATTTGAGTCCAAATTACATAATGGAATGTTTTTAAGCTATCCCACTCCAAGGACATTCCAGAGCAATAAAAAGGGCCCAAATATGGGAATGATGAGTTCAGACAGAAAAAGGACAAAAGCAAAACAAGAACATATGTACATTTAATTAAAACTGGGAGAGGCAGCACAGTAGGTGGATGTGATATCTTGGCAGGCAGGAGAATCAGGTTCTAGCCGAGCCTAGTAAATCATCATCTGTGTGATGTGACCTGCCTACAGCAAAACTCTGAAACCCTTGGGAACTTAATTCTCTCATATTTAAGATATTTTAAAATGTCATAAAATAAACAAATTACGCATTTCTAGTTTGTCTTCTCTTTTGCTTTGGGTGTCTTTCTCTTGTAAATATCTTTCAAAACTATGATGTAATAGAAAATAACCAAGAAAAATTATAGTCAGGCAATCAAGCTTTTTGTTCATTGTATCCCATCAACTCTTTATATAATCTGCAAAACATTACTTTGTCAGTATTGCCTTCCCAAACTTGAGTTCCTTGCTTTAATTTACAGACTTGGGTCTAGGTGTCCTTTAAAGCCAGTCATGACTCAGGCAGCTATTACTTAAGTATCCTCAGCAAGAGAGGGGACTGGAGGCCTTTCCATTCTAAGCTTTGTTTATACTATGACTAATATTGCTAGGCTCAAAGGCCTTGCTGACAGTGAAATCCTACTGAACTTAGTTAGCTCAAAGCTTTAAATCCCTCCCCACTTTCTAACCTATCCTGCCTTTACCCCATAAGATAGAACAAAGTACATGCCTATATCCCTAGCTCTCTAAGTTGATGCTCCTATGACCTGACCAACAATAATATCAGTAGTAGCACTCACATGCCTATAAAGATTAATGGATAACTAGATCTCTTGATGGCATACCTTTCTCCCTCATTTGGCTTCCTTGCATATTGTCTCTAATGTCAAGCAAACCTGTCTTCACACTCACTGTTTTCCTGCTGGTATTTTCTATACCAATACTGCATCATTTCTTCCAACCCAGGTAATTCCTCAACCTTATTTTTTCTGCTTTCCCACAGGCCTTCAAACATCACCCCAGCACACCCCACAGCAGAACCCACCCACTTTATGACAACTTTATGTTTTGTGCCTTAAATCCTTCACCTATTTAATAAGAAAAGCAGGCAAAATAATGAGAAATATCGCCTTAACTCTGAAATTTACAACTTTGCGTTATATACCTAATAAATAACTCCAAATGTTCCATTGGATTTTGTTTTTTCTTGAAGCCACATACTCCCTAAGTGTACGATAATAAAATCTTAGTGGTTAGGGAGTTTTTTATGTTCATCTTGGTACCTGGTGTTCTTCTCTTCATTCTCTAACATCAGTCTTTCTCCCTGTGTCTACAGTAATGCCTTGCACCTAAGAAACACTCAAAATTTATCCAATTAAATTGAAGGGATTTTCTTAGCCAGGAAAATTATATAAAAATGCTTCAAAGAGAAGGTCAGGAGGCTATTGAAATAATATAGAGCTGGAATAGTAGTGATAAAGTTGATGAAAAACAGTCAGATTCTGGATATTTTTAAAATCAAAGTCCAACAGTATTTGTGAAGAGACTGAATATACAACATGAAAGAAAAGAGTATGAATGTCATTAGAATGTTCCTCAAATATTTATTTTCTCCATTCTTTAGAGCACCTTTTCTCTGTGATCAGGTGCTTTTTTATTTTCTGATCAATTAGTGGAATCCTTTCTGGGTTGAGCATTTAACTGTTGGTGGCCCTCAAGAGCAGATTGTTTCCTTCCTCAGCACAGAGAACAACAGTGTTTGAGAGTGTGACCCATTCACTAAATGAGAAAAGTTCCCCAGCTGACTCATAATGAACATGTAGCATGAGAAAGAGAGATGGGGGTTGGGGGAAGAAGGCAAGAGAGAGACTTTTCATTTAAAGCGTTGCAATTTGGAGAGTGATTCTTATAGCAGAATAGCTTAGTTATCTTTATTGGTAAAACCTTCTCCTAGAAGTACAGTACTGCTCTACTAAAACCTAACATGCATGGCACTGGTTTTGAATAGATGGTATGTGAAGAGGAAAAAGTTATATTATATTGAAGGGTAGAAAGATGGTAGTTTATGTTACACAGAAGTACAGCATTTGGTAAAAAATGTCATCTGTAGTGACCTGAAATGCAGATAATATACCCAATGAGCTAGTAACTTTACAAGAAAAGAGATTATCAATAGCATATGGTGGCTGTTATTGGTGGTGGCATTTGACACAGTATTATAAGAATAATAAGAAAAAAATGACCAGTTTTTCAAGCAAGAATTTCAAAAGATTAGGACGGGACCAAAATTTATGGATTTGTAGCACTGGAAAAAAGCAACTGCAAAAGAAAATCATAAATAAAAAATATAAAATATGTTGGATGACAAAGACCAATCAAATCTCAGTCTCTGGTAGGAATCAAATCAAGAACCTGGCCATTTCAGACATTTTTAAACCTCTGAATGAATGAAAAGGTTGAATGAATTAACAGGTGGTATTGGAGAAATCCTAGCAGTTCTACAAGATGCCCCCAGGAAAAGATGTTAAAATGATATTCTCCCACCAAGGTCTCTTAGGCTCATCATGATAACTGCAATTAAGTTTAAAAAGAAAAGCAAATAGATATGACAAAGAGAAATATAAGTTTGGCTTTTGTTTGTTTATTTATTTAGGGCCGCACACACCACACGTGCAGCACATGGAAGTTCCCAGGCTAGGGGTCGAATCAGAGCTACTGCTGCTTACCTATAGCATAGCCACAGCCACAGAAACACAGGGTCTGAGCCATGCCTGTGACCTGCACCACAGCTCATGGCAACACCTGGTCCTTAACCCACTGAGTGAGGCCAGGGATGGAACCTGCAACCTCATGGTTCCTAGTTGGATTCATTTCCACTGTGCCATGATGGGAACTCCCATAAGTTTGGCTTTTTGGCATATATTTATTACTGGAATCAAAAAGAGAAAAAGCCAAATGCATCTGAGTCCAATATTCTGAGAAAAAAAATAACAAAATCAGAAAGCAAAAGCAAAAAGAAATCCCACACCAGTGTGAATTGAAAGAGACTACAGCTTCTTAAAATCTAAAATGATTGATGGGCCTTAAACTTCTACAGAAAGGAAGCAGACAAAGAAGCCTGCTCAGTCACCACCAAAAGTATATTCTCAATCACTCTTTCAAATGCAGCCAAGAAGGATAACAGAGAAATAAGAAACCCAAGAGCATGGAGCCAAGAGTCAAAGAATATAAAATAGGAAAGCTCCACAAAGCAGATTAAGAACTTATGCAACATTCTTCATCCCTAAAATGGAAGATCTTAAAAATTTTGGTCAGGCGGGATCAGATGTTGGAGGATTAAGATGTGGCATTCACTTTTTCCCACAAACACATCAAAAAACGCCATCTATATGTAGAAATATTTGCATAGAACATCTAACAAATGCTGGCAGAAGACTTTAAATCTCCAAAAAGGGTAAGAAACCCTCCAATTTTAGAATGTGTTTGATCTTATATGACTATCAGGATAAAGTAAGCAGACATAGGAAGGAATTAACATATTTGAAAAACAAGGAAACCACAAATCAAAACCAAATAATACATTCACAAAAACTAAAAAGAGGACACAAGCATAAAATAAAATGAAATCATCAAAGAGAAAGAGAAACAAAGGAGAAATAGAGAATCAACTGGAAAACAAGGTTTAAAATGGCAATAAGTACATATTTATCAATAATTACCTTAAATGTCAATGACTGAATGCTCTAAGCAAAAGATATCTAGTGGCAAACTGGATTTTTAAAAAAAGCATACAATATGCTGCCTACAAGAGATTCATCTTAGAGCAAAGGACACATATAAATTGAAACTGAGGGGGTAGAAAAAGACATTTCATACAAAAGGAAAAGACAGGAAAGCAGGAGTTGCAATACTCATATCAGACGAAGTTGACTTTAAAATGAAGGCCATAAGAAAGTTGAAGAAGGACACTATTTCATAATAAGAGGATCCATTCAAGAAGAGGATATGCCCCTAACATAGAAGCACCCAAAAAGATACAACAAATACTAACAAACATAAAAGGAGAAAGTGACAGGAATACAATAATAGCAAGAGACTTTATCACCCCAATTCATATCAATGGACAGACACTCTAGACAGAAAATCAGTAAGGCAACAGAGATCCTAAAGGACACAATAGAAAAGTTAGACTTAATTGACATTTTCAGGAAATTACATACAAAAAAATCATAATATATATTATATTCAAGTGCACTTAGAACATTCTCAAGGAATGACCACATATTGAGGCACAAAATTAACCTCAACAAATTTAAGAGTACAGAAATACTTTCAAGCATCTTTGACCACAATGGCATGAAACTAGAAATAAAAAACAGGAAAAGAAATGAGAAAAAAACTGTCCACATGGAGACTAAACAACATGCTGCTGAAAAACAATGGGCCAATGAGGAAATCAAAAGGGAAATTAAAAAATACCTCAAGACAAATGATAATGAAAACCAAAGCATTCAAAATCTATGAGATGCTGCAAAAGCAGTACTCTGAGGGAAGTTCATAGCAATACAGGCCTTCCTCAGAATTAAAAAGAAAAAAGAAGAAAGATCTCAAGTCAATAACAACCTACCACCTAAAATAATTAGAAAAAGAAGAACAAACTATACCTAAAGTCAGCAGAAGGAAGGAAATCATAAAGATCAGAGACGAAGTCAATAAAACAGAAATTCAAAAAACAATAGAAAAAATCAGTAAAACCAAGAGCTGGTTCTATGAAAAGGTAAACAAAATTGACAAACCTTTGGCCAGACTCACCAAGAAGAAGAGAGGAATAACCCAAATAAACAAAATAAGAAATGAAAAAGAACAAATCTCAATAGAATGCAGAAATACAGAAAATAAAATAAGGAGTTCCTGCCATGGTGCAGCAGAAACAAATCCGAATAGGAACCATGAGGTTGCAGGTTCCATCCCTGGCCTCACTCAGTGGATTAAGGATCCAGCATTGCCGTGAGCTTTGGTGTAGGTCTCAGACATAGCTTGGATCTGGCATTGCTGTGGTACAGGCCAGCAGCTGTAGCTCCAATTAGATCCCTAGCCTGGGAACCTTCATATGCCACAGGTATGACCCTAAAAAGACAAAATAATAATAACAATAAAGACAAAAAAAGAAATACAAAAAATATATAGAATACTATGAACAATTATATGTCAACAAATATGACAACCTAGAAGAAATGGACGATTTTATAGAGACCAGCCCACCAAAGCTGAACCAAGAGAAATAGAACAATTGAACAGACTGATCACTAGAAATGAAATTGAATATGTCATAAAAACACTAGTACAAATAAAAGTACAGGACCAGATAGCTTCAAAGATAAATTCTACCGAACATACAAAGAGGATCTTTATCCTTCCTAAACTTTTCCAAAAGGTTGAAGAAGGAACACTCCCAAAGACGTTCTATGAAACTACCATCACCCAAATACCAAAGCCAGACAAGGATACTACCAAAAAAAAAATTATAGGCCAACATCTTTGATGAATATAGACACAAAAATTCTCAACAAAATTTTAGCCAACCAAATCCAACAACATATAAAAAAAATCTTACACCACAACCAAGTGGGATTCATCACAAGTTCACAAGGATGGTTTGACATACACAAATCAATCAGTGTCATATACCACTTTAACGAAAGAAAGTCAAAAACCAAATGATCATCTCAATAGATGCAAAAAAAGAGTTTGACAAAATCCAACATTCATTCATGATAAAAACTCTTACCAAAGTGGGTATAGAGGGAACATTCCTTAACGTAATAAAAGCCATTTATAATGAACCCACAGCCAATATAATACTCAACAGAGAAAAGTTGAAAGCCTTCCTGCTGAAATCTGGAACATGACAAGGATGTCCACTCTCACCACTTTTATTCAACATAGTATTGGAAGTCCTAGTGGCAGTTATCAGACAAAGGAAAGAAATTTTAAAAGGCATCCAAATAGGAAGAGAAGAGGTAAAACTGTCACTCTATGCAGATGACATAATACTATACATAGAAAACCCTAAGGACTCAACACAAAAACTACCTGAACTGATCAATGAATTCAGCAAAGTAGCAGGATACAAAATTAACACTCAGAAATTGGCTGCCTTTCTGTATACAAACAATGAAATATTAGAAAAGGAATATAAGGGAGTTCCCATTGTGACACACTGGAAACAAAACTGACTAGTATCCAAGAGGATGCACATTCAAACCATGGCCTCAATCAGTGAGTCAGGGATCTGGTGTCACCATGAGCTATGGTGTAGGTCGCAGACATGGCTCTGATCCCACACTGCTCTGGCTCTAGCATAGGCCAGCAGCTACAGCTCCAATTTGACACCTTGACTGGGAAATTCCATATGCCATGATTGTTGCCCTAAAACAGCTAAAGAAAATAGAGGGAGAGATGGATGGAGGGATGAAGGAGGAAGGAAGGAAGGATGAAAGGAGGAAGGAAGGAAAGAAAAGGAATATAAAAATCCAATATGTTTTAAAAGTGCAACCAAAAATAATAAAATACTTAGGAATAAAACTTACCAAGGAAGTGAAAGACATATGCTGAGAAGTACAAAACATTAATCAAGGAAATTAAAGAGAATTCAAAGAAATGGAAAGCTATTTCATGCTTCTGGATTGGAAGAATTAATATCTTTAAAACGGCCATACTACCCAAATAAATCTACAGATTCAATGGAATCTCTATCAAAATACCCACGATATTTTTCACAGAACTAGAACAAACAATCCAAAAATTTATATGGAACCATAAAAGATTCAGAATTGCCAAAGCAATCCCAAGAAGAAAACAAAACAAAAAAAAAAGCAGGAGGCATAACTCTCCCAGACCCAGACAATTTAGAAAGCCACAGTAATCAAGACAGTGTGGTAGTGGTACAAAAACAGACATACAGACCAATGGAACAGAATAGAAAACTCATAAATAAACTTAGACACCTATGGTCAATTAATCTTTGACAAAGGAGGCAAGAACATAAAATGGGAAAAAGACAGTCTCTTCGGCAAGCAGTGCTTGGAAAACTGGACAGCTGCATGTAAATCAATAAAACAAGAACACACCATCAAACCATGCACTAAAATAAACTCAAAATGATTTAAAGACTTAAACATAAGACACCATAAAACTCTGAGAAGAGAATGTAAGCAAAACATTCTCTGACAACAACCATACAAATGTTTTCTTAGGTCAGTCTCCCAAAGCAACAAAAATAAAAACAAAAATAATCCAATGGGACCTAATCAAACTTACTAGATTTTCTATAGCAATGGAAACCATTAAAAAGACAAAAAGACAACCTATGGAATGGAGAAAACAGTTGCAAATGATGCAACTGAGAGGGGCCTAATCTCCAAAATATATAAACTACTCATACAACTCAACAGTGAAAAAAAACCCAATCTAAAAATAGGCAGAAGACCTGACTAGATATTTCTCCAAAGAAGACATACAGATGGCCACCAGGCATATGAAAAAATGCTCAACATCACTAATTTGCAGAGAAATGCAAATCAAACTACAATGAGGTACCACTTTACAGCAGTCAGAATGGCCATCATTAGTAAATCTACAAATAACAAATGCTGGAGAGAGGGTGGAGAAAAGAGAGCCCTCCTACACTGTTGGTGGGAATATAAATTGGCACAACCACTGTGGAAAACAGTATGGAGGTGCCTCGGAAAATTAAATATAGAACTACCATATGACCCAGCAATCCTACTCCTGGGCATATACCTGGACAAATCTTTCATTATAAAAGATGCATATACCCCTATATTCATTGCAGCACTATTCACAATAGCCAAGATGTGGAAATGACCTAAATTGACAGATAATGGATTAATAAGATGTGGTACAGTTACACGATGGAATACTACTCAGCCATTAAAAAGGAAAAAAATGCCATTTGCAGCAACATAGATGGATCTAGAAACTATCATGATATGTGAAGTAAGTCAAAAAGAGAAAGACCATATGATAGCACTTATATCTGGTATCTAATATACAGCACAAATGAACCTATCTACAGAAAAGAATCAAACTCATGGACATAAAGAACAGATGTGTGGTTGCCAAGGTGGAGGGGGAAGAAATCAAATGTACTGGCAGTTTGGGGTTAGATGCCAACTATTGCATTTGGAATGGATAAGCAATGAGGTCCTATTGTATAGCACAGGGAACTATATCTAATTACTTGATATACATGATGGAGGATAATGTGGAAAAGAAGAATCTATGTATATGTATAACTGGGTCACTTTGCTATACAGCAGAAATCGACAGGACATTGTAAATCAACTATAATAAAATTTTTTTGAAATAAATTTTGGTTAATGGGATTTTATACATTCAGCAGAGCAGTTAAATTGCTGTGCACTTTCCAATCTTTCTCTTTATGAATAGAAATATTTATTGCGATTTCTCAATTGTGTATTAGGTTTTTTTAATAGTATAAAACCCTTCTTTTTTGAATGGTATAAAGCCTGGATCTATAGAAGCCATATTAAAACCTCCTTCAGAGACTAGTACGCATCAACTAATGATCCTCAGCTTTGACCCTGAAGGAATGAGTAAGTGGTGCTCTTTTTGCTGTCTTTCTTGGAGAGGAGATAACTGATTTCATGTGCAAGGAGGAAAGTGAATCCACTATTTGATAGCAAGAAGAGTGTATTAGTCATCAGTTACAGTTTTCTACATCTACTAATTTATTGCCACTTCCTAAACATTTGTATAATTTATCTCTTAATTTTTTTAGCAGTATGTAAGGAGGGGAGAGAAGAATGATGAGTTCTCACTAATGAGTTGTGAGTAGAAGCAATGCATGCCACTTTTCTAGTGGCAAGAATTCAATCTTATTAGCAAGAAATTCATAAGCAGTGTAAGACCTTTTAGAGCTCTTGTTTTTCCTCTGTCATGGAGATCAGCAATTTTCCTTGAATGATTACAACAGAGTCTCCCACTTATCCACAGTGGAAAGGTAGTGTGAGCAAAAGGTTAACTTTTGTTACTTAAGCCACTAAGATTGGGCATTGTTTATTACCGCAGCATTAATATATCTATTCAGACTGATACAGGAAGTAACATTTCTATGGTGTATTTGTTGCAGTAAACCATTTGTTTTGTTGTAATTTTGTCAAAATTATATTATTTTTGTTACTGCTAGTAGATAGTTTGGTTAAGTCAGCATAAATGAAAAGTCCTTCTCCTTGTATCCTCACATGGTGGAGAGAGGGCTAGGCGTCTTCCTTTCCTTACAAGGCTGCTAATCCCAGCATGAGGGCTCCACCCTCATAAGACAGATATTTCCCAAATGTCCTACCTCCAAATACCATCACAATCATGTTAGGACTTCAACATATGAATTGAAGAGTGGAGGGAGACACAAACATTTAGTCCATACCAACTAGTCATCATTAAAACATAATAAACTATGGATATATGCCACAACATAGAAAAATACCAAAGTACGCTGAATGAAAGAAGTCAGGCAAAAGAATACATTCTGTATGATTTCATTTCAGTCATAATCTAGGTCATCTTTGGGGACATGAAGGAGTGTCAGAAATGGTCATCAAAGTGAGATTACTAAGAGGTATGAGGAAATTTTGAGGGGTGGCGAATATGCTTATTATTTTGAGAATTATGGTTTCACAGTATGTTAAAAGTTAAACTATACACTTAAAATATGGACGGTTGTATGTCAGTTATACTTTGATAAGGCTATTTTTAAAAAATAAATAAATGAATGAAAAGTCAATTTCTTAAGAGTCCACTTTTTATATTTTTATACATATGTATTTCTAAGCTTTTTCTTGAGCATTTCTTTCTTTAAAAAAACAAAATGAAATTAAGTGACAAAATGACTCAGTACTACTAATTTATGTTAATCAGTCAGGTATCCCGTTGCTTTATTATAAAAGAAACTTTCTTTTGAGTAACTCAACAATGTTAGAGGAATTACCTTTGGAATAATCACAGGCTTAGATTGACATACAATTTTTTTTTTTACTTCTACAATACTGTACACATTATACATATGTTTTGGAACATTGCACGTTATACCTCTGTTTTAAGATTTAAAACATAATAAGAGACTCTAGAGAAATCAAAGAAAGAATGACATAACCACAGACTACAGGTATTCCTTGGACTTAAGATCATGCATTTATTTCAAAAAAACCATTACTAAGGAAATAGATGAAATGACAAAAACTGAAAAACCTT
This sequence comes from Phacochoerus africanus, assembly GCF_016906955.1. Classification (NCBI taxonomy): domain Eukaryota; kingdom Metazoa; phylum Chordata; class Mammalia; order Artiodactyla; family Suidae; genus Phacochoerus; species Phacochoerus africanus. The sequence goes on from NC_062545.1 coordinate 202,502,549, forward strand.
TTGGGACAGCCAAAATTAGTGGCCTCTCTTAAGAACAATGTCATCCAACATCAATTCTCTCGTAGTGAAAAGTCACAGCTTCTTCTCATTAGCTAGAGACTATTTCAAATTCTGTGCTTGTAGACTAAATTCTGAAGCATAAATCATCCTTAATCCAGAATTCAACAAGATGGGTAAAAAACAATCTGCTTTTCAGCTCAATCCAGTTTCAGTCAAAAAGGTAGATAATGAATTTAACAGTATTGATTTTTTTCCTTCATATCGTAATGTTCACTATAGTGAGCCGATGAGGTGGTTTATATGAAGGTTTAGATAACAGCAAAGCTATTTTAATTATTTGGATTTCTTAATTGGCCATTATTAACTGGTCAGAATAAAAAATATTTATTTCAATCAGCTAAAATCTCTTTGAGTATAGTCAGAAATCATCCGGCAGCATCAGATTATTCACTAAAATATTCCAACAAAGCAGTTAAACATTATTTCTCCTTCTAAGTACTTGGTTTCATGGACCCACTGCCTCTGCTCTATAATTGAAGAATCATTTTTACATGTTTCACTGGGTCTTCTCTATAATTTTTCTCTTTCTCTCTTTCTTTTTCTCCTTCCTCCTTCCTCCCTCCATTTCTTTTCTTTCTTCGTTCCTTCCTCCCTCTCTCCTTCTTTCTTTCTTTCTTTTCTTTCTTTATCTTTCAAACAGCTGTACCTGCAGCATATGGAAATTCCCAGTCTAGGAACTGACTTGGAGCTGCAGCAGAGACCTACGCCACAGCCACACCTTTTCCAAGCTGTATCTGAGACCTGCACAGCAGCTTTTGGCAATGCCAGATCCTTAATCCACTGAGCAAGGCCAGGGATTGAACCTGTATCCTCACAGAGACAACTTAAGGTCCTTGACCCACAGAGCTACAACAGGAACTCCTTTTGTTTTTCTTATGAAAGACCACTATTTTCTAGATAAGATATGAAAAATTATCCTTTACAATCTTCTATCATCTGGCCCTCACTGCTAAGGATACGTTAATTTATCCAACTACTTGAAAGAGGACAATGATAATGAGCCAGGCCTTGAAAAGTTCATTTCTCAATCTCTTCCTTCTATCTGTTAAATGAGTATAATAAGATGTACCACAAGAGGTGGCCATATCACTTTTAATGAGATGATAACATATAACATACTAGGCATACAGCATAGTGATAAGTAAGGGTTCAGCGAATGACAAATGCTATTAGCCCATGATAGGATAAAAAAATAATACAGAAAAGTTTAGGGGCAATGAATTTCTACCATCATAAGTAACTCTTTGATATTTTAGTTGATGATAAGTTTTTTGAGAACAAGGACCATGGTTCATAACAAATTTGGGGTGTTTTAGACCAAATACCATGCCTTTAATAAATGTTTGACAAGTGACTAAATTTTCACAAATATGGAACTGAAATATATGTCCATCTTGCATTTGTCTTGCCAGTTTTTGTGTGGTCATGGTGTTATAAACCTGAATCTGTGGATTCAATAAAGATTTGGTATAGGTAGAGACAGGAAGATTCTATAAAGGTTTGGTATAGGTAAAGAAAGGGCTGATTGCTTTCTTTGGAGCTCTGTTTTTATTTGTTGGCTATGTACTGGTGGACAGAATAAAATATTTTCTCATATTTAGAAGCTAGTCATACTACAACACAAACTTTGGGATTTCTAAATTTATTCTCAACTGGCAAAAAGAATATTTTCATTTTTCAGAAGGACTTAAAATGCTCAAACAGTTGCAAACAACTCTTGGAAGGAACATTTTAATGAGTCAAATGTAAATATATGTAAATAAATTAAATCCACACAAATTAACTTTCCACACAAGTGCTTAAAATTAAGAGAAGTGTCTAAAAGTAGAAATTTGGGTTTTGCTTAGCTTTAATTAGCCAAGAGAACAAATTATGTCCAAGATTATTCTGAATATATTATGTGGAAATATAGAAATATCACTCTTCCTTGGGCTTTTACTCAGAGGGTAGCTCCTGAACTAAGGATAAATCCAACATGCAGAAGTTCCAATCCATGTTTTATGTTTTCTCCCCCCAATTCAGTGCACCAGCTAATGAGAGAACAGCCTAATCAAGAAGGCTAACCCTATGAGGCAAAATCAGAATGCTGATGCTTAATCCTAAACTTCTCTTTTCCAAGTTACTACTATATGTTCCTAATATTTGTAGCTACCTCAGCTCTAGGAAAATCTATCCTCAATGTAATCAGTCTGTTCTTTATTTCTGTTTTAACATAGATATCAGCTTTTTAAAAAATCTCAATCTTTAATACTGTCATCCTGCCTGTGGATTTCATCTCAACATTCACTTTGCTTTATCCATTCTAACTTTATGACTTCCAAGAAACTCTGTCCTAAACTAAATCTAAATTCAGATTACATCAAGAAATTCCCCATAAATAGCAGCTCTTCAGAGTGGTTAATGTCTTTCACACAATCATTAACAAAATGATTAGGGAGAAACAAATCTAAGACTTCTTAATACAAAGTTTTGGGTCATAGCAGCATCTAGGACACTGCAACAGTTTCAAAGCACAAATGATGGGCATCAACACCAAGGAGAAACAATCCTTCTATTGGCTGAACAATCCTTGTGACTTCCTCTTTCTCTCAAGTAGCCTAGAAGCACTCTCACTCTGCAGGGTCTCTCATTAATATTGGTGATAGTAAGCAAACTAACCTAGACAGCTATGTGAGTTTCCCAAGTTCAAAACTCAACTTTTCTTGACCAAAAAGCTCTTTTTTACTATAAGTGCACTCTGCTCTCATCCCCAGCTTCTCTATAGAAGTGTAAATCTGGATAGGAATAAGGTCCCTCTCCTGCAGCACTTTCCACGGTGTATCTAACCACACTCAGACAAGCATACCTCTCTATGGTATGAGAGCTTAAGAGTCCTGCTGACTCTGTACTTAGGTCTCGCTCAATAAACCGTATTTCACACTTTAGTGGTATCTGTCCCTATCTTCTGGTTTTCCAAATATTTTTCCCATAAAAGTCACCTACAGTAACATCCTATCTAATGCTAAAGCTCTGTCTACAGCATATTCAACAGATTTCTCATATCCTCAATGAATATCTACTGTCTATTTATATACACTGCCATTCATTACAAGCAAATTGTTAAGTACCCACAAGTGCTTAGTAAGGCCCTGGTCTAGTATATAGCATTATACAGTCCCACGAAAATCAAAATCCTCTGTGGCCTGTGAACAATCTGCAGTTTTCAATTTAATATCTTACTGGTGAAAAGAGATCAACATACATAATAATCTATTATAATCCAGGTACCATACATTAAAATTTCATACTACTTAAAATCATCCCAATAATGTTACCATTCCTATGGGTTGATTCTCATTATTTGCTTTGTTTTCTCCACCCCAACTGCCCCCCCAAAACATAACAAAAACCTAATGTTTTAAAAGTCATTTTCCTCATGTGTTAGCATTTACCAAATAAATGGCAAAACAGAATTCAGATACTGGTTGCCTGCTTCCAGTGCTTGTGAGCTTCCTACTATACTACGTAGTGCCTATGCCTAACACAGAGTAGGTGTTTGATAAATATTTTTGAATAAGTGGATGAATAAATAAACTAAACAAAAAAGACAATATTATTTTGCCATTTTAAAACTTTTTTTGGTCTGAGGCTTTTGGAAAATTCTACATTACTTTCTGCACAAAAGAAATTATAGTAAACATATGTTCTCCCCAAATTTCTGAGACATACATTTAAAGATTGTTTTTGTCTAGTTTTTCAGCAACCCCAGAAATTGTTCTCAGATTAGCCTGGTCCCATCTTCTTCCTTTAATAAATGGATTGCCAACTACCACAAAACATTAGCTTTAAAGTAGATAAAAATGCTGCTTGACTCATAGGTTGTCTGAGCTGGAGAAGTGTGAAGGCAATGTGAGGCCACTGATAAATTTTATTTACTGACTTAAGGGGAAAAAATCATTGCTTAATTTATAAGGCCTGACCTAGATGAAACCCCCAAGAGCCAGGCTCTTACTTGAAAATGCACATTGGTATCTTCAAATTCGATTAGCGTGATTTTCCAAGACATAAACATAGCTCCCAGCAAAGTGTCCAGCCACTGGAAACACAATCAATCATGCCAGGCATCATAAGCCTAATGCAACCCCCTGAGTGCCTTGTAGAGAGACAAGGGAAAAACAACTAGGAAAAAAAAGGTAAAGCCTTGCTAAGTAAACATAATCCACACCCAGATTTTAAATTGCTCTTTTCCCACTCAGTGAAAGATTTCTCACTGATGATAAATAGTGGAGATTTGATACATGAGCAAATCTCCTCTAAAGATATCTTTGACAAGGTAAGAGACCAAGCAAAGAAAAAAATCCAAGACATACCTTCTTACATTGGCATATAAATAATATAGTCAATAGCTTAACATTTTCCCCCCACAGTTGTAAAGCACCTTCAAGAGCATTTTCTTACAAGTAAACAAATTAAGGGAATAATTGGTCTGTACTTACCAAACTCTGGAAACAGGCCTGGAACTCAAACTGAAGTCTCTGGCTAAATGTTCAGAACTTAATCCCTCTATCATGCAAGGTCCTAAAATGTACAAAAGAGCATGGGATAAGGACAATGATATAGAAATGTAAATATTGTGCTTTCAGTGAGCTTATACTTAAAATGATGGCCACTTAGATCCAGAAGGCACTTAGAGATAATATTCCCCAGAGCTTCAATATATTGTTGATGGGAGTTCCCGTCATGGCGCAGTGGTTAACGAATCCGACTAGGAACCATGAGGTTGCGGGTTCGGTCCCTGCCCTTGCTCAGTGGGTTAACGATCCGGCGTTGCCGTGAGCTGTGGTGTAGGTTGCAGACGCGGCTCGGATCCCGCGTTGCTGTGGCTCTGGTGTAGGCCGGTGGCTACAGCTCCGATTCGACCCCTAGCCCGGGAACCTCCATATGCCGTGGGAGCGGCCCAAAGAAATAGCAAAAAAAAGACAAAAAAAAAATATTTTGTTGATGAAGAAACTAAGATCACACAAATAAAAACATTTAAAGTTACACAGTTTCTGTCTAAAAGTCTGGTCTAAAATTCAATTGTTCTGGGAGTTCCCATCGTGGCTCAGTGGTTAACGAATCCGACTAGGAACAATGAGGTTGTGGGTTCGATCCCTGGCCTTGCTCGTGGGTTAAGGATCCGGCATTGCCATGAGCTGTGGTGTAGGTTGCAGAGGCAGCTCAGATCCCGATTGCTGTGGCTGTAGCATAGGCTGGTGGCTACAGCTCCGATTCGATCCCTAGCCTGGGAACCTCCATATGCTGCGGGAGCAGCCCAAGAAATGGCAAAAAGACAGATAAATAAATAAATTAATTAATTAATTAATTCAGTTGTTCTAACCCTTCACTCATTATTTTCCCAACTTCACCATGATAAGTCATATATCTAGGCTAGAGTAGGGTGGTCCTGGCTCAGGGCAGATCAGAGTTGTGGACCAGAGCTGAGTAATGTTAAGAAGTAATGCTCAACCTACATACATTTTGATTTACAGGAAGGCAGAAGAGCCTCCTGGATGAATGATGCAGTTACATCCTCAGCTGGACTTTGATTATCACAGTGATGTCTGACAGAAAGGATGCACATCCAAAGAAATCAAGTTGCCAGGGGATACAGAAGAATGCCTCCCCTTCTAACCCCAAATTAATATTGTATGTGAAGTAACAGGCACAATGAGCCAAAATGAGCAAAAGGATTAAAGGTAGAGGGAGAAGCATGTCAGGAGTGAGTAGTGGCTCAGACTCACTTTGCAGAATGTGTTTCATGCCCTAAGGATCCCCCAAATTACCTGAGAGTACATGAGCTCTGAAACAGGGAATGAACTCCTATTATCACCAAAAGAGCTAATAAGATTCAAGTAACAAACTAGCAATCCTTGAATAACTTCAGTTTACTTTTCAAGAAAAATCTAAACCAAGACTAGGACATGCTTAATAAGAGAGTAGGCAATGGCTCCAGAGACTTGGTGTCATGGAATTACAGAGAGCGGTTCATTGTGAGCTGAGCTGACCAAGGACGGCGACAAATATCAGAAAGACCAGTTCATAGAATAAATGATAAAACTAAAGAGCAAGGCTTAATAATCAAACTCTAGAAGCTCCAATATCCCTGGTTTATAAAAGTCCCACAGATGACTGACATGAAAATCTGATTGAATAGCCTTTATTGAATCCTTCTCTAAACATACCAGCCACAGCAAATGAGTAACCAGACATAGCTTGAAATACCTTAAATGTATGCCAATTTCATTCCTGCACAGCTCTAATTATTTGAAGATTCTTCTATATGCTAATTAATGTTTTATTTTCATGTACTTTCTAGCTACGTATCTCAGATTAAGAGCAATACAGAAAAAGTCTATTCTCTCATGAGAAAGTCATCCCAACTTTTAAAATTTATATATGAATAAACTATAATTTGAAAAAGTAATCTGACTGTCAGAACTGGTATTAGAACTCAAGTCTTCAACCCTTAATTCAGTGCTCCATCCACTACGAAGGATGAATTCTGAATTTCCCCTCACCACTAAAAGGCTGTAAGCTTTTCCTATTCCTTCAGGCTGTTATTCTCAATCCTATCAGATTCAATGTCCCTTTACATAAGAAATATTTTAACTGACTTATACTCTTATAATATGAAATTCATGGATAACATAGTCTATCTATACACATAACTTTTTTTAAAAAAGCAATGTAATTGTGGTATAAAGTAACTTACTTTAAAATATTATGTATTTCAACATAAATATTTGAGCATAACTATAATATACTAGAATGCCTGCACATATGTGTAGAATCACTAGAAAGGTAAGGTACACATTGACTCAGGTGTGTTGTAATATCATGAATAGAAATAACAACTAGCTCCAAGTAAAGAACAAAATAAAATCCAATTTTCACAAGAGTAGAACTACTGAAAATCACTTATCCTTAAAATATGCAAAACTGTTTTACATATATATGGCCCTCACTTGAGGGTTTAGTGTTCCCGTTGTGGCTCAGGGGGTTAAGGACCTGGCATTGTCTCTGTGAGGATGCAAGTTCAATCCCTGGACTCTAAGTGGGTTAAGGATCCAGCATTGCTGCAAGCTGCGGCACAGGTCACTGATGCAGCTGAGAACCAGTGATGCCCATGGCTGTGGCTTAAGCCTCATCTGCAGATCCCATTCCACCCCTAGTCCAGGAACTTCCATATGCCATAGGTGCAGCCATTAACGAAGAAAAAAAGGATTTGTTTCTCAGCTCAAAAATTATAAACAGGTGTGTGGAACATTCAGAAGTTGTGAGTAAAGGAATACAATTCATCTTCTAGGTTTCTAGAATATTACTGGCATCTGGCATCCCTAGAGTGACCCCACTAAATGCCAATGGTGCCATCCCCAGTTATTAGAACAGTGAATATCACCCAACAAATTTTTAAGGGAAGGGAACTATGCTCATAGAAAACCACAGTACAAGTGATTATTATCAGTACAAGAGATCTCCTGATACTGATTTGACATTAACTTATATCAGTATTCCAAGAGAACCTAAATATCAGCAATTTCTATTTTTTTATGTGAGGAAAATTTAATCTGGGTCTTTGCAGGCAAAAGCCACAAAGGTTGGTGAAACTCAAGCCTCCTGACTTGAGCGTCAATCCCCATACTCAACAGCATTTTGATGAAATGTTTGGTAGTATGGACCAAGTATTTGGGGGGTTTTGTTAAAGAAGAGTTAAACTACTGAATTTTGACATAGTTGCCACTTTAATTAGTGAATAAATTATTGTATATATAGTATTTGTTAATATAAAGTTGGAATTTCACATTACTAGTATTACTGTATATCCTGATTTGCCTTCTATACTAGCAAAAATATTATAAGTAATGCCTATTTTAACCCTCAAAAACTTATTTTCACAATAAATTACTGTCTATGATTACCTTACTCCCAAATATTATGTTTGCTCTTATTGAATGGATTTTACTAACCAAAACTTCTGAATACAAATAATTTTCATGAGTGTGAATTACCTTCCCGTCAACTGGCTTTATTACAGCAATATCCTTTCTTAAAATCCAGTCATGTCCTGCAAGCTATGAGTTACAAAAAACAAAGTGATTGATAACCCTGATGTTAGAAAATGCTTCATTTGAGCTAATTGATCTGCATAATATATTCAGACAACTGGCCTGCATTACTCATCTGGCTCTGGTTCAGAGGCTCCACATTTCTTCATGATTAATTATAAACAAGGGTCTACTGGCCATATTCTAACTGCATGCACACACAAACAAACACATGCAATAAGATGAAAAGGGTAATGGTAAGGGTTCTGTGCATGAAATAAGCAGATAAGTACCTATGAAAAGTAAGAAAGGAGAACTGTGAGAATCACCCTTTGTGGTGCATTATGTATGATCATTTTATTATGGAGGTCAAGAAAAACTGTTCTCAGTGAAATCAAATTACTCTTTCCAAGTTCACCTTTCAAAATGCATCAGTTTTATGCGCCCCATGTTTACTAAATTTGAGAAGGTAAAAACTCCCCAATCTACCATGTCTCCCCTCTCTTTATTTAATAAAAATAATTTTAGGAGCCGGTATACACATGGTGTGTGTATTAGTATTTACTTGCTGCTATATCAAATTACCAAAAATTTAGTAGTACAGTAGTAAAAAAATAAAGTGTTGGCAAAATAAAAAAAAATACAAATGTGTTATCTAACAGTTCTCTAGGTGAGAAGACCTACACAGGTTTCACTGAACTAAAATCAAAGTGTCAGTAGGGTTGCATTTCCTTCTGAAGCCTCTCACAGATAATCCATGTTCTCACTTTCTCCAAATTCTAGAGACAACACACATTCCTTAGTTCATGGCCCTCTTCCATTCTTCAAAGCCAGTTGCAGTAGATGGAATCCTTTGCATATTGTATCTCTCGGGTCATTCTTCTGTAGTCACATCTCACTCTGGCCACAGCTGGAAAGGTTCTCTGCTTTGAAGGGTTCATGTGATCAGATTGGGCCCATTCAGATAATTCAGGATAATCTTACCATCTCAAGGTTCTAAACCTTTGTTACATCTGCACAGTAGCTTTTGCAATATAGGCTAACATACTCACAGGTTCTGAGGATTAGAAAGTGAGAATTTCTGTGTGGAAATTGTTCTATCTTATAAATAAACTGAGACAACTAATCTAGATAGAAGTCCTATCTTCAGGGGCATGAAAAAAAACTATACTTCCTATGTGTTTTATAAAATAATATTGTGTTACCATGTCTTCATTGGGTTTATCCCCCAGAAAGGTTGCACCTGAGCTGTTGGCTAGTAGACATATATTCCTGATAATAAAATTAGTTATTATGAATAATGAATATTCATAATTAATAATATTAAATTACAATGGAATATGAAATAAAAGCTAAAATAATTCCCTTCTCAAAAAAAAAAACAATTTGAAAAATTCCCTCAAACATCTGATAACATGTTTTAAAGAATTATAGAATATTGGAGATAGTTATTTAACTATCTAAATTATCTAACACAAGCTTATTTTAAACACGTAAAAAACCCCTAATATAGGAACACCCAGATACCGACAACAAATATCAAATGACATAAAAGGAGAAGTTGATGGGAAAACAATCATAGTAGGAGACTTTAACACCCCACTCACAACAATGGACAATTCCTCTAGACAGAAAATCAATAAAACAACAGAGATTCTAAAGGAAACAATAGAAAAGTTGGACTTAATTGACATTTTCAGGACATTAAAACCAAAAATCAGAATATACCTTCTTCTCAAGTGCACATGGAACATTCTCAAGAATTGATCATATATTGGGGCACAAAGCTAAATTCAACAAATTTAAGAGTATAGATATTATTACAAGTATCTTCTCTGACCACATTAGCATGAAACTAGAAATCAACCACAGGAAAAGAAGTAAGAAAAAACCTACTACATGGAAACTAAACAACATTCTACTAAAAAAATCAAAGGGTCAATGAGAAAACCAAGAAGGAAATTAAAAAATACCTTGAGACAAGTGATAATGAAGATACATCCACTCAAAATCCATGGGATGCTGCAGAAGCAGTGCTCAGAGGACAGTTCATAGCAATAAAGGCCTTCCTCAAAAGAAGAAAAAAATCTCAAATAGATAACTTAACCCAATACCTAAATGAATTGGAAAAAGAAGAACAAACAAAACCTAAAATCAGCAGAAGGAAGGAAATCATAAAGATCAAAGAGGAAATCAATAAAATAAAGATTCAAAAAACAATTGAAGAAATCAATAAAACCAAGAGCTGGTTCCTTGAAAAGGTAGACAAAATTGACAAGTCTCTGGCTAGACTCACCAGGAAGAGGAGAGGAAAAAACTCAAACAAAATCATAAATGAAAAGGGAGAAGTCACAACGGATACTACAGAAATACAAAAAAACATGAGAGAATACTATCAACAATTTTATTCTAACAAATTTGACAACCTAGAAGACATGGAAATCTTTCTAGAGACCTACAGCCAGCCAAAACAGAATCAAGAAGCAATAGGCCAAATGAACAGACCAATCACTAGAAATAAAATTGAATATGTCATAAAAACACTCCCTAAAAATAAAAGTCCAGGACCAGATGGCTTCACAGAAGAATTCTACCAAACATACAAAGAGTAACTTATACACATTCTCCTTAAAATTTTTCAAAAAGTTGAAGAAAAAAGAACACGCCCAAAGACAATCTATGATGCCACCATCACCCTAATTCCAAAACCGGACAAAGAAGCACCAACAAAGAAAACTATTGACCAATATCTTTGATGAATTTAGACGCAAAAATTCTTAACAAAATATTAGGCATCAACATATCAAAAAGATCATATACCATGACCAGGTAGAAATCATCCCAGGTGTACAAGGATGGTTCGACATACACAAATCAATAAATGTCATACACAGCATTAACAAAAGAAAAGTCAGAAACCATATGATCATCTCAAAAGATGCAGAAAAAGCATTTGACAAAGTCCAACATCCATTCATGATCAAAACTCTTACCAAAGTGGATATAGACAGATAACTGCTTAACATAGTCAAAGCCATTTATGACAAACCCACAGCAAACATAATACTCAACGGAGAAAAGCTGAAAGCCTTCCCACTAAAATCTGGAACTAGACAGGGATGCACATTCTTACCACTGTTATTCAACATAGGATTGGAAGTCCCAGCCACAGCAATCAGACAAACAAAAGAAATAAAAGGCATCCAAGTAGGAAGAGAAGAGATAAAACTGTCACTGGATGCAGATGACATGATACTATATATAGAAAACCCTAAGAACTCAACCCAAAAACTACTTGAACTGATCAACAAATTCAGTAAAGTAGCAGGATATAAGATTAACATTCAGAAATCAGTCACATTTCTGTATACTAACAATGAAATATTAGAAAAAGAATACAAAAATACAATACCTTTTAAAATTGCACCTCCAAAAGTCAAATACCTGGGAATACACCTGACCAAGGACGTAAAGGACTTATATGCTGAGAACTATAAAACATTAATCAAGGAAATTAAAGAAGATGTAAAGAAATGGAAAGACATTCCATGCTCCTGGGTGGGAAAAATTAATATTATAAAAGTGGCTATACTACCCAAAGCAAACTACAGATTCAATGCAATCCCTATCAAATTGCCAATGACATTTTTTACACAAATACAACAAACTATCCACAAAAGACCCAGCAGAGCCAAAGCAATCCTGAGGAACAAAAACCAAGCAGGGGGCATAACTCTGCCAGATTCCAGGCACTATTACAAAGCCACAGTCATCAAGACTGTGTGCTACTGGTACCAAAACAGACATACACACCAATGAAACAGAATAGAGAACCCAGAAATAAACCCAGACACCTATGCTCAATTAATCTTTGACAAAGGACCCAAGAACATAAAATGGGAAAAAGAAAGTCTATTCAGCAAGCATTACTGGGAAACCTGGACAGCTGCATGCAGAGCAATATAATTAGAACACACCCTCACACCATGCACAAGAATAAACTCAAAATGGCTGAAAGACTTAAATACAAGACAAGACACCATCAAACTCTTGGAAGAGAACATAGGCAAAACATTTCTCTGACATCAACCTTACAAAGGTTTTCTCAGGTCAGTCTCCCAAAGCAACAGAAATAAGAGCAAAAATAAACCAATGGGAGCTCATCAAACTGACAAGCTTTGCACAGCAAAGGAAACCAAAAAGAAAACAAAAAGACAACTTACAGAATGGGAGAAAATAGTTTCAAATGATGCAACAGACAAGGGCTTAGTCTCTAAAACGCACAAACAACTTTTATACAACTCTATACCAAAAAAGCCAACATCCCAATGGAAAAATGGGCAAAGGACCTGAAGAGACCTTTTTCCAAGGAACATATACAGATGGCCAACAAGCACATGAAACAATGTTCAACATCCCTGAGTATTAGAGAACTGCAAATCAAAACTACCATGAGATACCACCTCACACCAGTCAGAATGGCCATTATTAATAAGTCCACAAATAACAAATGCTGGAGGGGGTATGGAGAAAAGGGAACCCTCCTGCACTCTTGGTGGGAATGTAAGCTGGTACAACCACTATGGAGAACAGTGTGGAGGTAACTTAGAAAACTATACATAGCACTACCATATGACCCGGTAACCCCACTCTTGTGCATATATCCGGACAAAACTTTCCCTTAAAAAGACACATGTACCCACATGTTCATTGCAGCACTATTCACAATAGCCAAGACATGGAAACAACCCAAATGTCCATCAACAGATGATTGGATTAGGAAGATGTGGTATGTATACACAATGGACTACTACTCAACCATAAAAAACCCAAATAATGCCATTTTCAGCAACATGGATGGAACTAGAGACTCCTATCCTGAGTGAAGTGAGTCAGAAAGAGAAAGACAAATACCATATGATATCACTTATATCTGGAATCTAATATTAGGCACAAATGAACCTTTCCACAGAAAAGGAAATCACAGACTTGGAGAAGAGACTTGTGGTTGACAAAAGGAAAGGGGGAGGGAATGGAGTAGTTTGGGAGGTGGGCGTTAATAGATACAAACTATTGCCTTTGGAATGGATTAGCGATGAGATTCTGCGGTATGGCACTGGGAACTCTGTCTAGTCACTTATGATGGAACACTTAATGTGAGGAAAATGTATGTGTAACTGGGTCACCATGCTCTACAGTAGAAACAAATATATTTATAAATACATGATAAAAAAATTTTAAAAAAGCAAAACAAAGGGGAATTATATAACTTAATTTACAGAAGTTACAAATGGAATAATTCATAACAGAGTAGGGATTAGAATCAAAGTAACTTAAATTAGTAAGTGTTCCTAAATCCCTATGTACTTCTTTGGGAGGTTCGGCAAATTACTTTATCTGTTAGTACTTAAGTTAATTATGTTAGGTAATGTTTCATACAGGAATATTTCCTTTCAGTCGCTAAATTTAGTTGTTAATTTAGGAAAGAGAAGGTGTGTGTGTTTTCAGTGTTCAGTATTATTTTTGCATTAAATAAAATCCAAGCCACTAAAGTACCCACATCTGTCTCCTATTGATTGGTGATTCATCCTAGATCATATTAGGAGTTTATTGCTCAATAAAGAACACTAAAATTGAGGTTTATTTGAATAGCAATGGTTGGCCATTTCCAATCTGTGTGTAGAAGACACAAGGCAATGCCAAACCAATATTGTAGAAGAAAAATTAGAAGGAAATTAATTCTAGTAAATGGTCATTGATTCTATTGAAAGCCAAGCATTTAGACATCCAGGTTAATTTGTCTCTTTTCTATCTATTTTTAATCCATTCTATCTTTCTATCTCAGGATAATTTAAGCATATATCTTACTTTTCAATACTACATGAAAATAATGCATACATTTTAGATATATACATTTATGGTTAGATTTCATAAATAATGAAAGCAAACACACAGAAAACTTTCTAAAGATGAATTCCACCCCAACTACTAGATGATTTTACATTGAACATTTGGCAAATCTAAGAATCTTAAAGTATATTATGTCCTTCATCCAGAAGTAAATGTGTGATAGTTAATATGATCTTACAAGCTATTTTATTTCTAAGAAAAATACATAGTTTTCCAGGAACAACAAAATAGGGTGGGGATAAGGAGGAGAGGAAAAACTAGATTAAGAGTAATTTCAATTAGAATCAGAGGGTTGAAAAAGGAAGATATAAGCCTGAGGAAAAAACCGTCTGGAAGAGAAAAAACACTATTTAAAGCCATGGGTACTTAAGACGGAGCATAAAAATGGGAGAAAAAAGAATGTATACATGTATGTGTAACTGGGTCACCATGCTGTACAATGGGGAAAAAAATTGTGTTGGAGAAATAACAATTAAAAAAAAGAATTAAATAAGACCCAGGGTAAAACTTACAGAATGATGCCTTGTACATAATTAAATATAGTTCCCAGTGCTATGCTTGTCACTTATAATGTAGCTTGATAATGTGAGAAAAAAGAATGTATATATGCATGTGTGACTGGGTCACCTTGCTATACAATAGAAAACTGACAGAACACTGTAAATCAGCTATAATGGAAAAAAATAAAAATCACTAAAAAAATAAAGTCATGTGGACTTAGTTAGGTCATAGGAAAAGAAAGCCCAGATTTAAACATCTAAAAGAGGAGTTCCTGTTGTGGGATAAGGGCCTGACATTTCTTTGGGGATGCAGGTTCGATCTTGGCCTTGCTTAATGGGTTAAGGATCTGGTGTTTCTATAGGCTGTGGTGTAGGTTGCAGATGTAGCTTGGATCTGGTGTTCCCATGGCTGTGGCATATGCCTCAACTACAGCTCTGATTTGAGCCCTAGCTTGGTAACTTCCATATACTGCAGATGTGGCCATTAAGTAAATAAATAAATAAATAATTTAAAAACATAAAATTCCAAAAGAATATATAGGAATAAGATCTTAGGAATAATAATAAAGTACCAAGAACAGAAATACTATGACTACTCAAAACAGAATTCATTTTGTTTACAATCAAAAATTGATAGATTGACTTCTAATTTTGGTAATACTATTAAGAAAAAAAAAGTTATTGTGCTCAGTCTCAGCCCTCCAACATGATTATAAATACCCTTTTGTGCCCAAGATTAAGAAATAATGGCCAAGACTAACATGTTACTGCATGTTATTTCTTTTTTAAAATATTTAACAATTCTATTGGTACCTAATGAACCAAATATATTTAAGACTTCTGCTAATGGGAATTAAGGTAGTTTGCTATTCCTTACTGTACCTTCTGCTACCACAACTAAATAAACATTCTTTGGTATTGTAAATCATTTCTTCAGCAGCCAAATTCTTGCATTCATTTTCTAAATTTTAAATCTACTTTTACTATTTCTCAATACCTTATTAATTCCATCTCCTATATCCTTTCTATAATCAACTTTTTATAGACTTCACCAGACAGTGAATAAAGATGTAATCACTTTAATAAAAACAAATTCGAGTTTCACAAGTTTTTTACTCCATTTGCCCAAACAAAAACTCCACTTTTTTTTTTTTTCTTACAGTACTCCCTCTTTCTACCAGTAATGGAGATTCAAACTAGTGTACAAAGCTACAGCTACTACATAGGGCCTTTCAAGTTTTTCAAAGTTCTTTAACCCCTTTTATCAGTTCTTTTAACCTTAGTTCCTTGAAGATTCCAAAGTTAACCTATTTATAGAAAGGGTAATAACTTCTGATAATGGTTTTCATTTCTATAACTGCTTACTGTTTCTTCATTATTTTCTTAGTATTTCCAGCTTCCTTTTGATATTTTTCCTATGAGTTTATAGCCTCTCTTATCATTGTCACTCCTCAGTAAGTCTTTTTGAAATGACTTCGGTTTTCAATTCCAGTCAAAATAAACTACTTTTCATCTTACAATGACCTTGAATACAACTCAAGGTCTGGAGACGATTCATAGAACATCTATGTTAAAATTCTGAAAAGTAAGTTGCGGTAAGTGGACTAGGAAGTGAAACCAGAACTCAAAGTGTCACTGAACCAGAAGTTCGTTTCTTTTCTTTCTTTAATATCTTCTATCCTGGTCTTAAAGTCAGAACAAAAGCTAGAAATACATGCCAAGTAAAAACAGAGTCTCAAGAGAAGCTCTATATTTCTTATACAAAAATATAAATAAAAGTACACTAAGAGTGGAGAAAAGAGTGGAAGAAAGAGTGGAAGAAATCTAGATTTTTTGTTTTCCTCGTTTCTCTTCTAGCTCACAACCAGGAAACCTCATGACAACAGTAACAGTAATGGCAGTGGCTTCTGGGCGGCGTAAACAACTACAAAGAGTGGAAACCCTTCTCTTATACCAGGTGAACTATGGCCTCAAAAGCATCTGAAAAATCCTGTTGCTAGTTCTCTATTTTATCTTCTCTCCTCATGGCCTCAGATTCAGATATCGCTTCAAAAAGTGTATGACACATCAGACAAACTAAAACTGTGACTTTTCAGCTAGAAGACCAGGAAAACAGATACCTGGGGGCCAAAAGATGTAGGGGATATTAGTCAGAGTAAAAGCTTAAGAAAGAGACTCTGTAAGGTTATAGATGGATTCTTGGGCCCAAGCTTCTTCTAATTGTACCAGGTGGATCTGACCTTAAGAAGCACATCAAAGTTTTAAGAACTTAATTATGGGATTAAAGTACTTCCAGATCAAACACTAGCCACTAGATAACAGACATATGAAACAGATCCAAATAATATTGAAAAGATTTTAGACTTCCCTGGTTGCCTAGCAGCTAAGAACCTGGTGTTTTTATTGCTGTGGCTCAGATTCTATCCTTGGCCTGAGAACTTCCACATGCTGTAAGAACATTCAACAACAACAAAAACAATAACAACAAAAAGATTTTGAAAAATAAACTGACATTTAACCAAGAGTTTACAGAAGGGAGATAAGAACTTGCAACCTGAACTTAGCTGGCTCAAATGCATATTAAAAAAAGAACAAAAACAAAACATTATTCTCCAAAGGATTTAAACAAGTCCCAGATGCACATTAAAAATGTAAAGAGGCGTTTCCACAGTGGTGCAGCAGAAACAAATCCTACTAGGAACCATGAGGTTGTAGGTCGGATCCCTGGCCTCACTCAGTGGGTTAAAGATCCAGTATTGCTGTGAGCTGTGGTGTAGGTCACAGACACGGCTCAGATCTGGTGTTGCTGTGGCTGTGGTGTAGGCCAGCAGCTACAGCTCCAACTAGGCCCCTAGCCTGGGAACCTCCATATGCCACAGGTGCAGCCCTCAAAAAGACAAAAGACAGAAATAAACAAACAAACAAACAAACAAAAATGTACAGAACACGGAGCTCCTATCGTGGCTCAGCAGTTAACAAACCCAATTAGCATCCATGAGGATGCAGATTCGATCTCTGGCCTCCATCAGTGGGTTAAGGATAAGGCATTGCCATGAGCTGTGGTGTAGGTTGCAGATGTGGCTCGGATACTGTGTTCCTGTGGCTTTGGTTGTAGGCTGGCAGCTACAGCTCCAATTCGACCCCTAGTCTGGGAACCTCCATATGCTGCGGGTGTGGCCCTAAAAAGACTAAAAAACATGTACAGAACACGATCCAAAATTATTCAATACAAAAAGAATCATTAAATTTTAATGTGTATCAAAGAAAAAGGCAATCAGCACATACCAATCCTGAGGCAGCACAGATATTAGAATTTTCAAAGACTTTAAACTTTAAAATAGCTATTATATCCATGCTCCAATAAATAAAAATGATCAGTCTTGAAATAGATGTAAGGACAGAATACAAACATAGAAATAAAAGGTGTAAAACAGAATTAAATTGAAATTTTAGAATTAAAAAATAACTAATTTTTTATACAAAATCATATTTATGGGGGAAAGAATTGGGAGTAATTGAGTTGTTGGTATTTTGATGGGCAGAGAACCTGAACAGACATTACTCCAAAGAAGATATACACTTGGCCAACATGCATATGAAAAAATGTTCAACATCACTAATTATCAGAGAAGTGCAAATCAAAACTACAATGAGATACCACCTCACATTGGTCAGAATGGCAATCATTAACAAGGCAACAAATAACAAATGCTGGAGAGGGCATGGAGAAAAGGGAAAACTCCTTCACTATTGGTGGGAATGTAAATTGGTACAACCACTATGGAAAGTAGTATGGAGCTACCTCATAAAACTAAATATAGGAATACAATATTACACAGAAATCCCACTCCTGGGCATATATCCAGACTTATCTTTTTCATTGAAAAAGATACATGTACCTGTATGTTCATAGCAGCATTATTCACAATAGCAAAGACACAGAAACAACCTAAATGTCCATCAACAGATGAATGGATTAAGAAAATGTGGTATACATATATACAATGAAATACTACTCAACCATAAAAAAGAACAAAATAATGCCATTTACAGCAACATGGATGGAACTAGAGACTCTCATACTAAGTGAAGCAAGTCAGAAAGAGAAAGCCAATTACCATATGATATCACTTACATCTGGAATCTAATATATGGCACAAATGAACCTATCTATAGAAAATAAACAAATTCATGGACACAGAAGAGATTTGTGGTTGCCAAGGGGAAGGGGAAGGGAGTGGGTGAGATCCTGCTGTAACAGCACAGGAAACTATATCTAGTTACCTGGGATGGAACAGGATAATGCAGAAAAAGAATGAATATGTGTGTGTGTGTGTGTGTGTGTGTGTGTGTGTGTGTGTGTATGAATGACTAGGTCACATTGTTGTACAGCAGAAACTGACAGAACATTGTAAATCAAATGTAATAAAAAATAAAATTATTTTTTAAAAAAGAAACAGTTTTGGGTAAAAGCAAGATATTCCTGGACACTGGAATAGTAAACTGATATTGAAATTGCCATCAAGATATTTTCTCATCTTAGTAACTAAACCTTAGATAAAAGTAAAACAATAAGTAGCAGAGAACCACAGTTAAAATTCATCTTGAATTCCAAAATGGCAAAATTATGTTAATAGAGAAAAAGGATAAGAATAGAGAGAAACAGAGTTCCCGTTGTGGCACAGCGGTAACCAATCTGGAACCATGAGGTTGTGGGTTCAATCCCTGGCCTCTCTCAGTGGGTTAAGGATCCAGAATTGCCGTGAGCTGTGGTGGAGGTCACAGACACAGCTCGGATCCTGCATTGCTGTTGCTCTGGTGTAGGCCTGGAGCTACAGCTCCTATTGGACCCCTAGCCTGGGAAACTCCATATGTTGCAGGTGTGGCCCTAAAAAGACAAAAAAAAAATTTAAAAAAGAGAATAGAGAGACACATTGACTACAAAGGGTAATCACCAAGGGAATTTGGGGTGGGTGTAGAAATTGTTCTGTAGCTTCAATGGTGATATTTACATGGCTCCAAGCATTTGTCAAAACACTCAGAACTGTATATTATGAAGAGTGAATTTTATTCTCTGTAAATTTTAAAATAAATATTGAGAAAAAAGATACTTATAAATTCCCAGTATTTGTAAATTAAACAATACATCTGATAATAAACCAGGGTTTAAATAGAAATTATAAGAGAAACTATAAAGTATTATCAAGTGAATAGTAATAAAAATACAAGATACCAAAATGTAAAAGTTGTAGCTAACCTAAAGCAATATTAAGAAGAATATATTTGATTTAAATGATTATCTTAGAAAAAAATCTAATTTATCTGAGAAGCTAGAAATGAAGAGCAAAGTAGAAAATAAGTAAAAGAAAAGGATAAAAGTCAAATCTGAAATCACTGTACTAGAATATACATAAATAATGGAGAAATATTAAAAACACTTAAAATTGGTTCCTTAAAAAGACTGATAAAATTTATAATCCTCTCATCAGACTGGTCAAAATTTACACTTAAAATAATAATATTTTACTGAATGTAAAATATATCATTGTACAGAGGTTCACCCCAAAATTTCAATGCTAGAAGGAGATATAATCGTTAATTATTTCAACAGATAAAATTTTTTTATAATTTAATTTTTTTTCCACTGTACACAATGGGGATCAAGTTACATTTCATGTATACATTTTTTCCCACCCTTTGTTCTGTTGCAATATAAGTATATAGACATAGTTCTCAATGCTACTCAGAAGGATCTCATTGTAAATCCACTCCAAATTGTATCTGATAATCCCAAGCTCCTGATTCATCTCACTCTCTCACTCTCACCACAGTCAGCCACAAGTTTATTCTCCAAGTCTGTGATTTCCTTTTCTGTGGAAAGGTTCATTTGTGCCTAATATTAGATTCCAGACATAAGTGATATCATATGGTATTTGTCTTTCTCTTTCTGACTCACTTCACTCAGGATGGGAGTCTCTAGTTCCATCCATGTTGCTGAAAATGGCATTATTTGGGTTTTATTTTATGGCTGAGTAGTAGTCCATTGTGTATACATACCACATCTTCCTAATCCAATCATCTGTCGATGGACATTAGGGTTGTTTCCATGTCTTGGCTATGCTGAATAGTGCTGCAATGAACATGTGGGTGCATGTGTCTTTATAAGGGAAAGTTTTGTCCGGATATATGCACAAGAGTGGGGTTACCGGGTCATATGGTAGTACTATGTATAGTTTTCTAAGTTACCTCCACACTGTTCTCCATAGTGGTTGTACCAGCTTACATTCCCACCAAGAGTGCAGGAGGGTTCCCTTTTCTCCATACCCCCTCCAGCATTTGTTATTTGTGGACTTATTAATAATGGCCATTCTGACTGGTGTGAGGTGGTATCTCATGGTAGTTTTGATTTGCAGTTCTCTAATACTCAGGGATGTTGAACATTGTTTCATGTGCTTGTTGGCCATCTGTATATGTTCCTTGGAAAAAGGTCTCTTCAGGTCCTTTGCCCATTTTTCCATTGGGATGTTGGCTTTTTTGGTATAGAGTTGTATAAAAGTTGTTTGTGCGTTTTAGAGACTAAGCCCTTGTCTGTTGCATCATTTGAAACTATTTTCTCCCATTCTGTAAGTTGTCTTTTTGTTTTCTTTTTGGTTTCCTTTGCTGTGCAAAGCTTGTCAGTTTGATGAGCTCCCATTGGTTTATTTTTGCTCTTATTTCTGTTGCTTTGGGAGACTGACCTGAGAAAACCTTTGTAAGGTTGATGTCAGAGAAATGTTTTGCCTATGTTCTCTTCCAAGAGTTTGATGGTGTCTTGTCTTGTATTTAAGTCTTTCAGCCATTTTGAGTTTATTCTTGTGCATGGTGTGAGGGTGTGTTCTAATTATATTGCTCTGCATGCAGCTGTCCAGGTTTCCCAGTAATGCTTGCTGAATAGACTTTCTTTTTCCCATTTTATGTTCTTGGGTCCTTTGTCAAAGATTAATTGAGCATAGGTGTCTGGGTTTATTTCTGGGTTCTCTATTCTGTTTCATTGGTGTGTATGTCTGTTTTGGTACCAGTAGCACACAGTCTTGATGACTGTGGCTTTGTAATAGTGCCTGGAATCTGGCAGAGTTATGCCCCCTGCTTGGTTTTTGTTCCTCAGGATTGCTTTGGCTCTGCTGGGTCTTTTGTGGTTCCATATAAATTTTTGGATTGTTTATTCTATTTCTGTGAAAAATGTCATTGTTAATTTGATGGGGATTGCATTGAATCTGTAGATTGCTTTGAGTAGTACAGCCATTTTTACAATATTGATTTTTCCAATCCATGAACATGGAATGTCTTTCCATTTTTTTACATCTTCTTTATTTCTTTGATTAAAGTTTTATAGTTCTCAGCATATAAGTCCTTTACGTCCTTGGTCAGGTGTATTCCCATGTATTTGATTTTTGGGGGTGAAATTTTTAAAAGGTATTGTATTTTTGTATTCCTTTTCTAATATTTCATTGTTAGTATACAGAAATGTGACTGATTTCTGAATGTTAATCTTATATCCTGCTACTTTACTGAATTTGTTGATCAGTTCAAGTAGTTTTTGGGTTGAGTTCTTAGGGTTTTCTGTATATAGTATCATGTCATCTGCATCCAGTGACAGTTTTATCTCTTCTCTTCCTACTTGGATGCCTTTTATTTCTTTTGTTTGTCTGATTGCTGTGGCTGGGACTTCCAAAACTATGTTGAATAACAGTGGCGAGAGTGGGCATCCCTGTCTAGTTCCAGATTTGAGTGAGAAGGCTTTCAGTTTTTCTCCACTGAGTATTACATTTGCTATGGGTTTGTCATAAATGGCTTTGACTATGTTAAGGAGTTATCTGTCTATACCCATTTTGGTAAGAGTTTTGATCATGAATGGATGTTGGACTTTGTCAAATGCTTTTTCTACATCTTTTGAGATGATCATATGGTTTCTGACTTTTCTTTTGTTAATGTTGTGTATGACGTTGATTGATTTGTGTATGTTGAACCACCCTTGTAAATCTGGGATGAACCCTACCTGGTCATGGTATATGATCTATTTGATACGTTGCTGGATTCGGGTAGTTAAAATTTTGTGGAGAATTTTTGCATCTATATTCATCAAAGATATTGGTCAATAGTTTTCTCTGTTGGTGGTATCTTTGGTTTTGGAATTAGGGTGATGGTGGCTTCATAGAATGTCTTTGGGAGTGTTCCTTCTTCTTCAACCTTTTGAAAAAGTTTAAGGAGGATGGGTATAAATTCCTCTTTATATGTTTGGTTGGTTTCACCTCTGAAGCCATCTGGTCCTGGACTTTTATTTGTAGGGAGTGTTTTTATGACATATTCAATTTCATTTCTAGTGATCAGTCTGTTTAGTTGGTTTGTTTGATTCAGTTTGGCAATCTGTAAGCTTCTAGAAAATTGTCCATTTCTTCCAGATTGTCAAATTTTTTGGCATATAGTTGTTCATCGTATTCTCTTATGGTATTTTGTATTTGTGCAGTATCCGTTGTGATTTCTCCTTTTTCATTTCTAATTTTGTTTATTTAGCTTCTTTCTTCTTCTTAGTGAGTCTAGCCAGGGATTTGTCAATTTTGTTTACCATTTCAAAGAAAAAGTTCTTAGTTTTATTAATTTTCTCTATTGTTTTTTGAATCTCTATTTTATTGATTTCCTCTTTGATCTTTATAATTTCCTTCCTTCTGCTGACTTTAGGCCTTTTTTGTTCTTCTTTTTCTAATTCGTTTAGGTGGAGGGTTAAGTTCTCCATTTGAGATCTTTCTTCTTTTTTGAGAATGGCCTGTTTTGCTATGAATTTCCCTCTGAGCACTGTTTTTGCAGCATCCCATAGATTGTGAGAGGTTGTGTCTTCATTATTGTTTTTCCCAAGGTATTTTTTAATTTCCTTCTTGATTTTCTCATTGACCCATTGGTTTTTTAGTAGCATGTTATTTAGTCTCCATGTAGTAGGTTTTTTCTCATTTCTTTTCCTGTAGTTGATTTCTAGTTTCATGCCATTGTGGTCAGAGAAGATATTTGAAATAATTTCTATGCTCCTAAATCTGTTGAAATTAGCTTTGTGTCCCAATATTTGGGCAATTCTTGAGAATGTTCCATGAGCATTTGAGAAGAATGTGTATTCCAATTTTTTTGGATGTAGTGTCCTGAAGATGTCAATAAAGTCTAACTTTTTTACTGTTTCTTTTAGGATCTCTGTTGCTTTATTGGTTTTCTGTCTAGAGGATCTGTCCATTGATGTGAGTGGGGTATTAAACTCTCCTACTATGAATGTATTCCCAATTACTCTCTTTTTGTCTGTTAATATTTGTTGTATGTATCTGGGTGCTCCTGTATTTGGGGCATATATGTTGACGATAGTAATATCCTCTTCTTGAATGGATCCCTTAATCATTAAATAGTGTCCTTCTTTGTCTTTCTTTATGTCTTTTGTTTTAAAGTCTATTTTGTCTGATATGAGTATTGCAACTCCTGCTTTTCTGTCATGTCTATTGGCATGAAATGTTTTTTCCCACCCCTTCACCTTCAATCTATGTGTCCTTTGTCCTAAAGTGAGTTTCTTGTAGGCAGCATATTGAAGGTTTTTGCTTTTTTATCCACTCAGCCACTCTGTGTCTTTTGATTGGAGCATTCAGTCCATTGATGTTTAAGGTGATAATTGATAGATGATCATTTATAGCCATTTTAAACCTCATGTTCCAGTTGATTCTATGATTCTCCATTCTTCATTTATTTTTTTTTTTTGGATGTGTCTCCAATTATTTTCTGCTTGAGTGTTTTCCTTTTCATTTTTTGTGAATGCAATGTTTGGTTTTGATCTGTGGTTGCCCTGTTTTTTAAGTATGCTAACCCCTTCCTATAATTGTGTGTTTTAGCCTGATGGTCCTGTAGGTTCAAACACTTCATTACTACACTAAAATTAAGAAGAGAAACAGAAAAAGAGAGAGAGAGAGAAAGAAAAATAATTTTTTAAGTCTATTTATTTCCTTACTTCCCTTGCCCACATTTTATGATTTTGATGACTCTTTTTTTCTTTTTATTTTTTTTAAACATGTTCATGATTAAATCTGTATACTGGCTTATTTGAGTGACGGATCTCTGATTGTGGTTTCCTCAATTCTAGTTCTTCCTCTTTTTTTACCTTTCTTTTCTTCCTTTCTTTTTGGTTTAGGAAGCCCTTTCAAATTTCTTTTAGAATGGGTTTTGTATTTCTGTATTCTTTTAGCTTTTGTTTGTTGGAAAAAAAATTGTATTTCCCCTTCTATTTTAAATGATATTCTTGCTGGATAGAGTATTCTAGGTTGCATATTTTTTCTTTTCAGCACTTTAAATATCTCTTGCCATTCCCTCCTGGCCTTTAGACTTTCTGTAGAGAAATCAGCTGATAGCCTTATGGGGGTTCCCTTATAGGTAACATTTTGCTTTTCTCTTGCTGCCTTTAGGATCCTCTCTTTATCACTAACTTTTGCCATTTTTATTATAATGTGTCTTGGTGTGGGTCTATTTGGGTTCAACTTGTTTGGGGCTCCTCTCTGCTTCCTTTATCTTGAAATCAGTATCCTTTAGATTTGGGAAGTTCCCAGTGATATTTTCTTCAAATATATTTTCTATCCCCTTATCCTTTTCTACTCTTTCTGGAATTCCTATTATGCCTGCTTTATATTATTCCATTCTTATATTGCTTTCATGTTTTTTCATTTAGGTTTTCTGTCTGCTGTCCTGTTTGCGTGATTTCCATTGTTCTATCTTCCACATCACTACTTCATTCTTCTGCATTATTCATTCTGGTTTTTACTGCCCTTAGCCCAGTTTGTATTTCTGCAAATGAATTTTCTAGTTTTTCTTGGCTCCTCCTTATATTTTCCAGTTCCTTTCTGAGGGTGTCTGCATTACTATTCATATCTTCTCTTAATTCCTCAATATTTTCACTATTTCCCTTTTGAACTCCAAGTCTGTCAGACTGCAGAGGTCTGTTTCATTGTTGACTGCTTTAGGTGAGTTCTCCTGTTGGTTTAACTGGGGGTGGTTTCTCAGCTTCTTCATCTTGCTTGTTATTTTCTTTTTCTTGGTGGAGTTGTACTCCCCATGCCTGGGCAGGGTTTGCCTTGGCACTGCTGTGGAATGTTTCCCAAGGGCTGGCATTGTTGGTCGGTCTTCTTTGAGGCAGCGTGGCTTTTCCTGAGGGTGGGCAGGGCTGACAGGGTCTCTCTGAAGCAAAGGGGAATTTCTGAGAGCAGACAGGAATAGGAGGTCCACACCATGATAGAAGCAGATTTTACTTGGCCAGGCAGAGTTTTCTCTGGTGTGACTGGGCTGTGGGGCTCTTCCAGGGGGCTGGCAGTGCTGGACAGCTGTTCCACGGGAGTGCTGCACTGCCGAGGGTGGTAGCAGCTAGCTGGGCCACTGAGAACCCAAGGGGCTCTTCCCCAGGGCCGCCAGAACTGGCAGGACTGCACTGCAAGGGAGGCAGATTTTGCATGGCCAGGCCAAGCTTGCTCTAGCTTTTCTGGGCTGTGGGCCTTTTCCATGGGGCTTGCGGTGCTGGGTGCTGCTCTGTGGGATTGTATCCCCTCCAGAGGGCAGGCAGGCCAAGGCAGGGAAAGCCCCTGCAGTGGTTGGCTTCCCACAAATGGTGAAGCCAGCCCTCCAGGATGGCAGGCAGCCTCAGGTCCAGTGTGCCCGGGGTACGGGGAGGGTGGATGCACTGGGAAGCACAGCTTTCTGATAGCTGGCAGGCAAGTGAGCTCACTGTGGTGTGGGGAGTATTCTCCTCCTCTCCCCTCCCCAACACTGGTGCTTTGTCTCTCCTGCAGATCCAGCTCTTCTCCCAGGTTCCCTCTGATTTGGCTTTCTACTCCCCAGCCTTTAGCGTATTGCTCCCTCCACCCACGATGCTCTGCTTTCTAGTCTCCCAGGCAGTCTCTGCCCTGCCAACCCAATAGACTGCTTCCTAGTTCCCCAGGGCAGTCTCTGCCCTACCAACCTGACTGACCAGTTCCTAGTCCCCCAAGCAGTCTTCACACCACCCACCCCAGCCCGTTTCCAGGGACTAATCTCCAGAGCCAAGGTCTTGGTGCCCAGCCTAAGCATCTCGGTTTTTGGTGACTGTGCCAGTAGTTCAGACAATCTGTTCAGTTCTCACTCTGCTCTTCAGATCTCAGACTTACCGTTGCTCTCTTCTCTGCGTCTGGAGATCCATCCAATTCAGTTGACCCTTCCATCGAGTAGGTGACTTTCCAGGGTGTGGGGTCCCTTTCTCCTCCACAGTTCCCTTCTGGGAGCACCTGTCCAGCCCTGATTCCCCTTCTCTCACTCTCCTCTTTTCTCCTGTTTTACCCAGATATGTCAAGAGATTCTTGCTGTTATTGGAGTTTAGGTTCTTCTGCCAGCGATTAATTGCTGTACCGTGCAAGTCGTTTAACCTATAGATGTGTTTTTTGTTGTTGTGTTTGTGGGAGAGGGCAAGTGTGTCCCCCTACTCTTCTGCCATCTTGCCTTCCTCCAAAATTTTTGATACAACAAAAACAATTCCTGATTTTTAAAAACACTTTGAAGATTAGGCCAAGGTGGCAGCATACAAGGAACTTGAGCTCACCTCCTCTCACCACAGCTCACACCAAAATTAGAACTGATAAACAACTATCAATAAAAAACCCTGGAAACTACCAAAAACATTCTTCTATAACTAAAGAAATTATAACAACATGGTAGGAGTGGCACACTCATATATAATCAAATCATATATCTCATGGGTAGGTGACCCACAAATTGGAGAATAATTAAATAATTCTCCTACAGTGAGGAAAGTTCTGAGCCCCATATTAGGCTCCCCAGCCAGGGGTCTGGTATCAGGAAAAGGACCTCCTGGAGCATTTGGCTTTGAAGGCCAGTGGGGCTTAATTTCTGGAGCTCCACAGGACTAGGAAAATCATAGACTTTACTCTTAAAGGGCACACAAAAAAATTCCATGCATACCAGGACTAAGGGTCAAAGTAATAACTTCATAGGAGCCCAGGCCAGACCTACCTGCTCCTCTTGGATGGTCTCCTCAGGAGGCAAGGGTTGCCTGTATCTCAAGGACATAAAAGCTGGTGGCAAACATACTGGGGAATATTCATCTGCATAACATCTGCTGGAGGTGGACATCTTTCCTGGGTAATTAGCACCAAGACCTGTCCCCACCCAACAGACTGTAGGCTTCAGTGCTGGGACACCTCAGGCCAAACAGCTAACTGGGCATAAACAGAGCCACACCCATATGCAGACAGGTTGCCTAAAGTATTTCTGAGCCCATAGCTGCCTCTATACATGACCCTAGACACAGCATTGCCCACCAGAAAGCCAAGACCCAGCTCTACACTCCAGTGGGCAGACACCAGCCCCTCATGCAAAGAACCATGCAAAAGCCTTTAGACCAGACTCGCCAATATCCAGCAGACATCAGAAGCAAGAAAACTATGATCCTACAGCCTGAGGAACTGAATCCACAAACACAGGAAAGACCCTACCCTGGCACCAAATTAACCCCTGGCTCTTGGATGATGATAGGGGAGTTTGCTGCTGTGAAACATAGGACATCCCCTGCAGAGGGCCACTTCTCTGTGTTCAATAAAAATAACTAACCACCACATACATAAACATACAAGTAGAAACTTAGACAAAATGAGGCAGCAGAGAAATATGTTCCTGATGAAAAAAAAAAAAAAACAAGATAAAAACTCAACATAACTTAGTGATGTGGAGATAGGTAATCGATTTAAGACAGAGTTTAGAGTAACAATTGTAAAGATGGCCCAAAACTTGGAAGAAAAATGAATGCAGAGAACTGGAAGTTAGAAATTTTTAAAAAGTTAGAAACTATAAAGAACAACCAAAAATAGTTGAAAAATACAATAACTGAAATGAAAAAATACTAGAAGGAATTAATAGTACAAAAATGAAGCAGAAGAATGGATAAATGAGTTGGAACACAGAGTAGTGGAAACCACAGCCATGGGACAGAATAAAGAAAATAGAATGAAAAGAAGTAAAGATAATTTAAAGATATCTGAGATAACATCAAGTACACTAACATTTACATTATATGGGTTCTAGAAGAAGAAGAAGAAGAAGAAGAAGAAGAAGAAGAAGAGAAAGGACCTAAGAAAATATTTGAAGAGATAATTGCTGAAAAGTTCTATAACCTTGGAAGAGAAAGAGTCACCCATGTATAGAAAGCACTGAGAGTTCTATACAGGATTAACCCACAGAAGAATATGCCATGACACACTGTAAATGAAATGAAAAAAAATTAAAGATAAAAAGTCTAAAACAATAAGGGAAAAGCAAAAAAATAGCATACACAGGAACTGCCATAAGGTTATTAGGTGATTTTTCTGCAGGGGACACTCTCCAGAAGGAAATAGGACGATATGAAAGGGAACAACCTACAACCATGAGTACTCTACCCAGCAAGGCTCTTGCTCAGATTTAATGGAGAAATCAAAGCCTTTACAGAGAAACAATGCTAAAAGAATTCAGCATTGCCAAACCAGCTTTAAAACAAATGCTAAAAGAACTTTTTAGACAGAAAAGTCTACATCTAGAAACAAAAAATTGACACAAGGAAAAATCTCACCACTAAAGAAATATATACAGTAAAGGTAGGAAATCATCCACACACAAACTAGTAAGGACTGTAAATGACAAAAGTTGCAAAATCACCAGTATCCACAATAAGTAGTTAAGGGATACACCAAATTTAAATGTAAAATATTATATAAAACTAGTAATCATGAGGGGAGGAGAATACAAATGAAGAGTATTTAAAATGCATTTGAAAGTAAGATCAGCAACTTAAAACAATCATGTGCATATAGAGACTGCTGTAACAAAATCTCTTGATAACTACAAAACAAAAATCTGTAATAGATATACACACAAAAAATAAAAAGGAATCCAAAAAAAAATAACAAGATAGTCATCAAATCATAAGTGAAGAAAACAAAAAAAAAGAGAAAAAAACCTACAAAAACAAATTCAAAACAATTTTTAAAACGGCATTAAATGCATAAGTGACAGTGAGAACATACATGTTGATAATTACCCTAAATGTAAATGGATTAAATGCTCCAACCAAAAGACAGAGACTGGCTGAATAGATATAAAAACAAGGCCATATGTGTGCTATCTACAAGAGACACACTTCAGATCTAGGGACACATACAGACTGAAAGTGAGGGGGGAATAGAAATAGGTATTTCATGCAAATGGAAATCAAAAGAAAGGTGAAGTAAGACATAGGATTAACCCTTATCATATCATATAAAATAGACTTTAAAATAAAAACTGTTCCAAGAAACAAAGACACTACATACTGATCAAGTGATCAATCCAATAAAAAGATATAACAATTGTAAATACATATAACATAGGAACACCTCACCATATAAGGTATATGTTATCAGACATAAAAGGAGAAATAAACAGTAATAAAATAATAGTGGGATATCTTAATACACTACTTATATCAATGGACAGATTATCTAGAAAGAAGATTAATAAGGAAACATAGGACCTTTGATTAAAAATTAGACAAAATACTTAACTGATATTTATACATAATTCCATCCCATAGCAGGAAAGTACATTTTTTAAGTCCTTATAAGCATTCCCCAGAATAGATTACATGCTTGGCACAAAGCAAGCCTCAGTAAATTTAATAAAACTGAAATCCTATCAAGCATCTTTTCCAATCACAACACTAAGAGATTAGAAATCAAATATAAGAAAAAACTACAAAAAAAAACCCTACAAATACATGTAGGCTAAACAATATGCTACTCAACACCCAATGGATCAATACAGAAATCAAAGAGAAAATCAAAAAATACCTACAGACAGACAAATGAAAACAAAAACAAAATGAGTTAAAACCTATGATATGCAGCAAAAGTAGTTCTAAGAGGGAAGTTTATAGTGACACAAGCTTACCTCAGGAAATAAGAAAATTATTAAATGAAAAACCATAACCTTATACCTAAAGCAACTAGAGAAAGAAGAATAAATAAAACCCGAAGATAATAGAAGGAAAGAAATCATAAAGATCAGAGCAGAAATAAATGAAATAGAGACAAAAAATAGAAAAGATCAATGAAACAAAAAGTTGGTTCTTTGAAAAGGCAAACAAAATCAATAAAACTTTAGCAAGACTCATCAAGAACAAAAGGAGAGGGTTTAAAGGAGTAAAATCAGAAATGAAAAAGGTGAAGTTAGAGCCAACACCGCAAAAACATAAAGGACCATGAGAGTCTACTAGAAACTATATGCCAATAAAATGGACAACCTAGTAGAAATGGATTAGTTCTTAGAAAGGTAAAATCTCTCAAGACTAAACCAGAAAGAAATAGAACATATGAATAGACCAAATACTGGCACTGAAATTGAATGAGTAATTTAAAAACTCCCACCAAACAAAAGTCCAGAATCAGATGGTTTCAAAGGTAAATTCTATCAAACATTTAGAGATGGGTTAACACCTATCCTTTTGAAACTATTCCAAAAAACTGCAAAGGAAGGAACACTTCTTATTTCATTCTATGAGGCCAACATCACCTGATACCAAAACCAGATAAAGATACCACAGAAAAAGAAAATTACAGGCCAATATCACTGATGAACATAGATGCAAAAATTCTCAAAAAATTCTAGTAAACCAAATCCAACAATATATTAAAAGGATTATACGGAGTTCCTGTCGTGGCACAGTGGTCAACGAATCTGACTAGGAACCATGAGGTTGCAGGTTCAGTCCCTGCCCTTGCTTAGTGGGTTAACGATCCGGCGTTGCGGTGAGCTGTGGCGTAGGTTGCAGACATGGCTCAGATCCTGCGTTGCTGTGGCTCTGGCATAGGCTGGTGGCTACAGCTCTGATTCAACCCCTAGCCTGGGAACCTCCATGTGCCATGGGAGCGGCCCAAGAAATAGTGAAAAGACAAAAAAAAAAAAGGATTATACACCCTTGATTAAATGAGACATACCAGTGATGCAAGGATTTTTCAATATTTATGAATCAATAAGTATGAGACACCACAATAACAAAATGAAGAATAAAAATCATAGGATAATCTCAATAGATGCAATAAAAGCTTTAGATAAAATTCAACATCCATTTATGATAACAACTCTCCAGGAAGCAGGCATAGAGGGAACATAACTCAATATAATAAATGACATATATGACAAACCCACAAATAACATCATACTCAAGAGTGAAAAGGTGAAAGCATTTCCTATAAGATCAGTAACAAGACAAGGATGCCCACCCTTGTCACTTTTATTCAGCACAGTTTTAGAAGAACTGGCCATGACAATCAGAGAAATAAAAGAAATAAAAAGAATCCAAATTGATGAACAAGAGGTAAAACTTTCAGTGTTTGAAGATAATATGATACTATATATATAAAATCCAGAAAATTACTGGAGCTCATTAATGAATTTGATAAAGGTGCAGGATTCAAAATGAATACACAGAAATCTCTTGCATTCCTATACACTAATAAAAGATCAGAAAGAGCAATTAAGGAAACAATTCTATTTACCAATGCATCAAAGACAATAAAATACACAGCAATAAACCTACCTATGGAAGCAAAAGACCTGTGTTCCAAAAACTGTAAGATGCTGATGAGAGAAATCAAAGATGATACAAACAGATGGAAAGATATACCATGCTCTTGGATTAGAAAAATAAATATTGTCAAAATGGCTATACTATACCCAAGGCAATCACAGATTCAAGGCAGTCCCTATAAAACCACCCAGGACATGCTTCACAGAAAATACTACTTTTTTTTTTTTTTGGCTTTTAAGGGCTGCACCCATGGCACATGGAAATTCCCACGCTAGGGGTCGAATCAGAGCTACAGCTGCCAGCCTAGACCACAGTCACAGCAACAGCAGAATCCTAGCTGCATCTGCAACCCATACCACAGCTCATGGCAACACTGGATCCCTGACCCACATCCTCATGGATTCTAGTCTGATTCATTTCCACTGCTCCACAAAAGGGAGCTCCATAGAATAAAATATTTTAAAATTTGTATGGAAACACAAAAGACCCTGAACAAACAAAGCAAAATTTAAAGAGAAAATCAGAACTGGAGAAGCAGGCTCCCTGACCTCAGACTATACTACAAAGCTATAATCATCAAAACTGTATGGTTCTGGCACCAAAACAGAGTTATAGATCAATGGAAAAGGATAGAAAATCCAGAAATAAACCCACACATTTATGGTGTATTAGTCTATGGCAAATGAGGTAAGAATATACAATAGAGAAAACACAGTCTCTTCAATAAGTAGTGCTGGGAAAACTGGACAGCTACATGTAAAAGAATGAAATTAGCTCATTCTCTTACACCATGACAAAAATAAACTCAAAATGGATTAAAAAAGTAAATATAAGACCAGATATTATAAAACTCTTAAGAGGGAAACATACAACACTCTTTGACATAAACCATAGCAATATCTTTTCAGATCCACCTCCTATATTAATAAAAATTTAAAAAAAAAAACAAGTGGGACCTAATTAAATTTAAAATATTTTTCACAGCAAAAGAAACCTTAGACAAAATGAAGAGACATCCACAGAATAGGAGAAAATCTTTGTAAATGAAGTGACCAATAAGGGATTAATCTCCTAAATATACAACCAGCCACTCTATATCAAAAAAACATAAACAAAGAAGTAACACAATCAAAAAATGAGTGGATCAAAATAAACATTTCTCCAAAGAACACAAACAGATGGTCAAAAAGAACATGAAAGATGAGTCATATCATTAATTATCAGAGAAATGCAAATAAAAACTACAGTGAAGTATCATTTCACACTGGTCAGAATGGCCATCATCAAAGAAATTTATAAACAATAAGTGTTCAAAAGGGTATGGAGAAAAGGGACTCCTCCTTACTCCATTGGTGGGAATGTAAATTTGTAGAACCACTATGGAGAACAGTATGAGAAGGTACCTTCTAAAATGAAATATAGAACTACCATCTGATCCAATAAACCCACTTGTTGGTATATATCTGTAGAAAACTATAATTCAAAAAAATAAATGCACTTCAATGTTCATAACAGCATTATTTATAATAACCAAGACATGGAAGCAACCTAAATGTCCATTGGCATGGAATGGACAAAGAAGATATGGTATATATTATATGATAGAATATTACTCAGCCATAAATAAAGAAAGAAATAATGGCATTTGCAGCAATATGGATAAACTTAGAGATTATCATACTAAGTGAAATAAAGCAGACACAGAAAGACAAATATAATATGATGTTATCCCTATGTAGAATATTAAAAAAGATACAAAGGAAATTATTTGCAGAACAGAAAGAGACTCACAGATTTAGAAAACAAATTTTTGGTACCAAAGGAGAAAGGGTGGGGAGGGATCAATTTAGGAGCTGCATTAACACATACACATTACGATATATAAAACAGGTAACTAACAAGGACTTACTGTATAGAATAAGGAAATATACTCAGTATCTTTCACTAACTTATAGTGAAAATTAATATAAAAAAATACATATATAAGGTATAGCTGAATCACCCTGCTATACACCTTAAACTAACTCTACATTGTAAATTGATTACACTTCAATTTTTAAAAATACAAATATATGTATAAAATTTTAAAACATTTAAAAATAAAAAGCAAAAACATTTTAAAGGAATAAATTAATATTTTCTTAACATTATTAGAAATACATATTTCGAACTAGAACTTAAGATGTAGTGATGACGTTCCAGATAAATTAACATTCACTATACAAAACGTTATTCATCTTTTAAGATCCATCTCAGATATAACCTCTCAAATGATTTTCTGGGTAAATCTCTTGGCATTCCCCCAAGAATATGCTACTATTTCTATGGTAATAATATATTTTATATTTTGATTTGTTCATTTTATTGTCTGTCTTCTAGATAAGAACATAAATGCCATAAAATGTGAGACTTTATTTTTTCTTAATAATCTTGATTTCCAGAGACTATAAAATAGTATCTATCTTAACTACTTAATATATATTTCAGATTTAAGACAAGCATATATTATTATATTATTCTACTTACTTTTATATCTTGAAAGGTAATAGTTACTCTTCCTATTTTAGATGTGATGTTATGTATCATTAAAGAATTTTAATAACTTGCTCAAAATTACTCAACAAAAAGGAAGAACTGCAACTCAACTTTAGATTCTGACACAAGTCAAATACTCTTACTTGAATAACACACTATTAGGTTGTACTGTTGCTGTAGCAAATTTCAAAAACTCAGAAACTTAAAATCATGTGAATTTATCCTTTTAAAGTTTGGGAGGTCGAAATCTGAAATGGATCCTGCTGTGTTAAAATCAAGGTTTTGACAGGGCAACATTTCTTTCTGGCGACTCTAGACTCTATATTCTGGTTTTTCTGTTTCTAGAGGTTGCTTACATTCCTTAACTTGTGTCCTTCATTTCAAAGCTAGCAATTGCTGGCCAAGGCTTTCTCACAAAGCATCACTCTTCTACCTCTCTTACAAGTTCAAGTATCTTTGTGATTACACTGAGACAACCAATAAAATCCAGGATAATCTCCCCATTTCAAACTCAGTTGATTAGCAGCCTTAATTTCCTCCATTCCATGTAAGTTAATATGTAGCAGATGCTGGGGATTAGAACATGGACATCTTTGAGAAGACATTTTTCTATCACATATACCTTTTTAACATGATCCATTTAAATTTTATGAGTTAATGAGGAAAAATGTGAAATGTGGAAAAGTCCTGCAAACACACAGTATTTTCATATATAATATTTTGGGTTTAAACAGATAAATAAAAAACACACTCATGGAAAATTCTTGAAAAAAAAATGTATTTCCTAAATCACAATTTTCATCTAAATCGACTGCTAAAAATTGGGAGTTCCTGTTGCAGCTCAGCAGGTTACAAACCCAGCTAGTATCCATGAGGATGTGGCCTCACTCAGTAGATTAAGGATCCAGCATTACAGTGAGCTGTGGTGTGGGCCAACAGCTGCAGCTCCAATCCTACCCCTAGTTGGGAACTTCCGTATGCTGCACGTGCAGCCCTGAAAAGAAAAAAAAAAAAATCAATTGCTAAAAATAAACTTTATTCTACAGGATTATTACCAAATTAACTGGAAAAAAGAAAACAAAGCAACAATGTTCTTTTAAAATAAGCAACTGCTGAGAATAGAATTCATAGTCTGTGGTGGCTCTCAATCTGTTCACTGGAAATCCTAATAATTCACAAGCAACAGAGAGGCTTTCTACTCTTAAATCTGAATGAGCGTCATCTTTTTACAATTGGCTGAGGGAAAAGGAAGTTATCTGGATAAATAAGTACTTTACCAATTATAATTTTTCTCTTAAAAAAATCTTGCTAACTTTTGGATACCTTCTACTATACTTCCTCTAACATGTACTAGCAAACAACAAAATCACTAAATAATTAGAAAATAATGTTTTTTTAAAAATAATAAAATAACTACTACAAAGAGCTTCTTTCATTTAATATATTTTCTTCCTTATTTGTCCACATTTGTAGAGATTTTTCTATGACTTTTTTGGAGAGAGAATTTAAAAAGCCCTTATAATGGTTCGTTTTGAGCCTTTATATCCCTTTATATAAACAGTTACTATGTTGGTGGTTTAAAATCATATTTTTATCAGAAATATTAATATGCACAGTGCTAATTGTTCCATCTCTCTTCTTTTTATTTACATTCATAGTATAGCTATGTGTCAGATTTCATACCATACTCATGTTAGATTTAATTCAATTTTCCCATGTTCCACAGCATCCACAGATAACAATTGATCTGTTCAATGTATATATACATGTGTATATACAAACATGGCTGCTACACATTGCTACTAACAAAAAAATAAATTCATATGATTTTCTCAATACACAAATTTCCATATATACATTTGTATATATATATATGTATTTTCCTAATATAAGTTTCTTCCCTAAAAGCCAAAGCCAAATGTAGCCATCTGTCCAGGAATGATTTTTTTTCTAATATCCATAAGAGGAATAAATATATTAAAAATAGTTAATATTCATCTGTTTTGCTCAAAATAAAAGATTACAGCAAAGAATAAGTTTGAAATCCTGGTATTTCTGAAACAGATGTCTGGCATACTTCACAATTTATATAAGAACGGTCCAGAGAGGAAGCAGAAGAAGGAAATTTCCCATCTCTTGCAGTCCTAAAAACTTGGGTTAAGATGTGGAAGGAGGGTAACATTCAGAACCTCCAGGAAAAGTACAGAGGTGGCCAAGAACATCCAGGTAGCGGTGAAGCAGTAAGGAGAGAGTAAGCCCATAGATGTTTGCACACTGACATTTCCAATTCAGCTCCTGGGTATCAGAGCTAAGGCAGTATTGCAAGGCAAGTATACAGGTAAAGCTGAAAAACGGTCCTTCCATCTTTCCAAGGCCTACATGCAAGAGACCAATAAGTCTTTGTACATGGGGAAAAGAAAGTTTAAAAAAAAAAAAAAAGACTCCCTAGATTCTGAGAAAGAGGCTGTCTCTTGGGAGGACTTTGAGCTCAAAGACCAATAGCGCTTCTAGAACCCTGAGTTTCACCTGGAAGATCACATGTTTATTCAAACAGCTAAAAAATAGTTGCAATGAGGCAGGAATCAGTCCAAGAAGCAAACCTATAATGAGTATCTAAAGAGTAACAGGATGATTAGAGGGCCCCATTTTCTCTGCTGTCAAGGCCTTCAGCCTCCCTTTCCCTATATATCTGAACACTTCCTAGCAATGGAGCAAATCTGAAAAGACAGTGTTTTCCTGAGGCATCCAAGAGAAATTTGGGTTACATAAGAATTCAGTGAAATTGTTGATTATGGCGAGATCATAAAATGAAACAATTTTTCTTTGGTACTCAGAGGATTATAGCTCTTAAAGAAAATCAGAACAACAGCAGATGATTTAAAAATTACAGTATGAATAAATCTGGAGCCCCAGTTTATCTGCTATTTGTCTTGTTTTCAGCCTTGACTTTTATATGCTTAAAATATGTCACAATACTAGCCACAGAGTAGACATTAATGCTTGATCAGTATAAATACATATATTCTACCATTATATATTCAGTCTATCAATGGTCCTCAACAAGGGCTGGTACTAGCTTCCTATAAGGTACTGGAAACATGAGGAAATGTTTTTGCTTTTCTAATGGCTAAATGTTGTGAAGTGCTACAACATTTAGTGAGTGGAAGCAAGGGTTGCCAAATGTCAAAAAAGGAGAAGCAACATTCTATACTTTTGTCTGCACTGTCTCACCCAAGCTGCCAACAGAACTCCCATTGAGAGACACTGAGAAAAGGAGGCACTGTAGTAAGAGACATAGGACAAATTACAGAAAAGAGAGAGAATAACGGAAAGACAAATGAATTACAGAAAACTCCATTAACTCACTAATGAACACTATTTCTAACTTTGATCTATAAGCAAATGCTCTCTTAAACTCACTTAAAAGCTCTAAGGAGTGTTATCAGACAAGGTAGGCAGTGATGGCAGTGGCCACAGGGGAAGGATGCAGAGTTGAGCAGATGATAGCGATGGTAAAGGTGGCAAATCAACTTCTTACCCTACAAAACAAAACTTCTGAATAAAGATCATAGCCTTCTGACTCAAATGGAAACCAGACAGAGGCTAAATTTATAATAGGTTCATGTTTCTACATGGCAACAGAAGGATAGAAGTCATTAAGAGTATTTAAAGCTCACTCAGAAACTTCCATCCTTCAAGCCAAAATATATGTAAAGATTGTCAAGATCTTTTTTCATTTCCTTTTTTAAAAACACATGTTTAAAACACATGAAGAAACTCTTCAAAATTTGAGACTGACATCTGCTTCAGAAGCTTCAATGTGACTGACTTTCCTCTCCCAACTTTATATACTCAACTACCAACATTATCAGGGAAGGGGAAAAATGACTCAGTTCTGTACAATACAGTCTTGAGCTGTGGAATATTCTCTGTTATACCCATCAAATATATACATTTTATTCTATAATAAGTATGAATTCATAAGAACATTTTAAAAAAGGATTTTAACCTTACTTTCTCAACCAGTCTTGTCAGTCAATTTTAGTAAACTATAAATAGAACAAACATTATACTTAAGGAGAAACTAAAAGAGCTTTTCATCCTC
Source organism: Phacochoerus africanus (assembly GCF_016906955.1). NCBI lineage: Eukaryota > Metazoa > Chordata > Mammalia > Artiodactyla > Suidae > Phacochoerus > Phacochoerus africanus. The sequence continues at coordinate 202,541,354 of NC_062545.1, forward strand.
TGAACTAGGATAAAACAGCCATGTGCCTTTAGGTTCATGTTTTCCTTATGGTTTCTCTAATTAGTCTCTATAATCCTGCACTGACCTTGAACTGTTTTTTTTTTTTCTTTTCTACAAGGTGTTTGGTTGTATATGAAAAACGACTGCAACCACTACAAAAATAAACACTAACTCATGCAATGAAAACTTTAAAGGAACAGACATGAAAGGAAATTAAAAAGTGCATAAAAAGTCATTGAACATATTTTGATCCGTTTTACATTTCCTCCCTGTTTTCTGTGGAGTTTATGCAGGATCTCAGAAAACATTAAGAATAAGTGCATTCTCTCAGCATAGAAGGTAGAAAACAGTAGAAGACAAGATCAACTGGCTTGGAAGTCAGCTTAGTAACAGATGTGGTTCTAACCAAATTTGTCACTCAATTTGCTGTTTTTCAACTCACTTGAACTATAAAATAATCTCTAGAACTATGTTAATAAAACTTATTAAAAGAAGAAGAAACAAAATCTCAGTTTGGGAGGCATCTGTCTTGTTTTGGTCACTTAAAACATCTACAAAAAGCCACACATGCAACACAAAGCCAATTTGTTCTTTTCACTCAGATAAGAAAATGTGACTGTTCCATTTACAAAGATTGGGGAAAAAAAACATCCCCAAGTCTTTATTGTGCCCCCATTGTATCATCCACCCTAAAAATGTTAAAAGTAGACTTTCTTCCAGAAAAGCAAAGTCAATCAAATTTATTAACTTTTGCTTATTAGCATTTTATCTTTCAGAAAAGAACATGTAAAATAAACCTTATCTCTTAACAAAGAGTGTTGATATATGAGAAATTTGATCAACAGTCTTTCCTTTTGGAAATTTCAGGCTTGGGAAATTCAAAGATATTTATGAAGCCAAAACATGTATTTATATATTATCATTAGTCTTTATCAAATGAACTCAGAAGTAATTTTAGAAATTATAGATCAAAAAATGTTATTTTTATTTTGGTGACCCTTTGTTATAGCAACTTAGTATGTGCATTAACTCAAAAAAGGATAAAATTTTTTCTTAAAAAACAGTACAGAGCTGAGTTGTAGATACTCTTTAAAGGGGTGGATTCTCTTTAATTCAGGAATAGTTCCATTTGCTCTGCACTGCATAATTTAGGTGGACTAGCCCCACTTCGGTCACTTTATAGACCATGGAAAGAAAAATAATGTAAATCATGTTCCTTTTAAAAAGATATAATTTGGTATTTACAAACATGACACCACCAGTACCCCACTACCTGGAATTAAGACAAATGTCCACACCTAGCTGTAAAAGGCTAGAAAGAATGATGTTGAGCCAAGCACCCATATGGCCAGGTAAAATCAGATGGTCAGTTTTTGAAAAGAAGAAAGGAGGTTTGGATACAGGGGAATAATAACAGTTCCTGACAGGTGAGTACTTACCTCTGGAAAGGGAGACTAGAAACTTGGAGTCTAGGGTAAGAGAGAGCTTGCTTTTCATTGCATCCATTTTGTATTTCCATACTGCATCTATATACAGTACCTACTATGTTTTCAATTTGATTGGATGTGCAATTTTATTTCACTTGAAATTTCTTCTTAGAATAATTTTTAAGAGGAGTTCCCGCTGTGTCAGTGGATTAAGAATCCAACTGCAGCGGCTGGAGTCACTGAAGAGAGGCCATAAATTCAATCCCCCACATGACCCAGTGGGTTAAAGGATCCAGCACTGCCACAGCTACAGCAGAGGTCAGAGCTGCAGCTCAGATTCAATCTCTGGCCCAGGAACTTCCATTTGCCACAGGTGCAGCCATTAAAAAATATATATTAATAATAATTTGAAAGAAGCCATTAAAGAGTTAAAGAGTAAACAAGAACATGTAATAGCTTTTCCTAAAGAGTTTAGCCCTCTTGACATTCTTAGCTGAAGTATGATATTTACCCCTAAAATATACAAATGTATATGCATATGCTTTAAGACTATTTACACATTTTTGAACTTTTCTTGTAGAATAGTTAAGAGCACAGTTTGGAACCAGACGATAAGTTCAAAAACTGCTAGAGTTTTAGTGCGCACCAGCTCCCTGACCTAAGGTAAGTTACTTAATTATCCAATCTATCTTTCCCGTCTGTAAAAAGGGTTAATAATATTGGCTATTACTATTGATAATTGTCATTTATTAAAGATACCTCAGCAAACATAGATAATTGCCTAATAATAATTTTCTCCTCAATTTTATTCTAAATGGCAAATTATACAACTGAAAGTATTAACCTCCTTGCTACTCTTAGATTTAATCATAAATATTTGACACTGTTATGGCCAGTGATATAAAAGTAGAAGTTACTATATAGGCCTGCCGATTGTTAAATTATTGTCATCTGTCTTGAAGCTGAAATATATTTTTCAAAGTTCTGTAGGCATTGGAAATCACCTCCCAAATATAACAGAAATTTATAAAGCTAGAATAAATTATCTGACAACTCCATTTTTGTTGTACTGATTTTTTTTCACTTAAAAATATTATGTGTGAGTTTATTAAAATTTCAAAAAAGCACATTCCAAGGAAGTGACCTAAGATTCATAACGAAGTGAGAAAAGGACCTAGATTAAGTATCTGGTCACCCAACCAGGACTGCCCAAAAGGACACTCATCTTAGCAGCCCAAGGGGCCTCCCTCACAATAAGTACAGAAGTTCATATAATACAAGGGTGTCATGAGCTCCCATGGGCAGGCATCCAGACCACCCTTCCTAACCCGACTCCGTAGGGTGTTTGGCTTCAGTCCCAGCTGAAACTCAGAGCCAGAAAAGAAGAGAGGGCCCCTTGAAGCAGGAGATAGATGGGTCCCAGGTGAGCAACTGTAATCTGTTCCTGATGGACAGATAATTTCAAGATAAAAGCTGCATCCTGCTTGGATAAAAGAGAGATCACCTATTTCTTGTTCTTGAGGTTAAGGAGGCCTCAGGAACTACACATCACAGAAAGGTTCCTCAGGGGTCAGAGAAAGGGCACCAGAAAACAGTTCATCCTGTCAAATTCCCAGAGACCTTCGGCTAGAATCCATCCTGGCTAAAAGATGTGCATGCACACAGGGAAAGGCCTGAGTCAGGCCAAAGCCAGATGAAGCAAGATGACTGGCCAGAGAGGGCCCAGAAGGACTGTCCCCATACAAGTGATTTAAACGACCTCCAAAGCATGTGTTGCTTCCTTCCTCTCACTCTTTCTCTTTGTCTCTCTCCCTCTCCACCCCCTACCCTGAGCTTTCTCCACACCTATCTTCTCTCTCTTATCTCTTCATAAACCTTGCCTGTGCTTTCTCCACACCAATCTTCCATATTTTCTCTCTTTAAAAAAACATTTATTTGCCTCACTACCCTCAATTTCTTCATGAAACTCTTTGTCCAAAGGGACAAAGTTCTGGTGGTTAGACATCAAGTATTTAGGTTTCAGCATTCTTATCCCACAGCCAATGAGAACACCCTCACCCCTCAAACCAAACCTTCCCACCCCAGACTCATTAAGTATCAAGCCCAGTATTATTTTCTTAGGTCTCAGTTTCTCTTTCTCCAGGAGGTGCTTTTAAGAGAAAATGTTGATAAAGGTAAGGCCAGGATCAGATGATTTTATTCTGAGTCTCGAATTAGGTTGACTACTTCATCTCTCAAACATGCCTCTATCAGGATTTGAATTGCTGTGAGTTTTAAAATTCAGATTGCAGCTTATAAAGATGAGGCATATCTTGTAAGATTTGGAGATTGTGTCTACGTAACTTCTAAAATAATTGCTTTCTTTCATTTAATATGTCAATACTATATGTGTGACTCATGTTTTCATTTACCTTAAAAGTTTACTGGTTACTTTTTGAAAGCAAACCACCCTTGGTTTCCAAAAGCAACAATATCACATTTTCAATATCTATCAATAAAACATATTACAGGACCAGCATCATGTTTATTATCATTTTCCTAAGGTATATACAAAACCTGTTTTTAATATCCTCTTTCCCTAGTAGTCATTCTTATTTTTTCCAGACAGAATAAATTCAGCTTTTCCTAAAATGTAATTTTACTCCAAATAAAAAAAGTAATATAATTTAGAAATTCAAAGGAAAGGGGAAAAAAAGAGACAGTCTTTTTAAAAAAGAGAAATGCTTAGTAAACTTGGATTTGATGAAAGATGGTTTGTTTTAAACTCTCATGTATATTCTCTGTTATAGAAATTAGGGATAAAGTAGTAAACAAAATATACAGATTTTTTTTCCCACTACCAAAAAGCAGAACATTCCAATGAAACCATTTGTAGGCTGAAATGGTATAAATCGAAGAAGCAATTACCATAGGGCACACCTTGTTAATGAATGCACAAAATAAATGAAGATAAAGCAATGATGCTTAGAGACACAGTTCGAAGCTTCAGCAGCTTTGATGCCGAGATGCTGTGTGGTTCCTGGGAGGGAGCTTGGCAGTGCCACTCTCTCTGCTTAGGGTAAGCACTGCCTCTATAATGGGGAGGCTCCCACTAAACAAACACTAAGCACTTATTTCACTTTTCCCCCTTTATCCTGATAGTGAAAATCCTCCAGATTTCTTTCCATTATGAAAACAGTTACTAATATAGGTCTTTCCTAAGAGCCAAGAGATAATGTGAACCTAAAAAGCATGGCAGCCTGTAGTTTCTTACCCTCATAAGGTTTATAATTTAGCATAAGATAAAGAGTTTAATACCTGAATACATAAAAATTTAACTACCATAGTAGCAACGACTAAGTAGAGAAAGTATCCAGTATAAGGGAGACTATTAAACGCAGTTAGAACATAGGGGGCAGAAAAATGTATGATAAATAAGTATCTAAATAGAGGCCTCAAGGATCAACTGAAGAACACAGTAGGGAGGAGTGGGCCAAATGTTTCAGAACAATCAATCATATGCTTCAGAGCAATGATACAGGTAAGAGCACAGTGCAACTCAGGAACTAGAGAGCTAGATTTCAGCAGCAAATAGGCAAGCTGTATGTAATAATTATTTGGAATTTATATTGGAAGTTATATCAATTAGCAGTTCACATATTGTGACAGCTAATTTTATGTGTTAATTTAAAGAATGCCCAAATTCATTGATGAGTTCTAACAGTTTTCTTGTGGTATCTTTAGGATTTTCTAGGTCATCATGTCACCTGCAAACAATGATAGTTTTACTTCTTATTTTTCAATTTTGAATCTTTCATTTCTTCTTTTTCTGATTGCCATTGCTAGGATTCCCAAAACTATGTTGGATAGCAGTGGCAAAAGTGGACATCCTTGGTCTTGTTCCTAATCTTAGTGGAAATGCTTTTAGTTTTTCACCATTGAGAATGATGTATGGCTTTTATTATGTTGAGGTATGTTTCCTTTATGATAAAAACTTTCTGGAGAGTTTTTATCAGAAACAGAACTTAAAGGAACACTGTAAATCGACTATGCTTTAGAAAAATAAATAAATAAATAAATAAAAAGTCTAATTATATTTTTTAAATAGAAAATAAAATAAATGATGCCCAGATAGCTGGTAAAACTTTATTTCTGGGTATGTGTATGAGAAAGTCTCTGAAAGAGATTGAAATTTGATTCAGTAGACTGAGTAAAGATCTTCACCAATGCAGATGCCCATCATCCGATTCAGGGAGGGCTTAAATAGAACAAAGAGGCAAAGGAAGGGGGTGCATTCCTTGCTGGAGCAGAGACATCATCTTCTACTTCCCTTGGATGCTGGTACTCCTGGATCTGGGGCCCTCAGTCCCAGACTGGTTATCATGCCTTAAAGATTCTCATCCCTCTAAGTTCTCTGGCCTTTGGACACAGACTGAATTGTACCACAGGCTTTCTGGTTTTCCAGTTTGCAGAAGGCAGATCCTGGGACTTCTTGGCCTCCACAATCACATAAGAGACAATTCCTATAATAATCTCCTCTTAGCTATACCTATGTTCACCGACTGGTTCTGTTTTTCTGGAGAGCTGTGATTAATACACCTATATTATAGATTATCATTTATCGTGACTGTCATACCAGTCACGCCAAGTAACAAACTCTCAAATCTCAGTGGCCGAAAGCTATAGATTTATTTCTTATCCTCACTCTATGTCTATCACAGCTAAACTGGAGACCCTACTCACTTTGTGATCTAGACAGACAATTCGGTATTTATCTGGGAAATTATATGTATTTGTGGCAGCGAGCAGAGAAAGCTCTTAAAGAACTCAAACTGACAAGCACAAGCATATGTCAATTTTGTTCATAATTAATTAGCCAGAACTGGATATGCAGTCCCACCCAATCACAGGGTGCAATGAAGTTCAATCTGCCATGAAGGCCAAAAAACTAGAAATACTTGGTAATACTTGGTAATACTTGGTAATTATGACCATGCCATTTTTGTTGATTTGTTTTGGATTTTTAGTGGCAATATCAATGATTATAAGTGGAGGGTTAAAACATATACACAAGGGTCTGGGGGGGGGAGACTAAACTTAAGTTTAAAAAAACCAGAAATATTAACGACTGATACTTCACAGTGAAATTATGCATAGTTTACATTTTATTTTATATACTTATTTGTGTCTTTTAAATTTTCTCCAATAAACATTAGCTAGACTTCTTTGTAAAGAACAGGAAAAAAAAAAACCCCTCAAATTGAGAATGACTAAAACAATAAGGAAATTGTTCAAAAACTGGAAGGTGTGACAAGGAATATTAGAATGGCATCTAGATTTTATCAGTTTATCTTAATTTGTTGTTCAGATGTGCCTGGCTTCCTTTCCCTTAGGTAATCTCATAGTCCAAAATGTTTGCCAGAGCTTCAGTCATTATCGATTTTGAAGAAAGCAGAAAAGAGGAATGGGAGCAGATCCTTTCTTTAAGGCTGCTTCCTGTAAATTAAGCACACTACTTCTGCTACAATCACCCTTAACCACCTTAACTGGAAGGAAGGCTCAAAAATGAAGTGTTTATTCTAGATAAATATAAACCACCCAATATAAGATCTATCTCTTAACATCAATTTCTTTTTCCAATGTTTCTCCCACACTGCAATCTGAGATAAGTTTCTCAACTGGTTTATTTTTAGTGGTTCAGAAAATAATCCAAAAGCATTATATTTGTATATATTCATCTCATCCTCCTTATCTTGTCTAGTGAAGTAACTATATATACACTACAACAAAGATGTGCCAAAAACATAATTTATTTTAAAGAAAACCATTATTCTGCTTTGGAACCTCTCTTCCACTGATATTTTTTAAAAATTTAAGGCCTGGATAAATTATTCCAATCCAATTTAAATCAGTATCTTTCATAAACCTATTAAGATAATTTATAATCCTAGTCCAAAATGGACTTAGATGAAGGAAGAAGATACACCATCATGGGGGGTATAGGTGTATTTGATGCTAAAAGTCTTTTTTTGCTGCTTCATTTCATCTAGTATTTGGGAATTGATTTCTGTCCCTCTAATATCCACTAGAGTGTCTACAGCTGGTATAAATCATCAGCCATGAGCTTGGCATGGGCAAAACTAGATAACCGCTCCCAAGGCACACAGCCACCTTCCCTACTGACTATGTCTTCACCTTACATCCAGCTGGCACTGTAGATCCCCCGAAGCTAGGCAGTTATTCTAAGCTAATCCATTTAATCCTATATCTTCTCTGAAAAAGATTATAGTATAACTAGATTTTCCAACATTCTATAATTTTATTTTTAATTTATAAAGGGAAACTTTTGAATGTACAAATCTCTTTCTCTTTCACCAAATTTTACTTTACAAGGCTGTAGTGTCATTAGGAACTCAAGAAAACTGGCTTACATCCGTCCATGATAAAAACTCTCACCAAAGTGGGTATAGAGGAAACACTCCTAAGATAATCAAAGCCATTTATGACAAACCCACAGCAAATGTAATACTCAATGGAGAAAAGCTGAAAGCCTTCTCACTCAAATCTGGAACTAGACAGGGATGCACATTCTTACCACTGTTATTCAACATAGGATTGGAAGTCCTAGCCACAGCAATCAGACAAACAAAAGAAATAAAAGGCATCCAAATAGGAAGAGAGGAGGTAAAATTGTCACTGTATGCAGATGACATGATATGATATATAGAAAACCCTAAGGACTCAACCCAAAAACTACTTGCACTGATCAACAAATTCAGCAAAGTAGCAGGATATAGAATTAACATTCAGAAATCAGTCACATTTCCGTATACTAACAATGAAATATTAGGAAAGGAATACAAAAATATGATACCCTTTAAAACTGCACCCCCAAAAAATCAAATACCTAGGTATACACCAGACCAAAGAGGTGAAAGACCTATATGCTGAGAATTATAAAACATTAATCAAGGAAATTAAAGAGGATTCAAAGAAATGAAAAGATATTCCATGCTCCTGGGTGGGAAAAATTAATATCATAAAAATGGCTATACTATCCAAAGCAAACTACAGATACAATGCAATACCTATCAAATTACCAATGACATTTTTCACACAACTAGAACAAACAATCCAAAAATTTATATGGAACCACAAAAGACCCAGAATTGCTTTGGCAGGAGGCATCACTCTCCCAGACTTCAGGCACTATTACAAAGCCACAGTCATCAAGACTGTGTGCTACTGGTACCAAAACAGACATACACACCAATGAAACAGAATAGAGAACCCAGAAATAAACCCAGACACCTATGCTCAATTAATCTTTGACAAAGGACCCAATAACATAAAATGGGAAAAAGACAGTCTATTCAGCAAGCATTACTGGGAAACCTGGACAGCTGCATGCAGAGCAATATAATTAGAACACATCCTCACACCATGCACAAGAATAAACTCAAAATGGCTGAAAGACTTAAATACAAGACAAGACACCATCAAACTCTTGGAAGAGAACATAGGCAAAACATTTCTCTGACATCAACCTTACAGAGGTTTTCTCAGGTCAGTCTCCCAAAGCAACAGAAATAAGAGCAAAAATAAACCAATGGGACCTCATCAAACTGACAAGCTTTGCACAGCAAAGGAAACCAAAAAGAAAACAAAAAGACAACTTACAGAATGGGAGAAAATAGTTTCAAATGATGCAACAGACAAGGGCTTAGTCTCTAAAATGCACAAACAACTTTTATACAACTCTATACCAAAAAAGCCAACATCCCAATGGAAAAATGGGCAAAGGACCTGAAGAGACCTTTTTCCAAGGAACATATACAGATGGCCAACAAGCACATGAAACAATGTTCAACATCCCTGAGTATTAGAGAACTGCAAATCAAAACTACCATGAGATACCACCTCACACCAGTCAGAATGGCCATTATTAGTAAGTCCACAAATATCAAGTGCTGGAGGGGGTATGGCGAAAAGGGAACCCTCCTGCACTCTTGGTGGGAATGTAAGCTGGTACAACCACCATGGAGAAAAGTATGGCGGTTATCTTAGAAAACTATACATAGACCTAACATATGACCCAGCAACCCTGTGCTTGGGCATACATCTGGACAAAACTCTACTTTAAAAAGACACATGCACCCAGCAGCACTATTCACAATATCCAAGACATAGAAACAACCCTAATGTCCATCGACAGATGATTGGATTAGGAAGATGTGGTATATAGACACAATGGAATACTACTCAGCCTTAAAAAACCCAAATAATGCCATTTTCAGCAACATGGATAGAACTAGAGACTCTCATCCTGAGTGAAGTAAGTCAGAAAGAGAAAGACAAATACCATATGATGTTACTTATATCTAGTATCTAATATATAGCACGAATGAACCTTTCCAAAGAAAAGAAAATCATGGACTTGGAAAATAGATTCGTGGTTGCCTGGGGGGAGGGGGAGGGAGTAGGATGGATTGAGAGCTTGGGGTTAATGGATGCAAACTGTTGCTTTTGGAATGGATTAGCAGTGAGATCCTGCTGTGTTGCGCTGAGAACTATGTCTAGTTACTTATGGCAGAGCATGATACTGGGAAAAAAAAGAATGTATACATGTATGTGTAACTGGATCACCATGATGTACAGTAGGAAAAAATTGTATTGGGGAAATAACAATAATTTAAAAAAAAGAAAACTGGCTTTAAATCTCAAAGCTAAACAATGATTTATTTGGGGCATCATATTCTTAATATATTACATGAAGAAAATAAAAGGTCTGATATTTAAGGGGAATTAAATGTAAATTATTTTAATAATTTTAAAATATTACCCAACTATCTTCATCTCATAGTATAACTCCCACATATAATTAACACAGCTAATATTTTAGCACATTTATCAGTGCTAGACACTGCTTTTTAAGTGCTTTATAAGTAACAATTTAATTAAACTTTCCTACAACTTTATGGTTATTACCATTCCTTTTTTATAGATGAGGAAACTGAAGCACAGGTAAGTTAGCTGCTTGAGGTTGTACAGATAATGTTCAAAGCCAATCTGGCTTCAGAACATGTAATACCATAATGCTTTTTTTCCACTAAAATATGTTCCTTAAGTATAAATACTACTTATAGGCTGATGTGTTCTAAATTTAAATATCTAGCCTTAAATTTTCCCCTAAACCTCAGGCACAGACGTTAAGCAGTTTCTTAATTTTGACTTGGATGCCTAATAGTTATCTCAAAAAATAGCATAATCTCAAACCAAGCACAGTTTTCCCTTGGTATCTGCCAGGGAGGGATTGGTTCCAAGACTATCACAGATACCAAAATCTGCATTTGCTCAAGTCTTTTATATAAACCAGTGTGGTATTTGCATATAACCTATACATACCTTCCCAAACACTTTAAATCATCTCTAGATTACTCCTAATACAATATAAATGCTATGTAAATAGTTGCGTGCACATGGCAAATTCAAGTTCTGCTTTTGGGGACTTTCTGGAATTTTTTTCTGAACAAGTTTGACTGAACCCATAGATGTGGAACTTGCAGATATGGAGGGTTTACTGTACCTGGTTTCTATGCATCACCTGCTCCTGCTTGCACCATTTCCTCCTATTATCGTTCTCATTCTGGTAAACAGCCTCATAATTTTTCCAATTGCCCACACCAAAATAATAGGATCACTCTTGACTTTTCTTTTCACACTCCATGTTCAATCTATCAAGAAATACTATTGGCTCTATCTTCAAAATATATCCAGAATACAACCACTTCTCAATGCCTCCATTTCTACCACCTGACCAACATGCCATCATCACTTTCTTAGACTGCTGAAAAGTCTCTTACCTGGACCCTCCGTTTCCACTCTGCACCTACAGTCATTCTCAACATAGCAGCCAGAACAATCATTTAAAACACATAATTCAGATCATTGATTCTCTTTCACTTTAAACCTTCTGATAGACTTTCCTAACACTGAGATTAAAAGTAAAAATCCTTACACTTGATGGCCAGGCCGCACTGCTTTTCCTCTCATTTCATTTTCTACCATTCTCCTCCTCATTCACTTAGCACCTCATTTATCACCTCTTTCATCATTCAGTTCTAGATCCTTAGGCTTCTTTGCTCAAATGCACTAGTCATGTTTCTGTTTCCAAGTCACTGTACATTCCTGGGCCTGAGAGGCTCTTTCCCAGTATCTGCTCTTTTCCTAATTTCTTTTCGGCATCTATCTTGGATAACACCACTGTATCCCAGAGGCCTTCCTGGCCGCTCTAGATGACATAGTAACCACCCCACTCCTTCCATGTCTCAGTGCTTTCTATCCTCCTTTCTCTGCCTTGTTCTTTGTCAACCTACCTATTACATCTAACATCATATCTGCTCATATTGGACCTCTTTACTCTAGAATGTAAGCAGGAAATGCAAGTGTATTGAACAAGCCATATTTAAGAGCCTAAAATTTATCTTGCACATGACAGGTATTCAAAAATGTTTGTTAAATAAATCAATGATGCACACAGTCATAGAGACTACTTAGAATTTCACAAATGTGATTTATATTCCTTTGCCTTTATACACTCTACTCCTTCTGCCAATAATACCCTTTCACACTTCTTTCAATTAGCAAACTCATGCTTGTACTTCAAAACTCACTTTCAGATTGCCTTCTTCCAGAAATTTTGTCTCTACATAGAGAATACTCTTCCATAACACTTATCATCTACCACTGTCTTTGTGGATTCACTTGAGGATGTCTCTGTAGACTACAATTTCCTTAAAGGCAGGGATCTTGTTTTATGTAGTTTTTAGCCCCTATAATTAACATAGTTCCAGAGATCTAGTATGTGCCCAATCCATATTTCTTCAGTGAATATATTTGAACCCAAGATTTAGAGCTAGAATGCAAACCCCTTAGAAGCTTTTGCTCTAAGTATTATAAGGCTTTCCGAAAGTGAAAGTATCATTTATGGAAATCCACAAAGAACTCACCTAGAGAAGCAACTGAACCACAGAACAGCTTACTCTAAGACACTGAAAATTCCCTGACTCACTCAAACTCTGGATTCATTCTGTACCTTTAATAGTCTGCTCCAGGTTTAATCCACTTTTTGGCTCTTTGTTTGCCTTGGTTTGGTTTGTTTGATTTTTTTCCAAATAGCAAAGCATTTGTGTTCCCATTAGGATTATTTTTCAGGGATAATTGATTTGATTTCTTTTCTTTGGATTTTGTTAAAAAAAAAAAGGCAACACATATCTCCAAGTTTCTAGTTTTCCTGATTGCATATTAAACTTAGTATGTGAGTAATAACATTAAATATAACAATATACATAGATTTAAAATACTATGCGTTTTCCCCGTCACTCATATCATCTATGTAGAAAAGCTTTTCAAAGGCTTAGTGTTTACTTATTGGAAAGTCAAGAGCAATTCAAAACCACTGGAAACCTATGGCTGTTTGATTGTGTGATTATACAGTGCTTGTTTATGGTGACATTACCACAGCTCAATTGTAACACATACTAGGAACTCAATAAATAACTCCTTAGAGCCACATTATTTGGGTAACTCTACCTATAATTATAGTTTCCTAGTTGGCCAGGAGAAGATGATATTTCATTTACCAAGAGAACTAATTTCTTACCAAAGGAGAATTTCATAGAGAAATTCAAAGTTTACCACTATTTTCTTAACCAAATTATTACAATGTAACGGGTATATAATATGTAAGAATTTAATATTCTAAGGAATGTCAGCATCCAAAGACTCAGATTCAAATTTTGTTGTACAAATTATTATCTATGAGATTGTTAGCATTTGCCTTTTATAATGTCTTCACCTACAAAGCTTAAAAGTTGGAATAAATGACCTCTAAGACTTCCCACTTTCAAAGGATATGCAATGCAATGAAAAGTAACAGCCATAATCAACTACCATAGATTATAATTTGAGAATACATGGTATTATTGTGCTATACTTTTTGAGCAAATGTAAATTAATTTGGCATCTCTGTGGCTTTGATTTTTACCTCTCTTTTTCTGATAACTGGAAAAAATAGTGACTGTCCAGTCATTATTTTTCAACAATTTTTATCATGAATTTATTTGTATCAAGTAATTGGAAAAATCAAGTGTTCAATGGAATGTTTTATGTCTAGAAACATAATGACAAATGTTCAATTAAATATATATGAGATGTATGATGGAGCATGATAATGTGTGAAAATAGAATGTGTACATGTATGTGTAACTAGGTCACCATGCTGTACAGTAGAAAAAATTGTATTGAGGAAATAACTGTTAAAAAATAATAATAATAACAAAGAAAAAATATATATGAGATGTTAAGATTACATACACATATCAAACACATATTTTTATGAATTCAAGCAATATCAAGTGATACCCAGAAACCTCAAATAAACAAACAAAAGAGTAGAAAATCACTTTTATAAATCCTTGTATCCTCTTGAAGAATAGTAGTCGAAAAAAGATTAGGTCAGAATAATGAATCAAGCACTTCTTTGGAGAAACAGCATATTTATTTAAACAAGGAAAAAAAGAAAATGTAATAAACCTTCAACTGCCTTAGGTCACAACATGTGGCTTATAACCTAATCTAATAAAAGAATGTGACAGAATCTACAGGTTAGTCATGATGAAAATAATTTTCATGATATAGCTGACAAGTCCTTTAATATTTTCATGATAGATAAAGTGGAATGGAGAGATATATTACACTGCCTAGCACACTCTCACTTGGATTTTATTCTACAGCTTCAATTTCTTCTCTAGTTTTCTCCCTTCTTATTTGATTTTGTTCCCATTGGAAGTGAACAATTAATCACCTGAATTGCTCCCCAAAAAGTCAGGATAGTATTGAAGTAAGACAGAGCACAAAATTCATATTAATTTCCCTGGATCTGGGACTGAGAAGGCATTTGAAGCTAGAGAGTACTCTACCTTTATGCAAGATTCAACCAGATTCTATGATTTTGTGGTGAGAGTCACACGAAAGAGTTCATGGTCACCAGCCATGTGACTTAGGCAATATACTTAATATTACTTAACTTAATTTTCCTAATGTGAGAAATGGGGATTAAAAAATGTACTTTATTTTTTGTGAATTTATTGAAACTTAAATGAAATCATGTCTACAAAGCATGTAATAAGCTTCTTGTATTTATTCTTTCAACAAATATTTCCTGAATTCCTGCTGTGACCTGGAATCTAAACTATAGTAAGCTCTCAATTAATACAGACCATTACTACGTTTTTTATCAGTAGCAGTATTAGCTCATCAATGCTGGAGGAAAAACATTCTAAATAATTGTTTAAACTGATGTCAGGAGTTCTTTTGTTAATGAGAGAAGACTGGTAAGTTAAAAATTACTTTTAGCATACTTCAGAAGCCATGCCTAGAGGAACAAGCTATGTTGGTGCTTTTTCTAGATCTCTCTTAAAATTACCTGGATTGGCTCTGATTTTGAAAGCAAAAACAGGGATTTGCTACTCCACAATTAATTTTTATTTATTTGATAGATTTTTTAAAAGTATACCAGGCTATTGGAGAAACGAATAAACAGAGGTTGTCTTAAGATATTTTAAATATAGTAGGGGAGACAAAACAGGAGTAAAAGAATCAAAGTGTACGATAAATGCCACATTGATGATGGAAGGTGCTAAAGAAGAAAGCTATATAACAGCATATACTAAAAATAAGCCTTATAATAGCTTTGTCCATATCCAACCTAAATTTGAAGCCTAGTACTGAACTGCCTCCCCCTCACACAATGTGACATCATAAATCAAATCAGTTCTTCTAAATGGAATTCCCAAAGAACAGAGGGCCTCAAAACTGCCATTCTTGGAAGCTGCTGGTGTTCAGACATTTTATGACTTTTCTTTTTAAACTGATTGTGAAGCCTCCATTTTAGTGAATTTCTTTGGTTCTGCTCCTCTTTCTTTGTAACAAAAGGATAGTTATTTTGAGTCAATCCCTTGAGGCCAAGTAAAAAGAGAACAATCTTGTAGAGGAGAATTAGACACATTTAGAAGCTAAATATGGCACTCCTGTTAAGCAGTCTTGGAAAATTTCAAGGCAAAGGGATTCATAAGGAAATTGCAGTTGGGAACAGAATAACAAGCATCTGAAAGTTAGAGAATAGGATGAGAGGAATAGTTACAAGTGCAAGCATAGAATCAGATAATTGAGGCCAAGTGTGTGCAGTGCTTTAAGTTCTTTACAAGAAAGTTACCACAACATAAAAAAGTATTACTGTCTAATGCCAAGCCTTCCCAATAAAATCAGCTGAGAAAACATACAAGAAAAGATCACCATATAGAAAAAATTCATTTAAATTTCAGGGCATATAATTGTTTAGAAAAGGCATTCAAAATACCCTAAGTAGGTGAGAAATGGGTAGTTACACAAGTTATTTGCCCTACTCACAGGTAAGCAAAGACCATAGGTGAGTCCACCTTAGAGAGCAGTTGGTTTTGCCTATACCCAAAGTCCTGATATCCACTGGATGTACAGGTACCACATTTGTGAAAAGGTAGCTGTAAATCTCAAATCTGAGGTAGCTAGGGAATATAAATTAAATCATATAGAAATAGGTTGTAAGAAATTACCTCCATAAAATATTTCTAAATAATAATATTAGAATTTAAAGCTCTATGAAGGACTTCCATAAATATATCCATGCTAAATGTGTTAGAGTCTATGCTATTCCTGGGGATATAATCCCATTTCTTCTTGGGGCTAAATTCCAGGCCACTTTTTTTCCTCCCACCATAAGCCAATTTCTTTTTTCTCCCACTATAGTCATTCTCAATATCTTTTTCTTTTTCTCTGGAAGTTTTCATATCTTATGACTTAAATTATAATCTATTTTCTGGGAATATATCTCTAGTTGAGGCTCTCATCCTAAACAAAGATACAACCATGTATTTTCCAGTGCCTATTCCACTTATTTCCCTTGATGTCTTACAGGCACTTCATGCCCAGTACAACCCAAACTGAGTTCATGAGCTTGACTCCCAAGCCTATTTATCCTTTGGTCTTCGCCATTTTATGAGAAGGGTGCCATTATGCACTTGTCTTCTCAGTATAGTCTTTGCAGTCATCTTCTATTTCCTCTCTACAAAACCATCCAATCCCCCGTTCATTTTAATTAATCACCAAATCCATATACTCTACTCTCTAACTGTTTTAATGTGTCTATGACTATAATAATAAATAAGTGCAAATACACAGCATTTACTCTGTGACAAACCCTCTCCTAAGTACCATATGTATACTTATATATACTAATTTCATCCTGTCAAAAACCCAATGACCAAGTACTATTGTTACTATTCCTATGTTACTGAAGATTACACTAGGGTAGAAAAAAAGAAGTTAAATAATTTGCTCAAGGTAGCCTAATTGGTCTGATGGAAATAGGACCTGAAATAAAATAATCTAGTTCCAGGTTCCAGATGTCATATATATACTTCACACATTGATTCTCAGAAATATAATTGAACACTCTTCTACAAGAATGTACTTTCAGTCTATTTTTTTATCAGTTCAATAATATGATTCTCTCTTTAAAAAAATAACATAAGTAACTCATGTTATTATATTCCATCCTTTTGTTTCTAATCTCACTGACCTCAATCATGTTTCTTTTTTAGCCACTCAAAAATTTCATTATAATGATTCAAGCCATCCTATCCAGATTAGTAGATTATCACAGAAATATTTGTAAGAAAAATAGTTTCAGTTCTTTAAAATTTTAATGTCTAATTATTCCACACCACATGCCACACGAATTTTACCTTACTCGTGTGTCTTTTCCAACATACCTAATTAGAAGAATTAACTTTTTTTGTCAGTGCTACAGAATATTCTCACAAAAATAAAGGAAATAAAAACTAATGTATAAAATAATTGTGTTACTTTTTTCTCTGGTAACGATTTTATAAACTAAGTACTTTCAAGTTTGAGACATTAGGTTAACATAGTGACACAGAATGAAGAGGAAAAATAAGCAACCATAAATGCGAAGGGGGAGGACATTCCTATTTAGAATAGGATTAATATGGTCTGTTGAAGAAAGAACAACAATAGGATACAGAAAAACAGACATATGTATAAACAACTGTATAAATATTGGCTCCATTTTCTGTTTCATGAATTTTCTCTCTCTGTTCAAAAGCCAACTGAAATATAACTTCTATGAACTTACTACTATGACAGCATCCTCAAGACTACTATCTCCCTCATCTGTCTCCTAAAGCATTTTATACACTTTGGACTTACATTTTCATTAGAGTATGTTTACATGTTATATTACATATGTTGAGATAATCATTTCCCTGATTTCACTAGACTTCTCAGATTCTTTTCCCACAGTACATAGGAAAGTGCTATAGAGTATAAAGCATATGGGCTTCAGAAAAGAACTAAGGTTAAAATATAGCTCTGTGACTTCTTAGATGCAGAATCTTCTCTAAATACCCTCAACGGTACAGTGGGGTTTACAATAACCCTCAGGATTACAGGGAAATTTATTGAGATAACTTGTATAAAATTCCCCATATATGGTACACATTCTGTAAATGGTAGTTATTAGCTTTTTCATAACTAATACATTTAGATATACTATAGTTTGTATCAAGGACAGGGGAAAGAAGGAAGAAAGAAAGAAAAGAAGGAAGGGAAGGACCAAAGGAGGGACCAAGGGAGGGAGGAAAGAAGGAAGATTCTTATTAATTAATTCCAAGGTGATGGGGGTGTAGGAAAGCTATAAATATGTCTATCTAGACAGGCTTGGAAACCGAGGTCTTTTTGAACCTATATCTGAGAGCAATCTGGTGGATACAGTTGCAACATAAATATGGGGAAATCAGCCAAGGATAAAAAAGATAAAGACTCAAAATTGAGGAAACTGTGCCAGAATTAGGCATTGTAAATTCCAATAATTCCTGAGATGGAATCAGAATGTAGGAAAGAGTTCCATTTTTTATCCATTTTGGAAAATGAACCCCTTTAAGTGCTTTGGTCACCTCTGAATCCTCAGGGAGTACCAGAGATCTGTCCTCCCAGCCTATAGACTGGGAGCTCATTTAAGCATCATAGACCTTTCTACGTTCATCATGGTTTCAAACTAGAATACAACAGCATTACCATAAATACCCCAAACTTCTCTAAATCACTCTAGGATTACACAAACAGATACTCCCATATAGTCGCACCAGATAACAAAGAGCAATAAACCTCTCTGTGGCCCTAGCAAGTGCTGAGGGATCTGGCAGAGCTGCAGGGCAAGTTCTTGCTGCTTCTCCAAAGAGGATTTGAATAATGATGTTGGAGGTCAAAAGTGGGAAGAAGTGTTTGGAAGGGAAATGACAGCAAACAGCTGAGGGGAAAGTACTGATGAAATGGTTGAAAAGAGAGGAATGAAGAAAAGCAGTGAAGCAAGATGAAACTGTAATTTTTATAAATTTTCAATGGCAATTGGCATAAAATTTTTAATATATTTGAAGTAGAATACTTAATGTGAGGTCATGAGATGAAATTAACCAGCTCTCCCAAAATGAAACTGAATATGTAATCAACTGCTTATTCGCCCTGTGGCTGGAGGAAAGCAAATGAAAATGCCAAGACATGATTAACCCAAGCTGAATTGGGGGAGAAGAAGACACTTGTCCATTTTAATTTGATCTTGTAGCTAAGCCACTGCATGGGAACCTTTGCATTGCTATTCTTTTTTATAGGAACTTCTGGAGAACAACTCTTACAGCTGAGTTGATAGTTTTTTTCCTAAAGAGAAATGTCAGAAAACTGTCTCTTTAGCACTATTTTAATTATGCTATGCTTAAAAGTATTGCATGTGTGTGAATCTTGTGATCACGATCTTAACTAGGATAATATTTAGATTCAGACTCAAACTGGGCTGGACAATCATTTCCATTACCTTGTATTAGATATGAGGAATCAACCTCATGCCACTTTAACTGGGAGTATTATACAGATGCAGGATCTTATTAGTGTCCTGTTCTTTCTACCTCTGCCTGTTTCTTTATGATTTATGAAATCCAATATGATATGTGTTTAGCAAGCAGAAAAAACATGCAATAGTAGTTTTTGTTTTGGTGGGGCAGGCAGAGAAATACATATTTTTGAAACATATTTCTAGCTTGACACTTCTCTAATGAATGTCGCACTCTCTTTCAGGAGGTATTTGCTACCATTGAGATGCATTGTTTTCACAAGTCCTATTTGGCCCAACATTCTATTGAAATAAGGGTCATAGCTTTCCCTGAAATATTGAAGTGTTTTTACATAAGGAAATTTGATATGGCTAGAAAAGAAGTAATTGCTTCAGTCTTAAGATGTAAAAGATCATGCTGCCTGTGATAATCTATTCAGGAAAATATTTGTCTAGCTTAAAAATCACATATAACTTGTAAGTGGCCACTAGCTCTGAGGGGTCTTTTGGTGTATTAATATATCGTTTTCCTTTTAAAGGTAATGAAAAATGAGTTTCTAGAGGATTATTTTCTTGCTATAGAGAAGACTGACACAAAAGAGAAGTCCAGTAATGCCCCTCTGTGGCAAAAGCATGGCATAGCAAGCTTCCTTTCACAGCATGAAGAAGCAAAGCCAATTCAAACTCACCTGATCTCTCCATTCATGAATTAGATTTTTGGAAACTGAACAGTAAAAATAGAAGCAATATGCATTAAGCTCAGGAACATAAATGTTTAATAAGAGTGTTTTATATTTAAATAAATCCAACCACTGCAAACTGCTTATATATACTCAGAAAATGCTAACATTGTCAGAATTTGTAAAGCATTTCCTTTTAAGAATGGTTAACTCATTTCTTAGAGAAACCAATGTTCTTGACCATGAAAAAAATATTTAAAGAGCTATTGATGATGTACAGTTAGAAAGAGTCAATATATTTCTTCTTTGTTCATTTCTTAGAACCATTAGCCAAATATGTACCTAAAAAGAAATAGTAAAGCAGGACAATATTACCTTGGAAACATTCTTGGTGTAATCTCATAAAGTCAGCTTTATTAGTGAATATACATAAGCATTACCAGATATCCCATTAAAATTAGGATGGAGTATACTGGAGGCTTAATCATTCTGGCTGCTTTTTTTTGTCCTTTTAAATGGTATCCTTTGAAGAAAGAAGGAATGATTTAAAAAAAAAAAGAAGGGAGGAAGGAAGGGAAGGAGGGAGAGAAGAAGATAAAGAAAGGAGGAAAAGAAGGTGGAAATAAAGAAATACAGTCTGGTGGTACAAAGGTCCCAATCTCTATGGCTTTCAGTGTGTTTCACAATATAAAATAGGGCCCTACATAAAGAGGGCACCTGAAAAAGATCAAAGTTCTCTTTACTATTCAATCCATAGCTAGTTTCAAAGGAAACCAAAACAAGTGTGGTCCCTCCATGGACAGCAGCATGTCCAGCTAAAGCTCTGGGGATCTGAATAAGGGACAACAGATGTTTGAGGACAACTAGCCATCAACGAAGGGAGGGTACACCAATCTTTATGTGATATATGATTTTGGTTGTGGTCTGTCTCTGCCCACAGATGCAGCTTCTCTGTCAGAGGGGGAGAGTGGTATTAGAGGACACAAGCTTCACATGGGAAGTGCACAATGACACTCTACAAAGGCAAGAGAGGCGCTCTGATCTAGTGTCTGTTCACTTCTACCGTCTCAACTACCCTTTCTCCCAACATTCATAACACAAGTTTCTTATGTGCCTAAATTGTCTCCAAATATAACACACAATTCCATACCTCTGGTCCTCTGCTTATAAATTTCTTGTTCCCTAATTTCTCTTGGTAATCTCCATTGAAAATTCTGCTGAGGTGCACTCTCATCCAACAAAGCACCCCCTAAACTATAAGCTCTTTCTCTCTGCTCCTTTAGTATCAGTCAAATTGTGGTCATCAATGCTGAACACTATAAAGGGGCTCTTCTATTACAAATGTTTAGGTTACAAGGACTCCATAATGTGATGTAAGGGACACAATAAAAGAATGTCAACTAGACTCATTATCCCCATGTCATCAGTGACTGTGCTTTCTCAACTTAGATGTAGACTTTGAATAGTTTTCTGGTCTGTGGCATATGCATTGTATTTGAAGCACTGTTCTGTGATATATTATTTATAATAAAAAATAAAGTACAAAATACAAACATCTCTATTTACAGTTTTTATAGGGTAGAAAAGAGACAAAATGAGTTAAGGTCAATCCAATCATGTAACAGTTCTCATATAACTGTAGATACATACATATAAGTCATTTTGAACAAATGAACTTAACCCAAGCCGAATTTTTCCTGGAATCTAATTTTTTGTAAGTAAAAATAAGTGCCTATATTGAAATATTTTATTTATATGTTTATTTCCCTTACTAAACAGAAGACTCCTTAACTCACAATTCATGTTTTATTCTTCCTTATATCTCAGCACCTAGCACCATCCCTAGTAATCAGAGACATTTATAACTATAAATGTTTTATGTAATCCCAATTGGATCACATCAAAGGAACTTATATAGCTTCACTGTCTTTCTTCTCACAGCATCATACAAGGCAGTTTCCAGAAGAGAATTGTTCTCCCTGAGTTCAGATGTCCTATAAAAGTAGAAATCTGAAAGTCAATAAAATAAGCTAAGCTTTAAAATGTAATAGTGAAGTTAATTTAAAGAATCTTCTAATATTAATGCATGTGTTTCTACAAATGTGACTCTTGTTTCTCTAATGTAGGAGAAAGTACTAAAATCCAAAGCTTCCATCCTAGGGAGGCTCCACATAAACACATGTGATCTAGGTTCCATGTGATCAGGTCATCCATGGAAGACATATCATTAATACATAAGTATGGGGTGGGTAGCATCAAAGCCATCTGGCTTTTGGAGGGTCATTAGACTCAAATTGAATTCTTGATGCAAAATTGGCATCATCACTGGCATCATTAGTGGTTGCAGAACAATCTAATTCCTGGAATATACTGCTTGATGGTGCCAATTGAACAGTCAAAGGTTTCCCCTAATGAAGCTTAGTAGAGTATGGAACATTGCTCTTAAAAAAAGTTTAGCCATAGGTATGTTCATCCATACCTCCCAACAATTTAAAAAACTTTTGATGTCTTTTTAAGTGTGGTCCACAATAGTAGCATCAGCAGCCTTTGGGAACATACTGGGAATTTAAATGATTGAGTCCCACTCTAGACCTACTGAATCAACAATCTACGTTTAAATGACCTTTCCAAGTAATTGTGAGTGCATACTCAAGTTTGAGAACCATACCATTCACTATATTCTGCTATTTGCAATTAGGAGCCCAAATTGGCATATATAGTTATCACTACTTGTCTTTTTGTCAGGGGACTGCATTTTGCCAGGCTACTTAATTAAAGGCCTAATCTATAACTAAAGGATTCATATGGCTTGAGAGATTCAAAGAAAAACTAGAAAGAGATCAGAATCTCTTACCTAGAAATAAATAAAGGCACCTTTCTTTTCAACACCTTTTATTCAAAATTGAGTCCGTGACATGAAACATTTATAAAAGTCAACATCACTGTGTTTTTTGTTTGTTAATTTGAGTTAATGACCCACACATTTTAATGAAGGGATGCTTTCAAATTTTATCATCACTTGCCTTCTAAAACATTTTGTTTTGTCTAGAATCTGGAAAGAATTATTTTATTTCATTCAGTCATGTTTTGCTATTGTGGAATCTAAAATCAAAATTTTTAAAAGTAAAAAGGTAACGTAACTTTGATAATATTTTAAATTTTAAAATCTAGGTATGTTTTCGGTTAATATGAGAAAGAGATAGTAATGAAGTTGCACTGAAGGTAAAAGAAGAGACATTCTGACTAAAAACATCATCCCACATGCTTGTTACTCTCTTAAATTCTTATAAATAGAAAATCTAACGCTGGAAGAGGTTTCAACAACTCATTAAGTCATCTTTATAAATATATCACTCTATATGTCTGTCAATGGTATTCCAGTCTAATCTAGCACCTTCATTGAGAGGAACAAATTATCTTGATGAGGCTGCATCCTCTTTGGACAGTTCTTATTGCATAAAATTTCCTCCTTATATTGATATGCTGTTTTTCTATTTGAGACTTTTTCTCTTTAATCTTTCTCCCCTTTGTTTACAGCAAAAAATTCTAAATGATAATATTTAAAAAATTTTAGATGATGCCTTTGGTATATATCCTGTTCTTGTCTCTACGCCATACAGAATTTATTCCCTGAAATCCAGGGCTTAAACTTTCTTCATGTAAGAGTTTAAAGTCTCCTTATACTCAATTTCTTTTGAATGTTTTTCCATTTATCTACCTACCTCTCAGTACATTATAACTATAAAAATCTAAGCATTCTTAAGAAAAGTGGGCCCATACCCATCTTTATCCTAGATTCTATTTATCCAACTGGTACACTCCCCAAGTCCACATTACCTTTGGGGACATCCACATCCCACTGTTTATTTCTAGAAATATGATTATCATCAAATACCTCTAAGCATCTTCACATATTCTACTCAGAAGCTGCAACTTCTCCATCCCCTGCAAGTGTAGTCACATTTCTGCTTTTGACCCAAGAACAGGACCTCACATTTATTCCTGTTAAACTTCATTATTTTTTTTTTAGTTCAAAATGTTTCAGCCTGTCAAGATCTTTTGGGATCCTAATTCTGCCATCCAATACATTTTTTCTACCCCTCCCAGCTTTGTTATCTGCAGATTTCATGAGACTTCCCTCTATAGTTTCATCCAAGTCACTAACTCCAAAGTAAGTGAATATGACAAGACTATGGACACAGCCTGGAGGTTATCAACAGAAATTTCTCTTCGGATGGTTGTTTGGCTACAAAACAGGTCCTTTGGTTACTATTCTGTCAATTATTCGTTCACTGAATTGTAAGGACACTCTATTCATATTTCCCTCTATTCCATGAGAATACAGGAAATGCTTTGCTTAATGAATTACTAACCACAAATACTCCATGTCAAATGCTTTATCACCAATTTAATAACTCTTATTACAGAGAGAGATGACGTAAATCTGCCTCATTTGCTTAGTGACTACAAGGTAATCCATGTGACTTTCACTTCCTATCACTTTCTAGGATTCTAGGATTAAGGAACTCTTCCCAGTTAAATTGAGTCTCATGACAAAAGTATATGAGCTGAATGGAAATAAGCCAGTCAGTAATCTTAAATCTTTTTCTAAATATTAATCAATAAATCTTAATCTACTTTATATTAGTAAAACCTATTCCTTATATATATAACTTATTTTCATAAAAGGTAGAACTTTTCTGGTTAAAATTAAGTTTGGAGATGAAGTAGAGAGTCTCACTGGTTTGGCTTCAGGGATGGTTTAGCCATCCCTGAAAATTCCTTAGGAGGTCTCAGAACACAGTTTAAAAAGCCCTGCTTTAAGCCATTTTTAGCCATTATACCAATATGAATTAGTTTTTAAGTGTGCTTTCAAAAAATAGTTGTAAAAAGTGTCTTAAAACAAAATTACACTTTGGTAACACAGAAGAAAGGGACTATAGGATAGGCTCTGAAAATAGGGATCATATATAAACTCTCCCATTCTTTAAAGGATTGGTAAGGTAAGATTCCACTGAATTATCCGACTGATCACATAAAGCCCACAGTCCATCATATCCCTTCACATTTCAGTCAGAGACTTGCTTCACAGATAAAAGAAGAGTCTTCATAAAACTACAAGGCAAACATGCAGTGCAAATTTTTGCCTTCATACTAAAATAGGAGGCTCAATTAAGACTACAAATGAATTGAAATTGTTTGCCTGTAACAACGCAGAATCTTTTAAAATAACTATATACTTTTAGAATTCAAAGACAATCTTTTGCAATAGCCATTTAACTCTCTTATTCTAGACATTTATTAAGCATCTACTAACAGGCATCTTCTTAAGTACTTTTGAAATGGTAGCATCATTCAATATCACAGAACCAGTAATATATACATGAGGATACTGAGACTCCAAGCAGCTAAGTTTCTTGCCAAGATTCACAAACTATTAAGAAGTAGAAGGATTTAAAAGCCAAAAAATATCTGGTCCTAGATCTCAAGAAGTTCCCTATGTAATCAAAGAGATGGTTATGTCAATAAATAATTGCACAGATTTCTGCACATACAGTTAATACTAACAACTATCCTACTTTAGCCAGAGCTTTTCTACCATGCTTGAGAGAAGCATGGAAAATGGAAGAGAGAGCAGGAAATCTGTTCCCACACTTAAAGAAGGCAGATGTCAGTTGTCATCCTATAAAGAAAACAGAAAGTACATTTCCTTCACGTTCTATGTGTTTGAAGTACTGTCACCTAATAGGCAGCTGTACTGAAGTACGCTCACAACATATGTTTTTTAAATGGCTTGCCAGAGAACTACTTTTGAGATTCCACTCTTACACATCTCCAAGGTTTCTGCTAATGCTGTGGTTGTGAAAATGCTAAAGAGACATTAAATCATGTTTATGTCAACGGCAGCTTGAAAGGCCTTAGTTAATTTTTTTCATGGCAGCAAAGGGAAAGAAACAGGACCTGCATTTGGCACCAATATATCCCTGGCTTCCTTACTGCGCCAACAAGCCTGACTTGCAGCATTTGTAGTGGCTTGCAGCTACTGCAGACCACCTCTCTGCAGCTCAGCAGATGGTTAGAGCAGTAGCTGAAGCAACAGAGGCCATTTAAACTCCAAGAAATGTAGCAGGTGCTGAAGGTTTCAAAAGAAAATTATTCCCAGCTTTGCCTTTCATCATTTCTTTTCTCTTCCTGTGTGAGAGATTTTCTCCATATCTTGCCTCTCTCTACACCTAACATGTTAGTAGAGTACGACTTAAGAAAAGGTTATAAATGTGCAAGAATAACTGCATAGCAATGAAGGAGAATACTTCTGGGTATCTTAAGCAAAATGCTGCGTGTTAAATATTTTCTACTTAAGGCTTATGGTATTTTCTCCTAAGAATGCATAATTTCACCTTCCCAGGAATCCAGAATTTGACATGGGAGGAATCTTATAGAATTTGAGATCAGAGGTATTTTAACAAGAAAGTAAGGGAGAGTTTGGGGAAGTAATTGTAAAGAAATTAAATATAGAATTAAGTTCACGTAACTAGTATAATACTAAAGGACTCTTGATTTGCCACCTCTTTTGTACATGCTATTCTCAACCAAAAGAAATTTTCCTGATGCTACTCTCTCCTGGTTTTCCTGCTTCTTTTCAGGCCACTCCTCCCCAGGAGCCTCATTTTCTTGCCCCTCATTAATTTTAATATTACATAGGGTTCCACTCTTGGGTCTCAATACTCTGTGTTCCATGAGTTCTCCATGGGTGACTTCATCTAAATTTCTGGCTTCAACTACTGCCCATATGTTGATGACGGCTGGGATAGTCTTTGTTCCAAATCTACATAATCCATAATCGGCCAACTCAAATCAGTGAATCTCAAGTTCTCAACACCTTCTCCTCTCTCCAGGCCAAATGTGTGTTTCCAGATGACTGTATAAGTGATGGGCATCAGCATCCACCCAGACCTCCAAGCCAAAAACCTGGAAGTTAGACTATAGTTCTCCCTCCCTTTACCCCAAAGCAGAAATATCACCAACGTGTGTCACTTTACCACTGTCCTTGAAAAATTTTTTTTGTACTTTTCATTTCTACTGCCTTTGCTCAGGCCTCACTAATTCTTGATTGGATTATGCTGCTAGCTTCTGAACTTGATTCCCCTCCTAGCAATTTATTTACTTACTATTAAATCTAAAATCCAGTCTGAACATATTATTCTCCTACCTTCTTTTCCAGTTTCCCCCATTCCTCATAATCCAGTCTTAGTCAACTTCCTTTCTTTCCTTTCCTAATATTCATGATCTCTACTTAAGCCACACTGATCTGCTTATAGCTCCCTTAAATTCTATTTTGATATATACTCCTATGCTATTTATTCTGTTTAGAATAGGGATCTCTCTTCTAGAAGGCCTCACCACTTGGGGCATTCTTACATCAAAGTGGTTAATTCTACATAGTGAAAGAAAGGTTAATCACAAACTGGTAAACCACATGGATTCTGGGGATAGATGGTTCCTAATGTAATCTCAATTGTACCTCATCCTACTTGTGTGATATCGGGCAAGTGTTCTCACTTCCATTCCTTTGTTTCTCATTCACAAAGTGGAATTAATAATAGCTCTAAAAATCTGGGGTTATTGTATAGTTGAAATGATGTAACACGTGTAAAATATCTGGAACAAAGTCTGGCATATTTAATGTGCACAGTAAGCTGTTGTTATTATTCCAATGATTGATTTACTTCTTGTGAGTTCCCTGAAGGCCAGGTGCATGACCTACATCTCCATACCACTGTACACAGTGACAACTCAACAGATGTTTCCATGAATGGCATAAAACAGTCCTTTAAAAAGTATTTGTGAAACTCATCAAAGATATCCAAACCTCTTTTACAATAAATATTGTCAGCTTCTTCATTTACCACTAACTAGTTTCACAGTAGATCCTAAAATTCTAATTCTAAGAGTTTTTATAGTTTTTCAAAAAAAAAAAAAGCCATCTCAGTAAAATTGGACTGAAAAAAAGTCTGGATATCTCTTGAGCACTCATTAATTATTTTTACTGTGCTATTGCCTAGCAATTTAACCCAAATTCCTAGACTTAATATATTATGCCCTATTTCATCATTTAGCTCATAATTTATTTTTTAAGCATGTATCATGTGTTCTGTTTACTAAACACCTCATTAGGGAAAATAGTCTTCCCTCCTAATCACAGTCTTCATGATATTATATAAATTAGATATTACATAAGAGGATGTAGGGAAGAGTGGTATTTGAGAGTGATGAACTCACTCTGAAAAGGAAGATGACCACACTCATCTCTCAAAAACATAAGACTGCGTAATACAAAATTACCAGTTCTCTACTGGTAAACTACAGTTTAAAAAAAAAGGAATAGGAAGTGCTTCACACACAGCCAAGCATATAGCAATACATGTTAACAGACTCAAATCTAGAGTCCTTGCCACCCTGAATGATTCTGTGAAAAGTCTATGTCCAAATCTATAGCAATAATAGTGCTCACGCATTGCAGGTACACCATTGATTTGTATTTAAGAGCTTATTTGAATTGCTTAAGTCCACTCAACCAAAGGTAGTCAACAGAATACAATTTGTTTAATATTAGTTTTCATTGTATGTAATTAAGGTGTTCATGCTGAAACTGTTGGTGTTTATCACATTAGCTGGAAAGGAAAAAGACCTTTTGGTTAGGATATTAGATTGGATTAATCACTGATAAAAAGAGCATCATCTTACTAACTCCCTGTTCAAAAACAATCTATTGACTAAAACATTCATTTTTTGAACAAACCCAAAAGTTCTATTATTCTCCAGCTGCCCCAATTAAAATTAAACTACGTAAACTAATTAGGATAGCTAGAAAAATATATACTTTAGATTTATAAAAAGAAAAAATTGACAATATTTTAATAGACATCATCATATTAATTCCTCCTCTGCACCTGAGCTAGACAATACTAATTTTCATAATCATCATTATCTTAATTTACCCACTACATATGTAGAGCTTAACCATAAAGAATATAACCTTATAGGCTCCTAATTAGAATTATTATGGTCCAGTGGATGACATTCAGGACAGTTAATCAATCATATTTCATGGTGGTCATAGTTCTTCAGATTTTAATGCCTCTGTTGCCTTTGCCTGAAAGACCAACTGGAAAACTCATAGTCTTACTTCAATACTCAGTTCAACTCTTACCTCCTATGAGACTTCTCTAACTGACTAAAGCTGAGATAGCACCTTCTTTTTTTCTTTTACTCTTTTTTTCCTTAGCTGAGTTAGCGACTGTGAGACATTTTGCTTTTATTTCAACTGTAGTACTTAGACATTTTACTATCTGTCTCCCAAATAAAATGTTTACTTATCTTTATTTGCCTCCTACACAACAGAATCCCAAACACAAAAAGGGCATGGAATTAGTATTTTTGAATGAATAAATAATCAATGATTGGGCTTTTTGTTAATAATAGACTTTTCAGTGAAGCTTTAAGTTCATAGCAAAATTAAGTGGAAAAACCGAGAGTTCCCATGTACTCCATATCCCCACACATTCACAACCTCCCCCATTATTAACATCCTTTACAACAATGCTGTTACAATCAATGAACCTACATTGATGAGCCAATAGTACCATACAGAATAGTTTCACTGCCCTAAAAAAACTTCTCTGTTTCACCTACTCTTTCCTTCTTCCCTCTTCTCACCTCCACAAACCACTGATCTTTTTACTTTTTTGTATTTTTCAAAATGACAAATGGTTGGAATTGTACAGTATTGCAGGCTTGTCCCACTGGCTTTTTTCATTTACTAATATACATTTAAAGTTTCTCCATGTCTTTTCATGACTTGATAGCTCATTTCTTCTCATTCCTGAATAATAATCCATGTCTGAGGGTACCACAGTTTATTTATCCATTCATCTATTAAAGGATATTTTGGTCACTTTCAAGTTTTGGCAATTATGAATAAAGCTTCTATAAACCTTGTGCTATTTTTGTGTGGACATGTTTTCACTTCATTGAGTAAATACCAAGGAGTGTAACTGTTTTATCATATAGTAAGAATATTTTTTACTTTTTTAAGAAATAAACTGATTTCCAAAGTGGCTGCAACATTTTGCATTCCCACCAGGACTAAGCTAGAGTTCCTGTTGCTGGCATTCAGTGTTGTCAGTGTTTTGGGTTTTGGCCATTCTAATCCATGTGCAGTGGTATCTCATTGTTTTTGTTTTTGTTTTTTCCATTTTAATTCCTTTATTGTTTCCCTTACTATATTTTTTCTATTGTTTTCTTTTTTTTTATTTTCCCACTGTACAGCAAGGGGATCAAGTTATCCTTACATGTATATATTACAATTACATTTTTCCCCCACCCTTTGTTCTGTTGCAACATGAGTATCCAGACAAAGTTCTCAATGCTATTCAGCAGGATCTCCTTGTAAATCTATTCTAAGTTGTGTCTGATAAGCCCAAGCTCCCGATCCTTCCCACTCCCTCCCCCACCCATCAGGCAGCCACAAGTCTCTTCTCCAAGTCCATGATTTTCTTTTCTGTGGAAAGGTTCATTTGCGCTGGATATTGGATTCCAGTTATAAGTGATATCATATGGTATTTGTCTTTGTCTTTCTGACTCATTTCACTCAGTATGAGAGTCTCTAGTTCCATCCATGTTGCTGCAAATGGGATTATGTCATTCTTTTTATGGCTGAGTAGTATTCCATTGTGTATATATACCACCTCTTCCGAATCCAATCATCTGTCGATGGACATTTGGGTTGTTTCCATGTCCTGGCTATTGTGAATAGTGCTGCAATGAACATACAGGTGCGTGTGTCTCTTTTAAGTAGAGTTTTGTCCAGATAGATGCCCAAGAATAGGATTGCAGGGTCATATAGTAGTTCTATGTATAGATTTCTAAGGTATCTCCAATCTGCTCTCCATAGTGGCTGTACCAGTTTACATTCCCACCAACAGTGCAAGGGGTTCCCTTTTCTCCACAGCCCCTCCAGAACTTGTTATTTGTGGATTTATTAATGATGGCCATTCTAACTGGTATGAGGTGGTATCATGTGGTAGTTTTGATTTGCATTTCTCTTATAATCAGCAATGTTGAGCATTTTTTCTTGTGTTTGCTGGCCATCTGTATATCTTCTTTGGAGAAATCTCATTGTTTTAATTTATAATTACCTAATTCTATACAATGTAAGAAACATCTTCTTACATACCTTTTGCCATATGTATATATTCTTTAGCAGGGTGGTGATGTATCTATTTAGGTCTTTTGCCCATTTTTCAGTTGGGTTGTTAATTGCATTATTGTTCAATTTCGTAAGTTCTTTGCATATTTTGGATTAAGAGTTTTTTATCATTGTGTCTTTTACACATATTTTCTCAAAGTCTGTGCTTTATGTTCTCATTATTGAAGTCACTAAGTTTTTATTTAATTCTATAGGACTTCTACTGCATAATTCCTGAAATACTCATAACTAGGACTGTGAGGTTATTCCATTCTAAAGTTTCATGGTTCTACTATCAAATCACTATTCCATAACCAAACAGCTCTCAGTAATAAGCACCTAGAAGTTAATTAAAACATATTGTCCAGGGACAAGTCCCATAAAAGCTGATTTGGTTGGTCTAGAATGTGATCAGAATTACTCATTTTTAAAAATTATTATAGTTATTTCCAAAAGAAGTGGCATTTTTCTCCTAACTATAAGGAGCAATCTTCAGTTCTGGCAAGAATAATATGCAAAGGCTCCAGGTAAGTCAGGAATACTTGATAGCTCTTTTATTTATAGAAACTTATTTAACTATCCTTTTCCTTTTTCACAGGTTACTCGATTTTTATAGTCTGAGCAGCAGTTAATTGTGTGCTTCTCAAAACTAGTGACAATAGATCATATACTTGCTCCCGCAAATGGTAACCTATGTGAGGATTAATTGTGTCTTTTTCTTTGGATCTCTGACCTCAGATCAGATCAATACATGCTTATTGAGCTTTTACAATGTATCTGGCACAAGGTGCTGAGAACTAAATTATAAAAACTGTCCATATCTTACAGTGTGTACAATCCAGTACACATTCTTTTCTGGTCATTATTCACCATCCATCCATCCCACCTTAGGGTGATTTGTGCACTTTTAAATTATACATTCTTTCAGCGTACAAAGCACAGTTTATAGTTTCATAGCGCCTTCACTTATTTGACTCTTCTGAGATATTTAACAATACACATTAAGGTTTTAAAATAATACAATAAACGACTATGCTTCCACCATTTAGAATTACTGTTTTGCTACTTTTCATTCAAAATTTCATTAATAAAAGAAAGAAAATATTATAAGAAAAATAAGGTTTTTTTTAAATCTCCTGCAGTCCCATTCCCCTCCCAAGTGATACCATATCTTCAAATCCTATCAAATCTCTATCAGAAATCTGGCATACAACCTTCAGTCTGTATATTATAGTAAATAATTATTCATATATATAATAATTATGTATTCTTAAAATGTACATAAGTTATATCATGTTATATATACATAGTTTATGTATTTATCTCACCTTGTTCCACAAAGGAGTTTAGACTATATCAAAATTTATTTATTGAATTAAAAAAAATTGTTATGGCAACCCAAAGCTTAAACCATCTAGCTTTCTGCGATCTGACCATTTTTAATGGTCAACCCTAAAGGCACAGAGTATACAAAATTTAGATCAAAAATATATGGATGCTATTATAGTGATTTTTTGCATTTGAAAATTCTAGATTATGACTGTCTATGCTGTTTTCAACAGGATTCAAAGTGTGTTCTGTATCCTCATCAGTGTTGTGATTAAACTTAAAAATCCACATCAGAGAGCCCCACCAAGCTTTTAAAATGAACCCTCCTGCACTGTTGGTGGGAATGTAAGCTGGTCCAGCCACTATGGAGGACAGTATGGAGGTATCTTAGAAATCTATACATAGAACTACCATATAACCTAGCAATCCCACTCTTGGGCATATATCCTGACAAAACTTTCCTTAAAAAGACACATGCCCCTGCATGTTCATTGTAGCTCTATTCGCAATACCAAGACATGGAAACAACCCGAATGTCCATCAACAGATGATTGGATTCGGAAGAGGTGGTATATATACACAACGGAATACTACTCAGCCATAAAAAAAAGAGCAAAATAATGCCACTTGCAGCAACATGGATGAAACTAGAGACTCTCATACTGAGTGAAATAAGTCAGAAAGAGAGAGACAAATACCATATGATATCACTTATAACTGGAATCTAATATGTGGCACAAATGAACCTTTCCACAGAAAAGGAAATCATAGACTTGGAGAATATAATTGTGGCTGCCCAGGAGGAGAGGGAGGGAGTGGGAAGGGATCAGAAGCTTGGGGTTAATGGATGCAAACTATTGTTCTTGGAATAGATTTACAATGAGATCCTGCTGTGTAGCATTGAGAACTATGTCTAGATAACATCGCAACACAACAAAGGGAGGAAAAAGTATGCATACATGTATGTGCAATTTGGTCCCCATGCTGTACAGCATAAAAAAAAATTAAAATAAATAAATTCACTCTAACTACTAAAAAAAAAAGCTACTTTGAAAAAAAAGTTACTTCCCAAATATGAGCCAGTAATTATAAGTGAAAAAATGCAATCCTTTCAACGAAGAATATCTGCATCAGAAAACAAATGTATATGGAAAAAAATGTAATAATTTACACAAGAATTATAATTTATAAAAAATATACAAAAATTATAATTTGCATTAACTTTATAATTTGAGGACTTGCTTCATATACATACAATCTCAATCCCATCCAAAACACTGATCAAAAGAAGTAGAGGACTTAAAAAAGCAGCCACAATGTTCACTGGTTACATGCAGCTTAGCATCAACAACCCTACTAGGTTCCCTTACCTTCAGAAATGGCTATGTTTAGCCCCTTACCTATGTATTGGGACATACTATTCCTTGCCCTGATGATTTCTTTCTACACAAATTAATCAAGCATAATATACGGTATGTAATCAAAATGCATCTTTATTTTTTTTACTCCAACTGCCCCTTTAAAATTTATTTTCCCCTGACCTTAAATTAAATATCTCTATGTTCCATGACTTTCTATAGTTATACAACCACTTTAAATCCAAAGCAGTCTAGCTTCAAAACTTAGAACACACTGTCCCATATGGTAATCAATACAATAAACTTAATTTATATTAATCGATACACTAAACTCAATTTATCAGTTCTGCCCCCATGCAGCCAGAACTGATAGGCCTTAGAGAATGGAAATAGTAGATTTCTTCTAACCTTCTCTAATTCTTCTCCAATAGTTGTTAGGCCTCTGTATTCTTGTGGCACAGAGAGGAAGAAGGGAAGACATGTTAAGAAAAGACTTACTAAAACTGGCACTCTGAGCTTTGTGGCATCTGGATCTGTAAGATGTTTAAAGCTGACTACATCAGAGAACACTTTTGTTTACTGAGAAATCCTACTTAATCTTCACATGGAGATATGACAAAATCATTCATCATCAGGGTTAGTTACAGCAGCATCTTTACAAAGCAAAGGAAAGGATGATGCAACAATGCTATAAAAAATCTGTACATGTCTTGTGTCTGCTTTTCCTAAGCCTTTCTTTGGCACATCATTAATTCTACATTTATATCTGAAGGATCCCCTGTTCAGAAGCAAATGATCTTTGTTATATGCAATTTATGAGATTTTTAAAAAATAAAAAAGCCTCCAACACAGTCATTTTCAATCCATCCATTACCATCTACAATATCAAAATCCAGCATAGGCTGGGAATCCAGAATGTCTAAATTCAAATCTCAGTTCTTCTGCTTACTAACCAAGTGACACTGGGCAGGATGCTTAAACTTTCAATGCTACAATTTCTTATCTGTGAAATAAGAAGGATCATAAGAGTATCTACCATATAAGGCTGTTTTGAAGATTAGATGAGTTAATAAATACACACAGCATATACAGTAAGCATCCAGTAAGCACTGGGTATAGTATATCAGCTCCTATCAAGTTGGCCAGGACACTGTAGTAGAATGAACAAACAAGCTACTCATAGATAGTTTAATATCACCACATTTCCTTAAAGGATATTATTTTAAAACTTTTAATCCTATTAAAACTATTCTACTGTTTTCTACCACTCTCAGTGATTAAAGTTTAATACATATGTGATTTAGCTTTTAATACATATGTGATTTAGTTTTCAAAGTTTACACCCAATTGTTTAAATAAAGAGTAATATTTTTAAGAAAAGAATTAAGGTAATAATAGGATTAGAAGATGTGCTAACATATTTTTTAACAATATCAAAACTTATTTGGACCATGTGTTTATAACAAAATCAAGTCACTTATTTTTTTGCAGAATACCCTACTTTCAGGTAATGTATCTAAAGGAAATAAGCAGAATTGGGTGATACATTCTCAAATGAATTCTGTATTTATTATAGGAACATAATAGCAGTAGCACACAATACAGTGACGATATAGAGGTGATTACACCAAACTAAAATTACTGACACACCAAAAAATGTTAAAGAATATCAAAATTAGTTGGTAGCTATTATGTCTTGTCCTTTTATACAAAAATATAACTGACTGTTCAAGAGTCCCGTTGTGGCTCAGTGGTAATGAACCCAACTAGCACCCATGAGGATACAGATTTGATCCCTGGCCTCGCTCAGGGGGTTAAGTATCTGGCTTTGCTGTGAGCTTCTGTATAGGCCGCAGATGTGGCTTGGAACCTGCATTGCTGTGGCTGTGGTGTAGGCTAGCAGCTACGGCTGATTCAACCCCTAGCCTGGGAACTTCCATATGCCACATGTGCTGCCCTTAAAAAAAAGAAAAAAGAAGAAAAAGAAGAAAAAAAAATCACTGATTGTTCAAAAATTTTTTTCTTCCTCATCAAAGCAGTCTGTATAAAATCACCCTTGAAGATTGACCGGAAAGAGAACAAACCCCTGATGAAATGCTATAACCATATAACAATGTACATATGCATGACAAATACATGGGACAACTTTTTTACAACATATGTAGACCAAAACTATCCTAAAATGTAGCCTCAAATTTTTCCCAGTCAAAAACTGTGTTACACTCTTTATAGTAATTTTTATTGCAACTATTCCTCTTCAGTCTCCTATGCATATTCTGCAAATCTGGCTAAAGATACTTAAAAGCATCAGTTCAAAATTTTTGAGCTGTATTATGCAAAAATGTACGACTTTTTTGCATTAAATTATACTTCTATAGGAAAAAGGTTTATTTTGAAAGTCACCTCAGTTTTGAGTCAATTTCATTACAGGTCATTTGCCTATCATTAAAGGGGAAAAATTCTCCCCATCCAAATCAACAAATATAGACCTTGAGTACTGGTCAAAATAGAGACAAATGATCCCTTCCTTCCCCAAGGCCACTTTGGACAAAGATTCCTCCAAAAGACTGGGTTTAGTGATTCAATATAAGAAATTCAGTGACAAATGTCTGAAGGCATTAATTCCAATAATGCTTCACTGGATAAGAAACGAGCTGCAATATCCTTAACCTAACCAAACAGTCACTATGTAATGCACACCAGATATTAAATTCAATTTTCTGCTTGGGTAAAATGGAATAACACTTGGTCTCCTGTTTCTATGTATGGCAAAGACTACTGATGACATTTAAAAAGAAATGTTAAAACTTAAAAATAGATATGTTATTGGTAATACAGTTATCATCATTTAAGTGGTCTATAAATTTTAGATATCTTCCAGTACTAGTCCTCAATTGAAAATCATAGCCGATCCTACCTTTTAAATTCTAGTCATTCAGAAACATTCTATAGCAGGCCAGCTCAACCATGTCCCCATCCTACGCTAGCTTTCAAAATGTTTATGATATTATTGCCCATGAATTATTAACAAAATGAAACAATTAAAAAAACAAAACCTATTATTCTGATCAAAAGAAATGTATCAGAATAAAATTAGTTATATAAATAAAATTCAAAAACTTGTATATGCCAGCTATAAAGTCAAAAGACATTGTGTCAGGTGCATGCTGATTATATTCAGCTTTAATTTGGAGTTCAGGAAATGACAGAGACAGCTTCTTATAAACTTAGATACTTTTTTTTGTATTAATATAGCACTTTTAGCATTGGAGTATAAGAAGGGGTAGAGAAGTCATTGCTATCTTTGCCTCTATATACTCTAATCTTGTTATAAGGTTTGCCTATAGCTAAAATGCAGCTGTACAGCTAATTTCAGGCCTACCAGCCTTGACAACACTCTCTTTCATAAGCAGCTGCTGATTAACCAGATGGAAAAGTGTGATTGAACTCCAGATGGAGTTGACTTCTTCATATAGCTCCAGACTAGTCAATTTGGGGACAGATATCTTTAGTGCTACAGACTACTGAATCACCTATTTCTTTAAAATTAGATGATGCTGGAATATTTTAACTTGTTAAAGAAAAGAGTGAATTAAAACTAAACCTATTGTTTCTCTCTACCTGTTAGGAGTAATACAACAGAGACAATATAAAGTTGGGTAGCACTCTCCAGCATTGACCTTTGCTGTACATTCACACACATACTCAGAAACAGAATTCCTAATGAGACAATAAATTTTCTACTCGTTTCTTACTATTTTGGGAAGATGAATTTATGACTAGAGAAATTTCAAAAGATAATCAGTGATAAGATAAAACAGCTTTAATTTGGTCAAAATAATTAAATGTTTTTCCCTCTTGGGAACTCAGCATACACTGCTCAAAATGAATTCCTTCCTAAATAGTCTGTTTCTTCCAAATATTATTAGGAATGGTAAAGGCAATGAAAGAGCAAAGTAAAAGCAAGATAGTAGAATATTTTTCCCTTCTGGAATAAAACAATTTACCACACTTATAACTGTTATATCTGTGGACCTTAAATTTGAGATATCTTATATTTACTTAGAATTTGTGGAATTTTATCTGAATAATACTTTACATTCCAAGTCAATTTAAAAAAAATGCCCACAAACTCAAGTTGTTTGAAGTCATAAAAATTTTTACATTAATCTCTGCTCATCATCTCTGATGTACATGACCATCCATATTTCTTTTTTTTCTTTTTTTTTGTCTTTTTGCCATTTCTTGGGCCACTCCCACAGCATATGGAGGTTCCCAAGCTAGGGATCTAATCGGAGCCGTAGCCACCAGCCTACGCCAGAGCCACAGCAACCTACACCACAGCTCACGGCAACGCCAGATCCTCAACCCACTGAGCAAGGCCAGGGATCGAACCCGCAACCTCATGGTTCCTAGTCCGATTCGTTAACCACTGCACCACGACAGGAACTCCAACCACCCATATTTCACAGTAAACATAACACTTCAACTTTAGGCCATATCTTCATACTGTAACACTATAGTTTTGTAAACACCTGTATGAGAATGTTTTTTCACTATAACTTTTAATTTGAAATTAATCTTAAAATTAGTGAGGTGTATTTTCTCTCTCATTTTTTATTCTAAAAACCATTACTAAAAACTTATATTAAAATAAGTCTACCATAAGTCAAAACTCAAAAATTAAAGTCAAATGTACTTTATTTAAAATATCTGTTCAATATGCATAATTCATTTTTATTAAATTTCTCATAAGCAATAACTTTCTTTAAATTCCTTTTGTCTAGATTCTAAGTCTCTGTACTTACTAAATAGATAATATTCACTTACTGCTCTATTATTTTACGTTGGAACGTGGTTAACGGATTTATCATACAGAATCTTATAAACACACTTGTTACAACAGACCTCCTATCACTGAATATGCAACCACAAATTACACACAGATGAGAAAAAAACAGGCAATTCACATCAGCAATAGTTTCAATGATTAGTCAACTCAACTGCTTCTCAGATGGAAACTCAATCATATTTATCATATAAGCAATTTGCCACATGTAGAAATACATAATGAATTCATTTGTCATATATGACTAATTATGCAATCCTATCTTAGTAAGACATGTAAATCAAATATTACTAAAGAAATGTGCAAATATGCTGAAATAAATATTTACAACATACAATAAAACACAATAATACCTCAATAAATCCTGACTTACAATAATCTGAGACAATAAATAGCACAATTAAGTTTCTCCAGTCATTGAATTAATTTATCCCTCTATAAAAAAAATACACACAAAGGACAACCCTGCTGGCAATCTAGGCTCTCTCATAATTGACCTGGAAGAACCACTTATAACAGCACTCCTCATAATCCAAAGCTATCACTCCATATCATACTAACTCCTACTTCTCTATTTTTCACACCTTGATTCCCTCACCCTACAATATCTCCTTCCAGTGGCAACTATTCAATCTTTCAAGGACCATTTCTTCTATGAAACTTTCTATCATATTCAACTATCAGAAAGAATACAATGAAGAATTTGAATATATTAATAATAATGTTTAAAATTTCTTGCACACTTTCTGTTTACCATACCCCAAGATAAATATTTTATGTGCGTAATTTTATTCTTAAATCAACCACATAAGGTAGGGGCTGTAAATATTCCCATTTTACACTTTAGGAAACTGAACCTTAGAGAAATTAGGAAAAATATATAGGGTCACATAACTAGTGATTGGCAAAGTTAGAACACTAACACAGATGAATCACTTGACTTATACTCTCTTAAATTGCAAATTAGTATTTTTTTTGTCTAAACATCATATCTGCTCAGAGTAGAAACCTTAGATCTTTATATTCCTCACAGCATCCAGGACACTGACTGCTGACACATAGTATATAGTTAAGAAATACTTCTTGCCTCCTGTTGAATTCAGGTAAGGAAAGGTGAAAAGAATAGTGTTATTTCTATACTCCATAATTTATCCTTCTCTCCCATCACTCCAACTGCAAACTTCTCAGCATTTCAAATTGTGTCATTTGTTCCATTCCTTTTTATTTGATTATGAAGTAAAATGAATTAAAATTCACTGTCATCTAAAACCATTTCATGTCCAAGGGAGAAACAGAAATTAATTATCTATTTTGACAAGATACAAAAGTATAATAAAATAAGTATAGTCTAATTTGCACTTGGCTTTCATTCAAGAGTTTGGTACATACAATTAGGAAATAATTTAGCACAGTAGTTAAGAGAACATTCTCTGGTATCAAACTGCCTGCTTTTGAATTTCCAATCTACCCTAAGTAGTTATATGACCATGGAAAAATTACTTACCTCTCTATCCTGCAAAAATGAAGTCAATTATACCTCCTGTCTTACATTTTAAGATTCAGTGATTCCACATATAAGTGATATCATCCACTATTTGTCTATCTCATTGCTTATTTCACTAAGCATAATAGTCTCTAGGTCTATCCATGTTGCCACAAATGGAATGAGGTTAAGAGATACAAACTACTAAGTATAAAATAGATAAGAAACAAAGATATATTGGATAGCCCAGGGAATTAAAGCCATTATCTTATAATAACTTTTAAAGGAGTATAATGTATAAGAATACTGATCACTATGCTATATACCTGAAATTAATATAATGTCATAAATCAACTATAGTTCAATAAAATATAAAGTTAACTGAAGCAAAAAAAATGATTAAATGAGATGATTTATGTATGGCATCTATCACAAAGTAAGCTCTCAACCACTATTATCACCATTGTTATAGCACAAGAGTATTAAAATGTAATGGAATATAGTGATGTTATTTGAATTAAGCACCAACCTGCCAACCTTATGCGTGAGCCACCATGAATCTTCCAACCCTCAGATGAGCTATACCTAGATGATGCTAAATAGAACAAAAAAAAAACAGTTCTATTTGTATTTTTATTTCAATTTGTATGAATATACCACAATTTATTTATACACTGTTTCTGATGGACATTTCAGTAGTTTACAATTGTGGAATATCACAAATATTACTGTGGTGAGCATTCGTATACATGTTCTTTGATTAACATATGTGTGCAGTTAGGGCTGTAGCTGCTGCATCAATTTTATTACTTTTTCTTCCATTATTGCATTGTCTATGGTGACAGTGGATATCCTGATCTTTATTTTTTAACTTTTTCCAGTTTTATTGTGGTATAATTCATATGACACATCTATTTCTCAATTTTTTCTCAAAGGTTCCTTATTGAGTTCCTAATTTCAAATGACAAAATTAAAATAGAATTATTTGTTAGGTAACCCCCCCAAAAATCCTATTTTTAAAGTAATATTTGTAGTTTACAAGTAGATACATAAAAGAAAGGACTTTTTAAAATAATATTTTACTAACAATTTCAAAATAAATATATTCACTTTACTCACCCAGGGCAAAACTAGTGGTTTAGAAGATAAAGCTGGAAATTTTTTTTATTTTGGTTTGTTTTATTTTGTCTCATTTTTGTTTTTCTTTAACAAAACAGATTTAACTTCAGTGTCTTTGACCATTTAATCACATTTCTACCAAACAAAATATTCATACAAGCTACTAAATAAATTTCATTTATAAGCTTTTCTACTTGCAATTCTCAGTACGGAAAAAAAATAGTATGTTTTCAATACTATAGACTTTGGTGTCTTTTTTTCCCAATGAACATATTAATGTTATCTAATTTAGACTCTATATTGAATTGGCCTACCCTAACTTAATAATTTAATTACCGCTTGAGGGACTTTATCTCCAAATATAGTCAACATATAAATTTTGCAGAGAAATAATTCAGCCCATAAGGACATCTCAAAGATATATATAGTCACATAAAGATATATATAGTCACATAAAATAAGTTCAACATCACTAATCACTAATCACTAAGGAAATGCAAACCAAAACCACGGTGAGATACCACTTCATACTCATCACAATAACTAGCAGAAAAAAACAAAAACAAAACTGAAAATAAGTGTTCATGAGGATGTGGAGGAATTAGAACCCTCATACACTGCTGATGGGAATATCAAATGGTACAACACTGTGAAAACCAGTATAACAATTCCACAAAAAATTAAAAATATAATTATCATACGATCCAGCAATTTTACCTTTGGGTATATACCCAGAAGAACTGAAATCAGGGACTTAAAGAGATATATCTATACCCATGTTGATAGCAGCATTAATCACAAAAGCCAAAAGGTGAAAGCTACTCAGGTGCCCATTGAATGAATAAAAAAAAATGTGTATATACATACAATGTAATAGTATTCATGTTTTAAAAGGAAGGAAAATCTGGCATATGCTATAACATGGATGAATCTTGAGGACTTTATTCTAAATGAAATAAGCCGGTTACAAAAGAACAAATAATGCATGATTCCAGTTATATGAGGAAACTAAAACAATTAAATTCACAGAGAAATAACATTCACAGGCTGAGGGCAAAGGAAATAAGGAGTTTAATGCGTCAGAGTTTCGGTTTTAAATGAAGACTTCTAAAGATAGATGGTGATGGGATGGCTTCACAATAATATGAATGTATTTAATGCCACTGAAATCTACACTTAAAAATGGTTAAAATGGGAGTTCCCGTCGTGGCGCAGTGGTTAACGAATCCGACTAGGAACCATGAGGTTGCGGGTTCGGTCCCTGGCCTTGCTCAGTGGGTTAACGATCTGGCGTTGCCGTGAGCTGTGGTATAGATCGCAGACGCGGCTCGGATCCTGCGTTGCTGTGGCTCTGGCTTAGGCTGGGGGCTACAGCTCCGATTCGACCCCTAGCCTGGGAACCTCCATACGCCATGGGAGCGGCCCAAAGAAATAGCAAAAAAAAAAAAAAAAAAAGAAGACAAAAAAAATGGTTAAAATGATAACTTTTATGTTATGTATCTTTTACCACAACTGAAAACTTGTGATCTATACAGAAAATATGACAATAACCTGGAAAATATAACAACCCAGGAAATATAAATTCCTACTTGGATTTGTCAGATAAGGTAACAGAGGCCCAAAAAGGTCAAGCTAAGACACTTAGTGAGTAAAAGAACAGATTTCAAATGCAGGTCCGTCTCACACTAGAGCGTTGCATGTTCGAATAGACCACACTGACCACACTTCCTCAATATGCTTCAAATATCTGTGGGAGAAAGCACTGAAAATAGTAAGACCCTTTGCTATATACAGGAGTCCATTAAGAAAATTCAATGTATTAATGTTTTGATCCTAAGTGTTAAACTCTTTCTGTTATGCCTTTTCTTCTGAGCAGCAATGATATACACCACCTATACTAGATAGTTTACCACTGCACAGAACTAGTAGTATAAAGTTGTATATATCAATATTAAGGAAAAAAACAGCATGTTGCTGCTCATGCTCCTTCAGAAACAAGTGCTTGGTTTTCTACCTTCCATATGAGAGGAGTCATGAACTGCTTAGGAACCTGAATTGCAAAAGATCCCATGCCTTGACCCAGTTTGTAGAAGAAATTAGTGTTAATGCTTATGTAAGATATCTGAAATGCCAAGCTTTGTGCTTCATTTTCACGCTAATAATCCAGACTTCTCTAAGGTTCCAAGGTTAGACTCTCAAGAGAAAATTGTTTCTTTGGCCAGTTTCATCTTGACTTCATAGTTTATAAAATACCATCTGAGATACAAAGAAAATACAAATTAATAAAACACAGCACTAGAGACTCATATCAGTGTGTTGAGGATTTATGTACATAAACTGCCAAGCACAGGTTTTGAAACAGACCCTATAGACTTCCAGTTGCCATAGTAACTGCACATATTTATTGAATATAAAAGTGTAAATAGATGAGCACAGCTCAGGTAAATCATCACTGTTGCCATTGTTGGCCTCTGAGTGGCAGAAATAAGTAGTACCTGCTGTCACTTCCTAAAATAAAATAATAATAATCGTAATTTATATTCCTGACTTCTTGGTCTGTGAACATCATCCCCTTAGAAACTTCTTTCAGTGGTGCTTGACTAATTACTCATGAATAGAAAGTCCAGTGAATTATTAATAATTTTGATATTAAAACAAGTTAGAGAATCATGGTATAAACAGTAAATAGTGTAAATAGGCAAAATCTACCAAATGTTTACATTCTGCTCTATCATTTTCTTGATCCTAATATCTTCTTTCATTTACCCATGAAAGAAGAAGGGTGTGGTGGCAACTAAAACAACTTTTATAAGTGCAAGCATTACTTTCAGATGGTTGCATTATATCTTCAAAAAAATAAAATGAAAAGGCTTTTTCTTTTAATTGGAATAATTAAAGGAAGGAAATATTGGTGGAAACAGATGCTAAAGAGCTATAATCATTAAAATACTGGAACACAAACTAATGTCCTTATAGTGGTTCTTTCTTTGTTCACAATTACAAGTATATGTTTCACTTGGAGCTCTAATTCCATATTTAGGGCTATTCTAAAATCTTTGGAAGAGACAATATAAAATAAATAACCCAAGCCTTTTTTGGGGAGAACAAGG
Organism: Phacochoerus africanus; assembly: GCF_016906955.1. Taxonomy (NCBI): domain Eukaryota; kingdom Metazoa; phylum Chordata; class Mammalia; order Artiodactyla; family Suidae; genus Phacochoerus; species Phacochoerus africanus. The sequence goes on from NC_062545.1 coordinate 202,585,934, forward strand.
AAAACAAAATCTAGGGTGATAAAAATAACATGCTCACACACTCACTACCACAACATTAGTTAACTTTGCAGCCAAGATTTAGGTACCAAAATCTAAGTTATATATTCTTTTAGAAAACAAATGAGAATATGGAATAACTGCTCTTAATGCTATGAAATTATTAGAGAAGGGTATATTTGATTTACTGTTTGATCATAGGGCTGAGAATAAAAAATTTTCTAATTGTTTTATTTACTAAGGAATACATAAGTAAGAAAATACTGTTAAAATAGTAGTATAGACTTTATGAATGCATGTGATAATAATAGAAAGATGCACCAGAATACATTCATTCATTTATTAGCAGTTCTTCAAATTGTATACAAAGGCATTTTTCATGCTAATAAAACTGCTGTAACTTATCGAATATTTAATATTAGCTAGGCATTGTGTTAATGCCTACATACTTTGAATTTTACTGATTAAGAGCATAAATTTTAAAGTTAATGTTGAATCTAAATTCTTATTCCACTGCTTATAAATAATGTAATCTTGGGCAGTTACTTAACCCCTAAGTCTTGATTTCTTTGTTTATAAAATGAAGATAATTATAGTACATACTTCAGTGTTCTTCAAAGTGTTTTTATAAGGCACTAAATGTAATGACAATATAAAATAATTATAGTATTAGCAATGTACACGTTAGTAACTTTGTATTATTATCTCATTTGATATTTACAACAACAGCGAAAGGTAGATATGATTATCCTCATTTCACAAATAAGAAAACTGAGGTTTAAAAGATTTACCTAACTTGGCCAAGTGGTAGAGCCAAGGTATAAACACTGAGATCTACCTTGTTCTAAAATCTATGTTCTTTAATGGGCATACATCCTGAATCAATATGGCAACTAATATTTTGAGGACCAGTTACATTTTTTATCCTTTATCTGGAGTCTGGAGAAGTCCTTCAGCCAATCCATAAGTGTTTATTAAGTTTCCAAAATATTCTAGGGCTTTTCTATGTTCAAAGTAATACAAAAGGAAAACAGTTCATCACATCATGGACGTTATAATTTATTTGAGAAGAAAACATGGAAAAAGATTTTTAAAAGGATTGAACTGCATAATCTCACATCTAAGATTCAGGATTCAGTTATAGAAAGCATAGGCTTAAGGGTATGGGTATTGTCAGAGAAGAATTCATAGAATTAAGCTGAGTTTTGGAAGATGATGATAGACAAGATAGATGTTCTTAGAGAAGAAATGAGGACATTTTGAATATAAGAACAGAATGAGGTAAGACACAAAGAGTGATTATAGAAAAATAATTTGGAAATGGATTTGGAAGTCCTAACTTATGGAGATAGAAGTGAAAAGAAATAAACAAATCAAAAATGTAAATGATAGGAAAAATATAATAGAATAAAGAATGTCTTAATCTCCAAAATATACAAACAGCTCATACAACTCAACAGCAAAAAAACAAACAGCCCAATCAAAAAATGGGCAGAAAACCTAAATAGACATTTCTCCAAAGAAGACACACAGATGGACAACAGGCAATGAAAAATGCTCAACATAACTAATTATTACAGAAATGCAAATCAAAACTACTATGAGGTAGCACTTCACACTGGTCAGAATGGCTTTCATTAATAAGTCTACAAATAACAAAGGCTGGAGAGGGTATGGAGAAAAGGGAACACTCCTACACTGTTGGTGGGAATGTAAACTGGTAAACCACTATAGAAAACAGCATAGAGTTACCCCAGAAAATTAAATATAGAACTATCATACAATTCAGGAATCCCACTCCTGGGTATACATCAGACAAAATTTTCATACAAAAAGACACATGTACCCCTATGTTCATTGCAGAACTATTCACAATAGTCAAGACGTGGAAACAACCTAAATGTCCATAGACAGATGAATGGATTAAGAGGATATGGTACATATAAACAGTGGAATACTACTCAGCCATAAAAAATAAAATAATGCCATTTGCAGCAATATAGATGGAACTAGAAAATCTCATACTAAGTGAAGTAGCTCAGAAAGACAAATATCATATGATATTACTTATATCTGGAATCTAATATATGGCACAATGAATTTATCTACAGAAAAGAAACAAACTCATGGGCATAGAGAACAGACTTGTGGTTGCCAAGAGAGAGGGAGAGGGAGTGGGGTGGACTGGGAGTTTGGGGTTAATAGATGCAAACATTGCATTTGCAGTAGATAAGCAATGAGGTCCTGCTGTATAGCACAGGGAACTACAACCAGTCACTTGTGATGGAACATAATGTAAGATAATATGAGAGAAAGAATGTATATATATAACTGGGTCATTTTGCTGTACATCAGAAATTGACAGAACATTGTAAATCAAATATAATAAAAATTTTTAAAAAAGAAAAAGAACGTGAATATAAAAAAAAAAAAACTTGGAATAATCTCACCTGGGACATGAGAAGAAATTCTATGTACCAGAAACAAAAGTAGAGAAACTGAAAAAAGAAAACAGTTCAATTGGGGATGATACTTCAGTCTGGAACTTACTATATTTGAGAAGCTGTTGGAATTACTGTTGGATTATTCTGAAGATGGTTGTAAAACAAAGAAGAACAGGAGAACTGATAGCCAAGACCTAGAAAAAATTTTAATAACATTCATGTGGTGGTAATTAAAGATACAATACAGGTTTTGTCACTTTGCAAAAAGATTAAATCATCTTGAAAATACACTGGGTTGGTAGAGATATTAAAAATAAGAGCAGTCAAAATCCAAAGTAAGTAAACTTTAGGCAAAAAGGTGGAAGATGAAAAAAAGATTTAAAAAAGGAGAAAGATAACAAGAAAAGCATAGTTTTACACCAGCCAAAGAAATGCTACTACAGTGTGAAGGATGATTTAAATAGAGCTTTCATCAAGACATTTCTCTTGAAATATCTGTACTATCCACTTATGAACCTGAAAACAGAAGAACTTTATACCGTTTGAATAGAAGGGTTCAGCATTTTTTTTTTTTTTTTTTGCCTTTTCTAGGGCCGCTTCTGCGGCATATGGAGGTTCCCAAGCTAGGGGTCTAATCGGAGCTGTATCCGCTGGCCTATGCCAGAGCCACAGCAACGCAGGATCCAAGCCGTGTCTGCAACCTATACCATAGCTCACAGTAACACCGGATCCTTAACCCACTGAGCAAGGTCAGGGATCGAACCCTCAACCTCATGGTTGCTAGTCGGATTCATTAACCACTGAGCCACCATGGGAACTCCAGGGTTCAGCTTTCATAATTTAGTGATAGTGTTCTGTATTATCTTCTTCAGTCTTCATTAAACCTAAGTCTCTGGTATGTGAACAAATTTTATTCTCTCATTTGGAGGTAAGGGAAAATTATACAGTCCTCTGAAAAAATCACAGCAAGCTACCTGGAAGACAGTAGGTGCTCAAAAAGCGGCAGTAATAATTATTTCTTCTTTTATTTAAGTGACAAAGATAGCTGATTGGGATGTTATCCAGAAATAGGTACAAATGAGATATACATGTCTGCTTTGGTCTAAAATATTTGCAGTTTTCTATGTCAAAATTTAAGACAGTGAAATCACAGCAGATATTTTATAAACCAAAAGCAATACCCATTGCAAACATAAAGGACATTTATATGACACTGAATACATAGAGTGCTACAACATTATTTCATATTTACCCATATGCAGAATTGGTTGTAACGTCCTTCTGCTTATTTATGCCTTCAAATGTCCTCCTCATTCTTTAGGATTAATCTTTAAGACTACTTCTGAGAGGACTTCGTAGCCAAAGAGGACCTTCAGTTCCTTTGTCCATGAGAGCATCTCACCCAACCTAAACAGTACTTTTGCCCTCTGCTTCAGTATTTCTTAGTCTAGACAGCAATTTTAGCCTTTACCTTATGCTTAACATACAGTTTATTCACAACATACATAATAATATGTGTGTGTGTGTATATATATATATATATATATATATATATATATATATGTCCGTGTGTAACAAGTTTCATTGAACAATATATTCTTATAAACGTTATTTTCTATAAAAGTTTTGAATTTATAGGGACACTGTGAGGGTAAGAGAATGTTCTTATGAGCCATAAAGTTCCCCCAAACCCTTCTCTGTCACATATATACCTCAACTAGGCAAATAATAAATTTTTGTATCACAAGAGTATTTTGAGAAGTACACTCATTCTGCCCTCTAAAGATCACAGAGTATGTCAGAACTATTTTCATCTAATTATCTTATTGTTTATACAATGTACTTCACGTTTCGTCAAACAGAATACTTGAGCTTTTCTCCTTAGAGTATGTACTGAGTTCTAAGACTGTGATCCTCTTTACACAAATGATGTTCTGACTAGTTTTAATTATGACAACAAGGAAACTTTTGTGTGTAATGATACTTTATTTAACTTAGCTAGTAACCTTATAATGACTAACTAGAATGATCAACTTTCAGAAGACCATTTAGTAACAAAGTCAATACCCTCTATATAAATGATTTTTTTCATTTCTTGTTTTTTTTTTAATTTCCCAAAGAATAAACTTCAAATATTTGTGGGATTTACCACTGGGGCACAGTGGGTTAAGGATCTGGCATTCCTGGAGCTGTGGCGTGGGTCACAGCTGAGGCTCAGATTCACCCCTGGTCCAGGAACGTCCACATGCCATAGTTGTAGCCAAAAAAATATGTTTATTCCTTTGACACTTAGGCTCAAGTTAACATATATGGCTTGAGGTCAATTAAGGCCAGTTTCAAGCATTAACACTTGGATATATATGGTAGAAATTCCTATATATGCAAGCAGGTGCCCAAAAAAATCTTTAAAAGTGGTAGAAGAAAGTCTATTTTTTATATGTACAGATTAAAGTATTGTCTAATAAATGATTTTAGACATTAATCCTTTTGGAATATTGGTATAATAGTTATTTTGTTTTGTTTTCTTCATGAAATATGCCAGTATCAGGATGTTAAATATAAAAGGTTTTACAGAAAAATTCACTTGAGTTATCTATATATGTTCCCTCTCCCCAAAAGAGAATATATGCATTTTGATTTCTGGGACTATTTTATTTTAAGGCTTGTTAAAAGAGAAATCACATAAAGTTCTAATTACTTTCTAATTACTAAAGTTATTTCCCAACAGTTTGGCAGTGAAGATTTTCTCAGCATTAAAGAGTTGAGTTCAGGTATGTATCTGTACTTTCAAAGCTCCAGAGAACCAACTTAGGAAACAAATCCTCAAGATAACATTCTTTCCTCGTTCTTAACATAGGGCTGGACAATATAAGTATGCATATATTTGATTTTACCAAAATTTCTTAAAATTTAGAAGAGGTCTAATTCTCGTTTTACTTCAAATATCTCCTTAGCCCCTTCCTCTCCCATCCATACTCTAAGAAATGATAAAATTCTGATTTTTCTCTAGAAAGGAAAGCAGTTTGTCACCAAAGAGAAGGACATTCAAAACTTGGAAAAGTAATAAATTCTTGGATGCAAAAATGTTTAAGAGGTAATGTAAAAAATTTAGCATAAAGTTGGATTTGTAGTTGACTCAATCTTTTCTTTCTCTTCTCATCAGTCTTTTAAAAATATTCTACAATAATATATGGAGCTGGAATTTTGTATGTGTATAACAGATGATATTTGAAGAAATCAAGAAAAGTTAAAATCTCCCAAGGATGACTTATAAAATGTAAATCATATTTTACACATCTCAAATCATTTGGTAAAATCACTCTTCAACCTCTTAATGCCAAAAGAGCAATGTCATAGAATCATTGTACTAGGATTAAAGATGAAGGATGAACTGTAAAATATGTCACTAATGGCACAGAGTACAAATGTGTAGACTATGATTGCTGTCATGGACATCTGCCAAAGACAACCAGATAAATACCCACAACCTAAAAAGTGTGCTCTTCTATCTCTAAATTTAGATAAAGCCTTTCAAATTTCCTACTATCTTTGAAATTAGATATTCATAATGCAATCTTTTCTGCATAGCATTTGACATGTATCCATGTAACTTCCTCACGCCAAAAATACTGCCTTACAACAGAGAATTCTGAAACACTATTGTATATTTATAAAATAAATGCTAAACCCACCAGGATGAAAACCAAAATTATGGAAACAACTTGCTCTATTATATATTCCCACAAGTTTGTAGATTTGACTTTATATCACACGGCAACAAAAAACTCTGTTCTTCCCAAAGCAAATATTCCTGGAATTCTTAATCAGCATCTTTGAAAGCCTAAGACCAGCTTATATATTTATAGATCCAGATATCCTAAAGTTACTATAAGCTAAACTGTATAAGTCTTGTCCAAGAACTTCATAGCTTTTGCTACATGCAGAACCAGTAAGGATCTACTAGTGCTGTTATCAAATGCAGTCCTATTAGTACTAAACGGTTGGCTTGCATTTTGATAGTGATGTCTTAAAGTGAACAAGTTGGGATTCTCCTTTATATGGTACATGAATAATGAAGAAACTTCTCTTATTGGGTTAGTAACTGAGAAAACTAGATGAAGTTCGTGACATAAACTGAGATGGCATCCATAATAAATTCTCACATTGGGAAATAAACACTTTAAATAGCTGTTTCTGAATTTGTGTTACAATTCTGCTTGAAGGGCTGTTCATTCCTATGACTATTTCACAAATGATATTTACAGGCCTTGCAATACTAATACAGAAGGTTTCCTCAGCAGTATATTCTACTTAAACTCTAGCTTATTCCAAAAAAAAAGGAAATTTTAAGGAAAGCCTTATTCACAACTCACAGAATAAAATAGTAAAACTCCCCTTCCTTAGAGAAGGAGCTCTATGTAGATATGGTGGTAGATATGAGACTAAAGGAGGAATAAAACTGTGGCTATCTTTTGGCCATAGCAAACCTCTTTATTCACCGGCCCGCTTTTCTGTATTTCTACTTGGCATTTTACTGTGCACTTCTAGCTTGTGGATTTTCTTGCTTCTTGATAAAATTTAAAAAAGGAAGCATAAGTGCTGTTTATTTTTAAATCTTTCTCACACTGATATGCTAAAAAAAAAAAAAAAAAAAGCTGACCACTCATTGAGAGTTAGCAGGAGTTTTTCTACTTTTGCAACTACCAGCAGCTTGGTGAGTAGGTATCTCTACAAGCACATAATAGACAAGGAAACAAGTTAACAAGTTCAGAGAGACTTGTCCAAGACACATGCCTAGCGCTGGGCAAAGGCATGTTTCCACTTGGCTTTTCTGAAATCACACCTCATATTCCTTCCACACCACTAACCTTTCCTCTCAAAAGAATGGTACTACATGAGCAAGAAGATTTGGTGTGGTTTTTCTAGTGACCAAATTTTCTAGAGAAACCAAAATCTGCACAGCTGCCCAATGACATTATCTAAAGTACCTCCCTCCCATACCCACTGTTCTTAGTCTCAGAGTTTATTTCCTTCTTGTAACCACAATGTATAATCATTTCTTTATTATTTGCTTGTCTGTCTTATACACTAGATCATAATCTCTCTAAGGGTGGGACATGAGGATCTTGTTTATTGAATTCACTGTGTCTAGTTTCAAGCACAAAACCTAGTACATGGGGAGTTGTAATAAATATTTGTTAAATGTGTGAATAAATTTCTTTCTAATTTATACAGAGGAATGAAGTAGAGTTCTTTATAATATTACTTAGAATCAAAGCCTCCAAGTGCAAGAATTATTCAGTAGAAATAAAAAAAATGTGGATTTTAGAACCATAAAGAGCTTTAGAAGACCACTTAATTTAACTAATTTGTAAATGATGAAACACTGAATCCCAAAGAGATTACTCAATTTACCAGTCACACTCTTAGCTACAGACCTGGGACTAGAACTGAATGAGAGTTTATCACCTTTATTTATCTACATGTACTCTGCATTACTAAAAAAAGGATCTACGGAAATTGACTAATAATATTGAAAAAGGCAAAAGTTAGTACAAAGAAATGAAGTTCAATAGCAATTTTTCTTACGGCTGGAAACATTTGATTCAGCTTCCAAATAGTAATTTATTCAAGAAAATATGGTACATTGCTAATGAAAACACTCACTTTACTTCTTAATTTACTACACTGTATTTTGGGATAAAAGATATATTTTAACATGACTTAGTCCCTGCTTCACACACACACACACACAAAAAAAATCCAGCATTTCTGAAATAAAGCCATGTGGAAAAGTAGCAGAGTATATCAAATAAAGCCACAGATAGGGACTTTATGTACAACTTTCCAATTTCTGCATCAACTCTGAGAAAATATTTACTCCCTAAAATAAAACAAATAAATAAATAAAAATGTTTTCCAGCTTACCTATTAAATATATTATCTTGGGTACTTATAAATAACACTTTCATCTTGCAATGCAGGCTATTTATAACATATATAAACAAATAAATATATATATATATATATATACACACCAAGGATTATTATATATACCAAGGAATATTAATACTATCCTAACTTTATATTACTTTATAACAAAAGGAAGGAAATATGTCCAGACCAAAATCATCTGTAATTCACACCTCAGCAAGCAGTTATTATATCCCATATGGAGTAAAGATCACCCACTGCTGAAAGTTCCATGAGAATGTGATAAGGTGACATACTGGAGTTAAGTGTTGTACGCTGGGTGGCAGCTCATTTCATAGGGGTGCAGAACTCACTACATGAAAAGGATGTACAGAAGCCACTATGCCAAGAGAGGTGAAAACTGGGGAATCAAACAAATGTTGCTAATTCAAAGTTGTTCTCCTACAATAACAACTAGCACCAAATGAGTTGCCATGGTGGAGAGCAAGCTGTGCTCAGAGACTAATTGCTGCACTTGTTAGAGTATGCAAGAAGGTGTTTATTTGTTTTACATGTGTTTGGTGCCAAGACATCCCCGGGATCTGGAGCTGAAGTGGAAACAGAATGACAGTGTTTAGAAAACTAAACACAAAAACAAAAGAGAATTTTTTTTTTCTGAAAGTGACTTGAGCATTAAACGTTGAAAAGCTTGAGGCTCTTATCCTGGGTGATTAATTCTTCAGACTCCTTCAGATCAACCCGTGGGAGTCCATGCTGGAATGGAGTATATTAACTCTGGGATGCTTTGATGTTGTTACTTTTATTTAGATGGTGAATTATTCAAAGCAAGGAAGATCAGTCTAAGCACTACCAATAGAAATAAAAGGGAATGAACTCAGGAAAAAGAAGGAAGTGAAGCACAAAATGTGGGTGTTCAAACAGTTCCACCTGAATGATAAAGTTTAGAATATGTACTATGGGGAATTTGCCACACTGTATCTTTGCAGCTTCAGAAATAATAACTAGATTTTGACTGACATTTTTTTAAAGGTTTAATGATGGAAATACTTCTACTGAACAACCTTGCTTTTCTTCTCTCCTACTTCACAGGCCTCCAGAGCCTTCCTTCAGACAGAAATATGCTACTCCAAATCAAACCCCAAAATATTTATGGAATATGATTTAAAAGTATGTTAATTCCTCCAAACAGTTAATGTGGTAAGTATTAAAAACAATTACTGTTACTTGTTATTTGTCTTTTGATGTAGAGATATTTAAGTACTAATAAACTCAAGGACAAATTTAATATGCTTATACTTTTCATGTGATTAACATATCTGGATTATTTGTTATTTAAAATTGAGGAATGTGAATAATATTCATTATGTATCATATGTCAGTTTTGAAGCACCTGTTTTACATAAACTATTACAAAAAAACTCAGGATATTTGATTTTTCTCAGTTCCTCTTATTACCTCAAAATGTATACAAAAATTTTTGACTGATGTGATTCTTTCTCTCTGTGTATCTCTCTTTCTTTCTCTTTCTCCCCCCTCTTATTGTCAGGTATTTGAAAATTTCTCAAAAAGGAGAAAGTGGTAACTTTTATTTTCCACACAAGGACAATAATGCAAATCTATATTCACCATAGATAAAAACCTCATTTTAATGTCATTTATTTTCAGTTTTTAACTGCTTCCTGTCACATATTGTGTGCTGGTTCATAAACATGCAGGAGAAAATGTATGTCAAATTGAGATTCATGCAAATCATCAATCTTACACCAAAAGCAAATTTTATATCCATGAAAATCTTACTTCTCCAAGATTAAATTTATGTTTAACTTTGAAACTATAATTGCTTGATCTTTGAAAAATATAGTTCTCGGAGTTCCCTGTGGCTCAGCAGATTAAAACCCAACTTAGTGTCCAGGAGGATGCAGGTTCTATCCCTGGCCTCACTCAGTGGGGTAAGGATCTGGCATTGATTCAAGCTGTGACACAGGTTGCAGATCCAGCTGAGATCTGTTTTGCTGTGGTTGTGGTGCAGGCCTGCAGCTGCAGCTCCAATTTAACCTTTAGCCTGGGAAACTCTATAGGCTACAATGTGGCCACAAAAAGAAAAAGAAAGAAAAATATAGTTCTTAGTCTCTCTAAAAAGTGTTAATGCCGTGTTTTTACCTGGTCTTCTGTACAAACAAGAGAATATGTTTGAAAAAATCAATTTGAACAGTGAGTAAATGAGCATTTGTCTGAAGTTAAATGCAAAATACAACAGGTAAATCAACCACATATTATTATCCCAACTATTACACTTACATGGGAGGTATCCTGACTTACCAAAGTTTTTGAAGCAAAAGAAAACCAGAAAAACCAACAATTAACCAGTGTGTATAAGTGTGTGCTTATGATATTTATCCTGATATCTCTAATTCTAATCCAATACCACAGAGTTCCTCTCCTGCTTTCTATATTCTCTGTTTTCATCTCTATGCTATCTTCACCCCCTCCACCAAACACTCAACTCCAAGACAGTGGTGTCACTCAGAGAAATGCTTGCTACTGTCCTCCTGACAGCTCTAGAGCTCTAACTCAGAGATTTTGCCTGTGGGATGAGCAGACTCTAGAACATACGGCTCCTAATCACTTCCCAAAGAAACTGCTTCACTTGCAACTGAACATGGACAAGAACCTGAGGGTTCTCTCAAGAATAGCAGAGGTCAGAGCAGAAGAATATATTTGTAAATCACATATTAATATCCAAAGCATATAAAGAACTCATACAACTCAATAACAACAACAAAAAAGCAAATAACCTTATTTAAAAATAAGCATATGATCTGAATAGACGTTTTCCAAAGACATACAGTTGTCAAACAGGCACATGAAAACATGCTAATTAATTATTAGGGAAATACAAATCAAACCCACAATGAAATATTACCTCACACACTTAAGAATGGCTATTACCAGAAAGGCAAGAAATAACAAATGTTGGAGAGAATATGGGAAAAAAGGAACCCACATACACTCTTGTTAGTAGTGTAAACTGGCATAGCCACTATGGAAAACAGTATAAAAAATACCCCTCAAAAATTAAAAATAGAGTCACCATATCATCTAGCTGTTCTACTTCTGGAAATTTATCCAAAGAATATGAAAACTTCTATGTTCACTACAGCATTAATTACAATGGCCAAGATATGGAAACAACCCGAGTACCCAAAATAGATGAATGGATCAAGAAGATATGATATATAAATGTATGTATGAAATAGTACTCAACCACAAAAACAGATGAAGTCTTGCCACTTGTGATAACATTGATGAACTCTGAGGGTATATGCTAAGTAAAGTAAGTCAGATAGAGAAAGACAAATACTGTATGACAACATACTGGGAATTTTTTATTTTTTTTTTTTAGGGCTGCATCTGTGGCATATGGAGGTTCCCAGGCTAGGGGTCAAATTGGAGCTACAGCTGCCGGCCTACACCACAGCCACAGCAACACAGGATCCAGTCCGTGTCTGTGACCTACATCACAGCTCATGGTGCCATATCCTTAACCCACTACGCAAGTCCAGGGGTTGAACCTGCATCCTCATGAAAACTAGTAGGGTTCAAAACACGCTGAGCCGAAAAAGGAACTCCTGGAATATAAATAAACAAACAAACAAACAAAACAAACACATAGATAGAATATAGTAGTGTTAACCAGATGGGAAGAAGGGTAGGAGGAGTGAGAAATGGGATCAACTTATGGTGACAGATGAAGAACCAAACTTTTGGTGATGAGCACACTATAGTGTTTACAGAAGTCAAAATATTGTATATATGAAACTTACATAGTGCTATAATCCAATTTTACTTCAATACATTTAATTTAAAAAAAGAATAGTGGAGGTTATGATAAAAGGAAATTCAAAGGTGAGAAGATTAATGGATCTAATAAAGACACAGCATAGACTATCGACTGACTAGATTACAGGAGGTCATGGGAAGCAAGAGAGCTTCAAAGAATCTTCCTGGGGTCAGAACAAATATCAAGCACTGACCTCAGAAATTATTCCATCCCTTGAAGAGACATAATTTGATTTGATTAGTCTGTAGGGGAATGTATGCACAGTTACTGGTGAAAACAAAGCATTCAACTGGAAATCCATGAGGTTTAACAGCTATGTGTGGTCAGGAAAAGAATGAAGAGAGTTCTACTAGTAAAACTGTTATTCCAGAGTAACTGTGGTCATGTGCAAATGTGTACCTTCCTGAGGAGCACCACTGGGGGCTTAAAATTGGGAGGTGGGTGGGATTATACATCACTAAAATAATCACACCAATTACTAAACAAACAAATAACAATAATAAGCCCTACAAAGTGGGGAGGCAAGAACCCATATTTGCTACAATTTACTATAAACTATATTATAAAATATTACTATTATGTCTGAACTTCACATTAGCCTCCCTAGCCAAGGGGTCCTACACTAAGAACATGAGGCCGCAGGATATCTGGCTTTGAAGGCCAGCAGGGCTTTATATAAGAAAGTAAGAGGACTCTTAAAGGCTGTGGACAAAATCTCATATGCTCCATATCCAGCCCAGTGGCAGCAAATTTAAAGGATCCTGGGTCAGCCCCAAGACTGAACTTGGAGAGCCTCCCATAGAGGCGGAAAGCAACTAGGACAACCTCTGGGGATATAGATGCTGATGGCAGCCATTTATTGCAGTTCATTCAGTGAAGTGGACAGTGTTGCTGGCAGGTATTATTTTGGAGTCCTCTCTCTAGCCTCTTAGCACCAGGGGTTTACCACCCACCAGCAGGCTTGCACCAGTCCCATGCTTCCTCTTGGACCACAGGCTAGGTAGCCAGCTGGAGAGAACCAGCCCTGCCCAGCATCAAGGCAGAACCAGCCCAGGTCCTCCTGGGCCATGCGGCAAGCTACATTAGCCAAGCCCTGCCCACAAGCAGATAGACACCAGACCCAGGATTTCCAGGCATGTATAGCCAGCCACGCTGTAACTCAGCCCTATCAACCAGCGGAATGGTAGCTACAGCCAGAGGCAGAGCCTGGCAGCCACCTGGGCCAGGGCCAGCCCCATCTACTAATGTTCCCACATTTAAGGGCCACAGCAAAACAGAAGAGCCCTCACTGCCCATATAGGGGGCACCTCTAAAGCATACAGCTTGGTGACCAGAGGGTAGTGTGTTGTTGGGTCCCATAGGACCCAAATTGAGACATGTAACCAACCTATCTAATACATAGAAATAAACACAGAAAATTAAGCAAAATGAGGAGACAGAGAAATATGTTCCAAGGAAGGAATAAAATGGAACCCAGAAGAGCTAAACCATGTAGAAGTAAGTAATCTACCTGATTAAAAGATCAAGATGATACATTATAAAAATGCTTGATGAACTTCAGAGAGGAATGAATGGACACAATGAGAAGTTTAACAAAGGGTTGGAATACATAAAGAAGAATAAAAGATAGCTGAAGAATACAATAACTGAAATTTAAAAATACAACAGAATGATTCAACAGTAGATTAGATGATCCAGAGGAAAACATCAGTGACCAGGAAGAAAAATAACTGGAAATCACCCAAACTTAAATTTAAAAAAAAAAGAATATTAAACAATTGGACTGCTTTAAGAGACTTCTGAGACAATATTAAGTGTACTAACATTCACATTACACGAGTCCTAGAAGAAGGGAGAGAGAGAGAAAAGGACAGAGAACTTATTTGATGAAATAATAGCTTAAATTCTCCCTAACCTGAGAAAGGAAACAAGACAATCAGGTCCAGGAAGTATAGAGAGTTCCAAACTAGATGAAATCAAAGATGTCCACCCCAAGAAACATTATAATTAAAAGGCAAAAATTAAAGATAAAGACAGAATCTTAAAAGAAACAAGAGAAAAGCAGCTAGTTATGTACCAGAAAACTCCCATAAGTCAACGAATTAAATTTTCAGCAAAACTTTGCAGGCCAGAGGTACTGGTACAATATAGTCAAAATGAAAAAAGGAAAAAAAAGTTAAAACCAAAAATACAACCGTCAAGCTATCAGTAAGATTTGAGGGATAAACAATGAGTTTTACAGACAAGCAAAAGGTAAAAGAGTTCAGTGCCAGTAAGCCAGATTTACAAGATATATTAACAGGGCCTATTTAAATAGAAAAGAAAAAACTAACCACTTAAGAAGCTGGTAGGAATGCTAAATAATAAAATAGTAAAATCATCTATGTCTGCAATAAGAAGTTAAGGAATACATAATGCAAAAAAATATGTAAAGTAAGATGTTAAAAACATTAAATGTGGGAAGAGGTAACAATGTAGGGTTACATTGGAATACATTAGAAGGAAAGAAATCATCAACTTAAATAATCATGTATATACATAATTCATTATAAATGAACCTCACTGTAACTAGAAACTAAAAATCTCTAATAGATAACCCCTGAAAAGAGAGAGAAAGGAATACAACTATAACACAAATGACACTGATAAAATCACAAGGGGAAGAGCAAAACAAAAGGTTCCAAAAAGAACTATAAAAACAACCCTAAAATAATTAACAAAATGGTAAAAAGTACACAATTACCTTAAGTATAAATGAATTAAATGCTCCGATCAAAAGATCTAGAGTGGCTGAATGGATAAAAAACACGACCTATATATATGCTGCCTCCAAGAGACTCACTTCGGAGCTAAAGAGATTGACAGACTTAAAATGAAGAGATGAAATGATATTCCATGCAAATAGATACAAAATAAAGCTAGCATAACAATCTTCATACTGAACAAAATAGACTTCAAGATAAAGACTTAGTAAGAGACAAAGGAGGGAATTAAATATGATAAAGGAATCAATCAAACAAGAAGATATAAAAAGTATAAATATATAAACACACAATAGGGAAGCACATAAAAAGAAAAAGTAAATATCAATAAATAAAAAAGGGAAAACTGACAATAACACAAAACGAGTAGGGGACGTTAATACTGCTAATGTCAATGGACAGATCACCCAGACACATCTATAAGAAAACATTGGTCTTGGAGTTCCCACTGCAGCTCAGCAGTTAGTGAACCCAACTAGCATCCAGGAGGACACAGGTTTGAGCCCTGGCCTCGGTCAGTGGGCTAAGGATCTGGCATCGCCATGAGCTATGGTATAGGTCACAGAGGTGGCTCAGATCCCACATTGCTGTGGCTCTGGCTTAGGCCAGCGGCTACAGTTCCAATTGGACCCCTAGCCTGAGAACCTCCACATGCCACAGGTGTAGCCCTAAAAGACAAAAAATTAAAAATAAAAAAATAAAAATAAAAAAACCACTGGTCTTAAACTACACATTAAATCTGATGGAATTGATGGTTACATAGAGAACACTTCATCCAAAAGCATCATATACATTTTTTTACACTTTTTTCACTTTATTATTATTTTTAATAGTTATTTCCCCAATACAATTTTTTTTCTACTGTACAGCATGGTGACCCAGTTACATGTACATGTATACATTCTTTTTTCGCACATTATCATGCTCCATCATAAGTGACCAGACATAGTTCCCAGGGCTACACAGCAGGATCTCATTGCTAATCCATTCCCAAGGCAATAGTCTGTATCTATTAACCCCCAGCTCCCCAACTACCCCATTCCCTCTCCCTTTCCCTTTGTCAACCACAGTCTATTTTCCAAATCCATGATTTTCTTTTCTGTGGAAAGGTTCATTTGTTCCATATATTAGATTCCAGCTATAAGTGATATCATATGGTATTTGTCTTTCTATGTCTGACTTACTTCACTCAGGATGAGAGTCTCTAGTTCCATCCATGTTGCTGCAAGTGGCATTTTGTTGTTCTTTTTTTATGGCTGAGTAGTATTCCATTGTGTATATATACCACATCTTCCTAAGCCAATCATCTGTCGATGGACATTTGGGTTGTTTACATGTCTTGGCTATTGTGAATAGTGCTGCAATGAACATGTGGGTGCATGTTTCTTTTTTAAGGAAAGTTTTGTCCACACATATGCCCAAGAGTGGGATTGCTGGGTCATATGGTAGTTCATATACATTTTTGTCAAGTGCACAAGGACCATTTTCCAGGGTAGATCATATAAAAGGCCACAAAACCAGTCTCAGTAAATTTAAGTTTGCAATCATATCAAGCATCTTTTCTGAGCACAAAAATAGTTTAAGACTAGGAATCAACTACAAAAATAACTCTGCAAAAAACACAAACACATGGAGGCTAAATACCATGTTATGAAAGAACCAATTGGTCACTGAAGAAACTCAAGAGGAAATCAAAAAAATATCTGGAGACAAATGAAAATGGAAACACAACAATTCAAAATCTATGGGACATGGCAAAAGCAATTCTAAGAAGGAAGTTTAGACTAATACAAGCCTACCCCAAGAAACAAGAAAAAGCACAAATAAAAAAATCTAAACTAACATCTTAAGGAACTAGAAAAATATGACCAAACAAAGCCCAAAGTTATTAAAAGGAAAGGATAAATAAATGAAACATAATATATTATGCTTATCAATTGCAATAAATGGTATTGTAAAATTACCACATTTCCCAAGCAAGCAATAGATTCAAAGCAATCCTTATCAAAGTACCATGGCCACTTTTCACAGAACTATGAAAAATAATCCTAAAATTAGTATGAACATATAAAAGTTGCTGAATAACCTAAACAAACTTTAGAAAGATGAAGAAAGCTGGAGATAACATGATCCCTAATTTAAAACTATATTACAAAACTCCAGTTATCAAAACAGTAAAGTACTAGCACACACACACACACAAAAGACACATAGATAAGTGAGAAAGAATAGAGAGACAATGGGAGTTACTTTTGTGGTTCAGCAGAAACAAAACTGACTAGTATCCATGAGAATGTAGGTTCAATCACTGGCCTCGCTCAGGGTTAAGGATGTGGCACTGCCATGAGCTGTGATGTAGGTTGCAGACACGGCTCATATCTGGTGTTGCTGTGGCTGTGGCATAAGCCAGTGGCTACAGCTCCAATTTGACCCCTAGCCTAGGAACCTCCATATGCCACAGATGCGGCCCTTAAAAAAAAAAGCCAAAAAAAAAAGAACAGAGACAGAGAGACAAGAAATAAACTCATGTTTATATGACCACTTAATCTATAATAAAGGAGGCAAGAATATACAAGGAAGAAAAGATAGTTTCTTCAATAAATAGTGTTGGGAACACTGGACAGCTTCATGTAAAGGACTCAAACTAAACTACCTTCTTATACCACATACCAAAATAAACTCAAAATGGATTAAAGAACTAAACATAAAACCTAAAACTCTAAAATCCTTAGAAGAAATCTTAGGCAGTATGCCATGTGACATGAATCTAAGCAATATTTTTCTGATATATCTCCTCAGGACAGGGGAAAAAAAGCAAAAGTAAATAGGACTACATATGAATATATCAAGCTAAAAAAGCTTCTGCACAGTGAGGAAAACTATTAACAAAACTAAAAGGCAAAATACTGAATGAGAGAAGATATTTGCAAATGATAAGTCTGATAAGGGGTTAATGTCTAAAACATACAAAGAACTCATACAATTCAACATCAAAAAATACAAACAACTCAAGTAAATAATTGACAGAAGGCCTGAGTAGACACTTTTCAAAGAAGACATAAAGACAGTCAACAGACATATGAAAAGATGCTCAATACCACTAATCATCAGGGAAATGCAAATCAAAACCACAATGAGAAATAACCTCCCAACTTTCAAAATGGTTTTCAACAGAAAGACAGTAAGTAACAAGTCTTGGCAAGAATATGGAGGAAAGGGTACCCTAGGACACTACTGGTGGGAATAAAAATTGACAAAGCCCCTATGGAAAATAGTATGACATTTCCTCAAAACGTTAAAAATAAAACTACCAGGCAACCCACTAACTCCATTTCTGGATATTTTCCTGAAGAAGACATGAATACAAATTTGAAGATATATATATATACTCCATGTTCATTGTGTCATTATTTACAATAGCCAAAACACAGAAGCAACCTGTGTCCATCAATAGATGAATGGATAGAGATACTGGGTCTGTATGGAATGTAATATTACTCATCAATAAAACAAGAATGAAATCTTGTCATTTGTGACAACATGGATGGACAGAGAGGTTATTATGCTAAGTGAAATAAGTCAGACAGAGAAAGACAACTATTGTATGATTTGACTTACATGTGGAATCTAAAAACCAAACCAAACAAACATAACAAAACAGAAACAGTTTTGAGAATACAGAGAACAAATTGACTGGTGCCAGAGGGAAGGAAGATGGGGAGATGCGTGAAATAAGTGAGGGAAATTAAGAGGTACAAAAGTCCTCTTAGAACAGAAGTCTAATACACAGTACAGTAAATACAGTCAATAACACTTTAATGACTTGATATGGTAACAGATGCTAATAGTTTTATAAATGTATGAAAGTTATGAAATGTACACAAATATTAAGTCACTATGTTGCACATCTGAAATTAAAGGAATTTTGTGACTCCTTTACACTTAGATAGAAAAAAAGAACCTAATTCATAAGACAAAATCAGAGTATCTCCTGTTGTCATAGAACAGGAATCACAAACATTTACTAAAAATGTCACAACTACTCAACACTGCCACGTATTGCAAAAAACAGCCATAGAAAATGTTAAAGGAATAGATATAGGCAACTGCATTCCAATAAAACTTTATTTACAAAAATAGGAGTTCCCATTTTGGCACAGTGGAAATGAACCTGACTAGTAACTGAGGACATGGGTTCAACCCCTGGCCTTTCTCAGTGGGTTAAGGATCCAGCATTGCCATGGACTGTGGTGTAGGGTGCAGATATGGCTCAGATCCTGAGTTGCTGTGCTATGGCATAGGCCGGCAGCTGTAGCTCTGATTTGACCCATAGCCTGGGAACTTCTGTATGCCATAGGTGTGGCCCTAAAATGGAAAAAAAAAAATAGGTGATGATTTGTATTTGGTCCAAGGCCATATACACTTTATAGATCCCTGCAAAGACTATACAAATGTTATAATCTTTAATCTGTTAAATATATTTAAAGTTATTTTTATTTTTTAAAAGATAGCAGATGAAATTAATTTAGGATTAAAAATAAATGTAAAACATAAAGTACAATTCAGAACACATGGGTAAGTTATCTTTAATATTGCTGACAGTATTTTTCATCCATAAGATATAGTATTCAGCCTTCTTTCTTTAAATAAACTTGATCCCAAGTGAAAAAGAAAACATATTCAAAGAAATAATGGCTGAAAGCATCTCAAATTTATTGAAAAACTATAGCCTACACATCCAGAAAGTTAATGATACTTCAAGTAAAAACACAAAAAAATCCAAAAACAGACACACCCTACCAAAATGCTGACAAAGATGAAGAAAATTTGAAATGAGCCAGAGAAAAACAATGCATCACTTAAATGGATTAACCATAATCCAGTAAGATTAACAGATGAAATCTCACAAAGAATCAGAAGGCAGTGAAATAACGTAAAGCATTCAAAGAAAAAAATCAGTCAATTAAGAATTCTATACTAGCAAAACTATCATTCCCTAATGAAGTGGGAAAAAAAAAGGATTTCACATGTACAACACACAAACAACAACAAGAAAGGAACAAAGGAGAAATATAGAATCAACTGGAAAACAAGTTTTAAATGGCAATAAATACATATTTATCAATAATTACCTTAAATGTCAATGGGATAAATGCTCCAATCAAAAGAAAAAGAATTTCAGACCGTATTAAAAAAAAAGAGAGAGAACCTACAATACATGCCTACAAGAGACCCACCTTAGGCAAAGGACACATAAATTGAAAGTGAGGGGATGAAACAAGATGTTCCATGTGAATGGAAATAGCAGGAAAGCAGAAGTCACAATAATCATATAAGAAAAAAAAAAGACTTTTAAATAAAAGCCATAAAGAAAAACATGATTTAATGATAAAAGGATCAATTCTAGAAGAGAATATTACACTTGTCAATATATATGTCCCTAATATGGGAGCACCCAAATATATAAAACAAATACCAACAGACATAAAAGGAGAATTAGATGGGGATAAATAAGAGCAGGAAACTTTAACATCCCACTCCTACCAATGGATAGAACTTCTAGATAGAAAAGCAGTAAGGCAACAGAGATCCAAAATGACACAATAGAACACTTTGACATAATTGATATGTTCAGGACATTACATCAAAAAAAAAAACCATAATGTGAATTGTTTTCAAGAGCACATGGAACATTCTCTAGGACTGACCACATACTGGAGCACAAAACTAACCTTAACAAATTTAAGAGTATGGAAATTATTTCAAGCATCTCCTCCGACCACGATGACATGAAACTAGAAATCAACCACAGGAAAAGAAATGAGAAAAAACTGTCTACATGGAGACCAAAAAATAAGCTAATAAAAAACCAATGGATTAATGAGAAAACCAAAAAGGATATTAAAAACACCTTGAGACAAATGACAATAAAAACACAACCATACAAAATCTATGGGATGCCCCAAAAGGAGTTCTTAGAAGGAAGTTCAGTGATACAAGCCTTCCTCAAAAAATAAGAAAAATTCAAATCAGCAACCTTACCTACCACCTGAAAGAATTAGAAAAAGAACAAACAAAACTTAAACTCAGCAGAAGGAAGGAAATCAAAAATATCAGAGGAAATCAATAGAGATTCAAAAAAATAATAGAAAAAAATCAATAAAACTAAGAGCTGGTTCTTTGAAAGGGTAAACAAAATTGACAAACCTCTGGCCAGACTCACCAAGAAGAGAGATCCCAGATTAAAAAAAAGAAAGTTCAAGAGGAGAAATCTCAATGGATATGCAGAAATATGACAAACCATAAAAGAATACTATGAACAATTATA
Organism: Phacochoerus africanus; assembly: GCF_016906955.1. Lineage (NCBI taxonomy): Eukaryota > Metazoa > Chordata > Mammalia > Artiodactyla > Suidae > Phacochoerus > Phacochoerus africanus. Next base: position 202,607,240 of record NC_062545.1, read on the forward strand.
CACCAACAAGTTGGACAACCTAGAACAAATGGACAACATTCTAGAGACATAGAGCCCACCTAAACTGAATCAAGAAGAAATAGATCATGTGAACAGACTGATCATTAGATGTGAAATTGAATATGTAATTAAAAAAAAAAACTCCAAACAATCAAAAGTCCATGACCAAATGGTTACACAGGTAAATCCTACCAAATATACAAAGAAGAATTTAAATCTGTTCTTCATAAATTCTTCCAAAATATTGAAGAAGGAACACTCCCAAAGAAATCCTATGAAGCCACCATCACCCTAACATCAAAATCAGACAAAAATACTATCAAAAAAGAATATTACAGACCAATATATTTGATGAATATAGATGCAAAACTCTCAACAAAATTTAGCTAACTGAATCCAACACATAAAAAATACCATACACCATAACCAAGTGGGATTCATCCCAAGTTTACAAGGATGGATCAACAAATGCAAATCAATCAATATCATGCACCACATTAACAAAAAAAAGTCAAAAACTACATGATTATATGATCATCTCAATAAATGCAGAAAAAGCATCTGACTAAATCCAACATCCGTTCATGATAAAATCTCTTATGAAAATGGATATAGAGGGAAAATATCTTAACATAGCAAAAGCCATTTATGACAAACCTACAGCCAAGCTAATACTCAATAGAGAAAAGCTGAAAGTGTCCCTGCTAAAATCTGGAACAAAAAAAGAATGCCCACTCTGACCACTTTTATTCAACATAGTATTGGAAGTCCTAGCCAAAGCCATCAAACAAATGAAAGGAATAAAAGGTATCCAAATTGGAAGAGAAGTAAAATTGTCACTATACGCAGATGAGGACTCCACGCAAAAACCACTTGAATTGATAAACTAATTCTGAAAAGTAGCAAGATACACGAAACCAGAAACCAGTTGCATTTCTGTATACTAACAATGAAATATTAGAAAAGGAATATAAGAAAACAAGATCATTTAAAATTACACCAAAAAATTAAATACCTAGGAATAAACCTGACCAAGGCAGTTTAAGACTTATACACTGAAAGCTATAAAACATTAATAGGAAATTAAAGAGGATTCAATAAAATGGAAACATATTCCACGCTCGTGAATGGGAAGAATTAATATTGTTAAAAGGGCCATACTACCCAAAGCAATCTACAGATTTAATGCAATCCATATCAAATTATCCACAACATTTTTCACAGAACTAGAACAAATAATCCAAAAATTTATATGAAGGCAATCCTGAGGAGAAAAAACAAAGTGGGAGGCATAACTCTCCCAGACTTCACACAATATTACAAAGCTACAGTAATCAAGACAGTGTGGTACTGGTAGAAAAACAGACATACTAATCAATGGAATAGAACAGAAAGCCCAGAAATAAGCCCAAACACCTACAGTCAATTAATCTTCAACAAAGGAGGCAAGAATATAAAGGGGGAAAAAT